>NC_047043.1:3948919-5148919 GCF_011762595.2 Tursiops truncatus
GAGGCCCCGCTCACCGAGCTCCTTCGGTTCTGTGCCACACACTTGTGTGCTCTGTCTGCTGGTTCTGCTTGGAGCCGTTCTCCGCAGTCGACACGACTGTTATCCACCTTCCATCCTGAGGCCCAGTGCGGGAACCAGCCGGGGTCACCGGGGGAGGACACGGCACCGCTGGGCGTGGGCCAGGCGCTGGCTCCGAGGCCTGCCCTGTGGCCGCCGCACCGGCCCGCGGAGGCGGCTGAGGCTCACGTCGGCGGAGGGCTTGGGGCGCCCCGGTGTTTGCGGCTGCCCTCGCTGCCTCCTAGCTGACGGCGTCCGCCTCCCTCACTGTTGGAGGCAGGGGTGGGAGAGGGAAGGAGAAGGCCGTGGCTGAACGCGGGACGGGGCCGTGGAACGCTGGCAGGGCAGTGCGACCAGCCTCCTCTAGGCCTGAACGCAGCCTCCCACCCCGGGGTTCGGTGGTTGCATAAGCATTCGTTCAGCAGCTTTTATGCAGCACCTGCCCTATGCCAGACATCGCCCTGGGCACCAGAGGAGCAAAGTGGAGTAACACGGCCGGGTGCCGTCCCGCAGGGGCGCACAGCGCATGCGATGGAGACCAGCGTCTAGGGGACTCGCTGGGGAGATGCAGAGGCGCAGGCCTGCCCAGCGCCCGGCAGGGCAAGTCTCTTTTCTTTTTTTAATAGAACAGCTTTACTGAGATGTAAGTCACGTGTCATACATCCATTTAAAATATTCATCTCAGTGGCTTTCTAACATTCACCACTATCCCATTCCAGACATGCTCACTACCTTCAAGAGAAACCCCATCCTCGTTAATAGTCACTCCACTTTCCACCAACCCCTCAGCCCAGGGCGGTTATGATCTGCTTCCTGTCTGTATGGAATTGCCTACTCTGGACGTTTCATATAGTGGAATCATATAATACGTGGTCTTCTGCGTCTGGCGTCTTTCACTGAGTGTGATGTTTTCAAAGTCCATCTGGGTTGTAGCATTAGAACTTCATTTCTTCTTATGGCTGAATAATATTCCGTGTAGAGGTAGCTTGTTTATCCAGTCATCATTTGAAGGACGTTGGCATTATTTCCACTGTTTGGCTGTCGAGAAGAATGCTGCTTGCGCATTCATGCACAAGTCTGTGTGGACAGACGCTCTCATTTCTCTTGAGCGTATGCCTACTGGAGGGACCGCTGGATCACAGGGTGACTGTGCGTCAGGGTCTGAAGAACTGCCGTGTTTAACTTTCAGAGGCTCCTCCGGCTCTTTCCCAGCGGCTGCACCATTTTACATCCCCGCCAGCCACGCGTGAGGGTTCTTATTTCTCCATATCTTCTCCAACACTCGCTATTTTCTGTCTTTTTGATTGTAGCCGTCTTAGCTAGTGCAAAGTGGCATCTCACTGCGGTTTCGATTTGCATTTTCCCTGCTGGCTAATGACGTTGAGCACCTTTTCATGCACTTCCAGCTGTTTGCATGTCTTCTTGGGAGAATTCTATTCAGATCCTTTGTGCATTTTTGATCAGATTATGTCTTTTTATTGTTGAGTTGTAGGAGTTCTTTATATATTCTAGATACGAGTCCCCTGTCAGTATAGGATTGGCAAATATTTTCTCCCATTCTGTAAGTTACCTTTTCATTTTCTTAATGGTGTCCTTTGAAGCACAAAAGTTTCTAATTTTGATGAAGCCCAACTCATCCATTTTTTCTTTTGTCACCTGTGCTTTTGGTGTCATACCTAAGGAAGCTTTGCCTGGCCCAGGGTCATGAAGATGGACTCTCGTGTTTTTTTCTAAGACTGTTATAGTTTTAGGTCTTACGTTTAAGTGTGTGACCTATTTTGAGTTAATTTTGTCTGCTGTAAGGAAAGGGCCAACTTCGTTCTGTCCTGCATGAGGACACAGAGGCGTCCCAGCACCGCTTGTTGAAAAGACATTTCCCCATCGCATGGCCTTGGGGCGGGAAGAGGTGGAAGCGCTGCCCCCTTCATCGGGGGACCTCAGGGCAGCACCCAGGGCCCATCCCAGGCGCGGCCACTGAGTAGAGCCACTGGCCGGAGCTGGAAAAGCAAGGAGGGCAGGGCGGACGTTTGTTTTCTCCCTTGTCTCGGGCAGGCGGTGGGGTGTCGGGTGGGGCGACAGGGCCGGCGGTGTGGAACCAGGGGTCCCGAGGAGCCCCCTAAGGACCGGCTTCCTCCCCCCGCCACTCAGAGGTACCTTCTTCTCTTACCTGGATCCACAAGGGGACTGAAACGCGAATAGGCCTGTGAGGCACAGTCCTCCCCCTTCCTGGAGGCGGCGAGCAGGGGAAGGTGACCAGCCCCGGGCGGAGGAGGAAAGAGAGCAGATCAGGGAGGCTGGGACACCCTGCTCAGCGAGGGGCCTGGCGGCAAGATGGGCGGAGAGGGAGCAGGGAGCCCCACCGAGAGCAAGTCCACGAAGTGTCCCGAGTCCCCGAGAAGCACGGACGCGGGCCCTGTGGCACCTGTGGGGAACGGCGGGCCTCCCAGGGCATACGGAGCGCCCGACCCCACCAGAGGCCCCTGTTCAAGGCTCTAGCTCTCCTGCAGGCCCCGGGCGGCCTCCCGCTGGGCAGCGGGCGCGTGGCGCGTGTGTTGATGTCCCTGGGGCTCTGCCTGGGACCCACTCGTCTGCTCCAGCTTCTCCACCTGCAGCGAGGCAGGCAGGGCTGGCTCTCCCAGGAAGGGGGCTGGAAAGGAGGAATTTGGTGGCTTGAAGGAGAGAAACAGAAGTGCCCGGAGAGGGGAGGACCAGGCCGGCTGGCCAGGGCCCCGGGGGCTTCCTGATGAGCTGCTGTGTACCCGTGTGTCTCAGCAGCTGCCACGCAGTAGAAGCCTTAGTGCTGTCGGGACCCCATGTTCCAGAATCACCCAGCTGTCCCATGGCAGCCAGGCCGGCAGCCGCCTGGTAGAACCAGGGTTAGAGGGACTGTCTGCCCGGCACAGAGATGGCACGATTGTCCTATGCTCCCCACGGCCTGCAGGGGGCGCGCTTGGTCCCTAACCGCTCTGCTTGTCAGGGTCCGCCTCGGAGCCCAGGGCCCCCGCCCAGCTGCTGAATCAGGGCCGGCCCAGGAAATCGATTTGCAAGAAGCTTCCCTCCCAACGGATGCACTCAGTCCAAGGGGACCCAGCGGTCAGCGTTCCTGTCACTGGCTCCTCTGTAAGGGACACGCCGGCCGTCAGCAGGGGTGCACCTCTGTAGCGCCCCATCGGTGGCCCTGTGTCCTCCTCAGCTTTCACCACTGCTTCTGCAGGAGACATGCCTGCCCCCCACTCACCTGCCTTTCTCTCCCGTTCTCCAGGACACACAGGACCAGCCACTGCTACCGCATCACCTACCGCCACATGGAGCGCACGATGTCGCAGAGAGAGGTCGGGCGCGTCCACCAGGCCGTGCAGGAGGCGGCCGTGCGGCTGCTGGGCGTCGAGGGCAGGTTTTGACGTCGCCACCTCCCCGGCCGCGGCCCTCCCAGGGCCCCGGGTTTGCTGAACCAAAGAGAAAAAGATACTGTTTGTGGGCGGAGGCATCCGTCATCTTGTGATAAATGGGTCAGTTTCAGGACTTTCAGAAGATAAAGGATTGCTCTTGAGAAGCTGTTGACATAGCATGTGTCTTTTATTTGGGAAAAGTGGGGGGAAGGAGCAATAATACGAGAGTTACCTTCTCTTCCTTTTAGAAATGCTTTGCCCGTTGGCGCTCGGCGCAGTTAATTGGTCCCCGGGTTCTGTTAAAGTGTAAACAGCAGACGTGATTTCCTACCTGACAGGCTCTTGCCCCCGTGTAATGAGCGGAGCCACACAGAGGGACACACTCCAGACCGTAGAAGCTTTTCTCAGTCGGCTCCCGTTCCTTTCTCCCTCCTTCTTCTGTTCTGCAAAGGGCAGGCTGCAGACAGCGTGCAGATGAAATGCCAGGGATCCCTCAGAGGTGGAGGGAGTCACATCTCTGAGCGAGCAGGGTTTTACTTCCTTTTCACAAAGTGGGGCTTGGAGCCGGGGCTCTGGCCCCAGGGTGTGGACAAAGCTGCCTCCGCCCCCACCCCCCACCCCCAGAGGAGAGAGCGCGCCCCGGGGCTGGGTGGCACCCGGCACTGCAGGGCCAGGTCCTTGAAGCCCCGGAGAGTTTGTTTCCTAATGGAAGGCCTCTGCTTCCGGAGACGACCTTTATGGAGGAATACGGGGCTTTGATGTTCCCCTTTTGCCATCGCGAGCGCTTTGTGGTCTGCCTGCTTCCCTCCTGGCCAGTTTTCATAATCAGATTCCGTCCCCGGTGTGATGCTGGAGGCTGATGGAGGCCCGTCTGAGCGCTGGGATAAATATTTGATGAGCGCGGCCATTAGCAGCCCGCGGTGTGAGGGTGGGCAGCTGCTCCAACAGGAAGGAGCGGCTGCAATGTCATTTCACCCTCTTACCCAGGCGGACGTGTCCCTTGGATTTTCAAGGGAATGAGAGCCGCATCCCAGCCTCGCCAAGCTGCTGTCCAGGGTCCTGGGGCCACAGGCGCTGTTCCCGGAGAGGAGGGGTCTAATGCAGAGCGTGATTGGGAATCTCTTCTCCAGGAGCATTTGCTAGCAGACCGTTCCTGATCCAGCCCGGGGCTGCATTTCCAGAGACCGCTTTTATCCCCAAGACCCCTTAGGCATTCGCGGAAATCCTGGCGTAACACCCAGAAGACGTGGCACGGCCCCTCGGCCCACGCCCTGAGCGCGCATCTGTCAGATGCCGAGCGCTGTGCTAGGGCCTGGGGGCAGTGCTGACATTGGGGGGGGGGGGGGCTCGCAGAGGGCTTTGCTGAACGTTCCTCTCGACACTCCATGAGATATAGTCAGCCTTCCCCTAAATTTTCCTGTGAGGCCGGAGGAGTCTCGGGCCCTAACCAGGAGCGCACCCGAGCCTGCTGCCTCCCAACGAAGACCCTGTAGCTAGACGGACTCGGGTGCGTTGCCAGGTCTGCGCCTCCCCCCTGCTCCCGGGACCCGTGTTCTGCGAGCCCCCAGCCGCGCGGGCTCGTGCGAGCCCCGCCTCCGCTCTGGGTGTTGGCGCTCGTGCCACAGGTGGGCCCGCCCACCAGGGGGCCGAGGGGACATCCAGCTCTTCACTTTTCTCATGGGACTCCCGCAGGAGAATAAAGAGTGAAGAAGAAAAAAATAGGCAAGATAATGGAAGCCCTGAGATGAACAGCACTCTGCAGCTCGGTGACAGACGAGTCTGTGTAAATAGAGCGTGGTGGCCAACACCAGTGTCACCCGCCGGGAGGCGCCCTCCCGTCCTCCGTGAAGCCGGGACAGGAATCTGCCTGCTGCAGAGGCTGGTCAGGTGTAGAACCCGGAACCTAAGAAGCTGCCGGTGACATCTGCTCTGGCGACGGACATCGGGAACCGGCTGGGGAAGGGATGACCCCCGCACAGTGGCTCTCCCTACCCCATGTCTCAGCGGCCACATGGGGTCCTCTGTCCCCACGTCAGCTGTCCGGTCTCCGTGACGACCGTCATCGCTTGGACGGTGCTCGGCGGCTGCCAGGCAGGCCCTCCGTATGCATCCGCAGGGCACAGTAGAGGGAGGACACGTAACGGCGATGGTGGGGTTGACAGTGGCCGAGCCCCGCCCCCCGGGTGTCCCGGGCACAGCGCACTGCGTGTGCTCAGCCACCTGAGTCTGGGCCGCTGTTCCATGTGCGATAGATGAGCCAGGAAAAGGTGGACTGGGCCCAGCATGCCCTCCTTCCATCCTCACGACCCCGGTGGTCCCGTTCTTCCCTTCACCCTCCAGGAGTGAGATCAACGTGCTCGGGGAGGTGCCACAAAGCCAGGGCTGGAGGAGGCCTCTCTGACGTCCAAGCCTGTGCTCTTCACGTTGCCCCCAGCTACGCCCCCTGCACTTGCCCGGGCGCTCGGCCTACGATAGGCAGGGTGGGGATTCACTCTGGACACCGCAAGGCAGAGGGGCCACCGCCGCGCTGCGGACATCACCACCGGGACAGTGGCAGCACCACTGCCCAGCCCCGGGACCCTCTCCACAGGTGCTGGGGCATGTGACATGGGCCCACAGGGCCAGCCGTGGGTTCGGTACCAAAACCGTTGGAAAGTCCTCTATCATCCGACGCTTCAAGTGGTCAATAGAGTTACACTTGCTGCTTCAGGACGGCAGGTCAGATTCAGGGCCACAGTCAGCTGGAAAGGTCAGCTGCTGAGTGACAGGAAAGTCCAGAACTGAACAATTTAAGACCCTGCGAGGGTAGTGCGTGCTCCCAGGAGGCTGCGTCCCAGCTCCCGGGAAGGTGGGGCAGCAGGAGGAAAGTTCTTCTTGCCCTCGGTGACCAGTTACTCGAGATCCTAGTGGCTCTGGTCTCCTAGATGGGCGTCTACAAAAGCCAACAACAGCAACACACACACCCAAAGCCGGTGCCCTGTTCGAAGGCAGGGGCTACAGACACTTGTACAGGCAGGAGACTGCCCGGCTCGGGCCCCTTGTCTGGCCCATTCCCAAGTCTGGGGCTGGTCTGGGGCGGGCGGATCAGGTGCCTCATGGAGCACTGGACCGAGCCTGAGGCTGAGCTTAGATCAGGCCCAAACCTGGCTCTGCCATGGTGAGTCACTTAGCATCCCTGAGGCTAAGCGTCCTCCGCTCTGCGATGGAGGTGACGACCCTCTCCTCCGTCCAGGGACCGAGTGTGGACGGCTCAGCAAGGAGGAAGAAGATTGTGTGTAAAACTCTTAAGCATCTCATTTTAGCCTCACACAGACTCTGAAACTTAACCACAGCACGTCCACCTAGGAGTTAAGGACATGAGGCCAAGGACCAGGCCCAGGGTCCTCCCATGAGCGGGAAATTGACTAGGATTTAAGGCCCGCTCTCTGTAAGACCAAAGCCCGCGGTCTTCCTGCCGTGCCCTGTGTCTGCCAAGAAACGACACAGATGAGAACACAGTGGCCGTGCCTCGCCCTTTGCAGTCTCAGGTGTGAGATGAGGGGCGCCCTCCACAGCCTTTGCTCCCCAAGTGCAGGCCCGCACGTGCACATGTGTTTGTCTGTTCGGACACAAGACTCAAAGAGGGCTTGGCCTGCACACACTTCCAAAGGATGTGGGGAGACCAGGCCGCATTGAGTTAAACAGGAGACTTCAAGGAGGGCACGTGAGGCTGGTTAAACTACAAGGATCGATCCAAGGAGGAAATCAGTTTAACCAGTGGGCTCAACACTAAAGCCGCGCGTCCCAGCTGTGTCCCGGCTACACCCTGGGCTGTTGGAGCCCTCGGGCAGGACGGGTGCCCGGGGCTGTGTGCCGACCATGGCCTGCTGGCTGTGTAGTCGCCCTTCTCTCCCAAACAAGGAGGGCTTTCAGGACGCAGGTGTGTGAGACTGGCATTATTACAGAGGAAACTTTGCGATCTATTTTTAACGGCTTCGAATCCACTGAGTGACTCGTTTGAAGTCATCTATATTTTATTACTAATAAGAAACAACTAGGATGCGAAGCAAGTCAATGGAAAAAGGAAAGTCTTTCCGACAGGTGTGCTGGAGCAGCTGGGTCCCCGTGTAAATCAACCCCGATGCCACACGTCACACAAAAATTAATTCAAGACGGAGCCTAAATATAAAAGCCCAAACCTTCCTAGCAGCCTTAGAGAAGAAAATGTAAAGGACTATCTTTGTGACCTTGGGTGGAGGCAGTGACTGCCTAGAGAGGACACAGAAAGAGCTAGTAAAGAAAAAACAATGATCAACTGGACTTTTCCAAGATTTAAAACATCTGCTCTTTGAAACACGTCATTAAGAAAATGAATAGGGGGACTTCCCTGGCGGCCCAGTGGTTAAGAATCTGCCCTTCCACTGTAGGGGGCACAGGTTCGATCCCTGGTCAGGAGCTAAGATCCTGCATGCCGCGCGGTATGGCCAGAAAAGAAAAAAAAAAAAAGAATAGACAAACCACAGATTGGGAGAAAATATCGTGACACGTATATTCAACAAAGGATTTATATCCAGAATATACAAAGAATTCCTACAATTCGATAATAATTTTTTAAAAAAATCTTTTGAAAAATGGGGAAAAGTCCTATAATTCAGTAATTTTTAAAAAAAGCTTTTTAAAAAATGAACAAGTACTTGACAAAAAAAAAGATTTATACATGGCCAATAAGTTGGAAAGATGCTCAACATTATTAGTCATCAGGGCAGTGCTTTCAGGAAGCTGCAGAGCAGCCGGAACTCATCTGTAGGGGCTAAAAGCAGATCAGAGGTCGCCTGGGCCTGGGAAGAGATTGATGGAAAGGGGCCCACGGGAATGTTCTCTATCTTGATAGACATGCAGTTTACGTGGACGGGTGCATTTGTCAAAACTCATCAAACTGTATGCTTTAAAATCTGTGCCTTTCGCGGTGCGTAAACTATACCACAAGGAAGAGACAAATGACACGTGCTGCATCTCACACTTCCACGCATCTCACAGCACCACGGCTGCAAAGTGGAGACAGCAGCTCGGCGCCGAGGGCGCAGGCATAGAGATGGGTGTAGAAGGGGCTCGGGGACTCTGCGGGCAAGATCATTCTTGAGTCGACCACACACCTGGGGCAGGCAGCTCTCTCCAAGGAGAGTGGCCACACGGGGGAGGGGACAGGGTGCAGCTGCAGGAACAATCATGTGAGATGGCGATTCCAGTCACTCGGGGGTTGTGATGAGGGTTGAATGGATTGAAGAGGGCAACACTCTCAGTTTTTAGCACGATATACTGACCATTACAAGTGAATCCGTATTTTTCTTAAAAACCCACGTTGGGAAAACGTTCTGGAGTTAGAAGGTGGGGATGATTGTTTGACTGTCTGAATACATGAAAATTCACTGAACTGTGTGCTTTGAAAGGGTGAATTTTATAGGATGATAATTATATCTCAATAAAGCTGTTATAAAAAATGTTAAACATGCATTCACTATATGACCCGGCAACCCCTTCCTAAGGTGTTTCCCAAGAGAAATGAAGCACAGGATGTTACTGAGTTGGGTGAACAAGGAAACCCAGGCAGAGGTGAAGGCAGCTCAGTCTGCCGTCCTCTCCTTCCCAGGGGTTTGGCCCCAGAGAGCTGGGCCAGAGTGAGGCCTGGCGTACGTGCGGATGCTGTTAAGCTGGGGTGTTCCTCCGTCCGCCTCTCCATGGGGGAGGGGCCGCTGGTACCTGACCTCCTCAGGAAGGCTCAGTGGACCTGCCCCCTGCTCTGTAACGTGTGGTTTCCCCACCAGGAGCACGAGAAATGCAGAGTCCCAGGCCCCTTCCTGGACCTGCTGAATGAGAGCCTGCATTTATCCAGGTCCCAGATGATCCGTGTGTGTGTGTGTGTGTGTGTCACGTCCAGAGATGCTCTGAGCTGGAGCCGTGCGCTCCTTAGCCAGGAGGATTGAGGCTTCGCCAGGCTGCACACGTCCCCCTTAGATCCTCGGGGCCCTGTTACGATTGAACGGGCGTCCATCCTTCAAAAGGGACCTTGAAGTCCTACCCCAGCACCTCCAGGGCGAGACCCCATTTAGAGACGGGGTCCATGGAGACGCAATGATTAAGATTCCCACGATGCCTGGTGTCCTTATAAGAAGACAGCCATGTGAAGACAGACCACCGGAAGCTAAGAGAGGCAAGGAGGGACCCCCTACAGGAATCAGAGGGCGCATGGCCTGCCGATGGCTCTGGAGATGTGAGAGAATACTTCCTGTTGTTTTAGGCCACCCGGTCTGTGGGCGCCCTAGGAAGCAAATAGGGATCCCAAGACAGAGGGAGCAACCTCTTGTCCTTAGGACTCTGAAAAGACGGCCCCGCACGTGGCCGCGGAGGGAACCCCTAGTAAATGGGGGCTGCCGTGTCTTTGGGTGGAGGGAGGCCTTCAAGCCTCACCTTCCCAGGAGGCTCGGTCTCTCTCAGCCTCAGTGCACCGGCCGGGCAGCCCCTTGGGCAGAACATCCGGAGGGCAGCGGTGTCCGAACTGGTAGCTCGGCCTCAGGGCCCAGAACCCACAGCTGAGACGCAGGGGAGCCTCCCAGCTGGCTCTGAACTGAGGCGAAGCCAGCCAGGCCGGG
This sequence comes from Tursiops truncatus, assembly GCF_011762595.2. Lineage (NCBI taxonomy): Eukaryota > Metazoa > Chordata > Mammalia > Artiodactyla > Delphinidae > Tursiops > Tursiops truncatus. Next base: position 3,958,992 of record NC_047043.1, read on the forward strand.
CCCGGCTGCACAGAGAGGGCCCGCGGGTGTGGATGCCCTTGACACCAGTGGCCAGAGGGGAGCGGTTCCCAGGTGCTCTCCCCGGTAGAGACAGGCTCCTGGGCCGCCCAGGGATCTGCCCCTCGGGGCAGGAGGAAGTGCAGGGCCCGACCGGCTCTCACTGCAGGGCCCCAGCGCAGGCTGTGCCCCGGGCCCTGCGGGCAGGGCGTCCCAGGCGGAGCTGCGAGGGGCTCTCACTGGGCCCCCAGCCAGGCACCTCTCCGTTCCGCCCAGGCGAGGGCGGTCCGGATGGTCACGGGGGAGTTGGAGCTCGTCCAGATAACACCTGCAGCCCTTTCTGGTTCGCCCGCCCTGCGAGGCCTCGGCCTGGGCAAGCAGCCCCTCCCTCCTCTCCTCCCCTCCCCCCTGCCCCTCTGGCCTGGATTAATTCAGACCCAGGTGATGAGAATGAAGCCGCGGCCCCGCCAGAGGGAAGCGTGTTGGGTCTGTTCACAGCCTCACCCCTTGGATGAGGGCTCAGCGCCTGGCAAATGGCCGCTCCCCAGCAAGGGCCGCGGCCAGCGCTCACGTCGCTGTGTGTCACTCACCGCACGGGCCGGGCGGGCGGCAGGGCCTCCTCGCGGCACGGGGAGGCTGGCTACCTGAGCTCCTCTGTCCCCACGGGCAGAGCCCGGCCGAGGGAGAGGAAGCAGGGCCGGCCTCCCTGAAGCGGGCCCCGGGGCTGGCCGGCTCTGAGGTCACGCTGCGCTGTCCCAGTCTGGGTGCCCGCACGCAGGTGACCGGCCTCTTCTGTGCCGGCCCCTCCAGCAGGCTCTCGGCAGCGTTCACTGGCTGTTCAACCCAGGCCGGGAGAGTCTGTTCACTCTTGGACTGATGCCGTGTGTGGGCCTCAGGACCTGAAAAATACTGTTGAATGGGGTCACTTAAAGCACGTTTTCAAGAAAACACAGGAGGTTTAGCAAAATGGTTAAAAACTTGGGTTTTGGAGCCAGGCAGAGGTAAGCTCAAATGTGGGCTCCTCGAGAACACCTCTTGGCCTTGCGGTGCACATCTGCAGGATGGGACAGTCCGTGTTGCAAGGACTACGTGACACCACGTATGGGAAAGCTGCTAGCATGGGGCCTGGTAAGTAGACAGTGAAAGGGAAAAAGGAGATCTGGTTGTGGGTTCAGAGAAGGCCACACTCCCAGCTAAAGGGATTGCAAGGTCTGGGAAGCTTCTGGAAAAATGTAGTGTCACATGGCGCTATCCTGGAAGGTCTGGACTCAAAGGAACCTTAGAGATTGTTTGTCCGGTGGCTCCATTTTAGAGATGAATTGCTGAGGCCCAGAGAAGTAAAATGACTTGTATTAGTTGGATGAAGAACAAATGGAGACTGACTAGACAATTCTCTCATTGTACAACAAGTCTGGAGGAGGCAGGGCTGGTTCCGTGGTCCAGTGTCGTCACTGAGACCCCAGCCTCTTCCTCCTGCTCTGCCAGCTGCAGCAGGTGGGCGATGTCTTCCCCTCATGGCTACAACATGGCTGCAAGAGCACCAACCAGCATATCTCCACACAGCCTCCAAGAGCAGGAATGGAGAGGGCAAGGGATCTCAGTTTCTCCTCACAAATTTCTTTTTCTCATAGAGAAAACATTTCTCAGCCTTCCCTTCAAGTCTCATTGGCCAGGAGTGGTTCACAGGCCCACACTCCAGCTTTTTTAAGACCTGGGAAAGGAAGTGTCTGTCATTTCCAGCCTCTATTGTAGGAAAAGAGGCTCTACCAAAAAAATAAGGGGGATGGGGATGCTATTTCATAGGCAACCAACAGCGTCTCCCAGACTGGCCCAAAGTCATCCAGCTACTTGCCAGCCAGACCCCTGCAGGGCCCAGGATAGAACACTTGGCTCCAGGCCCAGCATCGTTTCCAGATGTCTCCTCCTGTATTTTGCTGCCTCCTTGGTAAGCAAGGCCTTTAGAAATGGCGTGCAGTGAAGGGCCCTGTGAAGGGCAGCTAGTCTCTGGCCAGAGGACTAGGGAAGCTGAAGCTTGGAGTCCAAACTGAGCAGAGCGCTTGGAGGCCGGGCCGGGGAAGCAGAGGGAGCCGCTCAGCCCGGAACTTCCCCAGGCTTCCTTCCCACTGGGCCCGCCCCTCAAGACCCTTCTGCCTGGACATTTGTCGAAGAGGGTGGCGACATGCATTGGAGGATTAATGGGACGGGGACACTGGTATTCGCGACAGGAGAGCTTTTTGCCCTCAGGAGCTACCAGTATGTTTACTCGCTGGCAGGCGCCTGTCCTCGGTGTTTAAGTCCTTTACAGATGTTAATTTTTTGTGTGTCTGTAAGGATGGTTCTGTAGGTGGTTACGATGCTTCCCAGACAGGTGGACGGACTGGTTCAAAGTCCCGTAGGAGCCTGGTGCTCTGGCTCCCTGGGACTTACCACGTTTGTTGGCAGGGACACTGCGTGCCGCCAGAAATCAAAATGCTAAGCTCTCTGTCACTCTTTCAAGCCAAATGTCAAGAAAGCAATTATGGAAGAGCCAAAGGCTTGGAGGCAGGGAAGAGCCAGCCCCACCTGGGGGCTGCACGTGGCTGGGCCCAGGCTTCCAGAAGGCTGGTGGGGATGTGCCGGAAAGGGCAGGAGCCGTGGCTACCTTAGACGCTGAGGAGTGATGTGGCCACAGGTGTGCAAGGAAAGAGCAGAAGAACATACGGCGGCCAGGGGAGCAGGGGGGAACTGCCGGGGAGCCCAGCGGCGGGCCCTGTGGAAGCAACGCAGACGGGAGGCTGGAAAGAGAGGAAGCGCCTGGGGCCTGGTGGGACCAGCCGACGATGACGGTGAATGGCGGATTTTTTTTTTTTTAATTTTAATTTTTTAAATTTTATTTATTTTTGGCCGTGTCGGGTCTTCGTTGCTGTGCGCGGGCTTTCTCTAGTCACAGCGAGCGGGGGCTGCTCTTCATTGCGGTGCGTGGGCTTCTCACTGCGGTGGCTTCTCTTGTTGCAGAGCACAGGCTCTAGGCGCGCGGGCTTCAGTAATTGTGGCTTATGGGCTCAGTAGTTGTGGCACGCAGGCTTAGTTGCTCTGCGGCATGTGGGATCTTCCTGGACCAGGACTCAAACCCACGTCCCCTGCATTGGCAGGCGGATTCTTAACCACTGCGCCACCAGTCCATCTCTGGGATGGAGGGATAGCGGCAGAAGAGTCTGGAGGGATGGAGCTGTCCTGGGCCTTCCCCATTTGCAGGATCTCTTGTCTCTGATGATGCTGAGATGCTGGCAGAGGCCAGACTGCACCACAGCCTCCAGAAGAAAGGCATCTCTCGCCTACCCCTGTCGTGGGTCAGAATCACAGGCCAGCACAGAGAGTCGCCCCTTCTTGGGAGGGAGGAGGGGACTGAGGCCCTCACAGCCGTGGTCACTTGCGTGCAGTCCAACGTGTCAACAGCACATCCCAGACCAGACCCAGATCGCTGGGTGCCCGGCCAAGGCCGAAGCTTTCATGAATTGTTTAACCCCCGAGAAACACATCTGTGATTTTTCTCCCCAAGGACCCCATGTTTTAAGAGATTCTCATCTACCAAACAGCTGCATTTACCAAGCAATAATTTATTCATTTTCTCATTTTTAAAATTAATCAAAGATATACGTAACTGCCAGCCAGGGTCTCTGGTCAGCAGGACACAACCTTATTACCACCCGGGCTGATTTAATTCCTGCCCGAAGCAAAGAAACTTGACATTTTAGGCAGCCTGAGCAGCCTCGCTGGGGGAACGTGGAGGTTTTCACTTCGCTGTGTGAGATGTTCACAACAGCCTCCAGACCCTTGTCACTGATGCGTGGAGCCTGGGACCCCTATTGGGAATCACTGCATGGTTTTAGCAGGAAATAAGGCACGAAGGGAATCTCACCGTCCCAAAGTCTGGCCACTAAACCGTTGAAGGGTTTGTGGCCTGGATCAAGCCCCTGCCCGCCAGGAGCCTCGGGCAAACCACTCTCTCCCTGAGCCTCAGTTTTCCCATCCGTAAGCTGGGAGTGAGATAGTAGTCAGGGTTCTTAGCTGCCCATTTTCTTAAGTACAAAAGAATGTACTAAAAGGATGCTGAGGGAAACAGTCTGGCTGTTCCTCAAAGAGTCAACATAGAACTACCGCATGACCCAGCAATTCCACTCCTGGGACTGAACCCAAAAGAATTGAAACAAAGACTTCAAACAAAAACTTGTGTCTATTCACAGTAGACGAAAGTTGGGAACAACCAAATGTCCATCAATGAGTGAATGGTTACACAAAGTGTGGTCTATACGTACAATGGAATACTATTCAGCCCTAAAAAGGAGTGAAGTTCTGACAACACGCTGCAGCAGGGATGAACCTTGACAGCACTACGCTGAGGGGAAGAAGCCGGACACAAAAGGCCACAGAGAGTATGATTCCACCTGTGTGAAATGTCCAGAATATGCAGGTCCATAGAGACGGGATGCAGATCAGTGGTGCAGGTCCATAGAGACGGGATGCAGATCAGTGGTGCAGGTCCATAGAGACGGGATGCAGATCAGTGGTTGCCGGGCACTGGGCGTGGAGGGGTGGAAAGGGATTGCTTAGCGGGTACAGGTTTCCATTTGGGGGGATGAAAAATTCTAGCATTCAAGGACGGTGACGGTGACACAGCCTCAAGGAAGAGCTTGATGCCACTGAATTGTGCACTTGACAACGGCGAAGACGGTAGATGCTGTGTTATGTGTATTTTACCACAATAAAAGTAGTGTGCAGACAGTGAGATGCAAATATATATGTGTGCTGGCTAAGTTGCAGGGTGGCGGGACCTCCGGGAGCCACGCCTGCAGCCTCGCCGTGGGTGCACAGACACAGACACGCCAGCCACTGGCCCTGCCCGCCCGGGCTCTCCATCTCCCGCAACCACTCCGGCCTCAAGTCCCTGGGACTCTGCGCAGATGCGTCTGATGGGGGAGGCTGGGTCACATCCCCGGGGCGCTGCCAGGAAGGCTGAGGCAGCTCAGAATGCCAGCTGTCTACAGCAGAGGACACATGGGAAGGACCTGGCCGGGGCATGAAATGCTGGTACGGGTCCTTCCTCCTGTGGCGCATCCAGAAGGAAACAGGTCACAAAGGAAACACTGCTCCTTAAAGGACTCCTGGAGCGAGGCCACCTTCCCCTCCCTTATCAGCCCTTCTGAACACCGCCCACCCCCCCCCCCCCGCCCAATTCACGCAGCAGAGACAATTGCTCCTTCTCCGTCCCATCCAGGGCTTTCTCCCTTTGGACAAGGTGACAACAGCCGCTGGTCCTTTATCCAGTGGACACTCTCCCTGGCTTTAGTTTTCTGTGATTCACTTTGCAGTTTAACACACGGACCCTATCACTTAGAAGCCAAATGACAGTGAGATGGTGCCCAGGTGGGGCGAGAGCTGTGGGACCCGCTCTGCTCTCCGTGCTGGGAGACAAAACCCCTGCCTGCATTTGTCCCAACCCGGCCGTTCACCCACCTGGTGGGGAAGACGCGGCACCTCCAATCTCAGCTACAGACAAGGCGAGAGGGAAATGAGCAAAACCGATGGATGGGATCAGAGTTAGGTTTTTTTAAAGAAAAAACATTTAGTACAATTTTAAACTTCCAGGAAAGTTGCAAACATAGTACAAGGAACTCCCATATAGCTTTTATTCTGATTGGCCACTCGTTTACGTTTTATCCCATTTACTTATCCACTCCCCCTCTCTCTTCTCTCGACTACTTCATTTTACCTGTAAATAGTCCAGGGTGGCTAATCAAACTGAAGCCTGTGCTTAGCTCCCTCATAGCTCCCATCACAAACCACACATATTTATCTGCCGATGTGTCATCCGGCTTCCCTCCCGCTAGAATGTCAGCCCCACGGTGGCAGCCGTGTCATTGTCACACACCCACGACCGTGCGGGCACACGAGATAAACTCCTAACCACAATTTGCTAAACTAAGCACAGGCATGAAACAGAGCGACAGGGTCCCCCTTTAGGTTTATGGACCAGGAAGGTCTCTGCAGGGTTGATATTTAAACCGAGACCCAAAGGTGAGAAGCTGCTGTTGAGTGGAAGACGCTGTGAGCCCGGGCAAAGGCAGAGATGAGGTGATTGAGGACCAACAGATGATCAGCAAGGCTCGTAGTGGAGGGGACGGGGTGGCAGGTGACGGTGAGATGCAGCCGAGGAGGAGGACGTGCACCAGTCTTCCGTGTGGCCTTGTAGCCAGGTGAAGGGTCGGACTTCAACCTCAGAGAAAGGGACGGCCCTGGAAAGGTTTAGGTGGGTGAGTGCCACCTTGCGTGGAATGGATTGGAGGGGGGCCCATGTGGAAGTGGGGAGACCAGCTGGAGGAGCCTGCAGTCACGTTGGCTGGAGACCGTGGTGCCTGGGACCAGGGTAGAGAGGGAGGAGGGAGGGAGGGAGGGAGAAGTGGACAGATTGGACACGGATTGATTGGATGCAAAGAAGAAGGGGAGGGTGGCACAAGGACGACGGCCCCTGGGTTTCATGGCTCAGGCAGCTGGGGGCTGGTGGAGAAACAGCACAGGTTTGTGGACTCTGGGGGGTGTCCAAGAAAAATCGGACAGAGTGAAACAGGCAAGGAAGACTTTATTCAAGACTATGGTCGTAGGAGAGAGAGAGTGAATTTAACAGGGGCAGCCGGGGATTTATAGCCAGTGGGTGAGGGCAGAGTGAGGGGGTCAGTGAGTGGAAAGTTACCAAGAGGAACTTGGTTAGGTGTCAAGGGTTGGGGGACTCTTGCTAAAATGGTTTGGCCAGCATCCTGACAGCCTGGGCTCTGCCAGCTAAGGTCAGCAGGCCAAGAAGAAGGCTCAGGAGAACCCGACTAAAGTTTGATCGGGGGGGAGTCCTCGTCACAGGGAGGACTTGGGGCATCTGTTCTGGCTGAGTCATGTCCAGGACAATATGTCCAGTGTGCAGCTCGGGATGTAAATCTGGAACCAGAGGCGAGGTCCTGGCTGGATGCACGAATCTGACCATCGCTGAAACGCCGGCCTGGGAGCGCACAGCATCAGTGAGCTCTCAGATCTGTGATGGACTCTGACGGATGAGCGCCAGCTGGAACTTCTACATCCTGAGAGCTAAGCTCGCCGATGCCTCAGCCTCCCCCGCCCCCAGGGAGCAGAACTGGCCACTCCCCTCCCGGGACTCAGGGTCCTCAGCGCCTGAAGGCAGGTGGAGGCTTCATAAGGGCCCGGTCCCTTGTAAAGAAAGAGGATTCCCGTGCTCCCCAGTGTTGACTGAAAATACTTCTACTGTAATGACACCTAAATATATATGATTATAAAACTACATCTAAATGCCTTCTGCTTAGAGCTATGATGCAATTATCAACCCACAGTGAAGTGAAGAAGGAAAAGCACAGCCCGTACATCCCCACCCTCAGCTGACCCCACTTGGAGAAACACGGGAGAGGTGAGCTCTGACATCCCTTCCAGTCCTAACAAGCGATGACTTTCTGAGCCTACGGTGCTGAGGGAAAGGCCGTGATTATGCAGCAACAATAGAGAGGCTCAATCAGAGAATGGTTACCTCGAGACCCAGAGGTCACGTGGAAGGTAGCCTCCAACAGAATAGACAGGTAATAAAAAATTAGCATTTTACCTAGAGGAACGTAAACAAAATACGGGTGGCGAGAAGAGCAATGTCAGTGCTCTGGTGAAGAGACGTCTTTTTCCAGATTTGAAAAAGCTCAACTTTTATCTTTCTTGACTCACTTGGCCACATACATAAGAGGTTTTTTTTTTTTTAATTAATAACTGGTAAGAAACCTTTTCTAAGTTATGATGCTGTTTTATATTTGAAGAAGTTAAGGGTGCTATTCATTTTATTAATTAGAAAAGCAGGGGAAATCATGCTTAAGGCTTCTTACCTAACACCTCAACTAATAGTATTTTGTACATTCCTTCTAGCCCTCTCTTGTGTGTACATATTTTATCGGCTGTGTGTGTGATTTTGTATTCTTTGAAGATGTAAGATTGTGATATGTGTTTTTCTCTATTGCCAGGTAGTGTTAGTTATAATTTTGTTGACTCCATTTTTATCCATTTCTTGTATATACTACACGTTGCAGAATCATCCTCCTATGATTTCCTATGCAAGTTGCCGTCCATCTGTCACCCGTATAAAAAACGCTGCTGTGAACATCTTCAGACCCACAGCTTTTTCTGTCTTGTGGATTAGTGCATTGGGCTAGATTCCCAGGTGGGAATTTCTGGGTCGAAGGGTACAATTTTATTTCCAAAATCATTTCTGATGATCTAAACAGAGATGTGAGGATAAAACGGATAAAACGGGGGAAAGGCAGATTTGCAACAGACACCAAGAGCAGATTGAGAAATCCCGAGGGAGAAGCAGGGGCTGTATCAGCAGGCAGAGCTGGTCCTGCGAACGCAGGGGTGTTGGCGCTGTCTTCTTCAAGCTTCCTCGCTGCCTCCAGGCAAGGATACTGAGAGCCTGGCCGCAAGAGCAGTTCAGGAATGCACGGATCAGATCCTCCAGGCAGGGAGATGCAGCCGCTCTAAGTCTCCCGTTACCAAGGCGACCTTCACTTTTCCCCTCTTTTCTAGGTTAGTGGTTCTGAATCTGTGCTGGATGGTTGGAGAGAATTAGTTCAAAAAAGGGGAGAAGTAAAGAAAATGGCTTTAAAAGACAATTTAATGGTTAAGCTGAGGAATCGGCACCGAGCACGTTGCAGAGAAACCTTCTGGTTCGTTCCTGGTTCTGTGTGATTTCATGGTTTGATCTTTTCTGTGCAGTGAATTTATTTCCTTTTTCCCTTAATAAAACAGAACCACCAGCGTGCTCCACTGCGTCTAATCACATGCAGCCTGTGGAGTGTCAAAGGCCCCTGTCCCAACGGGAAAAGCACAGAGGCATAATAAGGTGATGATGACAGCCGGGGAGAAATTAAGAACAAGGAGTCTCGAACTCACACGCCCGATGCTGGCATGACGTGTTGCCGCGGGGATGCACAGGACCTGGCAGCACGTGGCTCCCGCAGCTGGCAGGAAGCCTGGAAACTTCCAGAGCCCTTCTCCCTGCGCTGGCTTTTCGCAGCCTTAAAAGCCAGCCTGGTGGGTCCCTTCCGGTCCCCGGGTACCCGTGTGCAAGCCAGGCGCCTGGGCTGCTGCTGCCTCTTCCCGGGGCGTGTCTGCAATTTGCAGTCACGAGGAGGCACAGCCTGAGCTGCAGCTTTGGGCTCAAGAGACACAGCGGGCAGAATCCACCCCTGCGTGAGGTGTGGCAAGTGTGCCTCGTGGCCCACGGACCGGACGACCTTCCGTGTCACGTTTTCCCCAATGCATTTTCTAACCCTGAGCTTGCGCGCTGGCAGATGGGGCGTGTGACTATGCTGGTCCCCAGGGCTCCGTCCCTCCCAGCCCCCGGGTTCAACACAGCGCTGATGTGCGGGCGTCCATCTGGTCCTCGGGCGTCACACACCCAGGCTGCTGCTGAGAGCAGGTGCCACTGCTCCACTGTCGCACCAGAGGCGGAGAATCCGTGTGCTGCCTGCGGCGCATCGGGCCAGACACCCCCCGCGGCTCTTTCCTTTCTGGGGTTTGTCCTCTCGGAGAGGCAGGACTGTGTTACGACGGCAGAAGTGGCTGGGCACCTCTTTTAAGCCTGCGTGATCATTTACGTTTCTTCAAGGTGCTTAAGTTCCGTTTCCCCAAGTACTTAGGGTTTCCTACAAAATAAAAAAGCCAGAAGGGAGATCCGGTGATGGCAGAGGTAGACCCCACCACATGCTCCCCCGAGGGCATCGAACACAACAGCTGCTGACTTGCTTGAAGTGGGGAGGGGAGCAGAAGAGGCAGATCCTGGAAGACCCCTCCCTCTCCCCTTCCCTCCCCCTCCCTCCCCTCCCCCTCCCTCCCTGCCCCTCCCCTCCCCCTCCCCTCCCCCTCCCCCTCCCCTCCCTCCAAATAGCACTCTACCAAATGATCTCTTAAAGTCCTTGCATCCTTGTGAAGAAATTGTGCTTCTCATCCAAGTGCCCCATCACCTCTCAGTAAGACGCGACCTGCATCTCTGTCCCAAGTTGATTCTCCAGTATTAACCTCCACCAGCAAGGTGGCACCTGGCTGTGTAGGTGGCATTCTCTCCTGCTGCCCTAGGGGTGGCGAGGTGAGCATGGACACTGGGTGGATTGGGGTTCTCCCAGCAGACGGCCGAGTCTCAGTTAGGGACAGGAGGAGAGGCAGGCCCGCTACCTGGCAATGACCCAGCTTGGGGGGGACGGTGGCGGGGGCCCATGTGGCAGCTGACATCCTTCTCTGCTCTACAAGGAAAGCAGACATTGGCCGGGGGCCTGGAGCCGGGAGGAGGGCCTCCCCAGGGGGAGGGGAGGGGGCGGGAGGTGTGGATTGGGCACCTGCAACAGTCAGGAAGGAGTCGGCTATGCTGCCCACCCGAAGTTACACGAGGCCCTTCAAGGACGGTCCTGGCTTTGCGATCGGCCAGCTGCCACCTGCAGCTGCCTGCAGGCCTCCGTGTTAAAGTTTCCAACTGAATCCAGTAATTTATTAAAAAGAAAAAAAAGACGTCATGACCAAGTTGGGCTTCTCCAGGGAATCCAGAGCTGGTTTAACATTAGGAAATCTGTTAAGATGATGGACCACATTGAAAGACGGAAGAAGACCTGTCCTAGAATGCTCATAGTACCGCTTCTTTAGATGTTTGCCAGTAAAACAATGGATTCATGGATTGTGCTGTATTCATGTAGGGAGTACTATGCAGCCATGAAAAATGCAGGAGACACATGCGTGAATCTCAAAAATGTAGTGTCAAATAAGGAAAGCAAGTTGCAGAAGAATACATATACTGAGATTCATTTATAATAAATATACAACATGGAAATGATACTATATCCTGTGTAGAGATGCATGTATATGTAGTGACCATGTGAAGCAAAGCATGGCGATTGTAAGGTCTGATTTCACGGTTTACCTGTTCATGGGGAGCTGATACCATGAGAGCTTCAAACATACGGGCAACGGTTTATTTCTTTAATCAGATGGTGGATGCGGTAGTGTATTGAATTATTCTATAGACATTGTGTACATCTTGAATAGTTCATGGTACAGTCATGTAAATTTTGAATTCGCTATGAAATGAAAAAGAGAAACAAGGAAGCAGTAACGGGGACTACTATCTAGATTAAATTTTGATCTATGAAGACGCATCAGTAAGAATTTGGGGAGAAAGGAAAATGTCATTTGAGGATTCCTGGTGTTGGGCATATATGCATGTACTATAGACTTTAGAAGAAAGGCTTAAGAAGTATATATAGAGAATTGCCATGATCGAGAACCAAGTTTAAAGTTTAAACTGGATATTCAAGTCCAAGGGAGGAAAAGGCAAACCAGGTAACCCCACACAGTCCCTCTAAGGCCACTGTCCCCTGAAGGCATCCCGGTTGAGCCGGGGGCCCTGGGCTCAGCTTTTCCAAGGCCCTTTGCAGAAGACGGAGGCAGGGGCGTCGACACAGAGAAGGGAAAGAGAGGCGGGGACCTACGGGAGGAGGGTCAGGAAGGTTGAGCCCCAGAGGAAGCTGATGCTAACATGAGGCTGGAGACCCAGACGCCCCTGCCGAGCAGACGGGTGCAGGGAGGCCCAGGCGCCTGCTCACAGAGCCCAGGGGTCACCCTGCTTCCGGGGAGCCAAGGACCAGAGATGTCAACGGGCCTCTGCTGCTGCCCCAAGGGAACTGAGGACCGGTGAGCGGACAGCCGCTTTCAGGAGATTCAGACCTAAAGTGAGGCAGGGATCACAGACCACGTGATAACTGGGGGCCAGGAGGGGCCGTTGTGTTTCCAAAAAAAGGGATTTTCACAAACTTGGTTTCAATTCCCTGTAGCACCCTTCCTCCCTCTTTTCCCTTTCTTCTTGCTTTCTTTCAATAGACACTTTTTTTAAATTGAAGATACAGGGGTTCCCCATATACACCCCAACCCCACAATGCACAGCCTGCTCCACCGTCGGTCTCCCCACCATGCGTGCATCTGTTTCAGTTGATGAACTTACACTGACATGTCATTATCACCCAGAGTCCTGTAGTGTGCTCTAGGTTCACTGCTGGTGTTGTACATTCTGCGGCTTTGGACAAATGTGTAATGACATGTGTCCCCATTACAGTCTCATACAGAGTAGACTTGCTGCCCTAAAAATCCTCTGTGCTCTGCCTGTTTATGTCTCCCTCCCCCCGACCACAGGCAACCGTCAATCCTTTTACTGTCGCCATAGCTTTGCCTTTTCCAGAATGTCATACAGTTGGAATCATACAGCGTGTAGCGTTTTCAGGTTGGCTTCTTTCACTCAGTCACATGCGTTAAAGATTCCTCCACGTCTTTTCGTGGCTTGATAGCTCATTTGTTTTTAGAGCTGAATAGTATCCCGTTGTCTGGATGGACCACAGTTCATTTATCCATTCACCTATTGGAGGACGTCTTGGCTGTCTCTGAGTTTGGGCGATTATGAACAAAGATGCTGTTAACATCTGTGTTCAGGTGTTTGGGTGGACCTACATTTTCAGCACCGTTGGGTAAACACCTTTCTTCTTCCCCTTCCTCTGTCCTCTTTCCCTCCTTCCTTCCTCCCACCCTCCTTCCTTTCATTAGCATTTCCTGTATCTAGAAAACTGTAGGTACCAACCGTATCCCTCTCATGGCCTTGCATTGTCAGTTGCACTTCAAGCACGTCTTGGTCCCTCAATTATAGATCAAGCATTATTTTTCTTCCCCTCCCCAGGCCTGGCCTGGTGCAGTCGTGAAATCCTGTTTCAGGATATGTTTAGTGAGTGAAAGAATGGACACCCCTCAGGGGATGACGCTGTCCCCGCTCCCTGAGGTCTTAATGAACAGAACCATGAATGGGACCGACCACCTGCCCTTCCTCCGCCCTCAGGCCTCTTGGAGGGGACCCGGTGTGGGGAGCTAGAGGCTGCGTCTCTCGCCAGGGGTCACCACTGGGGAGTGGCAGCCATGTCACTGGTCAGATCCCCCCGGGGAGGGGCAGGCAGCGCTCCGTGACAAGCCCAGGAGTGGGAATTTCATCCCGCGAGGAAAGCCCCACAGACTCCAGGCCAGGGCACCGCCTTTCAGAAGGACAGAAAGTGAGAAAAAGCCTGGAGGGTGGAGGATAGCAGCAGGCAGGTGGGGGCCAAGCCTCAGGTGAGTGATGGAGCCCAGAGTCAGGCGGGTGCTGGGGGCGGAGACCTGGGAGAGGACTCAGAGATGTTGCCAGGGGTGGAGTCCACGGGGCTCGGAGGCTATGACGGCCTGTCCTGGCTTGGGCGACTCGCGGCGGGAGGGGTGGCTGGGGGCGGGGAAGGCACGGAGGCCAGTTCTGGACGTTGTAGGGTCTAAGAGCCTATGGGGCGTCTGGGTAGAGTGGTGGCTAATGTTGTGTGTGGGTCAACTGGACGGAGCCTCAGTGCCCAGATATTTGATCCAACATTATTCTGGTGTGTCTACGAGGGTGTCTCTGGATGAGCTGCCCCTTGAACAGCTAGACTGAGTAAGGCAGACTGCCCGCACCCTGGTATGGGTGGGCCTTGCCGAAGTAGTTGAAGACCTGACGAGCACGAAGCCTTGGCCTCCTGCCTGAGTTGGGACGTGCTCTCCTGCCCGCAGGCCGGAACGGCGGCACCGGCTGTCCTGGGTACCAGCTGCAGACCCTGGGACTGTTCAGTCTCAGCAGCGGTGGTGCTGGGTTCAGGCGTGAAGGCTGTGGGAGAGGAAGGACGTTCTGCTTCTGCTACCCGTGAGCCTGAGCCCACAGCCCCCACCTGGATGAGGCTGGTGGCCCTACCTTGGCCGCACAGACCTGAACTCCTGTGCATTTCAGACAGGTAGATGCAGAGACTGATTCTCATTCACTCACTCACCCAGTCATTCATTCATTCATTCATCCATTCATCAATTATGATCGTAAAAGGGTCCAGGGAAACACATAGGGGCTTTGCCATTTTTGCCACCTCAGGACGTTTTCTTAATTTCTAGCTGTTTCCATTTATCTGCTTAAAAAAGATGTTAACACTCACAAGATGATGTATATAAAGTGCCTGGCACACAGCAGATGCCCAGTGAATGGTTCTTGTTAATACTGGTACTTCTGTGCCGCACCTGGGAATACGTAGATGGATTAAGCGCAGCTCCGTTCTCAGAATGCCTACATTCTGTGAGGTGTTACGTTTCTTTCCAGCAGATGTCATGAGAGCAGGCATGTCTTGGAGGAGGTGCAGTGGCATCTGGCCAGGGGTCCAGCCCTCCCGGAGCTGTCCACCCTCCGTGGGAGCAGAGCACCCAGCCCTGAAAGCAGTGGGATGGGGTTGCGTGGGGTGAGCCCTGCCCCAGGGCTGGCTGGCCTTCCCCTTCTTCCTGGTCCACCCACTGGTCAGGCGCCTGAGCCTTCTGGGCTGCGCCCCAGCTCCGCCCCCCGTGGACACCTGGCTTTGCACGAAAGGGCAGGAGAAGAGGGATGAGTCTGGTTCCTGGTCCCACTGAAGCGTGCCTGAAAGCCCATGGATCTGAGACGGAAGGAAATGAAGGCATCGCTGCCTCCCCGACTCTAAAAGAGCAAATGTTTGGGAACGCGGGCGCCAGAACGAAGCTGCCTGCACTGCCGTCCCAGCCCCTGTTCAGCTCAAGTCACACATGTGCTAAGAGGCTTTCAGCTCCAGGCGGCTGGTAGACATCGGCTGACAGATTTGGGATCTGATAAGAGACTGTTGATTTCATCCATGTGTGTGATGTCGGAGATGAATTTTAACAGTTAAAATGGGGAAAGGAGAAAAAGAGCTCTAGACCGTTGCCAGGTTTGCAACACTGGCTGTTTCTTCTAACGGATTTCTTGAAACTGTCGACTCTCCACGTTGGAGGCGCTTGTGTGTAACGGTGGGTTGTTACCATGTGCCGTCTGGGGAAGCCGAAAGGGGTGCATAGAGCAGAAAAGGGAGCTGTCCGTGGGCGGGGAGGGTGGCCCTTTGCAACTGAGAGCCCCACCCTCCTCCGGGTCCCTGTCCCTTCCTGCACACACAGTCGGTGCCCTGGGCAGGCCAGGAGCTGTCAAAGCCTGCAGGGCTCTCTCCTGAGGAATGCCAAGGGATTCTAGCCCAAGGGGTCTACCCATCGAACCAGGGATTTAAAAATGATTATTAGCTGTCCTCTGCAAAAGCGAGACGCCAAAACCAAAGTTCCCTTTCCCGGGGAACTCTGATGAGAAACTTCAAAGTTTATATATTTAAATTTAACATCAAAGGATTGGTTGTCTTGGAAGCCACTCAGACACGCATCGTGCAGCCCCAAAGAATGACTGCGTCTGCAGTGTGAATGGTGGGCACCGGTGGCCTCGACCACCAACTGCCCTGGGTCTTGACTTCTCTGCAAGTTGCATTTGGTTGAACACAGACCCTGTTCCCCCAACCGGCCAGGGGCAGGTCAGGAAAATAAGGATTCCTTAAATCCAGAAAACTCTATGCAGTTTCAAGGGGTTTCCACCCCACCCCCGACAGAAGCTTCTGCCATGCCTGACCTGGGAGGAGAGTGGTGAAACACCGGGTGCAGAGCTCTAGGTGACGCTGAGCGGGGGTGGCTCCTCTGATGGGCGGTTCTCAGTGTCGTCGGAGACCGGCCGAGGCTTTTCCCGCCAAAGGCACTTGGCCGCCATGCCAGCCAGCCACAGACAGTCCGCTTTTAACTTTTTTTTTTTTTTTTTTTGGCAGTACGCGGGCCTCTCACCGCTGTGGCCTCTCCCGTTGCGGAGCACAGGCTCCGGACACGCAGGCTCAGCGGCCATGGCTCACGGGCCCAGCCGCTCCGCGGCACGTGGGATCCTCCCAGACCGGGGCACGAACCCGCGTCCCCTGCATCGGCAGGCGGACTCCCAACCACTGCGCCACCAGGGAAGCCCAGACAGTCCGCTTTTATCCATACGTACCGGATTAGAGTCTCTAAAAATATGTCACTCCTCTGTTTTAACAATGGAAAGTTCAATACAGTGAATCACATGAGAAGACTCTTGCCCATGTTAAGTTATGCAACTTAAAATTTTTTTTATATTTTAAGAAGAGTTTTAGGTTCACAGCAAAGCTAAGGGGAAGGTACAGAGATTTCCCCTGTACCCCTGTCCCCACTTATGCTCTGCCCTGCCCCCCACCATCAGTATCCCCACCTGAGTCGTGCGTTTGTTACGATGGATGGACCTCCACAGACACGTGATCATCACGCAGCGTCCATGGTTTACAGTAAGGCCACTCTTGGTGTCGTACATGCTAGGATCTGGACAAGTATATAATGACACGTATCCGCCATTACAGTGTCACACAGAGTAGTTTTACGGCCTTAAAAATCCTCTACCTATTCACCCCTCCCTCCCCACAATTCCCGACAACCACCGATCTTTTTACTGTCTCCATAGTTCCGCCTTTTCCAGAATGTCATACAGTTGTGTGTAGCCTTTTCAGATGGGCTTCTTTCCCTTAGTCATATGCATTGAAGTTTCCTCCGTGCCTTTTCATAGCTTGATAGCTTATTTGTTTTTAGTGCCAAGTAATATTCCATCGGCTGCATGGACCACAGTTTATCCGTTCACCTCCTGGAGGACATCTTGGTTGCTTCCGAGTTTGGCACTTTAGCAATAAAGCGGCTCTAAACCTCCGCGTGCAGGATGTTTCCGTGTGGACCTAAGTTTTCAGCTCCTCTGCGTTGCAAATACCAAGGAGCGTGATTGCTGGAAGTTATGTGATTGTCGTTTGGGAGCATTTAAATGCCCGGTGAGCATTTAAAAACAAATCCCTGTGCCCACCCCAGACCCCAGGCCACTGAAATCGGACTCAGGGAGCGTGGAGCTTGAACTGGAGTTAGACCAACCTGTCGGGTGAACATGCCGGGCGGCTGAGGTTGAGAATCGCTCATTCACAGGCTGACACCAGATTCTTGAGTTTCCATGGACTTCTGGTCAGCCTCAACAGGTAGAAAAAGACGTGCAGACCTGGAGAGCGACAGAGAAAGGGTCAAGGATCAACTGTTTGTTAGGTTTTGTGAAACATGTCTGTCAGTGCTCTGCATTTGACCAAAAATCAATTTCACTTTTCTAGAAAATCTCTCATGGTAAGTTAACAGCTGCCCCTTTGCACTCCCTTTGACTGACACCAGGCCCCTGAGCTCTCGTTTTATGGGATTCCAGCATCCCTGGGCACACCGTGGCCACCTCAGACCGTGCCAACCGACCCCAGATCCCAGGGGCAACTGTTCTCCGTGTGACCAACGCAGACTCGCTCTGCCCGGGCAGGGGACAGGGGCCAGCTCCCTGCTCCCGGCAGACACCTCGTACCCGGCCAGCTCCTCTCGGCTGACAGGGCTGTCTGCCCGCGGCAGCGAGGGGACTTCAGGATGGCCGAGGCGGACGGATCCTTAGGGGCTCAGGCCAGTCGCTTACATGCTTGTGTTTAAGCGTGGAATTTCCTTCCAGTCTGTGTAGAAGAGAGAAAAGCTGAGTGACCCTCCTTGGACAGTGGGCTGGAAGTGGAGACTTTCTCCATCATCTGGCGAGACTTAGGGCTCCCCCGGGCCGCAGGATGGCCCTTATTTTCCCTCCCTACTCTCCACCTCCGTCCACCACTGTTTCTCCCCTGCCCTCCCCCTTCCCCACTCCCTCACCCCCTCCCTGGGCTTGTTCTGAAGGACAGATGCCACTCCCTGAAAGGCAGCTCCTGTCAGACGGCAGAGCTGACCCAAAGGTACATCAGATCTGCCCGGTTTGGGGGGAAACCTGGTCCTTGAAGGTCAGACTCTGTGCCCTGGGGCTCGTCCCGGCTTCCGTCTGCTTAGTGAGGTTTGGAGCTGCCCAGTTCAGACCGGAGTGGAAAGCAGGTCAGTCTCTGAGCAAACGAGTGTGCAGCTGGGTCTCCCCATCCAGTGGAGGAGAGGGCAGAGGTGGGTCCTGCGTGAGGAGGAGACAGCTTTTGCGCCGCTTCTTCCTGCCCTTTCCCATCTTTCTGCCTTCTCTCCCTTCTCCAGCTCTGCCAGGGAGCCTCCCTGGAGCTGGGAAGTAGGATCCTGCCCGGATGAGCAGAAGTCTGGTCCCCCGCATGGGGACCAGCACGGGGCTTGGAGTGCAGTCCAGAGTAGACCCTCAGCAAACCAGCCCTGAGCACTGGGGTCTGGAGGGGGTGCGGAGACACTTAGAATAGTGGCAGCAGTTCTGGTACACACGTCCTTTCTCCCTGTCCCTGGAGCATCCCTGAAGCGCGTGATGCAGAGTCTTTGAAGCGGTGATTACGAAGCGTTTGGCTCTGACCCAGGAAGATGCGGTAGAGGAACTTTGTGTACGGTTCCTGGAAGCCATCGATGGAAAGTGTGCAGGGACCCGAGGCCAGAAAGGCCCTGGTGCCAACAGGAAGGCGAAGGTCACGAAAATAACGCGTCACACGTCCTGCCTAAGGGGAGCTGCTCTGAACTCGAGCCTGCAAATGCTGCACTTGCTTCTTCCTGCTGCCTGCAAAGCAAGAGACTGGAGATGCTTCCCGCCAGGGCAGTTAGATGATCTCGTGCAAGAGAGAGATGTGACCGTGGAGACCAGAGGTCACGGGGGCTTCTTCATAGAGAAGGTGCCTGCCACAGAGAGCTCTGGAACAGGCTGGATTCCGACAACTCCGCAACAAAAATACAAACACTCTCATTAAAAAGTGGGCAGCGCTTCCCTGGTGGCGCAGTGGTTGAGAGTCCGCCTGCCGATGCAGGGGACACGGGTTCGTGCCCCGGTCCGGGAAGATCCCACGTGCTGCAGAGCGGCTGGGCCCGTGAGCCACGGCCGCTGAGCCTGCGCGTCCGGAGCCTGTGCTCCGCAACCGGAGAGGCCACAGCAGTGAGAGGCCCGCGTACCGCAAAAAAAAAAAAAAAAAGTGGGCAAAGGACTCAAGTAGACTTACTCCAGAGAAGATACACAGATGGCCAAAAGCACATGAAAAGAGGCTCAACACCCCTAGTCACGGGGGCAACGTGAATTCAACCACAACGAGCCGCCACGTCACACCCGTCAGGATGGCTGCTACGAAAGAAACAAAAGAACAAGTGTTGGCGAGGATTTGGAAAAGTCAGAAGCCTTGGGCCCTGTTGGTGGAAACGTAAAATGGTGCAGCCACTGTGGAAAACAGCATGATGGTTCCTCAAAAAAGGAAGCATAGAATTACCATATGATCCAGCAATTCCACCCCTGGGTACATACCCAAAAGGAGTGAAAGAAGGGAAACGAACAGCTATTTGCAGACCCACATTCACAGCAGCATTATTCATAATAGCCAAAAGGTGGAAGAACCCCCGTGTCCATCCACTGATGATGGATAAACAAGATGCGGTCCATCCATACGATGGAATATTGTTCAGTCTTAACAAGGAAGGGAATTCTGACACACGCTACAACACGAATGAGCCTTAAGGACGTGATGCCGAGTGAAATAAGCCGGTCGCAAGAGGACGGATACTGTAGAATTCTGTTGTACGAGGCCCCTAGTCGTCAGATTCATAGAGACGGAAAGTAGAACGGTGGTTGCCAGGGGGCCAGAGGGAGGAGAATGGGGGAGGGGAGTTAGTGTTTAATGGGGACAGAGTTCCAGTCTGGGAAGATGAAAAGGTTCTGCAGATGGATGGTGGCGATAGCTGTAGAACAATGTGAATGTACTTAATGTCACAGAACTGCACAGTTAGAAACGGTTAAGATGGTAAATTTTATGTCATTGAGTATTTTACTACAGTTATGAAAAAAATAAAAAAGATAGGCAGGGAAGGTGGTGAGCAGTGTGGGCAGGGGGTTGAATTTGTGTGCCAGGAACTGGGGCGGGGCAGGAGGCCAGAAGAGGGCTCCATGGGGGTGCGGGAAGAGAGGCTTCTGCCGGGGGTCCTCCCACCAGGGCCGGATGTCGGAGGGAGGGGTCCGGGTTCCTTGGGGCTGGCGTGAGCCCGCCTCGAGAGGGGCCTGGCAGCGTCAGAGGGGCCAGTGTCCCAGCCAATGTCCCCGGGGCAGGAGGGCGGGGCTGCACCCAAGGTCCCTGGCCTTAGCAGCCAAGGACTCAGAGGGGATAACCAGATAGCCCCCAGGCATCTGGGGTTTCCGCAGAGAGTCCTGGACCAGCTCCCCACTCAGACTGAGAAGGGGGCTGCAAGTTCTGTCAAAGACGATCCCCAGCTCACGGGCAGCCTGGGGACTTCAGGGGCAGGAGACAGTGTCTCTAGGGTAGCCGCTGGCATGACCGAAGGCCTGGGGGGCGTGGGGACTCTGGGACGCGTCTGTAACTGAGGCAGGGTTTGGAGAAGGAGGTCAAGGCCGTAAGAGAAACGCGGTCACGGTGGCTGTGATGATCCCACGTTCACCCCTTACCAGCCTGACGCACTCGGGCCCACGGTGGAGATCGGGCAGTGCCGCATCCAGGTGCCCTGCCCTTGGCCCTGGACCTTTCCGTGCCCGGTCCCGCCGGGCTCTCTGCTTCCGGTTCCCCGTTCCAATCAGAAGCCCCACCGTTTCCAACCCTCTAGGCCCCATCTTCCGTCTTCTTCCCTGAACTCTTTCCTGGGACTTCGGGTCGGAATTTGATCTTCCCCGTTTGGACTTCTCTGGCTCTTCCTGTCCTCGGCCCACCAGGCCGTGGCCTCTGGGTCCACCACGTGCATCTGCCTGGCCCCGGGCCCGTGAGGGCGGCGTGGAGAAGGGCAGACGGTGGGGAAGGGTGTTCAGGACTGCCTGCGACAAGTGGCTTCACAGGTATCGCCCCCCTGCCCTGCCAGCTGGGGAAGGCTGGAAAGGGGAGGCCTCCCTGACCCAGAGCGAAGGCATCCAGAGAACACGGGCCATCTGCTCAAAGCCCTGGAGGCTGCACGGGAGGGGGCAGGTGGCGAGAGGCAAGGCAGGGTTTATATCCTTGTGGGAGGGAAACAAGTCCAGAGCCCTTGGGGCCTTGGGAGTGTCCCCAGGTCTCCCCCAGGACGGGCTCAGGGTCCAGCTGGGCTGTCCTCTTCCAGCGTGGCTGCCCGCATAGGAGGACCAGGGAGCCGTCCATCCAGCACCGGTGCCTATTCCCCCGAACGACGTCTGCTACTTGAGTCCTGACGTTCTCCCAGGGTGCGCAGGAGCGTAGCCGTGCTCGGCTGGGTCCTGGGGGAGGTGGCACTGAGACTGGTCTCTGCACGTAAGGTTGGTGAATCGACCCCAGTGTTTATGACTCTAGCTCAGGACTCCTCCTGCTGCCTCCAGGCAGCGCCCCACAGGGTCCCCGGGCGGGGAGCTGCCTTTCTCCCCGTGCCTGGGAAGGGCCCTCACCAGAGCCATCCCTTCCACGGAGTTCACCCTGCTAAAAAAACATGTGGGTGTTATTTCACCAAGATGAAAACCAGCGCCAGCCGTCACCAACACCGACATCTGAGCACATCCAGGGGACGGACGGCAGGGCTGGGAGGTGGGGTGGGCCTCACCCTCTGTCCAACCCTGCAGGGCAGGTAGAATCTCCCTTAACAGTCACTGAACCTCGGCCAGCTCTCTGCAGGGCCCGACCCCGGAGCCTGCGTGCTCCCAGGGCGCCCTCAGAGGGAAAACAAAGAGGCAGCCGGGCCCGAGCGGACTGATGCCGTGGGGTGAGACCAGAGGCCCTCAGGGAAGAAGACAAGGCCCAGCGTGTGGATGCCTGGATCTGAAAACCAGGGCGCAGGAAGGTCACCCTTCTGGGTTTGGGAGGTAGAAAAAATGTCAAGGCAGGGAAATGGAGACACAGGAGGAGGAGGAGAAAGAGAAGCTGCTCTCTGACGGGACACGGGAACTTGGCGAGCAGTGGATCAGGCCCTGCGTGGTCCGGTGATGAAACGCAGCAGCCGAAGGTAATGAAATATTTATGAATGGCGAGAGGATGCCGCGTGCTGCAGTGCAGCACAGGGGAGAGCGAAGTTTCAAGAATACTGTAATAGCAAAACCCTCCATTAATTATCGGAAGCAAAGCTGTAAGGCCAGTTCCTATGGCAACGGGGTTCCCAGTGGAGTTCGTGCTTTTTTAAAAAAGCTGCTCCCATTTACTGCGGCACATGCATTGGTTTTCCACCAGAGGTTTGAGCTTGTCCTTTGCAGATGAATTCGTCCTGTCCTCACAGTGGCTGGAGCGGAACAGGCAGGCCGGGCCAGGCCAGGGGGGCGAAAGCTTATGCAACTTTGCGCTAAACTCTCCGTAAGGATGGTGATGGGGGAAATGAGCCCTTCGCTTTCGGGCGGGGGCGTGCGGTGGGCAAGGAAGGCGGGCGCAATGCACTGCAGGCCACTAGCAGGGAGCACGGGCAATCAGGGGTCTGCTCCAGCACCCGCTCCCCCCGGGTCTTTGCAAGACGGGCTTGCGCCGGGGAGGCGTCCTTGAAGCCCACTGGGCCCTCTGTCCACATGCTGGCTGCAGCCGCAGTGCAATCTAACACTTGCCCCTAAAGCTCCGACGCAGAGAGTCCTGGGGTGGGGACATTTGGGGGACAGTGTGCTCTGGCTCCCGGGGAGCAAGCAGCCCCCGAGAAGAAGCAATGCCGTCTCCTCCGCCTGTGGCCGCGTCTCCTGTATCCCATCTCCACCATTACACACGGCTGCCCTCCCTGCTGAGATGCAGGTTTGATCTGATGCCAGTCTGAAAGCAGTTCTTCCAGGGCAGACGGTCCTGTGATTGCCTGGCCCTGGGTTGCTATCTTGAAACTGTCTGTCCCGGGCCACAGGGTGCCTGGGCCACTCTGGGCGGGGTCAGAGCATCAGCAGGTATTGGTGCTTCCTGCCCCACATGGGGAGCAGCTCTGATAACCCAGCACTGCTCCTTCAGGCAGGAGAGCACGAGCCTTGCCCCCTTGGGGCTGCAGCTGGGGGCTGGGGAGCTGGCCCAGCTCCCTGGTGGCCACGTGAGCCTGGTGTGGGTCAGGCGAAATGGCCTTGGCTCAGAGACGGTACACGTCCACGGGGCCATTCAGGCCAAAAATACGTTTCTCTGCTCCCGGATTGTTTTCCTGCCTCTACGCTGCTTTCTAAGTTGCCAAAGAGACTTACAGGCACTTGTGAGTAAAACTGGGAAGATGCCAGAGGAAGGGTTAATCCAAAAGAATGCATGTGTGTGTCTCTGCTGGTGGAGTTCTACCTGGGGGGACACCTGCCCTGCGGGAGGCCCACCTCTCTCATGGTGGTACGGGAGAGGGTCCCCGAGTGCCAAGGGGGCCTTGGGGACTTCTTTCCCGGGCCATCTGCTCCCATTCAGACTCATCCTCAGGACTGACCTTCCCATACCCAGGCCACCTACGTGCCTCTCTGGCACGGTGGGGACCCAGGGCTCCTTGAACGCCTGCTGTGTGCCACGCACATGCCACGCCCTGTGGCTGTCGCCTCATCCCCTCTGCACGGAGGTCTGTCTCCCTCATTTCAGCTGAGGAAACGGAGGCTCTGAGAGGGAAGGTCACTTCCTAGGCCACGTGGCTCCTCAGAGGCAGAGCTGGGCTCAGAACCTGCTCCCGTCTGACCCCAAAGGCTACGCTTCCAAACGCCTCAGCCGATGGGCTCCTGCTGGGAAGGGCCTGTCCCGTGGCCACCCAGGCCCCAGAACAGGGCCAGCCCCCAGCGGGCTCCCCATAAGGGTCCAAAAGCCGTGGCCTCCAGCCCAGAGGGCCCAAGCCAGGACCCGCGGGGCGTGCAGGGGGAAAACTTCAGAAATCTAGTTGCGGTTCTGTATTCTCCCCCTAGAGTGTTGATCTCTGTGTCTGCTTTGAGATGCTTTCCTTAGCTCAGGGCACATTTATAGAATTTATAAATCATATTAGGGTGCATGGCTGAAATTATTTTCCCGATATTGGAAGTGAGCAAGAAGATGGGGCCTGATGTTGGAGAGAATGACCAGGGTTCCCTCTGGGCCTCTCAGGGGCCATAGGCAGCCTCTGCCTTCCTCCGTGGCTTTGTCAGCTCCCACGACCCTTTGAGGCACCATTCCACACCAGTCTTCTCCATAGCTCTGTGCCAGTGCACTTCAGAACGCCAGCACGCTCCTCAGTTAAACGGACCACCGCGTGCTGGGCAAAGGGCTGAAAAGGCAGGAGGGAGGTCTGGTCACTCTCGGCGTGCCCTTGCCCAGTGATTCCGGAAAACATCTTTAGCCTTGTTGAGTCTCAGTTTTCTCATCTGTGAAATGGGGGTAGTAAGAATATTTAGAGTTTTAAGACAATTAAATGGAATAATTAATATGAAGCCCTCGGCACGGAGCCTGGTCTACACTCAGCACTCAGCATAGTGTCAGCAGCAGTGGACGTGCGAAACTTACGACACTGACATTCCCAGGCTCCTGTTAAGATTCTCATTCGTTTGTCACACTAGCCCTGCAAAGCTGACACCACCGTCCCCATTGTCGGTGAAGAAACTGAGGCTTAGAGAGGCCGGGCGACGTCCCCAGGGTGGCAGGGAGCACGGAGCCAGGCCCTTGTCTTCCTGGCCTGTGCTGTCCCTCCACCAGCCACCGGACCCCTGCGCCGCCAGGCCTGTGCTGCTGCTGTGGGTCTCCCTGTGTTATCCTCCTCGAGACCACACAGCCCTGGTGGCGGAGGCCGCGAAGAGCACGGAGTGGGTTCTCCAAATGGGGGCCTCTCCGGTGGCCTCGGTGCCCTTAGGACTCCTTAGGTCACAGAACTCAATCCCTCTTCCTTGCCAACGTGCTGGCGAGGCTGGCGTTAGTGGACCAGGCAGCAAGGAGGGAGGAAACCCTCCTTTCCTCCAGGCGCATTCTTTTTCTGCAAAAGTCAGTCCTCCGAGCTCCCTGCCAGAAGTGCTCCCCAACTCGAGGCGGGGGAAGGCCTGCCTTCTCAGGGTTCCCTTAAATGCGCTTTGATTTGCTGCTCTGGAGGGAAGACCAGCCCTGGGCTGGGGCAGACAGACCGGCCAAGCCCCAGCAGGAGCTCCTCCAGGCTGCAGGGCAGCTCCTGGAGCGGAGGTGCACCTCTGTGCAGGGGCGCGTGGCTTCAGGAGCCAGGCCGGCTGAGCGGAGCCACGCCCCGCGCAGCGTCCAGCTGGCTCCGGTGGCCTTCTGCAGGGCTGGCCAGGTGGACCAGGACCCTAAGAGCTCTCTCCCACCCTTTCCCAGCCCTGAGCTCCGATGCGCGGGGTGTAAACCAGGCGGTCACAGCATTCGCGTCTGAGTTCACACGTGTATAAAAGCCAACCCAAGAGCTTGGCTGCACCAAAGGCCAAGAAGGGCAACTTAGGAGCCTCCAAGACAGGGAGGAAGAGAACAGAGCCGTTAACCGCTGTCTGATGGCAAGAGCAGAGACCTTAAAGCTGTGTGACCTTGTCATTTGATTCAACCTCTCTGAGCCTCAACTTCTCACCTGCAAAGTAGGAAAGGCTTTGTTTTGAGACATGAAAAACAGATGCAAAGTTGTTAACTGTTCATTTCTGGTCTCTTTTTCCAAGTGTTACTGCAGTATAATTAGCACATAAAAATTGTATCTATTCAGGGTACACAACTTGATGTTTTCATACATGCGTATACTGTGAAATCATCACAAGTTAGCTAATTAACATACCCATCACGTCGCGTGGTACCATTTCCTTTTCTTTTTTTCTGGCGGTGAGAACACTGAAGACCTACCCTCTTAGCAAATTTCAAGCACACAACACAGCATTGTTAACCATCGTCATCACGCTGTACTTTGCATTCCCAGAATTTACTCATCTGGCATCACTGAAGCTTCGTTGCCCTTGACAGTCTCCCATTTCCCACTCCCCCCTTCCCCCAACCCCCGGCAACCACCTGGCTCCTCTACTTCTGTGTGTTGGGCTGTTTCAGAGTCCACGTGTGTTAGAGCACCACGCACTCTCCGTCTTCCTGTGTCTGCTTTTTTCACCGAGCGTAATGTCCTTCAGGCACATCCATGTTGTCGCAAATGGCAGGGTTTCCCTCTTTTTTAAGGCTGAATAATGTTCCTCGATATCTACAACATATACCACATTTTCTTTATCTGTTCATCCCTCCAAGGACCTTTAAGTTGTTTCCAGATCTCGACTATTGTGAATAACACGCAGTGACCACGCGAGTAGAGGAGACTCTTCAACACACTGATCTTGTTTCCTTTGGGTACATAGGCACAGGTGGGACTGCTGGACCATACGGTAGCTCTATCTTTAATTTTCTGAGGACCCTCAGACTGTTTTGCATAGTGGCTGTGGTCTCCTGGTCTGTCTTCTCACTCAGGCGAGACCTAGGAGTGGCTGCAGGTGTCCGCAGCCGTGGGACCACGTGGGCATTGCGGGTCCCCTGCCCCAGAGCGCCTCCCTGCCAGGCTCCACGCAGGACCCTCGCCGGACACGAAGTTCCTCGAGTCCAGCAGGCTGGATGGACAGTCTGGCCGCACGATCAAACGTTCAGGCCCCAGAGCCAAGAGACTCTGGGTTCAAACCCTCAGAGCTCGGCTGTGTGACCTTAGGGGACGTGACTGAATCTTGGGGCTTCAGTCCTTCCTCTGTAAACTGGGGCTGCGGCAGTTCCCACACACGGTCACTGAACCGAATGGATGGACTCGAGCCTGGGGACGTGTGTCACGTAAAGAAGGGCTCCACAACCCTCAGCTCTTATTCTAATAACAGTTATTATTTTTATATAATATTAAAAATATGTATAAAATAGCTACATTAAATAACAATAATAACAATTGCTCTTTGTAACAGAGCAGAACGCCCTGGGTGGAGCACACCCCAAGTATTGTATCTGTTGACGGGACGTTAGCTGGCAGTGGAGTGCAGGGCCTGCAGGAATACAACCAGGAGAGCCCGTGGCTGGGACAGTGATGGGTCGGTGGTCAGGGTGCGGGGAGACGGGGAAGATGGGGGACTCCTTCTCTAACCTCTGGTTCCGCCTTTGGCAGCCCTGGGCCTTCAGTGGGGAGGGAGGGACGCAGCCAGTCTTTCCTCTCAATTTGGAGAGAAAGAGGCACCATCATTTTTTCAAGTCAACCACAGCTGTCAACATCTGTCAGCACGTCTGACCCGCTGACCACAGCTTCCCTGGGGAAGGAGCTTGGAAGGCGTGTCCTCTTCCAGACCCTTGTCGTGTAGAGGCCCCCGGGAGACTGGAAACCCCTTCCAGACACCAACCACATCCCATTGTCAAGGGGGACCACTGGGGAGCCCGCCGGTCCCCCAGCCGCACATGTTCCCATAGCTGCTAAGGCGATTAGCCACTTGCTCTGCGCTCCCAGGAAGACACCCCATCTGTCAGCCGGGGGAGCCCCTCCAGCCTGGTTTCCACGGAGTAAGTGGCCTGTCAGTCATCTGCTGTCTCGAGCCAAACGGAGTCATTTATCTACCCGGGGTGTGCGTTTAAGACAGGAAGTAAGACACAATCTGCAGGTTATAACACTATGCTGGGAGGGGAGGGAGGGGAGGTTAGAGCTGGAGGATGGGGCCGGGGGGTGGCTGGGTGGGAACAGAACCCCCCGAGGTTTCGGCTCCGCAGCGCTTAATGGGAAAATGAGATCGTTCCCCAGCAATTGCTTTTCAGTGACTATGGAGATTAATGCCTCGTTCCGGCATCACATCTTTTGAGAACATTTGCCTCTCAGAGGGAGCAAGAGAAAACTTAAAAGAGGAGAAAACAATTGAAAGCTTGAAATGAGCACAGCGTAGCTGCTGAAATGGCTGAGGACGGGGTATGGCGCTGGGGCTGCAGGATGCTGGGCGGTGCGTGGTCGCTGGGGTTCCAGCAAGGGCCCGAGCACCAAGGCTCGTGGTGACGGGGACACCAGTCCCGTGGGGGGACGCCCCACCCATCTACCCCTGCCCCCCAGCAGTGAGGCGGCCACTCAGTGAGGCCTGCGCGGAGGTTCCGCTCCACCATCAGACCCCCGACGTCCGAGCCTCGGCGCGAGGCTGTGGGCCTGAATGTGGCCTCTCACTGGCTTTGCAGCCGCGTCCCACCCAGGCCTCAGTTTCCCCACGTGTGGGTTCACTGTGATGATGGGGCCCGTGGTAATAGTAACAGCTACGATTCTTGAGGACACCGTAGGTGTCAGGCCCAGTCCTGGGACAGGGGGCTCTGTGGCTGGAGGCCCTGGGCCGGGGTTGATACTGGGGACGGCGTCCTGAGCCCCCGGGTGAAGGGCGAGTCTGGTGCCCAAGTTCATTGTGAGAATTCCTCTGAGCTGATTCACGTGCATGGCTTCACTTGAGGTCTGAAAACATTTGTGTTTGTTTCCTAAAACTGGGTTGGACCCTAAGTACCGTCCACATGGACCAACTCCCTCCTAGATTGGCCTTGAATCTCCTCCTCCCGTGGTTCGCTGCCCACTGGGTGGGGTAGAGAGGCCCGTTTTCCTGAGCAGAGGAACAGGCCCTGGCCGACCAGAGCTGTGTGGCCAGCAGGGGTCAAGCACACCCGGGGGAAACCTGTCCCCTCGGGAGCAGGCTGGGGGAGGCTGCGTCAGGCGGGGCTTGAGAGGGGTCTCTGGCCCCCGAGGGTCCTGGACTACCAGGCCCTGAGCTCCGTCTCCAGATCTGTGAGTGGGTGAGTCAAGGACAGCCTGGACCAAACCCTGGACCATAGGAAGGGACAGCACCTCAGGGCACGGAGATGGGGAGCAGGCTGTGTGATCCCAAGTTGTCACTTAACCTCTCTGGGCCTTAACTTCTTCTCCTGTACGATAAATCATTAGGGCAAAGTCTGAGGAAGGTCGGATACAGATTTTTTCTGGGTTTCTTGTGTGCAGTCAGGACAATGTAAGCCATGAGAACGCCTCGCTCTGCCTCTTCCAAACCCTCCAAAGAGCGGGGATGCTGAGACAGGAAGGCGAGCAGGCGGCCCTCGGGGGTGTCTGCGGTTCACATCCTGGTGTGGCCTAAACGCCCTCTCACTCTACACGTGACGTCTTGGGCTCTGTCATTGTTATTCTGACGCTCTAGAACCCACCCCAGCTGCCTCACGGGAGGGTGACGGGCTCGAGCACATGTTGCATCTGCTGGGGCAGCACTTCCTGGGCTTCACTGCCCTCGGTCCTCAGACATGGCGTGAGGCTGGCGTCACTGTGGTCCCTACCAGCCGAAGACACTGAGGCTTAGGGGACAGGCGGTGAGTCCATTCTGCGGAGCTCAGGGCACGAAGGTACCAGGATGAGAACATTTGAAAATAGCAACACTCTCCTCCCGGGAGGCACGGTTGCTCTTGTTTAAAAAGTGCTGGAGCTTCAGATGTGGAAACAGAGGCCAGAGGCGAGGGACCTGGCCAGGGCACCTGGGTGCTCGCTCTGGGATGTAACTGGAGAGGCAGACCGTGAGAGTCCGCAGCCACCATCCTTGCCCTGCGCATCGGCTGCGTCCCCAGCCGTCACCCCACAGGCAGGTCCCTGGAAAGTGGGCTCCAGGCCTGGGAAGTCCGGATGGGGAGGAGGCAGAGGAGGAGAAGCTGAGACCTGGGGCAGCCCTCCCTTGGGGGCTGGAGGTTGAGAGGGGGTGGCCTGGGCGGCCAGAGAGCAGGCGAGGCGCTGGGGGGACGCAGGAAGGGGATGGTGTTGCTGAGAAGCAGCTTCAACCTCAGGCCTGCCCCTGGGGTCCCCCTTCCTACAGCCTCGCAGGAAGCCCCCAGACCCCAAGGGGCCACCTGCTTCCGGCCCAGCCCGATGTTATGGTTGAAGAGAAGCCCATGTTCTGCCCCGAAAAGAATCCTCCTAGTAAAGAAACTCTGGCAAACGGCGAGCATGGCGGCTGAGGGCAGTAGGTCTGTGGCCCTGCTTGGGGCCGACGGCAGGAGAGGAGGGATTGCAGAGGCGCGTGCAGCCGGCTGGCCGGCTGTGACTGTGGGAAGTGGCCACAGAGGCTGCATGGCGGCCGCGCACCGGCCTTTGCCGGCTTGACTGTTCCGCGCGCCAGCCTTCCAGGAGGGGGATGGATTTTCGGTTTCAAGGGATGTAGGAACTACCAGCACGACGCTGCCCTGGGTGTCCGAGTTGCCGGGGAGCCCGAGTTTGCTGCCGCTCCCGAGAAGAACCGTGGCAGCCGGGTGCTGGGGGGCAGCCGGCCCTGACTTGGGGGCGGCTCTGCAGGACACGACTCTAGAAGTGAGGCCCTCACCGCTCCCTCCCGCGGCCCGAGCAGAAGCCGGCTTTCTGCCTGCCTCTCAGGAGCCACGTGAGCCCTGGGGTCTGCCCTCCTTTAGAGACACCTCGAACATCTCTCTAGCCTCCCAAAGGAAAGAGAGGAACGCCAGACACTCCTGAAACGGCCACCTGAACCTACACGAGGCTAGAGGATTCCCTTCAGTTCAGAGAAACCAGCCTGGAATTCGGTGCGTGGGGTCGTTGAATCTGGAGACCTGCATTCTCTTTGCACATTTTCCACCCGCAAGGCTGTGTGACCTTGGGGAAGTCACTGAGCTTCTCTGGGCTTATTTCCTCATTGGTAAAAGGAACAACAGATGGTCTCTAAGGTTCTGGCCATCTGAAATGAAACTCTGTGACTCCTGCTGGGATCCTGCAGCAGTTTTTCTTCCAAGGGCGAGGCAGGCGTGAAGTGCAGAAAATGGTCACGGGAAGCCAGCTGACGATCGGAGCCTGGGGACCCCGGGCACAGAGATCATGGGTGTCCATGCTCTCCCGAGACGTGCCAGTTGACTGTTTCCATGACAACGCCAGGGCACTGAGGGGAGGTCAGTGTGCTACCCCTGGGTCTGGACAAGCAAGCCTGGGGGAAATTCTGACGCGAGGCTGAAGAAAAGGCTGTGGGCTGAGCTGAGGGCCTGTGGCTCTTTTCCCGAAGCCGAGCTGTAATCACATCACCAAGTAGCCCTGTGTCTTCCCCAGCACATTACAGAGTGGCTTCATGTCTGCAGAGGTGAGCTGCTGTGATCAGCAGTGGTGGTGAGTTCTGAACAGCCGGGCTGTGATGTCGAGCAGGCAGTCAGGCTGCCTGGGGGGAATCTGGGCGGCCAGCCATCATCTGTAAGCGGGGCAGGCTGACAGCATCCGCAGACCACGCACCCAGAGCAGACGCTCCCCAGGGGCCGACCAGGCCCAGCTTCCTCTCTGCCTGCCGCAGAGAAGCTGGCAAAGCTCTGGGGCTTCCTGTCTCCCACAGAGAAAGAACAAGCGGGCTCAGAGCAGAGCCTGGTGACACTCGGACCCCACTGGGATCTGGGGAGGGCCTCTAGCAGGTGCATCCCGATAGATTGTCCCCAGACCCTGGGATGGAGGAGGTGACAGCAGAGCTCCCCACTGACGGCGGCTCAGGGATGGTGGGTCACCCAGGTAGTTACTTGCAGAAGGAAGTAACTTGCAGAAGCCACTCAGGGAAACGAAAATCACAGAGCCAGCCTTCTCTAGGAAATAGCAGGCAGGATGGTGGTGACGAAGGCCAGCTGGTGACAAAGGTCATCACATCCCAGGGATGCAGCCTTTTGGGGGGTGCCTCTCAGTTTCCTCCTCTGTAAAATGGGCATAGACAGGGAGTATGTAGAGGTGAATGGAGGTGATTCCAGGCACGTGATAAATGCTTGCCTCCTAAAGGACAGGCACCCGGTCTCAGGGCTTTGTTCCGTGACGGAGTCAGAGGAACAAAGAATCCTCTGCAGCCCAGCACCGTGTCTGCCGAAGAGTCCCTCTGGTCAGCTGGGCATTGAGGAAGGGGTGGAGGGGAGAGGGAGGAGAATGTAGAACTCAGCTGGAGGACATGCCACGGAGCTGTTAGAAGCTCCTGATCCAATGCCCCCGCACAGAAGTGCTCCCCAAATCCTAGCTCAACTCCCTAACCGGGCAGAAGAGCGAACAAGCGAAGATACGGCTGGAGGAAAAACACCCACACCAACTGAACAGAGGGGGTGCATTTCACTCGGGATGGCGAGTATGTTTCTAGAAAGTTCCATGTGACATGGAAAATTTATAAATTGAATCATACTCCAAAAAAGGTTCTTACTAAAATATAATACACACCCTGAAAAGTGCACATATCACAAACTGAACACACCTATGAAGCCCCTCCCCACGGCCCCTCCGGTCACTCACCCCCTGAGGGCAACCACTGTCCTGACTTCTAAGAACACAGGTTATTTTCTGCCAGGTTTTACTTTATTTAGAGGGATTCACAGAGTTTATACTCTTTTGTGTCTGTCTTCTTTGGCTTAACCCTGTGTTTGTAAATTTCGTCCGTGTTGTTGCATGTAGCTGTGGGTTCATTCTCATTGCTGTAGAATATTCCATTGTGTGACTATATCACTGCTTATGTCCATTCAACCATCGACTGGCGTGTGTATAATGACCAATTTACAATTTACCCATTTGTTGTAGATGTATTCTACAACAAATAGTGCTGATCGCCACATCCTAATGCATGTGTGTCCGTGCATTTCTGTTGGGTGGAATCTTTGGGTCAGAGGTTATGCCTCTATGCAGTTTTATAAATATTGTCAAACTGATATCTGTAGTAGTTGTACCAATTCCCCCTCTCACTAGCAGTGAGTGGGAGTTCCAGTTTTTCCATATCTCTGTCGACAAACACTTAACTATTCTCTGTGTTTTTCATTTTAGCCATGCTGGTGGGTGTCTGTTGGTATTAGCTTATGGTTTTGATTTGTATTTGCATGATGGCTAAGGAAGTTGAGCATAGTTTTCTATGTCACCAGCCACTTAGAGAAACTTTTAAAGGAAATGCTTTATCAAGCATTTTGTTCATTTTTCTGTTGGGTGGTCCGTTCTATTCTTACTGATTTGTAGGATTGCTACGAAGACCATTCTTTTGAAAACGGGAGAATCCTTTTGCGGTATGAATAGTGTTTGACTCCACGTTTAGGAATCTGAATATTGGGTTTTCTCAGAAGTAAGTCACACAAGTCCTTACAAATTTCAACAGGGAGATAGATCTAAGCCTGGGGAAATTCAGCCTCAAACTTTCCCGTCTACAAAGCCTTCTCCTGAAACAGAAGAAGACAGGTGCTTTTTCCTCCAGTTCATTTCATGCTGGTTTGCCGAGGTGGATGGGCATGGTCGTCCCATAGGGGTTGGAATGAAAAGGACAGTGAGTTGGTGGACAGTGGGGCAACTGAGGTGGGTGTGTAGTCCTGCCATGGGACTTGTTACGTAACCGGGCACATCGACATGCTCAACGAGACCCCGTGGGATGCGATTTCACCTGACAGGATTGTCAAGGGATGAATATGAGTGGTGGAGGGCTCATGAGTTAGATGGGCAGGTATCTGGAGAACCAGTGTCAGCTCAACCAAGAAAAATACTTTTGCTTAATTTGGGCAAAAATATCTCTGGCAGCCCCCCAGGTGAGCGCAGATGCGCCACTGGGAAGCTTTAAGACTCTGCTACTATATTCCTAGGTGTGAAGGACAAGGACCCGCACTCATCCCAAGTCTACGTTTCAGAGAATGGCCACCAGCTGTGTCCCACCAGCCACCCTGCATGTACAGCAGATCCTGCAGCCTTTGGATACTATTATGAACGGACTCTCCCTTTTCATTTTCACTTTACACAGTGCAATATAGAAATATTTGTCCTTTATTGAATTGAAATGAAGCCCAGGAAAAAGTTCTTGGATTTCATTCATTCAGTAAACTTATACTGAGCACCTACGATATGCCAGGTATCCTGCTAGAAGACAAAGAAATAAATAACAGAAAGTTTTACCCTCAAAAATCTCACAATATTGTGGGGGAAATAAAAAATTAAACAATTAATGTTTAATTGTTGTGAGTGGTGGTGAGACAGAGGTTTGTGGAGTGTTAACAGGGAAGGGGCCCTAACCAGTGGCTGAGGAGGGGGACCAACAGGGGTGAGAAGTCTGGGGAAAGGCTCCCTGGGGTAGCCAATGCCTTTTCATCTATTTCTTCCTGTCATCTGTAAAGGGGATCTATTTGTGAAAAGTTAGGTACTCACAAAACCCCACCATGCATCAGAGCAGAAGGAAAAGATTTCCAATTTTCTATCCTATTTAAATACCCCATGCTGTTATACCTAGGGTCCTCATGACTTATTTTAATAAACCCTTTTTCCCATTTTGAACATGAACTCATTGAAAGTTAATTAAAATGATGTAAAATGTGACCTTCTGTGAATTAATCAATGTTAGAAAAAAATGAGCTTATTTTCTTCTCCTTCCTGTTACTCACCTATAACACCCAAGAAAACATTCCCCATCCCTTTACAAAGCATTGTCAGGACTCATGCTTCTCAACATCTTTCTCCTGCTTGCAACCGCAGGAACGGGCTGGTGGGTAAGAAATAGGAACTTGAGGATGTGTTGTGCTGTAATTCAGCGGAGACTCCCTCTAACAGGCGGGGGCTAAGACGAGTGGAGAGTAAGAGAAAAGGGGAGGAGTTCATTATAGGTCAGGGTGTGGCGTGTAAGCTAGAATCTATCCCCAAATCCAGCTGAGCTACTGAGTCAGAGGCTGAGGGAGCTAGAAGCTCATAGGTGCTCTTCTGGGTGGAGCGTATGACAAAATCTCAGCTGAGTCCATGGAGATGAGGTTGGTTGCAAGGAATAGAAACCCTAACTCGCCACGATCGGAACAACTAAGTGGTTTATTATCTCACATAATGAGTGCAGACAGACAGCAGCTCCAGCGTTGCTTAATTCACCAGCTCCCCAATGTCTCAACCACACAGGTTATTTCCATCTTTCTACTTTGCCATCCAAAATGTTTTGGCTTTTCCTCATTGACTGCTCTCCAAATGGACCCAAGAAGACTGCTGTGGTTTTAAGAACAAGACACAGACTCCAAACCCCAAAGTTTCATCAGTGAATTTCCTGCTTAGGTGCACTGGCTAAAGTTGCACCCATGCCCAAGCCTAAAGCAACCGTCTGTCAGGGGACAGGAGTCCATCACAATCAGCCCAGGCCATGAACTCTCAGCCCTGGTTAAGGTGATGGCCTAGATCTCCCCAAAGGACTTGGATGAAGATGAACAAAATCAGATTCTATTTATAAGGAAATGGGTGGTTGGCAGAACAGAAGGCACCTGCGAGGTGTCCACGCTAAACGAGAGGTTCCCGCTTCCTCGGCTTGGAGTTGAGGGCACAGCCTTGGGGATTCAGGGTTTGCCCCTTTGATCATCTCATTTCTTCTTTGCAGCCGCAGGTAGTCATTGGAACCAGAAGAGACAAATGAGCATAGCAGTGTATGATGAGGAGACAACTTTGTCACAGTGAGAGCGCTGGGGACCAGACTGTTTGTGAGCAGCAGGGGAAGCCCTTAGCAAAGTTGTGGAGTGCCCAAAGCTCGGCTTCTGATGGGTGGGGTCTCCCCATTCTGTGTCTTCTCTCCCCACCCCATATCCCACCCAAGGGACCCAGAGTTTCCCTCTTCTCCTCTCTGCCCCATCAACGCCTCCAAGTGGAAAAGCATCGAACATTCACACTAAGCTTCACATGACGATGAGCCCAGAAGAGGGTTTAAAAACAGACTTCCCTGAGGTCTCCAGCATGGTCAAGGATGGGGAAGGTGTCTGGAGAGCAGGAGATGTCTGGAAGCCTCCTCCCCCTGAGCCAGCCCTTCACTCCCGACAGGTGCGTGGAGGGCTCACGGTCCTGACCTTCCGCGTGGATGAGCCAGTCACCTGCCAGCCAGGGGCCTTGCTGTCTGCACCTTTGCCCAGCTTCCTCCTCCATTTCCTGCTTCCTCGCTCTCCTCCCAATAAATCACCTTCACACAAGTCCTCATCTCAGAGTCCGCTTCCGGGGGACCACTTGAAATAGCAGATACATTGGAGAATCAGAATTTCAAAAATCCCAGGCCCTGTTGAGTAGCTGAGAGGGGTCTTAGGGTACAGTACCTCCCACCACAGTTTTCACATTCACAAATCAAGATATCACAGGCACAGACTTTGGTGTGAAATAGAACCCCTGAGCCCCGTGGGGACTCAGAGAAGTTCATATCAGCTCATCAGCACACACTTGGGGCTTCAAAGAGTTCCGAGAGCTGGGGCTCAGCCCGCAGGTAGCCGGGTCCTCTGAAAAAGGAATTGGAACCAGCAGAGAGGGTCTCTAGCAATTGAGTTAGACTGTGCTTCTCAGCAGGATATTACGTTGTGAACAGGTAGACTCCAGATGGCAGAAGATGAAGTTCCCGAGATCCACGCTCAGATCACACCACCTGCCACAGCAGAGGTGGTTCAGCTCTGGCCACATACGAAGCCCTTCCTTTCTCTTCTGCCCCGACGTACAGTCTCCTTGGCTCTGATTAGACCCGCCCTTGCTTAGGAGCTTTTGGTTGCCCCCAGATGTGGAGATCTGCTCAGTGATGATCTCAGAGCAGGTGCGTACAAGGCTGCACCTCGCGTCACCTGAGGGGCTCCTGTGGCTTTAATCACTGCACTGAGCATTGCAAAGTGCCACCCAGACCCCCTCAGTCAGGACTTGCTGTCCAGCCGTGGGGAGGCTGCCCAAATCTAATGCCTGAGGGATGTGCGGCCACGAAGATCTGGGCATCACAGCCCAACCGGGAACAGCTCTGAAGAGCCATCGGGCCCCCCTCCTCCCATGGGGTTGACCAAGACCGTCACTGGGATTCGCTCCATTTCTTTCTCTGCCTGTTTCTCCTTCCTTCCCTTCCTTTACCCAGGTGTTTGACTCCTGAATCAACATTCTGTACAAAAAACTCCATCTCAGACCCTGCTTTCAAGGGCTGCCAACCCGCAACTGTCACGTTTCTCTCCCTCAACAGCCAGGACCATCCCTGAGAGCACCAGGGTTGGCAAACATGATGGCCACACATGGACTCAAGCCCTCTGGGTCAAGGACACAGAGAAGAGAAAGTCTCAGAAGGTGCATTTGGGGGATGGTGCAGTAGCCACAGCTCCCTCGTTTGGACGCACGCAGCAGGTGAAGAGGCTTTTGTGGTGGGGCAGGGATTACAGTCTCTGAGCATCCTTTGCCCAGAGCGTTTCCGTGTCTATTCCGGTCATCCTCCCTGTGTGCACCATTCCTTCACCCTCACATCCAAACCCTTGGCAAGTTAGAAAGTCCTGCAGATCTGCGATAAAATACATTTTGAGTCCATCTACTCCTGTCTCTCTCCTCTGTCTCCACCCCAGCTAAAGCCACAATCGTCCCTTACCTGGGTTATATGCACCTTGCCTCCTTAATTCATTCTCTACACTATAGTCAGCATGCTTTTTGAATAATTATATTTTTCATCTCTAAAAGCTCTCATTGGTTCTTTTCATAATTGCCAGTTCTTGATCATAACCATCTTTTTTCATGTGACGTATAGATACCTTCCCTATCTCTCTAAAGGCACTAAATACGTGGACTGGAAATTTTCTGTTCTGATGACACTAGTAGCTCAGTTTCCTCGGTTATAAGTTCTTTCTTTTGTTGGATTTGTTGACGCTCTTTTATGGGGTTTTATGGGGTTGGTCATCTTCAGATGATTAATGTGTACAGATTGTGTGAAAATCTCTGCGTTTGCTGCAGCTCAGTAAACTACAGCTTGGTGTTCGGCCGGCCACTGGGGACATGAACGGGAGCTGTTGCCTCAGCCTGCAACGTGGGGAAGGTCGGCACCTGCCACCAGGCGGGGGGGTCTCACTGTCCCATCTGCACACGGGGGCCGCCTGTCCTCCAGGGTGCTGTTGGCCACCGAGGGCTCTACCTCGCCGTGCGCCAGCTCTCACGCTGCCAGGTCCTGGCTAGAGGCAGGAGCGCCCCCTCCCAGGAAAGCCCTCGTGCGGCTCAACCTGAGGGCCTCCCTGCATTCTTTCCTTTCACTGCATTGATCACGTGAGTTCATTAAATATTTGTTTGTCTGTGGTCGGCCTCACTCACTAAACCAAGCTCTATGAAGGCAGAGAGCAAGTCTGTTTGGAACATCGGTGGGTACGCAGTTCTCAACACTGCACTTAATACATGTTTATTTCAAGAAATAATTATTGAATAATGTGTTGTTTACACTTCTGCATAAGATGCATTTAAATAAAGGATTCTTAGCTAAATGTAGCTTGAAAACAGCGGCAGGAAAGGCACCATATCAAGTGAGGAACAAAGGATGATCTTTGGTTCTTCTCTTTAGATTCGTGGGGCGGAGGGATGAGCCAGGTTTCCTCTGTACGGGCCCCGCGCCTGGAGGGCTGCAGCCCAGCCGCTGTCCTAGGCTGACTCGGAACCCTGGCTTCATCTCCCGAGAGCAGGGAGCTCTTTTTTCCTCTGAACTCACAGCCTGCTGCCAGCAGAGAGGCGGGGCCTGCAGAAGCGGCTGCAGGACCGTTCTGGGCATTGGAGGCGACTCTTCCATTAGTCTCCGGGTCCTGGGGGCTCAGCAGGTAGGAGGTGGAGAGATGGAGGGAGGGCGGGCTGTGTGCTGTCCCTGCCAGCGCTGCTGTGCTATCTGCGCCCGCCTGCCCACGCCCGGTCACAGTGGCTGCAGTTGGTGAGGGACCGTCCAGAAAAGAGAATGTTATGACCCTTGAGAAGGAGGGGACTTGAGGATCACAGCTACTCTCCCCACCTCCTCTTAAAGGTAAGCGAGCTGGTCCTGAGCAGAGACGACCGCCCCAGGTCACGCAGGCCGGAAGAGCAGCAGCTGGGGACAGAAATGAAAACGTCCCGCTCCCAGGGCGCTGGCCCTACACCAGCTGCCCTCGCTCCGTTCCCTCCTCTCTCTCCCTTCCCCCGTCGCTGCTCCGTCTGTATCCCGCCTTTTCCGACTGCTTCAGCCACGACCACAGCTGCAGGGACACCCGCCACGCCAGCAACTCCCATGCCCCTGCCACCGCCCACCATGCAACGCGCTTAACCCAGCTGGGCGCTGAGGGGCTTGTGGCCTCTGACCCTGTGGCCATCGCCTGACCGAAGCTCCCTGCATGTCATCAGGCGGAAGCTGCAGTCTGGAGGCCAGGAGTGGGTTTGGCCGGGACACGCGGCAGACCAGGCTTGCTGAGCCTCTGCCCGGGCACTGGGCGTTAGTAACTCCCAGGGCACCGGCGAGGCTGGCCCTTGTCCCACGAGCCTGATTCTCAGATTCCAGACCTGCTTTCCTGGCACGAGAGCACTGTGGAGGCCCCTGGACTGTGTGTGGGTTCATCTGACAAGCTTAAGGGCTGACTTGTGTCCTGAGCTTCTCCTGCTGCCTGCCGCCCTGGTGCTATACCCCGCCCCCCATCGCCTCCAAGGCACAGTTATTGCTTCCTTCTTCCACCACTGTACCTGGTATGACATCTACTCCGATACCCAGCAAGCTGTAGTGCAGTGACCTGCTTAGTCTCTGTCTCCTTGAGGGGAGAACCTGTCTCCAGCACCCAAGGATGCTGGTGCTTCAGGGCCTCTGTCATTGCTGGCTGGCTGGGGTCCTGGACACCTGGGATGCAAATCTGGGTGCAAAGGGGAGGATGGGAGACAGAGCATGGCTCCCCCAGCCCCAAACTTCTCCCCTCCCCCTCCTTTTTCCCCCTCTAGCTGGGACCACGGGTGACCAGGGCAGCTGCTGGTTCCCTGTTATGTCACAGCCCTCAACTAACCAGAGCCTGGCAAGACCTCGAGGTGGGTGTGAGGGGGCCCTGGAGCGTGCCTGACAAGCTGGATTTCCAGAGTGACCCATCCTGGTAGGAGCATTTTCTAGCGTGTGTCTGTGGAACACTGGGTCCCTGCTGTGCTCTGGGAATAAAAGGTTCTGAGACCATCCAAGTGTGGGAAAGGCTGCTGACTTACAGGCATATCCCTGTTGAAACTTCACAGCACCTTTGGTGTATTAAAAGCTCTGAGTGACGCTACAGTAAGAAACGTGAATTACAAAACTGTGAGACCAAAGCTAAATACTAGGGGAGAAGCCCCTCCGCTGACCCAGAAGTGAAGCGGGTGCCTCGGGGGAGAGCCCGGCCTCCCCGGGACCTGGGCTTCTGTCCTCACAGACAACACTACACTCCGTCCACCCACCTGGGCTCAGGCCGTCAGCCCCTCTCCTCTGTGTTTTGTCTGTGCCCACTTGCAATTTCTAAAAAAACGAAGAAATAGTTTGAGCCCAGACAGAGCTGGCCAATGAAATGCCAAGCTGGAGCATTACAGCATCAGCGAGGCCGCCCATTGGCTGGCTGGCCCTGAGGAGATGGCTGCAACTCCCCAGCCCCTCCCCTCATCCCCAGCCTTAAGAGACTTCCGTGAGGACTCGGTGCTGGAAAAGTCGAGATGCCCTTGGCTGTGGGCCCCCTTAGCCTGTCAGCCTGTCCATCCTGCAAGCCTGTGGTGGGGCACCCCTGCCTTCCAGCCTTGGTCTCACATCACCGGATCCTGGGCTGAGACCCGCAGTGCCATACTTCTGTCACAGTGGTGTTTATGCCCAAGCCGGGGCAAGGGTGCTGGGATGTTTTCCTCTTTGAGCAGATTAACCCTTCCTTCAAAGTTAGCCCAGGTCCCCTTTCCACTAAGGAACCCCCTCTGCCTGCCCCCGCTGACATTAATCTCCTCTTAAGCTCTCAGTAACTCATTCGTTGTTGGTACCCATCATTTGGCACTTGTTGCAAATGTTGTATTGTGGTGCAATGCAACACCCATTCCTCCTTTCTACCATTATATAAAACCTGACTTTAGCTGGGCACACATATTCTGCCATAAAGACTACATTCCCAGTTCCCTTAAACTAGCTGTGACTGAGTTCTGGCCAATGGCAAGTTCATGTTCAGCTTCAAGAAAATGTTCCTAAAGGGAGGAGGTGTGCCCTCTAATGTACCTTCCACTCTCTTGATGGCTGGAATGGAGATATGATATCTGGAGCTCAAGCAGCCATCTTGGGCCATGAGGGAGCACACTAGGATTGGGGAATAGTGAGATAGAAGAAGCCTGGTCCCTGATGATTTGGGAAACAGCATATCAGCCCTGGACTGCCTACCTCTGGACATACATTTTTATGTGTTATCAGGTATTTTGGGGGGTATATGATTGTATTAACCAGGGCTCTCCAGAGAAACAGAACTAATAAGGTATGTGTATATCAATAAAGAGAGGTTTATTTTAAAGAATGGGCTCACATGATTGTGGAGGCTGAAAAATCTGAAATCTGCAGACCCAGGGAAGAGCTGACGTTGCAGCTTGAGTCCAAAGCCAGTCTGCAGGCAGAATTCCCTCTTCTTCAGAGGACCTCACTCAGTATTTTCTCTTAAGGCCTTCAACTGATTGGACGAGGCCCCCCACATAATGGAGGATAATATGCTCTACTCAAAGTCTACTGATTTAAATCTTATTTGCATCTAAGAAATACCTTCACAGCAACATCTAAGCTGGTGTTTGACCCCAAAGTGTTTACTATGGCTGTTATGGGCTGAATTATGTCCCCTCCAAATCCTTATGTTGACGTCTTAGGCCCCCCTACTTTGGAATATGACTGCATTTGATGATAAGCTCTTTAATGAGGTGATTAAGTTAAAATGAGCCTGCTAGGGTGCATCCTGATCTGGTCTGACAGATGTCCTTAACAGAAGAGATTAGGACACACAGAGGGACAGCAGGCGTATGGGTGTACAGAGGGATGAGCATGTGAGGACACAGCGAGAAGGCGGCTGTCTGCTCTCCAAGGAGAGAGGCCTCAGGAGAAACCA
This sequence comes from Tursiops truncatus, assembly GCF_011762595.2. Taxonomy (NCBI): domain Eukaryota; kingdom Metazoa; phylum Chordata; class Mammalia; order Artiodactyla; family Delphinidae; genus Tursiops; species Tursiops truncatus. Next base: position 4,000,562 of record NC_047043.1, read on the forward strand.
ACCCTGCTGCCACCTTGATCTTGTACTTCCAGCCTCCAGAACTGGGAGGAAATACACTTCTGTTTTTTAAGTCAGCCAATCTGTGGTGTTTTTTATGACAGCCCAAGCATATGAACACACCTGACCTAGCCAAGTTGGCAATAAAATGAACCCTCACGACGGTGCTTCATTTTTATTTATTTATGTTTTTTGCGGTACATGGGCCTCTCACTGTTGTGGCCTCTCCCGTTGCAGAGCACAGGCTCCGGACGCGCAGGCTCAGCGGCCATGGCTCATGGGCCCAGCTGCTCCGCGGCATGTGGGATCTTCCTGCACCGGGGCACGAACCTGCGTCCCCTGCATCAGCAGGCGGACTCTCAACCACTGCGCCACCAGGGAAGCCCCTGCGACGGTGCTTCTTTACCGTGACTGTGGGGACTTTGGAGCCAGGCACGATTTGTTCATCTCTGGGGGTCAGGCAAGTTCTCATACCGTGCAAGGAGCCTGGGCTCCGGGTTCTTCGGTGCTGGGGGGTGATGGACGGTGGTAAGTAGGGGAGTGCCATGGTCAAATGTGGGCTTTGGAGATTCTCTCTGGACCCACTGACAGGTAGAGGAGGGCGAGCCTGCAGTCAGGGAGGTCGGTTTAGAAGCTGGCACAGAAGAACAGAGATGCCAAGGGACAGTGCCAAGGGTAAGAGGACAACGTAGTAGCGGACCGACCTGCTAAACCGGGGAGGAGGCGGTCTAGGAGGAATTCCACGTGTCCAGGTTGAGAGGCTGGGTGGGCGATGACGCCACCAACCAAAGCAGAGCATGCAGGTCACTTTCTCCTTCACGGTGGGCAGGGGTGGGAGCAGGGCAGCAGTTCATCAGGTCTCAGGCATGCTGAGCTCTATACGCCTGGGGGACGTCACGGAGGGCTTGCGGGGGCAGTTTCATGGGCCAGTTCAGAGCTCAAGGGGCAGTCTGGTTGGAAACCCAGATTTCTATGTCTGTTTCTATCCAGCAATTAAATTTCTAGGAGCAGCGAACTTTCCTGCCATACATGCATGTCTCAAAATTTCCCCAACACGCATGGCTCTGTGGTTTTTCTTTCTTTTATTTAAAATTGTCAATTTAATGTAAATTTCAGAAAAGAATCAGGCACTTTGAAGCCCCCCTGCCACCTGAGAAAAGCCCAGTTTCATAGCAAACATAACTCACGTTTTATTGGCTCGGAGTCTTTCTTTCTTTTATTCAGAATCTTTGGCTCTCTCCCACCTAATATCCGGACTACCTTAGTGTTCAAAGGGGCCTGCCCTTGGGCTGCATGGAGAGGTCTGGCTATGCTTCTAAAGGCAGATTTCCCTAGAAAAAGCTTTCTTTCCCCATCTGGAACTTTTTCCCAGGAGCCAACACTTATTCCTGATGAAGGCCTCCCTGTATCCCGCCCGGAACAAGCAAGTAGGGAGAGAGCAAAGTGGGATCAGGTAGTGGCCTGGACCTTTAGAACCTGCATTTGAATGTCTCCTGCTGACTGTGACCCAGGCAAGCCTCTGTCTCTCTCATTACCGAGCACCTGCTCTGTGCCAGGTCCGCGAGCTCTCTGGCGACATCTGGGCCTCACCATCCTCGTTTAACAAAGGAGGTCAATATACCTGCCCTGCAGAGTAATTGTCACACATAAAATGAAATAATAAATGTGGAAGGGCCTCTCACCATGCCTGCCTTGGAGTGGAAAGTCCGTCACTATCAGGGCATTCTGTGTCTGAAAACCTCACCTCTAATTACTCTCTTTTCCTCCCCAGTTAAACACAAAAGTGGCAGCAGCAGCAGCAGCAACAAAATGCAGTCCAAGGTACTTGTTCTAACCACTTCCCACTGGAGGAACGTCGGCCTCCTTGCTTAGTCAGAAACGACAGGCTCCTGGACCTCGTGGGAAGCCCTGAGCTGCTTGATTGGTTGGTTCCCATTGCTGCATCCTGTTCTGAAGGCTTCTCGTTTGGGGAAGTCACATGCTAAGGCAATGGTGTATCACCCCCAATCTAGCAGGTGCGACAGTCACCCCACCTGGCAGGAAATGAAATAGGGAGTTGGGTTAACTCATTGTTACCCAGCAGGGACCTCTAGCCCCCAAAGACTGACGAAGCTGGGGTCTCCCCTACAGGGGAGAGGGCTCCTTGTGGGGAGGCCTTCGTTCCTTCCGGCTTCTCGGGGGAAATGCAGAAATCGCAGGGAAGCACCTTTGGGCCCCGCTGGCCCTGCTCTCGGGACGAGGTTCCTCCTCTGTGTCTGCCATACAACAGAGCAGCCTCCTTAAGGCCCCTCTACCTGCAGATGCCAGCCTCTGATGAGGACATTGAAGTCTGGCTGTTTCTTTCTGCAAACACTGATGACCTCCTGAGCATCTCTGCTGAGTGAACCTTCGCGAACTAGCGCTGAATTCCTCCTCGTCTTGGTAGAGCCACGGGGGCTCGTCCTGAGCTGTTTTCCATACAATCCTCAGAATGACAGTGGTGGTGAGGCAGGTGCTAATGATGTTGTAGAATCTGCAGTAGCTCCGTTTATTGCCCTGTTTGGCTTAAGGGCTGGCAGGTCGCCAAGGCCGGGCTGGTGCGCCTCGCGCGCACTGTACCACTTAGTTTCCCCACTATACAGCCCGGTAGGCAGCCACTATCATCAGCCCGCTTTTTTTTTTTTTTAATTTAATTTTATTTATTTTTTATACAGCAGGTCCTTATTAGTCATCAGTTTTATACACATCAGTGTATACATGTCAATCCCAATCTCCCAATTCATCCCACCACCACCACCACCACCACCCGCCGCTTCCCCCCTTGGTGTCCATACGCTTGTTCTCTACATCTGTGTCTCAGTTTCTGCCCTGCAAACCGGTTCATCTGTACCATTTTTCTAGGTTCCACATATATGCGTTAATATACGATATTTGTTTTTCTCTTTCTGACTTACTTCACTCTGTATGACAGACTCCAGGTCCATCCACGTCTCTGCAAATGACCCAATTTCGTTCCTTTTCATGGCTGAGTAATATTCCATTGTATCTGTGTACTGCATCTTCTTGGGAATGTAAACTGATACAGCCACTATGGAGAACAGTATGGAGGTTCCTTAAAAAACTAAAAATAGAACTACCATATGACCCAGCAATCCCACTACTGGGCATAGACCCAGAGAAAACCATAACTCAAAAAGGGACAAGTACCACAATGTTCACTGCAGCTCTATTTACAATAGCCGGGTCATGGAAGCAGCCTAAATGTCCATCGACAGCCCCGCTTTTGAAACAAGGATTCAAAGAGGTGAAGAACGCGTCCAAGGCCACACAGCCAGCAGTGGCAGAGCCACTGGTACCCAGGCCTGTCTGCGTGAAGCTGGTGCTTGGCCGCACCCCTGGCAGTGGGGCCATCCCTGCTGGTGGCAGGGCTGCCTGAGCATCCTGGGCTCTGGCGGGAGCGGCCTCCTTCCTGCGGGGCCTCCTTGGGCAGGGGTGGAGGAGGGGTGGCCCGGCTCAGCTCTGCCAGCAGGGGGGACAGAGCGGGGAGGCGGGCTGTCTATTGATTGACTGAAATTGGATTTGTTGACACAAACTGGCAGCATTTCACGGTGATGAAAGGGTTGCCCACCGGCCTCATAACAAGCAGAGATTTCCCTGAGGGCCGCTGGAGCCGCTGGTGTGCTGCTTCGTCAGGAGAAGAAAGCAATTAGGAGGACAGGGGAGGTTATTAGGCCTTATTGCTCCCCTCAGCTCCTGCGTCCGCTGCGTGGGGGAGGCATGGATTTCAGGCTCCCCAGGCTGCGTGCTGAGTCTTGTTCCCGCCGCATCCACTGCGCGCCGCCCATCTGGGGACAAAAAACTCGCAGGCGCTGAGTCCAAAGCAGGAGGAGAAGGCACACCCGGATTCAGGTCACCAGAAGAAACCGGCAGGTGAAACCAGCATTTGCCGACTTTAAAGATAACATTGCTGTATTTTAGACACAAATCCATGAATGCACGACACACACATCTCTCTACCTTGCTTTCTCCATCCCTTTTCACGTTTTGTCACCTTAAAAGTATTCAGACTGGTATAGTTTATTATTTATTTATTTATTTTTACTTATTTTTTGGCTGCGTTGGGTCTTCGTTGCTACGCGCGGGCTTTCTCTAGTTGCGGCGAGCGGGGGCTGCTCTTCGTTGCGGTGCGCGGGCTTCTCATTGCAGTGGCTTCTCTTGTTGCAGAGCACGAGTTCTAGGCGCATGGGCTTCAGTAGTTGTGGCACGTGGGCTCAGTAGTTGCGGCCCACGGGCTCTAGAACGCAGGCTCAGTAGTTGTGGCGCACGGGCTTAGTTGCTCCGCAGCATGTGGGATCTTCCTGGACCAGGGCTTGAACCCGTGTCCCCTGCATTGGTAGACAGATGCTTAACCACTGCACCACCAGGGAAGCCCCCAGACTGGTATAGTTTAAAAGACATATTCAGGTAAGATGGTCCACTATACACGTCTGCAGAGGGACAGGTGAAGGAGACAGACGAGAGGAGGATGTACTTCCGTAGGGGACTCACTGCATTGCGTTAGTGACTGTTACTGGGACCTCAGAGATGCACAGGAGTGTGGGTGAGCAGATTAGGGCGGGTAACGGACTACCAGGAATGACGTCAACTCACATTTGTGTAACGTTATAGCTAGCAGAGCACTTTCACTGACATGGCTTTATCTTTTATTGTTGTGATAATATTTTCCTCCTTAACCATTTTAAGTGGACAGTTCTGTGCCATTAAGTTCATTCATGTTGTTCTGCTGCCATCACCACCATCCACCCACAGAAATTTGTCATCTTCTCAAACTGAAACTCTGTCCCCATTCGATACTAACTCCTGTTCCCCCTTCCCCAGCCCCTGGCAACCACTGTTCTTTCTGTCTCTATGAACTTGACTGCTCTAGGAAACTCACACAATATTTGTTTTCTATTGACTCGCTTATTTCACTGAGCACAATGTCTTCAAGTTTCATCCACTTTGTAGCGTGTTCCAGAATTTCCAAAGCTGAACCATACACCGTTGTCTGCAGAGACCATGTTTTGTTTATCCGTTCATCCATCAATGACACTTGGGCTGTTTCCGCCCTTTGGCTATTGTGAAAAATGCTGCTATGAACATGGGTGTGTAAATATCGGGTCGAGACTCTGTTTTCACTTTCTTTGGTTGTGGACCCAGAAGAGTACTTGCCGAATCGTACGGTAATTCTATTGTCATTTTTTGAAGAAGTGCGATACCATTTTCCACAGCGGCTGTACCATTTAACATTCCTACCACCAACGCACAAGGGTTCTGATCTCTCCGCATCCTTGCCAAAACTTGCTATTTTCTGTCTTTTTTTTGATAGTAGCCATCCTAATGTATACAAGTGGTAACTCACTGTGATTTGGATGTGCATTTTCCTAATGATTAGTGACGGTGAGCATCTTTTCATATACTTGCTGGTTATTTTTACATTTTCTTTTGAGAAATGTCTATTCAAGCCCTTTGCCTGTTTCTTGAGTTGTTTGTTTTAGTTAAGTTGCTTTATTTTGATTCTTACAATGGCTGGGGCTAGAGTTATGGATAAACCCTGTTTTACAGAGAGGAAAATGAGAGTCACAGATGTTTGGGAACTTGCCTGAGGTTTCCCAGGCGGCAGGTGGGAAGGAAGGCAGGCCTTTGGGCTCTCAGCTCTGTGACTTCCGGAGCCTCTTTCTGGTGGCCTCCGGAACTGCTGACGGGGTTAGAGCAACTCAGGCTGAAAAAGAGTAGCTGCTGGCCACACCTGTGGGGGCTGACAGGTGCCTCATGGGAGGTAAGGAGTAAGCAGGCAGGTGTAGGAGGAGGACGGTCAAAAGCAAGGGATGCACGTCATCTATTGTATCCATGTCTGCATACGCGCAGGCGATCAACAAACATTTGCTAAGTGTTAGGCGCTATTCCAGGCTGAGAAGTCGGAGGTGAACCGGCCACTGCCTTCGTGGCGTTTATATGTTCGAGCCTCCCTCACGTGGCTGCTGGGCCCTCAACATGTGGCTCATCTGCACGAGAAGGGCTGTAAATGCACCAGAACTCAAACCTGAGACCAAAAATGTAAAGGAGCTCATGAATACTTTGTTTCTATTGGTTATGTGTTGAAATGATAATATTGTGGGTATCTTGGGCTAAATAAAATATATTATTGAAATTGATTTCACCTGCTTCTTTCTGCCTTTTGATGTGTGGCGACTATAAAATGTAAAATGTATGTGACTCGTGTTGTATTTCTACCGAACGGCACTGTTCCAGCGAGAGACAGGGACAGTAAGTAAATAAGCAAATAGACGGCTACCGCCGGATCAGGAAACGATAAATCGAGTGGAGGAGAGTAAAGCAAGCTTGGCGGAGGGCGGGGCTCATGGGAGATGCTCTTCTCGGTGGGTGGTCTCTCTGAGGAGACTGTGGCTGGGCAGAGACCTGGGTGGGGGGTGGGGGGTGGACAGGGCAGGGGCTGGGGCGGGGCGAGCGTGGGGAGAGGGCCGGGGAGGGAGGCTGGCGAGGCAGGTGCACCAGACCCTGGAGCAGCCTGTGGTGCACGCAGATCCACGGCCTTGGTGACTGACAGATGACCCAGGGAATGAGTGAGCGCAGGGACAGAGTCCCCATGAGGTGCTGAGCCAGCGAGACTAGGGTGGTGTTAGGGGCTGATGGTTTGGGATGGAGAGAGGACCCATGATGAGTTCAGAATTCATGTCTGCTGCCACACATTTGAATAGATACATGCAGTTCACGTTTGGAGATAAAGGTCTGGAGCTTGGAAGAGACTCTGAGGCTAAAAGTACACGGCATTAGAGGTCACCTTGCAGGACGCCCTTGAATCCATGAGCACAGGCATGGTGCAGAGTGGTCGCCAGGGCATGATAACTGGTCAGATCCGGTGTGAGTCCTGGGTCTGCCTCTTCCCACCATCCTGTGCCTCTTCGCCTGTGTATCGACTATAGACGCCGCCGACCCTTCTGAGGCTCCTCCCATTTCCTCTCCCTGAATGTGGGCTGACCCTCGGACGGCCCGGCCAGTGCACGCAGAGGAGGTGATGCTCCGCTTGTCCAGGCCCAGCCCTGAGAGGAGTGTGGCAGTACCTGCCTCATCTCTTGGAGCCCCAAGCCCTTTGCAGAGACTCACCTGTCCTGAGGCCGCCATGTTGTGAGGAAGCCCCCCTGGCCCCTCGTGAAGGGGCAGGATGGGGAGACAGAGAGAAATGCCCGAACAGCCCCCAGCCATTCAAGACGCTCCCGCTGAGGCCCTAGACATCATGGGACGGAGATGAGCTCTCCTTGCTCTGCCTCCTTCAAATTTATGAGCCACGGAATGATGAGATATAAGAATAATAAGTTGGTTTAAACTACTAAGTTTTGCAGTAGTTTATTCAGCAATAGATACGCAGAACAATATATAAAATGGGATAATACTACTTTTTTATTTGATTTTAAGGAGGATGATGGGAAATTTGAAGCACAGTTTTTGGCTCCGGATAGGTACTACATAAACATTCTTTTTCTTTCCCTCGTACAGCTTATATTTTAAAGTCAAAAATCTATCTTGTCTTAGTTTAGCCTTGCGGAATGGCACAGAAGAAACTGAAATTCTATTTCATGTCATATATATTCTTTTAAATGTATGGAAATGGCTACCACGAAACCATAGGCGATATTCCCTATACTGGATTGCATATCTCCCCTTGTTTACACTGGTGTCAAGTCACATTTTCCTGGTCACTTCCTAGAATCTGTTGTATCTTAAAATCCCCATTTGGATGTGTTGCTTAGAAGGACCACCGCAGATGTGGTGAGTGCAGCCCTGGGCACGATGAGAACATCCCCCCCTTCACCTGGACACATCACAACCCTGACCCTGCTGGCGGATTGGAGAAACACCTCATGCCTTTAGGATTTTGATTCTGTTAGGCAATGTATTTGCCATCATTCCTAGTTTCAAGACGACACAGATTTGATCAATTATACCATCTCTCTTCTTTTCCAGCTCATTTATAGAAATGTTGGATAAGACTGGGATGGGTAGAACCAATAGAGATCTCACCATGTACTGACACTTGCTCATTCATCGGCCCCGCTAGGCGTGTTTTGTCAAGCAGTTATGTGTGAATCACCCAACACTCAGTCCTCCAGCCCACATTTCCCCCATCTGTTTAGGGGAATATTCAATCTAGCTCCTTAGCATATATTATCTACTTTTGTCCTATTACAATACCTGGTGTCGTTTGCCTACCTGTGCTAGGTGCCACCACAGGCAGGGGCCACGTCCTACTTTTCTTCTGTTGACACCTGTGTTGAATGTGCCAGATGTACCCAGGGAGCCCTTGGATGCCTGAAACTTTCAGTCACACCGCTCAATCGATATGCCTGTTTTCTTTTTTTCTTCTTTTTTTCAATAGGTCGTACATGTCTTTATTTTTATTTTTTGTCTTTTTTTATTGACGCGTACTTGATTCACAATGCTGTGTTAGTTTCAGGTGTACAGCAAAGCAGCAAAGTGATTCAGTTTTATATATATATATATATATATATATAACTGAATTATATATATAATTTTTTTTTCTTTTGTGGTACGCGGGCCTCTCACTGTTGTGGCCTCTCCCGCCGTGGAGCACAGGCTCCGGATGCGCAGGCTCAGCGGCCATGGCCCACGGGCCCAGCCGCTCCGCGGTACGCGGGACCCTCTTGGACCGGGGCACGAACCCGCGTCCCCTGCATTGGCAGGCGGACTCCCAACCACTGCGCCACCAGGGAAGCCCTATATATATAATTTTATATATTTTATATATATGTACAATCTGTTCTTTTCCATAGTCTTTTCCATTATAGGTTATTACAAAATATTGAGTATAGTACAGTAGGCCCTTGTTGGTTATCTATTTTATTTTATTTATTTAATTTTGTTGTTTAGTTTTTATTTCATAATCATAAACTTAACTTTGCAATTCAGCTAAACTTGGAGGGAGATAAAGGCAATGTGGAGCCCAAAGAACTGCAGTGAGAGCACAAAGATGATAGGATATTCCAAGCAGATGGAGGCGAAGGGGCGCCCTCCTGAGAGCTACAAAAGGAACGGTCTGGTGGTTAAGATACAACACAGTCAAATTTATTAGATTTGTCCACAGTCAGCAATGGTGATCTCCTTGCCATTGGTCTTGCCATTCTTGGACCCAAAGCGCTCCATGGCTTCCACGATATTCACGCCCTCTTTCACCTTGCCCCAAACCACACGTTTGCCACCCAACCACTCAGTCTTGTCAGCGCAGATGAAAAACTGGGAACTGTTTGTGTTGGGGCCAGCATTTGCCGTGGACAAGATGCCAGGACCCGCATGCTTCAGGAGGAAATTCTCATCATCAAATTTCTCCCCATAGATGGACTTGCCACCAGTGCCATGATGGAGTGTGAAGTCACCACCCTGGCACGGAAATCCCGGAATTATTCTGTGAAAGCAGGACCCTTTATAACCAAAGCCTTTCTCCCCAGTGCTCAGAGCACGAAAGTTTTCTGCTGTCTTTGGAAATTTGCCTGCAAACAGCTCGAAGGAGACGTGACCCAAGGACTCGCCGTCGATGGCAATGTCGAAGAACACGGTGGGGTTGACCACGGCTGAGCAGTGTGGGAGGCTCCAGGGTAGCGGCGTCTGCAAGGCTGGTTACCTGTTTTATGTCTAGTGGTGTGTGCATGTCAATCCCAAACCCCTAGTTTATCCCGCCCCCATCTTTCCCCCTTTGGTAACCATAAGTCTGTTTTCTATGTCTGTGAGTCTATTTCTGTTTTGTAAATGCATTCATTTGTATCATTGTTTAGATTCCACCTGTAAGCGATACCATATGATATTTGTCTTTCTCCGTCTGACTTATCTCACTTAGTATGATCATGTCTAGGTCCATCCATGTTGCTGCAAATGGCATTATTTCATTCCTTTTTATGGCTGAGTAGTATTCCATTATAGATATACACAGATATGCCTATTTTCCTATTTATGCCTGTTCTGCCCCCATAACATATTTTTGCTCATAATTATTTAATATGTAGGGTGTGTGGGGAAAAACCTCAGTTTGATTTAAATTCTTTTTTTTTTTTTTACATCTTTATTGGAGCATAATTGCTTTACAATTGTGTGTTAGTTTCTGCTTTAAAACAAAGTGAATCCGCTATACATATACATATGTTTCCATATCTCTTCCTTCTTGCATCTCCCTCCCTCCCACCCTCCCTATCCCACCCCTCTAGTGGGTCACAAAGCACCGAGCTGATCTCCCTGTGCTATGCAGCTGCTTCCCACTAGCTATCTATTTTACATTTGGTAGCGTATATATGTCCATGCCTCCCTGTCGCTTCGTCCCAGCTTACCCTTCCCCCTCCCCGTGTCCTCAAGTCCATTCTCTAGTAGGTCTGTGTCTTTATTCCTGTCTTACCCCTAGGCTCTTCATGACATTTTTTTTCCCTTAAATTCCATATATATGTGTTAGCATATGGTATTTGTCTTTCTCTTTCTGACTTACTTCACTCTGTATGACAGACTCTAGGTCCATCTACCTCACTACAAATAACTCAATTTCATTTCTTTTTATGGCTGAGTAACATCCCATTGTATATATGTGCCACATCTTCTTTATCCATTCATCCGATGATGGACACTTAGGTTGCTTCCATCTCCTGGCTATTGTAAATAGAGCTGCAATGAACATTTTGGTACATGACTCTTTTTGAATTATGGTTTTCTCAGGGTATATGCCCAGTAGTGGGATTGCTGGGTCATATGGTAGTTCTATTTGTAGTTTTTTAAGGAACCTCCATACTGTTCTCCATAGTGGCTGTACCAATTCACATTCCCACCAGCAGTGCAAGAGTGTTCCCTTTTCTCCACACCCTCTCCAGCATTTATTGTTTCTAGATTTTTTGTGATGGGCATTCTGACTGGTGTGAGATGATATTTCCTTGTAGTTTTGATTTGCATTTCTCTAATGATTAGTGATGTTGAACATCCTTTCATGTGTTTGTTGGCAGTCTGTATATCTTCTTTGGAGAAATGTCTGTTTGGGTCTTCTGCCCATGTTTGGATTGGGTTGTTTGTTTTTTTGTTATTGAGCTGCATGAGCTGCTTGTAAATTTTGGAGATTAATCCTTTGTCAGTTGCTTCATTTGCAAATATTTTCTCCCATGCTGAGGGTTGTCTTTTGGTCTTTGATTTAAATTCTTGTTTAAAGGAATCCACATTTAACCCAGGTTGAATCCTTAACGGGTGTATTGCAGAGAAGAGTACGGCAGGAAGAACAGGTTTGCGTTAAGCTTCTCCAGGAGGAAGCTCCCTGTAAAGGTGGGAGAGAAGATGCAGCTCCCCAGAGGAAACCTGCCCACTGAGAACAGGTGGAACTGACTGGGGAACAGCTGGCCAGTGGCCTGGGAGCTCACAGGTGTTCCCTGAGTGCAAGACTTTTGTTTACGTGCTGTTTAGCCGTGAGCGCAGAGACAGTCAAAGCAGATTTCGGAAGGCCAAATTAAGAAGAGATCATTTTCGTGGTTATAAATCTGTATTTGTTAATAGTGCTTTATTTTTATTGGTTGATTTATTTATGACCAATAAGTGGATTTTAAAATGTCTGTTTTGCTCTGATGAAATTGACAGTTACTGAGCCAGTATTAACTAGTGGCTGAAACTCTAGAGCAAATTTAACTAGATCGAAATCCCTGCTCCTCCATTCATTACCTTGAGTGGATTATTTTATGTCTTGTTGCCTCAATTTCATCATCTGTAAAGTGAGGATACTTGTTTCACGGGGCTTGTTGGAAGGATTATATTAGGTAACGCATATAAAATGACCGGAATAATGCCTGGCACATCAGCGTCGTGGTTAAGTGACAAATATTGTTTATTTTAAACACTCAGATGATTTTTCTTGCGGCTCTAAGTAGTCAAATCCTGAACTTCTTCATTCATAAATTGAAATCGCTGCTATGCATCTCCAAGAAATGCACACAGAGACGAATAAATTGGTTAAGGAACAATTAGGGAGAAAAGAAATTTGGAATCCTTTAGACACGCCCCAACCTTCACATAGTAAAAGCAAAGTCACTGAAAGTCATAGAAAGAGTAAGTAGATTTAAGGACCTGCGTTACTGATGCCAGTAATCTTTTCAAACTTAAAAATATCGCCTGCCATTCAGGTTAAATAAATGGAAGGTTTCTGTGGACCCGCCCCCTCCCCACCAACTTCTGAAATTTAGATTCAGAGTCTTAGATGGCGCTTCAGGAGCAAAATTTTTGATGAACATGGCGGATCATTTCTAAGCTTCCTCTCCCTCGCCCTCCCTCTTTCCTCTGCTTCTATTCATTCTCTCACTCATTCATCTGTGGCTCCTGACACCTGTATTCCTTTCCTAAATTTATGGAATATAGAAGTCACAAAGTTCAGCCGTTTGTTCACCCTGAACCCTGGCACCAAAGGGGTAGATGTGTGACCTGAACCTGGCCACTGGATGCGCTCAGTGGAGCCTGGAATAGGGCGTAAGAGGGGCCAGGATGCAGGGGTCATTTAGGGTTTATAGCTACGGTGGCAGCCCTAGAGGAAGCAGAGGTGCCCTAACGGGCTGATTCCTGCGACATGACCTTCACAAACTTCCATCAGTCACGTCTACTTTTCAAACCCGGCCGACTAGGCTTCCCCCCATCTCCACAAGTACAGCTGACCCTTGAACAACGCGGGTTTGAAGTGCACGGGTCCACTTAGAGCAGATTTTTTTCCATAGTAAATACCATGGTACAACATGGTCTGAGGCTGGTGGAATCCAAGGATGCGGACCCAGAGATGTGGAGGAACCACGTATACAGAGGGCCGACCATAAATTACAGGCGGGTTTTGGACCGCTTGGAGGGTCGGTGCTCCAATCCCTGAGTTGTTCAAGGCTCAACTGTACTTCACAGGCTTCTGAGAGATCGTTTTTTCTTGTGTTGACCAGTGTCGGTTCTTGTTTGCAACCAAGAATCCTGAGTAGTTGGTCTGTGGCCCGCAGGTAAAGTGAGTACTGCCTGATATATTCTGAACATTATCGATCCCAATTATTGTGCAAATAATTCCTCAGTTTGACCATTACTTAAGACCAGTGCTATCACTGCGGTAATGCTACGAGGTCTTTCTAGACCTTCAATATTGTTAAGTAGGGAGATAACATGCTTCCTGTATAATCTCCTCAAGCCGGTTCTTAATCTTTACATTTTGAAAACATACAGTCCATGACACCCAGTTGTATTTCTGGTCATTCTAAGTAGATGTTATTCACTAATGCACCATCAGTAGAATGAATGGATAAATTTCGATAAGTACCACGTTAGGTTAAAGAGCATTTTCCTGGAAAAAGAAAAAAAACTACAGAGCTGAGAAATAGGACATAGGAAATGTACATAATAATAGTAAAATAAACACCCAGCCTAAGAGAGAGAACACCAACAGGGCCTTTGAAGGCATCTTTAAGCTCATTCCCAATAAAGGTCTTCTCTCTCCTCCCCAAAATACACTATATTGAAGTTTAATTAATTTATACTTTTCATTATAGTTTTATCACATACATATGTATCCGCAAGTAACAGACTGTTTGTTTTGTCTATTTTTTTGCACACTGTATGTATTCTTTAGTCCCTCAGTCTCTCACTCCATGTCTTACTTCTGAGATGAACCCATTCTAATGTGTACAGGCGGTTCATTCATTTTCATGGCTAATAGTTCACGGAATAAATATGCTGTCATATATTTATTTTACTGTTGATGAGTATTTGATGTTGATGGACATCTGTTACTGATGGACATTGCTTTTCAATTTTGCTATTACAGTGCTTCTATGAAGATTTCTGTATATATATTTTGGCATACGTGAAAAATTGCTTCTCTGTGGTATGTTCTTAAGAATGGAAGTGGTGCGTCATAGAGCGTGCATGAGTTTGACCTCAGTAGATAATGTTATGTTTCTGAAATGGTTATAACAATCTACAATTCCATCACCAGCTTCTGAGAGAGTTTTAAAATGTTCACCTTAAGGTCCTTTAATCTTTGCCATATTTATTCCTACATACTTTCTATTTTTGATGCTGTTAGAAGTTGACAATTTTTATTTTGTAGTTTTTACTGTTCTTTGCTGGTATATAGATGTGCAGCCCTTTTATTTTTTATTTTTTTTGCGGTACGCGGGCCTCTCACCGTTGCGGCCTCTCCCGTTGCGGAGCACAGGCTCTGGACGCGCAGGCTCAGCGGCCGTGGCTCACGGGCCCAGCCGCTCCGCGGCATGTGAGATCTTCCCGGACCGGGGCACGAACCTGTGTCCCCCACATCGGCAGGTGGACTCTCAACCACTGAGCCACCAGGGAAGCCCTAGATGTGCAGCCTTTTGCATATTGATTTTATATCCAGAAATTTTACTAAACTCAGATTCATTTGGGTTTTCTGAGGCAGACAATCATATCTGGAATTTTTGCCAACTTTGCTTTTTGCTCTGCAGTCCTTCACCTTTTTATTTCTTTTCTTTTTTGATTGCACTTCAGTAAACTTTTTACTGGAAATGTCAATGGCAAGTTTCCTTGTCTTATTCAATTTTAAAGGAAGTGCTATTAATATTTCACCATTTAGCATAATGTATGCTATATATTTTTATAGACTAAAAAATCACTTTAAGGAAATTTTCTATTTTTAGAGCAAAAAATAAAATGCTAAGGGTATTTTAAAAAATCATGAACAACCGTTACTCATTAATTTTTAACTTACATCTGCTTTCAAATGTTCAAAAGATTTCTGGGTTCTTCCCCTCTTCTTTTGTCCTTGAAGCCTGGAATATTGTTTTCATAATTAGCTAAGTAATGTTCACACTCATGCATGCATGCATTCATTCATTCACCCATCCATTGAATGCCTACAAACCGTGAGGTACCTAGGGCGCATAAAAATCTACTAAGATAAGAAAGTCATCAGAAATTAATAGAGATTTCGCATCAGCACTTCATGATTCCTTCAGGTTTTGGCATTGCTCTTCAGAGCCAAGGAGTCAGCCAAAGAAATAATATTCTAAGTGGCCCTGAGATCATAAAAGATAAAAGGAATTACTGGACTTCCCTGGTGGTGCAGTGGTTAAGAATCCACCTGCCAATGCAGGGGACACGGGTTCAAACCCTGGCCCGGGAAGATCCCACATGCCGCGGATCAACTAAGTCCGTGCGCCACAACTACTGAGCCTGGGCTCTAGAGCCCGCGAGCCACAACTACTGAGCCCGCGCGCCACAACTACTGAGCCCACATGCCTAGAGCCCGTGCTCTGTTACAAGAGAAGCCACTGCAATGAGAAGCCCGCGCACCACATGAAGAGCAGCCCTCGCTCACCACAACTAGAGAAAGCCTACGCGCAGCAACGAAGACGCAAGGCAGCCAAATATAAATAAATAAATTTTTTAAGAAAGGGATTACTGCACTGTGGAGAGGTCTGTAGCAAACACCAAGGAATTATGAAACCAGGGAGTCAAGACCTTATTCCTAGAGGCACAGCACTTAGATCTAGAAGACACCCAAGGCCATCTGGTTCAAGCAAATGGTGCCCTTTGGGACGGCTATCCAGTCATTGCCTGTATAATTCCAGCCAAAGATGGAACGTTCCATAGATCGTCACTGTGTCTGCTGTAATTGTTAGGATGATTCTTCTTAAACTGAGGTGAACTTTCCTTCCTGCTACTCTTTTTCTAATTATCTCACTATGTCCTGTGCATCCACCAAAAAACATCTGCCTCTCTCTGTGCCAGTCCTTGGCCTAGCAGGATCGAGGTGTGATGTCTCCTCGAGACTTCTCCAATCCAGACTAACCACTCCCAGTTTCTTCAACAGCTCCGCGTGAGGATTCTTTCCTAACTGCCCACCATGCTCCCTTTGGACACATTGTATTTGTCACCATCTCCCCCCAAACTTAGTGCCAGAGTCACATGAAATTCTCCAAGAGTGAGCTGGTCATGGCCAATGTCAGGGATGCTGACAACTTCCATCTTCCTCACCTCCACCTGTTCCCCCACCTTTCCCACCTTCATTCTCTGAATCAATCCTTGCCTTTCCCTTTCAAAACCTGGGCACCTTGGAGAGACACATAGGGGTCCTTAGGAGTAAAGGTGGCCCAGGAGAACATCCATCCGTTTCTCCAGAGGGATATTGGGCTGTGTGACTAGGGACCCCCTCTCCCCGTGCTCAAGAGGACAGTTCTTTATGTGCTAAGACATTAAGAGGTTTCCCTCCACAGTCTCAGGCAAGAAGACACTGTGTGGTACACGAGTACTGTACAAAATAACTCTTTATAAGAAATAGAATAATGAATGTGTGTTTGTTGGGACATTCGCCATTCCGTGTGAAATGTAAGCATCAAGTAGGCACAGCGCCACACTGTGGTGCTAGAGGAGCTGTGGGGTCTTGGTTGAACCACCTAAGCTTCTCCCATCCTCAGTTTCCTCTTCGTTCCCCTGGTTTTCTCATCGACTCTAAAGCAGGCGCGACAGTAACCATCCCTTGCAAATCAGCCTCCCAGGGAGAGAGGCCCCTGTTGGACCTTTGTAAACTGTGACCTGCTTACTCATGCGAGCATCCTTGTCACAGGGAGTGTGGTTTGGCAGATAGAAAGAGAATATCGTCAAAACAACAAAACCCCAACTCAAGTGTGTCCTGCCTCTGGCACTCTTAAATTGCTCCACGCACGTGATCCACGCGGATCTTTTTAGATGCGGAATGCTCTAGAGGCCATTAAGACGTTCAGAACAACCTGTTGAATGCTGTCGTATGTATCCTGGTTCTTCGTCAGGTGCGCTCACCTTACAGCCTCCCTGGAGCACGTATTTAGTCTCCTATTTGGAAATGGGCTTCATTTTCATGAGTTCCTCCATTAGATCACTCATCCCCCAGCTCGTGGCCTGTCGTCTTATTCGATGTGGACACTCTGACCAGCCAGGCAGCAGAAGCCCCCCAGAAACCCATGCTCTGCACTGAGGTCCCAGTTCCCGCTGTGATCTCTGGTCCCCGCTGCCTCCTACTATGGGGATCTCTTCCTCAACCCTTTTCAGCTTCCAACAGCTCAAGAAGAATAAAAGATACAGAGGCAGCCAAGGAAGATAGTAATTTACTAACCTGGATGGATCCAGAAAGGGCTGTAAAAGGAACATCCTAGCCTTATGAGGGTCATAAATAATGAAGAGAATTTTCCCATGTTTTATGCAAGTATAATTTTGGGTGGTAAACAGTAAGATGATACACGATACCTATGTATGTTTCCTATCTGAAAATGTGTGCAATTAGCATGTGGAAGACTGTAATTATAGCCTGGCTGGGATTTTGTAGGTGCTAAAATTGATTCCTTGGTTGAATTATTTTGCAATAGACGTAAACCACTAGTTGTACACCTAAACGAAATTGAGTGTGAACAGATCGAATCACTTTTATTTTACCTTGGATGAGAATTTATCGATGCAAATACAACTCCTTAATTAAATCAGGCATGGCCGGGCCTGTAGATGCCCGCATAAAGGCATTCTGCCACCCAGCTTTAGTGAGGATTTTCATTCTAGAATGATGCCTTGCTATGCTTAGAGAGAATTGTGTATCTATTATGGACCGTCGGGGTAGTGAGCTGTTTGAGTCCAGTACCTCTCTGAATCCCAGATGGACTTTGGATACATCTTTTTGGGAGAAGTGCTACTGATTTATAGATTATAATTAAATACGTCCAAAAGTGAAACTTGCATCACTATTTCTGAAAATAGCCTCTTAATTCATAAGCTTCCAAAGTCTCTCAAGAAGAGAAGAAAGGGGTGAATTGTGGAAACACACTTTTATCCTGATCGATACATGTTAGAGACTTGATCAGAGAGAAATCATTAATATAAGTGCATTCGTTTCCTAGGGCCGCCATAGCAAAGTACCACACGCCAGCTGGCTTAAAAGACAGAAACTTGGGCTTCCCTGGTGGCGCAGTGGTTGAGAGTCCGCCTGCCGATGCAGGGGACACGGGTTCGTGCCCCGATCCGGGAAGATCCCACATGCCGCGGAGCGGCTGGGCCCGTGAGCCATGGCCGCTGAGCCTGTGCGTCCGGAGTCTGTGCTCCGCAGAAGGAGAGGTCACGGCAGCGAGAGGCCTGCATACCGCAAAGAAAAAAAAAAAAAAAAAGACAGAAACGTATTGGCTCACACTTCCGGAGGCCAGAAGTCCAAAATCAAGGTGCCAGCAGGCTGTGCTCCTTCTGAAAGCTGGAGGGGACCCTTCCTTGCTTCCTCCAGCTTCCGGTGACCGTCAGCGTTCTCGGGTGCTCCCGGGCTTGCAGCTGTATAACTTCCATCTCTGCCCCCATCATCGCGTGGCTTCTCCCTGTGTGTGTCTCTGGCTTCACGTGGGACATGAAGACACCAGGAACCGTGGAGTCGGACGTGGTCTACTCCAGTATATAACCTCATCTTCCCTGACTACCTACAGCCCTGTGTCCACATAAAGTCACACTCTGAGGTACTAGGGGTTCAGACTCCAGCGTGTGCTTTTTGGAGGGGGGGACACACTTTAACCCTTAATAATAAGAAAAACTTATTGCTGCTCAGTTCTATATATCTTCTCAGGGAGGCAAACGGAGATTTCGTGAGCAACTTACTGCAGATAAGAATTGCTTGATACTTATAGTCTTCCTTTAATTCTCATTAATCACAGCCCAATCCAGTATAAAAACTATTAACTACCTTGAGGGCTGTGAAAGGATATTGTAAAATGATGGCGATGTCTTACTGTTTCCACTGAGATCAGGACCTGAAGAATGAGGATTCGGCTGCAGTCAGAAAGCATTAAAGGGATATCCATTTGGGTCAAAATGGTCCAGCGTCGCCACACTGGAAATCTGCACCAGTCCCCTTCTCTGGGATGTTTTAGCAAAGTTGGAGGGTTCTTCCCTTCCAGAGATGGATGGAGTGGAGACATTTCTAGAAGAAGGGGTGGGTTGGCCCAGGTTTTCAAACTGTGTTTCACAAAACCTTGAAGTCACAGAAGGCACACGTGTGGTTCTTGAAAGTGTGGCCAGCAGCACACGTGGTTCATACACGCAAACCCCTTCACTCTGTAGATGAAAAAGGACTTACTCTGTCCTGTGATTCTCCAGCCACTGAGTATGTTTGGGTTCATCAAGCTATTTATTCACAACAAAGGCTTTTTCCTCTCTAGTCTTTGGCTCGTAACTGGGCTCTCTCCCACTGGTGATGCCTTGATAATACTTGTGTGGTCCAAAGAGCCAGGTTCCCCTGTGTGGCTCTAGTGATTTTTTTCTTATAGTCCAGTGTGTGTGTGTGTGTGTGTGTGTGTGTACGTGCACACAGACAATGTGAGCATATGTTCTCAAAGCACAGGAGAAAGATAAACATCTCCTATGTCTTTCTGTGTGTGTGTGTGTGTGTGTGTGTGTGTGTGTGTTCTCAAAGCACAGGAGAAAGATCAACGTCTCCTATGCCTTTCTAAATTTTGATATTCTATGCTTACATTGTCAGCTCTAAAAACCTATATTTAATACTGGCTTATGGAATGAACTGGACCTGCTAAGTCTGAAGTGATAAAATGCTCCCCATACCCCCTTTCACATACCCACACCCAGATTACTCTTCTGCATTATTCTCCTCTGGTTTTGGATGGAGTCTTGCTTTTCTGGCTCCTGTCAGATATTAATACATAGTTTCTTTTCGGCAGGTGCATCTATCGCTTTAGTTTGGGAATCCCTGAAAGCAAAGCCTGAGACAGGGCTTGGGAGCAGTTGCTTTAAATGAGAGGTGAAGCAGGAGGTGGGCGTGAGGGCAGGGAGGGTGACACAGGAAGAACCATGGTATCATTGAGATCGCTGCCGTAAGCAGTGGGGATTGATTCTGCTGGGACCTCTGAGACGTCTAGAGGATGCTTCTCGGTGTTGCCCATCTGAGGGATGAGAGGTGGAAGTATTTCTCCGCTCCCTGCTGGTGAGGACGGCCCCTGGTGTGGTAACACCCTGCACTGCTGGGCTGTGATGTGCGTGGACTGAAGGGCTCAAAGCTTTTCTGAGAAAGCCCTGGTGCAGAAAGCAGAATGAGTTTGAGTGTGAGTCTGCGTGGAACTATCCCCTGCAGTTGTGGCTGAGATCAGAGGTGGGTAAAGGGAGGAGATGCAGGGGAACCACGGGCATCTTCTGCAGCCCGCCCTTTGCACAGCCGGATCCCCTCATCCCTACGTCAAGTCCACTCTGTTACTGAATCTTCAAGGTGATGGCAGGCTATGCTCTCTCAAAAGTGTACGTCCCAAGCTAAAGTTCCAACTTGTGCGTCTGGTTCTGAGGCCATGATTAATATTCCCCCATCTCTTTTTCTCTTGCCATTCAGGGGTCTATTGTACAAGTGCTGGGGTGGCTGAGGACAGAGGATGGCTGATATCACTAGCCAGTCCCTCCTGTCGACCTGGCCAGTGAGTGACCGCTCTGTGCTGAATCTTCTCTAGTGACATAAAGCTCCGCACATTTTGTGGCCACTTGCCAGGATCCGTCTACGTGCTTGTTCCCAGACGTCTTTGTCTCTGATCTTCCAAACCTGTCCCTTCTCTCCCCCGACCAACCAGCCAAGCTATTCACTAACCCAGTAGTCTGCGTACATCCTTATCTTAGGACAGTTCTCGGGCCATACAGAGTGGACCAAAGCGGCACACTGCTCACAGCTCTGCCTGCTGAGAAGGTCTCCCCTCACCACTGTCCTTTAGGGTCACCCCTGATAGAGCCATGGTGTTGACAGCAGCCCACGGTCAGCCAGCACTGACGACTGGAACCACCCCTTCCATGAGCCAGGAACAAGCTGCTTTCCTTCCTTTGCCAATAGATCATAGCAGTCCCACCCCTGCCCCCGTAGTTATAGACGTAAAGCTGCGAGAGGCGTCAGGACGACGGAGGGCGGTGACATGGAGACCTGGGACACATTGTGCCCCCTGCACTTGCTCAGACGTGACCCTAAACATACCATCTCCATCAGATGCCTGACCGACTTGGTGGATCTGACGATGTCCAACTCATGATGAGCAGTTCCGGTCATATAATCACTTGATGTTCCATTTTCAACTTGATCTCTATTATCTATTATCACTTCAAGAGCTGGTTTTGAAATGGTGAGTCTTTTCACAATGAACAGTCCCTGAAATGGAGTGGCCGTGACCTTACTCTAGTAACCTAGGCATTCTGCACTGCAGATCTCCTGCCAGAGCTTGTCGACGCTCCCTCACAGCGTTTTCTCTCCTCTGGATGTCCCTAGCGCTGGTGGATTTGATCAATTATACGGCCTCAAGAGCAGGGCGGGTTGCACTGAAACCTAGAATTTCTGTAGAGCCTTCTTGTATTTTGGGCCTCATTCACGACTGGCACTCGAGAAATAGGGCAGAGAAATAATATCAAGTGCAATACAGGCTGCCACCCCCCCCCCCCCCCCCCCGCCAAATCCAAAGCGTCCTCAAGCCACACACCATTTTATAAGGCAGTAATCATTTAACTTAGACGGCATGCCCCGGACCACCGACCTCTTAGCGGCTTCACCAATATGTCGGGACTTTGAAAGCCTAAAGGGCTGTCATGTTCTGCCCTCTGACACACATGTGTTTTACTCTAGCATCCAAAGCCCTTGCCGCTTCCTATTTGCCATTCCGGTTAGCAGAATGTCAGTAATATAGTAGAGCAGCGTGACATTCCGGGGACTGTCAAGATGACAGAGAGCAGGAGAACGAGCGCACCCTTGGGCTACGACACTGAACACGCACTTCTATCCTTTGGACGTAGCACAGAGCCGCTTTGGGTTCTCTCTCCTGAGAAGGTTTGAAAAGAACGCATTTTCCAGGTGGATAGCCACCACCCGAGTACCAAAGTCTGTGTTGGGCTGTTCCGGTTAAGATACCACATCTCATTCAGCAGCTACGGTTGGGACTACTACTTGGATAAGTTTTCGCTAATCTACCATCATTCACGAAAATCCACCTGATTTTTGCAGAAACCATAACAGATGCATTGAATGGGGGTAGGATGCTGACCTCCAAGCCCGTGCTCGTTAGATTCCTGAGAATAGCACCGTTCTCAGCCGTTCCATCTGGATTTGCTCTCTTATCGGGGGTGGGGCACTTTCTGGAGTTTCCACTTGTTCCTTCCTGTCTTCTTGGTTGGGTTTCTGTCAGCTGCGAAGTCTATACATTGTCATTGTACATCCCAGGACAGAGGAAAGGACCACAAGGTGGATCCTCAGTCTCCCAGAACCACAGAGGGATGAGCCTGGTGTTCTCTGCTGCTTTTCTCTTGAGGTATTTGCCAATTTATTCGCAGCAGAAAAGCCCAGAAGACCAGCAGAAAGCGGCAGGTCTGTGGCTGGGAAGCCACAACGAGATTTCAACAGTCTCACAATACTGGGAAGACAGGACTTTGGGTTCAGGGTCTGCCAATGAGAAAGGATCCTTGAAGTACCCCCAGGCTGGCAGGTGGAACCCCAGTGGTAAGGGCGAGTGAGGAGTGGACCGGCCTCTGAGGCTGAAATTGTGTTCCTGACCAGCTCAACCACAGATGAGATTAAGGTGCTCTGCTCCCATTCTATTTGTGAGAAGCACAAATAAATCCTTTCAGGAAAAAGAGACATCATTCAGAACCTTTACAATGTTTCATGCACAATACTGGCATCTGACCCAAAGAGCAAACATAGGCAATAGAAAAAGACCTGCTGCTAACAGATACGTGAGTGTATCAGATCCGGATTCTAAATAACTGTGATAAATAATAGAGGAAATAAAGTAAAGTGTGGACAAAATGGCTGGAAATCTGATGAAATGAACCAGCTATTGCTATACACTAAAACGTCACTGAAAAAAAAAAAAAAAGCCAGACACCAAAAGAGTCGTATAATTCCTCTATAGTCATATAAACTAAAACAAACAAACAAACCCTAATCTATGGTGTTCAAGGCTAGTTACCTTTGGAGGCAAAGGGGGTGGTGATTAGAAGAAGACGCAGGTGAGGTTCCGAGATTCTCATTTGGGTGGTGTGTTCGCTTTGTGAGTATTTATCAAGCTGTACCCTGAGAATTTATGCACTTCTCAATAAAAGTTAAACAAAGAGAGAGACAGAGAAGCAGCCGCAGAGGCTGCACGATTGAAGGCAGAAATAATTGGTATGTTGGAAAATAGAGTTTGGATGTCTTATCCCACTTCAATTGCTCCTGGTCTATTTCGAGCCACCATCAGCTCTTGTCTGAGTTAATGCATAGCCTCCGACCTGACCTTCTTGTTCCCACCTCTGTCCCCTGGAGTCTACTTTCAACACAGCCACAGAGGATCCTTTTGAGGCAAAAGTTTATGGTGTCACAGCTCTTCTAAAACCCTCCAGTGGCTTCCCACCTGTCCCCGGATAAAAGCAGAGTCCTTCCCTGCAACATCTAGCCCTGCTCCCTCCGGTCCCGTCTCTCACTGCTGTCCCCTGGACCAGCCCGGTGCTGCCACACTGGCCCCCTCCCTCCTGGGATGTGCAGACACACTTCAGGCCTTTGTCCTGGCCCTTCCCCCTGCCTGGCTCACTCTTGCGCATCTAGGCGTGGTCCCTACACTTCTCTGTACACTCTCCCTGGCACTCCTGCCCCCTTACCCTGCTCAGCTTTCTTTCCCTCTCCATAGTTACTGCTTTCTAACATGCTGTAGAATATACTTTTTTCTCATATTCATAACTTATTATCTCTCTCCCCTGCAAGGCAATAAACTTCATGAGGACAGGATTTTTTTTTTGTTCACTGATGTGTCCTACACATAGAACAGTGCCCGACACAACACAGGTGCACAATAAATATTTTAAAATATATTTTGATGATGCAGACGCAATCAGAGAAGCAATCCAAGGATAAACAGGTAACTGCAAAAGAGAACCTGGGCCAGATATTAGATTTTTGTCTCCAAGCTTCTCGTGTTTACAAGCTGTAATCAAAATGTGCATGTTTATATCAATAAATCTATGCATTCTCAATGGTCTGTTTCCACAGTAAACAATCCTGTTCAGTTTAGCATAATTACAGGAGGTTTGGCTCTAGATAGAGCTGAGTTTGCATCCTCTCTCCACCGTTCACCGCTCCCAGGACCCCGAGGAAGCTGCTGAACCTATCGTGTCTCAGTTTCCTTGTCTGTCAAATGGGAATAATAATGCCTGTCGTGTAGGATTAAATGACATGACATGTGTAAACCCACAGACCCCTCATGCCTTCAGAAATGATTTCTCGAGTACCTGTTGTGTTCCAGGTGCTCTCCTCGACGCCGGGGGACGCTTTAGTTATTCTTCACTACGTATTTACTGAGGGCCACTCACTGAAGTAGTATAAAACGGTGCAAAGCCCCTGCCCCAGAGCTCTCACTGCAGGGGGCAGAGAGTCATTGAGCATGACACAGTGACACACGTTTGGTAGGTTAGATGGTGACAGGTGCTTTGGAAAAAGTCCAGAGGAGGGAAGGGGACTAGAGAAATGCGTGGGGGTGGGAGGGGCGGATGTCGCCACCTTGCCACCACGGAATCTTGACCTTGGTGACGAGTCACGGCACCTGCCCTCCAGGAGCACATCCTCCAGGACACGTGGGCACAGCGTGGTCCTCCGAGGGTCACGTCTGCCGTGGTGGCGGATGATGCGTTGCTACGGAGGGAGAAGCAGCATCTGAACTCGATGCCCTGCGAGCTCGCGTCACGCTGGCCGGGTCACTCAGTTTACTGTCGGCTGCGCCCGCGCAGGCCCGGGGGAGGGGCCAGGTTCTCGCGTCCTGGACCGGCAGATCTCTTCCAGTGACGGCGGTGACAGAGGTCGGACATTTACAGGATGGGAGAGAATTATCCTCGTGCCGATTTCTAAATCTGCACAGTTTGAGAACTGGGGCAGGCCCAGGTCCAGAGAGGAGAAAACGCTGATTTTGTGACTCATAGAAGGTTTTCTAGAAAAGGAAAGAAATCCATTCTCTCCCCTAATGGATGTGATCGGAAGTTTCTACTAAATATGGCATCAAAGAAACTTAAACCAATTCTCTGTGCTGAGTTTAGAGCAATCTATGGCTCCCATAAGAGAATAAGTGACGATGGAGAGAGAAATATTTACCAAAGCCAAAAGTGGGAGCCATTTACTTAGTCATTAACTGTGAGGCTCGTTAAAATTATGCCGAAGAAACCCATTTCTTAAACACATAAACATCCTCGAGCATATCATTTAAAGGTTTCCATTTTCAATGTTCATTTAAAAGAAGGAAAGGATTAGTTAAATAATCCTGACTCTGTTAAGGTTTTGGTTTAGGGAGACAGGACCATTTCCATAGACAAGGAGACCCTGGGTGAGCAGCTCCCAGGCAGCGGAAGTCATAGGGCTTCATATGAGGAGGGGACTTGAATGTTCCTAAGGGGACTTCTCCGGAGAAGCTGTCCTCATTTACTGAAGAGCTGTAAAGAGAACAAACCCTTTATTTAATCTGGAACTTTCTCCTCTCCTCTGCACCAACCTTCATCCTTCCCTTCTCTTTCTTTAGGATCGATGTCAGCTTCTGCAACCTCCAGGCAGCAGCCCCTGAATATCCCAGCAAATCCTTCCATCTTTCTCCACTCACCTGTAACGCCTGAAGTCTGGGCTATGCAACGTTAGCTCCTCATTCTCCCCACGTCCCTGTGTTGCTTCTTCTGGCAGCATAAGAGACAGACCCTCAACAGCAAGGTAGAACCGACAGATGCACCCAGTCATTCTTGATACCATCCTGGGCACTTCATCTGTGTTAAACAATTTGTCATGAATTGAAAGCTGAGATGTTACTATACTATATTTTGCCACTAAAGCTTTCCCAAGCATCTGTTTCCTCTGAGTTCATGAGGCACAGACCCCCTTCTGCCTGAGATGGCTTCTGGGAAACACAGCAAAGACTTCTACATCGTTACTGTCTTCTCTCTTTGGAGCTATAACGTCTTTAGTAGCGCTAATTACCATCAGGAAAACAGAGAAAGCCACGAAGTGACCTGGCCGAGGTTTCTGTACTGAGGATGGGAAAGGGCATCACATTTAAATGACTTGCTTTATGTTTCCTAGTGAAAAAGCTATGCATATTCATATTGGGGAAAGTAGAAATTAAAAATCGGCAAAAGGAAAAATAAAAACAATTGCTAATCCCTCTCGAGAGGTAACTAGGGCTCACAGTTTGGCTGACATCCTTCAAGCCTTTTCACATCTGTGTGCACACGTATGTCTTTTCCTTTCCAAGAATGGAATCATTTCGAACCCATTGATTTACAGCACGCCTTCTCACTGAGAAACGCATCCTGAATGTTTTCTCACGTCGTTGCGTTTTCTCCCGTACGTGGTTTGGAAAGATGGACTCTTCTTGCTGTCTGTCCTTTCAAACCCTGGACCCAACATGGTGGCAAATCCTGTTGGCTCCGCCTCCGCAGCTGATCCAGAGTTCTGCCGCTGCTTCAACCCGGGTCCGAGGCACTCCCACCTCACGTGTGGAATATTGCCGTACCTTCCTCACAGACCGCCACTTTCTGAACTTGTTTCTTAGGTCTGTCCCCAACACTCAGCACAGAATGGTCGTTTGAGAACCGGGGTTCATGTTGTTCGTCTGTCCCAAGCCCTCCACAGCACCCCCTCCACAGAGGAAACAACAAGGGTCTCACTGTGGTCAGACTCACTGCTCCCCCCCGCCCCACCCTTTCCCTCTCGCTCACTCTGCTTCAGTGCAGTGGCTTCCTTGCTATTCCTTGGACGTGCTCCAGCCTTAGGGCCCTTGATTGGCACTTGCTTCTTTCTAGAACATTCTAGAACATTCTCTGCCCCAGCCCCCATCGAACGGCCTCTTCTCAACGAGACCTTTCCTGACTCCCCTCTTTACTATGTTTTCTAGCTCCTCCCCAAGCCCCTCGCCACCATATTCTCCAACTGCCTGCCCTGCTCCATTTTCCCCACGGCCCAATATCACCCCCCAACGTGCCACATACTGTACTTTTATGAAAAGTGTATTGTGTTTGTCGCCTTCCCTTGTCCCCCATATATACATGTGGGCTCCACAAGCCAGGTTTTCTGTGTTTCTCTCACCTCCGGGCAGTGCCTGGCCCGGAGTAGGTACTCCATAAGCATTTGTTGAATGAAGGAAGAGCACGCTGCCTCTGGACAGGTCGTGGGATGTCTGACAGCCTCTATTGCTGGACTCCTGGCTGTATCTAATTTTTCTTTACTATTACGTCTGGTGCTGCGATGACGCCCCATCCATAGAAATAAACCATGCTGTTCATACACCACTTACTTCTTTAGAACAAATCCTCAGAATCAGGGATACATTTTTAGGGCTTTCGATACACAGTGCCAATTTAACTTCCAAGACGCTTGCCTCAAGGGCCCCTCACGTCAGCAGCTGTATCCCATTTTCCCACACCCACGTCAACTTTGAGAAATACCAGGAAGTTCCACATGTGTGGAAGCCATTTTTTAAAACGGTCACACTTCACAAAGGATGTGAGGTTGGAGAAGACCTTGAGCCGTGGATAAGTGAGGCCCGTGAGTGAACAGAAGAGGAAAGAAGAGATTGCGGGCCTGGAATCTTGCTCCGGGAAACGGTGCCGTCCAGGACGGACTTAGGCTAAAGAGCGTAAATAGACAATCCCCTGACTTGCCCCTTGGGGACATCATCATTTTCCCCTCGAACTTTTGGACACGCTCAGACCCCCCTGCCCCCAGCAGGCTCCCCAGGCAAAGCTACTGGGGGTATCTCCTCATTCTCCTGGGGAACTGGGTGGTAAGGAATTTGTCCTCCCACAAGGAGAGCTGACCCTTGTCTCTGGCTCCTGGGAGGTGACCTCCCTGCCTGATAGGAGCGTCTTTGTGATTCACGGGGAGCCCCTTGGACCCCACGTGATTGTTTATGCTAATGGGGGGACGTACAACCCTCAGTTTGACGTCGGCCCGAACTGCAGAGAAGGGAGCCGGAAGTGGGTTCAGCTGCGTGGGCCATCAGTCGTGCGTCCGTAAGAGGTGAGCTTCGCTGGTGGGGATTACCCGACACAGACGGTCACACGCTGATGCTGGGAGGGTGGGCTCCTGGGGAGGGTGGAGGCCTCGTGTCTGGGATCCTAACTCTGCCCTGTGTGTGTCTCAGTCATCTGGTTCTAACCCTTTCCCTGGAACAAAATGTAGTTCTGAGTGTAACAGTTTTCAGTGAGTTCTGTGAGTCCTTCCGGTAAACTATGGGAAGTGAGGGTCGTTTTGGAAAGCGCCTGAACTTGCAGGTGGGTCAGAAGCCAGGGCAGCCTCGGAGACGGTTCCCTCGGACTTTGCAGCTTCACTGGCTCCAGGTAAGGCCCCCTCTGCCTCTGTATCTGCTCTAGACGACAGACAACCTTCCACTGCCTTGTATTTCAGATGTTCCACTGTCATCCCAAGAAACAGTCGCACGCTCTTGTAGCTTATTGTAGACACCAAAGAGGTTTCTTGGAGGATATAATAAGGTTCTTATCTTTAGCTGTACCTACCCGTTCACACAAGGTCATAATAAAAATCGTGTACTTGCTGTCTGGCTGCGTGCAGGCAGGTGTGTGACCTGCCTTCTGTGTGGTGTGGAGATGACCCTTCTTTATGGGAGAGCCTCTCTCTCTTGTGCTTTCCACGCGGCAAGGTCATTTTTGCTCATCCTCAGATGGAGTATTTACAAAATAAAGCCAAACTCTTCTATTTGTGCCTACTCTGGCCTTTAACGTGAAACGAATCCTTAACACCGGCAAAGGGCCTGACAAGCATTTAGTATTAATTAATTCTTGGAAGTCGCTGGGGAGAAGGTAAGCATTCTTGGGAACCGACAAAATGGATTGTTTCATCAGGCAGGTAAGCTGTCCGCCTTGAGTCTGGAGCCAGTCCTGTCTCAGGAGTTCTCTGCCCCAGGCTGGGGGGCCCTCGTGCCCCCAGGCTTGGAGGCGGGGATGGACGAGGGCCATGCCGTGTGCTGGTAGCCTCCCTCCAGGCTTTTCCAGTTCCAGCTTTTCCCCTACCTAGGAAATGAATTTGACTATGATTTCTCCCAGAAGTTACACGTGAGGATCAAAACGCGAGTCCACTGGTGTCTGTGGCTGACATAGTGTAAATGTCTGTCCTTTGTTTTGTAGAAGTTTTTCTACAGTTTCCCAGGTAATCATTTTATTTTATTTATTTATTTTTTGCGTTACGCGGGCCCCGGCCCTCCCGTTGCGGAGCACAGGCTCCGGACGCGCAGGCTCAGCGGCCACGGCTCACGGGCCCAGCCGCTCCGCGGCATGTGGGATCTTCCCGGACCGGGGCACGAACCCGCGTCCCCTGCATCGGCAGGCGGACTCAACCACTGCGCCACCACGGAAGCCCCCATTTTACTATTTTTAAATTTTGCGTCATAATATTTGCCTGGAAGGCTGTGTTTGCTTTTTTCTCTTCTGTCCTTCTCCCGCCTTCCCCTGCAGGCCCACGTTCCTCAGTCCAGACACAGTCTGAAGGCACTGATGGGGCAGGGATGTTGTCTGAATCTGCATTGCCCGCTGAATGTGTCAGTAATTAGAACACTCGTCCCGACAGCCTGGCCACATGTTGTGTTTTCATCTCAGATCTGACTATAGTGTTTTCGGCTGAAGAGACAGCAGACCCCTCTGCCCTCTCACCGCTGCCTTGCTGCTATTTGCAGCCATATCTGTGCCACCCGCTGCAGGCAGAGGCCTTCTCTTAGCCACTGTCTTCTCCCGAATAGGACTTTGCACGTCGCTAATGCTGCATATGACGGATAGTACTCGGATTCACCAATACTCAGTTCTCTTCTATTTTCGGATTACAATCTTCCACACCCTTGAATTCAGTCGTGGCCGGGCGATGAGTTTCAGACCAGGACGTGAGACTGAAGGTGATGTGTATCCCTCCTGAACAAAGGCCCTCCCTCTCCTGCTGTGGGAGACACTGAAGCCCCCCATGGAGATGGCGGTGTTGTGAGATGGAGTAAAGTGACTTTGGAGCAAAGCCTCCCCTCTCCCACCAGCCCATACTGGACATGTAGCATGAGAAGAAACAGCCTTTCAGTGTGCTTGGCCTCTGAGATTTTGGTGGCGTTTGTTATTAGAACCCAGCCTAGCTCATGGGTTGGCAAACTACTGCCCATGGGCTGAATCTGGCCCTCCACCTGTGTTTGTCAATAAAGCTTTATTGGAACACAGGCTTCGCCCATTCATATACACCCATTACATATACATAAAGTTGCTTTCACGCCGCCATGACAGTGGGGAATAGTTCTGACAGGGGCTGCACGGCCTGGAAAGCAGAAAATCTTCACTATTTGGCCCTTTAGAGAGAAAGTTCGCTGATGCCTGCCTATCCTGACTGATACACTCAAAGAAAGCTTCTTGAATTATTAACTTGACCATATAAAAGGTGGAAGCTCAAAACCAGTTGTAAAATAGCATCAGATTATCTTGCACGATGATCAGTGCTGCTTTAATTGGCAAGCATTTATCGAATGCCATTATGTGTCAGACTTGGGGAGAGTGCTTTCTCGTTGGGGCCCTCTGTGCTCAGGAGTGGGGCTCCCCTCCTTTGTAAGTCTGGGAAGTAAGGACTCAAAGTGGGAAGGAGGCTATGACAAGAGAATAAAAAACCCAAGGACTCTGCATGGGCTGAGGGATTGCTCACCACAATCTCCATTAACATTCATTCATTCATTCATTCATCATACATGTCGTAAGCTGCTGTCATTTACTAAGTCCATGGCTGAATAGAAGGCCTATAGAAATCGTTAGGCAATTACACTATAGTGTGATAAGTGTTAGCAGAAGAGCTGTACAGTATGCTGGGAAGGGTCTTCCTGATGTTTACCCCACTCTTGATCTAGCCAAAGTGGTAAGTGGTATAATTCCCTGAGACTGAAGCCAGGCAAAGTCTAAGAATTGCTGATTCACCTGCTGGAATACTTGGGAATTTTATTCCCTCTGAGGTAGGGCCTGGAACAATGTCTTCACACCCGGCCTCACAAGGGAGCAATTCCTACATCATTGCTTCGGGCGGGGCACCACTGCTGAGGCGCATAGCACAAAGGAGCTGCACCCAAGTGCATCTGCCTTTAGCTCTTTTCACCTGACCCTCCCCTAACAGCCCGGAAAGAAGCATCCTACTGATGATGACAGCATGGCTGGAACTTGGGTTTTCTGTTTTTTTGCGGGGCTGTGGGGTGGGTCTGGGATTGGGGGGAAGGGGCTGGGTAAGCCAGAAGGGAGGTAAATGGGAGGAAGACACACACAAGCTAAAACGATAGTAAACTGGCCAGTGCAGTCTGCGGTTTTATGGGAAGCTTGCCTTCCCCACAATTCTACCTCGAGCAAATTGATTTGGTACCCAGTTCCAGCATCATCTTATTTCAAGTCCGGTTACCGAGGAAACAGAGGGCACACTGCTGGGACAGTCTGCCTGTGTCCTGTGCCGACCAAGGCTATTAAAGCCCATCAGCTCGGCCTCTGAGAAGCTCTGAACACGGACGGTTTCAACTTCCAGCCAGGTTCTTATTTATTTATTTTACTGCCTCGGCAGCAAAATGAGTTATTGAACCGTTCACTCTATCGATTGGGGCAGATTTCCCCTGCATCCCTCGGATGCCCGAAGCCCTCTGGAGCTGGTGGCAGCCCAGAAGCCTTTTGTGGACGGTGGGTCCTCACCGGGGAGGCCAGGCGGCATCCACCCTCTGACCCCCGGGGCAGGGGCCCAGGCTGAGGCACACACGGCGCCACCTGGCTTACAGAGCCTTTGAACATATGAAGAAAGCTATGCACGGACCTCCTCACAGAAAAACACACACACACAGAACTTTGCATGTAATTTAATGGAGGAACTAGATTCCCAGGTTACATACTTTTGATCTAAGTTTGTTCTGCTTAGGACTAATTTCTGAGTTTTGAAAACAAGTAAATGCACTTCGGATGTGTCCAAGATTCAACAGTCCAGTGTCCTGGGGACTATCTGACCCAAAGGGAAAACGACACTTCACTGTGTCTCCCGGGAGATCTCACAGTCCATTCGGCCCGCTCTGAAAACCGTGAACTTGACAGAGACCAACCATGGCGTCTCCTGCCTGCTGTCTGGTTTTGTACAGCCTGCGAGCTGAGAATGGTGTTTACATTTTTCAGTGTAAAACGTAAACAACCCTATTAGCCTTTTGGGGGGACCGGCTGCTGGAGGAGTTGAGGAAACTGACTCTTGGCCCCAAAGCCCTTTCTAGCAAGGCCCCCCCGCCAACCCCCTACACGCTTGGCTGGGGGAGGGGCAGTGATGTCAGAGGCGCGGCTTGGCTTCTTCCACTACAATAGCTCTTAGCCCACAGGCTAAGGACCCAGTGTGGACGCTGCGACAACCTCCAAGTACGTCCACCCCAGGCAGACATTCAGGGACCAGGGGAATGGGCACTGGAGGTGGGGGGGGGTGTCTGTGGACCCAGGGGCCCACTGTGAGCTGGGCCTAGGCCGGGGCTCCATGTACTATGTTCCTGACTAAGGCAGACAGACATGCCATTGCTTGGTGACTGTACCATGTCCAACGGTCCCCAAATGCTGGAGTATCGGGCTTCCTTCAGTGTGCGGTTATCCACGTAAATGAGCACATGGGTCTTTCGGGAGAAGACTTGGGATATCATTGCCCTTATACTTGCCATGTGCTGCAGGCCTCCCTCCCTCCCTCCTTCCTTCCTTCCTCCTGGGGACCCAGACTCTCCTTCAGTCCCTGGGCTCTGGACCCCAAATCTGGATCCAGTCTGGAAACTGAGCAAAACTGGGGCCTCACCCCCGCCTCCAGCCCATCCCTCCTCGATTCCTTTGCTTGCACGGACGGAACGCTCTCCTTACTGGCCGCGCATCTATTTTGCCTCTAGGGCTCTGTCTACTATTTCCTTAACTCCCTGTGGGCCAGGCCCTCTGTCTGCCCCTCTGACCCGGACACTCACTGGGATAACTGCCTCCACCTGGTTCTGCAGGTGGCCTCTGCTGCCTTGGTGTCCTCTTGTCCCCTTTCCTGGCGGCGAGCCCGGCGGTGCAGCAGCGTCTCTGTAGAGGCACCCAGAACCTCCGAGTGCAGCTGGAGCCCTTTTGGAGGGGGCAGGGCAGCCCGGGGCCCCCTGTGGAGCATGCCCTCTGCCCTTACACGGTACGTCCACTTGACCAGGCCCATCCCTCTGCACCACCTGCCGCTGACGTGCCGGCATTTCTGTCTCACCTGGCGCAGCCGTCACCTTTTCCATCGCCAGAGGCCATCCTGGTAGCATGTCCACACCATCTCCTAGGGCCTCCCCTGGGTGTTCCACCCTGAATCCCAGCAGAGCGCTCCCAGACCGAGAACACTTCCTTTATCAAGCCTCACATTCTGTACGCTCACTTCCAGCACCCAAGGCCACCCCTCCCACACGTGGCCGTCCTGCTGCTCCAGCTGGCCGGGCCCTGCAGCTGCCCTGGGCTAGAGCCCGTTTCCTCCTTGTCTTGGCTGGGTTACATTGTGACTTAACCTTTGTTGTACTTGTGGCCAGAGGGGCTGTGGATGGTGTCCCGAAAGGAGCATGTGTCTTACGGGGCGAGGCCTCTGCACCATCTTCAAGCAAGCAGTGGGGAGGAGAGGCTGGTCCTGCAGGCCCTGGGGGTGGGGGGCGGGCAGCAGAATCTGGGCTTTCCTGATTCTCAGCAGCATCAACAAAGATGCCCTCATCCCATGTGCCAGGGTCCCATGCTTTCCCGGCACAGCGGGCCTGCCGTGTTTCCTAGTGTAACTTTCCCTGAAACTCTGCTGCCCTGGAGATGGAGTCCTTGCCTTCAGCCTTTCCTGCCCTCCTGTTACAGGAGAAGAGGGCCTATGCTTCCCTCCTGCTTTCAAACCTAGCTTTTTATTTTATTTATTTTTATTTTGCGGTACGCAGGCCTCTCACTGCTGTGGCCTCTCTCGCTGTGGAGCACAGGCTCCGGACGCGCAGGCTCAGCGGCCATGGCTCACAGGCCCAGTGGCTCCGCAGCATGTGGGATCTTCCCGGACCGGGGCATGAACCCGTGTCCCCTGCATTGGCAGGCAGACCCTCAATCACTGCGCCACCAGGGAAGCCCAAACCTAGCTTTTTAAAAAGAAATATTTTAAAATTAATTAATTAATTGTTGGCTGTGTTGGGTCTTTGTTGCTGTGCGTGGGCTTTCTCTAGTTGTGGCGAGCGGGGGCCACTCTTTGCTGCGATGCGCGGGCTTCTCATTACAGTGGCTTCTCTTGTTGCGGAGCACGGGCTCTAGGATGCGCGGGCTTCAGTAGTTGTGGCACACGGGCTCAGTAGTTGTGGCTCGTGGGCTCTAGAGCACAGGCTCAGTAGTTGTGGTGCGCGGGCTTAGTTGCTCCACAGCCTGTGGGATCTTCCCGGACCGGGGCTAGAACCCGTGTCCCCTGCATTGGGAGCGGAGTCTTATCTACTGCGCCATCAGGGAATCCCCAAACCTACCTTTTAATTGCTGATTAACCACTATCAGCTTTTGGTTATTTTCTTCCAGAAGTTAACTCCAGCGGTAACCCCCCCAGTTCTGCTGTCCTTATAGCAATGATGCCCTTGTATTTCTCATACGTCTGATGCATCACACCAGCTAATGCATCCCCCCCCCCCCCCCGCCCACCGACCGGCCATCCCGTTTCACCACCGGTGAAAGCTATAACAATCTGTGCTGGGGTGCCTGGACTCTACCTGCAACCAGCAACGGGGTTTTTATTGTCAGTCTGGTGGCAGCTGATCCAGCTCCACTGTCACCTCTTAATGTCTGCTTTCTTGACCCACTCCTGATACCAATTGTCACATGTTGGATTCTCTGGGAAGCCAGCTCTGAGGTGGAGATGATTGTGCAGCATGTTTTTGAGGGAGGGGTCTGGGGACCCCCACTCACGGAAGGGCGAGGAAAGAAGCAGAATTGGGCAGAGGAAGGAGTCGGGTTGTGGTATAGCGCCCACAGGGCTGGAGTCCTTTGTACCCTCCATCCAGGTGAGAGCCACCCAGAAAGGATGTGTGACCTTTGACACTGGAGGGCCCTCTTGGGGTAGCACTTCCAGCAGCTGGGGAGTACATTGTTCCTGAAGGAGATCTGGGCAGCCCGTCCTCTTGTCCACTGCCCCCGGGTCAGATTATCTGACCCCCCAATCCCAGCTTGTTTACTGACACCCGTGGCCGTGGAGCCATCTCTTAACCTCTCTGAGTCTCAAGTTTCTGTAAATTAAAAAAAAAATAGTTAAAAAAGAAAAGCATGCTTTTAGAAAAGCATGGACATAGATTGTTTCCCATAGTGGCTGTACCAGTTTATGTTCCCACCAAAAGTGTACAAGGTTTCCTTTTTCTCCACCTCTTCACCAACACTTATTTCTTGTCTTTTTGATAACAGCCATTCTCACCGGGGTGAGGTGATATCTCGTTTTGGTTTTGATTTGTGTTTCCTAGTTAGCGATATTCAGCATCTTTCATGTACCTGTTGGTCCCCTGTATGTTGCTGGTGCAAAAATGTCTTTTCAGATCCTCTGTCCATTTAAAACATTAGATTATTTGGTTTTTTGCTATTGAGTTGTATGAATTCTTTATATATTTTGGATATTAACCTCTTATCAGTTACATGATTTGCAAATACTTTTCCCATTAAGTAGGTTTTGCCTCTTTATTTTGTTGATGATTTCTTTTGCTGTGCAGAAGCCTTTTAGCTCGATGTAGTCCCACATGTTTCTCTTTGCTTTTGTTGCCAGATCCAGAAGGTCGTTGCCAAGACGGATATCAACGAGCTTCTTACTGCCTCTATTTTCTTCTATGATTTTATGGTTTCAAGTCTTACATTCAAGCCTTTTAACCACTTTGAGTTAATTTTTGTATATGGTGTAATAGAGTGGTTCAGTCTCATTCATTTGCAATGAATGGCTGTCCAGTTTCCCCAACACCACTCATTGAAGAGACTCTCCTTTCCTCACTGTGTATTCTCGGCTCCTATGTTGTAAATTAATTGACCATATATGCGTGGGTTTATTTCTGGCCTCTCTATAATATTTGTGTTTTTAAAGAGGGGAATGTTTCACATTTTAAAAAATGAGAGAGAGAGAGAGAGAGAGAGAGGACGAGAGGGAGGGAGGGAGGGAGGGAGGAAGGAAGGAAGGAGGGAAGGAGGGAAGGAAGGGAGGAAGGAAGGAAAGAAGGAAGGAAGGGAAGAAGGAAGAAACCAGCTAGGTCCATTGGCTGTTGGCATCTTGATGACCATCCTTGGAAGTCTCTCTACATTATAATTATTCATCTCGGTGACTTTTTACATCTTTAGAAAGGATCAGGGATGCTCACATTTGTGCCACTGCACGGAATAAACTGCGCCTGGAGAATTTGTCTGGCTGGTGGTCCTTGTATTTGCCTGTAACGTGATGTTTCTGTTCTCTGAGAGTCTAACAATGTTACACTTTGTAAACCATGCTTCTTTCTCAGAGATCATAAATTAAACTCTCCAACCACACTTGCTTTGTACACATGTTTTTAATAATATTATTCTTTGACTCCAAGTTGAATAGAGAATCCACCAGATTAAGTGTAATGGGTGCCTGATTAGGGATGAGGATTCACTGGTTTTGTGTCATGTGACAATTTGCATCTTTGCCTTAAATATATTAAGTTTAGGAAGCCAGCAACCATATTTTTTTTCATATTCCACCAGCTTTAGAACAGAATGGTGTTCGAGTACAATAAAATTCTCCCTTGCAAAAGCTCACCAATTCCTAATGATGGCAACACTCCAGAAACTGACCTGGCAACACTCCAGAAACAGAACCTCAAGATACAACATCTCTGAGTGTTTATTAACCAGCTGATCTGCAGAAATAAAAGAAACTCTGAGTCCACGAGCTGTTTAGAGTGTTGCTGTGTGTGTGGGTTCTGTGAAATTAGATCACACACTGGTTAGGGGACTGAGAGCAATGGCCATGTGATGAACTGATACCTGTGTTCAGTGTGGTTTGGGGTTAGGCTTTTTTAGTAATTAAAAAACTCAGAAAGCCAGGAAATTACTATAGTATTTATTTACCTTTGCTTTTTTTTTAAAAAAAAAACACGCTTCTTTATAAAAAAGTGAATCTCTCTCATAATTCTCCATGTTAAAAGACAGACGAGTCCTAAGTACAAGTAAATGCTCTCACCACCATGCTGGACTCTTAAAAAGGCCACTTAATAAATCGCGTTGTGTGTAGGACTGTCACATGCAGCATCTACCCCAGGATGTTTTCACGGTCTCTGGCCCCTTCTGTTTCAGCCTCGTTATAATTTCTCAGAAACCAACTCACAGATATAGAGAACAGACTCGTGGTCGCCAAGGTGGAGGCAGGTGGGAGAGGGCTGGAGGGGGAGGTTGGGGTTAGTAGATGCAAACTGTTATATACAGGATGGATAAACAACAAGGTCCTACAGTACAGCACAGGGAACTATATTCAATGTCCTGGGATAAACCATAGTGGAAAAGAATATAAAAAAGAATATTCATATATATATGTATAACAGAGTCACTTTGCTGTTCAGCAGAAATTAGCACAACGTTGTAAATAAACTCTACTTCGATAAAAAAATAATTTCTCGGAGAAGAGGTGTCGATGATCTCCACCCTCGCTGTTACCCTGTGAGAATTGCCTGCCTTACTTCCTCTCTGTGGAGGCTTCCTTGGCACAAATGACCCTGTTGCTGCAACCAGCTCCCACCTCTGTTACCTCTTCCCAGGAAACGGAACAGGGTGACAGAATGGCAACTGACCTGTGCTGATGGTCATGGGAAAGGAATACGGGGGTTCCTGGCTTTGATGGGAAGGTTGAACAATCTCTCTGGAGCAGTGGTATTCAAACAGTGCTAAGAAGGAGTGAGCCATGCATATATCTGGGGGAAGAGCATTCAGTGCAGGACGAGCCAGTATGAAAGGTGGAAATGGACTTGGTGTTTCTGCGGAACCCAAAAGGCTGTGGGAATTTAGAGGATGGTGAGTAGGCAGGGGTGGGAGCTGATGCTAGAGAGCCTGGCAGGGGTCAGATCAGAGACAGTAAGGAAATTCGAGTTTAAGGAAAATGCTGTGAGAAGAGCAGCGTGTGCGTTAGGGTAGGCATTCAACAGAAGGTAGTTTCTCTTGCCTTGCAGTGTTTTGTTTTTGTTTTGTTTTGTTTTTTTGCCACACCGTGAGTCATGCTGGATCTTAGTTCCCCGACCAGGGATCAAACCCACGGCCCCCATAATGGAAACGTGGAGTCTTAACCGCTGGACCGCCAGGGATGTCCCTGTAGTTTTTTAAGAACAATGGGAAGCCATGAGAGGGGAGGGTCATGGCGTAGTTCTGGTGATGGGACAGACTTGGGAAGAGAAATAAGGCAGCTGATCCAGCCAGAGTTCAGCCAGGAGACAGAATTCACACCACTTATTGGAACAGAGAGAGTTTAAAGAAACCTAAAAAGAAGAAAAAGTGTCTTTTATATTTCCCCACATTTTCCATTTTGGGGGCTCTCTTTTCCTTTGTGCGGATCCAAGTTTTCATCTGGCATCATTCCTCTTCACCCTGAAAGACTTCCTTTTCTTGTAATGAAACAGTGAAACTTCCTTTGCACTTTTCTTGTAGCGTAGGTCTGCCGGTGCCAGTCTCTCACTTTTTTGTTTGTTTGTCTGAAAAATCTTTACTCTTTATTTTTGAAAAATATGTTCACGAGATATAGAATTCTAGTTTGACAGATTTTCTTTCAGAACTTGAAAAATACCATCCCCCTGTCTTCTGATTTGCACTGTCTCTGACAAAACATCTGTTTTAATTCTTAGCTTTCTTACTCTCTCCATAAAACATGTCTTTTTTCTTTGGCTGCCTTTAAAATTGTCTCTTTTTCACAGTTTTTCTGAATTTTGATTCTGATGTGATTTGGTGTAGTTTTCTTTCTGTTTTCCTGATTGGAGTTTACTGTGCTTCCTGGGCCTATGGGTTCATTGTGGCCATCAGTAGACTCTGAACCGCAAGAAGGCAAAGCTGGTTTCCTTTTCCGTAAAATGAGGGTGAGTAGGTGTTGTACTTACCTGGAAGCATTAACTGACAATGAGATAGCAATGAGATCCACAGAGAATTAAACAGATAGTTCCCTTCCTGCCTGGAACAGTTTTCTCCATTTGGGTTTGTCAATGGCTGGGATTGGCGGCACACCAAAATTCCAGGGCTGTTATTGGTAGTTTGGGGTTCCTGCAAGGGTCTGTCCTGCATCTTCAGATCAATTTTTATGTCTCCCTCTACTCTGCTTCTATTAAAACATAAAAACTTGTAAGTGTAACCTACACACAGATTGTTTTTATGACACTGAATTTATACAGTTTAGGAAAGATTTTTTTCTGAATTCTCTTGCCATTTTCACTTGACAAAGGGAACACTTTCCTGTTGACTCTTACAAGCAAACTTAGCCATGATTTCGTCTGACAGTCCGGCCACTGATGAGTGGTTAGACGTTCGGCGGAAGATTCGGATTGGAGAGACTAACCACTCCCTTGCGGCATAAACACAGCTCTCAGTCTT
This sequence comes from Tursiops truncatus, assembly GCF_011762595.2. Classification (NCBI taxonomy): domain Eukaryota; kingdom Metazoa; phylum Chordata; class Mammalia; order Artiodactyla; family Delphinidae; genus Tursiops; species Tursiops truncatus. The sequence goes on from NC_047043.1 coordinate 4,040,162, forward strand.
GACAAATGTCACCCCACAGGTGCGCATGGAATTCCACAAGGTGGCTATGCCGCAATTCCACAATTGGCTGTGCCAATGCTCACCCAGTTGCAACTTTTCCGGTAATAAATACAGATTTGGGTAATGTCCCCTGCTACCATGGAGACCTTGGTACTGCCTCTGTGGGCTGTGAGAACCCCAAAGAGTGAAAACTGCCTGCAAAACGGGTCTAAAACCTAAAACCACTCGGCACTGGGAGAATCTTATTTACCGAATTTTATAGTCTGAGTTATTATAATGAATAGGTAGTGAACCACCAAGGTTCCCCCTTGCGGACTACGGCAGGCAGACCCCAAGGTGCTCCCCATGATTCCTGCCCCATGATGTTCATGCCCTGCCTACATAATCCCCTCCCCTGGCGTGTGGGTGGGCCTGGGGACTTGCTTCTAGCCCCTGGTATAGCAAAAGTCAAGGGATTTTGAGAGATAGTTAAAGTGCCCAAATCAGCTGATTTTGAGTTAATGCAAAGGGTGAGCCTGAGTTAATCAGGTTAATACCCTTGAAAGAGGCACCAGCCTCTCTGAGCTGAGAGACTCCTTGTGGGCTTCACGAAGAAACTGGCTGTGTGGGAGGCGCCCACGTGGCAGGGAACATGGGCCACTTCTCGGACCTGCAGGCGACCGCTAGGACTGAGGGTGGCCTCCAGCAAAAGCCAGCAAAAATCAGGCCTCTGTCATACAACCACAGGGAAGTGAGTTCTGCTACCAATTTGAATGATGTTGGAAGTGGGTTCTTCCCCAGTGGAGCTCCAGGTGGAAATGCAGCCCCATCAATACTTTGATCGCAGCCTGTGGGCTCCTCACCAGGGCATCCAGTGAATCTGTGTCCAGAGCCCTGAGCCATAGAAACAGTGAGTTAATGAACGTGTGCTGTGTTAAGATGCTAAGTGAGTGGTGATTTGTTACACGGCAACAGATGACCAACACAAGGCCTGAGGGTCTCATTTCCACAGCCCCTGCGGGGGAGGTGGCTGTGTTTTTCTCCGGGAAATGTCCTCAATCAAGGACAGCTACCTCCCCCAAGGCCATGTCCCTCCTCCTCCGGGGCAATCAGGTCCAATGACTGGTCAAGATTGGGCAATGGGAGGTGTGAAAGCACAGCCCCGACAGCTCGGAAGGACCATGCCTGGGCTCTCGGTGGTTTGACTGGGGCCTTTAACGTGACCGCCCAGCAGTCCAACTCCTTCCTCTCCCAAATCCTGCTTTCTTTACTCCTCTGCGTGCGCATCCTGAGATCACGCCACAAAATACTTCCTACATGCCGATCTCTTCCTCAGGGGAGGGAACATTCCCAGAGAACGTGATCTAAAATAGTTGAAATTATTTTCTTTAATACATTACTCACTGTCATGTGCTGTCCCCTAAAGTCTGAAAGCTAAAGGAAGAGGCAATTGGGAGAGGAACAGGTGCTGGTGACCTTGTTTTCATGTGCTTTTGCTTTATAAACACAGATTTCTCTATTATTTTTCAATATAATCTTTCCTCTAAAAGATTATTGATCTTTTTTTACGAAAAAATTAGTAAGAAGGCACTGGGATGGTCTCTAGAAACAATTGAGGTTCATTTTTAAAAATTTTTTATTTTTACGGAATGGGACATGGAGGCTGTGTGTGTGTGTGTGTGTGTGTGTGTGTGTGACCTGCCCAGCTCGTTCACTCAACAGATATTTATCAGGACTGGAGCTGGCCTCCTTGTAGGCCGTGCAGGATGCACAGACAGATGCATAGAGAGTCCCCTCCCCCTCCAGCCGCGTGGCTTCCTGACGTGGCATTGCTAGTGGCTGAGCTGGGCTGCTCAGTGAGGCTCTAACCCTGCCGCTGCCCCACCTCTACGAGGGACTTAACTTACGTAGCTCCTGTGATTTCTTTTGGGCTGGCATGTTGCATAGAGTCAACTTGGACCCACCAAATCATTCCTTAAGCTCTGGTGTGTCATTGCATAGATGGAGACAGAAAGAGCTGTGCTCTATATTTGTCTCAGAGTTCTAAGGAGGGGGTTTACTTTGATTCGACAATAATGGTCAGTAACGCCCACACAGTGCTTCCATGTGCCTGGCACTGTTTGGACACTTTGCAAACGCTAATTCAGGTAATCGTTCCAAAAATCTCAGGTTACGGTAGCGAACAGTACAGTTATGAGCAAATAAATGCCCACGAGTGTGTTTGAGTTGCATTAGCTTCCATTTCAGAAAAAGGGTCTGGGCTCATGAACTAATGCTTTGAAAAGGCAAGTGAAACTTTATGCAAGTTTTCATGAAACCCCGAGTTTGCTAATACTTCTTTCTCCCTCTGGAAAATAGTCTCTTTTAGGTGTGGATTTTATATAAAATACGTGCCTATTCTTTTTTTTTTTTTTTTTTTTTTTTTTGCGGTATGCGGGCCTCTCACTGCTGTGGCCTCTCCCGTTGCGGAGCACAGGCTCTGGACACGCAGGCTCAGCGGCCATGGCTCACGGGCCCAGCTGCTCCGCAGCACGTGGGATCCTCCCGGACCGGGACACGAACCCGTGTCCCCTGCATCGGCAGGCGGACTCTCAACCACTGCGCCACCAGGGAAGCCCTCGTGCCTATTCTTGACCATCCGGCACCAATTCCCAAAGTTTTAAAATAGCCCAGGCTCATTACCGCCCTTGGCTGTCCCTCCCCTGCCCACCTTCTGATGCTCTCTGTTCCTGGACACGTCTGCAAACGGAAGAAGCGATGAGCAGAAATGCACATCTGTTGGACGCAGTTACCCGTTGCCGGCTCTGCTAGAGACCAGGTGGAAGAAGAGCTAGAAACTAACGGGACGCGCTGTCAAGGGCCACGCCAGCCGTGTACTCCCCGCCGTGGAGCCCCGGACCTTCCTGCGACATCTCCTGACCCCAAGCTTCTAGGCAACAGGAGAGCATCGCTCCTGTCATCACTCTATTTCAGGTTGTGAGCTTTCCCTTTACTACCAAAAAGTTCCTGGAAGAACACCAATTTCATTCGGTTTCACGGAGTCATTGAACACATTTGCTCTCCACTGCGTATTTCTAACCCACCATTGTTTCCTGGCCACCTTCTATGGTGTGATGTCACTCTGTGTTGAATCCTGAAAAAGCATAGGTCCCCATCTCTGCCAATGAGGAATGGTTGGAGAGAAAAAATACACACAAATGGACAAAATGAGAAAAATAAATGCTTTCATTGTATCTTTTCTGATAAATTGTAAAGCACATCTGTACCCCCTTCTGGTCTATTTTATTGAGAACCCCAGTGTAGCAGTTTCCTATGGCCGCTGTAACAAATGACCAGACATGTAGTGGCTCACAACACAAATTTATTATCTTGCAGTTCTGGGGATCAAAATTCCAAAAAGGGTCTTGTTGGGCTGAAATCAAGGTGTTGGCAGGGCTGCCTTCCCCCTGGAGGCTCTAGGAGAGAATCTGCTTTCTTGCCGTTTCTGATTTTAGAGGCTGCTTTGCACTCCTCTGCTCGTGGTCTGTCCATCTTCAGAGACAGCACTGGCCAGTTGAGTTTTTCTCACACTGCATCACCAGGACACTGAGTCTTCTGCTTCCTTCTTCCACATGTAAAGGACCTTTGTGATTCAACTGGGCCACCTGGATAATCTGGGATAATCTCCTATATTTTAAAGTCGCTTGATTAGCAAGCTTAATCCCGTCTGCAGCCTTAATCCCCATTTCCCATGTAACATAACAGGTTCTGGACATCTTTGGGGAAGAGGGGCGTTAGTCTACCTATCACACCCAGCATGCATGTTCTTCACAAGGTGATGCCATGTAGACCGAATGTCATGTAGCCCAACAGATAATACAACACTATTACAACAACAAAACAAGAGAAGGAAAATGCAAAGTTTATCCTACCTCATGCTCATTAATTCCAGAAAACAAAAATCCACTTTATGTTTTGGGCGAGGCCATTGTAGACACTGTCATTTGTGATTATCGCCTCTAAGTCAGTCAGATGAGTTAGAATTGCTGTCAAAGTGACACAGAAACAAACACTGCTGATTCTGGGTACTGTCAAATGAGCACTCAATGCACTTAATTGCTGAATTATGTGATATAGATGGTGTGTGTTTTGGGAAGAATGACTCTCTCTTCCTTTCCGCCCTTTCTGTTGTTTCACAGTTGCTTGAGATGGGCGAAGCACCCCGAATCTATCCATTCATTTAAAGCCATCAGTTGACTCAGCATATATTCTTTCGTGTCTGACAATCGCCAGGTACAGTGCTAGATGCTGGGGAAATGATGAACGAGACCAAATGTGTTCTTTTTACTCTTAGAAGTTTTAACCTAGGAGGGTCCACGTGGGAACTCCTGTAAGCCTTCTGAGGGAACGAGCAATGCAGACCTTGAAGCATTAGGGGGGTTTAGCGAGGCTGAGAGGGATGAAGAAGACGTTTCAGGAGGAGAGGAGGGGAGCACTGAATCAAGCCATCTGTTCTGATTTCCGGCTCCTTTGCTTGGTTCCCACAACATCACTTTCAAGCCCACAAACTCAAAATCAGGGTGGAAGGGGTGAGGGAGATACATTTTCTGGGCTCACAGGAAGAGAATCTGAAATCTGACTTTAGGAAAAAGAGAACCGTGTTACAGTGAACAAAGGAAAAGCCTTTCGGTGCCAAGGCTCGCAAATGCTGCATGTCAAAGGGCAACTCATGACATTTCATCAGAAAAGGACACGAGGGACACACGTTCCAGAGAGTTGATACAGAACGTTGGAGAGTTCAGTTCAAGAATTGAAAACAGACTCAGAGGAGAAAACAAGGCACACGTTTCCCCCATAAATGTTACACAGTCTTCTGAAGTAAATTCTATAATTTTACTTGAATGGTACATCAGGCTCTGAAGTCCACTGTCTCGTTTTGAATGATTTATTACCAAGTGGTTATATTGGTTTGGACTTTTTAAATTTTTTTTTTTTTTTTTTTTGGGTTGCACCGTGTGTCTTGTGGGACCTTAGTTCCCTGACCAGGGGATCCGGTGCACTTCTCCAGCCTAGACACCCAGTCTCTGAGCTCTAGACCCGTCTGTTCTCTTGCCTACACAAGGTCTCCACCTGGAGGTCTCAGGGCTACCTCAGATGCCACGTGGCCAGTATTAACCAGTGTTATTCCCATCCCCAAACTGGCCCCCCTGCCGTGTTTGCTGACTCAGTGAGTCGCCCTGCTTCCAGGAGGTTCCCTGGGAGGCGACCTGGACTCCTCCATCCCTCTCACCACCTCCCATCCAGTCAGTCGTGAATAGAGCCACAAATTCCAATCACAAAGCCCCCCTGCTCTCCCATGGGGTCACTGCCAGGCCCTCTGCTTGACCTTCCACCTCCACTCGGGCCTCCCGCAGCCCATCCTCAGATTCTAAATGGAAAGATCTTACGTTTCCTCTCATGCGCCTCCCTCTCTCCCTCCTGTATCCACTTCCTGCTGGAAACTTTTTAAGGGCTTCCCCTTGCTCTTAGGGTGAAATTCCATATCCCTAAGGAGACTTGTGAGGCCTTGCACAGGTAGAGACAAGCCCTGCCTGTCAGTTCACTTCCCACCTGTCTCTCCTCTGTCGTGGGCACCAGCCTCGCCGTATTTTTAATTTCTTGGAACACACCTGCGCCCCCCAACTCTGCGTGCTCCCTCAGGACAGCTCCTCCCCCACTCCCTTTGCTCAGCTAGTCCTTGCTCATCCTCAAAACATAATCTTAGAAACTATTTATCGTGTTTCATTGCTTTTAAAAGATGCGTTCCGGGCTTCCCTGGTGGCGCAGTGGTTGAGAGTCCGCCTGCTGATGCAGGGGACGCGGGTTCGTGCCCTGGTCCGGGAAGATCCCACATGCCGCGGAGCGGCTGGACCCGTGAGCCATGGCCGCTGAGCCTGCGCGTCCGGAGCCTGTGATCCGCAACGGGAGAGGCCACAACAGAGAGAGGCCCGCGTACCGCAAAAAAAAAAAAAAAAAAAAAAAAAGATGCGTTCCGTGTCGTAACATCTCTGAAATTGGGGTGCCTCACATGGGGGTGCCTTGGCTTCTGCTGGCAGCAGCTGGGACACAGTTGCCCGCTGCCTGTCTGCGTGCACCCAGCAACAGCACCAGCACCTGGACTTGCAGAACGGGGCTACAGGCTAGGCAGCGGGTGAGGGACACAGTACGAGCACTTTTTTTTTTTTTTTTTTGGTAAATAAAATTTTATGGGAACAGAGGAATGTTCATTTGTTTATGTATTGTTTTGGCTACTTTCACACTACAGTGGCAAAATTGAGTCATTGCGACAGAGACCCTACAACCCACAAAGCCTAAAGTATTTACTCTCGGGTCCTTGACAGAAGAAAATTGCTGACGCCTGCACTTAGCTTGACACGTGCCTCACTTCCTCTGGGACTAAACTGATTATTCTTCCGAACTCCTGTGGTATTGATTTTCTGATACAGGCATCCAGCTCTTCTAACTCATCATCGTGTATTGTTATTGTTTAGGGGATGCTATCTTGCTCCCCGATTAGATTAAAATCTCTTCAAGGGAAGAACTTCTGTGCTACATTTTTGTTTCCACCACAGTGTCATGCACTCTTTTAACCCCGAGGACCTAATAGTTGTGGTGTCGGGTTGGGGAAATGGCGGATCAGATCTGTTTAGCGCAGCCCCCGAGCGAGAGTCAAAAATACGCCAGGGCTACGTGGTTGCATACTTGGCGTAAGGGCGAGTAACAAGAGCCTTTCACTCTCTTACACATTCTTTTAAGAAATATCATGTCACCAACGCGCTTGGTGACACAGAGGATGATAACTCGTGGAGAAGCATAGACGTCAGCTCTGGTTGAAGGTGATTCGGAAGAGATGGGCTCTGAAGATGAAGACATGTTAGTAGTTCCTTAAGAATCTGTTTTAGTTATATTTTCTCTCTTAGTTATGCACACTGACATGTAATAAAAATCTATGTCAAATTAAAAATAAAAATTCTAAGCCGTAAGAGAGCCTCATGTCCTATTTAATTGGAGGTGTTACTTTCCTTTCTTAGTGTACGTAGAACAGTGGTGTGTCTTACCGTGGGAGACATCTTAGATGTAATGAAAGGCAGTAGCTCCCACGAGCAGCTTTCACAGATGCCCCACGTGAGGCCAGCCTTTCATATGCTCTCGCGTATTCCTGTACCTCCTTATATCCCTACTAATAACTGTAAAAAACAGCAAATTGTCTAACTAGTCCTTTAAAGTCTGCAAGAGTATAAGCTCCAGATGAGAAAGACTGTACCACGCCTAGGCACTGCTTTTCCCTGGAAGCTAGAATGTAAAGCCTGCTCGAGAGATCTGTGTTTGCATGACGGAGCGAGTCCGACTAGGACTCTTCTCCCTTCCTTTGGGTGGCCCAGAAATAGACAGCTCTCCCCCAGGTGCTTTAGTTACGTCCTGTGCGGGGCCAGAGCTTGGCTCAGCCCCGGGTCGGTGGGGGGCGGGGAGCAAGGCTGTGCCCCGGGGGGCCTTCACCGCCGTGAGAGGGGACTGTACCTCCTGCAGCCCCGGTGCCCCCGCACGCGGGGCACTGGCATCACCTCTCCCTCCCGGGCCCACGGCTCCGGGCTGCCCGCGCCTCAGCGCACACTGACAATTTATCTGGAAATGACACAGCTCCTGTCCCTAGAATGTAGGGCCTAAGAGGCAGCGTGAAAATAGGGCAAACACAGATGAAGCCAATGCGCACACACCCCCTAATGAGCACCTTCCCTCTGAACAATCCTCCTAAAAGGAAATGCTGGAAAGACCCGTGAGAAACCCACGTTTCTGCAGGTGAGGGGCTGGAAAGGAAGGGAGCACACGGTTCAGGAGAGGGACCTCCCGTGGGATGGCTTTGGACAAACGCCCCAGCAGTCTCCCTGGAAACCCGTGCAGGTCCCCAGGCAGGACCCGGGGATGCTCCCAGCCTCTGTCAGCCATGGGATGCGTCTGAGAAGAGTGGCTTCCCGTGTACCCGAGGCTCTGCTGGGAGTCCTCCCTTCGGGATGGCCCCAAGCAGGCCGGTCTGCCTTCCGGTTGTGCATCTGAGAAGCAGAGAAGTTACTCCTCAGTGCGTCCTGCCAGCTCTTAGTCAGAAAAGGTCCACGGCCAGGGCAGAACATCAGGCACACGTGGGGTGTCCCAGATCGCAGGGGAGGGGCCCCTGTAGAGGGGGCCCTGTGTCCTCCCCAAGCTGTCCTGGGCGAGGTGGGCTCATTTTCCTCGCACCTTGGCCCCTGCTCCTCTGAATTAGTCCTGTTTGTGAATCGCCCCCTGACCCGTGAGAGCAGCTACTGTAGCCAGAGGACCTCAGTTAGCCAGAGGACCTCAGCCCCTCCCTGCCCCCCTAAAGCCGTTCCTGAAGTGTGGATTGGGCACCCTTTTGCCGAAAAACTCCTGGGACTTCCCTGGTGGCGCAGTGGATAAGACTCTGCGCTCCCAATGCAGGGGGCCTGGGTTTGATCCCTGGTCAGGGAACGAGATCCCACATGCATGCCGCAACTAAGAGTTCGCATGCCACAACTACGGAGCCCGCCTGCCACAACCAAGACCTGGCACCACCAAATTAATTAATATCTTTTAAAAAAGAAAAGAAAAGAAAAACTCAGCCCTTTCTGCAAACTCATTTTCTCCTAGATTCTTATTTGGAAAAGCTCAGCTCTCTCCAACTCCCACACCCAGGCTGGGCCCCGAGGCTCCCTTCACACTCGCGAACGCTCAGTCCCCCCGCCCAGCCCCCAGCCTCTGCAAGGGGAACGACGAAACACCGAGACTCACCACCCTCTGATACAGCCTCCCTCACCTCCCCACCACCTCTGAGCCCACTCCTCACAGCCCTCTCTGCGGCGTCCAGATCCTGCCTCACCAAGCCCACGGGAAAGGGGTGCCCAGGGCTCTGGCCTAAAGGTCCTGGGGGTCCTGCCTGGCTTTGTCTCCCTCCAGCTCTTATTCATTGCTGGTGAGGCTGAACATGAGTCACTAGGTCGTGTTCCTAAATTCACTGGGGACCACACCGGAGCCAATCACAAGTCAGCCAATGCCTTGGTGCACAGGTGCCATGGAATCGTACACCAGGGATGTTTGCCTTATGTAGACGTTCCCTCCATGGTGATCAAAAGTAAACGAAACAAAACTTATAGCTAAAGAACAGCTTTCTTTGGATTAAGAAGACCAGGAGTATATCTGGCATGCTTTACTAAGATATCAGAACAGTTCCCCAAAGCAGCCAGCCCCGCACGGAATTCCTGTTAACTGCTGAAGCACAGGTGCATTTCACTGATGTAACCCTCATCTCCCAGCAGATGGCAAGCCCCCGACAGGCTCTCGTATAAACCTGGGGCCACATATTCAGGCTTACAGTCACCTGACAGGTAAGTTGCACGTGATGTTTCTCCACCTCATTGTAAGCTCCGTGAAAGCAGCCACCACGGGTTAGTCACTTTCAAATCCCCCTCTTCCCAGCCATTCCCCTTTCAGTCTATGATCAAGTACTAATGACGGATGGATCCTGACATATACAGTTTCAGCAGAAGTTTGTTGAATGAAATTAAGACGAGGACCTTTGGCTTCTTTGATGCTCGTGTTCTTTGAGATCAGGTAAGGAGCAAAGCCAGTGTGAAGGCAGACCCAAGGGCTGTTCTTCGCTGCGGTGTGACTTAAGCAGATCTCTTCCCCAAGCGCCTTTCAGGACTGGTCATGGTGTCATGGCCATTCCAGCAAGGGAACTAGAGTGCTAATTAGGAACCAAGGGAGACCCTTGTAAAATGGTCCGAACCCCTCCCACATGGTGAGGGACGGAGAAGGGCTGTGGACAGGTCATTCCCTCCAGCCCCAGCTCCTGGGGTCATCGCCATGGAGGACGCGGGGCTTCTCACATGCCTCTTCCCCAGACAGTGTGAACTCTGTCACTTGACAAAACTAAGACCTTGGTCCTTGAATGAGCTTCACCCTGTGGCCTGAACCCTGGCGGACAGCTAGGAAAAGTTACGGCCGCACACGCCCTAGCAACATGGCTCAGCAGTAGTTACCCTCCAAGGCGCATGCCTGAGTCCTCGCAGGCTGCTAAACGAAATGCCGCAGACTGGGTGGCTTTCAAGCAACAGGAACTTCTGTCTCACATTTCTGGAGGTTGGAAGTCCGAGATCAGGCTGCCAGCGGGTCTGGTTCTGGTGGGAGCCCTCTTCTGGGTTGCGGACTTCTCTTTGTACCCTCCCTTGGAGGAAAGGGCTAGGGCTCTCTGCGGGGTCTCTTTTATAAGGCACAAATCTCACTCATGAGGGCCACACTCTCATGATTTCAGTCCATCCCAAAGGGCCTCTCTCCTAATACCGTCACCTTTAGGGGTTAGGATTTCAACATATGAATTTTGTGGGGACAGAAACATTCATACCTTAGCAGGACTGGCTGTCATTGCTATAGAATCTTTGGCAACTTGATGCTGAAAGTAATAAACATCTTACTTGGAAAAAAGAATCTCAAGTTATTTTCTACCCTGAATTGTTCTAGATAGTCTTTTAAAGTAAGAGGCAGCTAAATGCTTCCACCAACATCATTGCCCCGTTCTCACAAGAATATGGCTCAAAGGATCCCTATTTTAGAGAAGACTTCTGCTGTAATTATGGGAGTACCTGCCGGCCAACCCCTTTCCCTGCTCCTTTGGCAAGACGCTCAGGTATTGTCTGAGCTCAGTTCAGCTGTGGAATCTTCTAACTGTAGTTTGGACCCTGCAGGGGCAGAGACTTAATAGGGGCTGCCTTTCCCACATCCTGCAAGGATTGCAAAGATCCAGTAAGTCAACGTTTACATAATGCTTGGGGATTGGAAGGGTCTATTTGGGCTATAAACGTACCAGGAGAAATCTGTGGTTGTTCGTTTCTAGCGTGGTGGCTCAAAATACACCCCATATTCTAATTTGATACCTTATTAAAAGTTAGAAAGTCTCTATCAGGGTGAGAAAGACAACTTTTCCTTGTTCGCTGGGTGGTTTTTAAAAGCCTTAGAGATTCATTCCTCACACAGTGTCAAAGGCACTTACCGCTCACCCACACATGCAGGGAAGCCAGGAGACAGCATATAGAGGAAATGAGAGCCCCCCGGGGTGGCAGGAGGAATTTCCTCTGTTGGCAGAAAGGAGCCCTTCACACACTGCTGGGGGCAAGACAGAGCCACTGCAGCCCATCTCTCCACACCCACTCGGCCGGGAAGTCAGACACAGCCCTGGGTTTTCCAATCATTCAAGTTCTCAACAAAAACCTTCCTTCATTCAAAGCACTTACTTGGGCTGATATGAGACAATCGCGGTTACTAATTATTTGCCATCCAAAACCGAGAAATGAAGCAGTTGTGTAACTAGGCAATTGTGTAGAAGGCCACCTGCCCCCAGGCATCCACGCTGGGTTTTGACACGTGGGACAGACGAGATGTTCAGGTCACGTCAATGACACTGACGTCCAGGCATTTGCATTTCCAGCTAACACGGCGAGGTCCTGGAAACCGTCCCTGAAATCACTGGCCTCATGGTTTCTCTCCACATGGCTGGTGACCTTTCTCGAAAGCATCGCTGAACTCAGCGTCTCCTGGCAGGCTGAGGAAGACCGCCCAAGACAGCCCCTCCCGCCTCATCAGCTCTTTACCTGTCAGGATTCGTTCCGGTTTCATTCGTTCCGGTGTCATTGCCAGTAAACTCAACCCGCGGCGACTCCAGGCTCCAGACCTCGATCCTCTCCCTGCCCTCCTGGAGCCGGTATTTGAACTTCGGCTTTTGCCCTTGCATCCTTTTGCTTAGCTGGCCCTTCAGCTCTCAGCATCCCTTGCTACTTGTAAAGGTAGAGGATTCCCTGCTTTAACGTTGACCTCACAGACAACAGCCTTTGACCTTTGGGTCCCACCCTCCGCCCTCGTGAGGGGAGAAGGTCCATGACCGTGTATATACCAGGGTCACAGAGGCAGACCTTCTCCTTCTCTCTCCCTTCTCTCTTCGTTACCCCCGCTTTTAACTCACTACTTAGACTAATAAGAAAATTCATGCGTCTGCAAATACTGAGACCAGATAAACAGGTGTCCTACCATGACCCTGGCAATGAATGCCCCTGAGATTCTAATGTAAGGAATCATTCATTTCCTTTATGCTGGTATTGCGTCCGGCCAAGAGGACAAAACCTGGATTTTGTTAAGCATTCCATACCAATTTACCTTTATGCTGAGGAGAAATTTCATCCCAAAGGGTAATTTATTCAAAAAACTGCAAGTGTCTGGGAAGAAGGACTTCTAGTGCAAGTGCCTTTTGAACCATAACTATATCGTGTCCTGACATTTATAATGAAGCCTAGAGCCAGAAATAGATTTTTCAGGAGCACGGGTTGTGTCCAAACAGCTAGATTAAGTCTATTCTGCCTAAACTGTGCCTTTGCTTGGGAGGAGTCTGGGGGCTTCCGTGTCGGTGTGGTTCAGGAAGTTTCTGGAACTGCTCCCAGGGTTCCTTTGAGGGACGCAGCAATGGACAGCCAAGACCACATACGCACGTGCGTTCTTTCACAGACAAGACAGAAGAAAAAGAATTGCTTCCATTTCTAAGCAAGGCCGAATGCTAACCTTTCGCGGTCTGTTTTATTCTCCCTTGAAATTACATCGATTTGGTCTTTCGCTTTGTGATTAAGGGAGAATTTAGTTAGCAGCTGAGATGTGCAGCTCACATATTTATCGTTGTTCTTGGGTCCACCTTGAGAACCTTGGGTAGAGAGTTGGAATGTTTTGGAAAATTAGTTAAAAGAAGCCTTGAGTTTTAAAGCTTGAAGAAACCACGGAGGGTCACAAAGAGGGATCGTAGGCCCTTCCTTACTTAGTGGGGAATCCTTTAGACATTTTCAGAAGGGAGAATAAAACTCCCTTCTGAAAATGGTGTGAAAAAATTATTATATAATTTTAATTAAATTATTATATAATTTTAATTAAAAATTGTGGTTTTCCGAAGGTCTTCTGAAGAAAACCTGAGACTTGAAGAAGTTGTTTTTTGTAAATTGGAGGCACTGGGGTGTTCTATGCAAAACTGAGATGTAGTGGCCACAGAGAGGGCAGGGGGAGGGGGGTTGGATGATGACCAGGGAGACAGTTTTCTGGTTGAAAAGCGCCACCGAAGGCTTTTATGCTGAAGCAGGAGAGCAGCCTTCTTCTCACCTAGGACGATATACGGGGTGAGCTGCAGAAGAGACGGAGGGGAGACACAGATCAATTTCACTTCTCCTGGCAGAGAGGACGCTGTGCACAGAAATATCACACAGACTAGAGAAAGGCCTTCATTCATGCCAAGACGGTACAAGGATGGAAAGCAGGGTGACTACTGCCGTGCCCCCAGGGGCCGAAGCCAGCTCTGGAAATGGAGGCAAAAGGGCCCAACTGGAGGGTGCAAACCTGGCCTGTAGGGGGCAGCATTGTTCAGCCCCAGCCAGGCGTCAGAACTTGTGAAAGCAGCCCGAGTGGCCAAATCTTTCCAAGTTTCAAGAAAAGCCTAGATAAAATAGTTAGCTAGTGGGAAGCAGCCGCATAGCACAGGGAGATCAGCTCGGTGCTCTGTGACCGCCTGGAGGGGTGGGATAGAGAGGGTGGGAGGGAGGGAGACGCAAGAGGGAGGGGATATGGGGATATACGTATATGTATAGCTGATTCACTTTGTTATACAGCAGAAACTAACACACCATTGTAAAGCAATTATACTCCAATATAGATGGTAAAAAAAAAAGAAAAGCCTAGAGATTGTCATACTGAGTGAAGTAAGTCAGAGAAGGACAAATATCGTATGCTATTGCTTTTAAGTGGAATCTAAAAAAATGGTACAAACAAACTTATTCACAAAACAGAAGTAGAGTCACAGATGTAGAAAACAAACTTGTGGTTATACCAGGGGAGAACGTGGGGGAGGGATAAACTGGGAGGTTGGGACCAACATATGCACACTACTGTATATAAAATAGATAACTAATAAGGACCTGCTGTACAGCACAGGGAACGCTACTCAATACTCTGTAATGACCAATATGGGAAAAGAATCTAAAAAAGAGTGGATATATGTATAACTGATTCACTTTGCTGTACAGCAGAAAGTAACACAACATTGTAAATCAACTATACTCCAATAAAAATTTTAAAAAAGAAATTAAAAAAAAAGAAAAGCCAGAAAACTGGATTTTTATTTGAAATCTCACCTACTTTAAAAGGTCGGCAACACACCTAAAACCCCCTTAGAACGCTGTTCCAAGAGGCTCTCTGCGATTGACACTTCGCAGTCCTGTATAAAAACCTTTCATTAAGGCAATGGAAGAGGGAACAGTGTTATTAACACAGTAGACGGAAGGAAAAGGCAAATTGCAAGTCAGTGGCAAAGGGTTTTTATGAGAAAACTTCTCTAGAGCCTCAACATTGGAGCCAAGCTCTGAAGCTAATGTGTGTATGTCAGAAGGTTACTAACCTCAAATCTGGAAGTTAAAACCAGAGTTCTATCAAATAATGATTAATAACAGTTGAAGCTGAATATGAAATCACAGCAAGAGGTTAAATATTTATGCTGTTATTTGAATCAGAAGTAATACTCTGGTAGAAATTTCATGAATGGCTGAAATCATGTGTTTTCTGTTGGGTCTCTCTGTGATTTGCAGGTTTAAGCAGTTGGTCCACATGATCATAAGTCAGGTGCCATTGCTCACCTGGGGGCTGCTATTGACATTCTGGACATAACGTCTAGAAAGAAAGGAGAAGCCCTTTTAGGGCAAACCTCGCAACCTCTCACTTAGAACACGATGGGAATTTTCAGTAGTATTGGAGTTGCCACACTCTGTTGAGTTTGGATTTTGCTCCCTCTCACAGTAATCTTGCTTGAGGTAGTATGTTTATTACCCCCAACTAGCTTCACAAGCTGTAATATACAGGATTCTATTGCATCCTGGTGGGGGATCAGATTTGCGTCCAGAACTATTCATTCCCAGCCACCTGCACCCTCACGTGCAGCGCATACTTCCCTGGCCTTTGGTTTCAGGTGTGGCCTTGCTTTAGTCAATCTTATGTTAAGAGACCTGATGTGATCAAGGGCTGGAAAGCACTTGTGTGACTGGGCGTGTTCTCTTCACTCTGCCATCTCAGGGAGATGCACTTTCTCTAGGTAACCGCTGCCTCTGCAGCCTGGGAGGAACACATACGGAGGCAGACCCAGCCGCGCCCATGGCTGAGGCAATGTGCCCCACGAAGCCCAGCCCAGGTGAGCTGCCCCAGCCAACTCGCAGGTGCGAGAGAACAAATAGATGTTCTTTCAAGAAACTGAGTTTGGGGAGTGGTTGTAGTTTAGCACTATTCTGGCACTAGCTAATTGATACCATCCTTTTCAGAGTGAATTAGGCTTTTCGTCTTTTAACTGGTCCCTATAATTAGTCTGCTTAGTTGGGGTGTAAGAGTTCCACTCGGGATGTGGGGAGTAGGTATTTTAAGGATTGGGAGGACTGGACAGTACTCAGAGGGTCTAAGTTAAGCAACGGGTGTACTTTATTTTTTTCTTCTTCTTTTTTATTTTTATTTTTTTTTTGCGGTACGCGGGCCTCTCACTGTTGTGGCTTCTCCCGTTGCGGAGCACAGGCTCCGGACGCGCAGGCTCAGCGGCCATGGCTCACGGGCCCAGCCGCTCCGCGGCATGTGGGATCTTCCCAGACCGGGGATCGAACCCGCGCCCCCTGCATTGGGAGTGTGGAGTCTTACCTGCTGTGCCACCAGGGAAGTCTCAAGATCTGGCTTTTTAGATCCTCTTTCCCCTCAATTACAGGGTCTCATTTGCATGACTTGGATCAGGGACAGCAGCCCTAGTTCAGTTAGGCATCTCAGGGGCACGGGGCTGGCACACAGTAGGCTATCAGTAAATGTTTGCCCGATCGATGTTTGTAGAATACCTGAGTTGATTGATTTTCCCTAGAGGAACATTTCACACGTGCTATTTATTACTCCTCTGGACGTCCCTCTTTCAACTCTCTTTGCCTTCGTATTCCCAATCTTCATTCTCTCCTGTTTTTTCTCTTTGAGAGCTTGGCTAGCACTGGTTCCTAGTGGTCCCACTGTGAACGGCAAGGGGGCTGTTTGTGGAGGTTGTGTAAGAGGGATGCCCCTGCAGTGCTGGTGACCAGACGACGATGCCCTGTTGCGTCACTCACACGTGCGGTGCAAGCAGATGTCCCCCTCGGATACTGAAGCCTTATTGTGAAGGAGCTCGGAGACCCAAGCAGAGAGCCAGACCCACCCAGAGACAAGAGGAATTAGAGATATAAATTCAGCTGCAGTGGCAAAAGGAAATCTGGGTCCCCTAAAGCAGGTGACGGTGCCGGTCACCTTGCTCCTCCAAAGCTCTCACACACCCCAGGTGGAGAGCTAGGGATCCAGAAGGCGACTCTGTGAGTCTGTCTTACACCTTAGGAGGGGTGGTCGGCTTGCAGGGGCTCCTTTTCACTGGGCTAACGGAGAATGTGGCACACAGGTGCCCGATGAACATGGGACAGCTACGCACAGGGCAGAGGGTGGGAAGTGTCCTGGAGGGTCAGAGTCCTCGGGCCCAGGCTGCCGGGAAATGCTTCGGGAAGCGTCACTGAGCAGGGGGGGTGGCAGCTCTTGTAGGACACATCTGCCGTCACCTCTCACGGCTTCTGTAGGTGATGCGCTCCTCCGTAAGCAAAGATGGTGCCACTAAGCACGTGAGCATGTGAGCTGGTGCTCCTCCTGTGATGAGTCATAAGGAAGCTGCGTGGCTAATTAAACGAACGCTAACGGGCTAAGGCAGGAGCTTCTCAGTTCAAGTGTTGTCTCTGTTACTGGCAGCTTTCAGACTTTATGCCCTCATTTAACTTCTCGAAGGATCTCAATTTCCCCAGCTATGAAAATGAGACTCCGTAAGGTGGCTTACCTTCCATTTCTAACATCGGACAAATGAATTCCTTGGGTGGGACTGAAAGTTGATATCCTATGTTCATGTCTCAGCTCTCCGTTAACTTCTCACTCTTTTGACCTCACTTGTCCTCCCATAAAAATAAATTTTTAATCTAAAAAAAAAAAGACCATTTCTAGGTTGATTTACCTTTGACCTTCATCTAGGGCAGCACAAAAACGCTAATCTTGAAGAAGAGGGTACTTCTGTTATTTTTTTTCCTTTTCTTTTTTTCCCTGTGACCATATGAAATTGGGGCCACTGGCTGGTTTGACAGGTGTGTCTTGAGGATGTGATACAGTGGAAAATTCACAACATTTCCCTGAATATATTATTCTAGTATTTGAAATGCTTCCCTATTTCGGCCCTATCAGCTTTTTAAATATCATATTTTCTTCACACCCTGCATTCCAGCCACTCCAGAGGATCCACTGGGGTCCTCCCGGCCTCTCACGCCCTTGACTTTCTTATGCTTTTCTTTTAGGTTGAAATGTCTTTTCTCCTATCCCCACCCTGCTCATTTTCTTTTCCCTCCACTTGGGTTTTTTTTTTTAAAGTACCTTCTCAGATGTCAGTTCCTGGGTAAGCTTTCCTCCACCTGCCCCTGGCCCAGTCCATCAGGAAGACACAGGCACATCCTTGCCCGTCCTCCTCCTTTCCTGGTCCACAGTTGTGTGATGTTTAAGCGCATTGCAGTTGCTGCTTCCTGGAGGCCCCTCCCCTTCAGGCAGGGCCTTGCCCCTAGCGAGCATCTTTACAATATCCAGCCAAGTCACTTTGGATTAAAGGGCAAGGGGACATAACAGCTCAGCTTGAAAAAGTGAAGATAAGGGTCAGCGAAGGTGGAAGCCCATCCCCCCCCAGGTGAGCAGGGCTGGTGCCGTGAGGGTCCCCAAGCCACGCTTGAAGAGGTTTGTCCTCTCGTCACAGGACCTTGTGTTCTTTCAGTGCATTTTGGAACAGATGGGCGCCTTCCAAACCCCAACGTCGAGAGCTAAGACGGGAGGCGGGGGTAAGGGCAGCAGCTGAGCACAGCAGAGCAGTGAGAGGCGGGATGAACAAGGGCTACAAGTGCATCCCAGAGACAGTGTCACCGCGTGGCTCGCCAGCGACACAGCCTCCCGGTCACACGGCGGCCTCACACGGCATGTACCTAATGACAGACGTGTGTGACAAACCAGGACAGACAGCAGGCTGGGGAAGCCTGGGGCAGCTTCAGCAGGTCTGAAGCAAGATATGAAACTCAGCCCCCGGAAGCTGGGGACGCCGTCCCACCTCACGTTCTGTTCCTCTAGGAATCAGGCAGGGCCGGTGCCACATGAACCCTGACCGGCATCCCCTCCACCCACCCCAGAGGGGCTGAGAGAGACCAAGACTTCGGGGCTGTGCCCCGCTGGCCCCAAAGAGTATGGAGGGGTCCCCTGGAGCCTGGGGAGGGGTCAGGATGCCGGACGCCACATCCTCAAATACCCAGCTGTCTTATCTGGAGCCTCTGGGGGCTGCTACCAGGGCGCGGTGGTGGAGAAGGGACCGTTCTGCTCTGCTGTCACTGTGGCAAAGCTTCCGTGCCTAGGAGGGACACTACTTCTTGGCATCCTCCCTTCATAAGGGTAACTGTTCTTTCTTTTTTTATTGAAGTGTGTGGCTGGTGTACAATATTGTGTTCGTTTCAGGAGTAGAATACACATTATTATATAATCATTCAGCAAGTGATTCAGTTATGTCTATATTATTTTTTCAGATTATTTTCCATGATAGATTATTACAGGATATTGAATATAGTTCCCTGTGCTCTACAGTAAATCCTTTTTGGTTATCTATTTTATATATAGTAGTGTGTATCTGTTAATCCCATCCTCCTAATTTATCCCTGTCTCCTCCACCTTTCCCCTTTGGTAGCCTTAGGTTAGTTTTGTATGTCTGTGAGTCTGTTTCCGTTCTGTAAATAGATTCTTTTGTTTTTAGATTCATTATTGTTTAGATTCCACATGTAAGTGATATGTAATATTTGTCTTCGTCTGACTTACTTCACTTAGTATGATAATCTCTAGATCCATCCATGTTGCTGCAAATGGCGTTATTTCATTCTTTTTTATGGCTGAGTAATATTCCACTGTATATATGTACCACATCTTCTTTATCTGTTCATCTGCTGATGGGCATGTGTTGCTTCTATGTCTTGGCTATTGTGAATAGTGCTGCTATGAACATGTCATTCCTATTAGAACAGCTAAACTTAACAGAGAACGTACTGAATGCCAAGTACTGTACGAAGCCCTTTATAGGATTATCTGATTTAATTCTCCCAACAGTCTTATAGGGTGGGTGCTCTTATTATCTCCATTTGACAGATGAAATGGTTAAGGTTTAAATTAGTTGAGTAACCTGCCGATGTTCACTCAGCTAATAAGACAGGACTGAGACAGGGACTCAGACCTAACTGTCCTGCACTTTTAGCCTCACTGTACTTTTACCACCCAAAACCTGGAGAGAAAAACAGGAAGCAGGGCCACAGTGCGGGGGGGGGGCATTTAAGTGGGGACAGGTGACACAGGAGCACCTGAGGAAGCTACTTCAGAGATACCTCTTGTTCATCCTCGACCCAGACGGTGAGAAATCAACTGGGAAAACTTCCGGACCCGCTCCCCTAGTGAGTGTTTGGAGATGGGGCTCACGTAGGTAGGGTCCTCTTGTCTGCCACATGGCATGACCCAAACTCAAGGAAGGAACTGTAACCATAGCAACCATGATATACCCATAGACACAAGAGACTTCTGTCTTAAAAAACAACTGCCAGGGTGACTTACCATCGACATGCAGGTCGGGGAGTGAAAAGCCAGTGGAGAAATTTGGTGACTGAAATATTGCCCTTCAACCACGCAAGTCTGAAGTTGTAGGCAAAGGGAGACTCAGGGGTCAGACAGTTCAGGTCCCCTTCCAGGAGCCACCAGTGCTGGGGTCAGTAGGTTTGGCATCTGTCAGCATCACTGTTCTCTAAAACCCTCGACGTCTTGCCTTGTCACATCCCGTTGAAACCTACAATTTCCTTCCTCTTGCACTGGCTCACTTGCAATGTTAGTAAGCAACTTAAGAAGTGAATTATACTAATTTTGCTTATCCCTGAAGTGTGAAATTTTAGAAGATGGTGCCAAATGAATGATCATGTATGTCTCTCGTGCCTTTTTTTTTTAGTTTGTTCATTCTTAACGACACTTCTCTGCTGTGTAAATTTCTCTAAGCAAAATGAAGGATGAAAACAATTATAAAATTATCCAGAAGTACAGGTTTCAAATGCCGATAAGAAGAAGACAGAGACTTTTATGGATCTGTAAATGCATATTTTTTGTCCAGGTAAATTCTAAGCCAGTTGTTCGTTGTGTAGAGACACCAGCTAGGTTATCAGCTACAACAAATCGGCACAACTTTTGCTGAAGAGATAAGACTGAAACACAGTTATCACTGAAGGTAGGATGGAATCTCATCTTGCGCATGCAGTGGAGTCTAAAGTCAGAGTACGTTGATCGTGAAAATTGAATGGGGTCAAAGCTAGCCTTGAAAATTCTTTAATTATTCCATAAAGAACAGTATCTATGATATGATATGTGCAACCTGTATCATATAGCCATTGACGCAAATTCACTGCATAACAAACAACCCCACAATCTCCATGGAAACATGGAAAACAACAGTAAGCATTTAATGATCGCTCCTGTGCCTGTGGGTTTGTTGTAGCATCTCTGCTCCGTGTGCCTCATTCTGGGGCCCGGGATGGAGAGGTCGTACCTGTTTAGAGTACAGTCTTCCCACGCTGAGAGCAGATGCACAAGAGAATGAGCCTGGTCACATAAGTGCATTTGGAGCCTCTCCTTGTATCAACGTTTGCTAACATCCCATTGACCAAGGACAGTCACGTGGCCAAGCCCCAAATCAAGGGGCAGGGGAGTACAATCCATGCAGCACGAGGCCACGGCCAGATGTGTTTCTCTAGCACCAAGGAGTCAGGCAACAGGACAAACGGTTCAAGTTGGCACAAGTCATTCAGGTAGAGTATTTTTAATTATATAAAAGACATGGTTCCAGCTCAGTCAATGGAGCAAGTGAAATCTGCGTGTGATGTCATTGCCCCTTGAAGACAACGTGTTTGCTCAGCTTTGGGGTCTGTTTCCTTGTTATACCTGCCCTCTAATGGCCAGGGAAGTGTGGCTGTGAGAAGCAACCCACCAGCTCACCAGCCCGCCTTCCCACCATCTGAAGATGTCCTTCTCCCTCCTGGCCATCGTTTCTGCTGAACTTTTGGGCTCCCCCTCTACACCCCACCCCCGCTCCTTGCTGCCAATCCGATCCTCGGGTCCCATTCCTGCCCTCCCCCTGACTCCCTTGGACCCCATGCTCTGCACCTGCCCAGGTGGGACTTCCGTTTACCCCCAGGCGCTGGACAGCTCCTCCCCTTCCCCCCTGCCCATTCCAAGACTGCCAGAACACTGGACCCAGGGTCACCTGGAAGGGAGGTCACCTGAGACTCAGGGTCACCTGGGAGTGATATTGGACAACACGACCCTTAACATCTCACTTTTCCCTAAAATGTCCAGTAAGGTGAAAATGATCGAATAGTCATGATTCATTCAGGAAAAAACAGACAGGAAGTATTTTGAGTAGAAACAGATTTAATTCGAAGAAGCACATGGCGGTTGAGTAGGGCTGGGGACGTCTGCTCTCAGGAAATCTGGAAGAGCAGGAATCCCAGGGGAGCTGCCACCGGACTCCAGCTGTCTGAAGCACCAGAGCAGGTGGTTCTCCGGAGGGCGTCTCAACGCCACCAGCAGCTGCTGACACCGACTTCAGCTACCTACCCGCAGTGCACGGTTCTTGAGGAGATTGCCCCTCTCCCTAAAACTACAGCAAATCATCTCAGCCGCTTGACAGAGGTGATTTTTTTCCACTTGTCTTTGGAAAACCCTAACCCTGACCCATACTGGGAAAAGAAATTGCAGGCTTTTCTCCGGCGAGGCATAAATCAACCCAGAAGGGGCAGGGATGATGCTGGCTTGACACAGACTGTGCGGAAAATCCAGCTCACCTTCTTCCCATAAACTTCCAAACTGAAGCCATCACCCTACCACGCTCCTGCCCAGCCTGATGCAAGGGAAGATGTATTCAGCCTGTTCACTGGAGGGGGAAGACACAGAGTTCCATATGTCACTCCATCCTGACCAAGACAGAAAGTGACATTTAAAAAAGTCATCCGGATCATTATGCTAATTCTAGAACTTGCAAAGCTCTGGTAGACCCATTTATGTATTCATTTATCTAAACTGAAGATTAATATTTATAGTTAAGGGATTGTCTTACTTGGATACTAAATTTTTAAAAAAATGTACTGAGGCTTTACATTATTTCAGCTGAATGCAATAGAATATTGAAGTTTTCACAAGACTCCTCTGTACGGTAAAACCTGAAAAAACTCCTCCTTATGTCTTACCTAAAAGAAGGAGGAAAATTCTTCTGGCATTTATTTCTCTCCTATATGGTTTCTTGCCTTTGTTCACATATTATTTTATACTAAAGAAAGCCTTACATTCTAATCATAAATCCTACTGGAAAATCTTAGCCACCATAAACAATGATTCTCACCCCCATCCTCTTCAGTATTAGAAGAATCTAGAAAACATATAGAATATGTTTGGAACAGACAGGAGTTAATTATATATGGCCCCCAGGGAAATTCTTATGAAGTAAAAGTTAAGACATTTGAATTCAAAACCGTTTTGATCCTGGAATGTAACCATTTATTAATTTGTCCATTCATTCAGCAAACACACGTTGAATACTTACCCTGTGCCTGGTGAAGTTGTCTACGGGTCCTACCCTCAGGGTCCCTGTCTGGCAGAGGAGCTCCCAGTTGGGGTACCAAAGTCTCCGAATTGCCATACTTAAATAGCATGTAGCACACAAGCATTCCCCTCTCCAAAATGAGTTAGAGGAAACTCTCTGTGTCACCAAATAGTGCTTAGCTTTCCCCAGAGAATTACCAAAGAGCTCTTTCAAAGTGGTGATGAGATTGTAATTTCCAAAACTGCAGTTACGCTCCAGTTTGTAGAGAAGAAGCGACACTGCCAGCAGGTGGCTCTGGCGAAGCCATGAACGGGATGGCTGGATGCACTTGGTCTTGACCAAAGGCACTTGGGCGCCCCTCCAAGTTGCCCGGCTTTTGGGGGTGGGGAGACCAGGTGACCGGATTCCATAGTCTTCAGAGGATGTAAATGCCTGTGTTGTGATGATTCTACTTTTGCAGAAACATCTTACTGAATCGACTGTTTAACAAGAGGTTGACGTTTATAAATATGCCATGGACCGAACTCTGCAAAATATAGATGGGCTCTTGTTTTATAAGAGGATAACGTCATATCCAACAGTGAAGCTGTAAAGTCATAGAGCCAGAGGACTCTTCAGAGAGCTGCTAGCGTACCACCAGCAGCCGACCAGAGACAACCATAGAAGGTTGGTGCTGCAAGACCCCTTATATTTTAGAGCCCTGTGCCCCGCACTGAGCTGAAGGCTGAGTGGACCCTGGTCCCAGGCTGCCCAGATGATTCTCATCCCTAGGGCACCCCACGACAAGGAGACACACAGTCGGTGCTCAAGATCTTGAGAAGAAACGACTTCCCCATCATCACCCCTTTGCTTATTAACCGTTACCGACTGCGAATCTATTTGAAACATACCAGAAATGGCATTTTACAAATTACAGAGTTAAATGGAAACACTACAATACTATCTATAGGAAGAAACGCTCCAACACACACATTTTAAAACAAAGCTCAGAGAGAATGTTGCTAATAACTGCAATGTGTAAAGTGGCAGCATTAATACAAAAATGAGCCTACAATTTTTTATAATCAAGGGTCTTAACAATACAGTTAATGGTTTGGAGCATAGGGTTCAAGTTAGGTCTAGTTTCAAATACAGTTTCTATTACACACCAGCTTGGAAACTTGTGCAGGTTACTTCACCTCTCTGAGCCTCAGTTTTTTCATCTATAAAATGGGGATGTCAAAATGAGAGATAATCTATGTGAAGTACTTAGCCTGGTATTGCCATATACTATGTATTCATTAAATGTTAATCACAATACACATAATGTAGATTAAATAAATTGTCACTTGGGTAACAGACAAAGCCTTAAGAGGTTAGTTCCAGTTATCGTGGCCACGATTCCAGGTGGCATTTCCAGCAGTTTTGACATAGTCCTTGAAGTGTAAGCCCCTGCCTGCTGGATTTCTCTAGAGGTGCTGGAGTCTGTACTCGAAGTCTAGCATAGGAGCTTCTGGTGGTTCACAAAGTTTAAGTTCATTTACCAACACTATTTTCTATTTCTTTTCTGAAAAAAATAGAGAAATATGGAGCTTCAATACTTTAGCATGTGGAAAACTCAAGGGAGTAGAGGATATTTCCAGTTATGAGGAAGTATGAGTTAAATAATGTACATTAGAACGATTTTAAGAGTTTGGCCAGTCTAGCCGATGTAACCACAAGTTGGATTTTCCTGTTGGTCTCGGCACCAAGACTCCAAGGCCAGGCTGGCCAGAAATGTCCAGGATGAAATCACATGAAGCCCGTGGACATGGCTGGTTCTGAGACCCAATTCAAAAAGAGAGACCTCAGCCAGGGGGAGAGGCACCTGTGCATCACAGGTGGGAAGTGGGCAACAGGTCATTATTCTGGGTTAAGGGTTAGTCAAGGGTTAAGTCTGAAACCTGCCTCTGTCCAGCCCCACTTCTTACTGGCTGTGTGACCTTGGGCAAGTCACTTAACCTTGCGAAGCCTCAGTTTTGTTAATGGTAAAGCCAGATGTTCTTAATCACGAGCCTGGCCCAGAGCAAAAGCATAATAAATGTGATGAAGAGATAACTCAGTGAAGACATTGAGACCTGCAAACAAAAGCCCCAGCAAACCAAGAGGCCACGGGTAGGGCGGGCTCCACACAGCAGGGCTGCGAGGCCTGGATCAGCTCCTATGGGAGAAGGTGAAGACCCACTTCCCTGCTCTCCACATTCCTGCCATTTGCCATCACTCCTGCCTGATTCAGGCTCCTGTCATCTCATACTGGGACCTCAGTGGTCTCCTGGCCTCCTCCAGCCATCCCCATGGCAATCCATCCTCCCGGGTGCTACCAGAAGACATTTCCTATGACCAAGTTGCAAACCCTCTGAAAACACTTTGACAGCAGTTCTAGCAAGATCCTGCCTAGACTCCTCGGCATGACCATTGCCTTCCATGACCTGGCAAGGGCCTCCCTCTCCTGTCTCACCTGCACCCATAGCACATGGGCGAGTCTAGGAGCCAGAGAAAGGCAAGCTGTACTCTGCAACTCCCCAGACGATGAGACACTTGCTGGGGGCAGAGAAAGGACATTTACCTAAGCACTTACCTTATATCAGCTCTCACCTGCATGCACAGCAGAGTCACCTGGGGAGTTTCTAAAATATGCCAATGTCCAGGCCACACCCCAGACCGACTATATCAGAGCCTCTGGAGTGGGACCCTGGCATCAGTATCTTTAAGCGCCTCTGGTCATTCCGATCTGCGGCCAAGGTTGTGGACCACAGCTATACACTCACTCCCATGTTTTATTTATTTATTTTTAAATTTATTTTTATCGGAGTATAGTTGATTTGCACTGTTGTGTTAGTTTCTGCTGTACAGCAAAGTGAGTCAGTTATACATATACACATATCCACTCTTTTTTAGATTCTTTTCCCATATAAGTCATTAGGGAATATTGAGTAGAGTTCCCTGTGCTATACAGTAGGTCCTTATTAGTTATTTATTTTATATATAGTAGTGTGTATATGTCATCATTCTTATCTTTTAAAGGAAGGAGTCTTATCACTTATTTGAAGTCCAAATACGTCAGCCTCAAATTTTAACATCAACCACCTGCTAATCATTGCTTACTTTGGGGAGGAACAGCCATCAGTTTCAGGAAGTGGGTGTCAGGGCAGTGAAGATGCACGATCAATTCAGAAAGTCGGAGGTCAGCCCATCTCCGGCAAGATCTGTGGTTTTATGAAAACCCTCCTGGATGTCAAGGAACGGGAGCCCTCGTGGCCCGGGCAGCTAGGTGGACAGCCTTGTCCCGTCCAGCTTGGCTCAGCAGGACCCTAGAGTGGAGGGAGGAAGTGACTCAGGGCTGCCCTCTTTCCAACAGCCCAACAGGGCTGTAACCTTTTGTGAAAGGACAGGTAAAAATAGCAGCAGGACTTGAGGAAGAGCTCAGAATTTTTAGCTTCTGAACCATCCAATTATATAACTGAGGGTAAGCGATCCGAAGAAGGGCAGGTACGAATCATTCGTCATCCTGTGCGTACCCTGGGCTGGGCGCCCTATGGGGCTCTTCTCACTCAGTCCTCACCAGGACCCCGTGAGGTCGGTGTGTCATCTCCCTTTTATAAACGAGGGCCAGTGACTGAGAGCAGGCAAACAGCAGAGCTGCGGCGACTCCTGGCACCTGCGCGTGGAAGGCCCGCTGTGCCCATTTGCTAGTCAGCTCCTTGCATTGCGCGCCCCCGGTTCAGGCCCAATACAGACACGGAGGCGGGGACTTCTCCAGGGACCACCACACGCCTGGCTGCGTCCTAGCACCCGTGTAACGATGTGGAGAGAGGTGAGAGCAGGGCTTGAAGCAGAAATTCTTACTTCTCAGCCCCTTTGCTGGTTCCTCCTCTTTCTCCAACTTCTTTTTTTTTTAATAAGGAGATTAAAAACAAAAACATTTATTTATTTATTTTGGCTGTGCCGGGTCTTAGTTGAGGCGTGCAGGATCTTCCCTGCGGCATGCTTTAGTTGTGGCATGCAGACTCTTAGTTGCAGCATGCGGGATCTAGTTCCCCGACCAGGGATTGAACCTGGGCCCCCTGCACTGGGAGTGCAGAGTCTTACCCACTGGACCACCTGGGAAGTCCCTCTCCCCGACTTCTTCATGTTGGGGTGCACTGGGGCTCAGTCCCCGATCCTCTTCTCCGTCAAGGCATTTTCTTACTTCAAATCCACCCATGTACTAATCCTCCCCATTTTACATCTCCAGCCCAGATCTCTTGAACCCCAGATGTGCTCTGCCGACCCACCGTCTCCCTTGGGCATCTAATAAACCTCTCAGATCCATACGTGGGAAAGCTGAACTTGCAGTCTCTCCTCGAACACCTTCCCCACCTGCAACCTTCCCCATCTTAGCTGATGGCAACTCCATCCTTACAGGTGTTCAGGCTCACGAGTCTGGACTCTACTTTCTTTCACAATCCACATCCAGCCTTCCAAGAAACCCTATTGACTCCGCCATCAGCATATACCCAGAATCTGACAACTTCTTATATTTCCACTATTAAGTTCAGGGGGCTGGCTGTCCAGGATCAAAGGTGCTGAGAGATCTGGTATCTGGTGAGAGTCCTCTTCCTTGTCTGCTGATGGCCTTCTTCTCCTTGTATGCTCACGTGGCTGAGAGGTAGAAATCATTTTTTTTTAACATCTTTATTGGAGTATAATTGCTTTACAATGGTGTGTTAGTTTCTGCTTTATAACAAAGTCAATCAGTTATACATATACATATGTTCCCACATCTCCTCCCTCTTGTGTCTCCCTCCCACTCTCCCTAGCCCACCCCTCTAGGTGGTCACAGAGCACCGAGCTGATCTCCGTGTGCTATGCGGCTGCTTCCCACTAGCTATCTATTTTACGTTTGGTAGTGTATATATGTCCATGCCACCCTCTCGCTTTGTCCCAGCTTCCCCTTCCCCCTCCCCGCATCCTCAAGTCCGTTCTCTAGTAGGTCTGCGTCTCTTAAACACGTTATTTTCAGTGTCTTCATATATATTGGTGCTGTTATTTAATGTCCTGATAGAACCCTTAATGGCAAAAGCCCCATGAGGACGACAATATACATGTTTTGCTGGTCACTGGATTTCAGGCACTAACACAGTGTACATAGTGGGGATGTCATAAATATTTGATGAATAAAGGAAACGAAAAAGGAATAAGGAAGGCAGGTGGGAAGGAAGAAACTAATATTCTCAACCAAGCTCATTTACTATGATGAGTTTTGTGGGACATGGAAATAAGGTTTTTTGTTGTTTTTTTTTGCGGGACGCGGGCCTCTCACCACTGTGGCCTCTCCCGTTGCGGAGCACAGGCTCCGGATGTGCAGGCTCAGCGGCCACGGCTCATGGGCCCAGCCACTCTGCGGCACGCGGGATCCTCCCGGACCGGGGCACGAACCCGTGTCCCCTGCATCGGCAGGCGGACCCCCAACCACTGCGCCACCAGGGAAGCCCTGGAAATATGTTTTTAATGCCAAACTTTTCTTTCTGTATTTAACTATGGTCCTAAATCTGAGTTGCCACAATGCACAACTGACCAGTGTCTGCAGAATGTGAGCTGCACACACGGCGTGGATATAATTTAGGCATAGATTTGTTTCTAAAAAACACGGAAACATTAAATTTAGAAGTTGGGTTTATCCAGACAAAGCCTAATAGATTTGCTAACCAAGATATTTACAATCGCAGCTGAACTTAGATAATTTAATATCTCCTAGTTCGGGCCAGGCAAAACACTCAAGGGCACAAGAAAAGATCTACAGTTGACAATAAATAAATAAAGTTACGTAGGCACACAGGCTTCAGTAGTTGTGGCACGTGGGCTCAGTAGTTGTGGCTCGTGGGCTCTAGAGCGCAGGCTCAGTAGTTGTGGCGCACGGGCTTAGTTGCTCTGCGGCATGTGGGATCTTCCCGGACCAGGGCTCGAACCCATGTCCCCTGTATTGGCAGGCGGATTCCCAACCACTGCACCACCAGGGAAATCCCTAAATGATGCCTTTTACTTCAAGATGTCCATTTCTGTACGTGGAAACTCCAAGTTTCAGATGTAGATGGTCCCTGGCTTACGGTTGTTCAACTTTATGATGTTGTGAAAGCGGTACGCATTCAGTAGAAACTGAACTTCGAATTTTGAATTTGGATCTTCTCACAGGCTGGCAGTACGTGATGATATACACTCTCGTGATGCTGGGCAGCAGGTGGCAGCTGTGGCTCTCAGTCAGCCCCGCCATCACGTGAGTAAACAGCCCGTACATTTACCACCATTCTGTACCCAGACAGCCATTCTCTTTTTTTACTTTCAGGGCAGTAGTCAATAAATTACACAAGGCAGTCAATACTTTATTAAGGAATAGGCTTTGTGTTAAATGATTTTGCCCAACTGCAGGCTAATGTAAGTGTTCTGAGCATGTTTAAAGTAGGTCAGGCTCCAACTGATTCCTGTCTTAAAAGACCTGTTTTGAACTACCTGAGTCCAGACCCCAAACCTATAAATTTCCTTTCCTCACTTCCCCCTATTCAGATTGTCAAGGTCACGTTCTCCATCCCTGCAGCGAGTCTAACAAAGTTAGCTTTGCTAGAGAGCAGGTTTCCGGTCATCTTTTGAGATGCTGACAGTCTACGAGATGAGTATCACCTTGTGAGACAAGTTTCAGTTTCATATATGTGCACGCGTATGTGTCTGTGTTTACTGGAAGGTGACATAAATTGTGCTGCAACTGTGGGTGGTGGTAAAAATATTCGAAAGCCATTGGTTTATCGTTGTGTTCTTCTACTAGAATAAATTTTGTCTTTTCTACCTTAAAAAAAAATAAAGTGGGTGAGGCTAAGGTACAATGCTCAGTAGGTTAGGGGTATTAAATGCTTTTTGACTTACAAAATTTTCAGTTTGCGAAGGGTTTATAGGGACATAATCCCATCGTAAGTTGAGGAAGATCTGTATTTGATTTTATCCGTGCCGACTTGGCCATTATTTGGCCTGGTAAAAGCTGTATTCATTTTCTATTGCTCCCATAACATCACCACAAACTTAATAAGATCAACAACATACATTTATTATCTCCCAGTTCTGGGAGGCCAGCACCGGTCTCACTGGGCCAAAAGCAACATGTGGGCCGACTGCATTCCTTTCTGGAAGCTCTGGGGGAAATCCATTTCCTGCTCAGTGGGGTTATTGACAGAGCTCACTCCTTGTGGTTGCAAAACCAGGGTCCCTGTTTCCTCGCTGTCTGTCAGCCGAGGGCCGTTCCCCGCTTTTAAGGGTCACTGCTGCCCTTGGCCCATGGCCTCTTCCTTCACCTTCAGGTCCTGCAACCGTTGCACTTTGAATCTCTCCTCTTTCCCTCTTGTCTCTGACAGCAGCTGGGACATGTCTCCACTGGGAAGGATAGTTTTGGGGCCCATGTGCATAACCCAGGGTTCTCTCTGTCTCTCTTTCTCAGTCCTTAACCTTATCTGAGAAGTAAGGTACCACGTTGCAGGGATGAGGAGGTAGACGTCGCTGAGGGGCCATTACTTTGCCTTCTCAAAAGCGTTCATTTGATTCAGGTGTGCTGGGTGTTGAAGAGGTTTTCTTTAGAACTTTGAGCTTTTCCGTGAACAAAAAATACCCTCGTGAAGCCTCTAGGCTGACACTTGTGATATTTAAGAGCTTCAGCGCTTGGTTTCTTGGAGAACTCCTTTATGTTTTAGTAAACTCTCGAAGAACGTTATTACCCTCCCCCCAAGCTTTACGCAGAGCCCCAGTACCACTATTTTATTCCTCACGCTGCTTGCCTTAGCATCATTGACTATAACGGGCCCTGCTTTTCCTCGTGGCATACGTTTATTTTCTTTATGTTAGGTCTTCGCAAAAGGGCACAGATGATACATTTTTCCTATTTTTTCCAGAAGGAAAAAGAAGTCTCCGGCAGAGGGAAAGCATTTCCTCCCTAACTTTCTATTTTGTTTCCCCAGACTTTCAAATTTTTAAACGGTCCTTGCATCTTCCCTTCACGTCATGAATATAACCATAGATTTTAAAAAATATTCAAGAAGGAACATACCCAATGTGTTTCCCTTTATAGTCACTGGAGTTTTGCACAGTTGATGCCATTCAGCCATTAAGAAACTGAAATAATTGGACTTCAAAACAGCTGAGTTGACAAATACATTGATAATCTGACCAGTTTGGGTTTGTGTAACATCCAGAGGTATTTAAGAGCTGACATTAAAGAAAGGAAAAAAAATTCTGCATGTATCAGTTTAGTTAATTAAAAGACCCTAAACTTCAGTTCCCATTTCTGGTCATGTACGAAATTTACCCATGGTGTTGTCTCTTTTTTGCATTTGAGAACAATTCAATGAAGTTTGCTTTTTTTGAATAGGGAAGTGTCTAAACTATAATATCAAGTGAAAAAGAGACTCCAAAACAACTCATACGATGCCGACCTTTGTGTCATTTCTGGTATGATCAACAAGCATGGAAGTGTTATCCCATGTAATCAGCATAGCAACACAAGTAACGTGGCTTATACACCATTTGGTTATGTTGTCCCTACCTGAATAGTCAATCAGAAGTAAGCACTCTACATAACTTTGGGAAAAAAGTCTTCTTATGGTGCTTTACATGTTGAAATTCCATTGTCAGCTGATGTACAAATAAATATTTATTATTTCAAGAGTAAAATCCTGCATTACTAATGATTCCTTTGGAAACTCTAAATTTCACGTACGAAAATGAGTATTCAAAGGTTTCCAGTTAACCAAGCTGATGTGCCGTGAGCCTGT
The DNA here is from genome assembly GCF_011762595.2 of Tursiops truncatus. Lineage (NCBI taxonomy): Eukaryota > Metazoa > Chordata > Mammalia > Artiodactyla > Delphinidae > Tursiops > Tursiops truncatus. The sequence continues at coordinate 4,071,743 of NC_047043.1, forward strand.
GAGTGTCTGAGATTCGAGGAGGTGAAAGAGACGAGACAACCAGATGCAGACACGATCCTGGGTGGATCTGGCTCAGAGAGAAATTGGCTGTGAGAGATATTATGGGGACCATTTAGTTTTCTCATCTGAAGTTGCTGACTTTTTTCTTTGCTGGGACCTCCAAGGTGACTATAATTCCTAATTAGAGACTCGCTAATCATGCAAAGGTTTATCACAGAGAAAAAAAAATAAGGCTAAGTTACTGCCCACAAGAGAGGAATTTGGGACCCACAGTATGGTAACAATGCTTGACACTGATAGATCACTCTGGAAAGAAAGATTAGAAAGTCCTAATAGCTCGTAAAAATCAGCATGTTCTTCATAGAAAACAACAGGAAAGAGAAGATTGTCACAAGGCTGCTTTTTCTTTTTTTGCCTACTCTGAGACATTTGAATCATCAGATTTCCCGTATTACTAACTTACACCACATGAGGCATTCATCCTATGATGGCAGAGCTCCAAAACGTTCTTAGAAAGTGGTTGAGAAGCGAAGGGAGTAATCGCTTCCTCGGTTCAGGTTTGGAGTTCTGCTAAGAGCCCCATCTCTAGGACTCAGTCTACACTTTCCGCCTGACTCCCTGGGAGAAGATTCTAATGAGCCGGACCAGGAACATGAAGCAGCAAAGCCCTTCGACGCACCATGAGTTTAAGCGTCCTTTAAAGGGGCTTCCCTAGTAGCACAGTGGTTGAGAATCTGCCTGCCAATGCAGGGGACATGGGTTTGAGCCCTGGTCTGGGAAGATCCCACATGCTGCAGAGCAACTAAGCCCTTGCACCACAACTACTGAGCCTGCGCTGTAGAGCCCGCAGGCCACAACTACTGAGCCCGCATGCCACAACTACTGAAGCCCGTGTGCCTAGAGCCTGTGTTCCACAACAAGAGAAGCCACCGCAATGAAAAGCCCGCACACCGCAATGAAGAGTAGCCCCCGCTCGCCGCAACTAGGGGGAGCCCGGGCACGGTGGCAAACATCCAATGCAGCCAAAAATAAATAAATAAATTTATTTTTAAAAAAGTCCTTTAAAGTAGTATGCATGTTCACTCACTCTTCACTGTGGGACACGGAGATATTGGGCTGTTTGCTTATTCATTCATTCGTCATTCATTTACATTCATTGATTCATGCCCTCAGTAGTCAGTATTAAGTTTCTTCTCTATGCAAATATCCTAGCCAAGACTGTAAGTATGGAAACATGTATGAGAGATGGGCTCTGCTTACAATAACAACCAGGCAGGTCCCAGCCACCTTAATTCATTAATTCAGCACATGTTGATTGTCTACTTTAGATCAGGCAATGTTCTAGAAGCTTCTATCCTAGTTGGGGTGATTGGTCAGCAATTAAACAACACCTTAAAAAGGGTGTTTCACAAGGAAATGAAAAAGGAAAATGAACCTAGTATGAGCCATGTAATTGTGTGATTCCACCAAGTGGAGCTTAAAATACATTATCTCGTGGAGACATTTTTAGCAGCATGTTAAAGTCAACCTATAAAACCTTTTTAAGCCACCATGCCTGAGTTATTAAACCAAGTTCCCAAATCACCAACCAACTACCAAATGCATCATTGGGTTCTGGCGGAGTTCTTCAGCCTTGGCACTATTGACATTTTAGGCTAGACAGTTCTTTGTTGCGGGGCCTGCCTTGTGCACCATAGGATGTCTAGCGGCATCTTGGGCTCTGTGCACTAGACCCCAGTAGCACCCCTTCTCCAGATGTGACAATCCAAACTGTCTCCAGACATTGCCAAATGTCTCCTGGGAGCAGAATTGGCTCTGGCTGAGAAGTACTGATCTATGGGGAAAGTGTTCCGAATTTCAGGTAGGAACCCTAGAAGCGCACATCCTCTCCCTCTCCAACGTCCTTACCCAGAAGTCTCAAGGAGCTTCTTTTCCTCCCTGCTCCCACTTGCCCTTCTCCTGTCTCTGGTCAGGGAACTAGATCCCCCTTGCATGCCTCAACTAACAGCCAACACAGTGAAATGAATGAATGAATGAATGAATAAATAAATATTAAAAAAAAAATTCACCCAGGACATTGGGAAGTACAGCCAAGGTGGAACCACCCCTGGGTTGGGGGAGGGGAGCAAGTTGTCAAAGAGGAAGCAACAGCACCCCCCAGAGGCCAGGCCAGTGGTGACAGAAACAATCTCCCAGAGACTCTCAAGGGAGCAGTGAATCTACCGGAAGTCAGGTAGATGAGATAGATGGGGTCTCCCTCCCATGGAAATTCTCCCTTCTTTGCCAACTCTGAAAGAACAGGGTTTGATTTTACTTAGGAAAGTAGCAGTTTGCTACATGTGTTTATATCATATTACAAAGAAAGAGAGATCTCTCACTGGGATGATATTTGTTAAAAAATAAATGTATGGGGCTTCCCTGGTGGCGCAGTGGTTGAGAGTCCGCTTGCCGACGCAGGGGACACGGGTTCGTGACCCGGTCCAGGAGGATCCCACATGCCGCGGAGCGGCTGGGCCCGTGAGCCATGGCCGCTGAGCCTGAGCGTCCGGAGCCTGTGCTCCGCAAAGGGAGAGGCCATGGCGGTGAGAGGCCCGCGTACTGCAAAAAAAAAAAAAAAAAGTATGAGGTATTTCTAAGATAGTATGATTCCCCCGAAGCGAAAATTAATATATAAATACCACCTTACCCTTGACACGCTCCGTGTTTGTGCAGATGGCATCTGGTCAGGGGCTTTGACCCAGTGCTGGTTTTGTACCTTCTGGACTCTTCTACTGTAATAAGATATCATTTCTGGGGCTGTTGACCGTGGGGTGCAGTTGGTCAGAAACCCACCTTTGCCCCAGCACCAAGCTCACCCAGGAGGAACCAGCCAGCCCAACACTGCCGAGCAGTTACTCCCTGTGCAGTTCACAGGGAGGGGCCAAAGGGGGAGGCCCGGAGGCGAAGCTCAGCCTCTTTAGGAGAGAGAGCTACACAGAGTGTCTGTCTGCCCAATGCCTGGGAAACAGCTTTGCCCTGGGATGTGGAAACTTAGAGGACGCAACAGTGTTGATAAGAATTTATTAAATTGTACCAGTGACAAGTGCTGTAAAAAAAGAAACACACACCCAGACAATGTGATGGTGCCTGTTTGCTGGGAGGATTTCGAGGGAAGGTGCTTCTCACTTGGCGATGGAAGATCAGAGAAGGTATCTGGGAAGAGGTGATATCGAGGTTGAAACGGAATGACAAGAAAGAATATTCTATGCAAAATTTTGGGGAGAGGCAGAGGAAATCGTGAGTACAAAGGCACGAAGGCTGATAAGCCTGGGGCATCTGGGGCAGAGAAATTGCTGGAAGGAAGTGAGGTCAGAGAATAAGGCAGATGTTGGGCCAAGTAGGGACAGGCATTTTATAGAAACAGCAAATGAAAATCCAAACCCTGACGGGTCCTCGCATCTCTTTGCTTCCCTTCCCTGTAGCAGACATACATCTGTGACTTGGTATTTTTCACCCCGTTTCATAATGATGCACCTGCTCAGAAATCACTGTCTGTGGTACTGAGCCAACTCCTTTCTTTCCATGTTGACAGCTTTATTATAAAAAGACCCTAACGGAAGTGGGACAAAGCCAAAAAGGCTACTCGGGCGTATGTAAGTGTGAGCTTTGGGGTTACCACCTCCCTGAGTTGGATGTTTGGAGGGAAGGGTGAACGGTTTTGCGTGTCCTTTGAGTGAGCAGAGAATGGCTCCTTCCTGCCGAGGTGCAAGGCTGCAGCAGAGACGGCTGTGTTGTTGTAACTCTGTACTTGTAAAGAAAGAAACACATATTCTTTAAGACAAGCCATTCATCTTGAGGAAGTTTTTTCTGTATTAATTCTTCTTTCCATATGCCTCTATTCATAACTGCGCACAGGCACACGGCCATCCAAAACAGGTTTGTTTTTCTTCTTAGGGTACACCAGCTTTTCTCCTCTCGTTGTGAACAAGGCAAAGGGAAGCCTGACTGGCGTACTGTATAAATCTGTATGTGGAATGACTATAAAACAATTAACTTTTTTTTCAATAAATTGCGTGAAAATCAGTCGCTTTAGTTACGGTCAAAGCTAATGGAAAAGAATATAAAAAAGAATGTGTATATATATATATATATATATATATAGTATAACTGAGTCACTTTGCTGTACAGCAGAAACTAACACAACATTGTAAATCAACTAGACTTCAATTTTTTAAAAAGCTATGTAATCCTTTATGTTTCCATGTCATTGTTCTCTGTTTGAATACCCCTCCTAGAAGTCAGGAATTGAATCCAGTTTGGTTAACCTTGAACAGTGCAACCCACCACACGGGACTCTTCTAAAAGTGCCTGCTGACAGCTCCTGGGAAGAGTGGGACCTGCCCTTCCACCCTGCACGGGCCATTTACCTTAGTTCAGAAGAAGCACTGTGCTCCTGGTGTTAGACTCAGGGGGACTCAGGTACTGGGGATCTGCTATCTAAAATTATTTGAGAATCCACACATTCCACCACTGCCCCACCCCTTTTAAAACCTAACAAGTAGGGCCAACGTGCAGTCTCCACGAAAGAAACAGCATCTTCGGAAGATAAGAGTGGTTGGTGGGAGTGTCTGGTGCTATTACGTGATGTTCTCTGTTCTCCTCTCCCTTCAGCCTAGAACCTCGCAAGGTATGATGACCCTGTCACTGATTATTTCAAAATGGTACAAATCACCAGCTGTTTAAAAACAAGGTAAATCCATGTTGTACATCTGAAACTAACATTGTATGTCAACTACACCACAATTTAAAAGTGAGATAAACCCCCAAAGTATGAAAAAATAAAGTTGTCCTAGTTGCTGGAATGAAATTTCTGAGGATCCAATCTCTTCCTCCTCTCTGCCTCTCCATCAAAAGGGAAGAACTGAAGTGAGCTTGTTGAAATGGTCAGCTTCAGGATTTTTCAGGGGCGCAGGCTGCAGGGAAACAGCTGCCTGATTGCAGTGTTCTGCTTGGGGTTTCATCACTGCCCAAGCTCACGGCTCTCCCTTTCACAAGCCCTCCCTCGGTCCTGCTTATTAACCTTCTCCATTTTGGGGTTGGATACTTCCAGACTAAGAAGGCTCTTTCAGTGAGTCCTAGATAATTCAATAACCATGACCTTTCTAATTCTAGAAGAATTAATGGGCTGCTCTATAGTAGAGTGGACCATTGGACCAGCCGAGTCTAACGTTGGCCCCATAGCTCAGGGGTTGTGATCTGACAGGCCTTGTCTTTTGTTCCTCTTAATCTTATTAACCTCTTTGAATACTCTGGGCATAGGTACAGGCTGCTGAGTAGCTCCCACATTTTAGGCAAGGTGGTGAAGGCATGAGGACAGTACAGTGGACTCTCTGAACCAGGCTACCATGCTGGGACCCTGACTCTGCTCGTCACCATGACGTGGCTTCATTCCCCTGGGATGGAATTTGCTCACCTGCAGAACGGATCCCAGTAGGACCGACTTTGTGGAAACGTGTAGCAGGTAAATGAGGTAACAACTGAAAAGCAGTTACAACTGTGCCTGGCCCGTGTTAGCGCTCAGGGCGTTAGCTCTTCTTGTTAGATTTGTTCTTCTACAGTTAATAAAAAGGGCTCTGATGTGGCAGCTCTTCAGAAGAATTTCGAGTTTTGAACCTATTGCTACTGGACTATGCCTTGAAAGATGAATGTGGGAGCATCTGTTCCTCTGACTCTCTCCAATCACAAATATGTTGGATATTTTAGCTTTGAGTAGAGGCTTGTCAAATACATACACCTTTATTTCCGTTTCTCTGTTACTGTTCCCAGAGACAAATAATGTCTATGGGCCCTCAGCTCCTCAGTTGCCCTGTCTTCATCTTTTCTTCCAGGCCTGGAAGCTCACAAACTACATTTCCCAGACTCCTTTGCCTACTGCTTCCTGTTAGTTTCTGCCAATGGGAGGCTCTGGCAGGAGGTTGGGAGGTGGGAAGAAAAGCACAGCAGCCTCCGTTGTCACAGTGGCCACGGGCTCTCGGTAATGCCGTTTTCTCTTTGGCTCCTTCAGACCTAAGCACTGCAGTGGTTTCCTACTGTCCTTGGGTAACATCACTTCTTTTCCTCTTCCAGACTTTCTGACACATTTTAGCCGTTCCCTTGTATTAAGTTATCTCTGTCTGAAACACCTGGACTCTTCTTTTTTTCCTGTTGGGACACACTGATATATTCCCAAACTGCCTCACGGTACCTGCTTCCCGGATGACGGCAATCATTGTTTAAAGTACTTAGATACTTGACAACCCCTTCGAAGTACTTTGCTATTCACTACACGGTAGTTAAATATCAATAGAGGCAGTCCTTTCTTTTTGAGTGTCACAAATAAAACCCATCAAAATTCACGTGGACATATGCACAAACACCGAAGGATAAAATGAAAGAAAATACCAGATGCATTTTATTAGCTATTGCTGCATAACAACACATCCTCAAACAGCAGCTTAACAACAAGAATCTTTTATTATCTTTCACGGTTTCTGTGGGTAAGGGGTTTGAGAGCAGCTCTCTGGGTAGTCCTGGCTCGAGGTCTCCACAAAGCTGCAGTCAGAGATCAGCTGGGGCTGCAGACATCTGAAGTTCCGACTGTGGCTGGAGGACCCACTTCCAAAGGGGCTCACTCACGGGGCTGGCAAAGTCAATGCTGGCTGTTGGCAGGAAGATACAGTTCCTTTCAATGTGCGCTTCTCTATGGGGAAGCTTAAGTCGCCTCACGGCATGGCAACTGGCTTCCCCTAAAGAAAATGATGCGAGAGACTGAGGAGGCTGCAACGCCTTATATGACCGAGCTTTGGAGGTCACACATCATTACTTCATTCATGTTCTAATGGTCACACGGGGCCAGCCTTGGTTCGTTGTGCAAAATGACTACACACAGGCATGTAGACCAGCAGTCAAGGATCCTTGGAGGTCATCCCAGAGGCTGGTCACCGCATGCACTAGCAGAGTCTACACCTGAGGTGATAAGTTCATAATCCGAGTGAAGAGGAAGCAGGGAGAATTCTCTTCTTCCAACAAGGAAGCAGGAAAGTTATCGACTTCAAGAGTTCCTTGAATGAGAGGGGGGGAATGAAGGGAAGAACATGAGTCTTCCAGGTCTCCCTGTAGCTTGTGAAAGAACACAGCAGCTAATGAAACGTATAGTAAGTTGTTCTGAGAAGCATGAAAAGGATATACCAAGGAGGAGTTGCTTCTTTTCTTTTTCTACCCTCCTGTTTTCGCTATTATTCATTCATTTCCTTTTATACACACTGCCAAGGGCATGTCTGTTCCTTTGATTCTAACCACTGGATGGACTCCATGGCATGCATCCAACAATTTTGTGCCTCTGCTTTCCCAGGGATAAACTTTCCCAGGCTGCCAGGAAAAAGTTTCTGAGGGAGAAAAAGCATTAGCAAGAAGCAGCCCAGAGATGGGTTGGCATCAGCAATACCTTTCTTTATCCTTCCAAGATTATGATGTACAACTCTATATGTGTGAGGCAAGAGGGGCTGGAAATGTTCTTCACTCCATAAATATCTGTGCCGGGTGCAGTGCTAGGCATTGTGGGAGATGCAAAGATGATTGGGACACAGTCCCTGACCTCAAGGTACTTTTGGTTTAAAGACAAAACAGATCAGCAGACAAAATTAAGAACAACAAGAGGCAACAAAGGGGCCACCCAATAATTCTGACTAGGGGGTCAGAGAGAGATTCATGAAAGATGGAGCCTGAAGGGGTCTTGAAGAAAGAGTAGGATATCCATAGGTGGAGGGAGGTGATGGACGGAAGTGCAATGTTTTTCAGACTGGAAGAACTAAGTGAGCAAAGGCATGCAGTTGGGGAGGACATTTCATTTCAAGGAGGGGCACAGAGTCCCCTATGGCTGCAGGGCATGGGTGGGGACCCAGAGGGCTCCAGGGGGAGTGGGCAGAGTCTGGCCAGATGAGAAGGGGCCAGATCCTGATGAGTCTTCAGTGCCGTGCAGGCGGCCTGAACCTCTCAGCAATGATTCAGCAATGGAAAAGCAGTGAAGCTTGTTGAGAAGGGAAATGACGTGATCACATCCATGTAGAAAGAGAAGAGACGCTGAGACCCAAATGCATGTTGCTGGCTGGAGAAATGATGCTTATTTAAATTTTCCCCTTGTGGGTCACCTGCAGTTGCTAATTTTTCTACAGTGAGTGTGGATTCTTGGCAAATTTTAAAATAAAACAGATAAAATAATTTTCATATAGTAAAATACAAATGGGGAAAAGGGAGGAGGCCATTGAGGAGGACGCGTCTGTAGTTGGAAGGGGAGAAGCTGGAGGCCAGTGAGGGGGCTGGGAAGTGAGGGGCTGGCGGAGCGGGAAGGAGCATGCATCTTTCACACGTTCTTCCGATGTACCTGCCGTGGGCTGGGCATTGTTCCGGGAGCTTCATGGAGAAATGGGTCAGCAGTGGGGGGAGAGTAGGATGGATAAGGGGAGGGGGTTATCTTTTAGGCTTCCAGAGATTTGGGTGTGTTTGTAAGCTGAGGGAAAGGAGCATCTGGAGAATGGAATACAAGATGGCAGAGACAATTTAGTACCTAGGAGGCAAGATCCAACAGCAAATGAGAGGGAATAAGGTCAAAGCACCAAGTACAATGTGTGTGTGTGTTGAGTCTGTGTGTATCTCTGTGTGTCTTAGAGAGAATGCATATGAATTAGAGAGTATATGAATTAGAGAGGATATGAATTGGAGACTATGTCATTATGAATATCTGTGTAAGTGGGTATACATGAATACATTTTGGATTTGAATATACATGTATAGCAATTCCTGAAAATAAAGATTTGAGCCTCTCTTTTCTGCTATCTGTAAAAGTGCCAAAGACTATTTCAGAAAGAGGAAAAAAATATACAACACATCCTATAAACAAAGCAATGGAGGAAATGCAGTTGGCCCTCTCATTCTGTTCAAAAGAGCAGGACACAGTGCAAAAAGGAGGGCAGGAGAACAGTTACACAGGAAAATGCACTGGCTCAAGGCTGCTCTGTGAAAGGTAGCAGGTGTGCCTGATACAGACGTGATGGCCCCATGCACTAGGCAGGGAGAACGCCTCCAGGGGCTGGCTGGCACCCAGGTGGGGGCTGTCACAGCTCCAGAGTGGAGTTGACGTTGACGGAGGTGCCTTCCACACACCCGAGATGCTCTCTTCCCCTTCAAGTTTGCCTATTGTGAAGAATTAGAGTTTGGCCAGAGTTAAATGAACCCCTTTGCTTGGGATTCCCTCTCCTGCCTGAAGGAGGCGCAATTCAACAGCCTGGGGAGGCAACCAGAGAGCTAGGAGCGTCCCAGAGCCATTTCTCACAGTCACTCCCCACAGCTGAAGCCCCTGCAAGGCAGTGGAAAGACGAGGCAGGCCCAGGGGCAGGAATCTGTCCCCCAGGCTGAAGCCAGCTATCCGTGCCTGGCCTCGTCCACCAGCTGGCTTGCTTCGTCTTGCTTCTTTCTTACTCGAGAAGAGACTCCCACAGTGGTATCTTGGTGTCAACAAAGCAATCTGTGACTCGATTAACCCAGATGGACAAGGGTGTCCTCTTCTCTCCTCTCCTCTTTAGCAGGTTTGGCCTATGTTAAGGAGTTTCTCTCCATGCGGCAGGCAGTGCCTGCCTGTGGCCAGTGTGGCTTTGCTTTTTCCTGTGTTTCTCTTACTCACCTCCCTTCCTAGACACCCATAGCAAGCGATTCATTCCAGCAATTCCATAGAGATTGGACCCACTTCCTTCTGTCCTCTGGGTCACGTACGAAGTTGGAAATACCACCACCATTAAAAAATCAATCCAACACGTGATTCGTCCAGGTGATAAGGTCTGTAGCTAATGTCAGGTGCTGTGATTTATCAAGGGAATAACCACTGGTGATACGTTTCATGAATGTCCCATCAAACCATCTATTACTGTAGATGAAGTTCTCATATCTGAGCAGGCGTGCAAGCGACTGGTACAGAACCAAGTAACTCACCTGCGTGTCCATTCAATTACCAGAGGAAAAGGGAGCAAATAGGAGGCTCTTGCAGCTCAAAGGGACACAAAAAGGAGGAGAAGATAATGAGAAAGTTTCTATGCCAGCACATGGTAAGACGTCAACACAACTTTTCGTTTCTCGTCCTTTGAAACTTACCCCCTAATGTCTTCTTTCCTTCACATATACTACTGCCCCCGCCCCAGGCTGAAATAAAGCTGCCATGACCCCTACCTCCACCCCCCAAAACTCAAAGACGGGCCCTCAGCAGTTCTCAGCAAACATACATCCCGTACACCCAGGCTCTCTGGATATCTGTAATATAAAAATCAGGATTTGTATGATTTTTCTGTCTGCAACTGTAACAAACTACCGTAAACTTCGTGGCTTAAACAATGCAGATTTCTTATCTTACGGTTGGTTCTGTAGGTCGGAAGTGTGGCATGGGTTTCACTGGGCTAACGTCACTGGCCTGCATGCCTTTCTGAAGACTCTGGGGGAGAATCCATTTCCTTGTCTTTTCCACTGTCTAGAGGCTGCTCAGATTCCTTGGCTTGTGGGCACGTCCCTCCATCCTCAAAGTCAGCAAAGGTGGGTGGAGTCCTTCTCACATCCCCTGACCCCGACCTCTTCTGCTTCCCTCCTGACTCTTAATAACCTTCCTGAGAATATTGGGCCCTCAGGGGCAACCCCGGATAACCTCCCTATTCTGAGGTCGGCCCGTTAGCAACCTAACTCCATCTGCAGCCTTAAACTCCCCTTTGCCATGTAACGAACATATTCACAGCTTCCAGGGATTAGGACTCTTTTCGAGGCCATTATTCTACCTATCACAGAACTCATGTTTCTTTGTCATTGCTGTTTTTTTTTTTTTTTTACCTCGTGCTCTCTATCTCTCTTTTCGCTCAAAATAGTAATAGAACCAGCAAAGTGAAGTCTTAAAACAGGTTCCTGAAACAGACGCGTGCTCACATTTCAGCTCTGCCTGCTGATTTGGGGCAAATTTCTAACCTTTCTCTAAACCTGTTTCTTACCTGTGAAATAAGGCTAATACGGTAGCCTACAGAAATGGGTGCAAAAATGGGATGATGTTGGCAAAGATTTAGTCTAATGCCTAGCATGTCGTAAGTGCTCAATAAAAGTAAGTTAAATCTTTTAAGAAGCGGGGCAGAGCAAGTGGGGAAGAGACACAAGACAGAGTATAATCCAGGTCTGTGTACCCTGAATCCCCCGTCCTCCTGGTTCGCTCCCAGCTGGTCTCATTGGATGGAAAAGAGACGTTCAGCTGTCATCTTTGTAGACCTCTTCCTTCCTCACTCTCCACTGTGGACAGGCCAGGGGATCCAGCCTTGGCACTGGCCCACGGAGCCTCAGGGGGCGTCCCCTAGTGGAAGTGGCCGAGTCCCCACGCCACCTGCCCGTGGTCCCTGGCCAAGCCCGGAGGCATGTGCATTATATTAGAGACAAAGTCAGGGGAGTTCCAGGAGTGATTACGCCTGACTTGGCCCTTGCCGCTGCCCCACTGCTTGAGGGAGGGGGACCCAAAGCTTAGCTGGACCTTCCCCAGAAGGTGGGTGATGGTCTTGGGGGGCCTCTGGTGGTGATCAAGGCAGAGAGGGGCCCAGAGCACCCAATGCAGAGCTGGGAAGCATGGCCTTCCAGAAAGCCGCCAGGTATCTACTGGGCTGACAAACCAAGAAAGTGTTCACGTACAGTGTTGATCAGGATGTGGGGAAATGGGCAATCCACACTCTTCGGGAAAGTAATCCAACGTTTTTTTAAAAAAATTAAAAGCACATATACATTTAAAAAATAACAAATAAACACACATACATACCTTCCTGTCCAGCAATCCAAGTTTGGGGGAATTTAGTCTATCGAAGAAATAAAAATACTAGTACACAATGTTGTTGGAAGAGGAATATTTATTACGACAATATTCGTAGGACATACACACAAAACTTGAAAAGCCTAAACGTCCATCAATGGGTGGAAAATTAAATAAATTGTAGTATGGCTGTCTAAGAAATATTGTGTAACATTTAAAAGGAGTTATTTGCTTAGCTCTTGATCTTGAAGGATTAGTAGAAGAGAAATATATATCATAATTTTGTAAAACTGAAAAAAAGCCCAGTACGGGTATACATCAGGGTATGTTTCCATGAGCACGGGGAGAGGTGTATGAGGACCCACGTGTCTACTACCATTAGTGCAGGCTGGGTTAATGTTCTTCTCTCTACGTATCATTGTATTGCGTGGCGGATTACAATAAATGAATGACTTTTTTGGGTTAAATTCTGAGAGAGGAGTTTACTCTAAATGGCGGGGGTGGGGGGAAGGGCTAGGGGTGGGGAGGGAAGCTGTGGAGGAGACTCCAGGAGCAAACCCGTTAGCGGTGAGAAAACCAGGGACCCCAGATTGGGGGTTCAAAGGCAGGGAGAGCCAGGGGCCCGCCCTGGGCTCTGGCGCCAGCTGGAGGTGGGGTAGGGTCTGCAATCACAGAGCCTGTCCAGAGGCTGACTTAATTCAGGGAGATTATCTAGAGCTTCCTGAGAAGGCCGGAGTGGGCCAGCCTGTAGCAAGAGGAAATGAAGCTGCTGGAGTATAAGGGAAAATTGCTCCACAGTATTAAAGGTCATAAATGAGGTGCTCTCCTCCAGGTTATTCTGAAGAATTCAGGGAGACCCATGGGATTAAGCCTGTTTGGAGGCAGGAGGAAACAAGAGTAATAATAGCTAACAGCAGGTAAGAGGCATGTAGTGCGAAAGCGCTTCACCCATGTTATATCATATTTGACCCAAAGTACAACCCCATGAGGAAGGTATGATCGTGCCCATTTTACAGAGGAGGAAACTGAGGTCCGGAGGGGTTAAGGAAGCCACCCGTGGTTATGCGGCTGGTAACAGAAGTCTTCTGGCTCCTGGGTCCTCACTGTAAAGAATCTGGACAGGAGGTTACACTCCTTGTCTCCACTTCCTTTCGGGGGCTGGAGCCAGGAGGCTGCCCGAGCCTGGCTGGGCAGTGCTGGGCCCAGTTTTCTTCTTTCTTTCTTCTTGGTTCGTTTTATTTATTTATTTATTTTAAGTTTATTTTATTGGAGTATAGTTGATTTACAATGTTGTGTTAGTTTCAGGTGTACAGCACAGTGATTCAGGTATACATATATATGTATATATTCCTTTTTCATATTCTTTTTCATTATGGTTTATCACGGGATATTGAACATAGCCCCCTGTGCTCTACAGTAGAACTTGCAGAGCCGTTGTTACCCATTCTCTACATAAAAGCTGACACCTGCTAACCCCGACCTCCCACTCCAGCCCTCCCCCAACCCCCTGTCCCTTGGCAACCGCCAGTCTGTTCTCTATGGGCCCAGTTTTTTTATGCCGGTATTTGGGTCTGGGCCCCAGGCTGCCCCCACCTCAATCTCAAGGGAAGGCCCTTGGGAGATGCCGTTCTTCTCCTTGGGGGAAAACCCCAAACTACTTCATTAGAAAGTTCCCTGATGCCCAGGCCTCCGGAGTGCAGAGCAGCCAACTGCTCAGCGCGTGTCCTCATGGCTCTCCGCCCCCCACTTTCTTTTCACTCCAGGGGCGAGAGGCGAGGGGCAAGGGCACCAACACTTTTATTTCCTTTGGTAGGTGTTCGGAAGAAAGGAGAGGCAGCGAACCTTCCCTCGGGTCCCGTGGGACAGGGCGGTGGACTGTTCCAGAGAGTGGACCTCTCCCTGGGGCCACCCGCGTCCAGCCTGGCACTGCCAGGGCGCAGCCCCTTGTGTGGGGCGGGGAGAGGGAGAGAAGAGTCGAAGGAAGACCTTTCCGGAAGCAGCTCTGCCAGCACTGAGGGAATTTCGGGAAGTGGAAAAGGGGAAAGGCTGCTCTCCGTGTCGTCCATCCGAGTTCCCACGCTTGGGCTCGGCCTGGCCAGCCCCATGGCGCTGCCACCCGTGGGGCCCTCGCCCTCCAGGCTTCAGCCGGAGTGAAAGGATCTCCAGATGCCCAGAAAGAGAATCTACGTGGTGGTCCTTGGGCTGATTCGCTTCCCTGAGGATCCTGAATGAAAACAGGTCCCAGATTCATCTCTATCCTCCACCTCTGTCCACAGCGCTGTCGTCTCCAGTCTAAGATGCCTGCTTTCCTCTCTCCCCTCCGCTCGCCCTGCTTCCGGACCGGTTCTCCCCAACTTTCTCCTCCATTTTCCACGCCCCCATCCTTCTTCTTTCCTTGCGTGTCTCTTCCCCCCCATACGTCCAGCTCCCAAGGGCCCTGGAGTTGGGGGGCCGAGCCGGGGGCTCTGGACTTGGCGTCTCTGACATTTTCCTGAGGATAACCAAACATTACACTCCAGTGGAATTCTGTGCCTTGAATCTACTCGGGCAAGGGATGGAGTGGGAGGGCCCTTCCTCGACCCCAGGTCCTCAAGGGCTGGCAGCCTAGCGCGAGTGGGCCACGTGCAAAGCGATGCGCAGAGCTGGAACCACCGGGCCGAGGTCGGGAGGACGAGGTCGGGAGGTCGGGAGGACGAGGTCGGGAGGACGATCCCCTCGGTGCCTGATACCCACTCCTCACCGCCTGCACCCCCAAACCCCATCTCAGCGGTGGGACGTGGCTCGTGCTCACGTTGGTTACTACCTCCCCGAGCTGGGAGCAGGGCTTACCGCGCTGCTGCTTAAAAACGGTAACACCAACTAACATATGGAGATGTCATCATGATTAAACAACAAATTATAGTCGAAGACGGCGCGATAATAATCTAAACAATCACTACAACCAGAAGAAAAGTCCTCTACGCGATGCGGCCGCGTTTCCGGGACTCACGGCCCTGCGTCCCTGGGCTCTCTCCCCAAGAGCACTGGAGGGTGTTCCCCGGCCTACCAAAGGGCGAGGGAGCCCCGACACGGCACCCAGCTCTCTGGAGGGCCCCCACCCCGACGATCTGGGACAGGCCGCCCTGGAGGGAGGCCCCACCTGGGAGGCAGCTGGAGCCGCAGCAGGAGGGCCAGGTTCCTGGAGACCAGAGCGACCGAGCCCGCGTTCCTAATCCCCGCCCCTCTCCCCTCCCACAGCCTCGCCTCCTTCCAGATCTCGGAGGAGGTCGTTTTCTAGGAGGGAGGACTGCTCTGTGAGGGGAGGGGTGTCCTCCTTGTGTCGCGGGGGTCTCCCCCCACCACCACCCCAAAGCCTGGGGAGAACGCCGCGTGCGTTTTCCTTTGGCGAGCAATGGGCCCAGGGGTGCGCGCTGCTTCGCCCCCAGTTTGCGGAGGTAGAAACACGAATAGAAGAGGGGAGGCTATCGAAGCAAGACTGGCCCGAGTAGACCCTCTTTCTCCTCTTTCCCCCCCATCATTAAATAGATCCGTGTTTATAACAGGCTCAGACATTTTAATTTGAATTCCAGGGGTTGAACTCAGGCTAGAATCGTCCCACTTACACTTAGGCCGAAAATTACATTGAAATGAAACGATCAAAACCAAACTCTATGTACCCAAACAGCCAGCGTTCCGGGGTGGGTGGCCACCCCGCGCAGGCAGCGAGGATTTCCTTTGGTCTGGCCCGAAACTGCAGGGTCGGCGGAGGAGGGGGCGGCTTGGGGGCGGGGGGCAGCGAGGGAAATAGTCCCAGGAGTGGAGGCGAGGTGGCGTGCGTGAACCCGCCGCGCTAATAGATGCTGCCATTAAGAAACCGGGCGGCTTCCAGCGCTCGGGGCGCAGGGACGCATGTGTTGCTGGAATTCAATCCGTGGCGGGAATGCAGATTGGGCTGCGACCTACTGGGTTTGATTTATGAACTGTTACTCTAGCGATTGTTTACACATTGCATTTCAGGGCCCCGTGCACCCTCGAGGAGCGCGTCGCGGGAACCCGCTGCAGCCTTCTCAGCCTCCCTCCCCGCCCCCATCTCCACCCCCAGACCCCTCGGGGCCCCCGCAGCTCCCTCCCACCCTCACCTTGTCCAAGAAATCCGATTTCGCTGTCTTTGAGCCCAAAGACCCACATTCGGGTCTGCCCCCCCAGCCTGCTCGCATCCAGCAGCCCCGGACCCCGCGCTCCTCTGCTCGCGTTTATTCGCGAATGTTTACTTCTCTGTAAGGCCATGCGGGCCTATAAGTAGGAGAGGTGGAAGCAGCTCGACTGCCAGATCGATAGACCCCGTCTCCTCGCCATTTCAGCTGAGCTGTCTTACTAATTATGAAAGGATTCACCTGATCCCTGCCAGGGACCACAGCATCTGGCCCCTCTGTGAGAGCCCTTAATGGTGGTTCCTCTGCAAGGTGCCTCTGGCCACCGCAGAGGAAGCGGCGTGTCGCCGGGAGGGCGCGGCCTTCGGAGCCGGTCGTTGAGGCTCCGACCCGCGTGGGTGTGCGTGTGCGTTCTCAGCTGCGCGCAAGCCCAGTGTCCCCAGACCTCACCTAGAAAGGATCCTTGCCGTTTACTTATTTAAAATATAACCTCCTCTTTCTCCTAAGTAAACACAATTTCAGGGACGTGGCAAGGTGTCCTGGTGGAGGAGGGTCTGCTTGAAGACGGTAGGTTAGCAGGTGGCTTGTGAACAGGTGAACTGA
The DNA here is from genome assembly GCF_011762595.2 of Tursiops truncatus. Taxonomy (NCBI): domain Eukaryota; kingdom Metazoa; phylum Chordata; class Mammalia; order Artiodactyla; family Delphinidae; genus Tursiops; species Tursiops truncatus. The sequence continues at coordinate 4,088,303 of NC_047043.1, forward strand.
TCACCCGGCATCCTGTGTCCCTTCAGGTAACCCCGAGAGCTCGGCCAAGAAAGCAGGCTTGGGGCAGGAAACAGACGACACCCCCATTTCAAACAATAACTTTTATTTTATACTTCTCTATACTTTGTAGCAAATTTTTTTTTTGCTGAATTTAATTTATAATAAACTTTTTAAATTACATCTCTCTTTTTTTTAAAATCAAGGCTCTTTTATGTCAAAATCTTTTTTTAACTATATTTTAGATTAACATTTAACATCCCCCCCCTGTGATCTATACCATTGGATATTCAGGTATTACTGTATGTGTAACAGCTAAAACAAGAGGGAAACTCAAGGCAGTGGACTTGGAAAGGTGCATCAACACGAGCAGGTAAAGCTTAACCTCTCAGTGATTTCAGCAGCGTTTTTTTTCTGGCAGCCTGTACCTCTAACCCGAGGTTTCCTCAACCCCTTTCCTCTCTCCCTCCTAGCCTTAAAACACAAGGCCAACAACCCGTCCTTTCACTTTTCTCGAGGAGAAATGTGCAGTGGAAATGATCAAAACAAGATACTGTGTTAGAAAGACGTGAGTGTGAATTATTCACGAGATGCTTCTCTCTTCAATTCATTCCCCTGGCCTTCTCCTCTCCTCTCTTTCCTATTAGGAGGAGCCCGTAATTTGTCATGTATTAACATGATTAATATAGTAGGCGGCCCAGGGCCGTTCCTGAGATTCTTGTGCCAAAAAATAAAAATTAAAAAAATGGGGTGGGTTTGCCGTTTTCGTATTTCTGTGGGAAGACGGACTGAAGCTGAGGTCCGATGTTGGCTGTGCTTGCTTTGCTCACTGATCGGTAACATTTGGCAAATAAAACACAAAAAAACAAACGAAATCAAAAAGAGAACCAGGATTTCCCACAATCCTATGAGTGTTGTCAGCATCACAGAGAATCACAACGTCCCCAAAGAACGAATGGATCTTCCTCTCGATTTCCGGGAGCATGGCGTGAGTGTGTGTGGGCGCGCGGGGGAAGCCGGCCCCGCGCTCAGAAGGGAAGCCAGGTCGCTAGAGCTGCCAAGAGGGACGCCAGGAGCACGGAGAGCGCCGGAAGCAGGGACCCCGCCGCCCCGTTGCCGCTGCCGCAGAGTTCGAATAAGCTGCCTTGGATGTTGAGATTTTTGGATTCTTTTCTCAGTTTATCCCACATATCTTTCGCCCCTTCCTGGCAATCCGTAAGGGCTGTGACCGTGCAGCTGTGGAAATCCTCCCAGTATCTGGCGAGGAACAGAACAAAACAGAAGCGGGTTCACTTTGGGCGCGGGAAGGACCCCGGGCCTGCGCCCCGGGCAAACCTCCCGGCGCCCCCCTCCGACCTCCTCTCCGCCGGCCCGGCGCCGGGCGGGGCCCGGTGGGCGCTCCCGGGACCTCCGCGCAGCCTGGATGCCGCTGACCCAGGTGGAGGCCGCCCCTTCCCTCTCTGGTTCCGCGGCCCGGCAGCCGGGCCGCGCCCGCTGCGCCGCGCTGGCACCTCGGCCTGAGCAAACAGATTGCTGGGCCTCCGCGGGCAAAGCTAGGAAAACAGTGCTAAGCCTCGCAAGCTGCCGCCCATTAATGCCTCCTGGCTTGCAAGCGGGTTGCTTGCTCGGAGCACGGCCCTCCCCTCCGGGCTTCCCGCTTTCTCCTCCGCCCGCCCCTTCTGTCTCCCTCCCTCCCTCTCCACGCCGCCGCGCACTCTCCCCGTGGCCTTCATTCTCCTCCGCTCCTCCTTTTGTCTCCCGCTTTCCCCTTCGCCTTCTTCCCTCTCCCCTTCTTTGTCTTCCTCCTTTTCCCTCCCCTCGGTTTTCCTCTGTTCCGTTCCTCACTTCCCCCTACTCGCTTGCTTCGGTCCTCCGTGGCCCCTCGCCTTGCTCTCCACGCCCCCCCGGCTCTGATTCGCTCCGGAGACTGCGGCCTGCCTCTCCCCTCCACGGGGTCGGTGAGTGTCAGCGCCCGGGCCCCCGGGGTTGGCTTCCTGGCCTCCTCCAGCTTCCTCAAACCCCAGAGCTCCGGCCCTGCCCTTTCCCCTCTCCCGAGGCTTCTTCGTGGCCCTGGACCTCCGCGGCCTTCGGGGTGTATTGCCAGCACCCCCAGGCCCGGGCTCCTGGGCCGGCGCGGTGCCCGCCGCTGCCAGCCTTCGAGGGACCCTACTCCCAGCCCTCCCCTCTCTCCTCTTCCCGGAGCCCCGCGCGGTACTCAGCCACTCGCTCCTCCTGGGCTCGGTTCCGAGCCCCGCCCCACAACCTTCAGCCAGCTTGTCCTTTTTTTTTTTTTTTATTGTCCCCCTTTCTTCTGAAAACCCAAAATAGATCTCGAGACTAAATATCATTCCAACCCGTGATCGATTCCTGGGGCGCTGTCTCCTTTCGGGGCTGGGTCGATCAGTGAGCCTCGGTAACTCTGGGCGGGCTCCCACTTCGCCCAGGCCCTTAGCGCCAGGTCACCAGGGAGGGCCCTCCACGAAATGTGGTTGTTATTTTCTCCCCTCTCTCCTTTCTGCTCACTAGCCCGGACTGTAAGCACGATTTATCCTGGTTTCCACTCCCACCCCATCTTCTGGCTGACAGTCAAGTTATAAATGCTTGTTGGACGGCCTTGAGCAATGGCTGTTTTCTAATGACCTCCGTGAGTCTCTGATTTATGAGGACTGGGGGGCCTGGGGTGCAGGGCTTCCAGGTTCCTCAATTTGTAATAAATACTGAGATTTAGAGAAACCGAGAGGCGGCAGGACAGCTCTCTGCATAATTACACCTCCCAAAGGATGTCTAAATCTCTCCTTTCCTCATGCATGCCCAGATGGGGACAGGGCCTTCCTGGAAGAGAGACATGGTGGAAGATGACAGAATCCAGGTGGCACTGAGAAGAGGTGGGCTTCAGGGCCACCAACAGCGTGGGAGCCTTGACCCAGCTGTGGCTGCCACCTCTGAGAGGGGCCCGCCTCATTTCCATTTTCCAGGACGAAAGTCCTGCTAAAAAATTAAAATAGCTTTGGAATAACCAAGTTCTGGCAAGTGATGGAGGATTTGAGAGCTGATCCGTATTTAGCCTCTTGTCCATCGTTATAGGTACATTTCTTACCTATCATCAGACACTTAGGATTAAAGTAGGTGGGTGTGCATCCCAGACCCAGCCTTTTGTCCCTTTCCTGATAGGAAAGTAGCAGCCACTTAGCCGCTGTGGCTTCTGGTGGCCACCAGGGTATTTAAGACTGTGTAGCAAAATTAAGGATGGTGCAGAAGATGGTCACTCCAACCTATGGGAAACAAGGAACACCTTTTGCCTTGGCTTTATTGGAAGGACCATTATGGGGGTGGGGAGGTTCACAACTATTTTTGAAACATGAAGTAGCAGTGTGTGTGCATGTGTATTGCAGAAGATGGGAGTATTTCTAAGGTCTGCAGCAGCTAAAATGCAGCTGGTCCACCACAGTAGGGCTCTGCTACCCTCATTTGCCAGTGGGAGCTGTGCTTTCCAGCCAAGCTCTGGAAAAAACGCCACTGGGCCTGTCCATGAACTCCCTCCTGGCCTGGCCTGGGGACACCTTGCAGATGGAGGAGGGAGGGGGGAAGCAAGAAAGGTAACTACTCTAAAGCTCCGAATTGGCTACCAACTCCGCAGAAGTGATCACTGGACATTTGGGACATGCTCCTCTTGGGCAAAGTCATTGGCACAAAACAAAATATTCTTTCAGTCTCTCTCCTAGAAAGAGGAAGAGGGATCTGCACTCCCTTGCTGCTCGCGAATTTTCTTGGCGGGCACCGGAGGGGAGTTTTATTAGAGGAAGTGGACAAAATAGGGGAGTGCCTTTCGTTTTAAGCGAACCTAGTAGAACTACCAAAAACGCCCCTCAAACCAAACCAACCGTTCTTCAGGAAGTGCTCATTCGCGCAGCAGGAAAGGGAGACGAAGACGGCCTCAAAGCGCAGCGAGGAACTGCCAGCTGCTCTCCAAACCCTCGTCCCCGGTTCCAGCGCGTGGATTGCGCGCGCCTCTGTGCGCGCGGGTCAGGCTGCGGAGGGTGGGACTGGGCCCGGCGGAAAGGATCATCCTCTGCCCATCCCAGGCCACAGGGTCCCCTTGGGCGGGGCAGGCCCCGGCAAAGGCCTGAGGGTGGGAGCCAGAAGGTGAGAAGGCGCGGATTCGCACTGGTGCCAAATACAGACCGCCGGCGGGAGGCGGGGCGCCCTCCCACCTCCGCAGCGCCCCACCCCCCCCCGAAAGGAAACCTCGAGGGCCAGAGAGAACACTTACGTGCACACGGTCTTGATGTTGGTCTTGTCATCCAGGCCCTGCGGGTAGTTGGCCATGCTGTCGCCCAGCTTGAGCAAACAGTCCGAAAAGCCCTTAAAGACCGCATCGCACTTGCCCGCTGCTCTCACGGCCTGCACCAGGTACGCTGCGGGGAGGAGGGAACACCGGTCAGCAGGACCGCGACCCCGCCCCGCAGCCCGACGGCCCGCCCGCCTGGGCCCAGCGCGCCTCACCCCGTCCAGCGGTGTCCACTAGCGCCCGGGCTCGGGGAGCGCCAGGTCCAAAGGTGAATGAACGGTTTGGCCCGAGAACGAGCGACCCGCACCCAACTGCGCGTCTTCTGCGGATGGCCGGTACGTGAGCGGTGTGGACAGGGGAGGCGAGGCCCTTCCTATTGTTCTACTCCCTCCCGCATCTGGCTCCATCTCTTTTTCTGTTTCCATCGCCCCCTCTTCTCACCTCCCCCGCCTCTTTTATTTCTCTCTTTCTCCTCACTCCCTCCTTCGTTTCCCAACGTTTCCCAGCGAGCCCGTCAAGGGTCTCCAAGTGAGATCTTCCCTTTCTGAGGTGACGGAGGGGGTCCGAAAGCACAGCGCGGGGGCGAGGAAGGGGCTGGGAGGCGGCAGAGCCGGGGGCCGGGAGCCGAACCGAGCGCCACGTCGGGCGAAGAAGCCTCAGGCTCGGCGGGCGCTCAGCAAACACTGCTGAATGAACAAACTAATAAAGTCGCTGGAAGCTACCAGCAGCCACCGACATGGATTGTTTCACTCTAAGACCGACTGTCTACCATGCAGTGTGCGTTCCTAGTGAGGTCCTCGCTCCCCGACCCCGAGAGACTGGGCGAGGGGACGAGTGGTCTGGGGCAGTCGCGGCCCGGCAGAGTCAGGATGTGTCTGAGCTAATGACCCCGGGTCACCTCCGCGGAGGCCAAACCCGTGAGGCCGGCCCCTTGCTTCCTTCCGCCTCTATCCGCGGCTCGGCTCCCCTGGAAAGACCGGCCACCACTCCCGCCAGCGGGAGGTGGGGGGGTGAGACCCTTCCTCGCCAGGCCCCAGCAGTGCGTCTCAGGGCCCAGATGGCTGCCGCCAGGGGCTCTCGGCCTCCAGCTCCGGGCTCTCTCCAGAGGGGACCGGGATCGCAGTCTGGGCGGTGGGAGGAGGTGAAGGAGAAGGGGTGGGGGAGGAAGAAACCCCGGCCGCACCGAGGCCCTCGCTCCTGGTCTCAGGTCGGCCAGACCCCGCGGCTCCAGGCGGCCGGCGCGCTGCCGTGGCCATTTCTCTCCTTCCCAAGGCCCACGAACTGGGCTAAAGATTCCGAGACGAGCGGCCAAAAGCACCCGGGACGCCAGGAGGGCGCGCATGAAGCGCAGATCTGCGCTGCTGGGGCGAGAGGAGGGGAGAGAAGGGGCGAATCTTCTCGGAATGGAATTCGGCCTCCAGTGCCTGGACCCTGAGCGCCGGGCCCTTCCCGGCAGTGTTCAGGGCGCCGCGGCTCGCGTGTGGGTGTCTCCGGGGAGGACCTCACCACCCCAAGCCGCCGGTGCCCAGAGCCGGGCCAGAAGCAGGCGAGCGGGAAGGTGACCGAAGCTGCAGAGGCCTCCGAGAGCGCACCGTTTGCAAATTGCTGCAGGAAGAGCTGGGCGGGACTTGCGCTTTCTAATCCGGAACGGGAAGCTCTGGGGAAGGGACTCGACCTCGGCTCGGGCAGATACGTAAACCGTTATCTATCTCCCGGTCCCCCTACGAAACAGTAAGAGCCCTTGCGACTGCAAGTGTCAGCTAGAACACTGAATAAACGAATCTTTGTTCCAACAGAACGCAGTCCCGAGGAATTCAACCCTGCGCGGCGCCCTCTATAATCCGTACCACAGATGCTGCTTTGCAGCGAGGAAACGAAATAAAATACAGTCCATCCTCCCTCCCGCCCTGGCACCCGGCCTCTCCTTACCCCTTACCTCCACCCCCAAGACTCGGTGGTGAAAAAGTTGCCCCTAAGATGCATTGACACTATGTTAAAGGAGAATTGGGGTTCGCCGGGGTGGGGGGCGCGGGAAGCGTTCCTGTCGCGTTATCTTTCCAGGGGCTGCTGGAGGAGAAGACATGTCACAGCGCGCATGTGTGTGTGTGCGCGCGCGTGTAAAATAAGAAGTCGTGAAAATTTCTGTTTTTTTTTTGCAACTGTGACTCCGCGGTCTCTGGCTGGCTGGGGAGGCCGGGGGCTTGCGCGCGGGAAGTGTTTCGCAGGCTCACGCCTCCGGGCAGGGGGCAGCCGGCGCGACCCTGTCCGTCCTTCTTGAACCCTCGTTCAGCGAGGCTCGGGCGAGCGACCCAGGCTACTTCCCCGTTCTCTGCGGTGTCCGCGTCTTGTGCCTTTTCCTTCCGTTCATTCATTCGTTCGACCTCTCATTCATTCCAAACTTCCTCCCGCCTAGCCTTCATTTGCCTTCACCACCCCTCCACCTTCCCGTCCCTGCCCCACCCCCCGCTTTTCTTGCCAAATGTCAGTGATTTGGGACAGTTCCCAGCTGGGAATTAATAAAGATCGAGGCTCTGGTGCGGGAAAGGGCAGACATTCGGGAACAAGTATACTCCATTGCAATTCCACAGCCAACAAATGGTCATTTTCGGGCCGAGGTTACTGTGTTCCAAGCGTATTTCGCATACACAATCGCTGTCTTTTTTTTTTTACCCCATCCATAGTAAGGTTATTTCCTACCGGGAAAGCAGATTACAATCCCTATATCAAAAACAACTGCTGTCTCCGGCTCTCTAAAAATCTGCAGGCTAACTGCAAAAGCCACATCCAGTTATTTCCAAGATTTAAGGGATTTGCTGCAATCAGAAATGTTCTTTATTTATTGCAGCTCTTTGCACTAATGTCAAAGATTCAAAACAGCCAGATTCAAAACAGCAAATCGTTTCTTAGAATTAAAGGCAACGTCAACATCCTGCATCCACACATTCTAAAGCCCCTACAATGTTCATGCAAAAAAACCAGATACTCAGAATCATGTCAAATGCATACAAAACCCACTGCAAAGAATCCATTTTAATATGCAGATAACTCCAAAGCCTGTTTCCCCCACATTTCTCGTGAAGAAAAATGTTATGTATTTCATCTCCTGCCCCAAATCGATTCCCTAAAGCCCCTCCACCCCCCGCAATACTGCAAGGATTTGTCTGCAAAGAATGCTACAGCCTGAAGTGATAGGCACCAGCAATTCCCTCGTCTCCAGAAAACCCGTTTGAAGAGTTTCTATTTTTTCTCTTGTCCGTTCTATTAATAATCTGCTTCACTTTCACTTTTAGGCCACATTAATTAATGCTCTGACCCGTATCAGAGATGGGGGTTTTCTAGCGCTCCCTTCCATAATGCCTTCTTCATTTTGGATGAAAAAATGTGAACTTTTAAACAACGACAGTGTAGCTAGGACTCAAGGTTCCTTAACATAAAATGGGGACTATATAAACCCACCCGTAATCAGTCCCAAACAAACAAAAATAACAGGCACCCAACACGACATATTGCAAACACTTCTTAACCCCTTCTTATAGAGAAAATACTGATGCCTATGTGGAAAGGAACAGGCAAATGAGCATAGAAAATTATATCCACATATATTTAGCTGAACTCAAGCTCCTCAATGATAAGCATATTAAAAGATGTACTCTGGGGTTCCCTATCATTCTCAGTTTGCCCCCCAGCCCGGTCTGCGTTGCCCGGTATCAATGCTGCAGCTAGGATACTGGGGCTGGGGGGGGGTGGCGGGCGGGAGGATGACAAAGTTCTAAATGCTGCAGTCTGAACCCCAGAATATCTTTGCTTTCTGCACATAAACTTTCCAGTTGTAGCTGCCTAGCCATCTTGTTCCTGCATTCACCTTTTGACCCTTAAAAATAATACCTTGCAGTATCGCAGGGACCAGTGCATTTCCCCAGAGCGCACCAAACCTGGTGAACCCAAGAGAGGGGAGCAAAAACGGACGTGCGCTTTGGAAAAAGGGGGAAAACCCCTCCAGAAAACGCCAGCCGCACACATTTCCTGGCGAACGTTTGGAGTCTCTCTCCCCCCCCCCTTTTTTTTAGGAAAACCAACCCGGGACGCCCGAGTCCCTTGGATCCCATGTCCCACCCCTGGAGGTTTGCCGCCTTCTCCGCACCCCAGGGCGGCCGCGGGCCAGTCGGTTCCTTTGGGCACCTCGGCCCCGGCCGTCCGCCGTACCTCCGCGAGCCCGGCTCGCCGGCCACTTACCTATTTGCACCGCGAGGATCAGTGAAATATATCTGCCGTTCAACTTAAGTCCCATCCTACGTTTAGTCAAACCATTTGCGACCGCAGACCTTTAAATAGTTAGTTTAGAGAACGCGGGGGGAAGCTGAAAGATAGGCATTGCCAACAAGTTCCAGGAGCGACGGAGACTTTATGCACGGGGAAGGCAGAGGGAGGAGAGAGAGAGAGGGAGCGAGGAAGAGAGAGGGAGAGGGGGAGGTGCTGGGAATGGTTCACTCCATTAGGAGGGGCGGAGGAAGTACAGCCTCACGCCCACGAGCAGGCCTGACGTGGGGGATGACACGGAATGATTCTTTTTCAAAAAAAATAAAGACACCTTGGTAGAGAATCGCCATTTATAGTCATCAGAAGCTCGAATTAATCAGTTATCTCCAATTAATGTGCGATCCGAACGAATTCTCGCCTCTCGGAGGTGACCATTTCCCCAGCCCCGCGGCCGCCCACCCCCCGCCCCCCTCCTTCTCGCTGTTCCCGGGCCCCCAACCCCGCCCCCTCTCTGCGCAGGACCGGGGCTCCCTCTCCCCGCCCCGCCCGGAGCCGGGGAGTCCTGGCGCGCCCACTCGATTGTTTCAACCTGCTCCCCCTTCCTCCACCAGCAACTCGGCGAATCCAGCCTCCTCCCTACGTTGCAGCGGGGTTTAAAGCAGCGAGAGCGGGAGAGGGAAGAACTGCTCAGCCGGCCCCGTTAATTCGACAGGCCCCTGGGCCGCCTGCCCCGCTGCACTGGCCTACTCTCTTCCTCCAACCCTGCAGCTGCACTCGGGGCACAACCTGGAGCGCGTGAGCACACACACACACTCACGCCCGCGAGCCGAGCGGAGCGCCCCAGACCCTCCCGCACACACGGCACGGGAGCGCGCGCACACGCCCAGGCCCGCGGGGTTTAATCTGCACACGCGGGGGCCCTGAAATATACACCTCGCGTCTTCGGTGACGCCCCCGCGGGCGAGGGGCCGCTTCAGGAGACGCGGCGACACCTGTATTGGGGAGCGGGGAGAGCAGGGAGGAAGGAACCTCTGCAAAGACGATTTTCGGACACTAGGGATATACTGACTCGCAGAGCTTTCGGAAATTTACGAGGCGATCGCTAGTGTGAGGGGTTCCTTCTGATCCTGATGCGCCTCTTGAGGTTATTTGTTGGGCCGCACACACACGCACACACGTACATCACGTACGCACACGCACACCCGCGTCCACACACACCTGCACTGTCTTTTGATGCTCGGGCGCAAACCCTGTGTAGACGCAGCCTTCTCTGCAACCAAGTGCTTCTGCAGCTGCGCCTGTGCCCGTGCGAGGTGCTACCGCGACAGCGTGAGTTAAGGATGAGAGAGGAACAGAGCTATTTTCTTTCTAAACGCGGTTAAGCTTTGGTTTCCTTCCCTTCCTCTGCACCAAAAGAAGCCTAAATCCTAGCTTCTTTAATCAAATGCTAAGGAAGGAGCCGGCCGACTCTGAGCCCGTGAAGAGAAAAAAGAAATGAAAGATGAAAAGGACCCGCTAAATCTCCCAAAATTACAGGAGAAAACAAGATATTAAGTAAGCGGTAGATATGCAGACGGATGAAGGCGATATTGAATCGAATCTGCTTCTCCAGGCACTGTGCCACCTGCGCGCCCATCTCTTTGGAGATGCAGAGACAGAGAGAGGGCGAGAAGGGGGCAAAACAAGGGCGGTGGGACGTGCTGTGGAGGCTGAGGGGATGAAGGGGTGCGCGGGGGCTCTGACTGCGGCCCTTTGTGACGCGGAACGTTTGCACAGGGTGGCCCCTTCCCGCATCCCGCAGGTGCGGTACACCCAGAGCTGGGGGCCCGAGGGCCAGGGTTCGGGGCCTAGGGGCGGGGCCTCGTGGCCCCACCCTGTTGACGTCACCAGGCGGACGGGCTGGGCGGCAGTGGGGGGTAGCCCTTCCAGCGTCCAGGGGCGGTGTGGCAGCCCCGGGTGTTTCCTTTTCCTGCGCTCTGAGGCTCCTGGAAGAGCCGAAAACTTGGGCGGCCAGGGGGCGGGGCGGGGGCAGGTGGCGAGAGGCGGGTGTCTCTTGGACCCGCCCCCGACGCCCTCCAATGGCAAGGCGAGAGGTTGGTCCGAGGGGCGGGGCCTCGGGGAGCCGCGGTAGGCCCCGCCCACAGCCCCGCCCCACCCCTCGGGGCCCCGCGCGTGCTGCCCGCCAGGTTTATCCCTCCTCCGCCCAGAGTTGGGGCGCCGGCTCCGAGCCCAGACCGTTGCAGGGCCCGACGGGGGGCGGTGTAAGGCTTTTTGCCCTTAACGTCCTTGCCTTTCTCCCGCTCACTCACCCGCCCTCCGCTCCCGGATCTTACAAGACGTCGTTTTCTGAGAGTGCCCTGGGATTTCCCCATCCCACCCCCTGTCATCCGAACTTGGGGCGTTGGGGGTGTGCAAGCTGGCAGCGCTGAAGGGCTAAATAAAGCAGAGTGAAGCAGAGGGCGGGCGGTTTGCGCGTGCGCACGGCCACCAGCTTCGGGTGGGCCGGTCCTGGGTCCCAGCCCATCCCGCGGGGTGGGGCGCGCCGTCGCTGGAACCCCGCTGGCCTTCCCTCCACTTTCCTCCACTTGCAGCCCAGCCTCCCCTCGCTGGTGAGGGTCGTTTGGAAAGTGAGGAAGTGAGAGAGCAGAGTCAGTACTGTGCATAAACGATATTGGGGTAAATGGTTGAAAGCAGATGCTAACAGTGTTTTTATTTTTTAATTCTTAATTTAAAAAGTACTGGTCTTTCTGCCGTCGGGGCTCCAAGAGAGGTTGGTTTTTCCTAATTTCTTTATTAAAGGATAATGAAATCCAGGGTTGCCAACGCATGCTGGCTCTTTGGGAACATTGCGGGCAATATCCACGGTTGAAGGTGGCCGTGGAGAAGGTTTCCTCCTTTCCTTTCTTAACTTGAAATGTCTACTCCACGTCATACTTGAGGCGAAAAAGCAGTGGACTGGACACGAGTGGGGAGACGCAGGTCCTAGGCCTTGTGTCGTCAGTAGTGCGGTGACCTTGGTCTGTCCCCACGCTTCTCTGACTTGCAGTTTGGTAATCTGAAAAAACAGCGGAGATCGGACTACGACCTGATCTCCAAGGCGGTTTTCGCCTTTGGTGTTTTGTGGACTGGAGGTTTTCCAGAATACTGTGGATGTGCAGCCCGAGGAATAAAGTCCATGCAAGGATGCTTGTTACAGGTGCCTTCTTGCAAAAGGCACGTTTCCTTTTGATAAGCAATTTCGTTTAAAGTTAAAGAAACATATGCAGTTCAGGATTAAAAAAACCAAGAAATTGGTGCTGTTTGGATCTGCATATCAAAATGAGCCAGAGGTACCCCTCCCCCCCGAAGGTAGGTCTGCATAATTAAGGCATAAATGTGCAAAACTCCTGTCCCTAAAACTGCCAGAAAGAGACCACGTCTAATTTGAAGCCTGGTTGGCACCACCTTCCTTTCGCGGTTCAGGGTCCTGCAGCTCCCCCCCACCGCACGCCTCCGCCCCCAGCGGCGCATGCAATGTTCCACACACATGCGGACACCAGGTGTGGCTGCGTGTGTTCTTGCACTGGTAACAGGGCAAAGCATTGAGCCAGTCCATTTCCCAACTCTCTCTACCAATCCATCCTAAGTGGACTTTCCAGATGCTACCATTTTAAAAACACCCCTTTGAAATTATTTGCGAGAGCAGTAGCCAGGTCTACTAGGAAATCCCACCTCTTCCTGGGTCAGAAAAAAATCCACTGCTGTATTAGAATGGATTGCTCTAACGATACATCTCTCTCATAAATTTAGTCTGTCATTTTTTATACCTTCAACTAGAGTCCTTAATCAAAAATATGAATATTAATGTATATAGCTCTTTTATTTAAAATGACGACAACCATACCATATTTAAATAATCATGTGAACCAAGAGGGGGTTAACCTTTTTTCGAGATATGGTGGTAGAGTCCTAATAAAAACCCACTTTGGGAGGCTTGGGTCTCCCTTTGCCTCTGCTACTTGGTAAGGTGATTTTTCACTCTTTGATCACTGCTTTAAAATTAGTTGAGACGTCTAGGACTTAAATCTATGGCTGGCAGAAGAAACTTGATTTTAATGCAGAAATCTGAATCCTGGGAGCAAATGTTATGTTTGAAATGTATGCGTGTGATTACCTTTCTATTTAACAATAAATACTTTATTTTTTTAAATTAACATTTTTATTATGAAATAGATGCACAAAACAGAGCTGCACAGCTCAGTAATTTATCACAAAGTGAACATCTATGTGGTCCCCCTTCAGACTGAAACAGAACATGACACCTAAAAGCAATCTGTATTCCTAGATAAGATCCTAAATCAAAAAGGTCAGAGAAATCGTTGGGACAGTTAGCAAAATTCGATTGTGGTCTGTGAATGGGACGTTAGTTGGTACTAATGTTGATTTCCCAACTGGAGAGTTGTAGGGTGATCACACAGAAGGTTGTCCTTGTTTGGGGTGGGGACACACTGGAGTACATAGGGGAGATGAGATGTCATACCTGCAGCTTGTTCCCACAGGGTTCAGAAAAGGAATAGCAGTAATGGGGATAAATAGACAGCAGTGGGACAACACAATAAAATGTTAAATTGGAGAATCTTTGTGTGAAGGGCTATGGGAGTTCTTTGTACAGTTCCGGCAATTTTTCTTTATGTTTAAAGTTATTTCAAATGAATTATTTTAAAAAATCTACTCCAGGTGGTTTAAGGGCTTAGATAGCGCCCCGCCCAAAAGCTTTAAAAACTAAGTGAAATATATATCAATAGATGAATATTCTTAAACTTTAAATAAGCATAAAAAGCATGAACTGGAAATGATTGACAAATTTGACCATGATAAATGAAAAACTTCTGTTCATAAAGTAACACCTTAAAGGAAAGGAAAGGACAAATTACCAAAATCACCAAAATTGGTATCAAGAACTAAAGAATTCCTGAAACCATTTTTTTTTTTTTTTTTTTTGCGGTACGCCGGCCTCTCACTGTTGTGGCCTCTCCCGTTGCAGAGCACAGGCTCCGGACGCGCAGGCTCAGTGGCCATGGCTCACGGGCCCAGCCGCTCCACGGCATGTGGGATCTTCCCGGACTGGGGCACGAACCCGTGTCCCCCGCATCGGCAGGCAGACTCTCAACCACTGCGCCACCAGGGAAGCCCTAAACCAATTTTTTAAAGCATGTACACATGCACACACACACACCCTGAAATAAAACTGGGCAAAAGACGTGAAAAGGCATTTCACAGAAGAGAAAGCATGTATGGCTTATTCCAGGAATGTAAGCAAAACTGGCTTAATGTTCAAACCCTCAGTGTCTCCATGTCTTTCGTATCCTGAGAGCCTCTCCTTTGGGGATGATCTCACCCTGGTCCATGTGATGTTTTCTCACCACCACACTCACACCAAACAGTCGTGGTGAGACTACTTCATAAACCAGGTGTGTTCTTCTCAATGAATCTCCTTAGGGAGTAACAGCATGTTGACCCGTTCCACCTCTGGGGATGTTAACCTCAATTGCCTGGTTTGTCAGGTGTCTCTTCCTCAACTTCATCATTTCTCCCTGTGTAATTGGTAAGTGTTTTGGAGGGAAGTATTCCGGGATTACACTGATTTCCTAGTCTTTATCATAACTCCGCATGAGGGCCCTAGCATCCCCCGAGCACTCCCAAGTCAACCACCTCTATGATGGTTACCAAATGGTGATTCTCTTTTTTCCTCATTTCTTCTAAATTTGTTACTTGACATTCTACTGTAAGGAAGAACTTCCTTCTTCCCACCCTTCTTTCCCTTCTCCTTCCCCCTCTTCCCTCCCTTCCTCCCTCCTTCCCTTCTCTCCTGCCTCCCTCCCTCCCTCTCTCTTTTTCTCCCTTTCTCTCTACCTTTCTTTATTTCTTCCTCTTTCTTTCCTTCCTTCCTTCTTTCTCTTTCTTTCTTGCTTCCTTCCTTCCTTTATTCCTTTATATCAGTATCATCTCATGAATTTCTGTTTTATTTAATGTGCTGTAATCCCCTCTCATTCCTATTTTAAGAGTCTCATGCTCTACTGACTGAGCTAGCCAGGTGGCTTAGCCCCTATTTTAATGCTCAAATTGTCCCCTACTTAGCCGGTGGGGGCCCCTTCAAGCCGATTTTTGTGTCCTCTCAGTGTATCCCGATCATTTGTTGAGAGTTCTTACTAGCTGACACAAAGGGATATTCTGGGCTCGCTTTGTCTTGACCCAGCCCTGGAATCAGTCCTTTCTCTAAAAGCTCTGCTTCTTTGCAGTTTCAAAAGCAAGATCTAGGCCCTGACAGTGCCTGTCGCTGTTCGGGAGCAATCGTTTCTGGGCCTCCTCAGAAGACAGAGTTGGGAACGGGATGTGTGTTCACACGCACGTACATACACAGTCCTAGTTATTTCACCTGCTGCAGGAGCTTACTAGCTGTTTTCAGGGAACTTACTTAATTTTGCAGCTCTTCCTTATTTCTTTCAATGGAATATAGTTTGATTCCATTATTTTCTTTTACACCTGGAGGAAGAGTTAAAAGTGACATTTGTCAAGTAGCTGTTTATCCCCAGAGTGAGAGCTTCAGCAGCACATCAGGATCCTGTGTCCACACAAGAAAGAGCAGCCACTTCTCCCAGCAGAGCCTATGGGTGTCGTCTTTCCTCTTCTTAAAGTATTCCATGATTTTTAAAAAATAAGTTCAACTGATTCATCTGTTTGAAACTGTCATTTTACCAGATGTATATTTTTCCAACGATACTTTTGAAAAACGTGATTATATTTTCAAGAACGTGTGCTGCTCAAATGCTGAGACGGTCCTGATGTGGAGGCCAGGCTGGCCACAGATGTCATCGATTATGTTGTGAATACACTGAGAAGGGAGCTTGGCTGGCAGCATGGCAGCCACTGCCTCTCTCCCGTTTCCGTCCTTGTGTGAGGCTGGGCTCCAGGACAGTCTTTATGAAAACTTTTCGGATAGACTTCCTTTCCATTTGTGGGTATAAAGAGGGTCCTGGTGATAAACTTCTGGGTGTCAATCCGTCTCGCCCTGACAAAACAGTGAACTCAACCTCACCGGCAGTAAGTTCCTGATGGTCGTGAATCATTTATTAACACAGAATGGAAATGATCACACTGTAGGTCACACTTGGTGTCAGACCAACGTGGGATCTGAGTTCTGGCTTCCTCCCTAAACGTATTTGCTGTGAAAGGATGGTCCAGTTATTTACTCCTTTAGGCTTCAGTTTTCTTACCTTTAAAATGGGGAGAAAGATATTGACCATACGGGAGTTGTTGAGAAGAGAAAGCGTGGTGTTGTATTTAACAAGCTCACTGTGGGGCATGGCCTCGGAAGAGAGGAAACCTTCTCTGCCTCCCGGGCTTCCGTTTTCAGACCGCAGGGGTTCTCACCCTTCTTACTGGGGGGGGGTGGGCAATGGAGCAGCACACTCTGGGTCTCTCTGTCTCAATTTCCTCCTAGTTCGTCTGTGCCTGTTTCTCTGGAGTCCCTTCTCCCAGTGATTCAGGTCACTGTGCTGTTGGTCATGTCTTATGCTGGCGATGGCCTTCGTTTGTTTTCAGGAGCCTCTGAGATTGGTCCACCTCTGGACAGCTTGCTACGTTCGTGAACTTGGAATCTGCTCTGCAGCCTGCTTACCTCTCTCTCCTTCCAGAGACATGTGGGCGCGGCACATTGGTCCCAAGATTGGAGTGGGCAGAGGGAGGCCCACTTAGGCCTCAAGATTAAGCCATCTTCTAGGCTACAGGGACATATGGTACAACACAGGGAATATAGCCAATATTTTCTAAAGACTGTAAGTGGAGTGTAACCGTTAAAAATCACATAAAATTTAAATAAAAAAATAAATTAAAAAAGCCAGAATACATGCAGAAAAGAAGAGGAGATTAAGCCATCTTCTCTACTCGAGTTTTTATTAGAGGTTTGCTGTGAGATGCCAAGTGTTTGCCCAGATGGATGAAGCTCTTCTCTGTTTCTCATCAGTTTGTGTTCATGTGTGTACTCTGTTCAGGACCTTGGGCCAAAGGAGGGGTGAACAGCACCCCAAAACCCTGACACATTGCACATAGTCACTGATGAAAGCATATGTGTAAAACACATAACCCTGGGTGAACCTGGACCCCCAGGTTTTTTGAGGGAGCCTGGAATAAAGAATTTGAAAGAGATTGAAGCAGCCAAATCTGGATTGTAGTGATGAAGCACTATTTCAAAATGAATAACTCATACTTTAAGAAATAGACTGACGTTAAGCTGAGGTGTGATGGTCTCGCTGGGGTTATAGGTTATGGGTTGAATTGCATCCTTCCAAAAAGATGTGTTGAAGTCCTAACCTTCAGGACCTCAGAATGGGATATTTGGAAGTAGGGTCTTTATAGAGGTAGTCAAGTTAAAATGAGGTCTTCAGGGTTGGCCCTAATCCAATATCACTCATATCCTTATGAGAAGGAGAAATTTAAACACAGAGACCGTCATGTACAGAAAGAAGATGATGAAGACAGCAGCCATTCAACGATGGAGTCAGGATTGGATGTTGCCTCTTTGAACCAAGAAATGCCAAAGATTGCCGGTAAACCACCTGAAGCTAGAACAGTCTCCCTCACAGGTACTTCCTCAGAAGGAACCAACCCCGATGACCCTGGGATCTCAGACTTACAGCTTCCAGAACCTTGAGACAATAAATGTCTGTCTTCTAAGTCACCCAGTTTGCGATGCTTGCGGCCGGCAGCCTTAGCAAACTAATCCATAGAGCCAGACGTGACACTGCTGGCGGGGGTGGGTCACCCAAGGGAGCGGGATTCCTGGGAGGAAGCAGTCTTGGAGAAGGAAGTGAGGCGGGCTTTAGCGTGAGCTGAAGGAAGGGCTTCCTGCCTTCTCTGTGGCCAGAGCTCCACTGGGACATGGGGAAGGCTGAAGTACTTCCACTCGTGGTGGACGTCCACCAGCTACTCTGTCTGCAGGAAGCAGGCGGGAGTGAGGCAGAGCCCAGCACAGTTGTGGGCTGTGGTTGTGGTTGTGTATTGTTTTCTGTGTTGTATTTCCCTTCCGTCACTTCTGATCCTAGGAAAGTCTCGCTAAGAGTTTACAGCTGTATCGTGAGAAGTGATGCCCCACATTCGGGATGAAGGATTCAAGAGGTGAACAGAAGGCACCAGAAGAGGCACAAGTGCTGTCCTGGGGCACCCGCAGGCCTCTGGATGGTGTTTGAACAGGGGAATTTGAGGGGAATGTCCCTGGCCCATTGGAGGTGGCCCTTTGGGAAATGCTTAGAAATATCTGGGCGAATTTTGAGGGAGTGGATAATTGGGTAATTCACAGCAATAAGTCTCACCACATTTAAAGTGTATATAACTGAGACATAATTAAATGAGGGCATACCTTTACTCAAATGATGTCTAAGGAGGATGCTTCCAGGCTTAAAATTCTATTATTTTAATTAAACAAAACTGCCACTGAGTAGTGACTAGCTGTCACAAGCCACGTGCTTGCTTCTGCAGGTGAAGGAAAGTTGCCTTCGGACCCTCAGGCAAGGCCGTGGTAGCCTATCTAGGGCCACTGCTCAGAAGCAGGAACATACTGGCAGCTGTAAGGAGTGACAGCTGGCTGCATATGCAGAAGGCACAATTTTCGCATCTGAAAAACCCGTTGGGGCTGGTGGTTGTGGGGAGCTGGGTGATTTCTAAGATTCTTTCCAGCACAGTAATTCCATGATTCTGGGAGGACAGAAGAACTAGTGGGTGTCAGACCAACAATCTGAGGCTATTCAGTTTGAGGACAAACCACCCTACACATTAAGAGCCCCAAAGAGTACGAAGTATTAACGCCCATGAGTAAACTAAGAGAGCCTTTACGGAGCATCTTCCATAATACAGGTGCAATCTAGGTGTATCGGGGGAGCAAAATGGACCTGGTTTCCAACCTCATGCGTCTTAGGATCTAGAAAGACACAGGTAAAAAAACTGATGAATAATTACAAACTGTGAAAGGAGCTCACACTTCCTCATGGTGTGAGAAAGAAGAGCTATAACAGACAGAATCTCTTTACATTGAGTAATTGTATCAGTGTCTTAGAGCTGCTATAACAAATGACCACAGACTTGGTGGCTTAAAAGAACAGAAGTCTATTGTCTCACAGTTCTGGAATCTGGAGACTTAAAATCAAGGAGTCACAGGGCCATGCTCCTTCTAAAGTTTTTCGAGAGGGTCCTTCCCCTCTAAAGGTTTTACAGAAGGGTCCTCTACTAGCTTCTGGTGGTTGCTGGCACTGCTGGAATTCCTTGGCTGGTAGCTACCTCCAATCTCTGCCTCTGTCTTCACGTGGTCATGTTCCCTCTGTGTCTTCAAATGTTTCTCTCGTTATGAAGATAGCAGTCATTAGATTTAGCACCCACCCTAATCCAGCATGACCTCATCTTATCTTGGTTACACCTGCAAAGACCCTATTTCCACATTCACAGGTATCTGGGTTAGGACTTGACCATGCCCTTTTGAGGGACACCACAGCAATCATGGAGGTTTTCTCTGAGCAGTTGATATTTAGGTTGAGACCTGAAAGAGAAAAAGCAACAGCTGGGCAAAGAGCAAAGAAATCATAAAACTTGAGGTGGGAAGGAACTTGCATGTGTGAGTCTCAAAGAACCCAGCCAGTGAAGGTGGGGTATAGTGAGGGGACAGCAGCGGTACCAGATGAGTTTGGGGCCAAGCAATCCACCTTAAGGAATTTGGATTTTATTCTAAAAGCTCTGGGAAGCCCTGGGAAGCCATTGGAGAATTTCAAAGGAGGGTAGGGTCACATGAGGGCGGAAACGTGACCTGGTCTGGACAGGACAAAGAAGAGCTCTGTGGGTCATGGAGTGAATGGGGCCAGGAAGAGGCGGGGAGTCTGTGCAGGAAGCTATCGAGGTGGCAGGTGAGAAAGGATGGAAAGAAATGGGTGGATTCTTCAGACATTAAGAGACCGAATCAACAGGACTGATCTGGGTCGATTGATTCCTAATATAGGTCTTGGTCTAGAGACACAAAGTAAATTTTTAGGGACTTGCACGTAGCTTAACTCAGCTCATCAATTTAACTTATAAAAATTAAGTAGTATCCACATCAGAGCTTGAGTCCAATGCCTTTTACTAGGTGTTGACAAAAGATGGCCCTCAGGTCACATTTGACCTGAGATAATTTTTGCGTATTCTACGCAGCATTTGAATAACAGGGAGAGATCGCATAACAATCTAGAGTGCCAGTTGCTCTTGGCAAGTCAGGAAAGCTGGCAGCAAAGGGACCCGCAGCCTTTCTTGGCCCAGCGAGCTGGAATTGAGCACAGCTTTCCCCTCTAGACAGACAATGGGCTCTCCGGTCATCCCAGCCTGCGACTGTGTTTTGCTGTATCTCCAACGTACTTCTCTTATTTAACTTCACCTCCCTGGCCCCTGTGGGGCTCGAGTTTGCTCCTCTAATTATAGGAAACAGAATGGTTTCGTTTTGTGCGGCACCTCTGCATATGTCCCTGCATATATGAGCTTGCGTGACAGTGGGTGGGTGGGTGCTGGAGCACGTGGGATTCAGGCTCCTGTCTTCCTCTCTAGAGACTTTATAAACTTGAACCAGAAGGAGTATGACAACGCCAGAAAGTGGTCTGACTGATCCCATGTAAGGATTCAAGTATTAAATTCAATAGAGCTTTTGCTTCTTTTCCAAATTTTAGTTCTTCCCCCTGGAATTATCTGGCATTGGTCATGACAGCCTTTCAAATCACAAAGGACAGTAGTTTATGCACATCATATTCTGTTTAAGAAAGCAGGCAGGGCTTCCCTGGTGGCGCAGTGGTTGAGAGTCCGCCTGCCGATGCAGGGGACACGGGTTCGTGCCCCGGTCCGGGAAGATCCCACATGCCGCGGAGCGGCTGGGCCCGTGAGCCATGGCCGCTGAGCCTGCGCGTCCGGAGCCTGTGCTCCGCAACGGGAGAGGCCACAGCAGTGAGAGGCCCGCATACCGCAAAAAAAAAAAAAAGCAGGCAAATTTTGAGGGGATTTTCACAAACATGATGAAATCCTAAAAAAGAAAGCTTGTATTCGACTCCAGTTTTCAAGGAGATTAATCTTCTTAGAATACGGCAGTTCCTAGGATTGTTAGAAAGAAAGCGTTTCAGTAATTATAAGCGCCTTGGAAAATTGATTTGTGTATTTCCCCCATGAACTGATTTCTAAATTGTGAAACCACAAGGGACTGCAAATTGCATACAACTTCAGCTATGGGAACAAATGTTTTCTTAGCAAAGAAATATGTCTAAAGCTAACGTGAGATAATCTCTTAGCCAGTCTCTTAGAGGCATGCTGCCTGCATATCTAAGTGGGCTTTTGTTCACAGGCAAGCGGCTAAAAGGAAATTCTTGTTTCTGCTCATGAAGAAGTAACTACCATCTCCAGGAGAGTCACAGAAAGGAAATGACTGTTTCCACTTACATGTTCTCCAAACAACAATAAAATGTTTATTAGCAGCAGAATGAAAGGACATAT
This sequence comes from Tursiops truncatus, assembly GCF_011762595.2. NCBI lineage: Eukaryota > Metazoa > Chordata > Mammalia > Artiodactyla > Delphinidae > Tursiops > Tursiops truncatus. The sequence goes on from NC_047043.1 coordinate 4,109,370, forward strand.
TATACTTTAGATTCCTAGAACTTTACTGAGCTTTATTCCCTGTACCCTTTGGCCTAATTGTCTAGTGTCTTGTCACAAAACAGGATAAAATGTACCGGAAACTTGTGACAGATTGTTCCCAGTTAGAATCTGCCTGAAGTTGAGATGACATCTACAGTCTCCATTAAATGATGGCAATGGTGGCGTTCTAGTGGAAAAGTAGGAAAGTGGTTTTATTAATGTATGTGTTTCAGTTTTGGTTAGAAGCAGAACTCCTTAATAACATTTGTGTTGGAAAATACGGTCTGTCTTATTGGAGTCCCTTATGTTTCTCAAAAACTAAAGTGGAGAGAAGATGGGGATGGTGTGCGATTTGACCAGCAGTTTGTCCAAGTTTCTGTCATTCTTTGGAACCCAACGAATTGTTGACGATTCTTTCTTCAGCCTGAATTGGTTATAAGGAAACGTTTTTCCTCCTGCCTTCCCTCCCTCCCTCCCTTCCTTCCTTCCTCCCCTCCCCCTTCTTTCCTTTAATATAATGCTTGAGGGTTTTTTTTGTTTGTTTTTTTTGTTTGTTTTTTTTGCGGTACGCGGGCCTCTCACCTCTGTGGCCTCTCCCGTTGCGGAGCAACAGGCTCCGGACGCGCAGGCTCAGCGGCCATGGCTCACGGGCCCAGCCGCTCCGCGGCACGTAGGATCCTCCCCGACTGGGGCACGAACCCGCGTTCCCCGATTCGGCAGGCGGACTCCCAACCACTGCGCCACCAGGGAAGCCCTGCTTGAGTTTTATTATATTAAATACATGCATAGATGAATGAATAAATATCAGCTCTCAGGAAAAACGGTTGTATCCTAGAAATACGTCTTAAGCAATACGTCCGGAAATTGGATAGCCAAGAAGTGATTTATGATGGAGCTGACCAGTCAGTGGAAGTGCCGCCTCCGGTTAGGCAGGTGAGAGAACATTCTTGTACTCGTCAGCGGGAAGTCAATATTCATTTGACATTTAAATCAATAGACCCACTTTGGATGGCTATGAGCTCCTTTCCGTGCCTGTGGCATTCCTGTCTGAGTCCGGGCATTTACCCCAGCACATTTCACTGGTCTTTCCCAACCTTCGCCGCCCCGTTTGCACCCTGGAGGACCCAAAGAGGTGATTTTGCAGCACCTGTACCCCCGCTGCCAGAACGCTGCTTGCACCCCAGGCGAGCTGCTAAGGCAGTGTGCAGTGGATTTTCCGCTCTCTTGGGTACTACATCACATTGAATTTAACTGAATAAGAGACAGCATCCATTTTCCCTTGGACCCTGCCCACTGGTTACAGAATGGCATTTGAAATTCTTTACTGAAGCCGACTAGTATAATGTCAAGAGCTGCAGATTGGGGGTGGAGGGAGGAAAGTGGTGGTGCATGCAATGAGCATTTTCCTTTTTCAAAGCTGAAGCCAAGTAGCGTTTACCCCGCCTTGGCATGTAGGTGTACAGATGTGTTGGACTCTTCGGTGATGTTCTGGGATGTTGAGGAAGCCTGGTAAATGAGACTCAGGTTCACTCTAGTCTCCACTAATCGAAAGTAGAAACGTCTGCCTGCTTGCCTGAGAGTATCGACATCAGACTCTTGCGCCAGTACTGAGTATTTGCTCAGAGACCATTACAAAGTAATTGAAACATGGGTGCACATCCCCCAGTCTAAAGATCACATGTATTTATTGTGCTTTTTTTTTTTTTTTTTGTATCTCCCACACTGCCCAGCATTGTGAGGTGCAGAAGAATGATGCTCTTTTGGTGATAAAAAGACTGATGTTTACATTTTTTTTACTCTTTTCTGAACACTGGAAAAAATGAACAATTAACATGAGAAAGGATGTAATTTAGGTAATATAAAATGTTTAATTCAGAAAAGAGAAAGTTCACGATAGGCCCTTGTAGTTGGAAAGGTTTTTTCTTCTCCAGACATTTTCTCCTCTCTCTTGCCACTCGCTGGATAAGATACTCATCCTTTGGGCTTCTAAGATGGGCACGTCTCATCCCTCTATTTGCCACATTTTATTTTATTTTATTTTTATTTATTTATTTATTTTTTGCGGTATGTGGGCCTCTCACTGTTGTGGCCTCTCCCATTGCGGAGCACAGGCTCCGGACGCACAGGCTCCGGACGTGCAGGCTCAGCGGCCATGGCTCACGGGCCCAGCCGCTCTGCAGCACGTGGGATCCTCCCCGACCGGGGCACGAACCCGTGTCCCCAGCATCGGCAGGCGGACCCTCAACCACTGCGCCACCAGGGAAGCCCTGCCACATTTTATAATGATTATACATAGGGTGACTGGACATCCCGGTTTTCCCAGCACAGTCCTCATTTATGTCTGTTATTCTAGAATAATTATAAGTGGCTCCCCCTTGTACCTCCCAGAGTCCCAGTTTAGATTATAAATATAACACAAATATAAACTGAGGACCACACAGCCCTGGCTTTTTAAAATACTGTTGCAGTCAAATAAGCACAATCTAGTAACTAAAAGTCATTAAAAATGTTTCCTGTGTCTCGGGAAGAACATGAAAGATGATCTAAGTTATCATCTACAGCGGCATTCTTCAGAAATCTGTCTCCTCTCTTTCCTAAATGCCTGGTAGCAGTGGCTGCTCTAAAGCCTTTCAAACAAAACACCCCTACCTTCCCCAACACCGACCCACACCTTTTATTTTGTCTTTCTGGCTTCTCTCTCCCTTTCTCTGTCTATGCGGGTTCTCTTTTTCTATCCATTCTCTTAACTCTGTCTCATAAAGTCCCTGAAGGTAACTGGGCAAAGGTAGAACTCTCTTTCGGGGGTGAGGTGGGGAAAGATTCTGAATTGGCCAAAGTTGTCTTGAGTGGGCTGGAAGTGAGAGGAGGGAAGGCTGAGGAGTCTCACTGGTGACTAAACGTTGCCTCTGTCACAAGTTATCTGAGAGCCAGTCTGAGTTTTGCATCCTAGTGGGCAGCACAGTGTTGGCAAAAGGAGCTACTCGACATGTGAGTGAATTGACGTAAATCAAGGAGGACTTTTACCTGGCTTTGAAGGAGGAACAATATCTGTGTGGGTGTAGAGGCAATAGGAGGAATTCCAGGGAAATAAGAATTAAGGTGTATGAAGTTGTGGGTTAATGTGTGTGTGGTGGGATGTGAAGAGACTGGGGAGATGGAATTGGGGACTCTCAGAGGGGAAAAGTGAGGAAGTCTACTGGCTTCCAAAAGTGGAGACAGCCGAGGAAGAGCTCTGGAATTCTGGGAGAGAGCTGTGCAGTAGAGAGCCAAGGTAGGTTCACGAAGTAGGGAATGACATGGTGGCAGTCATAGTTCAGATTAATCTGCCAACTGTGTTTGGGGCAGTTACTATGCTTGTCCATTGGACTGCAGTGTGATGGATAAAGAGCATATAGCACATAGAAGGAACTCAATAAATGATGGCTAACATCATCACCAACATCATCACCCCCATCACCAACATCATCACCCCCATCACCAACATCATCACCACCGTCACCAACATCATCACCCCCATCACCAACATCATCACCACCGTCACCAACATCATCACCACCGTCACCAACATCATCACCCCCCTCACCATTATCACCACCATCACCAACATCATCACCACCATCACCAACATCATCACCCCCATCACCAACATCATCACCCCCATCGCCAACATCATCACCCCCATCACCAACATCATCACCACCATCACCAACATCATCAACCCCATCACCAACATCATCACCCCCATCACCAACATCATCAACCCCATCACCAACATCATCAACACCATCACCAACATCATCACCCCCATCACCAACATCATCACCACCATCACCAACATCATCAACCCCAACACCAACATCATCACCACCATCACCAACATCATCACCACCATCATTTTGATTATTGGGAAAGTCTTGAGGCAGAGAGATAAACTGGTGGGTTGTTTAAGGGAGGTATTGTGGAAAGAAATAGAGAGGCTTCTCTGGGAAGAAAGGAGAATCCATACATCAGAAGGACTGTGTGGTAGAAGAGGGAGGAGACACCTTTCTTAGAGCTCCTTGGGTGAAGTTAGGATGAGAGGAGGGAAGCTTATTTAGGCTCAGCATTAATGAACTTTCTCATACTCAACATGCCAACCATTCAACAGATTGTTCCACGAAGAAGGGAGCTCCCTGTTGTTGGAAGAGCCAAGCAGAATCTGGATAATCATCTGCCAGGGATATTACAGATGCTTTAATAAACATGTGGAAGAGAGGAGTTATTTCCTCTGAGATTCCTTCCACCTGAAAGATGCAAGGATTTGTAGACCTTTAGAGTGTGAGCCAAGTTGGTAGCAGATAAAATGGCACAAAAAGGTCATGGTCTACACCAATGATTCTCAGTTGTGGGTGATTTTGCCCCCAGGGGACACTTGGCAGTGTCTGGAGACATGTTTGGTTGTCAGAACTCAGGGGAGGGTGCTATCGGCATCTAGTGAGTAGAGGTCCAGGATGCTGTTAAACGCGTTGCAATGCACAGGACAGCCCCTACCCCCAAGAAAGGGTTATCTGGCCCCAAATGTTCATACTGGTGAGGTTGGAGAACACTGGCCTGTAGTTTCACAAGTCCATTGACTTCTTCTGTTGAAGAGTGAAGAGAGTTGCTGGGTGGATAAATGTTGGCTCACATTCACCAGGGAGTATTTTCCTAAGCAGTGAGCCAGAAATACTGCCGAAAATGCCCTTTCAGTTGTGGGTTTCACACACATCTTAAAGGTTCTTCTTTTTTCTTCAAAGCTTCTTTGAAGTCAGTGAAACTGGTTAAGAAATGCAGTAGGTGATAAGGACAAACTCACTGTTCGAACTTGTTTGAAACCTAATTCTGGCTGCCATCCAGGAGGCTCTATGGAGTGCAGGCTTGTATTCATCATACTTCCTGGAGGGCAAATGACTTCCTTGAAGGCTGAAGATGAATAAAGAAGGTTCAGGTTTCACAGATTTTTCTTGGTAACCTGGCCATTTCCTCATTTTGTACATGGCTCACGAATAGTTATGATGACCGTAGGTCCAGATTTGCCTGAAACACTCATGGTTTGCCCATAATGTACTGGGGTGATTGTTAATAGTACTTCCTTTTATCAACAAAAGTGTCCTGGCTTAGGCAATAAATTATATGGCCACCTTAAAATTAATTGACCAATGGGTATTTTAATGATACATTCACACCATTTTAAATAATATGCACTACTTAACGTTTGCACTATCAGTTTAAAAATAACTCCCCAATAATAATTTGATTCATCACCATCATCACAATAGCTAATTTGAATAACTTGTCCAAAATAGAGATGACCTCTCTCCTTCAAGCCCCTTGTCAGTCCATTTCCTCTTGTGATCCACAGCCCACATTTACGACTTGCTTGTGCAGACCGTGGAGATTAAATCTGTGGCCACAGAAAAAAGTAAGTAACTTGCGAAGGGCCTTTTGACCTTGCTCTGACCATTGCTCAACCCAGAAACACATTTCTATAAGACAAACAGCCCTTCTCTAACCAGTTATGCAAATTCTTTCTAAATCACAACCAATTCTGTATTAATTTTTACATCCCCTTTTGTCTTTTCTATCCACTTCTCAACTCCATTTCCTAAACCAATGCCCTTTCTTCAACTTTGATTCCCAAAGAGCTGATTTTGAAACACGGTTTAATTGGTTTCCCGAAGCATGTAAAAAATGATAGATCTGATTAGGCAAATCCGTATTTTACAAATGCAATGTATACAGTCTCACCATAGAATACTTTAAACAGAGTATGACTTCTGTTCCATGAAGCTTTCTGGCCATATAGACCACAAACTACTTTCTATTTGTCTAGATTGTATTTTTCCTGCATTGTTTTGTCCTATATTGTACTCTCCTCAGCTCTTTGGGGAAGGGAAATGTTTGTTCAGCAGGTGCTATGTATGGTAAATTGCTGAATGCATTTATGCTGTTGTATAAATAATGAACATTTCTGCATTCGCAGATACTTTGATAGTCACAGTGATAATATGTCTCCCTTATTTTAGCAAAAAAAAAAAAAAAGGATGTAAGAGGTTTACCTTGCTTCAGCAGATAAGACATATCAGGCTGGCACATGACCTTATTTTTCTTCTTAAAACTGGAGTGAGGCAGTCCATGAGATTGCTCATAAAATATGCCAGTTGCTTAGAATGCAAAAACCATGATATTCACTGTGCTCAGTCTTAGAATTCATCTCATTTTCCCTTCCCAGTTGACTCCCCCAGTTTAGGACTCATAGGTTAAATCATCAGGAGATTCTTTTCCTACTCCTTCTCTCTGCCCTCCCAGCTTAACAGGTGATAGCACACATGTAGTCAGAAGCAGGGACTTGGGGATCCATCAGGAATTAGAAAATCCGACCTATCACTTACCAGCTGTGTGACCTTGGGCAAGTCAACTAATCTCTGTGGGTCTCATTTGTCTCATACGCTTTAGGGGTATAAAAAAGGCTCATCTGATAGGGTCATTGTGTGTATATCTCAAGCACCTGCAACAGAGTAACACATAGAGTAAGGCAGCAACTCTTCTTTGTAGGTGCTCCCGTATCCCTACCATTACACGTCCCGCAAGTCAACTGTCATCATCTGTTCAAATACCTGTCCTCGTCACAAGATGGTGAGCAACTTAAGGGCGGGGGCAAGGCTTATTCATCTATATAGCCCCAAAGTCTAGCTTAGCAAATTTTAAGCATTCAGTACCTATTTTCTGAATCAATAAACCAGTAGAAGAATTTGACAGTTTTCAAGGGTGGTAATTTATTGTTACCCTCTCTCCCTACGTTCAAAAGAATTCCCTCGGAAAGTTCCAAACTGTGAAGTGTTCAGGCTCTCCCATGATTTTGAGTACAGTGTTTGATTTGGCTTTGGGGATAACTGTCCCTCTATCCCCACAGCACCAGGGGTAGTCACAGGCTGCCTCTCTGGAGTAGATGCTGTTGGCGCTCTGCCCATGTCATCTTTACTGGGCAGGTGCCTCCAACTCCTGTTGTCTGCTAACAGCACATGGCGGCAGCCCTTTTTGGAGATTTCTCCTCCACTAACAGGAGCCCCTTGCCCACAGATGCAGGGAGATTCTGTCCACCCTCCCTGCCAGGTAGCCTGCTGCTGCCAATGACTAACTGATACAGGCTATATAGCCAGTGCAGCCATAAATAACTAAATAATTTATTAAAAAAAAAAAAGAAACTGAGGACTGGGAAATGGAGTGGCCAAAACTGCAGTTCACCCTTGATTAACGGGGTTTGAACAGCGAGGATGCGGGTCAACTTACACACAGATTTTTAAAATAGTAACTACTGTGGTACCACGTGATCCACTGTTGGTGGAATCTGTGGATGCTGAGCTGCGGACACCAGGGCCTCCTATAAGGTTTACGCAGATTTTTGACCGCGTGGGAGTCGGTGCTTCTAATCTCATCATGGTTCAAAGGTGGCTGTATCAATTTAAATTCCCACCAACAGTGCAAGAGGGTTCCTTTTTCTCTGCACCCTCTCCAGCATTTATTATTTGTAGATTTTTGATGATGGCCGTTCTGACCAGTGCCGGTTTATGGCAAAGGATCAAAATGAGTTTCTTATGAATGTTTAATAATTCTCGACATTTGACAAAGGAAAAGATTATTAACAAAAAGTAGTCTTAAAAGCATAAGTCTAGAATGCCAGAATGTTCTAATTGCATCACTGACAGAAGTCCAGGTTAACTTATTTGTGGAAAACTAGCTGTTTTCCAGAACACTTGGAATAGGACATTCTTGTAAGATAGGGAAAGAGATGACAGAACTGATTTTCCAAAGACTATATTCAAGTCTAGCAAAACTAAACTGAGTGTACTTTCCCTCTGACAATATCAAGATTTTGTAGTGCTTCAAGTTGGAAATTATGAATATCTGTTAACTTAGCCTTAGAGATATGCAGCAAAAAATCTAATAATAGAGATTGTTCATTTATTACAACAGAGAGTTTGGAGTCAATGCATAAGCTGAGTTGACCTGATTTGCATGTTGGTCAGTAGGTTTCCAGAAATGGGTCCTGTGACCACACACAGCATCTTCACCCACAGAAAGGTCCATGTGGGTGGTGCTGGAAATGATATTAAAGACCGTTTATTCTAACTCACCTATGTTATTTTGGAGATGAAGAAACTGAGGAATGGAATTCCCTGGTGGTGCAGTGGTTAAGAATCTGCCTGCCAATGCAGGGGACACGGGTTCGAGCCCTGGTCCGGGAAGATCCCACACACCGCGGAGCAACTAAGCCCGTGTGCCACAACTACTGAGCCTGCGCTCTAGAGCCCACGAGCCACAACTACTGAGCCCACGTGCCACAACTACTGAAGCCTGCACGCCTAGAGCCTGTGCTCTGCAACAAGATAGGCCACCGCAGTGAGAAGCCCACGCTCAGCAACGAAGAGCCAGTGCAGCCATAAACAAACAAATAAATTTATTTAAAAAAAAAAAAGGAAACTGAGGACTGGGAAATGGAGTGGCCAAAACTGCAGTTCACCCTTGATTAACGGGGTTTGAACAGCGAGGGTGCAGGTCAACTTACACACAGATTTTTAAAGTAGTAAATACTGTGGTACCACATGGTCCACTGTTGGTAGACTCTGTGGATGCTGAGCTGTGGACACCAGGGCCTCCTATAAGGTTTACGCAGATTTTTTGACTGCATGGGAGTCGGTGCTTCTAACCTCATTATGGTTCAAAGGTCAACTGGATACATGTAAAAAAAACACGTAAGAGCTCCTTTCACCATGCTCTCAAGCTGGAAAGGCTGCAGCAGCTCTTGCTGTGTCGTCCTGCACTGGTCAGGCTAAGAATGAGCCAGGGTCGACAGCAGTGTAGGAGGGCTGCGAAGGGCATGTTTTCTCCCACCCTCTGCGGTTTAAGGAAACACTTGTCCTTGTATCGTTGTGGCCAAAGAGGTGAGAGGGGAAGGGAATTGTGATTTAATCTGCTAGTAGTGAGGTACCTCCACCTGCACCCCTGTACCCTGGGCTGGTTCAGGATATTCTAGCATCCCCTGTGGCTGACGGGGTCCACACGGCCCATACCCGGCTGAGAGTAACCTGGAGTAGAGGGAGAGATTTGGGTATTGGGGCACGAACACCTCTGGGAGGGTGTGTGGATGTTACATTTTCCCCTCCTTTCAGTCTCAGGGGAGCCCATCATGTTTCAGAGGTAAGGAAATGTGGGGGAGGTCCAGCATTTGGGTCTTTAAGGGTCCATGTGCAAGAAGACTGGATATCTTGAGTGGACCCAAATGGACATCCAAACAGACTGAAGACTTGAAGATGTGGGGACAAAAGCCGGGTGGGATTCACGGGACCCTGTGGGTGGACCCTGAGCACAGCACGGGTGCTGGAGCGTCGCTGCACCAAGTCATGGGCCAGCAGGTGCTGCTCGGAGCGGATCACGCGCGGCCCACACCAATGACAACTGATGCTGGAGCGTTCAGAGCACTCGGAGATCGTTCAACGAGCTGAGTCAGGCTGAAGACGGAGGAAGTTACGAATGAAGGCCATTGCGATTCTGTGTGCAGACTGAATCCTAAATTGGGGGTTCCCTTGTTTGCCTTTGCTATCGGAGAGCAGCGGATCGAAGTCCATCTATCAGGAGATTTGAGATACTGCAGAGGGCTGTTCAGACAAGCAACACATGTGTCAAAAGGGAGGTAAAAGGAAGGGCAAAGAGTAACCAATAAATAAATAACCTCCAAGCAAACAAAGAAACAAACAAAACCCCTCACCATCACCACTGGAGATGGCCTCATTTTTAAAAACACAAAAGCCCAAAAACAAAATATACTATCCCTGTGCCATTGTCTCTCAGGAGTTATAAGCAGCTGAAGGAGGTGGAAAATAGATTGCATTAGTAACAAAACAATCGCCCATGACAGTTTCAGGAGGAATGGAATATTAGTTGAGAAATGATACAGACAGCTGTGAGAAAACACAATGCGTGAAGTCCTATGTTTCTTTCATAAAGTTATTTTTAATGCTAGCAGGCAGAGATATTTTTTAAATGACTCTGTGCCCTTCCTAAGCTCTGAAGTCATGTTACTTAAGACTTATGGTTATTGGCAATCAGGACAGTCACTGTCAACACTGTAGGTATTTGGACAGGTGGAAGGTGGTATCAGAATCTGGAGCATGACACGTCAACGGTGCCTTTTCCATGTGTCTACAGGGAGCTGCTCCATCACCAGGTCCATTACTAAGGTCAGATCAAGGGCCCCTCTCTGGGCACAACCCTCCTGTCTCTCTGAGTAATGACCCAATGTGTATTCTTTCTGAGGATCTTTGAAGTAGATGCTTAGATGCAGCATGTTGGCATTATGACCGTATTTTGACGGAGGGAAAGGAGCTGTAGAATTTTGGCGTTCCATCACTGAAACAGGTACTAAGGTCAAGGTGCCAAATGTATAGCTGACCTCTGTTTGCTAGACGAGCAGCAGTTCTAAATCCCTCTTCCTCTCTTACTTGTGTACCCACGATGGTGGTATCACACATTGCCATGCATATTTCTGGATTTTGATGAATCCCTACAGAATGTTGCAGAGAAGTAAGGCAAATAACATTACATTTTTATGGCATTCATAAAATATATAGTATAAGCATGTAAATAATGAATCAGCCTTTTCGAGATCTCAAAACTTGTCCTTTTACAAAGAAAATATTGCTCATCTAATTTTTTTTTTTTTTTTTTTTTTGCGGTATGCGGGCCTCTCACTGTTGTGGTCTCTCCCGTTGCGGAGCACAGGCTCCGGACGCGCAGGCTCAGCGGTCATGGCTCACGGGCCCAGCCGCTCTGCAGCATGTGGGATCCTCCCGGACCGGGGCACGAACCTGTGTCCCCTGCGTCGGCAGGCGGACTCTCAACCACTGCGACACCAGGGAAGCCCTGCTCATCTAATTTTGAAAAAAAAATGATTGAATTTCTGAAAAGAGGCTTCATGTTTCCAGAGTGTCACTCCATAAGTAATTTTAACAAACTAGAAAGTATGTGCTATTAAAGAATAAGAATAAAAAAAAGTTATTTCATGCAAAAATTACAGGAGGATTTATTAATTTTCAAAATACTCTTATTATAATATTATTTATTTGTCTACCTTTGATCGTGAAGTAACAGTTGGCACGTGACTGACCAGCATGTTCATAGCATCCTTCTCACTCATGCGCCCTGAAGGTACAGACGTACCTATGTTTCTTGACCAACAGTCACACTCCTCTTTAGGTCAACAGAAAAATCAAACACAATCAACTATAAAATTGCAACTCAGAAGCACTACAAAAATGCATAATCCCTAAATATATTTTTATATTGGAATTAAATGTTTTGTTGTTTTTATTATAAAACACAGTACATGTTTATTGCATAATCTAAAGACAAAGTATATAATGAAGAAAGATGACTTCGCCCCTACATAAGCACAGCCTACAAATAAAACACGATGAACAGTTAGGAGATATATATACTTTAACTCTATCTATCTATCTATCTATCAATCGATCTATTGATCTATCATCTATCTATCATCTATCTATCTATCTATCTATCATGTCTAAATCTTCTTTTTTTTCAATGGGATCATACTGTAACCTGCTTTTAAAACTTAGCAACACAGCATGGATAGTCTCCATGTCAATACATACAGAGCGGGCTTCCCTGGTGGCGCAGTGGTTGAGAGTCCGCCTGCCAATGCAGGGGACACGGGTTCGTGCCCCGGTCCGGGAGGATCCCACATGCCGCGGAACGGCTGGGCCCGTGAGCCATGGCCGCTGAGCCTGCGTGTCCGGAGCCTGTGCTCCGCAACGGGAGAGGCCACAACAGTGAGAGGCCCGCGTACCGCAAAAAAAAAAAAATACATACAGAGCTACCACATTCTTTTCATCACCAGTTAAGTGGAGTAGTTGGAGAGGAGGCCACCGAGGCAGGCAGGGGCCAGCTAGCGCAGGGCCTGGTAGTACATCTGGATTTTATTCTAAGAGCAATGAGAGCCATTGGAGGAATTTAGTAAGAGACACAAGATCAAAGCCCATGGTGGCTGCAGTGTGAAGAATGGGTGGACAGAGGATGAGAACAAATTTAGGGAATGAACAGGGCTCCGGTTGTTTCCACAACGGGGATGATGGTGCCTTAGACCCAGTGTTACCAATCTGCTGATTTGAAAGGCAAAAATACCTGTCATTTGACTTCGAATTTCTCGAAGGCTTCAAGCATTGTTTGGATTATTTTTTTGGAAAGTAAATTGTTTATACATTTTGCTTGTTTTGTTTTTTCTATTCTGGTGTTTATTTTTTCCCTTCTTTAGTTTACAGAGCGTTATATTTATTAAGGAGTTTAACTCTTTGTCATCTAGACGACATTTTCTCCTCTGTCATTTGTCTATTCAATTTGTTTATAATATCTGTTATGAAAATTTTTTTCATTGTATTTATTTCTCTAACTTTTGAAATGAGAAGTACATTCACATAATTCAAAAATTAAAAATAAATAAAACAAAGTTGTGCAGTGAAAAATCTTTTTCCCACCCCTGTGCACCCCCATTCAGTGACTTTACTGCCCAACTGTGACAGATACTACTATTATTAGTGACTTATGTATTTTTCCAGAGTTTATTTTTGTGTATAGAAACAAATACATATATAGATAATATAGATGTCGACTTTTCCTTCTTTTATACACAGAAGGTATAAAATGATACACATCATTCTGTACCTTTTTTAAAAAAAATTAATAGTACATTTTGGAGTTCTTTCCATATCAGTACATAGAGACCTTAAAGCTTAGAGTGTCTTGATAAGAAGAGCTTTCCATCTTTTAAAATTATAAACATAATTTCTCATATTTCTTATATTTTGATAGTTTTAATTTTTACATTTATATATTTAACATCTGGAAATTATTATCATGAGGATTGAATTTAACATTCTTTCTTTCTCAAAAGGAGATCCAATTGTCCCAACACTGCTTATTGAATAATCCATCCTTTTCCCACTGATTTGAAATGCCATCTTTACCCTACGATAAATTCTTATAAATGACTGTGTCTGTTTCCAAAATCTCTATTCTATTTCACTGATTGATTTGTCCGGGCCAGAACAGCACTGCACTGCTCTAATTTCTCCAATACTGCAATGTATTTTGTTAACTGGTAAGGCAAATATCCTCCTGTCTTAATTCTTTTCTAAAATTTTCTCATTCTTTCCTTTTCTTTTCTTTTATAGGTGAACTTTATAACTAATCAGTCCAGTTCAAAAAATCTTGTTAAATATTGATTGGAGTTGTATTAAATTTATAGGTAAATTTGTAGAAAAATCTTTAAATGCTGACTTTCCATTTGGAGAATAAAATGTCTCTTTATTGATTGAGCCTTCTATGTTTTTCCTTTATAGGTCTTTTCTACTTCTTAAGTTAATTTCTAGTTACTTTATATATTCTTTGTTGCTATTAAGATGGCTGACTCCCTTTCTCATAATATTACCCAACTGATTATTTGTCTCTGAGTTTTATAAATTTATTTATTTTTATTATAGCCTTTAATATAGAAAATTCCAAACATACACAGAACTAAAGGCAACATGCAATAAATCTTTGTGTTGCTATCACCCAGTCCCAACAGGCATCATCCCACAGCCAATCGCATTCCATCTGTATCACGTGCACAGTCCCCAGCAACTTCAGGTTATTTTGAAGCAATTACCAGATATCTCATTTCATTATACATTTCTAAAGGATACAGTCTCCTTTCTAAAAAAAGAGTATAACTACAATACCATTAGCATGCCTAAATAATATTAACAACAGTCTCTTAATATCATTAAATGTCCAGTGTTTACATTTCCCCATTGTCTTTATTTTATTTATTTATAAAATAAATGTATTTATTTATTTATGGCTGTGTTGGATCTTTGTTGCTGCGCACGGGCTTTCTCTAGTTGTGGCGAGCAGGGGCTACTCTTCGTTGTGGTGCACAGGCTTCTCTCATTGTCGTGGCTTCTCTTGTTGCGGAGCACCGGCTCTAGGCGCGCAGTCTTCAGTAGTTGTGGCACGCGGGCTCAGTAGTTGTGGCGCGTGGGCTTAGTTGCTCTGCAGCATGTGGGATCTTCCCAGACCAGGGCTTGAACCCATGTCCCCTGCATTGGCAGGTGGATTCCCAACCACTGCGCCACCAGGGAAGCCCCCCATTGTCTTTATTTTTAAAGTTTATTGGAATCAGGCTATAACATATTCCAACACGTTGTAATTATCTGATATGTCACATACGTCTTTTAATCTACAGGTTCACCCCACCTCTTTGTTTGTGGTAGTTGCTGACAAATTTTTCTGTGTGGATCCCGTGGTGCCTGTATTCCTTCCAGTCCCCTCATCAAGGCCTCTCAACTCACTTCGGTTGGTTGTGGCTCATTCTCCTGTGGATTTCCAGGAAAGGATCATGGGAACACGTTCCTGAGTTCTTGAATGTCCACAACAGCTTCTCTGCAGACTTCATGTTTGAATGTCAGTTTGATTGATGTGAAATTCTTGGCAATTGTGAGGTTCTTCTGTTCTGAGACTGACAGACACCCTGTTATCTCCCTCTGTGTCCTTCTGCACAGTGGCTGATACCGCATGGATCTTGTGGCCCTATCTGTCCCCCCCCTCGCTCCTCCTGTTTGAGGTTGTTGGGAATATCATATCGTCTACTTTTGTTGTCGATGTTATCTGTGCCTTATTGGTTATATGATTCTAGTTTCTCTTTTTTATGATGGGAGGGGGTATTCAGGGAGATTAAAAAAGCTCTATAATTACCTCAACTCAACAACTTACCAAAAAGTATGGCTTTAAAAAGTTTTTCTAGTCAGCCCTTCTGATTTTTTTAGGTGGAAAATCATACCATCTGCTTTTTATTCCCAAGAGTTTGTTCTTGTTCTCATACTTTTCCTCTGCTGATTTTCTTTTGTCTTCCCAAACTTCTCAAATCTCACTGAGGGTTCAATCTGGAATATTTTAGAAGTTCTGTCCATTACTGCTTTAATTTGGTTTTGGTGGGAGCAAATTGTTTTGATGACTCAGATATTTTATGTTTGTACTTTTAAGATTATCATCTAGGTTGGTAAGTTTTGGGAGGTGGTGTAGTCTCTATCAGTAGCTATGTGGACGACTGTCTGGCTTCCTGATGGGCTTCTTTCCCTTCCATGTGCCCAGCAGTGGCAGGCAGCTTTCGGAGGCCACGGTCTGAGTCTCCCTCAGATGTGGGGCTGTGAGAGCAGCTCCAGAGCTATTTCCTTTGGGATGTACCAGCAAGGAACAGGCTGGTGGGAGATGCCCTGATGGATGAGATAGGTAATTAGAGGACCTCACTTGGAAGTATTATTGGTGGCATTTACAGTGGTTGCTTACCATTGGTGATACTCAGTTTTGACTTAATAGTTATTTCTCCAACATCACCCTTCTCTCTCTCTCTCGAACAATTCAGAGGGAATATGAATGGGAGTAATGGCATTAGGGTTACACACACACACACACACACACACACACACACACACACACACATGCACATACAAATGGTAATTTATAAATGTGGCCAATGTAAAAGGCAAATTACTTAAAAATCCAAGTACTTTAATAATTAAATGTGACAAATTGTCTGTGATGCACTTCAGAATTGACAAGCCAGGGGTCTCAAAATCATAGCATCTTGCATGAAAATAAATGATTTCATACACACAATGCACTTCCCATAACACACTTTATATGTTGCGTCATACTGACATAAATGCCATCAGTTAAAGAACCTGTGAGATTCTTCCATTGAACCTGGGTCTAGTCAACATTAGGTAAAAGTTATAAGAGGTATACCTTATAAGCGATTTATTTAACAACTCATTAGTTGGTTTACCTTGAGTTTGATCAGATATGATTAATCACTAAGTCCTCTTTATTCACGCTATGCATACAAAGCTGAACTGTGAGGAAATATCTTTATGACTTTTGTGGTGAGGACACTTTCAAGGACAGAGCTCATTTTAAATGAATATGTTACAATTCATGATAATGAAGTTTACTCACTATTGAATTAGGAAAGCCCGAGTGAGGGCTATTGGCAGTGAAAATTCTCTCAGCTTTAACTTGGTATTATAGCCTAGAACTATGATCCACGTTATTTAGATGCCATGGTAGAAATGGGATCTAAAAATATCTTAGTAGATGTCCTCAAAGCAAAGTAGGAATTATCTCATAGGCAAAGATGGAGGAGGGGGACGTTCCTGTGTTCCCTCTAGATAAAAGGATTTTCAAGTGACACACGGGAAGGACACATTTTGACCATTATCTCTTTCTCTGGAAAGGCTGATGAAATGAGGACATTTTATTCACCCTTAAACGAGACAGCAAGCCAAGTGTCGTTAAAGATGGCTCTGCTCCTGAATCATTAAAGGGCAGTAGAGGAGCGGCGATGAAATATGCCGTTTTTTGACATTCCGTAACATTGCCCTTCGCTGCAGCTGCCAACAGTGAGCAGCTGCTTCTCACATCCCCTGCCATTTCCTAGCTTCGCTGAAAGAGGTCAGCTCTGTTTTCTCATTACGATCTTTCTACCAGCTGGACATCTGGATTCCTAGTCCTTGTGTATCCTAATTCAATATTTTCTTTACTTCGTAAATGACATGGTGGACAGATTGGGCAACCTATGGTAAGAAACATTTTTAGTTTGGTCCCGTGACTCAGCCCTAGCAATTTAACTCAAGAAATCAGCCCATGTGATACAAGCATCACTGTACTTTTCCATTGAGCTAAGACAGAGGAGTGCTCTGTAGGACACGAAGAGAGAAGGGAGACGAGGAAGCAGAGGTCAGCTGTTTGTTCCTGCTTCCCCCAGTTTGCAGACATGTGACAAAAGTAATGCACCTAAAGATGAAGAATGAATAGAGGGCCCTCCTTCTTTCAGTCACAGCAAACTCTGACGTTCTAGGGTTAGAAGATTTCACTTAGAGGGGTTTTCTAACTCCACCCAGGCAACTTGGTAAACATAAGTAAATAAATCTGAGACTGGAAATTCCCATTTAGATATTTGGGTTCAGTAACAGGAATATAATATCCAACAGGGCATCAGATGCCCTCACAAAACGAATCCTGAGGTGTTGGCCTGGGGTCTGCTTGGACCATGGTGGCCCAAGGCCAAGTTCTAGGACCACTCTGGAGAAGAGGCTTCTTCTGGGGTAGGTGTGAGGGATTCTAGGCCACAGGAAGGTCTAGAAGGAGATTCGGGGATGCACATTCAGGGCAGCCCTAGACTCTACTGTTGGAAAGGGCTTTATGCTCCCAGCTGTTGCTTTCTTCCCTCTGGAAGGTGTCTGGGATTCTACCTCTAGAGAGTCATCCTCTTAGCTTAGCTAATACCTCATGACGCTGTCATGACTTACACATGAATGAGTTAGATTTTCCTCCTGAAAGATGCTTTTGTGGGGAGGGGGATTAGGGGTCAGGATGGAGAAGTCCTCAATTCAGATGAAGGTGGGAGGTTAGGGCTGGGAGGAAGGGATGGTGAAGAGGAAGGGGTTGGGCACCATGAAATGGGAAAAGGGTACTGAATATGGGCAAGTCCAATGCTGCAGGTAAACTGTGCTGTTATCAGTTTGCTTATGAGTAGCCTTGGTGAGAATCCAAAATGAGACTCTCCTGAAAAATTGTGTAAGGAATTGTGATGATTCGTGACCCACACGTGGTTCTAAGGGACGTGGGGTGCAAAAGAGATCGCCGCACCTCTCGGATATTCCGGAATGATTCAACATCTTAATTTTTCTGGCTTGATGTCTCTGTCACCACTGAAACAGCTCAGAAACACTGCTGTTTTAGTTTCTGAATATGTTCTAAACCTCTGGTCCTCCAGGTGCGGTCTGTGGACCTGAAGCATAGGCATCACCTAGAAGATTGTTGGAAATATAGACTCTCAGGTCCCACTCCAGACCTCGTGTATGCAAATTAACAAGATCCCCTGGTTTCTAGAGCACCTCTTATAATTGGCTGCACAAATATTCTTTGTCAGAACAGGACCAAGTGACCTTTGTAGAGAGATGCAGAGACAGTTGTAATTTCTCATTACCAGAGCTGAACTCCCCCTTGACATGGCCCTGAGTGGGATCTGACTAATGTGGTTCGTTTAGGCCACATCTGGTCTCACTGGCAAAAAGGATTAAGAGCTTCAAAGGGGAAACAACATCACAATACGTCTGCTACGGAGACTCTTTAGTCCTTGGATAAAGATATTTCATTCTAAATCCCGGAGCAAAGCCAAACACTTGTTTTCATTTGTGATTTTTTTGTTCATGAGCAGAAAAATGAATGGGCCCATGTGGCAGCTGGAAGGTCCTATGTACTATTCCAGCCCAAGAATGACTCACAGCCCCTGTTTCCTAGCTAGAAGAAATAGGAACTGACTTTCCCATTGGCTCCCTTGATGATATTGATAATATTAGGTGAGTATTATTAGAGCCCCAAGACTGTATATTGTAGAAACTCTGATCTAATGTGAAACGCAGAACCTTTTCATAAACATATAAGGAATTCTTTGTACTTAAGAAATCACACACCTTGTAGCTTTAAGATGATGTACTAACTAAATCCGTCTTGTCATTTATCATTGAAGAAGGAAAAAAAACCGGTTGATCAAATAAGTCACATTGTGGTCAACGTCATCAACAGTACCTTGAAAGATCCCATCCTGCCTTTCAAGAGGCTACTGTTTTTTAAATTGAGGAAATACCTAGGAGAGCTTTTCTTTGTGAAGAAAAGAACTTAGTGCATCTGGGTTTTGTCTCCAAGTAGCTGGACTCGTGGTGTTTAGATCCTAAAGGGGGTGAAGCTCTTAAGATGAAGACTTTCTCCCCAAGAGGAGGAAGACACGAGTCAAGGGACTTTATCACCCGAGCCAGGACACCCTATGGTTAGAGCGGCCATCCGTCTGGGTTGTCCCGGACAGCCCAGTTTATGTCTGCTATCCCGAAGTAATAATTACTAGGCCCGTCTCTTCCTTTCACCCAGCTTGGTTTGGACCTTAGATTTTAGATTTATAAAATTTCATAGGTTATAAAAGTTCTGTGTGGTCATTTATACATGGTTTATAAGATGGTCACTATTACGACCCATGTGGTCCTTCATGAGTTGGTCCCGCCTACCATTCCAATTTCCCGGAACTCCTCGCTTCTCAGAATATGACATGTTTTATCCTCTGCGGCCTTGTGTGGGGCTCTTCTCTCTGCTGAAGGGAATTTATTTTCCCCACAATCTGCTCGGTCAATTCCGCTTTCTTCCAGGCTCTTCTCATGTTAACTCTCAGTGAAGGCTCACTTAGAAACCTCCATTCTTTGGTGCTTTCCCAGTACTTTGGTGCACTTGTGGAGTATGTATGGAATGTGTCCTCAAGCCCAGAGTGCCAATCAATACAAGTTTGTGCAAGGGAGAGAGGGAAGGAGGGAGGAAGAAGGAAAGAAAGAAGGAAGGAAGGAAGGACAGAAGGGAGGAAGGAAGGAATTAAACAGGTATTGAGGACACGGGGAGGGGAGAGGGGAAGCTGGGACAAAGTGAGAGAGTGGCATGGACATATATACACTACCAAATGTCAAATAGCTAGCTAGTGGGAAGCAGCCACATAGCACAGAGATCAGCTCGGTGCTTTGTGACCACCTAGAGGGGTGGGATAGGGAGGGTGGGAGGGAGACGCAAGAGGGAGGAGATATGGGGATATATGTATATGTATAGCTGATTCACTTTGTTATACAGCAGAAAGTAACACAACATTGTAAAGCAATTATACTCCAATAAAGATGTTAAAATAAAAAAATAGGTATTGACATTGTAGAGTCAATAGCTGCTAAAAACAAAAGCTGAATTTTGGGGGTAACTTTTATATGAGACTGTGAGATTTCTCTCTAGTTCTATGCCCATATTTATTTTCCCCTTGTCTTTCCCTCATTGTTGGTTGCTATAAACCTCCAAGGAAAACCTGAAATGTCTCGTGCACTTTTTAAGAGACAGAATAGGTGGAGAGAGGCAATGAGATTGCTTCTACTGCAGTGCTGCAGGAAGAGGACTCTGGCCAGAAAGAATAGGTGGAGACAGTTTTAAGAAGGGAGCAGAAAACCCGGTTCCTGAAGCTGGTGCATAAAATACAAAGCACAGCAGGGGGCTAGTCTGGAACTAAGAAGGGTCTCAGGTGTCTAGTTATAAGGTTGAATCTCAAAGTAATCGCTACATTTATTACAATACTATTTATGTAAGGACAAAAATGAATACAAGGGAGTTCTTATTACATGAGGATCTCATTAAAAGATGGACGCTCATAAAAAGAAGGTCTTAAGATGTCAGTGCATTTGGCAAAATATATGTTTCTTCACTTCCTCAAGCAGTGTTTCTAACACGTGTTCCAAGGACCACCTGTACCAGAGTCACCTGGGCTGCTTGCTAAAATGCAGATTCTTGGGCCTTTCTCCAAACTCACAGAACTAGCGTTTCCGGGGGCAGCTGTGGATACAAAATTTCCACAGGTCCACGAGGAGATCCCTGTATTTATGGTAGGTTGAGAAGCACATGAAGGGAGCAGTTCATGGCCTCTCCTCACCATTTTGACCTTGGACAGAAGTGAGCTTCTTAGAGGAATAAACACTTTCATGTGATGGTTGAAGTGGAGCTAAAATAGCCCATGAGACTCCCTGGGAAACCTGGGCGGGGGTGGGGGTGGGGTAAGCCATGGTTCTTCTTTTGGGACCAGTCCACGAAGTCCTTCTCCATGTTACTACTAGGACTGGCTAAGAGGCTCTAGAAAATTCCTCTCCCATGTTTCTTTGCAGCAGAGGTTGAAAGCTATTGGCCCGATATCTTCTTTTTAAATTTCCTTCACCAAGGAAACAGGCATCAGATTTTTCAGCTAACTTATTTTGGCTAGGTTGTGAACTTCCATAACAAGCTCTGTCCAGCTTCTGAAAATCTGTGGAGGGTTAACTACGTGGACCTTTGCACTCAGTAGCCAGGAGATGAGATTCAGGTCAGGACATGGGTTTCCTCTGGAGAAGGAAACATTGCCACGGCGAAGACTCTTACAGCACAATGGTAGACCCAATATTTTAAGAATCCCTCTGCTTTCCAGCTGTCGGTCTATGTTGCATACATGTTAAATTGTAGTGTGTGGAGTTGTTGAAACTATTCTTATTTTAAAATAATCTTTTCTATTATTTTTAATCATTGCCCACAATCTCCTAAATTCATTATTATTCCCAATTTTCAAAAATCCATATAAGAGGTTTGAATCCATGTAAGAAAGCAGATGTGTCTTTCCATGTGGTCTCTGCACTACTCAAGAACACATTATTCAAAATGATGATTTCTGTATTATTTAAGTTGTCTGTTAAATGTTGTTTTTAAACCAGTACTTCTCAATTTGCCTAATGCCTTGAATTGTCCAGCATTTTTAACACGGATATTGTGATTGAACCCACATCTCTCTGGTTCTTAAAATTACATCTGATTAGTTCAAATAGCACATACTAAAGAAAGTCTGTATTTGGTTTGGGACTTAGAGAGTCGGGATAATTTGCTTAGATGGCTCAAATAAATTAATCAGTCAGATTTCCCCTTACTTTGTGCCGCGCACTGTCCTCCATGGTAACACAAGTGCACCTTAAGAGTAAACTTGAATAGCCTTTTTGAACATGAGGGATCGAACACAAGGCATAGTAAGGAAGCATCATTGAGACAAACAGCACGTGTAAGGGTGTTTTGCTTGTCGCTAGTATAAGCCAGGGAGGAATCACCAGACACGACAAATCACTACCATTAGGGTTTATATTCTGGTGTTGACCGTCACTTAAAGGAAAGGTAAATTAACGATCTCAACGGAGAGGTTAGTCAAGTTGAATTCGCTCCAGCAGAGGGCACTGCATCTCTGTCCTTATGCATATACATTTAAATGACTATTATAGACTATGAAATATGCCCTATATTACAGCAGTGTAAGACTACTGTCTTACATAGAGTATATATGCGTATTTAGCATTCCTTTAAGAACTTATATTTCCCCAAAGGCTGAGAGGTTTCTTATGTACGAAAACATAGCTTGTAAATGAAACGTACATGGTAAAGCATTGAAATGAAAAGCAGGTACTGCATTGCTGTATATTCACCCATCCGTATTAACGCATTTCTGGAGTAAGAAAAGTAGGGATTTTTCTTTTTCTTTTCTTTTTAGCATCACTTTTGGCTTTTAAGATAAGGTATGACTGCATTTTTAGGTTAATTTCTTGAAAACGACTTTACAGCTAAAACGCCAGAATAAATACTGATTTTAAGGTTTACTTTTGGCTTGTGCCTGACCGTAGAGCACCGACCTGGTGTCAGCCAGGACCGTCAGCTTAGGCAAAGGGCGCGGAGGTCCGTGGCTGCAGCGCTACCCGGGCCCTTTGCGTGGTGCGGTGCAGGTGCTCGAGCAGGTGCTGGTTAAGCCCCGAAAAACATCACAGGGAGAAGCTGCGGTGAGAACACTTCCCGCCCCTGCTCCCACTTCCTCCTTTCCAATCATTCACGTTCAAACGCGCCGGCTGCCAAGCAATTTGAAGCAACAAGAGTATTAAACACAGCCAAGCAGTTTCTTAGAGTTGAGAACTCGGGCTTTTAAACGCAGAGCAACGAAGCTTTGCAATGCAGGGCTCATTTAGCTGCAGCGACGACGGAAGGGAAAGATCCTTTCTCTCCAATTAACCTGCAACCCACATTGCTCGTAAACGTTAGGGTTTCTAGGGAATAGGATTTGATTGTTGAAGTCTTCTGAATTTCAGCCCCACTGGAAAACGAATGTGTCTTCCTCTGTCTTTATTAAAGGAGAGCTTGCCCTTTAATTGTTCTGCAAGAATTCACAAATTCCTGTTAGAGAATCTACTGCTGCAAAGAGGGCTATAAATTGTGACACTTTCCTAAAGTGTAACAACATACAGGAAAATGTTGGATGTCAGCGGTCTCGATAATATATTTAGAAATATTTTGTTTCTAAAGTGTTAGTGACCAGAGTGCACTGGGGAAGGCCTGGAAGAAAGAGGAGAGATGTAGGCTGGACTCCACGAGGTTCTAGATATTCCAGAAAGTCTGCAGAAGTCTAATTTCCTTCCTGGAAAACTGCTAACTTTTTAAAGACACATTCTCCCTCATTTCTTCTTACTTGATAAGGAATAAAGTTTCAATTAGTTACTAATACATTTTTTCTTCCAGTTTTATTGAGATGTAATTGACATACAGTTCTCTATAAGTTTAAGGTGCACAGCATAATGATTTGACTTACAAACATCATGAAGTAATTACTGTGATGTGTTTAGCGAACAATCATCTTATGTAGATAGAAAATAAAAGAAAAACAATTTTTTTCTTGTGATGAGAACTCTTAGGATTTAGTCTTAACAACTTTCATATCTAACATCCAGCAGTGTTAATTGTATTAGTCGCGTTGTACGTCACATCCCTAGTAATTATTTATCTTATAACTGGAAGTTTGTGCCTTTTGACCACCTTCATCCAATTCACCCTTCCCCCACCCTCCAGTAACCACAAATCTGATCTCTTTTTCTATGAGTTTGCTTGTTTGGGTTTTTTTTGAAGTTTAATTGATTAAACCTATAGCACTATGTTAGTTCCTGGTGTACAACATAGTGATTTGCTATTTCTATACATTACAAAATGATCACCATGACAAATCTAGTTACCATCTGTCACCGTACAAAGATGTTACATTATTAGTGACTGTTTTGTCCAAGCTGTACATTTCATCCTGTGACTCATTTATTTTGTAAGCTACTGGTACAGTTTTAGCAGCTAATGCCATTAATATCCAGTTAAATACAGAGGCTCTCAGCAAATAGATATTTGCTAAACGAGTGGACTCTGGTAACGCAGGACTAAAGAAATCAGATCGTTTTCCACCGCTGTGGCTTTGCTGAGGCTGTTTCTGCTGCGTTGAACGACCTCTCCCCTTGTCTGTGCCAAGTTTAATCTTTCCACCCCATACTTATAAGAGGTTATTTGAAAAAAACAACAATCTAGTTTTGGCAAGGGTGTGTGTGGTGAAAAGGGCAGCCTGTCCACTACTGGATAGGACGTAACTGGTTTTACCTTTCTGACAAACAGTCAGTATGAGCCAGGAATTTCCCTTCCATAGATTAGTTGTACCAAGAAGCATGGGCAAAGATTTTTGGGCCAGTGAATTAATTGAAATATTAATTTTATAATGGGTCTTGGCTGGGTTACATCTAGACTAGGAAATGAATGGAGCTTGAACTAGGTAGGCAAGCCCTGTCCTGACATCTATTTAGCATCTGATGAAACGGAAACTGAGACGTTGTCTGAAGGAGCAGTGCAGATGGAATTAAAGAAAATCATTATGAAAAATTTCAAACACACACAGAAGTAGAGTAATTAATAGCGTAAACTTCCGTATACCTATCGCCCAGATTTAACGACTATCCAAATGTTGCAGCATTTGTGCCTATTCCTTGATTTTCTTTGCTGAAATATCTTCAAGCAAATCCCATGTAGCACACCATTTCATCCCTATGCACTTCAGCGTGCACCTCTCAAAAATATTAACTTTCTTATATTCCTAATGCTACCATCGTCCCTAACAAAATTAATATTTTCTTGGTGCCATTCGATACTCAGCTCATAACCAAGAAAAAAATTATTTGGGAGCGAGAGGTCAGGATCCAAACAAGGTCCATCCATCGCCTTTGGCTGTTAGGGGATGGCAGTATTAAGAGTATTTTCATTCGCGGTTCAGATATATACAGGCTTCTCAGCTAAGCAAGACAGGTGTAGGGTAATGGAAGAGAGATTGAAGGGGAGGAGAGTGAAGCCACTGGAAAACAGAACGTTTTCCAGCTGTTTCACAGGAGACTCTGGAGATGTGGCACCAGTAAGACCTAGACAGTCAGTGGAGGAAGTCTGGCAATGACTGATGTGGGGCAGTCAAAAGTGGCGGCGGGCAGAGCTCAGAGAGGGCGGGGCCCAGGAAGCGGGTGAGGCCAGGGGTGGGGCTTGTCTGTCCTGGAAAGTCTTTATTTTTTCTTCACTTTTGAAGGATAGTTTCACAAGATACATAAGTCTATGTTGATGGGTTTTTCTTTTTTGTTTCAGCGTTTTAAATGTTTCACTTCACTTTCTTCTTTTTTAATATTTAATTTATTTATTAAATTTTAATTTTTTTTAATTAAAGTATAGTTGACTCACAATGTTGTGTTAGTTTCAAGCTCTTTATATGTTAGACTGGCAAGGCCAGTGAGTTTGACATGGCAGAGTCTGGGGCAGTTGAGACCCGTGGAAGCAGGATATAGGATATTTTTATAGACCCCCCTATAAAAATGTGGACATTGATATGGATAAAGCGGGGATTATTTTGAATGTTGAACAGGTTTAGGAAGAGTTTAAAATTATTGTCTTTGTGATCATCAATTGCAAAAAACATTTAATAAATGCTAAGTTGGGATATAAAAAGCAATCAAGAATGTTCCTTGTCTTCAGTGGGCTTTAAGTCTAGATGAGGAGACAACACTTATGCATAGGAAAAAAAATAACAACAGAAGATATATCTACGTGTCTAATTTGTCTATGTGTCTAATGATACAGGGATACTGAGGAAGGATTTAAGCTTCAGAATTCTCCCTTGAGACAGAGATTTTAATACCAAGTTTATAAGACTATCAGGATAAAGACGTATTTTGGCAAGTAGCAACAAAAGGCTTCTTAGGCATTATACATCTTTATAAAGGTTAGACTTTTCCCTCCATTGTAAGTGGGGCAGTCAATATTTATAAAAGGTTGAAAATCATGCATAAACTTAATGTAGATCATACACACTCAAATAAAATTTCTTCTGCACTGAGAAAAGTTTGACTCAAGTACAAATGTAAATTTAAAGTTGAGGTTCTGCTCTATAGCTTTAAATGAACCAAATCACAAAAAACATTTCTGAAATATTTTAGTTTGTGGATTAAAGTCTGAGTATTCTTAAATCACTTGTAAGATTGTCTTGTGCTCATCTAGAAACAATCCATCCTATCTAGTAATTTAAAACACTAGTTTTACACAGTAGCTTAGTAAGTTCTTTTTTTTAAAGATACAGAGTTTTTCTTAAAAAGATTATGATTTCCTTTGGTGAGGGTCTCTTGGTGGTAAACTCTCCCAGTTTTTTTATTTGAAAAATGTCTTTATACACTCTCATTCTTGAAAGAGAGTTTCACTGGGTGTATACCTCCAGGTTTATACTCTGAATTTTAGGTTGGCTCACTCAAGGTATTATTCCACGCTGTTCTGTCATCCATTAGTATAACTATCTTTCCTTCTAAGTAAACTCTCTTTCTCTCTGGCTGCTTCTAAGATCTCCTCTTTGTCTTTGGTGTTTTGTATCCTCATGACAATGTACTTAGGTGTTCGTTCCTTTTTATGTATCTTGCTTGATATCATTGAATTATTCTAGATCTGTCACCACACAAAGTTGTTACAAGATTATTGACCATATTCTTTATGTGTACATTGTATCCTCATGACTTATTTATTTTATAGCTATGAGTTTGTATCTCTTAATCCCCTTCACCTATTTTGTCTGCCCTACCCCTACCCCAAGCAACCACTAGTGCGTTATCTGTATTTACAAGCCTGTTTCTATTTTGTTTTGTTTTTGTTTTTAGATTCCACATGTAAGTGAAATCATACAGTATTTGTTTTTCTCTGTCTGACATTTCACTTAGCATAATACCCTTCAGGTCCATTCATGTTGCTGCAGATGGCAAGATTTCATTCTTTTTTATGGCTGAGTAATATTCAATTGTGTATATATACCACTTCTTCTTTATCCATTCATCTATCAGTGGACACTTAGATTGCTTCCATAGCTTGACTACTGTCAATAGTGCTGCTATGAACATAGGGGCTTACACATATTTTTTTCAAATTAGTGGATAAATACTCAGAACTGGAATTGCTGGATAATATGGTAGTTCTAAATTTAGGTTTTTGAAGACCCTCCATACTGTTTTCCACAGTGGCTGTACTAATTTTCATTCCAACCAGCAGCGCATGAGGATTCCTTTTTCTCCACATCCTCGCTGACACTTGTTTCTTGTCTTTTTGATAGTAACCGTGTGGACTGGTGTGAGGTGTTATTTCATTGTGGTCTTGATCTGTGTTTCCCTGATGATCAGTGATACTGAGCTAAATTTTCATGTGCTTGTTGGCCACCTGTGTGTCTTTTATGGAAAACTGTCTCTTCAGGTCCTCTGCCCATTTTATAGCTGGGTTGTTTTTTGGATATTGAGTTGTGTGAATTCTTTATATGTTTTGAATATCCACCCCTTGTCAGATATATCATTTACAAATATCTTCTCCCATTCAGTAATCTGCCTTTCATTTTGTTGATGGTGTCCTTCACTGTGTGAAAGCTCTTTAGTTTGATGAGGTCCCGTTTGTTTATTTTTGCTTTTGTTGCCCTTGCCTGATGACACACCCCCCAAAATCACTAAGACTAATGTCAGAGAGGTTACTGCTTATGCTTCCTTCCAGGAATTTTATGGTTTCAGGTCTTACATTTAACCCATCAATCTATTTTTATTTTGGATATGGTGTAAGAAAGTGGTCCAGTTTCATCCTTTTGCACGTAGCTGTGCAGTATTCCCAACACCATTTATTGAAGAGACTGCCTTTTCCCCATTGTATATTCATGCTTCCTTTGCCATAAATTAATTGACTATATAAGCATTATATTCTCTGTTCTGTTTCATTGATCTAAGTGTTTGTTTTTGTGCTGTACCATACTCTTTTGATTACTATAGCTTTGTAGTTTACTTTCAAGTCTGGGAGCATGATACCTCCAGCTTTACTCTTCTTTTTCAAGATTGCTTTGGCCAGTCAAGGTCTTTTGTAATTCCATACAAATTTTAGAATTTTTTTTTCTAGTTCTGTGAAAAATGCCACTGGTATTTTGATAAGGATTGCATTGAATCTGTAGATTGCTTTGCAGTATGGACATTTTAATGCTATTGATCCTTCCAATTCATGAGCATGGTATATCTTTCCATTTATTTGTGTCATCTTCAATTTCTTTCCTCAGTGTCTTATCATTTTCAGAGTACACTTCCTTGGTTAAATTTATTCCTAGATTCAAGTTTTTTGGTTGTTTTAAGGTTGTATTTTCTTTACTTATATTTTTGAATCTCAGTTTTATTTTTTGTTACATATTAATTTTATATTCAGAAGTATTAGTGGTTCTGACTTTGTTGTTCCTTTTTTTCCTGCTGGCTCTCACTCATAGTACTTATCTCCATGTGTACTTTTGAGGAAGACTTTGAGCTATGAATTCATTTCCTTCAACTTTTATCTTTGGAAATGCTTTGAGACTCACATTGAAGTTCCGTTTCTTCACAGAGGGTTTGCATTATTTCTGCTAGTTTCCTGAAGCACTAATTATCTTAGATTACAGTAAATTAAATTATGCATTTGAGGCTTTTTTTGTTTGCACGTGGTGTGAACTTGGTCTCCAAATTTGTGTAAGAATCAACTTGTTGTTACAAATTCTTAAGGCAAGTTATTTGCCTCTTATTTAGTACAAGAGTTAAGTGAGGAACGTTTCCAACTAAAGGTTTATTTCCTCTTCACCCTTACAGAAAAGCTCTACACTTTTGGGGGTCTCAGCTTTATGTAGGTATTTTCTATTTGATTCCTACTTTGGTTGAACCCTAAATTTTATTGCCTGTTTCCCATGATCCATGTGGCTCCCACTGTGGAGGCCCAAGATCACTAGAGTTTGAAAGTCAACCTCAGGGAAAAGCCAGTTTGGATGCCTTTTAATCTAAACTTTTCGCTTTCATGCTGACTTTTTTCATGCTGACTTTTTTCCTTTGTAAATTCTTTGCTTTTTTTTTGGTTTTTGTTTGTTTTCTTTTTCTTTCTTTCTTTCTTCCCTTTTTTTTGGCTAGTGCAGCATGAATTTAATATCTTTTATATTTTACTGAGGTCTCATATTATTTACCTTTACATAGCCTTATTATAAACCATTTGGCAGTGTCTATCAAAATAGAAGTTCATATGCCCTTTGAACTAGCAATTCTACTTCCAGAAACTTCTTTGGCAAAGTACTCACATGTATAAAAATATATGCATATCTTTTTGTTCACTGCAGCATTATTTGAAACAGTGAAAAATAAAGTGTTCATTAATGACTACTCCATGCTATGGAGTAATGCTAAGCAATCATTAAAAAGAATGAGTAGAACTGCTTAGGATGATCTCCAAGATTTATAGATAGATGGGAAAAAGCAAAGAAAAAAGAACTCCTTAACTCTTCAAAGTACCTTCTAATTTTCAAATTTTATTTTTGATGTCTCAAAACATTCATAATAGAAGCAGTAGTAGCAACATTATATGCCAAAAAATAATAAAAAATAATAATTTGCTCTGCTGAATGCCTTTCATCTCTAGATTTCAAAGAGCATATATTATCATACCATTGAAGCATTAACAGACTAAACATTTATTATACGCATAAAAGATAAGATAATTTAAAATTTTCAAAATAGAATATTGACATTATAAAGGGCTTTTTGAAGCAAAAGCAATCAAATCTTTTAGAATTTTTTGACGGGTAGATAATTTCATCCACTACAATATTTTCCTTTATAATACCCAGAGACCATATACCTTTTACAAAGGACTTTAATTTTGCCGAGCACTATGGGTAACTTTTAAGTGACTAGAATAGAATTATTTCTTCTGCTAGACATTTTAAGATTATTAATATAGTGAAGTATTGATACCGTATTTTACCTACTAGGAGGAAATGATATTTTAGTTAGATAAATGACACTGTGGAAGGAGACAAACAACCTCTGTTCTCTAGGCAATTGTCGTATAACTAAAGCCAGTCATCACAAAGTACATAGGAAACTTTATGAAGCAGTTTGATTCAAAAAAGAAAGAAATGGAAAAAGATGCAGTAATCTTGATTAATCATCCTTGAATAGATGAAACTACATATTTTAACCAGACACCTAGAACTTTTGATAATAATTTTTAAAAAGCCCACTGGATTTCTACTACTATGGGGGAGAAGCTGTAACACTTTTGGAATGAATATAAATTTGAACCAATTTGTCCTTCAGTGAAAGCTGTACTTTAACAATCTGCTTCTTCACTGTGTCATGAGACACACTATTAACTTGCAATGTGTAGAATCTTCCTGAAAGCAAAGCTTATATCTGCATAGTACTCAGTTCTCAAGAGTGAGAGCCACGCTATTAGAAAGAGTTAAGAAACTCTCAACCTAACATAAAATAGGATGATAAGATAATTAAATCTGTGACAGTTTTATGAGTAATTTGTGTAGAATAATACTGACACATACATCAGGATGTACTAATGATGCAGTCCATATTCAAAGTTTACTTTTACAGCTTCTCGAGTCTCTTGCTTTTCAAACCATTTGGATTTTCCCCTTCTTCCTTTTCTAGGCTCTGAAACAGCTTATATAGTTTGGGAATTTAATTTCTTAAATGTTTGAGAAATGTAATTGTAAACCATTCTAACCCTGGAGTGTTTTGAGGAGATAACTTCATTTTCCCAGATATTTCCAAAGTTATAATCTGTGCTGGCTTCAACTTCTTCTTGAGTCATTATGGCAGCTTTCAGTTTTGCATAAAGTGGTCTACCTTGTTGCGATTTTAATTTTTTTAAGCAAAAGTTATACATTGTGCTCTATTATACTTTTAAACTCTCTTCTATCCCTCTGTTCTGTGTTTACTTGTTTATAATTTTGTGTTTACTTGTTTATAAGTTTGTGTTTTTTAACAGTTTCACAGAATTTTTATTTAAATATAAGGGATAGGACATATATCTGGAAAGATAGAAACCCAAACATTCATAGCAAGTATCCCTGGGTTGTTGGATTATAAGTGATTTCTTCTTTATTAATATTTTCAATGCATTGTGAATGCATCAATTTTTAAATAAGGGAGAATGTAATTTTTTAATGTCTTCATTTTATTCACACACTTTAGTGGTTGTTTCTCTGGGTGTAGAATTTTTCCTTGGTCCTTTGAACTTATTATTTCATTGACTTCAGGCTTCTATTTTTCCAGTTGAAAAGTCTGTTGACAGTCTGTTGTTTCTTTGTAGGTAACTTTCTCTGGTTGCTTTAAAATTTTCCTCTTTGATTTCAGTCCTATGCAATTTCACTAGAATGTTTCTATATGTGAGTTGATGTTTATTTATCCTGCGTGAGACTCAGAATTTCTTCTATCTGAAGCTTATCGTTCTTCAATTCTGGTAAGGTTCTAACATTTTTACATTGATGTCCCATTTTATTTATTCTTTTCTTCTAGAATTTCTGTTAGACACACCATATCTTCTTGTTTTATTCTCCATGTCTACTAACTTTGCCATCATGCCTTCCATCTTTTTATCTCCTTTTGTTGCTTTCTGTGTAATTAAAAAAATGTTATCCATTTCATTAACTTTCTCTTCATAATGGTCATAATTATTATTTAACATACAAAGAGTTGTTTATTAAAAATCCTTAAATTCTAGAAGTTGAATTGGTACATTTGCAAATCTACTTTTTTATTTCTCAGCTGTTTCATGTCTTTTATTATTTTGAACACACTTAATTGGTATTCTTTCTTTGGTCATCTATTATCTTACATTCTTGAGAATTCTAAACCTACTGTCTATGTCTACTGACTCTTGCCCATGGTGAATTATCTCCTCAACAGTTTTGTAATTTTTATGCAGATTCATTTTGTTTGGACTTTCCCCTGTGGAGCACCTTGTGGTCTGGGGTATGGATGCGTCCTTCCAGAGTGATGTGGGTTTGGCTCTGACACAGCCCTAGGGGTATCAGCAACCCAAGATGAATTTCATTTTATTATTTCTTGGTTTTGCCTGAGGTTCTGACTACAAGAGCGGCGAAATTGGAATCTCAAACTTGTATGATGTTCAAGGTTGGGTTTTAGAAATCTCAGAAGAGACCTATTTTTTCCACTCAGAACCCATTAGGTGCAAACGACCTTTATCTTCCTGTTCTAATTCACCCTTTGAGGATGCAACCCTTCAAAAGTTCTAATTCAGGGGAAAAAAAGTTGAATTCGATAGTTAGGGGTGGTATGCAAGAGCAAAGATAAGTAAATGGGAAACATGGGGTTAAAAATAACCTATCTGCACCACAATAACAATACTAACACGACTTGGTGGCAGGATATGGCTGTCTGCTATCATTGCATATGATGTGAATGTCTCTATGGAAATTCAAGAAACTCTACAGGTAAACTGTGGGAACTAATAAAAACACTTGGTAAAGTTGTTAGATATTGATCTATATACAGAAATCAATAGCATTCTTCAACAGTAGCACCAGTGATTGACAATGTGATTGTAAGAAAGACAACATTTACAATATTATCCCAAATTGTAAGACTATATCAGGAATACAGCTACAAAAAATATGACGCCTTCATGGAGAAAATTAAAAACATTTACTGTAAGACATAAAGGAAGATGTAAATAAATGTCGAAACATACCACCTTCCTGGATGAGAAGATAGTGTTGCAGGGGTTTTAATTCTTCCCAAACAATTTATCAATTCAATGCAATTCCAATAAAAATCTCACTCATCAACAATAAAATTCTCATAAAATTATTCATGGAACTCAGTACGCTTTTCCTAAAAGTCACGTGGAAAAGCAAAGAGTCAAAAACAGTAAAAGTTTTTTTGGAAAAGCAGTGACATCAGTGGTAAAAGTACAAAAGCAGAAGCAATAGAAGCTGAAAAAGGAGAAGGGAGGTACGAGACAGATAAAGACGTTATAGAACTATAATAATTAAAATGGACAGTAACATAAGGGAGGGGGGAGTAAGTAAAAAAGTAAGTGAACCAGGTGTTTGGAGAATTATATTACTGGGGAGGCGGTTCAGGAAATCTAAGGTGCAAAATATTTATGATGATCGTAAAATAGGCATCTTCCAATTTCCCATGGTTTACATGGAACTGAGGCTAAGACTGAGTATTCTGGACTGCTAAAGAATATTACTGGCTTCACTAACTCCCAATAAAAACAAGCAAAATAGAACCTACTTCACAGGTTTGTGTCTGTCTTTTATGATCTTTATGGTCAGGTCCTTTATGGAGAGGGGACAAGAACCCAACTCGAATTTGCGCAGCAAAGGTAGTAAGTTTGGCTCACAGAACTGGGGAGTCCAGGGGTGATAACAGTCAACCCGTGCAGGGCCAGGCACTGGTATGAGGGCTTCACTTCCATCCACCCATTTAAGCCTCACAACAACCCTAGTGAGATGGGTTCTGTGATCACTCTCGTCTTACAGGTGAGCAAAGAGACGCAGAGAGGTAAACAGAGCACCGAGAGATACATAAGTTGTGTCTTCTTGTCCATGGCCAATAAAGGACTTGGGAAACGGAATTCTAATATAGATTTCTAACATATTTGTTCAGGGGTGTGCAGTGTAAACTCCAGTTCCACGTCTCCTCTGAAACCTTCGGGGTCTGAATTGTTCACTAACACTTTGGAATGTTTGGTTTATTTGGGGAAACCCCAAAGAAGGGCTAAACTCTTCATCTAGTTTGATGTGGAGCAAACATAGAGACAGCATGTGTGGAAGAAAGAACCCAGGGGTAAAGGACAAAATGGCCTCTGGGTCATACTAAATTGTTTGGAGATTGCTCTGTGACTAGGGAGCCTTCCGTAAGTTTCTGTGCAGAGGCTAATACAACGAAAACAGGGTTATGGGCATTTCAGGCGATATGCCCAGGAAATAAAAGGTGGAAAACTTGGAGGCAGAGAGAGCACTGTGTGCTGCCTCAGCGTGACTCTAGGTAAAGTTAGACTAACTCAGAAGCATAGGGTTGTGGCCATAAAAAAAGCAAGAAGACGTGGATGAGGAAGGCATAATCATAGACAAATCAATGGCACCTGGTGATGGAGTGCATGTTTGGGGAAAGAGAGTGGGCAAAGTTTTTGCTGCTTGTGGGATCTTAGTTCCTTGACCAGGGATTGAACCCGGGCCCTTGGCAGTGAGAACGAGGAGTCCTAACCGCTGGACCACCAGGGAGGAAAGTGGGCAAAATTAAAGTTAACTCTGAAGTTTTAGCTTGGGCGATTGAGGGAATGATGTCCTTGGAAAGAAAAGAAAAATTACAATAAATAACAGGTGTTAGGGGAAAAAAAACCAGAATTCAATTTTAGACAAGATGAATTCAAGGTGATGGATAAGAAACGGCATCAGTTAGGGTTCTTGGAAGCAACCCAAATCAACTCCGGCTTAAGTGGCAAAAGAAATTTTCAGAGTGAGTTTGCAGAGTCTTCAGGAGAATCTGAAGAACCAGGCTTAGGCTACTCACCCTGAAACAATGTCCCAAATCTTGAGGTCCCCCTGGCACTGCCTCTGAGCCTGGGCACTGCAGGATGCCCTGTGTTTCGGCTGAGCTTCCGTGGAGTAGAGTGTGGTGAGTAAGTGTGGGACAAGGTCATGAGCCCCGGGAAAATATCAAAATTTCTGAAGAGGTCAGAGTTGGCCATCCCAGCCATTCAAGACAGTTACAGGGGAGGAGCGAGTGGGTGGTAATGAAGGAAGACAGGAGGTGTGGTCAACTCTTTCATAAGCATTGTAGAGTACACGCTGCACAATTGCAGGCCCCTTATGGAGAGCCCGGCTCTGGAGTGCTGTTCAGCATTTAGCTTTATGCATTTTCCTGAATATTTAATGTTTTCTGGCCGGGGCCTGGGCAGTGAGGGGGCAACCTCTATCAATATTTGAAATCTCTGGTTAAGTATAGAAGTTCTGCATGAGTTTCTGCTGATGTCTGCGTGACTGTAGGTCACGATCATGACTCTTTCGAGACTGGTTTACAGGGGAGACCCTGGACGTGCAGACGGACAGGTGAACTTCTTCAGGATCCACAGAACCGGGTCAAGAAACTAGTTCTCCTGAAATTCTGGTTGAGTCAGAAATTGCATTTGAACTTGATATTAGGCCATTAGCTGTGCTCTCTGGGATGGGCCAGAAAGGGGGTGAGGTCTTTGGAACAGATCTAACTCCCCCAGGGGTTTTCTGTGCCACAGGAGTGTAGGGTGTGTCTGGGTCTGGGGTTCCGCTGGGGCGTGAGGGGCAGGATGCGGCAGAGAGTCCTCGGGCCAGGGGTGCTCAGCTCCCAGTTGGGGACCATGATGTGACTTCATTACCTACAAGTTGCTGCATCCTCTGCAGTAAAAATTCAGTCCACGGCCTCATTAAAATGTGGTCAGAAGAGACCACCGCTTCATGGTCAGTGCAGATCCCCCAGACGGATGGGTTGTCAGTTGGTGTCTGTCTTGTCAGAGGGCCTCAGACGGCCCAGGGTAAATTCTAAGAAGTGTTAAAGGGAGGTGAGCTGGTGGGGTCAGGGCTGTCAGAGAAGTGGGGAGAGGCGAGGGGCGGGGCTGGCAGGTTGTGTGACAGCAGTGATCTGAGTGAGTGAGCTGTCTTGAAGGCTTATTTGTTGCAGTTTTGTGAAGTGAGCCTTTCCAGATGAATTTGAACAGATCATGTGAACAGCTGATGGCCACCTGATCCTCTCACGTCAACGTGATCTTTCTTTTAAAATTCTAAATTCTAGTCCTGTCTCTCTGTTTCACATGGATCTTAGGGGTTTCCATGAAAGCTGTCACGTATTTTATCACCTAAAGGGGTACTTCATCCACTGGGAAGCACCGTATAAATGTTAGTTATTTGTGTGTGTAGCACAAAAGGATGTCGACGTAGAGCAGTCTCAGTTTCTGAGATCCCACAGGCCTAGAGGCCAACCAAGCCCACGTTTCCAAGTGAGGGCTGAGAAGTCCATCCTGTCACCCACCACTCACCTTCCAAGCTGCAGGACTGGGAGCTAAGGATTTAAGGAAAGAGGTGAGAGATTAGCAAGCAGCGTCCTTCAGAGTTGTTGGAAGGTTGCGGCATCTCCCTTCCCTGAAGCTACGTGAGAGGAGCTTCCGCAGGAGCCAGGAGAAGCTGACTTTTGTCCCCTGGAGTGTGTAGGATGCAGACTGATGACTAGTCCTACCTGTGAAGGTGAAAGGCGTGCTGGTCTCCACTTGCCTAGCAAGGGAATGAGGAAAGAAGACTAGCTTGGATGTGAACATCACTCGCAGAGATGGTGGACCAAAGATGCATGCTTTGCCTGGGGACTAATAGTGGATGGTGCAGGTCTAGGGGTAGCACAGGGGTCCCATCCAAGAGAATTGCCTGCAAAAGAGGAGGGTACTGGCAGATACCAGAGGCCGGGTGAAAAATCACAAGTTTCCAGGTAGCGCTCATATGAAGGAGGTTAAATTTGGAGGATGCCCGTGGCGGGTGCCCCATCGCGTCTATCCCAGTGGGCTAAGACCTCTCTAACTCCTCGCCTCTCCTCCCTCCCCATCCCTTCCCACTCCCTGCCACGGAACAGTTTGGTGCCTAGGGGAGGAGGGACAGAAAAACCTGGCTGGCAAATAAAGAGGCAGGTGACATGCCCACCCTTCCTTACCTGCTTCACCTTTGAAGTACGACAGAGCTGGAGGGAAGCGGAAGGTAGAGTACAGTGTTACGGGATTTTGACTTTGACCTAGATACTAGAATTGCTGAAATGAGACTGTTCCTATAAGTAACATGGACCCAAGTCTTTTTGTTATCTGAGAGGGCCTGGAGAGAGGATGAGTCCTGCAGGATGTTTCACCCAGGGGCCAGGAACACACGAGCCCGCAGTTAAATTTGAGCTGCCTTTAAAGACACGGTAAGAGGGAAGAAGAAAGTTTTCTGCTTGGACCCTATAAAAGTGCCACTAGTTCAAAGACGTGATTGCAACAGACTCCTCGAGGGCAGGGAATATGTCAGAGACTCCTTTTTATCCTTGCGCTGCTAAGAATGGATAGTTCTTGAGCGGTAGATCTCCTTGTTGAAAGCCGGGGCTTTGCCTAAAGCTTGTAGAGGGCGCATCAGAATTGTCTGCAGGGCTCAGCAGAACACAGCTTGCTGGGCTCCACACCCAGAGCTGCTGATTCTGTTGGTTTGTTGAGATTTGGGGGAAGGAGCCTTTTCTAATGGACATGTTCCCAGGTGAGGCTGACACCGCTGGTCAGGGGACCACACTTTGAAAGTACTAAAGGAAATAGATCAGGGAAGGCGGGGCTCTTTGTCAATGAGCTTAGCCATTCATTGGTTCATAAATTAACTCAGCAAGTATTTACTGAGGGCCTGTCGTGTGCTCTGTGCAGGTGCCCATTGGGCCTGGGACCATCTAGTTACCTAACTTGTTCGATGAAGCTGCAGCCTTCCCACCAGGCAGGAGGAACGAGCAACCTCAGCTCAGAAACATCCTCTCCCACTCACACCAGTCTCACGCGATGGTTTCGGTTTCCTTGCTTGGCCTAGTTCTGGTTGGAATCAAAGCCCTGCTTCATATTTAATAGAGGCTTTTGTTCTCCCTTCACACAATATATTGATTCTTATAATTGGGCCTTTTTGCTTTTTCCCAAACTACATTACCCACATTAACAGCTAGCTTGAAATGCCATTATAAAACCATACGGGTCTTAGTGGAAGAGAAAGAAAGGAAATGAACCTCTCAGAGCTCCAGCTCTTCCAGTAAGGCGCTCCGTGGATGGGGAGGTCGGCACCGTTTGCTTTTCCGCCTCTCACTGGCTGCAGGTCCCCCACAGTTTTCTAGCCGGCAGGCCAACTGCTTATCCAGCCCTGCCCTGCACACCAGGAACGTTAGAACGTGGTGGGGGAGAGGGTCCCCTATGTTCTTACTCCCTCTTTGCTAATGAGACCTCCAGCCTGTGAGTCTGTGTGTACATTTGCACCCAGGGCCCTTAGCTTATTGCACTGGAAAGAGGGCTGCACAGCCCTGGAGAAATTCCCAGGTTAGCACAGCAGACCTCGTTTTCGTGGCTAGCGTTCCTGGGCTCTTTATGTAGCATTTTGGGCTTACTTAGCCAAGGGCGTGTTTGGTCATTCCAATGTTCCCAAGTTGTGGTTTTGACCTTTTCATTAGTATCAAGGAGATTTTGAACGTAGGTAATGACTTTTATTTGAGGGTTTTCCCCCCTCATCGTTTACTACTTACAGACAAGGGCAGTGAGGAGAGAGGAGAAAGCATCAAAGCCAAGAGAAGTTCTTCAGAAGAACAGTGCCTCACAAATCTAGACCGGGTGACAGGACCTTTGCTTTCCAGGTCCTGACACAACACTGGACACAGTTAGGGCCTGTATGTGTGCTTTGGTAGAACTCAATTCAGCCTATTTTTACTGAAGATCTGCCAAGGGTAAGCCGTCATGACGCGCCCTGGGTGGGGCAGCAAAATGGAAACGCAATCATTAAAAAGTCATAATCTTTGCCCTCTCGTTGCTCAAAGAAGTTATTGATGGTCACATTTATGTGTCAGCCTGGCTGGGCCATGGTGCCTGCATGTGTGGCCAGACATTATTCCTGATGTTTCCGTGAAGGTGTTTTTTGGATGAGATTAACATTGAACTTGGTGGACTTTGAGTAAAGCAGATTGCCCTCCTCAATGTGGGTGGGCCTCATCCAATCAGTTGAACGCCTGACTAGAACCAAACACTGATCTACTGGCCTACCCTGCAGATTCTGGACTTTCTAACACCCATAACCATGTGAGCCAATTCTTTAAAAAAGAAAGAAATGTATTTATCTCCTATTGGTTCTGTTTCTCTGGAGAACTCTAATACAGAGATTTGCACAAAGACACCAAGTAGATTGCATCATTGGGTGTATAGTGTAAGGAAAGTTATATGGGACTTGTTGAGAAGGGCCCTGAGGTATAGGTATAAGGTCCACACATGATGTGACCGGGAAGGGGATCTGCAGCAGAGAGCTCAACCTAAGCAAAGTGCAGACTCTCTTCCGGGAATGGCAGAGTCTAGGTGCCTGGAGGACCCAACGTGAAGGGGGTCGGTGGGAGATGAAGATGCAAGTGTAACTGAGGCAAATTGTAGAGAAGGTTAAGGAATTTAGATTTTATTCTGTATGTAGTAAGCATGTAAAAAAGAAAGAGGGCACATATTTCTACTTGGGAAGAGCATTCTGGTAGTATATGGTGAGATTTGTATCAAAAGGAAGGAAGAGACAATTTAAGAGGAATTGGAAATTGTGTGTAACAGACATAGCCTATTTATTTAAGGAAGCAGGGGAGTAGAAGATAGGAAGGCTAGAATGTGTAAGACCAGCTCCCTAAGAAAGAGGGGAGACCCAAAATACTCAGAAGTAGAGAGAAAGGAGCAGCAGAAAAGGAGGCAGACATGCTGGAGAGTGAAGTTTTTTAGGAGGCTTTAAGGAAGTTTTGTGTTTCAGAGTCAGGGACAGTTTCATCTTCTGGACTTGGTGCAGAGTCCCTGTTAAGGTTTCGTAGTTCCTCTTTGAAGATGAGTTCATCCTGGGCTGTTTTCTCAGGAATAGAATGGATTTGACCAGATCTAACTCCAGCAATGCTGATGCTGTATTATCAAACCCATGTACTTATTTGTGCATGCATGCGTGTGTGTGTGTATGTGTACGTGTGCCTTCTGCGTCTCCAGAAGAGCCAACAGGCACTGTGGGGTGGAAATTTTGACCTTCTGGTTCTTCCATAGCAGTTTCTTCCACCAAGCACAGGTAGACGGTGTCAGAATGTGCTGGCGTA
Organism: Tursiops truncatus; assembly: GCF_011762595.2. Taxonomy (NCBI): domain Eukaryota; kingdom Metazoa; phylum Chordata; class Mammalia; order Artiodactyla; family Delphinidae; genus Tursiops; species Tursiops truncatus. The sequence continues at coordinate 4,149,128 of NC_047043.1, forward strand.
CTTCCTGGAACCTGGTAGGTGTTTGGCAATATCTGGTGAACAACTAAACATGTGTGAATGGGGCTCAGAGTCGATCAGAGGATTCAGAAGTTACTCTGAGTGTTGTGTTTTCAAATGTTGAAAGATAAGTACACACACATTTGTATGCACAGATCCACACACACACACACACACTCGCGCTCATTTGCTGTCTGCCATTTTGTATGCCTAGGATGACACAACCACAAGCCATTGAGACAAGGGACATGGCTCTGGTTCTTGAGAGAGAGAGAGTTTGGGGACATGTCTCAAGAGCATAGAAAGGAATGAGGCTTACTATTGTCCACACCAGAGGTTCTTCATCTTGGCTACATGTTGGAATCATCCCAGGAGCCTTTAAAGTGCTGATGCCTAGGTTCTGATGTCTTTGGAATGGGGTATGGGCTGAGACTCAGGATTTTAAAAGCCCCCTAGCGGACTCCAATGTGTAGCCCTAATTGAGAAACATTGCTTTAGATCCCTGCCGTCCAGTTTGGTAGCTGGACACATGACTATGGAACACTTGATATGTGACTGGTTGGAACTGAGATGTGCTCTAAGTGTAAAATACACACCAAATTTTGAAGATTTTGAAGACAGTATGAAAACAAGACTATAAAATCATGTCTCGTTAATAATTTTCACATTGGTGGAGGCAGGCAGAATAATGCTTCCTGGCAAAATGTCCATGTCTTAGTCCCCAGAACCTGTGACGATGTTACCTTGCACGGCAAAGGGATTAAGGTTGCACGTGAACTGACTGTTAAATAAGGAGATTATCCTGGATTATCTGGGTGGACCTGATGCAATCTCAAACGTCCTTAGTTGTGGAAGAGAAGGCAGAAGAGTCCACCTCAGAGTGATTTGATGTGAGAAGCTCAACCAGCCATCGCTGGCTTTGAAGATGGAGGAAGGGGGTCACAAGCCCAGGAAGGCGGGCAACCTCTAGAAGGTTGGGAAAGGGAAGGAAATGTGTTTCCCCTAGAGCCTCCGGAAGAAATGCAGTCTGGCTAACATCTTGCTTTTAGTCCACTGAGACCCATTTTGGACTTCTGATTTCCAGACAGCCAATCTGTCTTGTTTTAATCCACTAAGTTTGTGGTAATTTTTTTTTAATAAATTACTTTTTAAAAAAATATAATAGTGTTTATTTATTTTTACTTGTTGACAGTTTGCTTTATTTATTTATTTATGGCTGTGTTGGGTCTTCGTTTCCGTGCGAGGGCTTTCTCTAGTTGTGGCAAGCGGGGACCACTCTTCATCGCGGTGCGTGGGCCTCTCACTATCGTGGCCTCTCTTGTTGCGGAGCACAGGCTCCAGACGCGCAGGCTCAGTAATTGTGGCTCACGGGCCCAGTTGCTCCGCGGCATGTGGGATCTTCCCAGACCAGGGCTCAAACCCGTGTCCCCTGCATTGGCAGGCAGATTCTCAACCACTGCGCCACCAGGGAAGCCCTGTGGTAATTTTTTATAGCTGCATTAGGAAAGTTGTGACTTACATACTGAAATATAGTAATGTTTTGGACTGGGTTGAATAAGAAATATCAATAAAATTATTTTTACCTGTTTCTTTTTACTAGTATTTAATGTGGCTACTAGAAAATTTACAATCACACATGTGGCTTGCGTTACATTTCTATTGGATGGTACTGCTCCAGACTCTCTCAACCTTTGGATGGTAAGGTAGTATGACTTCTTCTGTCTACCTTCAGTATGACACTAGTCACCATGGGAAGAACAGTGACTTCTAGGAGGATTTCTGGACGGACTGAAGAGTTTATACTCTTGGCCCCTTCTAGCTTGTTGGTGAAAGGAGAAATTGTGTCTCATGCCTGGACTGTCCAATGAATAAATGGTCAGAGGCACTTCTGAGTGACAGCTTTCCAAGTTTACAGAGACTATGAAACCGGCCCAATCAAATAAATTATTAGAGTCTTTTAGAGAAGTAAACATGGGTTAGTATACCTCTTCAGTGTCGGAATACAATTCTCAACAACTGTGCAACTACTGCAGGACAGTAGTGTGGACCTGATCTGTAAACCCACCAAGACCATCACAGGCCAAACCCTTGGGTGACAACTTTGCTTTCTGTAACAACCGTGTTTTTGGTTACAAACAATAAATTTTATGTTTCGATGATTAGGATGGTTGCCTTTGCTTTTAGCAAACACGTGAAAAGTCAACCTACAGTGTCTGGAAGGGGAGAGAATAGGAGTAAAATCAGAGTAAAATCAAGGCTTAATTCCTGAACACACTTTCTTGGCAAGAGAAAGGCAAGGGGGAGGAATAGAGACTTAAGAGGTCATGACGAGGTAGAACGGCAGCCCTTGCTGCATTGGGGCATACAGGTCCCTCCTCGCCCTCCAGCACTCCAGCGAATACTTTGAAAGAAGAAATGAGGACAGGTTGACACATGGAGGCAAAGAGCCTCAAAATTTTCTTTTGTCATGAAATAACGGTTTCTTCCAAACTTGCAAACCTAGAGTGTTGCAGAGATTGTAATAAATGTTGAACTTGCAAAATTAATATTAAAGATCCTGGGTTTGAAGTACTGGGGATATTTGAAGAGCCTGATCACAACACTTGGAGCCATTTTGTGAGTCAAAGGACTTTTGTTCTAGCGGGGAAAGATGCCTAAAACAATCCCCAACAGTATGTAAGGTTCATAGCACGAATGACCACCCCCCTGGGCGTGAGGAGCTTGCATGGTGGACACCAACTCTGTAAGGTTCAGCCCTTGGTGGTTGCTCAAAATGATTGCTATCCATCCAGGAAACAAGCAACTTCCAATTTCAGCATTTTCCCCCTCAAACCCTGATTGTGCCACGTGAAACCGTGAAGCAGGACGAAAGCGTTTTCTGCATCTTCTCCACGGCCCCAGTCCAGTATCTAACACACTTCATGCTACTTTATTTTTCTGGCCAATCCCTATAATCCAGTTACAATCGATTTTTGAGCTGCCCTTGGTGTGGGTGCCCTGCCTCAAGCACGTGCAGTGACAGACGTGGACTCTGTGGGTAATAAAAGCAAGGTTATTGCAACTATCTTTTTAGAACCTCTTCTAATGAGCAGTCTCCACACTAGTTGCAGGAAACATTGTGACGATCTTACAGCCCTAAAGACATTTCTCCACTGTGGGTAAAGTAACCTATGATAAATGAACGGTTTCTCTCCTGGAGACTTCTGTCCACGTTTCTCCTTGTTCATTTGGTGTAAAATCAGTGATGGACCGACAAGGGTATCTGCCGTGCTTTAATTTCCAAACTTCAAGACGCCATCCAAACACAAAGGCTTTCACAGGCATAATGTTGATCTTGACTACCTTCCAGCAGTTTTATATCTTCCTTTCCTTGTAGCTAATGGATCAATGCTACTCACAAAGCCCAGTTTTTCTAGGGTCAGCTTCCTAATGGGATCAAGTCGTAGGATTTCCTTTCATCCTTCTATACCCTTCTGGGAACATCTCCCCCATTTTATAACTCACCTTCCTGACTCCCTTTGGTCCTTTTTAGGAAACTTTTCTTTCCTTCTGAATTCTTAGATCCGTAGGAGGCCAGTAGGAGCCCCACCAAGTCACCAAATCATTCTTTCACCTCAATGTCAGTCATGTCGAAAAACAAAAGTGCTGTTGTTTAGGTGAATGTGTGGCGTTTGGCTAAAAAGAGAGAAAAATAAAGGTAAGAGAATAATTCTTCATATTTTCTTTCTCTGCTTATCATTCTCATTTTTGTATGACATTGCCAAGGAACAAGATAGACTTGCTTTGATTTTCTTTAGTTGTTTCCCTCCTCTGACAATTTCTTAACTTACATGTATAAACTTAAGGGCCAGAGGCTGAAACAATGAAATCTCCAGTCAAACCAGGCAGTCTTATTGCAATTGATTAGATGTCTTTGGTCTTCCTGCGTCTCCCTGGACCACTTTCAATCATTGTCAACAGAGCAGCAGGAAAGAGTCTTAAAAATGAAGCCAGGTCATGTGACTTCTCTACTTAAAACCGTCCAACGGCTTTACTATAGACTGAATGTTTGTGGTCCCCCAAATTCATACGATGAAATCCTAACCCCCAATGTGATGGTATCTGGGAGGTGATTAGGTCACAAGGGTGAAGCCCTCAAGAATGGTATTAGTGCCTCATCCATAAAGGCCCTGGAGAGCTCCCTTGCCCCTTACACCATGTGAAGACCCAATGAGGTCTGAGACCTGGAATAGGCCCCTCACCCAACCATGCTGACACCCTGATCATGGACTTCCAGCCTCCAGAACTGTGAGCAATAAACTTCTGTTGTTCATGAGCTACCTGTTCTATGGTGTTTTGTTACAGCAGCCCAAATGCGCTAAGACAGGCTTTCTACTTCAGGATAAAGCAAAGTCCCTGGAATGGCTCTAAGGCCCTATGTGATCAGGTCCTGAGTCACATTTTGACCTCAGCTTCCAGACTCTCTCACTAACTCTGCTCCAGCCCCCTGATTCCCTTGCTGTTCTTTGTGCAGATAATCTCCCACATCAAAGTTTTGTTCTTGATGTTCCCTCTGGTTGGAAGGAATTTACCCAAGGGATGTTCTTGGTTTCGTGTATTTGTTCAATGTCATCTCTTCACTGGGGCCTTTCTTAGTCATTCCACTGAAAATTGTAACATCCACCTCACCATTGGGATCTGACCCTCCCTCTCCCCGTTCTCTGCTTTGTCATTCTCCTTAGCACTTACCTCCAACATAATGTCTATCTTTAATTAAATTGTAATTTAATTGAATGTACACTTTGTGAGGGCAGAGAATTTGTCTGTTTTGATTCCCGCTGTGTGCCCAGCACCTAGAACAGCGCCTGGCATGTATGAGATGCTCATTCAATGCACTGAATGAGGGGCTGTATCACATCACCCAACGGGGGGATAGAAATAAATGAATTTCTAACTGCGAGATAGAAATAAGTGAATTGCTTCCTCAGCTGTGCTCTGCTGTGACAAATGATTTGTGGCTCTGACTACAGCATTTGTGGAAGTTGACCTTGGTAATTAGTGGATAAAACTGATTTGTCATTAATAGGTTGAAAGTCACCAATGAGAGTAAAAAGGGTCACAGAGTAAGAAAGAAAATCAAAGCATCTTACTAACCATCACTAATAAGATGTAATACCAAAGCAGCTCATCAAACCACAGGAAATAAGAGAACAAGAACGTCAGCTAAAATACACTGCCATTTGGATGTCTTTCTGTGTGCGTTTCCCCCAGCTTTATTGAGGTATACTTGACATATAACACAGTGTAAGTTTAAGGTGTACAAAAGTGATGATCTGATACATGTGTATATTGCAAATGTTTACCAAAATAAGGTTAGTTACCATCTTCTTCACCTCACGTAATTACCATTTTGTTGTGTGGTGGTGGTGAGAACATTTACGATCTACTCTCTTAGCAAACTTGAAGTGTACAATACAGTATTATTAACTACAGTTCCCATGCTGTACCTTAGATCTCCAGAACATTACTGTTCTTGATGATATTAAAAACTGGGTTGTTTTCTTCATTTCTTTTCAGATGGCTCATTGATCGTGTAAAGAAACACAATTATATTTTGTATGTTGATTTCGTGTCCTACAACTTTACTAAATTCATTTATTATTCTAACAGGTTTTTTTTTGGTGTGTGTGTGGGAGGGAGTCTTTAAGACTTTCTATATGTAAATCATATCATCTGCAAACAGAAAATATTTAGTTCTTACTTTCCAATTTGGATGCCTTTTGTTTCTTTTTCTTGCCTAATTGCTCTGACTAGGTCTTCCCGTATTACACTGAATAGGAGTGGTGATAGTAGGCACCTTCGTCTTGTTCCTGATATCAGAGGGAAGCTTTCAGTCTTTCATCATTGAGTATGATGTTAGCTGTGGGCTTGCTATAAATCACCTTTATCTGTTGAGGTATGTTCCTTCTACATCCACTTTGTTGAGCGTTTTTAACATGAAAGGATGTTGAATTTTGTCAAATGCTTTTTCTGCATCTGTGATGATCATTTGATTTTTATCTTTCATTCTATCAATGTGATGTATTACATTTATTGATTTGCATACATTGAACTATTCTTGCATCCTAGGGATAAAACCTACTTAATTATGGTGTATAATCCTTTTCATGTGCTGTTGAATTCAGTTTGCTAGTAGTCTGTTGAGAATTTTTGCATCTATATTCACCAGGGATATTGGCCTGTAATTTTTTTTCTTGTGGTATCCTTACTTGATGTTGGTAACAGATTAATGCTAGCCTTGTTAAATGAGTTTAGGAGTTCTTCCTCCTCTTCAATTTTTTGGAAGAGTTTGGGGAGGATTGGTGTTAATTTTCCTTAAATGTTTTGTAGAATTAACCATTGAAGCCATCTAGTCCTGGAATTTTCTTTGTTGGGAGGTTTTTGATTACTGGTTCAATCTCCTTACTGGTTATTGGTCTGTTCAGATTTTCTATTACTTCTTGATTCACTCTTGTAGAGTGTGTGTTTCTAGGAATTTATCCATTTCTTCTAGGTTGTCCAATTTGTTGGCATGTAATTGTGTAGAGTGATTTTTTATGATCCTTTGTATTTCTGTGATATCGGTTGTAATGTCTCTTCTTTCATTTATAATTTTATTTGAGTCCTCTCTCTCTTTTTTTTTTTTTTTGCAGTATGCGGGCCTGTCACTGCTGCGGCCTCTCCCATTGCAGAGCACAGGCTCCGGACGCGCAGGCCCAGCAGCCGTGGCTCACGGGCCCAGCCGCTCCGCAGCACGTGGGATCCTCGCAGACCGGGGCACGAACCCGTGTCCCGCGCATTGGCAGGCGGACCCCCAACCACTGCGCCACCAGGTAAGCCCTCTCTTTTTTTTTTTCTTGGTAAGCCTAGCTAAAGGTTTCTCAATTTTATTTATCTTTTAAAAAATTCAACTATTAGTTTTGTTTATCTTTTCTGTTGTTTTTCTATCTTTATTTTATTTATTTCTGCTCTGATCTTTGTTATCTCCTTCTTCCTGTTAACTTTGGGCCTAGTTTGTCTTTTTCTAGTTCCTTGGGGTGTAAAGTTAAGTTGTTTATTTGAAATCTTTCTTTTTCTTTTTCTTTTAAATTGAAGTATAGTTGGTTTACAATATTATATTCGTTCTTTTTTCTTAATGTAGGCATTTATTACTATTAGAACTGCTTCTGGTCCATCTCATAAGTTTTGGTATGTTGTATTTTCATTTGTTTCAAGATATTTTTTCACTTCTGTCAAATTAAGTTTCTTATTCGATCCACTGGTTGTTCAGGGGTGTGTTGTTTAAGTTGCACATATTTATGAATTTTCCAGTTTTCCACCTGTTATTAATTTCTAATTTCCTACTATTGTGGTCAGAAAAAATACTTGGTATGATTTTATTCTTTCAAAATTTGCTAGGACTTGTTTTGTGAGCTAACCTATAATCTATCCTGGAGAATGACCTGTGTGCACTTGAGAAGAATGTGTACTCTGCTGCTCTTGGATGAAATGTTCTATATAGATCTGTTAGGTCCATTTGGTCTAAAGCATCGTTCAAATCCAATGCTTCTTTATTGATTTTCTGGATGATCTATCCATTGTTGAAAGTGGGGTCCCCCTGCTGTTATCTGTTAGTATCTGCTTAATGTATTTAGGTGCTCTGATGTTGGGTGCATGTATATTTATATCTGTTATATCCTCTTGATGAATTGATCATTTTATCATTATGTAATAACCTTCTTTGTCTTTTGTTAGCATTTTAGACTTAAAGTCTATTTTGTCTGATATCAGTATAGCTATCACTGCTCTCTTTTGACTTCCACTTGTGTGAAATATTTTTTCCACCCACTCATTTGAGCCTATGTTTGTCCTTAATGTTAAAGTGAGTGTCTTGCAGGCAGAATATACTTGAGTCTTGATCGTTGTTGCTGTTGTTGTTTTAATGCATTCAGCTGCTCTATGCTTTTTGATTGGATAATTTAATCCAACGTAAAGTAATTGTTGATAGGTAAGGACCTTCTAATGCCATCTTATCGGTAATTTTCCACATTTTTGCTGCTAGTAGGTAGAAGACTACATCTCATCACCTTGTTAAGTTTACTTATTAGATCTAGTCGTTTTTATGCAGATTCCTTGGGATTTTGTAGATAGAAGTCATGTCATCTGTGAATAAAGACATTTTTACTTCTTCAGTCTGATACCCTGTTCCACAAAGTTTTCACACCTCAGTAGCTTTGAATGTAATCTCTGTACCCTTAGCTCAGCAAGACTGTTCTGTTTGATTTGGTCTCAACATTCTTGCACTAAAATCTGAAAAGGACTTCCAAGCAGAAAGCTGGAGAGATAACAGGGCTCATTTTGTTGTTTCCCTTCTCCTAAGGATCACAGTTCTGCACTTCCTAATATTCAACATCTTGAAACACTTGTTTATTAAATTTTGTCCGGAGGAGAATCTAGCCTGGTACCACTATTCCACCGTGGCCAGAAGTTGAAGTCTTACTATTGCTTTAAAAAAGAACCTGGAGTCCTGTATCTCACCATTCACAATAGCTTCCTTGTTGACAGATCACATGTGTTGTTCAGTGGAAAATTATAATTCTCCAGAACTTGTTTCAGTTTATTTAATAAATTCACAGACAGACGGCTTGCCATCAGCCAAAACGTTAAAGATCATTCACAGCATCTCACATTAGAACGTGCATCCAGGATAATCCCCAGATAATCAGCATTTGCCACATTTACTGTAGGTTCTACAATAACAGGGTAGTTTTACGAATTAATTTTGTACACATTTCTCCATTATTTCAATTAATTCTTTGTGAACTATTTTGGATAAATTAGTCCTTTTGTTTTCTTTTACTTACATCTTTCCAAGTGGTCATGAAAAGTGCGTAAAATTTGGCAATTGCCTTGACAATTCTAATTGTATTTCTACTATTTGAAGAAAGCTATTTTTCACCTTGACATGTGTAAAAGTAAACCTCTTTATGGAAAAAAGTGTAGTAACTACAAACTCTTATAGCACTTCTACATAATGTTGTTTCTTCTCTGTTTCTTTAATATATTCATTCTTTACATTGAAATTTAAATGTAATCCAGACAAACAGAACCTTGTACTTGGTGGAATCTTTATGACTTTTGAGAGATTTAAATATAGTTTTCCAGTCTGAAAATCAGTCTGATCTAAGTAATTTTTTTTTTTAACATCCTTATTGGAGTATAATTGCTTTACAATGGTGTGTTAGTTTCTGCTTTGTAACAAAGTGAATCAGCTATTGATCTAAGTAATTTTTGTTTTGCTGAAAACAGTTCACCAACAAAATGAATAAAACAATGACAAAACCATAACAAAAGTTTTAGTTTTGTAATAGGCTACTCCAGATCTCAGAATAGTTTGAAATGTTAACTTTTACTACTAAAATATATTTTTGAGAAAAACATTTAAAAATTCCTTGTTTATTCTTAAACTCTCTGTTAACATTTTTGGGATACATGATCTTAAAAATCAAATCGTCTTTTACTAAAGAGAGTCTAATTAAGTTATCACATGTTATTTGGAAAGATCACAGTACAAGTTGAAATCAACAAATTTATAACATGAAGCTGCTACTGACTTCGATACATGCTCTGCTGACTAAAATTGTGTGTATTATTAACCATTACTATCATCCACTTTATGATTTTTATTTATCTTTATTTGAAAATTTTTGTTTCCTGGCTGGGAGTGTACTGGTTCTCATAATATTTTTTATTTCTTCTCGTTATTTTTATTATCTGTATTTTATTGGCTAACCTGATTCTTTTGCTTATGTTCCTGATCTTAACTATCATAGGTTTTGGTTTCCATTACAATAACATAAGAGAGATTTTTGACATTTTTTTCTTTTGGCATAATTTCCAACTTAAAGAAAAGTTGAAAGTACAATGCAAAAACTGTTCCCCTCACCCCGCCCCAGCCATTTTAGTGTCACTAGTTGACATGATATCCCGTCACTGGACTGAACAACCCTGAGTACAATTCCTTCAAACAAAGGCATTCATCTGCGTAACTACAACAGAACCATAAATATCAGAAAATTAATACTGCTATATTATTACTATTCTTCCTTCCAGTCATGTTTGAATTTTAGTATGATCTAGAATTTGGAAAATATCTCAAAATTTCTCTGGTAGTAATGCATGAACAGGAGCGATTTGAATGCATTTTAAAATTACTGCTATGTTATACCTAGTTGCATGACTGTGTAGTCAAATCACTATTACGGCATACCTTTGACTTATTGGTGTGTATGTGTAAGAGTTTGTCACTGGAATACTTGTTTCTTCAACTTACTTCATTGCATCAGTGGGAATTTTCATAATATTTCATCTGTAACTACCAGAATTTATTAGGATTAGGTGACTCAAGTCTGCTAAGATGTGACCTGATACTTGGGATGCATAAAACAGGTGAGTCCACAGCTGACATAATTGTTTGTGTGTGATAAACTCAAGAATTTAAAAAATCCTGTTTTATAGTATTCCCATAAAAACAGACATAGAGTGTTTAAAATTATATATGCTGTATTATTTAGTGCATAGCTGACAGAAGAGTTCTTTCATTTTGATTTGCTACTGATAAGACCTGAATCCTTAGTTAATCAATTTACACAAACTAGCTTCCAGCTCTCTACATCTTAAACCTTCTTTCTCCCACATACTTGCAGGGAGGAGTACCCTAAGTCACATTCACACCACGGTAGATTTCTGTTCCCTGCACCTTTGTGGGTAAGAGATGGCAGTATTCCTAGAGGTTGTTCTTACACTGAGACAAGCAGGAATGACTTCACTACACACAAGGGCACAATGAACCACGTAAGTGTGTCCAACTGAATACAAAGTGGATTTATTCCCAATTCACCCTTCCCTTATTTTGGATCCCCAAAATGCCAGTGGCTATCCAAATGCCCCCTGACTCAGAGGGAAGTGTGACAAAGGGAAACCTGCTAATTCAACTGATGATGGTTAAAATATCTTCCTTTTGCAAATTTTACAAGTATTTATGACCATGTGAAAATGGTGCCAGGACCCCTCCAGGGTTTAGGAATGCTGTTGTGCAAATGAGTGTCCGTGAAGCACAAGCTTTGTTACCTTCCTGGTTAATCTGCTCAGGGGAGTTTGCAGAGGGGTCTCTGCTCTGCGCACACATTTGGAACCTTGGAGTAGCTTCATCCTTCACCTTGGATTTCCTGGGCCCTGTCATTGTGTGACGCTATGAGAATCTGACCTTAAATAGTTTTTATTCTCAGAAAGTCCAAGGCATTTGGGAGGAATACAGAGAAAAATTAAGAACTAAAAAGTTTTTTAGTTTGGTGTAGAAAAAGAGTTTAAATGGTCTTTTTCGTGTGGACTATGAACCTCTCCAATAAGTGAAGATGAAATTAAATTCAACTGACATTTAATTGAGAACTTACTACGTGGAATGCATTATACGATGATGTGGACAACACAGAAGTTAGACAAATCATGTGAATTAACGAATCTTACCTAGATGGCCTTACAAAATGGTTAATTACACCTGGCTTAGGTGACTCAGTAAAAAAGATAATTTATTTTGAAAATCGGGAGGTATAATTTTGCACTAGTAAGCCTTAGCGTGTAGTGGCTATCTCCTTGAGATGAATACTTACCAAAGAGAAGATAACGAATTAGCTTTTTAAGACTAAAATGATTCTGCATTCCAATAACTAACTAGTAATGAAATCATCACTCTTGGTTTATAGAGTGGACTACCTAGACCACCAAGAGATAATCAAAAAAAGTATATCTTTACCATTTAACTTTGAAATAGCTTTTCACTCACCTTTTTCATGTCTTTTCTTTCTCTTCATATATGAGACAGAATTAAATGTAATAGAATCAAAGGGAAATTATCATAAAAGTCAATGAAATTAGGTCCTGCTGAGAGTGACTGCATCTTTAGAGAGAAAGACTACTGTCTTTACCTTCATCTTTATCTTAATCCCCAATCTAGAATCATTTTGGTGAGCTCTGAAGTTGACACTGGTTTTGTGCTCAGCACTGCCCACAGTTGAAGTTGGCTCCATTTAAGGGTCCGCCCCAGCGAGGCCATGCATCTACTTTCATCGCGCTTTCCTAGAATTTCAAACTCTAATATTTTTCATATGCACACGTAAATGAGCCAGAGGAGAGAGGGGATGCACAGGGGAAGCAAAGATGCTGAGAACCCCCTCCCCCCGAGGGCCAGGGAAAGGGGAGGGGAGAGAGCCGCTGTGACCCTGGGATGGAATCTGTGCAAAGAGGGGCCCTGAGTTGTGGTGGATCAGTTCCTGGGCCGCGCAGCCTCCCCCCCCCCCCCCCCCCCCCCCCCCCCCGCTTTCTTAGGACTTATCGCCAATGCATTTACTATCAGCAGATCAGAACTGGTCTTCTGAGACATAAGACATTTCCTTTTTTCATAGCGTCATTTCTTTTAATTCATATTTCTCTGAGGGCATAGTTCTCATACACTTAAAGCCCTCAGGATTTGGAAATAATCAACATCTATATTTCATTCTAAACGGGACAGCTGTATACCTGGAATGACAGGCTTTTTCTTTCCCAGAAAATTACTTCAGGGGCGGCAAAGAGACGGACACAAGAATGGAGTTTGAACATGGCTCTTTTTGTTCCAGGGCTGGTGTGTTTCCTGTGCTCTGTTGAGCTGAAGGACCCAGAAAGTGGGTAATTGCATCCTTAGCCCTAGTGCCTTGTTCTTTACAGAGCAGGCCATCCCAATTTTCTGTGACCTTTAGTCAGGTTATAGACCCTGGGGACCGAACCACTTCAGACAAAGAACCCAGCTCAGCTCCGCACCATAGGAGACTCTTTAGTGCCCCCTGGTGGATGAAGGAAGAGATACACGGTTCCCAAGGACGAAGGCCGAAGACCCAACAAATTGGTTAATTCTTCCCAGGGTGGAGGTGGGGCCGGTGGGAGGCGGAACGATATTGGCTGGATGTGGAGCTGGGAGGTTAGAGGTTAACTGGGTCCCTCCCTTATTCAAACGCTCCCTATTTTGTGGTGTCCTCCGTTGGGCCCAGGTCCTTCATGGTTGCGTTCACTCTGGCCTTCCACTTTGGCCCAGCCTTCCTGTCCAGGGGTCCCTAGCCCTTCCCATGTGAAAGGAGTCCCTCTCCCAGCTAACTCTGATGGGGGATGGGCCTCGACCTTGTCACACATTTTCCAGCTCTCTTGTTCCTGACAGCGTTTCCTCCCGGAGCTGTCTTCTCACTCCTAGGCATCTCACAGCTTACCCACCTTCTTGATGGTGGTTGGCTAGCAATGACTCAATGAGTTTTCCAATGAATTTGTGTCTCCATATATACGCAGTGTTTCTTGAACATCTGACCTCTTCCGACCTGCTAATATAATTAACAGTCATTTTTGGAGCCAGGTTTATTATTAGCTGCCCAGCCCTTAACACATCCTTGCTTCCAGACCTTTACCTGCTTTTATAATACCCCATGGTTGTTAATTGAAAGGCAACTGTCATTAAAAACTGGGCCTCGGGTGCTGTGGAAAACGCCTGGGAATCTACCTAATAAGTTGGAAGGCTCTGTCTTTTTGTTACTTTTACCATCTTTCATTACTAGCAGTCCAAGAGCGTATTGTCTTTATCTGATAAAAAGAGTTGGCCAGAAGGGTGTATTGATGAGGCCCAAGTTATGGGTTAAGAGAGAGGTAATGATATTTCCATCTACGGACACACTGCACATACAATCCATGATAACCACCTGGGCCACAGAAAGGACTGGATGACACAGTGAGCGTAGATGGGGAATTCCCTGGCGGTCCAGTGGTTAAGACCCTGTGCTCCTACTGCAGAGCGTAGATGGGGAAATGGTAGGTTTTCTGCCAAACACGGATCTTATAATAATAAATATTTAGACTTGGAAGTGACTTTAGAAATCATCTTATCCATTCTCTTGTCTAGTTTAGAACCTCATGAAACTATTCCCAGCAGATGGGCTGGCAGCCCAGCCTCCACTTGGGGACCAGGTTGGGGATTCACTACCCTGAGTGGTTGTTTGGTCCATGATGGGAAATTGTATTTGTGGGAAGGTCAGCACATAGTGCCTAGTTTTGAGATAGAAAATGAAAGCTCAGCTTTTCTCCCTTCTGTAACCTTAATCTCCAGATTCCCTCAACCCAGCCTCATTCTGAACCGCAGCAACAGAAGGGGCTCTAGGGTGACTGATGTCTTCTGCAGAGTTGTTTAAAACCACTTTGGCAGTAAGATGAGGAGGGAAGAGGCTATTTCTGACTCTTTGATTATTGTCTTGAGGGTGCTTGTGCATGGGAAAATGGGAGGTACATTTCTGGGAAAACTTGGTCAGGATAATTCAGGTTAGAATGCTTCAGGACCTTCCATTCCCAGGGAGGAGCAGACAGACAATGGGCTATGTTCAAACGAGCTGTGTTCAACGGCCGAGTTCTAACCCCTGTTCCCTTTGATATTATTTTGGCTTTAAAGCTGAGGTCAACGCTAGAAGGCGGAATGGTTAAGAAGGAAATGAACTACTGGAGATACAACATCCCTTTAGGATTTTAGTAGCATGAAAAATACTTGAATGGGAGTAACCGAGATGACAGGGCAGCCTGAATTGTGAGTGCCAGGGAGAGTAACCCTCCCTCCCTACTCTATTGGGTGGCCACTGTGATCATTCATTCATTCAGCAATGCCTATGGACAGATTATTCAGCACGAGGTACACAGTGATGTATGCACCAGAGCCACAGGGCTCTTTTTACAAGAGGAAAAGTGGAGAGCTGCCTAAATGGGATCTATTTTAATCGTTTGAAACTGTTAGTCATTTTTGGCAAAGGAAATCGTCGTGATGGGTCAGCCAGATACTACAACTTCTTTCAACATTTGGTAGGAATTGTCAGGGAAGCCATGCCAAGGCACAACAGAGATGGAAAGAGACAACCTACTTTAAGCTTAAGGGTTATTCATTCCCCACGTGTTAACATATGGTTTGCCATACAATCGCTACTGTATTTGTTGGCTTTTGCGTACGATGACGTGAACCCCAATTGAGGTGGTACGAATTTTAACTGTGAAGGGTGTCGGTTTTCCAGGTTCTTTTCTAAGCTGTGTCTGTAATGTGATATTGAAGTGAAAATAGTAATTCCCCTGTCTCTGGCATCCAGGTTTTGCCTTCTTAGCTGGAGAAGGAGATGAGCAAGCAGGTCCAAGATGCTCATTTAGGGGAATTCCCTGGCGGTCCAGTGGTTAAGACTCTGTGCTTCTACTGCAGGGAGTGTGGGTTCAATCCCTGGTTGGGGAACTAAGATCCCCCATGCCACATGGTGTGGCCAAAAAATTTTTTAAATTAAATTTTAAAAAAAGATGCTCATTTGGGTCTGATCAAATGGTGGTCTGTCAAGAAGTAAATCCTGAAGCTTGATGTCTTCTGTTAAGCAGGAAAAAGCCCAAAGAAACTGAATTAGAACTCAAGAAGTATTCATGGACAGCTTCTTAGGCCAAAGAAGGACAGCACAAAACTAAAAAATCTTGTGTAGCCAGACACTGTGACTTCACTTGGCAGTTCTAAGAATAGTTTTTTTTTACATAAATTTTACTAAGGCATAACTAAGATTAGCCCCAATGATCCCTGACTCCTAATATTCATCTCTGTGTGATTCCTTCCCCTTGACCTTGGGCTGGATCCAGTGACTCACGTTTCATGGATGTGACAAAAATGATGGGGTGTCACTCCTGAGGTTAGGTTACAAAAAGATTTTGGTTTCTGTCTTGTTCTCTTGCTTTCTCATTATGGTGGAAGCCAGATGTCAGGTTGTGAGCTGCCCTATGGAGAGGATGGCAGGACAAGGAACTAGGAGAGGCCTCAGTCAACAGCCAGGGAGGAACTGAGGCCCTCAGGCCAGCATCTGTGAGGAGCCCACAGATGAGCTCGAAGGCAGAGCCTCTCAGTTGAGCCTTCAGATGAGACCTCAGCCCCGGCTCACTTTGACTACAGCCAATCTTGAACCAGAGCAACCAGCTAAGCCATGCCTGGATTGCTGAAGTTGTTGGTTATTTCGAATGCTATGAACGTTTTGGAACACTCATCTTCTGGTGAATATATGCATCATCTTTCTGTCGGATATATATCTGGGAGTGGCATTACTGGGTCACAGCATGTATTCAGATTCAGTAGACACTGGCAAACAGCTTTCCAAAGGCGTTGTACCAATTCACACTCTAGCCAGCAGTGCCCAAGGCCAAGCTTTTATCTCACTGTTTCGGCAGGACTCTGCCGCTTCTCAATTCAGCGTGGGGCCAAGTAGGCCATGGGATTTTAATGGCGTATTTTATTGGTAACAATACTAATAATAAGAAGAATAACAGCAAAGCTAACCTTTTGCATACCTAATTATCTGATGTTTTAATTTTCAAAAAGCAATATACAGACAGGACTTCATTATGTACTATTACTTTATGTGTATCAAGCACTAATAGGACAAAATAGTAAGCGCTACTGAGAATACGTAGATACCATGGTTGTCCTTAAGTTAGATTTCTTAGGAGATAACCAGGATTAAAGGAAAGAGATGGTGGAAGTGGAACACTTTTATATTATGTTTTCAATATTGAGGTTATTTAGGTGAGCTCTGGCTTTGTTTTTTAGCTTAGATTTCCCAGATAACGGCTTCCTTTTCTGCTTAACATTGCTGGTGAGGAGATCACTGAAGCCTATTGTGTTTCATCATAGACAGTGTTTTTCTTGTATTACACCTAGTTTTCAATTTTATGTCATAGCAACGCTTCGTTGATCTATATGAGTTTTTAGCATCGTATACTCGGTAACGCTAGTTGGGATATTATCGAAGATACCTAGCTTTTCTTTTAATGATCTGCATGAAAAACAGATTTCTTTATTAGAGTCATATTTTTTGAATTCATGGTTATAGCCAAGAGAAAGAATAAGACTCATGAGCTCGGCCTTGTGTCCATAATACAAGCAGCATAGAGAAAATCAATTGGCAGCAGCGGGCAAATACCGTGGGCCCTCGAGCCTGGGCAGGCCTGGTTTGAGTACGGAAACACCTGGTGGGAGTGTAAGCTTGTCACTTAAAAATCCCTGGAAGATACAGACGTCCAAATCTGAAATATGGGTGATGCTAGCCATAGGAAACTAGCCCCGGAAACAGTAAAGGAGAAGCAAAGGATAAAATGTCGTTAAGAGTAGGAGAATAAAGATGTCATTATGGGAGGAAAATATTCAAAATCCGTATTACATGCCATGGTTCATAATATAAGGACATGTTCTTATAAGTTGAGGAAACTTTTCTGGGGGAAGGTATAGACTGGCAAAGCGGATGCCCTCGGCTTTCTGAGGAAGTGGCGGTGTCTGGGCTGGTGAGCGTGGCAAGGATGTCCAGTGCATCCTGCCACGGACGCGGAGGACTTGCTTGAATATGGCTCTTCTGTGGGTTTGGGATGGTGCTTTTTTTTTGAGTATAGGGAGTACATCGTTTATTGACCCTGTGTTCCCCCACTACTCCTGACTCGTAGGACAACAGGTACAGAACTGCAAGGGATCATCCCCAGCTCCGTGGATGGGGCAACTCATTATGACCCCTGGTGAGTACTCAGGACACGTTTCTAGAGGGCAAGACTGGTCTAGGGCCACTGCCATCAACTGTGGCAGGAAAGTGACATTTCCTATGTTCGTGGCTAATTTCCAACAAATCTTTATTAGGCTGTTAGGCTGCTTACCTGTAGCAGTGGCCATAAAATTTGGGTTTAGGTACAGCTAACATAAAAATAACTTAACTTTATTTCATTTTGTTTCACATAATTAGAGGTAAATCAGAGCTGACCTGTGGGTAAATCAAGGCATTTTAAGACGTTCAGGGAGAAACAATGGCATGTAGGTTTGTGACCAGACTCGTGAACTGTCCCCTGGTCCTTCACTGGAAAGCTGGGTTGGTGGGGTGTTAGGGGAACTGACATCTCTTCGAGGTTCTCGAAGGAATGGTCCTATTTCCTAAGTTTTTGTGAAAGAGCAATGCCATCCTTCACTGTTATGTCTTCTCTCTCATCTTCAAGTTATCCCTAGTGGTATCTAACCAAATATTGATGGAGACGTGGGTGAGGAAAGGCCTTGAAAATCATAACTTCAAAGTCAAGGTCACTTGCATTGCAGTAAGATATAACCAGAGCACTTAGCCCAGAGGTCTCAGAAAGGAGACCAACTTACTGATTAATGTTCTTCCTGCTTGGAGGAGATGCTCAGTGTTTTGAACTTTATCTTTCCTATCCAAAAAATATACAGAGATATAGAGATATAAAGTTTGTTCTTAACTTTAATCTCCACACATGTGAAGAGCTCTAACATGTGTCCTCCCAAGTCTAATAGTTTAAATATTGCCAGTTCCTTTAATTCTTCCTTTTAAGCTATGATGGCTTTGTTGTCATGTCTGGCACCTTGGAGAGGCAGCTGGAAAGCTGAGCCCAGCTAGGATGGTTGACCAGAGCATCTCCATGTGGCTTCTCCAGTATGGCCGACTCAAAGAAGCTGAACTTTCACAGAGAAGCTCAGGACTTCCATGGAGAGGATTTCAAGAGACAAGAAGTGAAAGCCACCCGTCTCCCTGGGTCTGAGAACTGATAGAGTTGTTTCTACCACATTCCATCGGTCAAAGTGACAGGAGGGTCAACCTAGTTCAAGGGGAGGGCAGCAGAGGTGGATCCCATCTCTCAGTGGAAGGAGTGACAATGATCTTATGGTTATTTATATTCTACCGTCATAAAATAACAAATTCTGATTGTAATTTTCTTCGTGCTATACTTCCCCATCGCCTAAACTTGCTCAAACCAGAAAGAAGAGAAAAGAGCGCCCTTCTGTGTTACAGGTACTTGCTTTTACTAATAGGAAGTAGTCATTAGGACCCGTTATGTTTGAATTAGTTTCAGGGTGGTGAAACATTGCTTAGATAATTACTGAAGTCCTAGAACTATGATTAGTGTGAAAATTAACGGGAGTTCATGAATTGTATTAGCAGCAAACTTATCAAGCATCTTTTAAAAATGTCCATTGTCTCTGAAGCTAGAAGATGTTCCTAAACTCCTGGCAATTGAGGTGAACAAAATTTCCTAGTAACTTTTCTTGCTGCAACTGAGGTGCTTTTTTCCCCCCTTCTCATTTATTTATGTGTTTGTTTTTATAGAGTGATTTCTGACAGACACATTCAAGAAGATGTTGATGTGGTTTTCTTGTTTCCATTCCTCCGTAGAGGCTTATGGGGGTAAAAGTGAGTCGAACTGAGCTGAGGTGCTGCGAGCAGAGGGAAGCTTGTCCCGAGGGGAAGGAGCGTCTCTGGAAGCAGTGGGCTCTCGTGGGTACAGCTTTGCCTTAGGACAGAGGTGAGCACGGCCCTAGGGGGCAAGATCCTGGGCCTCTAGCAGTCCCTGCCCCTGGTAGTGGGGATGCTCAAATTTTAGCGTCTAGGAACTTGCCTGTCACACACTTGGATCCACTTGTGAGATGCATGGCTCCCCTGACACACTTCCTCTCCCACTGTATCCACTTGGGCCCTAGTACACCTCATTTCCCGTCCCTGAACCCAAACGTAGCCACGCCCCGTCGTCTACCCTCCTTCCTGACCTGAATGGGTATTCTACCCCGTACTCGCTTGTCCCTCCTGGACCCACTGTAGTTTTTAGCTCTGAATCCAGTTTTTTCTTTTTCTTTCTTTCTTTCTTTCTTTTTTTTTTTTTTTTTTTGCGGTACGCGGGCCTCTCACCGCCGTGGCCTCTCCCGTCGCGGAGTACAGGCTCCGGACGCGCAGGCTCAGCGGCCATGGCTCACGGGCCCAGCCGCTCCGCGGCATGTGGGATCTTCCCGGACCGGGGCACGAACCCGTGTCCCCTGCATCGGCAGGCGGACTCTCAACCACTGCGCCACCAGGGAAGCCCTGGATCCAGTTTTTGATCAGCAACTTCTTCTAGCCTTTCTCCACAACACAGCCTACAAGGAACAAAGTCTAGTTCCTGGAACTGCTCCAACTCTGACTCACACCTGCACTTCTGTGGCTAAAATCTCTGTAGCTACCTTCTAATGAATGACCCCATGAGTCATTAGGATGTGAATACAAAGAGTGCTGCCTCTCCTTGCTGGATACTCGCCATCCCCCCAGACCAAGGTAACTGCAGTTCCCAGGAAGGGTCGTCCTCTTTCCCTCATCTAGGCTGTTACCTGAGCTCTTCTCCGTGTAATGTTCTCCAACTTACCTCTTTTCCTTTCGATTTTTCAAGAGGCAACTTAAATCTTTTCTCCGTTATTCTTGGAGGTACTAGGGGATGTTTCTCAGGCATCTTTTTCTCTTTATTCCCGTGGTACTCTAGATATATACCTCCATTAACATACCTATCCCCATCTAATTACAGATTGATAAATATATACTTTATACATATTTCATCTATTTCTCTCTCTGGCTTCCCATCTGGCGTTGTGCACTCTCTCTGGGTAGGGACCATGGGCTTTTTATCTCTGAATCTCTAGCATGATGCTTACTGTTCAATAAATACTTGTTGAATTCATGCTTGCGTACAATAGTTAATGAGTGATGGATGGTTAAATGGATGGTTGGAATAAAGGATGGACAGGTGGTTGGAATGCTGGCAAGCTGGATGGTGGGAGGATGGCTGGAGGTAGCAAAGATGAATAAACGGATGACTGGGTGCACTATTTTAGAATAACATTGGAAGGATGTTCATCGATGATAACTTTACACCTGGAACTTTGTGACTTTTGATTGCCAGTGAGTGTAGCACAAACTCCTTTTCATCTCATGTTCCTATTACAAATTTGTGCATTTTTTATTTGTTATTATACTGCAACTCTTCAAAGAGTTTTGAGTTGGTTTTAATTCAGTATTCTTAAAACTCCGGGAGATAAAATGAGATTTAAAGAGCGTACAGTAAAGCAGAGGCTGATTTCACTGCCTGCTCCCACCCCAGCCTGGTTTGCCTCCATGCCTGGCTTCCTAGGCCTTTTTAGCTTCTCATCAACAGGTTGGAAATAATAATATTTACTTTTTTAAAGGGTTGATACAGTAAAATTATTTGAAACACAACCATATTCATACAATCTCTCTCATTTCTCTCTTTCTCACTCAACCATCTCTCTCTTTATCTATCTATCTATCTACAGTTTTGCATGTGTTGTTGTTAAGGCTTGCTTGATATACTCCCAGAAGAACCTTGTGAAAATAAAAGTATTGTTACCCCTCTTTAGTCATCGAAGTTATAAACACAAATAAGGATTCATTAAAAGAATAGAGGACTGGGCTTCCCTGGTGGCCCAGTGGTTGAGAGTCCGCCTGCCAGTGCAGGGGACATGGGTTCGTGCCCCGGTCTGGGAGTATCCCACATGCCGCAGAGCGGCTGTGCCCGTGAGCCATGGCCACTGAGCCTGCGCGTCCGGAGCCTGTGCTCCGCAACGGGAGAGGCCACAATGGTGAGAGGCCCGCGTACTGCAAAAAAAAAAAAAAAAAGAATGAGGACTATAACAGGCAAAAACTAGAATTTAGAGTCTCTGCTGCCATCTGAGATACACTGCTTGTTACCAGTGCTAAAATATGATTTTTAGAAACACAGCATTATTACACAGTGTAGAGTCCCAGTTGTCAAAGGGGATGGGCTGGCTCTAAGGTAGGTATGGCGAACAGGTTTTATTCTGAGTGCCAACACTCCTTATCAGTTGGTAATAGCTGCTTGGAGCACTGTGTGCAGAAGGATCCTGAGGCCCTATCTAAGATGCAATTGTTCAGTGACGTCTGCCACGAATATAGGACCTCTGGTACATATCTGTCATATATTTCCCATCTCTGTTCTAAGACCACAAAAGGTGTCCGTTATGATAGGTATTCCTGCTGGCTTGTCCACTGAGTCACCATAATGATTCATGGGATTATTCATGAAAAAGTATCGACAGAGATTTTGCAGTTTCTGGAAACTGATTTTTGAACCACACTTGCTCCTTTGGTGCATGAGGTTAATAAAATATAGAGAGAGCAGTGAGGCAAGCTAACTGTAACATCATTACCCCTTCGAGTCCTTTTCTCTAAAGGAGAGATGCTTGTTTCACTCTCCAGGGTGGGTTATCTACTGCTAAAGAAGGGTGGTTTCTTGAGCAGCTGTGGTTAGTAACATGTTGTCTTGAAAAATAAAAGTGTTCACTTCTGTGCAGATGCAAATACAATCAGAACTTTATTTTAAGCTTTGATTACATTCTAGTTAATAAGAATATACTCTATTAAGCCAGTTTAACAGTCCAGCTAAATGCATTTCAGTTTAGAATTGAGTATTGGAAGGCTTGGCAAATGCTGGAAGATTACTTAGTACGGTTAGGTATGATGTACCTATAGAGGGGACCAGCGGACCCTCATGGATTCCTGGTGCTGAAGGAACAGTCTCAAAGGCTTAGAAACGTGCTTGTAGAGACCAGAGAATTTCATTGGGACGTTTCCCCAGCTTCCTTCTCATTGTTCATCTTTTCTTTTCTATCTTTCTTTTCTTTTTTTTTTTGCTAAGAATCACACAGTCTACTGACCTAAATCCCATTCTAGGCATATCAATGGGTGATTCTGACAATAAATCAGCCTTGCAAATAAATATCAGATAGCCTTGTCTGTTGGAACCTCGGAGCCTAATACAAATGATGTCAGCATCCTCTGTCATTGGGTGTGTGGTAGCGCTGGTAGTTTGCAGGGTGGAGTCCATATTACCTTGTAGCACCTGTGTGCCGAGCTGAGGTCTCAACACGGGTGATGTGAAGGACAAGAGAATTAGTGGCTGCCCATCCTTCCACGTGTCTGGTCACCAAATCTGCCAGCTTCTCTAACTTGTTGGGTTTATTCCATCTCTGAGACTGTATCTGGACCTGTGTCATTGTACAAAGGAGATGCTTCCAGAGAGACAGGTGAAGTATAATTACTAATTAAAGAGACTAATTGCTCACCCTTACTGTCCCAAGTCGGCCTTGTTACTTTCTAGTACTACAGCCCCCAAAGGGTTAAAGTTAGGGCTAATGTTTCCTGCTGATCAGGCCACAGTGTGACAACTCCTATAAAATGCACTATCAAACTACATTATTTAATAGTTCTGAGTATTGCACCTGCTTTCTTATCTCCTCTTGGGTGATTAAGTTTTCCACAAATGCAATTTGTTAATGTGGGGCCACATCTTCTCACAAGGTGAATCTGTGAAACTTGGCAGGCTCTAGCTTTGCTGCAGGTGCAAGATGAAAGACCTTTCCCTGGCTGTGCCGAGAAGAAAAACGATGCTGCGCTCAATTCCTGGGGAAAATATTCCGACACAGAGGATAAAACTGATCCCAAGAAAGGGGACTAGAATTCTAGGGCCCAAATCATGTGCTGGCCTCCTGTTTGGGGGGCACATTACCCTGAAAAGGCTGAGCGGCGCGTGAGCAGCCCTGTTTTACGTGAGGCCAGGTATCGAGCCAATCCCCTTCCTAAGGGAAGTCCTCCGGCACTTGGAGCTGCAGCCATCTGAGATGAGAAATGATCACTTTTACTCTTATGACCTGTGAGAGCTTAATGAGGGCTTAATTTAAGCTAATGCTCAGAATCCGTTGGAAGATGGAGCGATTAAAAACTAACTTCCACATTGAACAGCCACGCTGAAAAGTGTGTCTTCAAAATACGTGGCATCACCACTCTGGGGCTCGACCAGTCCTGTCCGGGTCCTCACAGCTAAGTTAAAGCAAGAGCTGACTATTTTTGCATTAGAATTTCCTTAGCCAAGACTACAAGGGGCCAAGTGCTCGGACCCATCTCAGCCCCCTGCGCGTCTACATAGGCGGTCGTCTCTGGATCTGCAAGTCCAGCTCGCCGTACACGTGTCTCAAGGAGTCACTGGTCAGGCTGGCCATCAGCTTGCGAGGGCCAGAAACCCAAGGCCGACACACCTCCTCCCATTTCACGGTGGAGTTGGGCCGGATTTCCCTGAAAGGATGGAAGAGACAGGAAAGGTTTTATGCTCCAGAGAGGCAGCCCCAGTTTCCCACCTTGACCAGGAAGCAGCAAGGCCCCTGCCTGAGTCACTCTTTCTTTCTTTTGGTTGATGGTGGTTGGAAGACGGAAGGGCCAGGGTGGCTGATGTCCAGTGGCCGCCCGAATGAGGCCCCTAGATGAGGCTCGAGCAAAGACAGCCCCGTGGGCCCTGGTTCCTCCCGCACAGATGCATCAGCTGGCCCTCTGGTGGACGTGGTCCATGCAGTGTGTGGTAGAGCTGAGCTGAGCACCCGGCCAGCCATGAGCCAGCTGAACTTCAGCTTATCCCCAGGCTTCTACAGTAGCCTTGAGGACATGACTGATCTCCCTTGGTTCATCTGTGGGCTAAAGTACCCTCCTGGCATCAGACTTCTCTCTGAACCCCCAGCTGCCTTTACTGAGGTCCTGACGCTCTAATGGGTTCTGGTCAACCCCCTGGGATAGGCCTGTTCCCAGGCCCAGGATCTGGAACGTCACCCAGCATGCTCTGTAATTCAAAATCCTGTTTCAGCCAATTGATTTCGGTCCCTTGCCCACACACCTTGCTGCTACGCGTTTGTTGCTGATGCCCTAATCCATCCTGAGGGCGGGGCCTTCAACGGTCCTGC
This sequence comes from Tursiops truncatus, assembly GCF_011762595.2. NCBI lineage: Eukaryota > Metazoa > Chordata > Mammalia > Artiodactyla > Delphinidae > Tursiops > Tursiops truncatus. Next base: position 4,173,798 of record NC_047043.1, read on the forward strand.
TTTTCCTCATCCCCTGCGGCCATGCTCTGAGGTCTTCCTAAGCGTCATGGCCAAGCCCAGCCCAATAGATGACGAAGTCAATCAGGGTGGGGCATTTAGGCTTCTGGAGTATTTCACATATCCCGCCCCCGCCGCTCCCAATGGGATATAAGCTCAGGAGGAGATTACGTGCAGGTTTTATACGTATGAGAGTCCCCTGAGGTGGACACTATGCGACAAATTTTCTAGTTAAGAAAAATGAAGGGATTAAACACGGGAGGCAACGTTTCCATGGTCACACAGGTGTTAATGGGCAAAGGCAAGATTTGGACCCAAGTTTATCTGTTTCCAAAGCACATGCTCCTTCTACTTCTCTATACTAGATTTCATCCTGTATCCTCCAATGAAATGCCTTTTCCGACGGCTCTGCTTGCTTTTTCATATGTCTGATTTCTCAAACAAGACAGATGCCCTTTTGTTCAGTATTGAGAGCTTCCTGCAGGTCTTGTTATTGGAGGATTCCTGGTCTCCGCTCTCTGACTCAGGCCAGGCATGTGCTGGGCAGCTTTGCGTATAACCCTTGGCCTGCACTTTTCTGGGAAAGCATCAGGGATTTGAATGGAGACCACCACGCATGTCTTAAAAAGAGAGAAAAGGGACCAGACTCTTTTTATGGGGTTACTGGGGCACAGCATGTCAGAATTGGAAAGGACTTAGAAATCACTTCATCCGACTGTCCCATTTTACAGACGAGGACTCTGAGGTCCTAAGGAGCCTGTGGAATCTTCCACAGTCACAGATCCTGACGGCCCAGACCCTGGAAGAACAGAGACACACACTGGGGACACAAAGAGGGTGCTCAGAAATGAAGAACGTGTTGTGCAGAGGAATTTGGTAGGTAGATCCTTAGACCCCTGAGCGAGGGCCCAGGGGATGGGAGGCCACTTCCTACGAGCTCCACGGGGTGGCCTGGGAACCAAAGGAGCTGACGGCAGCACTGTGGCTTTGAACTGGAGCGGTGGTGGGAGGGTGGCACAGACGGGGACTGTCAGTGAGTCTAGAGTGGTTCAAAGGCCTCAGCTACAAGAGCCCCCGTTTGCCCTTGGAGGTCAGGGCCATACAGCATCACTTTAGACAGAGCCAGAGCGAAGGAGAAATATGGGGCCATCCACCTGTGCTTGACCTACTGTACATGAAGTTAGAGTCCCATGATATCCTCAAAGATCACTAAAACAACATGAATTTTACCTGGCTGCAGGTGTACATCCTCTGGGATGAAAAGGGGAAAGGCTTCAAATCTTAGAAATCTAGCCGCTAAATAAGAAATCCCTTTACTCTTGTATCTGTGGCCAGTGAATTGGGACATGCCTCTAAGGCCAGGGGACTCCTCTCTCTAGGGCTGCCCCAGGCACTGGTTCTGAGAGTCTCAACGTCTCAATTAATTTGTCATTAGCTCTTAATTTTTGTTCTTTAGAAATGAGGCTATATACATTATCTTATTCAGTTATAGAAAAGCCAAATTATGTGACAAGCGCACACCCAGGGCCTACATATGGGAGTATTTTTCCAACTCAGTAAATTACTTTTATGATTCAAGGTTTGGAAAACGCTGAGCTCACGGCGGGTTTCCTCACCTGTAAAAGGTCTCTATGAAATATTGAGAGGGGTGTGGAGAGGGTGGGCGAGTTAGTATTTGTGCTGCGCTTAGAACCGCGGCAAGATGTGGTTAAATACCACGTATTAGACATACGCTGCTGCTGCTGCTTTGCTATTATTATTGTCACCATCACCTTTGTGGTCATCATTTTCTGCCTGAACTCCCTGCAACGTAATTTAGGAAAGTTCTTCTGGCTTGTATGCAGAGGAACAATTCTCTACAATTCTCTCTTAATTTAAATAATCTTTTCAGTATGAATATAGGTTTTTAGATATTTATTTCTCAGTAGCTGTGCTGTTTTTACCCTGATCCATTCATGCTTTCTTCCCCGGTTTTCCCAAGTGATCCATCCAGAACATTTTGCAAAGGAGTTGTCCCACTTAAGGATATGGCCTGCGGCCTAGAGTGCAGGCAACTCCCTCAAACAGAAACTGTAAACCCTGAGCTTTACTTCATTGTTTGGTCTAACTCATTAACGCGTCCCCGTAATGATATCCATCCATGTATCTATGCCCACTCATGAGCATCACTGCAGATACTCATGAAGAGACACATGCATGCCTAAGTATGCATTTACCTACAGAAAAATGCATGCACAAAAAAGAAAAAAATCATTTCCCCATCTTGCTAAGGGAAGTATAAAAAATAAATAAATAAAGTTCAAAAAAAAAGTGGAGTAATACTGGAATAATCCTATATTCCCAGGGATAGACGTTGTGATAAATGTTTCTCAGTAATGCGCTGAGCAATCGGGATACGCCGGCCATTTATCATCTTGCGCACAGGCAGGCGTCGGGGATTATTACCGCAATAAACTGCAACTATCAACGGTTTGTCCTCCACGCGTCTAGCCCTCTGTCCTACTTGAGAGACTCAAACTTGAAAACAAAATCACAAAGTCGGAGAACTTTTCTCTTAAAATAACTTACGGAGCCTCATCATTTTTTAAAGAGAAAAAGGAATCTGGAAGATGAATTGTTTGATGTTGCAGAAGTATCAAGTGCAGAAGCTGGACAGCTGCTGGTCTGTGGGAGTAGCACCTCCGAGCACCTGCAGAAGGCGTGGGGAGGTCGGGGGGAGGAGGGCAGGAAGGTAAATCATTTTGGGGAGGAGTTGACTGTGTCCTGACTGAGGAGTGGACGCGGTACTGCCTATTCCTCCTTCAATCCCCTGCTCGCTAGCTCCCGCCTTCCAGACCCTCTGCTTGGAGCTCCAGACCCCCTAACGCCTAGGGCCCTCGGATGGGCAGGTGGGGTGGAGACTCCCTTGACTATTCAAGGCGTGGATCTGAGAAAGGAATACAGTCTTGTGAAGGGTTCTGGTTCTACAGAATTGCACTTCTTAAGGGTCCAAGTTGTCACATTGATCTGCCGCTCTTTGATCAGGTCTTGGCGGTATAGGGTACACTGCAGTGTTTCAACCATCCGAAAAGATGGTTGTGGGTGCTGGCTGGCTCAGGTCCGGGCTGTGAAGGTGTGAGGAGGAATCAGGAGGAAACAGAGAAACCAGTGGTCTCTCCGAAGTCGCAAGCCCACCCTAGGTCATAAGTATTTTCTATGTCAAGTTATTTCCAATTTTTGACAGTCTCTGAGAAATAAAGCTTCCCTTGCTTTGGAGAGATCCACCCTCTGGATCTGGATCCCCATAAGACATTGAGGACCTGGCTTTCTGTCTGTTACTGATCTGCCATAGACCTATGCGCTGAAGGTGATTACCGATAGAGTCAACGGCAGAGTGCGGGCAGACATTTGCTTTGTGTCCACCGTGTAGGGACTGGACTGGCCTCTTCCATCCTTTCCCCAGTTCATCCCATTTTGTCCTACCCCAATGTCAGATATTAACAGTAAGAAATGCACCTGGACAGTCAACCCTCTTTGAGCCCTGTGTCTCCTAAATGGTGGGTCATTGCACTGCGCTAGGACTCATCTTTCTTCTAATACACAGATTATCTCCTTCCTTGCATTGGTTTGGGATCAAGGTGGAATTCTTGCACAGCCAAGGTGTCAAAATGGCCAGAGGTTGTGGTACCCTCAGATGAGGCTTTTTGGAGAAGGAAAACTTGGCTACAGCAGGGGGCTGTTTTAAAGAAGAAATGTGTTTCACTTTGCCTGAGCGATACTTGCATCTGATTCGAGTGGGAAGGTGTGAGAATGGGTGAGTGAGACTGTCGTTTCTGATGAAAGCAGGGCTAGCTCTACTGACCTCTCCCTCTAGCTGGGGTTGATTTCTAGTTTAATTTTCTTTTTCTTGCAGCTTTCCTATTAGCACAGGAATGTTGTTATGTTTTTGCATTTTTAAAAAAAGCACTCAAATTATTTTCTCTGTTGTTTATTGCATCCTCCAGCATCAGGTACCTCTTAAATGATGGGATGCAGAAGCTGTGAGCACTGTAGTTTCAAACAAATGCAGCGAGCCCCTAGTGCACACATTGTCTTTAAAGGTGCTTCAGAAAGGGTGAAAGAGGCCTCGCATTTGTCTCACAGACTCCGAGCGGGGTAGCTCCCATAAAGGGCATTGGGGAAATGCCTAACATATCTGGGTCAAAAGGCAGTTTCCAAATCCCTGCACCTCCTTTTTTATACCTTAGAAGGTCACCCCACAGGCAATATGCTAGATTGATTGATGCTGACAGGGACTTCTTTGTGGTAGAAATGAAAGTAATAAACCTCAAAGATCGGGATGCATTCTGGGTGTCACACTTTAAGAGGAGTACTGACCAGTTGGAGGATGTGGGAAACCACGTTAGGGATGAGGGGAATGAAGTCAGTGTAGGAACAGAGAAGACGCAAGGAAGACTGGACAGCTGTTTGCAAACATTTGCAAGCCAGTAGATGGAAGACAAATGTGCCTTACTCTGTACACAGGTCCAGATGACGGGGTTTGGATCATCGGTGGGATCGAAAGGTGGAATTGTTTTCTAACGACTAGAAGTACCTGAACACGGAATGGGCTGTCTTGTTGGGTGACACTCTTTGTCAGTAGAAGTCACAGAAGCTGAGAACTGTAGGGCACAATCTAATGGCGCGAAGTGTGGAAGAAGCAGAGTTTCATTCGTGTTACTACGGAGCGCAGGGCGGTCGTTGGTCCCTTGAATAGGGAACCAAGTCTAGAACGCTCTAGGCTCACCTTTGTTTTACTGAAAGCAACAGTTCTAGAGAGTGGGTTGGTAAGATCTTGGAGGTGGGGTTGGAAAGAAAGGACTCAAGAAAAGGGACATCTTTCAGCGTGATACCTCCGTAAATACGAGAAGAATGAGTACACGAGGAAGGAGTATGGCAAAATTCTTGAACTTCGGGTTCTGCAGTCAGCCAGCCACGTCTGGATGTTGGCTTACTTCTTTAAAATGCACAACTTGGGACAAACCAGTCAACCTGCCAAAGCCTCAAATTCCTCCACCACCAAAGCGAGCTAATTACAGTGCTCACCCCATTGAGGTGGCTTTAAGGATTGAATGATGGAAGTGTTGGTCACAGCAACACTGCGCTTTTGGAGGTAGCAGCTTCTCAGACATGTTCGCTGGGGATTGGATGTGAGTTTGGAAAACATGGAGAGAGACAGAACTTCCTACAACCCCACCTCACCTCCCCACTTTCCCAGCACTCACTGGAACATCTTCCTTTTGGGTTTCGTCACTCCAGGACCATCCAGGTAAATCCAAATATTTTTCAGAGTTTCTTTTAAAGGATTGGTGAACTCAACGGTCACAACCATGTCAGAACCGACTACCTGAGCGCCATGGACCTAAGAAGTGAATTGGGAGAGAGAGAAGCTCCTTAGCAGCACATAAAGGCCTCTTATGCTCTCCTGTATCTTTAACCCTCTTTACTTTTTCTTGTGTTTTACAGCATGGCCACTTTTTGGCAAGGGAACCAGTGCGATGAGGCTATCGCTTTGACTGGGGGATACCTATCGAGAAAAAGATGGGACAATTGCTAATTAGAATCGCACTCGTTTCCCCATTATAAAAACCACCCTAATTAGAATTGAGGTGAACAGCCGTGGCCCCCAGCTGTGGCTTTCAGCAGGAGGTGGAAGTGCATCTGGTGTAGCAGCGCTTTCCGTGGTGAGGGCAGCCAGGCGAACTCTGCTCCTGGAAGGGGTTCAAGTTTCCTGCCGGGACAGGAGGCATCCCTGAGTTCAAGAGGAAGAAAACACTCCACGGGGCCTGCGCCTTCTTACTCGGAGGCACTCTAGAAAGAAATATGTCCGAGGAGGGAGGCCTCACCGTTGAACTCGAAGGAGAGGAATCTGGACACTAAAATAGGCAAAAGGGACTTTTCCTCTGCAGTCACGGCATCTGCGTCCAGGAGGCTGTAAGGCTTTTTGTGGTGAGTTTATCCATCACAAGTGTCAGAAGTATTGGGTATTTGGCCAAGTGGCCAGAGTTCAAGGACAGCTCCGACGCTTACTAGCAGTGGGGCCTTGGGTGACTTTTCCAACCTTTCTGAGACTCAGTTTTCTTGTCTCTGAAACAGGACCGGCATTCCTATGGGGTAATCTATGTAGAATGCTATTATTATTGTTGTTGTTATTATTATTAGTTCTTATGCTGTGTTCACGATGTACCACACACTTGGGACTATATGCTTTCCCAACACCAACACGATGTGCTGGAAAGTGACCAGGGGGCTATAGTATTTGTTTGTTCATCTAGGGGCTTTGTATGCCGAATGGATGGGTCTGTATAAGCTCTAAATAACTTGGGAACGAGATAATATCAGTAGTTCTTCCATCACAGGAAAGGAGTAGGTTGAGTTAACGCATACAAAGCAGCCAACACAATGCATGGCACATTGACAAGGGCTCAATACATTATAGCTCATACTTTTTGGATTAGCAATACTTGGGGTAGTGTGCTTTATTCACCTTATTCTAGCCCACTTTCAACTCCAGTATCTAGCTGGTGTCCAGTACATATTTGTTATATTAGGTTGACTGCTTACAAATGAAATTTATCGGTTGGTTGAGTTTTCTATACATCAACCCAGGCACTATACTGCCTTATTTTTTAAGCGGTCTATAACACAGGAAAAATCATGTGGAAATGAGCCTTTCTCATGAATAGAGGGAAAGAGGAAGGCCATTGCCCAGAGAAGAAGATTCTCGCTCATTGGCTCTAGCATTAAGAATTAGAACCTTATGGCTTTACTCTTTCTTTTTTTTTTTAACATCTTTATTGGAGAATAATTGCTTTACAATGGTGTGTTAGTTTCTGCTGTATAACAAAGTGAATCAGCTATATGTATACATATATCCCCATATCTCCTCCCTCTTGCATCTCCTTCCCACCCTCCCTATCCCACCCCTCTAGGTGGTCACAGAGCACCGAGCTGATCTCCCTGTGCTATGCGGCTGCTTCCCACTAGCTATCTATTTTACATTTGATAGTATATATATGTTCATGCCACTCTTTCACTTCGTCCCAGCTTCCCCTGCCCCCTCCCCGTGTCCTCAAGTCCATTCTCTACGTCTGTGTCTTTATTCCTGTCCTGCCCCAGGTTCTTCAGAACCTTTTTTTTTTTTTTTAGATTCTGTATATATGCATTAGCGTACAGTATTTGTTTTTCTCTTCCTGACTTACTTCACTCTGTATGACAGTCTATAGGTCCATCCATCTCACTGTAAATAACTCAATTTCATTTCCTTTTATTGCTGAGTAATATTCCATTGTATATATGTGCCACATCTTCTTTATCCATTCATCTGTTGATGGGCACTTAAGTTGCTTCCATGTCCTGGCCATTGTAAACAGTGGCTTTACTCTTTAAGACATGTTGATGACTAAATTTATGTCCATGGGATTTTAAAAATCTATATGAAAATTGCAACCAATTCTCCATGGTCATTACATTCAAGTCTCCACCCGCTAAGGTGGGATGGGTGGAGGGCTGGGAAGAGGAGTCGGGGTGGAGCAGACACTGATTATGGTGGTGACAACCGCAGGTGTCACCTACAAAGCATGGATTGCATGCCAAGCAATGTGTCTCAGTGGTCCTCAACCTACATGCACAGCAGAATGTAAGGTTGGTTGAATTTGTTGATGCTCAACCTGTGGATATGGGTTTTGGTATCTGCAGGGGTCCTGGAACCAATCCCCACGGATACCGAGGGATGACTGTATAAAAGTGCATTATTAGAATACTTTACATAGAATCTTTGGTTTAATTCTCAAGTGCATCCAACATATTTTTCCTAAGTTGAAAAAAATTTCAGAACACTTTTTGGTTTCTAAAAATACAGGATAAAGATAACATTTACAAAAGCTGTCTAAGTTGGAGAAAGTGGGACTGCTTTAGACACACTATTGGTGAAACTGTTTGCTATGATCACTTTGATTTTGGGGGAAAAATATTTTGGAGTCATCTGCTTTCTTCGTGGTATGCTACTGAGATTACGGGGACAACCCCTTAAAAATCTGATAATAGCTACTGACCCTTCCTCCCATGGACAAACACACAGTGACAAATACAAGACACATACACTTTGCAGGTAGTTTTAGGGGGTTCACTACAGACCCAGGATATCTATCCATGGCCCTCAAGGGACTGATGGGCTCCAAGTTAAGGATCCTTTACATACTGGCAGGCTACCTCTACAGGAAGATTCTTCTGCTGTGGAAAGCAAAGTGGACCCTTCCAGGTGACTGATGGCAGAAATAAGGGGAATTTAGTATTTGAAAGGCTGGCCCAGGGTTTGGGCCTTCAGAGATAGGCTTTAGATCTGAATATGATTAGAAGATGAAGCCTCCTCAGATAATTTCACATGTCATGCCTAATCAGTTTGCTTCCAGATATGACCTCTGTTATTAGCTGCTGGCACGGGTATATAAATACTTCTCAGCCTTCCCTGATACTGGAGCCTGAAGGAGGGGACCCTTCTCGGGTCGTAGAGTGTTTCTTTTGCAATTAACAAAGGCTCGTGTCCCTTTTCTGACACTGGTCTCCTGCACCCGGATTTAAACGTCCTTTACCTGACTGCTGAGATAATAACGAAACTTAGAAACGCAAACCAAACCAGATCTAAAGCCTGCCCAACACTCAGCACCACTGTCTTCTCTTAGGCAATTGAAGTGGAGGCATTTCCTCCCGCTTTCAAGGAAAATGGAGCGTTATACATAGTATTTTCATATTACGTGTTGATTTAAGTGGTGTGCAATTCGCAGTGTGTGTTCACTATAGAGAAGACCAGCCATTACCTGGACCAGAGAAAAGGATGAAGCATACGTCATACTCAGCGACAGCAAATACTTTTGCACCTTGATTTTTTTCAATATCCCATTTAAAATATTTCTGTTTTTTTTATACCGACATAAAATATGATGCATCTTCAAGTTAAACACCCTTCACCGATATCGACATACTGAGTTCTTGTCTTTTATGCTGTTTCATAATGATCAGTATTCTGTTTCTTTGATAAACAAGAAAGTTACTAAAACACACACACACACACACACACACACACACACACACACTTTTGGGAGGAAATTACTTTTTAGGAAATCACAAGCTCTCTTCCATGGAGTATATGCTTTATAATATGCATAATAACTGTATTCAAAATCAAAACTGAAATGAAGGAAAAAGTTTGAGAAAGAATGAACCTAGTTGTCAATGTAATTCACATGATTTCTTAGTTCACGTCACAGCCCTTACTTCAAGTGCTGTCAATCATGGATTCCACGAATTAGTGGAAAATGATTTTTCCCCTCCTCTCCACCCTACGGTCACTGCTGGTAACAAGCAGTTGCTTGTTTGCAAACCACTTCACCAGCACCGGCACCACAGTTGCTTCTCACTAGCCCACTTAGGTTAGCCTTAACTAAATAATGCAAATTTTTTTTTTACGACGGTCAGGTTTTACGACAGTCAGGCAATGTTCTAAGTCTGCACCGTCCAATGTGGTAGCCACCAGCCACAAGGGGCTATTTAAATTTAACTGAATTAAAATGAAATTAAATTAAAGTTCAGTTCCTTAGTTGTCCTAGCCACAGTTCAAGCACTCAGCATCTACGTGTGTCTAGTGGCTATCATATTGGAAGGTGCAGTTTTAGGGCATTCCCGTCATTACAGAAAGTTCTACTGGAAGATGCTGCTAAGTGATTTACTTATATTAACTCATTTAATCCTCACGACCCTATGAGGTAGACGCTATGAGAATTCATTTTACAGATGAGGAAAGTGAGGCACAAAGAAGTGAAGTGACCTGTTCAAGTTCACACAGCAAGTAGGGGAAGCGGACTTGGATGCAGACAGCCTGGCGCCAGAGTCACTGCTTAACCACCTGCTGCGCTGACTCTGGTAAGTAATAACAATAGTAGCAACTCACATTACTTTTAGTGTTAACTTAGGCATCCTTTCACTTACATTATCTTGTTTGATCCTCTATGGACTCGGCAGTGGACATTAACATTATCCCCATTCTATTGATGTGAAACTAAAACTTAGAAGACAAACAAAATCCCCAGGTTACAGAGCCTGTAAGTTGGCAGGACCCAGATATGAATCTAGGTCTTTCTGACTCCAAAGCCTTCATCTTTAAGCACTACATACACTGTCATCTCTGACAGCAGAGAGGCAAAAATAGTAACCTTTTCTGCCGAAAATAGTTTCTTTATTTCCTGAAACCCACTGAAGAATCATTTGCAGTATTACCTTTCGCCATCACTAAGCTACCAGTTGAGCACAGTGATTACAACTCGATTCTGAGCTAAATTTGAAAACATATATATTACTACTCAACTCCTTCTTTTTGACTTTATGGGGAAAGAGGCAGATTTCTATCCCAGAGTAAAATGTGACAAGGTAGACCTGAGGCCTTGATACGCTGTATTACTTGATGATTACAGGATGTGCTATTTGGGGTAAAGATAGAGACATCATTTAAAAAAAAAGAGCTCAAGCACACTGTAATCATATGACGAGGTAGATGAGATTTGTTGTTCTTGTTGTTTTACTTTGCTTCCATGTGAACAGGGATGCACGGGGAGCGTGTTTTAGGAACCCCAGCTACAAGTGGTTTTCGTTTTCATTCTCAAATGCAGGTTGTTCTACAGCTGTGCTGAGAGGGAGGGGGAAATGCTCCCCTTCCAGTGGAGGCCTCGCTCACGGAGAGTCTGGGACGTGCTCTCCTGGCCAATGGAGTAACCCACTGCCTGATCCTCCAGGACCAACAGAGGATGGAGAGAGAGTCAGCTATCCGAGCATGTAAAGCCATGGCTGGTGGTACCCTGCCTGGGACCCTCCCCAGGTCCGTGGACTTCACCTGCTCAGAGAGCCTCATGGTGGGACCTCACAGACAGACTTTGATTTTCTCCACAGATGGCTTACGGCAGCACTGAGGGCACCGCCGTGGTGGCCGGGATGAAGACAGGGACCATGGTTGGGGGACGCTGAGGGGAAAGCATGCTGGACACAGGGTCTGAAGACCAGGGACCACTGCTGTGTGTCCTCGGGCCGATCACTTGAACTCTCTGGGCCTCGGTTTCTTATGAGGTTCTTGGGAAGATTCAATGTGACATCGTACGTGAAGTGACCTGGCAGAGCACCTGCAACATCGCAATTATTGACCCTAAATGCCACGGAGGTTTGGAGGGAGACAGTGCTGCCAGGGTGAGCAGGAGGACTTCCTCAGCCTCAAGTTCCCCGTGGGGAGTGATGTGGATTCGGGTTCTCAGGCGCCAGAGCCGAGAAGCACAGAGGAGAGGAGCTGGCGGCCTCCACGGACACTTTCTAAAGAGACGTGGAGAAGCCCACGCCCCGTGCCCTGCTCCAGCCTCCCACTGAAGGGCTGTGGACACGGCAGGGGTGCGTCCTGGTGACTGGAACACGTGTCAGAGTCACGGAGAATCCACGGGAGGCCCGGAGGAAGAAACATGCTCGGTGGGAAACATGGCAGGAGAAACGGTTTAGGGGTTGGGGTTCGGGATAATTAGAACACAGAGTTTTGTTCATTTTCTGCCTTGATGGAAAGCTGCAGATACTTAGGTTCTCACAGGATGAAGTGAAACTGCAGTTAAGTCTCACCACGTACCTGGTGGCTGTCAAGCATTTGGGGACACTCGCTCTTCCTCAGGTGGTTCCCCAGTTTTAACCTGTCCTCCGGTTAAAAAGTAAAACAACACATGAACTGGGATGTTGGAGGAGCAGGGCCCAGGCATCCGCCACAGCATCCCTGCCGGCTTTGCTCTTCTCTGGTTAAAGTTGGGGCTGCCACGGGCACGGGTAGAAGAGGGACGAAGAGGATTTTACAGTCGACCTCAGGTGAGTGGTGGGCTCCGGTTAGAACCCAGCAGCACAGTGCTGGTTAAGAAAAGCCAAGACAGTGTCTTGATTCCGAAGCGATCTGGGCGTGGAGCCGGCGCCGGTGCATCTGTGCTAGTTAGGGAAGGGAGCCCCTTTTCCAGTGGACGCAGCGTCCTGCCAGGCTGCGTGGCTTGGTGAGTGGCGAGTGGGCTCGATTTGGTCCCTTCATTATCCACTGTGTGGGCACAGCTCCCACAAGTGTCGGATCCGGTCTGGAGTGGAGACACCCAGAGGAAGCCACCACCCGGGAGGGCAGCAGGGACCTTCCCCACGTGACCTGCCTTCTCCTCACTGCTGCAGGTCCTGAGTGCTGGGAGGACATTCTGCTGGTTGATGTCTAGGAATTACCCCCTTTCCTAGGCCCTGGCTACACTGCCCGGTACAAGAGGAGTGCCCCAAGCTGTGAGGCCGTGGTGGTCGACATGTGAGAATAGAGCAGCTGTGTCCTTGGAGCTGACCGGGGGAGATCCCTGCTGAAAGCAAACTTAGCAGCCTTTCCCCATTTCAAAGAAAAAGTCAATAAAAATATTTTCAATATTGAGTTATCCTCTGATAATCTTTAAAGCATTGGCTACAATTTATTTACAGAGTGGTCACCAAATAACTCTTTGTTGAATGATTAAATACATGAGTGAGTGACTAAACATCGGGATGGAGAAATACCGAAAAATTCTTTTGGCCAACAGAACAGATAAGTAATGAGCAAACGCATGTTGAAATCATGTTAATGCCACTCCAGGACAGCTCCCGCACTTGTGCGGACTGTGCACGACCTGGGGGTGGCGGAAGCAGGGAGGCGCGTTAAAACGCGTGTGAAAAAAATCTCGGAAATGGTCAACTGTTCTTATTTTAAATGTTTAAAAGATTTTTTTTTTTTTAAATCTAGGGGCACCTGTTGGTTTATGGTTTGTTCATGGCTGTAACTTTTTAAAATCACATACATAGAAAGTGGTTTTATTTTTTTCCCAGCAAAATTGTTCCTCACTCATAGGAGAGAATGAGTTCTATTGGTGTCTCATGACGTTCTGAAAAGGCTACAGGACTGTCCTACATGATCATACTAAAGATGCGGTGGGACCCGAGCACTTTTAAATGCCGCTGGGAGTTGTTTTCCCAGATACTGAAAGGAGGTCATGGGGGAACACGTGACCACCTCTCCTCTGTCCCCCAAGTCTCCTCCAGGCTCTTCGGGACCGGCCCCCTCTCAGGAGGCTCCCACAGGGAACAATGCACGTGCTCAATGCCCAGGGCTCGGTTTCAAGGCCACCAGGTGAGCATTGGCCAGAGGGCGGCTCCTGCCCTGAGCAAGTGTCAGGGGCTTGACTACAGAACCCCCGGCACAGAGAGGACTGGGCAGGCAGGGAGCAAACACCAACCAGCAGCCACCGGTCCTGGCAGGAGCTAAGCATTGCAGAAACGGCCCAGATTCAGTCCTTAACCACTTTGGGTTTTATATATGATTGCAGTTAACATTGGGACTAGTATTATGAGTGTGTTATTTTGCAAAAAGGGACAGGGAAGTTCAGAGAGAGAGGATGTGTGTGTGAGAGAGAGAGAGGAGAAAGAAGGAGGATGAGAGGAAGCAGGGAAGGGAGAAAAGGTCTGGAGACTTGGTGGTGGCTATGCCGCGCGATGGAAGCTGACAGAAGCTGGTCTGCATCACGTACTTACTGTGATCAAGGTACCATGTTAAGCTCCTTATAAGGATTATTTCTATTATCCCTCCCAGCAACCCAACAAGGTCAGCAGTATTCCTGGACCCATTCTACGTCTGAGATGTTGACGAATTAGCCCAGAGCAGCCCAGGTAGAATTAGGAACCCGGGATGTCCGGGTCCAGCCATCCAAGCCCCTGTGCTGGGCGGCTTCTCTACAGAAGGGGCTGTAAGGGTTCCCCCCACCCCGGCGTTCCTGCTCTAGTTGACTTGGGTGAGGACGTGAAAACTGTGAAAGCTTCACTGCTCCCTGAGACTGGGAGGAACCCACCGGCACGCTGCCCCCATGTCACACACCACGACTCCTGCAAACCAGCCTCTAGCCGGCAGACCAGCTGAATTCCCTCTGTTGCCCCCGTCTCCTCCCCCAAATAACTGTTCCTTAAACATCAAAATGCTGAAGAATCTTTTCCTGACTTAAAGCCTCTTAACAACAATCAACACGTGGGAAGGCAGAGACAAATTCTATGCCTGATTTTAATAAAATATGCTTTTCTCATCAAAATATTTTGATAGCCTGAGAAAAGAGATGTGTGCTCATTAAAGTTTAATGACTGTCTCTCCCTGCCGTTTTCCATATGAGGATCACACACTGTGACTCACGCATGGTGGGTGCCGGGATGAGTCAACCGGGAGCGCAGTTTAACCCAGTTCCGATATCTGTGCTCACGGGGATGAATGCAGTGCAAGACTGGGTCCTTAGGAGGTAAGGACGTGTCCACTGGCCTAACTGCTTTGGTGGACAGTCATGTGGATCCAGACAGGCGGGCCCCATCGTGGTCCAGGTTGGTGTCTATTTGCTCTAGAAAGGGAGCTGGGTAAGAAAAGCTGCAAACTAGCCCACAGGCGGCTCCAGCCCCCAGGCTGAGCTGGGTCTCCCAGAAGCCAGTGCTTTGGCCAAAGGCTTTGAAGAGAAGGGAGAAAGCAAGAGGTACCGACTCTTGGGAGGTTGGAGTTGACAATGATGCTACATTGATGCTCTAGAACCTCCACGGAAGCCCCCCTGTTCTCAGATCACTTAGGAAGCTCTCAGCCAAACCTTTTAGCCTCCCTTCAAAGTGGCCCCAGGCTGCCTTGCTTGGTCTCTCTTCACTAGTCACCTGCTTCCTGCCTGCGCTCCCGCTGTGGCGGCTTCCAGCTGCTCCCCACACTGCCCTTGCTTATGTTTTTTGTTTTCCTAGCATCTGGAGTGGTCTCTCCATCCATCTCTACCGGCTGAATGTTATCCACTCACCAAGGGTCATCTACGGTTCTACAGCCTTAATCCTTGACACCCCACTCCACTCCAACTCCTGTGATCTCTCCTCCCCGGAAACACCAGGCTGTTCGGTAAATGCAGTCACCATCTTCCATTCTGGTGAAGGTTCCAGTGTGAGAGCAACATAGCCGAGTCTTTACCTGTACTAGCTTCCAAATCAGTAAGATCTGGGTTAGAAGCTTCCTTCCCTCCCTTATCAGGCAGGTGATCACAGGCAAGTGGCTTGTGAACAGTAACAAGGACAAAACCAACAACCAACGCACACTCGGCGTTGACCGTGAGCTAGGCATTAGGTCCCCATTATTTCGTTTTACACTCACAACAGCTCTATGAAGTAAGACTTGCCATCGTCTCTGTTAAACAGCTGAGAGAACAGGAGCTAAGAGACAGTAAGTGATGCGTCCAGGGTTACACAGCTAGTGTGTTGAGGAAACAGGCTTTGAGTTCAGATAGTTTGGTCCCAGAGCCTGTGTTTTGACCACCATGCTACAGGGCACTGCCTTCTCTGGGCCTCTCAGATTTCTCATCTGTAAAATGGGTACAATACTGCCCACCTCGTAGGGTGGAAATGAGGATTAAATAAGATAGTACAGGAGAAGCATAATAGCATAGACCTCAGTACTCGTAGCTACTGTCATTGTCAGCACTGTGTGCCGGTCTCACCACCCCCCCCCTCCCACCTCGGAGTGGGGGGATCCTCCTTCCTGACCCTTGTCTCTCACACCTTCTCATCCTGTACCTTCATCATAGTGACCTTGGGAGGTTCTGTAAGCTGTGGGCCAGTCCCAGGCTCAGAGAGATGGACCAAGTGTTCTAGCGCTTTCTTAGAACCTGGGGACATGTGTCCCTCGTGGTCTGGACCTCTGAGCCACCGTGCTTTTGTACTTTTCAATGCATTTAGCTTCCTCTCCAACTCCTGTTTATGCAGTTTATTTGACTCCTGCCCTGAGGTCTCCTGGGTAACATTTGTTTCAAGGTCTATTTCTTTTCTCCTCCCTTCCCCGCTCCTCCTTTTGTCCGTGTCCTCTCCTCCCCCCCCACCCCCGCAGTCGCTTTCAGGATACCTGCCGTCTGGATACCCGCGGTCCGTACCCAACGCCTCCAGTAGACTAACTAGCATCCTGGTCGCCAGTCCATTAGCCAGTTTCTGGAATTGGAACCTCTCACAGCTCAGGGACACCTGGCTTTCAGAGTATGAGGGACTTTACCCAGGAACACCTCTTCCGCGGCTGGGATTTAGTCTGTCCTTGGCGCTAATACAGTTCATGAGGTTAGCGGTTAAGCGACCGCTTCTGTGAGCATGCACCTGCCTGCTTTCCTGAGCACTCCTGGACCAATTTCCATCTCTCTCCTGCTGGAGTCCCAGTCAAATGACCCTACCCTCTAAATGCATTACCTCTAAGAACTGCCTTTTTGACACCCTTATGGAAATTGAAAAGCAACACAAAACAAGGCAAAAAACCCACACAACTCTTTGTAAAGTAAAGTACACCCTCCCCGTCCAGGTCACTTGAGCTGCAGGAGAAGGGATTTGGGTTCTGCCCGTGGGGAGTTAAACTGCTCTCTGAGTAAACTCGGAAGATGACTAGTCAATAATCCTTCAGTTAATGAGGTCTAAAAGATGAAAGTTATCAGTTTCCTGTATTCATCCAGTTTATTACCAGCGGTGCAATTAAATTCTATTTTATGCTGGGGTTGGATCACTTCCCAGCTGGGGAGAGCTCTCTCCTGAGCCCTTCGCAGGGACAAGCTGTCAGTTCATAATTAGGTGAGTGTGTGGGCCTCACCTCTGGTGGGAAAGGTTCAGAGGCTGAGCTCCTGAAGCAGCGGGAAAGGAGGCCTCCCCCAGCCTCCGGGAGAGGCCTGTGGGGCACCGCAAATGTCCCAGGAGAGCCCGTCACGAGGGCAGCCGCCACGTGGCGGGTGGGCAGGCCGCCCCGGTCACAGCACCAGCGCCTTATGCCCAGGGGAGAGGCAGCTCCTCTGCAGGAACCCCAGTACCACTTCTCTGTTCTGCATTCTTCCCTGTTCTGCCTGCAGACCTGCACCCCTCACTTTTATGCTGTCTCTTAAGGCCTCTTGTGTAGGTGGTACTGTGATGGGCCTGTAGCAGGTGACCTGGGTGACCAAGGAGGCGCGAGGATTCAAGCCTTCCTAGAAAAGGAGGGCCTGGGGTTCCTTCCTCCGGGGCCCTACATGTCGGCCTGCATGGGACTCATCGTTCAGTAGCCCTCAAGGGCCGTCCACACAGCGCTGGACCCAGGGGGAAGGCTGCCATTTTGAATGCTACACAACGTTATTAGCTTTACAAGTGATTCTTAGCCAACGATTCAGAAGAGACACAAGGCCTACCGCTCCCTGCCCGCCCGTTGCCAACAGCCCACCTCTAGAGGCTCTAACATTTTGATTTACCCACCACGTTAGAGGGACGCACCTTCAGCTCTGTGCTAATCACTCAGTCACTTGGAAAGGTCTCCAAGCCCTGGATAAGGCTGCCATGAGATGTCACACCCCAAGAACCCTGATGGACGCCTGGGTTTCTGCTCCCTGGGCAGGAGGTGTCTCGGGAATGTGGCTACGGACGCTGCCAGTGATCCTGAGAAGTGGGCGCAAATAGGCTGCCATATTCGCCTTGCCCTTTCACCCATGCTCACCTCTCCACTGCCAAGTGCCTTTGAGACATTTGGACAGAGGGAGCGGCTAATGGAGAGACAACGTTAAAACTACTAGTAGCCAAACGGACAAAAAAGGCCCTCCGGTGATAGAGGTCAGAGCAATGGCTGTCTCGGTGACGGAGGAGAGAGTGATGGACTGCAAAAGGCGTGAGGGAGATTTCTGGGGTGTTGGATGTTACACATCCTCTGTGTCTGCATCTGGCTGGTGGTTGCCAGGTGTAGACACACATGACAAGTCATGATCATCACACTGACGTTTCGGTTTGTGCATTCTACTGTATACAGTGATAGCTTCATGGAAAACGGTACAGTCCTAAACGCAGGTGGGAGGGATCCGGGCGGCTTCTGTCTGATGCCATGCCTGACCTACTTTATTCTGGAGACAGTGAGCTCCAAGTATCTGTATCCTTTACACATCTCTATCTTCCTCCACAAGCGTGTTTATACCCCCAGGTTATATTTATATCTGCGGCCACGTCTATATATTTAAATCTGGAGAGGAGAGAAGAGTGTTACATGTGCACGTCAGTGTATAGGGTGGTTTACTTCTTTCAAAGAACAGGAGGATCCTAGTTCCTTTTTTTTTTTTGGAGCAGAACACACTTTCTCTCTCACACACACACACACACACACACATATTCATAAACACTAACAACCTTGCCTTTCTCCCTCATCTGAGAGGCTGAAACTGACCTTGATGATGACCTTGGGGATGGTCAGCACAATGGACTTCTGCTTAGCCAGAACATCCTTGGTCTCATTGACACGGGCTGTGACAAAGAAGTGCAGGAACGCCTGCTCCAGCAGCTCGCCCATGTACTCGCCCGCTTGAATGAGCACCTCCTCTTTCTTGACTGACGGCAGGAAAAAAAACATGGTGGTGTCAGGACCTGGGATAGGAGCTGCTTCACTCTTCCCTGAGGGCCCCATCTTTGCCACGCTAGCACAGTCTCCACCAGGAACACACACGGGTGAGGGCAAGTGGAACACAGAGCCCATCAGGGACAAGAAGCTCTCCGGCTTCTGGGGTAAAGAATGTGCTGGAAATTTCACATTCAGTAAAGTCTTCCTAGAGAAAACGTGTCAAATTTCCCAACAGTGCTTTTGCTGTTGTAAAATGCAACGTGACAAAGAGGTTTAAAATCAAGGACCAAGGGGTGTTAGCTGCGGCTGCTTGGATTTAGGCAGAAACAGTCCCAAGGTGACACATGTGGGGCAGTGATGTCCACGGCCACCGTGTCACGGGCCCTCCTGTGATAAGACACATCTCACGCAGGCCACGGGCCACGCTCGAGCAAAGCTGTCAACGGCCTAAACCTTTTCCCTGATTCCTTTGCTCCACACTTTCTCTCCAGCTTGTACTGTACCAATCTGACTTGATTTTTCTATTTAAGAGAAAGAAGCAGTTGAAACCAGTTTTCACCGTAGGCATGCAACTCTCTCCCACCCCTTCTGCTATTTGCAACTTAAAAGACCTCTGTGATCTCAAGGCACCGACAAGGGGAGCATTTAGGTGCTGGGGACGAGCCAGTGAGGATGACAGGTGGAGGGGGGGCATGGTCCTGGCCCCCCTCTGCTCACCATCCGGGCTGAGGACGGGAATCCTGTCTTGCGGCTCTGACCGCAGCCGTGAGGTTCTGTTTGGCTGTGCTGCCCAATTTCTCTCACTCTCGTTTCCCAGAGCCCAGGATTCTTAAGGGCAAAGGGCAGTTCTCCTGCCGGCCGAGCCCGGGCCTGGGCAGAGCCAGGGGCCTCCATCCCCCTGCATGGAATCGAATGTCTCCACCATGGCTTCCCTGCTCAATGTCTGCCTTTGGCCAAAGATTCCTCCCTCTGGTGGAAGTTATTGAAGGAAACAATTCCCAAGGCTGATAGTTTCAAGTGCAGAGGGTGGCTCGTTTTAGCCCTCCCTCACGAGCGGCCGTCCAGGACCCAGGACGCAAGACCCTGTGGGGTGAACTCCAGGGCACAGGGAGGCCTCCTGCCTTTTGGGCTCCCGGACGACGGTGCATCAGGCCGTGGCTACCATCTGCCTCAAGGTCTCTGCATGGATGAGTAGGTGCTGTGACCACCCAGTCTTGGCTTTACCTCACCAGCACTTAGGGACATTTAAAAACCTGCCCTGTTGGATCCCACCCCAGGCCAATTCAATCAGAATCTCGGTGGCTGGGGCCCAGGCTTTGTTTTAAAATTCTGCAGCTGACTCTTACGTGCAGCGGGGCTGAGAAGTACTGCTCAACAACTAGGGGGACCCGCCCTTCCCGCCGCCAGATCAGCCCGGTAAGAGCTGCCACCGGTTCTCTAACCCCACCCACACTTAGGGAATCAGGATCTGTGTTTGAATATGATGCTCAGATGGTACATATTCAAGTTTGAGGGGCTCCCAGAGATAGGAGGTTGTAGCAGGAGATGGGGTGGTGTTAGGGTAGAATTGGGTGAACTTAGGATGGTCTCTGTTTTGAAACGGAAAGTCTTGCACCCCAGAATGCACCCAATTCCTGGCAAAATGGAAAGGATGGTCATCCTAGACCAGTGGTTGTCAACGGGGTGCAATTTTGCCCCCCAGGGGTGTTTAGTAACGTCTGGAGATGCTTTTCGTTGTCACAGCTGGAGGTTGTTACTGGCACCTATTGGGTAGAGGCCAAGGATGCAGCTAAACATCTCACAACACACGGGACAGGCCCCGTAACAACTGTCCAGTCTGAACGTTCGTGGTGCCCAGGCTGAGAGATGGCCACGGGCTATGCAGAGTTATTGGAACGTACTGGTCCGCCCTAGACAAGCAGTCAGCAACTCAGCCTACTGCCTAGGGCAGTCCCATTCCACTTAGAGCTGGCCTTCGGAATCGAAGACCTTGTCTTGACCTTGACCCTCGAATTCTGCCTTTTGGGTGACCTACTCATGTCGCCTCCTTTGGGACTGAGCCTGGACCTTGCCTCCTCCATGGCTCCCCGAGCAGTGAATTGTCCAGAAGATTAAGGCTCTGTCCGTCAGTTGGAGACAACCTCAGACGAGCCCGTGGGGGCTGTTTTCACTTCGCCAGATGGAGCGGCAAAGTGACAGGCCTTGAAGAACATGCATTTTGCCTCTAGCTGCCTCCGGTAATAATAATAATAAAAAAAGGACATCCTCTGGCTATTTCTAGAGGGCCGTGTTTGACCACTGGGCTGTTTAGGTTGGCGAGATGTGCTTGACATCGTTACAGAGGCTCTCGCTGCCTTGATATCAGCCTCGGGACTCTTCATTCTCTGAGGTAGAACATCCTCTAAATCTTGGCACTAAAGAAACTGGGCTGTGTTTCTGAGCCCAAGGGAACAGGGCTCCTGAAATAGCACATTATGTAAATGCTGTGTTTTGCCACCACACAAGAAATTGTTCTAGATAAAGTTTATTAAACGTGGCAAGAAGAAGAGATTTTCATTCTCTGAGTGGTGGAGCTGGGACCCTGCCAACACCATTTACGGTGTCTGGGGAAAGCCGGGGGGGTGGGTCACAGACAGGAGCTGCTTCATCTCTTTTCCAAAGAGCAAAGAAAACTAAATATAGCCAAGTGGAAACGATAGCACCTTTGAAGGTATGGGAGGTTTAAGTTATTCAGATCTTCCCAGCTGATTCTAGCCTACACATTCCCTTTCATCATCAATGTGGAAAATACGCTTCCCGTTCTACTTGGAAAACTTTCTTTGCGACGGACTCTCCTAGGATTGTACCCTGACCTGCTTGGTCGAGGTCTAGAATCCTGTGGCTTTTTGCCATATATTGCAATTGATTTTAGGTTGCAATATGCAATTTATCGCATGCCGTTAGTGCCACCTACATGCAGGGGAAAGCAAGAAACAGTCTTCAACTCCCTTCAGGTTATTGAGGACAAGCCTTGGGGTGGGCTGAGTGCGTGGGAGCTGTGTTGATACTGAGTCAGGCTTCGGTATCCCTAGATCGACGGCTGAGATGGCTCATGTGTCATGCCGTCTAGCCCGCTACCTCCCGTAAGCTCATGCTCTTATTGGATCATGGAGAGAAGGGGAAGGAGATTGCGAGATGGGACTCTAGTGCGGAGGGAAAAGGATGGCATATCGTTCCTTGTCCAGGGGAGTGAGGGGCAGCTGGACCCCAGGCAACAGGGCACAAGTAAAGGGTGGGCCTACTTAGGGCCCGAGAATGCATGGAGCTGGCTCACCACACCTGCCTGAATAGGATGTGGCCTCTGGCACCTGCTTTGCCTCTAATTACTATGTGTGGCCTTGAACACGTCAACTCACCTTTCTGGTCTCATTTTCCCAAAGTGTAAACACGTTGGAAGTTAGCATTTATGAGGAGCCTACTTGCGGGAAGCCTTCCGCATATATTATCTCATTTAGTTTCCTCCACAGCCCCCTTCTCTCACGCCACCCATCCAACCTGTCAACCAATCCCGAGGGCTCTACCTTCAGAAAACACCCGGATCTGGTAGCTGTCACCACCTCCCTCACCTTCACCACCATCTCTCACGGGACTATTGCAACAGCATCCTAACTAGTCTCTAAGCTTCAATTCCACACCGCCTATAGTCTGTTCTCAGCACAGCAGCCGAGTGATCTTTCAGAACCCAAGTTAGACCAGGGCACACTTCTGCTCAACACCGTCTTACGGCTCTGCAGCTCACTCGGAATCACAGCCAAACTCTTTACAAGGGCCTCCAGGTCTTTACCTGGTCTATACCCACTAGCCTCCCCTGGATGCCTTTGCTCTTGACCCTGGTCTCCTTGCTGCTCACTGAACACACACATGAGCTCTGGCCTCAGGGCCTTTGCACTTACTATTTTTTTTCATGGCTGGAAAGCTCACTCCTTCCCTTCTGTCAGATTTCTGTTAAATGTCACCCTATCAGAGGGGCTTTCCTTGACCACAGCCCCCACCCCCGGCACTCCGTCTTCCTTGTCTTGCTTTGTGTTTTCCTATTCTACGCAGAACCATATATATTCACTTGTTTGATTGTTTATTGTGGAGTCCCCATCTTCCCCCCAGGAGACCATCAAGAAGCAACTCATTGCTGTATCACCAGCACAAAATAATACCTGGACTTGTAAGCATTAAATAAAGGTGTGTGTGTGTAGCGGGGGTGAACCAACAACCCAGTGATGTGGGTAGTATTGTTCCCACGTGCAGATGAGCTCAGATTACTTAAGTAACTTGCCTAGGGACACACAGCTAGTAGGTGACACAGTCACAGCTAAAATCCAGATTTGTCTAATTCCAAGGTTCAGGTCCTCTAAATCCACTGAGTCTGTCTGTCCTAAGCAGCTGTGATGACTGTTTTTTCTCCTGAGTCCTTTATACTGACTACGTGTTTCTGTAAGAATTACCTTTCTTCCAAGTGCTAGACCTTCCAGGTTCCAAAACCAATTCCGTGGTGATTTCTGAATTGGTGGCTAGTCTGCTGAATCGAGGGGGATTTGCTTCCTTCAAGATGGAGTAGGTTTCTTGAAAGTAGGATTTTTTAGGGCTAGTTTCTCATTTTTCTGGGAATATCCTTCTGAAGCCTCCCAAAGGTACTTCCTGAGACTCGGGACAGACACCGAATCCAGGAAGCTTGAAAACAAGTGGGACGTGTGGTTTGGCCACCCCAGGCGGGATCATAGTCTTGCCTGCCTCTGTGTTTAAAAAATTATTATTCATATACTTTTTTTCCATTTCTTTTCCTGACTCACCTGTCAGGTCAATGGATCTGGTGCCCTGCCATGTTGACCCTTTCAACATGTTCTGTTTTCTAACTCCGTGTGCTCTGCCTGGAGACCAGGTTCTTCTGGTTGGCTCATTTGGCCAATTGAGTGACCAGCTGTTGTGCACACTAAACACTGGTACCCAAGGGAATGAGACAGGTCGAAATTGCAGTCCCCAGTGCAAGCTGCGGCTTTCTCAATCCCAGTCCTACTTAAACTAGTCTGGAGTTTTCATAGCGAAGAAGACGCTTTGGAAGGCCATGTATGCAAGGGAGGGGAGGGATCGAGGTGCGGGAGAGGCCCCCGGGAGATGGCCGGGAGAGCAGAGCCTCCAGAGCTTCCTGGACAACACATCCCGAGGCTCGAGTTTCCTCTCCCAAGGATGGGCTCTCCCGACCCTGTACATCAGACAGCCCACCCTGCGGAGCTTAGATCTCCCTGCCCCCTACATGGTAAAGCCAAACACACCATTCCTGCTGGGCGGCCCCCCAAAGCTGTCCCTAAGTTGGGAGAGAGGTACCGCCAGCGGACCTGCTTTCTGAGACACAAGCGTCACCAACTCTCCTGTTCACACCCGTCCCCCTGGGATCTTGTTAGAATGCATGGGTCTGGGGTGGGGCCTGAGAGTCTGCATTTCTGACCAGCGCCCAGTAGGTGCTGATGCTTCAGATCCTTGGCCCACCCAGTAAGTAGCAAGAGGTTCAGTGACATTTACTGTTCACGACTCATGGGGCTCTAGGCTTTGAAGATTTCAGTGCTCACTTCTGTGCACAAGTCACGGAGATGAAAGTGGGGGCCTTTCTAGGAAGAGTGGGTCCTGCCCTGTGATTCATATGCTCCTGAGCTCTGGGCCAGGGCTTTAACTTCGACAGGAAGCTATTAGGGAACATCAGCAGAGAGCCAGACAAGGAAGCAGGTGACACATCCAGGAGAGAACAGCCCCCCTCGTTAACTTACAGGACAAGGGCTCCAGTGTCACATCGAATGTCTTGTTCTTGAATTCTGCCTTGGCGACCCCGGTGTAGAAGGTGATATTGCCTGAGAGATAGGCTGTGATGGTGTAGTGGGCGGGGCCGTTGTTACGGAAGGTGATGGTGACCTTGAAGTCTCTTCCCAGCACGACATTCTCCACTTCAAAATTCATGTGGACATCAGACCTCGATTTGACGACGCCCTCTGTGTTGAGGGGCTTTTTAGCCCCATACATCAGGGCAGTTTCTAGGGCCAACCTCTCTTCTTCTTGACCTAGGAAAGGTGCAGAGATAAGGCCAACGTAAGCCACCCGAGAGAAAGTCACCTTAATGAACAGTGTGCTGTGGGCACTACTTGCAGGGCTTGCCGGGCTGCCTCTGTGAGCCACAGGCTTCCCTCTGGGGCAGGTGTCATCATCATCCCATGTTATACATTCTGCAAAATCAAGTTCCCAGAGAGTTAGGACCTGCCTGGCTGCCGGGTTCGGCCTATCTGAACAGGGGTTACTACAGAGCATACTCCAAGGGTTGTTTTTCCAGGGTCACTGTTTCAGGGCTCAGCAGATAGAACTGACAAAACCTAACTCTTCTCAAACTGCGGGATTACTTGGCTTCCCTCCCAATGTCCTAGCCACGTAGCCGGAAGAGTTGCATCTTGCCTTGCACCTTCTACAATGTGAGTTTTCTCCCATTCATGGGTCTGCCCGGCAAGACCTGTCTTCCTCATGTCTCTTTCCACTCGGACCTGTCCCACTTGGCTTGGGAAAGCTAGTCATGCAGATGGCTAGCAAAAGAAGAATCACTTTGAAATAAAAATGCTGGTTTTTATATTTCCATTAACTTTTAAGATGTTGCCTCTCACTTAACTAATAGCAAACTGCAACGAAAATGAAGAGGTTAGTTAATAGTGCTAACAAGCATCACTGAGAGCTAACTATGTGATGGGTGTCATGGGAAGCGCAAATTGTGCTCTGTCTCATCTAGTCCTCAGAAGGACTCTGCAAGGCAGGGACCATTACTACCATCGGTTTCCTTGTGTGTAACATAAGGACGCATACGTGGCAGGGTTGGGAAGTGGTTTACAGGTAGGACATGCGTAAGGATTGGCAGCTACTGGGACTTTGCAAAGACAGAGAAAATGCCAGCACGTGTTGCGAACAAATGAATGTGTATTTCCGCGTGTGCACTAACAATTTCTCTGATTGTCAAGACTGCGAGAATGTGCCAGAAACAACTGGTCCAGGACAAGCATTGGCTAGAGCACATGTTTCACAGCCGACAAGAGGGAGATAATACTAAAGGGAAGGAGTGGCTGTGATAGGGAAAGCACAGTGAAATATTTTAGCGGAGAGCATCTGGCAAATAGGTCCCCAAGGAAGAGAGCGTTAATGATCATGGCTTTGGACGGGCACCAAACATGCATTTAGGCGAAATGTGGGAGGTGAACGCCAGCAGTGGGAACGTGGTCATGGTCAGAGAGGTGCCTCGTGGGGAGAGGATGAGCTGGCCGAGTGGAGGAGGGGCGGTGGAAGCTTCTGGGCTCTAGGAGGGACTTCACAGCGGCTCGTAGGTGGAGGAACCTCTAGCTTCCTTCTGGGGACCAGCCTGTCCCTCTGAGCAGGAGCTGTCAGTGAGGCAGGCGAGGGTTTCCAGGAAGCACAGGTCCAGGTAAGAGGCAGAATTGCCAGCTCGCCGGAATCCCCGCTCTCTGCAGTTGTGGTCTGAGCTCTGATGTCTCACATAACTCAGGGCCATGAATTTGGGGTCGAGAGAATGATCTAAAGCCAGATCACATTTTCTGAGGCTCCTCTGTGGCTCCAGGACCAAGGTCAAAACCACCCTTCCATTAACTGGGTGTCATGAGAGTTCCCTTTATGTCTGATGAAGCCTCTTCTCATTGCTCAGGTCTTAGCTCAAATGTCACCTTCTCAGAGTGTCCCCCCCACTTCCGTTACTCTGGTCCTCTCGTCTCTCACTAACACTTTACCTGGTTTTCTTTCCTTTTCCCAGTACTCGTCGCTGTGGGACATTACTTCCCTCAGGAGAAAGTAAGCTCTGTGTCCCCAGGACCTGGGACCCAGCCTGGCACAGAGGCTCTGGAGGGCTGGGGTTTGGAGAAGCACTTTGCCTTCACGTAGGGACACAACTTTCATCTTTATAATAGATATGAAATAGTCCGGTTTAGGATATCTGCTGTTCGGTTAAGCTCACCTGTGCAAGTGCCACCTGAGCTACCATTCCTTCGATCACCTCATGCTAGTTGTGCCCCTGTGATGTCCAGGCACGGTGCCAGGCTCAGATGAGAAGCGCAGCCCTTCCCACCCGGGTCTAAGGGCACTAGTGCAGAGGGATCACCGCACGCGTATCCGTCACAGATGCTGGGTCAAGCGTTTGTGTGTGGTGCAGGGAACACGGGGCAGAGATTTGACACCACCCGGGGGCAGGGGAGGCTTCTCAGAGGGTTTTTCCTTCCAGAGCGAGAGCAAAGGCATGGAGGCAGGTGGGAGCCTGGCTTGGCGGAGGAACTGTCACAGCTCACCTAGCTGCTGATTTTCACGCCTGTGGGTATGGCGAGGAAGAGCTGCGAGGGGCCCAAAAGGCAACTAGCAGAGGCTTGGCGAGCTCTGGCTGGAATACCCTGCAGGCAACGGAAGCGAGTGAGGGCTTTTAAGCAATGCGGCAACAGGTTGAGATTGATGTCATTAAATATGTCACTTTGGAGGCAATGACTTAAACAGAGGGAAAGAGGGTGAGGAGGGGAAGGTGGCATTGGGAAGCTATAGCAGTTATCCAGGAGAAAAATCATCAGGGTCCAAGCCAATAGTAGGAGCATGGTAGTAATAATAGTTACCAGCAAGAGTGGAAACTAACTTTTATTGGCCATTTATTACATATCAGGGGCTATGTTAAGGGGCTTCCACACCCAGCACCATTTGATTCTCAGGGAGGGGCCGTGGAGATGGAGGGGAGGAGATAACTTGGAACTATTCCGAAGGGGACTTTTAGAGGATTTGCTGCTTGACTTATTCTCAACGTGCTAAGTTTGGGTGGGTCATGGTTTTCTTTCCTGGGGCAGGGAGCACGGGAGAAATAGATCTGGGGTAGGGAGGGAGTGATAGAAGGTGGCATTTGGGAAGGTTCAGTTTTGGGTTCCTATGGGACATTTAGGTGAATGTGGGGCTTAAAAGTGAAGTCTAGGCTGGAGACAGACTTGGGAGAATCAGTATGTGTGTGCATGTTAACACCAGCTACTGGGTAGGAACAAAGCCTAGAAGGAAGAAACATTCTGAGGGGGGCAAAGAAAGGGGAGCTCTGAGTTGCAGAAGAAGATGGAAAAATGAGTCAGGTAGGTTGGGATGGAACCAGGAGAAAGCTGTATCATAGGAACAAAGAGAAGAGAGAACGTCAAAGCAACCTAAGTGTCCAATCAACAGATGAATGGAAAAGGAAGGTGTGGTATGTACACACAATGGAATATTACGCAGCCATGAAAAAGAATGAACATGTTGCCATTTGCAGCACCATGGATGGATTTGGAGGACATTACGCTAAGGCAAATACGTCAGACAGAGAAAGACAAATACTGTCTGATATCAGTCATATGTGGAATCTAAAAAACTAGTGAATAGAACAAAAAAGAAGTAGACTCACAGATACAGAGCAAACTAGTGCCTACCATTGGGAAGGTGTACAAACTATTAGGGATAAAATAAACTACGAGGATATATTGTACAACATGGGGAATATAGCCAATATTTTATAGCAACTATCAATGGAGTATAACCTTGAAAAATTATGAATCACTATATTGTACACCTGTAACTTATATAATATTGTACAGCAGCTATACTTGAATAAAAAATAAATTAAAAAAAATTAAAAAACAATTTTAATTAAAAAAAGAGAGAGAATTTCAAGAATTGTGAGTGAGCAAATAGCATCAAAAAATGCAGGAGGTTTTAGGCAAGCTGAAATCTGCAAAATGTTTATTCTACATGGCGATCAGATGTCTTGGCAACCTTGAGGAGAAGGGCTTCAAGGGTGAGCAGGTGGCAGACCTCAGGGCACAGTGGATGAGACATGAAAGGAAAAGGAAAAGGATGTTGGGTGCGGGCAGCCGCGCAGGCAAAGAGAAGAAAGGATGGACCATGTTTGCAGGGGACTTTATTGTTGAAAAAGAGTTTTGTAAATTTTCTTAACACAGGTGACATGGTCATGGGAAGGAGCTAATAGAGAAGGAGAGATGAAAATACAAGTGACAGAAGGTATAACTGTTGGAACGAAGAGGAAACGGGACCCGGACACCATCACAGAAGAAGACTTCGCCGCAGGAGAAGTTCTAAGAATTCTAGCTTTCCAAATTTTATAGTTTCTTCATCTTATATTTTAAAGAAGGGTATAAACTTGACATTAAGCTTTAGCTCATCGAAGTGAAAAATGATCTTTCCACAGTCTAGTTAATTAAAATAGTAAGTACCTAAATCTGGTAATATTTTTTTCTCTGTTTTCACTGCCACCACAGGTTAGTGGCCACACTCAGCATTTGTAGAGAAATTATATAAGAGATTCAATAATGAGGACCAGGGTGGCAAATGCACAGGCCCAGATGCTGGCAGTCTCTCCTAGACGCCCCTGGGGTACATGGGTAACCACTCACCCTTTCCCACCGCATACACAGGAGCGGCGTCAGCTCCCTTCTTAAACGCCACTCACTCCATCATTCCCAATGTTAGAATATGAAATCCACATGCCATCCTTGATTAAGAAGCCAACGATCCACCTGGAATCAGACGCCAGCCCAGGAGCAGGATGGGATGCCTCTGAAACTATCTATGCGGACTTTAGGGGCTCTTCTGCTTGGACAAGCCCCCCCCCACTTTCCACTCCTCTGAGCCTTGCCTTCTTGCCAGACCTTGCAGGTCTGGACCTCAGCTGTCTTCCCCGTTCAGAGCTGGCACATTTTACTTGTTTTAATCTGGGATTCTCCCTTGGCCAAGCTCCTGACTCCTCTTTCATGGACTGACGTCTGACCCTGATTTGGTCTTCACCACCACCTCCGTGGCTGACCACGCAGGACATCTTGCTGAGCAGTTTAAACAAGATAGCTGGTCACTTGGACGGCTTCCTAGAGGACGGCTCAGCTCTTGTTCTAGACACTGTCTGCTCAGGACTCCTCCACACTGGGAGAGTTTATCCACAATCCCTGTCCTGCTGCCTTTTCCTGGAGAACTCGTTCCCTGGGGAAAGGGTCATCCCCATGTTTCCCTGTTTGTCCTTCAGACTCAGGGAGCCCACAGCTAAGGTCCTCCAGGATCCCTGAGCATCTGTCCAACCACCCCTGTCCTAGGCATCCAACACACAGCTTCCCGCCCGTCTCTCTAGCTATTACAGATGGGAAAGCAGGGCTGTGTGTGTCTCCATCCCGACAGTGTTTGGAGTCTGGAGGGTGGTTAACAGCAAGTAGTTGAAAGGATGAATGAATAAATACGTGGATGTTACAGCCGGTTCCTTTCATTCCTATATGGAATCCTTTTTCCTTTCCAAATCTTTTTGCCTGTCACTCTATCACAAGAGGGCATGGGTCATTTGTTTTGTTTTATTGTGCTTTTTTTAAAAAAATTAATTTAGTTATTTATTTATTTTATTTTTGTCTACGTTGGGTCCTCGCTGCGGTGCACAGGTTTCTCATTGTGGTGGCTTCTCCCATTGCGAAGCACGGGCTCTAGGCGTGTGGGCTTCAGTAGTTGTGGCACACAGGCTCTAGAGCACAGGCTCAGTAGCTGTGGCGCACGGGCCCAGTTGCTCCACGGCATGTGGGATCCTCCCGGACCAGGGCTCGAACCCGTGTCCCCTGCATTGGCAGGCGGATTCTTAACCACTGCACCACCAGGGAAGCCCTCGCTTATGTTTTTAAAAACTCTCTTTTTAGAAAAAAGCCCAAAAGAAAAAAGAATCTTTTGTATCGAGGTTGTGCAGTGGATGAAAACCAACAGAAGAGAAGAGCTATCTATTTCAGGAATACAGCAAAAATTCACGGGTTCAGATGGCACAAATCCTGAATTTCTCAATTCAGCAAACTTTCTCTTTATAGTGCAAATTGCTTTCGTAAATAAGAGCAGGGAGACAGAGGATCTAAAATATTTAAAACAAATTCTGCACTCAGCATTTCAGGAACACTGATGAATATTTAGGTATATGCAAATGACCCTTCATTTTTATCCATTTACTAAAATGGCCTTTGCCATTCCTAAGAAGCTCTGTTGGTGAATCACTTGTAACATATATTCCACGTCCCCATGAAGACATCCAAGGTCCTCCACCTCCTGTCCGCCACTGACCTTGGGGAGACTTGACTCCAGCCTCTGGGCACTTAATGAGCTTAAGGCTTTAGTAATGTCTGCAGGACCCTAAACACACCGGCTGATTCACACCCCATGGCCTTGTCATATTCTCTTCTCCTGGAAACCCTGGTCCAGCTTCCTTAACTGTGGTCTGGGACTTCTCTTATCGGGCTTTGTTTTCCTGAATCTCTTGGTTGGACTGACTGCCCCCTTCTTTGTTTTCAAAGCCCTCAGCAGAATGAACCTATCACTTGCCCAGAAACTGGGTTCTACTCACCGTGGGGCTCCCAGCACCAAACACAACTCCAGGCATAGAGCAGGCACTCAGTACGATGGAGACGGGACTGAACTCAACAGCTCCATTTCAAACATTCCACACACGAAGAGTTAACAAAAACCACCTTAACATTATTTTATGATTGAAACGGGCCTCCGTTCTAATTGGCCTGAATTAGTGAGACTGCAGTGTCCTATTAATGTTGTATCATCTACCTCAGGGGATTTCCACTATATGTCAAGGGAGCAATGCATGTGAAAATAGTTTTCAAGGTACTAAATAAATGTGAACAGGTATTTAAATTTCATTATTGAACTAAAAGTACATTAGTTATGTAATGTTTTCTAATAGGATTATTTGCAATTAAGATGCTTTCATATTTTTATGAACAAGAACACATTCTATATTCTGTTAAAATAGACGTGACTTTAAAGCATTTATTTCAAAAGCCATGTGAAGCAGAATTCTGCTCAAAGCAAACAAACAAGTAAAACTACAATGACACGAGAAATTGTAGGTGTGATGTGTATTCACTCCAGTTCTCTCCTAACTTCCAAATGCTGCAAATGGCCATGCCTTCTCCGGAACACGTCTTCACGGTGACAGTGACTGTAACTACGAAAGTGCCAAGCAGACCTGGGCAGAGCAATCTTCATTCGATTGCAGTAACTTACCTTCTTGGAATTTGTAGGTGTCAGTAATGTCCTTTATGCCATCTCCTCCAACTTGCTTGGTCACGATTAATTTCCCAATGTGGGTGGTATCAAGGGTTTCAACCACATGAGTGCCATCTTTCTTAGCTGTAATGTAAACAAGATCACTGTTGACCTAAAAACAGGAGAGGAGACCATTAGCCAGCATCCAATGTTCCTGTCACCAAAATCTCTAACTCTCAATAGTGTAGCCATGTAGGGTCCCTGGAGACAGCATTATTCATTGTGCTAAGTCATTTACGTGCCAACCATTTCTTTCTTTCCTTTCTCCTGCTGGCAAATCCTACCTCCTAAGGCAAAGCAGAAAGTACCCTGTTACTCTCCTCAGACTTCTTTAAGCTGACAGTGATGGCGTGACCTACTTCCAGGAAGAAGAGAAAGTCTGCTGGGTGGCTCCTGGGAGATTTTTCTCCAGGTAGATGCATAGGTCCAAATCCATCAAGATGTATACATTAAATGTATGCATTTTAAATATCAATTTTACCCCATTAAAGCTTAAAATAATTAAAGCAAGTAAATGGAGAGAAGAAAGGCTGTGATAGGCAGAGGGACTGGCCGCTTCAAAGGTTCTGAGGAAGGTATTTGAGAGACGCACTGGATTAGCTGCAGGGAACACGGGCTCTGATCTTGGGTGTGTACTTTTAGAAAGTTACCTTGTCCTCTCTGAACCTCCGTTCCTGCTTCTATAAAATGAAAATAATTACACTTGTTCTGCCAGTTTCATAGGAACACCTTGGGACTGAGCGAGATAGAATCTATGTGAGCATGATTCTTACAGAGGTTTGTAGACATCAAAATTGAGTAAAAATGTAATGATCATTGCTAGGTAATGGGAAAACTTGATGATAGATCCCTAGCTCTTAAAGATGAGGTTTAAGAGAGCAACTTTGCTTTCTCACAAAATGTTCTGAATTTACGAGAAGTCTGATCTCTGTTAAGGAGAAAGGAAGTAGTCAATATTTATTGACCCATAATGTTTCAGGGACATTTTTAAATGATTTAATTTAAACCCCACAGCGACAATCCTGTGAGGTAGGTACTATTATCCCTCTTTTATAGGCGAGGCACCAAGAGTCAGAGAGTCAGCAGAGTGTTTGTGGTCACATGGCTGGGAGGTGGTGGTGAAGAAGTACAAATGTGGGCAGGGGCATGCCCATTGCACATGCCCTGACCTTCGCCCTGGGTGGTCATAGCACATGCCCTGACCCTCACCGTGGGTGGTCATAGCACATGCCCTGACCCTCACCCTGGGTGGTCATAGCACATGCCCTGACCCTCACCGTGGGTGGTCATAGCACATGCCCTGGCCCTCACGGGGGGGGGGCGGCCATAGCACATGCCCTGGCCCTCACCCAGGGTGGTCATAGCACATGCCCTGACCTCCACCCTGGGTGGTCATAGCACATGCCCTGACCTTCGCCCTGGGTGGTCATAGCACATGCCCTGACCCTCACCGTGGGTGGTCATAGCACATGCCCTGACCTCCACCCTGGGTGGTCATAGCACATGCCCTGGCCCTCACCCGGGGGGGCGGCCATAGCACATGCCCTGGCCCTCACCCAGGGTGGCCCGTGCGTGTGCCAGGGAGCTCCGCAGCTCACTACCTCTCCCGAGTCACCCCACAGGGCCATGGCACCACGTGGTAGGGAGGCGCTTCCAGGCCCGGGGCCTGGGTGGTTCGATGCTGCCTCAGGTTTCTGAGGGGTGATGGTGTTGGCCCTGTTCCTCAGCAGAGTATCCAGGGCTCGGTGGCGAAAGGCACGTGCTGTGAAAGGCTGAAATGCGAAACCAGGAATCAGGACAAGAGAGGACAGAGCAGACACCTCAAGGATATTTCTCATTTTGGAGAAAAAAGTTCAAGGAAACTTTAAATGAGCTTCCTGAGAATTTCAGCCGTCCCTCTGGCGGAGACCATGCAGGCATGGACTGCTCCCTCCTCACTTGCGAACTATAGCCACAATGATGATAAATGTCCTCTTAATAAACAACTCTTAAAGCAGCTTTCAGTTTTCCAGGGAGACAAGGCTAAATATGAAAGTGGATGAATCCTCGTCTCCCCTTGAGCATAGCTTAGGAAATTTATGTAGGCTAAAATCTCAGGCCAGCCCACTACACTGTCCCTTGTGAGGAAAGGAAAGGAGAAACACACACATAAAATGGCTTTTGCATATGTATGTTGGGCGTGAGGGTTTAGGGAAAGGATCCTTTCCAAGTGACATCCGCAAGCTTTCTTTTCGGTTGCAGCCGCTAGCGTGGCGGTTCTCCGTCCTGACTACTGCACATTAGAATCACCGAGGGGCTTAGAATGTATGCCAGACCAGCTGGATCTCTACGGTAGAACAGTCATAAGGGGAAGAAATATTGGACCTAGGCTCCGTGACTTTGGGCAAGTTACTGAATATCTCTGAGCCTGGGTTTGATTATACCTCCCTTGCAAGGCTGGCAAGTAGATAAGCAACACCTGTGAAAGTCCTGTGTTAATTTCTTTTGAGTGGAAAGGAGTCTTCGGGACCCTCTGGTCTTACCCATACGTTTGAAAGGGCTCTGGTCACGCAGAACCTGGGCAACCCAACGTGAGATACGGCTATTCTCAGCCCCACCACCCCTTGCTTCTTGGCGAGACACAGCCACTTCCAAAGTGGGGTGGACAGTAGGAGGAGAGCTTTCCTACCAGGAGGAACAGGATGTGTAAAGACTCTGATACGAGAGCGTGTTTGGATGTTTCAGGGCCCCTGGGGCTCAGCAAAGGTGGGCTGGGTCCTCAGGCTAGAGAGGGGCCTCTCTGCAAACTTCTGCTTGTTGCCCAAGGAATGTGAACGTGTGTCCACTGCCGGCAGAAGCTACACTTCTCACCTCTCAGGATGGAAGCAGCTCTGGTTTTCAGGACCCAGGACAGTGTCTGCTCTCTTCATCTGTTCCCAAGGGGAAGTAACTGCCCTGCAGGCTGTGCTGAGAAGGGGGTGCTCCTTCCAGGGCTTCTGAAGGAACGCAGTGGGTGCCCACCTGGTCCTGGAGCCCTCCTGGCACAACTGCCAGACGTCGAGCCCATGCTTGCCACTCCTTCAGCCCGCGGACGCTGGCTACGCGGCCACACTCCCGTGTGCGCCCCCTGCTGCTGCGTACGTGGGCCTCATCTCCCACCAGGACTGCCGGCACTTGAGGGTGCCACGTGACCCCTGTCTCTCTGGGATACTGCTCTCAGCAGTGTACCACGCACACGCTTTCGCTTGCTCTATTCATTCATGTATTTACTGGTGGCTGCCGTGTACCAGACCCTGCTTTCAGCGATGAGAAGCCAACAGAGCCCACCTGCGTGGAACTTACATTCTAGCAGGGAGAGAAATAATAACACTGAGTCAGAGTACAAGGACAGAAACAACAGGGCAGGTGGTGACGTTTCAGGTGCGAGGTGGTGTGAGTGAAGGTCTCTTCGAGGAGGTGAGCTGAACAGAGATCTGGACGCAGGGAGGGAACAGGACATGCGAAGTGGGGGAGGAGCTGTCATAGCCAAAGGAACAGTATGTGTAAAGACTCTGACAAAATAGCAAGGTCAGTGTGGCTGGAAGGAAATGAGCAAAGGGATGGGGGTGGAGGGGAAGCCAGGGTCCATATCGCACAGAACCTTGTAATGATTTATGCCTCAGTGTATCGTAAAAGTGATGGGAATCCGTTAGAAGGTTTGGGGCAGGGGAGTGACACGTTTCTATCTACATTATGAAGGATACTTCTGGCTGGTTTGTGGAGAAGAAACAGGAAAGGGGCAAGCGAGGAGGAAGCAGATGATTTAGGGGCAGACGTCCCAGATCTCAGTGCTGTTCAGAGCTCAGAGGGTAATGATAGAGATCACTGGCGTGGTTGGATCTGTGATCTTATTGGAAGGTATTATATCTCCGTTAAGATGCCTGAGGAAGGTGAAGAAGAGAAGCCAAGATGATTTCAAGTTTTCATAGGTTATTTGAACAAATGGGTGAACTATTTTAGATCGGACTAGGGGATGCCAAAAAACGGGCTGCATCTCATAAGTGGCAGCAAAATGAACAAGCTTGAATTGAGAACGAAGAATCTGCAGAGAAGCAGTTGCACAGTTAGCACACAGGGAACTGCTGGCCCGGAGCAAGGGAAGGTGTGGCCTCCGGAGCAATGGGGTGGTGACTGCGGCCCCCGAGGAGCCTGTCACTGCTGCCGTGAAAATTAGCTCCGGGCCAGGGAGGGAAAATGGGTGCGTGCATGTGCGTTTGTGTGTGAGTTTGAGTGGGATGGCGTGAGGGGGTCAACAGACACACCTAGAAGAAGCTAAGACAGAAGAGAAGCAGCAGCTCCTGAATGCTTAGTGAACGTGGGAATTGCGTGGGAATTGGGAAAGTAGCCCCGACACTAAGAACCGTTCTGCTCTCTTTAGGAGCCGCAGGTCCCCAGGAGTCAGGGAGGACGGGCCGAACAGCCTCCAGAACCAAGAAACTCACCGCAGGGCTGAGGGCATGAGAAGGGAGGCGGGTAGAGAAGTAAGCTTCGGTCCCTGGAAGAAATCTAGAAATGGGAAGGAAGCGTAGATTTCCAAAATGGAGGAGAAGAGGAGAAGGGCAGAGGTAGGATGCTTTTCGTGCATACCTCTCTTATTTGGGGTCGTGCTTTCACTACAAAAGCCCTGAGAAAACCAAAGGAAGTCAATGAACATGATGCTTGATCTGGCCCGGAAATGAGTAAGGAGTGACCAAGAAAGTCAGTCTGCCGAGAGGCAAGAAAAGGCACGTTCCGGCTGACGTGGCTGGGGTCAGGGAGAGGCAAGCTTAGGCAGCAGGGAGGCGAGAAAGGGAGGGAAGATGCTGTCTAGAACCTGAGTCACATAGACTCTCATTAAAGTGAAATCCGACGCGCCCCATGGACTCCTACTTTAGAACCCTTGAGAAAAGGGTCCTCACGCACTTTTCAGCAGTTGGAGCATCTCTTATAAATGGCTCAGCCCTGAAGCTCAGCGCGTGCCAAAGCAGCAATCCTACACGCTGTCAGACCAGTCTGCAGTGGGTGAGAGAGGAGTAATTATAACCCGAGAGTCCCGCCGACATTCACAACACCGCGATCTATATTTAATAACAGCTCTTGGGCAATTCGCTCTTGGAGGGAGGCTGTTCCTCTCCCCTTCGCAGCAACAAAGCTTAATGAAAATACAAAAACAAGGCTTGGCGAGTTTTAGAGTGATTTCCCATTAAGAAGTGCTCATAGCATCAGAAATGATCAGACGGCAGCTGGGGAGGACTGGATAAATCTTTAAATCTCAAAATGAAGTCGAGAGGGTGAAATTCCAAATACGGTCTGCCTGTTCTCCCAAGGCTTCTAGAAACTGTGATGGTGGGAACAGTAGAAGAGACACTGTTCCTTTCGTGTAATTCACATTTCCGCTTTTGCTTATTTCCGAAACATTTCCCAGGCCCGCCCCCTCCTGCCCCCTCCTTCCCCGCCTGTCGCCGTTTGTCTGGTTTGGGCGTGGAGTAACATCCCAGCCTTCCCGTGTTCCCCGCACCCCCGAGGCCTTCCCTTCAAGGCCGTGCTGCACAGGTTCCCGCCCCTTCCCCGTGGGAAGCCTGTCGTTTACAGGACGAGGTGCCCGTTTCTCAGGACAGAAGGTCCCTTGTCTAGTTCCCTCAGCTGTCGTCATTTGACGCCTCCCAACACATCACTTTTCATGAGCCTGTATAGTTTTTCATTGTCTGCACGTACCATTCGGGGGCTCAAGTTTTCTCCTCTGTGTAAAGTTCTTTCCTTCCTCTGGCTTCTTTCTTACCCTCTTCGCCTGAATAATCACTAATCATCCCTCCAGACATGCTTCAGGCTCTGCTCCCTCCAGGTAGCATCTCTGGCCCTCCTTCCATGGGCTCCTGTAATACTCCACTCATCGTACCGCGGCTATCACGTAGCTGTCCTTGTATCTGTCCCCAGATCACGCTCCCTAGACAGGGGCTTGTGGCCTTTGCTGTCCTGCCTCAGTTCCTAGCTCATATGTCTCAATTAACTTCAACGCGAGTCATTTATCACCCACATTGCTGTCTGACATTTAGTTCCACAGCATTCCTTGCGTTATTGTTATTTAAACGTTGCTGTGTTTACCTACCACCATCTCCATCAAGAATCCAGTTACTTAAGGACATAGGCTTCTGAATTCCCACAGTGTCTGGCACGTAGTGGGAATAGACATGTACTCATTCTAGAATAGTAGCAGAAAGGGGTGTTTACTGGCATGAGCTCAGGTGCCTCCCTGGCTTTAAATCTTAGCACTACTCTTTGTTGGTTAGATGATTGCGGGAAGGTTATTTAACCACTCTTCGCCTCATGTTTCTCTTCTGTAAAATGGGAAGAATTATAACATCCATTTTAAAGGGTTGCTAAGAGCATCCGATGGTAGGCAAAGTGATTACGTAGCAGTAGGCGTTATTTCATTGCGTTCATTCGTGAAATTATACTCTAGGTCAGTCCTGCCTCTCAGCCTCTCATAAACCTCTGTTCCTCACCCCTACCTTCAGCAGCCTCCTGGCCTTCTCCTTCACCTGATGTCTCTTACATTTAATTTGACTTTCTGAGCTCTCTTTGGAGCACCCTTGAACTGCCCTCTCTGCTTCCGACCTCCATCCAGTTCTTGCAGAATTTCAGACCCTTTCCCAAACCGTCCCTATCCACCCTTTAGTGTGCAGCATTCTAGACCCTCTTCTCCCCTCCGTATTCTAGCAGCTGTACTCTCTGTCTCCACTGTTGGAGGATGGCCTGGAATGGCAGGAAATGGACTGGAGTTCCCAGACTAAGACCGTAGTTGGGGTGTGTTCAGGTGTTGTTCCGTGTGCACTGTTGGGCTAGTCTCAGGGTGAAGAAGTACACTCTGCCGTTTCAATTCACGGACCGTCTCCACCAATTTTTTGTTGAGTGATTCATTTAGTCACTTAATTTCTTGGGAGCAGTTGATACCTACTTCAGGGGTCCAGAGAACTAAGCTAAGGTTAGTAAAGCAATTGCTTTCTGGCAGAAAAATCTCAAAACATCAAGGAGAGAAAAATGTTTAAGTAAGAACTGCATTTAGCATGCAGTGCCTGGGGGTTGGAATGATGTCTAGTTAACTTTGTAAACATGAAGCATACACTATGTACCTG
Organism: Tursiops truncatus; assembly: GCF_011762595.2. Taxonomy (NCBI): domain Eukaryota; kingdom Metazoa; phylum Chordata; class Mammalia; order Artiodactyla; family Delphinidae; genus Tursiops; species Tursiops truncatus. The sequence goes on from NC_047043.1 coordinate 4,212,516, forward strand.
GGAAATTTAGAAGTAACAGCCCAGTACCTTATTTTTTGATGTGTTAAGAGGTTGGGAAGGAAAGCAGTTCTTTTCCCCAGCTTCCCACTTACCTCTGCAAAAACGAAGGGTGCGTCAAACTGGAAGCAAACATTGCCGTGCTTAATGGCTTGAACAGAGGCCGGGCCGCACCGATACATCCCTGTATCACACAGAGGAGGGGCAGCATGAGTTTGCCATCTTCAGTTCTGTCCAGATACAGAGCTGATCTGGATCATAGCCCTGAGGTGACTCCGTAGAGACAAATGTTCCTCTACTTCATCACCGAGGTAGCCCCAGTGCTTTCCATGGCCGGAGCGGGCCATGGACTCACGTGTGTAATCGAGAGGGAATCGTTGGAAATGACTCTGCAAACCAAAATTTGAAGCCACGAAAAGAATATAGGGCAACACTATTTCTGCATCTACTCTTCCAACTACAAACAGACTCAAGTGTGTTGGTGCCCAGCCGCTGGCTTACACAGGGCTTATCCTTTCATAACTCGTATCTGGAATGTTGGAAACAGTGATCCGTCCTCAGTGTTTGTGTTGTTGTTTTCACTTTTGTTTTTTGTGTTTGGACGTTATGGACACATGTCAAGTTTAACTGGAGAATCTGGACATTAGCCACACACATGGACCAGGTGCACTCAGGAAGTCAGTAGGCCCACGCTGACTGTCACAAAGTCCTTTGAATTTTAACCAGCTATCTCTTGTTAATAAGAGATTAGCTGCCGTTAGTCACCCAGCTATCTCGTCATGATATATAATCCGGAACACCAGAAAGTGTTGAAATTTTTCTCTTAAAATCCAGTATTGTACTGGCGTTCCCTTATGAGTATGTAATGAACGTTTTTGTGTATATATATATGCACACATCGATATCTTATATCAACACCTGGGGAGAGAAAAGTCATGTCCTAGACCACTGATTTTTATCATCATGCTAAAGAGAAATGGGGCCTCACGATGTGTGTGATTTTATAAAAATTCGGTGGGAGAGGGGGGTCATAGCTGCCACTACTTAGCACACATGTTAGAAGATACGTACCTACATACTCAAGTTTTGAAAGAAATCACACAACCTAAAAAGAAATCAGCGTCTGGAGAAACAACAAGTTAAAGGATGATCTGTAATTATTTGTTGAGTGCTTTATTTTCACCACTGCCATCTATCTTATCACTGTTTATCAGGCAGGGCTGAAGTCTGTTTTATAGCCTAGCAAAAGTGCTTACCCAGATACATTTTCTCTTGTCTTCAAAACTGCTTATCAAAGCAAGAATCGATGAGGTTATATATGTTAAGTTTTATGCTCTTTTCCCCCCTAGAAGTTACAAAATAATCAGAGTGAAGACGACCAGTGAAATGCAGTTAAACCTGGCTGGCAGGTAGTCAACCCTGTACATGCGCCCAGGAAGCACACTTCTGATGCTGTTCCCACTGGGAGGGAGTGTTTCCCACACATCAAATGCAATCATAAAAGCAAAATAAAGATGGGCAGTACATCCATTTCCCTGAGGGAGGATGCGGTTTTTACCGTCGCTGTTTTCCTGCGGGGTGCTGTCCACGACTTGCCAACCTCCAAATCCAATGGGAAGATCAGGCCTCGTCATCCAGGCTTCGTTCCAGCAGTGGTAGTTCCTTAAAAAACACCACCCCAGCGAGATTAAACTTCCCATCACATTCAATGCTTCAGGAAATCAAAAAGTGACCAAAAATCCTGTGACTATGCTACCTATAAATTATCAGAATGGCTTAAGCTAGCTGGAAGCTTCCCAGAGATATACTGGGGCTCTAGACTTAAGTTTTCTGTGCACGTCCTTTCCCACTGGCACCCCTGGGACGGCACTCATATGGCTGGACATTGCTCTCTCCCCCACTAATATCAGCTTCAAGGCCACCCAGAGATATTCTAATCAATGCCTTAAACAATTTTGATCTTAACCCTTGTCTACTGCCTAATGAAACAGAATTTACTATGGGCTCAAGGGATATGGCAGGGAAGAAAAGGTAATGAAAACTGAGATACATATTATCTTTGAATTCCTTTTATATTTATATGTATATTAGATTTATAAAAAGCATATCCCTTTGTAACGATTAAACAACAATGCTTTTGTTTACGGGCTTAGACTATTGCCATAGAAACTGTAATGTTAACTCCTGACTGTAGCTGTCTGTAATTTGTGGCAAATTTCCATCTGGTGTCCAACAAGAAGGAAAGGTTGTCAGGGTAAGTGTCTCTTTACACTTTATCAAAGGTGGGTGACCCATGAGCTGAAGGCCAGGCAAAACTTTTCAGACTTAGCAAGTGACCCTTGAAACAAGAGCATGGGATAAAAATATCATAGGGCTTCCCTGGTGGCGCAGTAGTTGAGAGTCTGCCTGCCGATGCAGGGGATACGGGTTCGTGTCCCGGTCCGGGAAGATTCCACATACCGCGGAGCGGCTGGGCCCGTGAGCCATGGCCGCTGAGCCTGCGCGTCTGGAGCCTGTGCTCCGCAACGGGAGAGGCCACAGCAGTGAGAGGCCCGCGTACCGCAAAAAAAAAAAAAAAATCATCACGAATTGTATTATTACGTCCTTGGAAAGACCTGAAATTATGTGACGTTACAGAAACAATGGGAGCACATTAACCTGTCGGCATTACAGAAAATATTCATATAGTAATAACAATCTAATGGTGGCATGAGGTAGTTACAGCAGTCTTTATAGCACTGGTGAATTTCAGATCCAGCTACCATCCACCCATACCTCAGTGTCCTTCACTGTCAGTAATTCGTGCATGTGCCCATCTCTCTCTGAGTTCAGCTCATCTTCGATTGGCTCAGTTCAGAGGTATTCACTTATCTATGGGCCCATCATGCACCAGGCACCATGCTGGACACCCAGTCATGATCAAGTCATAGGTTCTTGCCCATAAAGAGCCCCACGACTGAGGAGGAATGATGAACACAGAAACCAATTGTGAAAACATTTCATAGGTTTGCTGTGAGGCTTAAACAAGCTAATACGTGTACAGCACTTAGAACGGGGTCTGGCATATGACAAGAGCTCAAACATGGTAACTCTCCGACGTTTAAAAATAATTGATTGAAGTGATGCATGCTACAGGGGAAATTCATTTGGGGTACAATCGGGTCTCAGTCGGGAAGCCCTTGGGGCAGGAGGGAAGGCACCACAGCAGAAGTGGTAGTTGAGCTGAGTCCCCCAAAATAAAAGGGAGTTCAGCAGATTAACAAAAGAACTAAGAACAAAGCAGTGGAGACAAGAAATAGCCAACATGGTGTGTTTGGTGACCTGTATGCTGTTGTGGCGGGTGAGTAGCATGTCTGCATACTTGTGTGCATGGGAGAAGAGGATTGGCAGGTGAAAATGGGCAGTACGTCACAAGACGGTCAGGTACGCATAGTGCAACTGTAGGCCAGGCACTGTTCTAAAGTCTTCATGTACGTGAATACATATGATGTTCCCAGCACTCTACGAGAAAGGTATTGTTATTATTATCCCCCACTTACAAGGGAGGAAACGGAAGCACAGAGAGGTTAAGAATCTTGCCTGAGGTTGCACAGTGTGTTAGTGACAGAGCTCCAGGATCCATGCTTTTAAACACTGAGCTATGTTGTTGGTGAGGATGAGATTGTGAGATCCTTTTATCCCAAGTTAAATATTTTGGTTTTATCCTTGGGCCAGTTAAATTTGCAGATCTGTATTTGTGGAAGCTGGGCGAGGACCAGAGACTGAGCTGAGCTTCCCCTCGTCACCGTGGAGAAGGAGAGGAGCTGTCAGAAGGGAACTGTGAGTGTTGAGGAAGATTTTGAGTTTCCAGGGAGTGTGATGGTTCCATTCACCAAGACCGAATGAAGGAAGAAGAGAAGGTTTGTGTTGGGGGCCGGTGTTGGGTGGGTGACATGTTCATTTGGGACATGATGAACTCGAGTGCCCGTGAGAAACTCAAAGGATGAAACCCAAGAGGCATTTTTATGTACACACGTGACACTCGGAATTTGACGTAGGAAGCCACTGGCGTCTTTATTGCTGATGGAGGAGAGTGGTGAGGCAAACGCCAGATGCAGAGGGAACTGGAGGGGAGAAATGCGGAGTGGATTTCTCCCCCAAGGGTGACCTAGGTTGTGAATGCAAGAACAGATGATAGGGCAGTGGCTAGAAAATAATGCAATGTGGGAAGATTGTTTTGATTATTTTTACGTTAGGAGAGATTGTCATGTCTATGGAGGAAGAACCAGTAGAGTGGGAGTGAGATAAAGATAGAATAAAGGGAGAGATGGAATAAAAAAAGGCTCAAATACCAAGGATGCAGGAGGATGAGGTGGAGAGCAGCGCCATGGACAAGTGTGGGGAGCGAGGCATTGTCTGCAGGGGACGGGGGTGCAGATGTAGGTCAGGGTCAAGGTGTGAGGTGTCGGGGCACGAGCATGAGGCTGGCTCCCACCTGAGAGCCTCTATCTTTGCTCTGAAGCTGGAAGGAAGGTCACGGTGGTCAGGTAATAAGCAATGCTAGTCCCCCTTAAGAACGGTAAACGTTGCACCATCAGGCAGAGAGATCCAGAAAGAACAGCAGTGAGACACTTGCAATCCCACATGGCCACAGTCACGCTTCCTACACAGCCTGCGATGTTTAGCAACCCTGGCTTTCACCAGCACCGCCCTAGGGTAAGAGGCCCCAGAACCTCCTTATTTAAATTCAAGTATCCTGGGCCAGGTGAGCCTTGAACAAGATAAATAAGCTTTGCATTTCAGATCTCAGGTAAAGACATTGCTTTGAGGATTTTATTTCCTTTCAAATGACCAGGAGATGGGGAAAGGTTTCTTCTCTCTGTACTCACTGTCTCTTCCACTTTCACCTAAGACTGAGACCTTATTTGTGTGTTTGGGGTGGAAGAGTTTAATAAGAGGGTCAGGAACTTGTAGCAGTGGGTGAAGTGAACAGAACTTACGCTCTGGAGGGGTTGGGCCTTAGTCAACGGGTGGAAGGCCAGTAGCTGGGCTCCCAGATTGCCACGAGCAGAGGAAGACGTTGCAACTTCTGAAGAAATGGGGCTTTTTCCATCATGCCATTCTCTCTGCTCAGGAATGGCCAGGGGAAATGTGTCCTGGGCCACATTTCCACACGAGGGTCCCCTTTTGGCTGGATGTTCCGTATTTCTGGGTATACACGCCTGCCTTTTGCACCTCAAGTTCCCCTATGAAAGGGGTTAACATTTACAGACATTGCTGAATTCCGTTTACCTACTATCCAGGCTGGGAAAATATATATGCTTCCTGGAAAGTGTTTTTTTTTTTTTAATTTTAAAGCTTTTTAACCTAGATCTGTATCTAGATAAATGTATCTTGCTGTTTCATCATATGCACTTGCAAAGTGTGTGGATTCATTTTGTGACCTCCGCCTGCCTGTTCACCATCGCATTCCCAGAACTAGAACTGGCCCATAGGAGGTGCTCACAAAGTATTGGTTGCTTGAAAGTTAAGGATATCTCCCAGCAAGGCAGGCAGGCATAATTAAATCTTTGTGTGTTTGTTTCTAAGATTCACGGTTTTGTATTTTCTCAGAGCCTTCATTTGAAGCCCGACTTCCCACCATACCATCAAAATACGCAGTGTCCTTTTAAAGTTAAAAAGATTATCAACCTTCAATGTGATCTAGTATCCTTGTTGCCTCTTTCTAAAGAAGCAGGGTAGAAATTAAAATAAAGCCCCCATCTCGTCGAAAGTTATTTAATCAAATTGAAAATAACTTCTTTGGGGAGATGATGGAGGTAACAAGTGAGCATCACATCTTTACTATGTTACTTCCTGTATGTTTCCTGCAGCGGCAGCTAGTGATTTCTAGAACTCCTTTCAAGGATGTAGGAATTTGGTAGTATCGGAGCAAAAGACGCAGAGAATCTTCACCAAAAGCAGAGCCTCACTAGCAAAGCAGCACCATGCGCTGCTGGAGGACCCTGGAAGGGACGTGGCAGCATTGGTTTAGTTTATCCTTTGATTTGGTAAACTCCTTTCCTTAGAATTACATACATGCAGAGATAAGAATGTGAAATGTTCATCCTTGCATAATTTTTAAGAAGGAAAATCAGAAACTGTCCAGTATGTGATTAACTATTTTAAATCACAAAATAAAATACTATTCAGCCATAAAAATCAGATCTGTATGTATTAGGTAGGGAAAATAACCATGGCATATCAATTTTTAAAAATCACGCTGCAGAACACCAGGTACAGTGTTCATCGTGTATGTATATATGTGTGGAAGGCAGAACGTGAAACGATCCTCACACTTGTATAAATCCCTCCCTTTGAATGTGGGTGAAGTCTATGAATAGGATGGGATGTCGCTCCTGTGATTACATTTTTACATGGCAAAGAGGATTTTGCAGACGTAATTAAGGTAAGTAAGCTGTTGATTTTGAGTTAATTATAAAGGAGATTATCATGTGGGCCTGACCTAATCACGTGAGCCTTTAAATCTGGGAGGTCTGGGACATAGCAAGCTAGAGATTTGAAGCAGCAAAGACATTCTCCTGCTGGCCTCGAAGAAGATGGAAGCTTCCATGAGTTCTACAGCTGCAAGGAACTGAACTTTTCCAAGAACCTGAATGAGCTTGGAAGAGAGCCCTGAGCATCAGAGGGGACCACAGTCCAGGCTAACACTTTGATTGCCATCATTTGAGACCCTAAGCAGAGGACCCAGTTAACCTGGGCCCAAACCCTTCGCCTACAGAGACTGTTGGATAATAACTTTGTGTTGTTTTAAGCTGTCAAGGTTTTGGAAATTTGTTATGCAGCAATAAAAAAATGAATACAATATGCAAAGGGACCCATTAAAGAATCTTTAGCAAAATGTTGTAAATGTTCTGAGTAGCTGGAAAGTGGATGACTCTTATTTTTATACTTTTTTCTGCAATGTTTGAACTTTTTATAATAAATATATACTAGTCCCCCTCACCCCCCAAAAAAAACAACCATTAGCAGGACTCTTTTTTATTAAAGAAGGAAGAGCACAGTTCTAACAACTGGCTAAGGTCACATCCAGGGTGACAAGTGCCCATGGGAGGGTGCAGAGTGGACAGAAAACACAGCTGAGACCAGGATGGGCTTCGGGGCTCTGTGTGCTGTAAGTTCAAAGAAAATAGAGTGGATAATTTAAGCAAGGAGTCCTTTACTGCCTTTAACTTGGCTAACTGCTTAAACATTCCACAGGGTCATCTCATCTGCAATCTGTGCAGAAAGGTTTTCTTCCCTAAAAGGGAAGAAAGGAACGTGGGACTGTAATTTTGTTTCTGCAGCGTTATTAGGGCTCAAGGGAGAGCACAAATAAGCCTGAGAGAAAGCGGGGGCAGAGGTGTCTTGGACCAACTTCAAGTGTAAACCAAGTCTTTGAATTCTTTTATTTTACAAATGGCAGGGGGTAGAAGAAAGACCCTGGTCTGTCTTGCAAATTATTTGTGTTTGTCGCAGATGGGCACAGCCCTACCTCTCTGGCCCTGTTGTTATACTCCTGACACAGGCAATGATACTGGTGACAAAAACGACAGCACGCCCTGGACTTGTTAAACTCTGGTCACTCCAGTAACGAAGGGGGGTGGGGTGGGAAAGAAGTAGAGCCAAGTTGGTGGACTCTGACGCTTGCCTAGTAGGACATTCCAAAGTGGAAATAAAAGCTTGGACCAAGAAAAACCTTGCCAGTTGGGAAAGGTAATGAAGCAAGACAACAGAAAGGAATTATTCAGAGGAAGGGAAGTATGCTGGAGGAATCTTTTATGGAGCTGGGGGCTGGGAGAACCACGCTAGTGCAGAATGCAGCTGTTCATTGTTGGAGTGCTGAAACCAGGAAGGGGCATTTGGAGTTCCTCTGGGGTCTTCTCCACTGAAGGCAAAAGTCCAATCAGGCGGAGACCAAGCCAGTGCCCCCTGTAGGAACCAGTCACCCATCAAGAAAAAAGAGAAAGTAATGAAGGTGTTTGTTTTTGCTTATAATATGCAGGGAAGGGATCCTATGATGTTCATTAAGAAGTCACAGTTTAGGGCTTCCCTGGTGGTGCAGTGGTTAAGAATCTGCCTGCCAATGCAGGGGACACAGGTTCGAGCCCTTGTCCAGGAAGATCCCACATGCTGCGGAGCAACTAAGCCCGTGCACAACAACTACTGAGCCTGTGCTCTAGAACCCGCAAGCCACAACTACTGACCCTGCGTGCCACAACTACTGAAGCCCGTGTGCCTACAGCCCGTGCTCCGCAACAAGAGAAGCCACCGCAATGAGAAGCCCGCGCGCCGCAACGAAGAGCAGCCCCCGCTCGCCGCAACTAGAGAAACCCCGCGCACAGCAACCAAGAGCCAACGCAGCCAAAAATAAATAAATAAAATAAATAAATTTATTAAAAAAAAAAAGAAGTCACAGTTTAAGCACAGTCTGATGTAGCACGAAAGACCCAGTTAAGGGGCTGAAGATAGCACGTGTGAGAGACCAAAATGGAACCTTCAAAATGTTCAGGAGTAGATGACACCCATCCACATGAGCCACGTTTGACACCACTACTTAGCGGAAGGCCTTCTGTAATTCTGCTGAGTTTCCCTTGCTGGATTTACTTTGAAAATAGCACCCTGAACCCCTTTACCTCTCCCTCTTGCATAGCAAATTATCAATTGATATTCCTGCTGAAAATTAAGAAAAGATTGGATTTTGAGAATGACTCTAAGCTATAAAAAGCTTTCTATAATAAATTCTGGCCAAGCTTATCCATAATTATTGAAAGGAGTTTTAAAAAATAGAGCCAACTATCTTAGTAGGTACCAAAATTACTGCTTTGCATTATAAAGCTGTTTGTGAGTATACTATTCTAAAAACTCTTATTTATATGACATTTTTCTAGAGGTCTTATTAATCATCAAAAGAAATTAAATTGCATTCAGTATAGCTTAGGTGGTACATATTTTATTAGCTTTTAATTATTTGAAAACTGGTAACTTTTGATCAGTATATATGATGACTCTCAAGCAGAATTTATGATTAACCAAAACATGACATTTTTCTTGTTATGAAAAATGCCTTAGTACTTTCTATGTGGTTTATTAGATGGCTCCCACTTTCTTTTTCATTCTAATTTCCTGAGAGGTATTTGTAATGACCTCTGATTTTATTTACCTCCCAAACTCCTTCTTCGTTCACCCTTAAGTGGAACTCGCGTAGAATAGGAACTGCAGGCACTCTTTGGAGATATTGTAGCCGCAGGACTAGGGTAGATATATGAAAGGAATGGGAAGAGAGTCTAGTGCAGTGATTTTCAACCTTCAAAAATTAATGTCCCTTCCTAGTTTTAAAACAAATATTTTGTAACACCTCTATATTATACTGAAATGAAATCCACAGATTTCTATACACAATTTCTAAAAGATAATATAATGCCCTATAATGTATAGAAGAAATGAAGAAATAAAAATACATAAAATAATATGTATTTCAGATATATGTTAGGAAGATGGTATTAGATACCAAACTATTCCTACAAAATGTAAACCCTTCAAGGGGTGTGGTAGGCCCCCAATTTGGAACCACTTGTAGGGTGGTTAAAAGTGTGTTCTGGAGAAACACTCCCAGAATGACAGAGTAAGGGCCTCCAAAAATCTGCTCCTTCATAAAAATAATGAGGATACTAACAAACATGATCAAAACCGACTTTTCCAGAACTCTGGAAATGAACCAAAGATTTGCAAAAATATAAGGAGGATTTATTCAACAAGAACAAAAGAATCTCAGAACTGTGAGCTTTGTGACATTTTAATTTGCCTTATTTCCACCCCTCTCTCCCTAGCTCCATGGTAGTCTTGAAAATGAACAGCCTTACAACTATGGTAGCCATAAAAACTTGCAGCCTAGCAAACAACAAAGAGGAGAAAATGGGCTTGGAACTCCCTAAAATTCAATAAAAGAATTGTCACTATTAACCTGTCTGGCAGCCCTCTGAAAAGTTCCGTTCCCAGGGCTTATTTTTATTTGATCTGATTCAGAGCTTACTATGTGCAAATAGCCCTACCTATAGGATGTTTCCAAAACCAATTAGAAGCAACTGTTTAACATTATAGGTACCTGAAGAGGTGATACCAACTGGGGATAATAAAAGGCTGTCCCAAAAAATTTAACAGGAGGGACTGAAATTTCCTTAGGGGACTTCTGACACACTCCTGAGAGTCTAGACAGCCACACAGATGTGCAGGTCTGTAAGCATGCCCAGGAAAGCCCCAACAAGGTCCTAAACTCTCACCTCTGGCTGAACTTCAGATTCTGAGCAAGCAGGAAGTGAAGGCTACAGCAGAATTGTGTACTTCCTGCTGGAACACTGAAGACAATTAGCTGTCCACTGAGTTTACCCAGCAGAGACTTCAGTGGCCATGCATGATGAATACAGACCTTAAAGAATTAGTCCAGGAAAGTCACTAAACACACAAACAAGAGCAACAACAACAACAAAACATCAACAACAAATTCTGGAGATCAGGATATCCTGTTTGCAGAGTTAACACATTATATTATTTAAAATGTCCAGGTTTTAACAAAAATTACAAGACACAAAGAAATAGAGAAGTATGGCCCATACACAGTGAAAAAAAGAACCAGTCAAGGGAAACTGTCACTAAGGAAGCCAAGACACTGGGCTTACTAGAAAAAGATTTTAATTCAGCCATTATAAGCATATTCAAAGAACTAAAGGGAACCATGGCAGCAACGTCTAACTAAATGGAGAATATCAATGAAGAGATAGAAATTATGGAAAGGAATCAAACAGAAATTCTGGAGCTGAAAAGTATAATAACTGGAATAAAAATTTCAAAAAAATCACTAGAGGGTCTCAAAAGCAGATTTGATCAGGTAGAAAGAATAAAGAATCAGTGAACTTGAAATAAGTCAACTGAAATGATCTAATCTGAATAACAGAAGAAAAATATGAAGAAAAATGAACAGAGCCCCAAGGCATGTGGACCATACTCATAATGAAACTCCCTGAAGGAAGGGAAAGAGAAAGAATCAGAAAGAATATTTGAAAAAATAATAGCTGAAAACTTTCCAAATTTGATGACAGATATTAATATACACATCCTAGAAGTTAAAAGACCCAAAGAGGATAAACTCAAAGGGATATACACCTAAAATCCTCATAGTCAAACTGCCAAAGCTGAAGATAAAGGGACAATCTTGAAGACAGCACACAAAAAAAGTGATTTGTTATGTACAAGGGATTATCAATAGAATTAAAAATGACTTCCTATCAGAAGCCATGGAAGCTAGAAGGCTGGTGACCATGGTTAAGTTACTGTGCCTCAGTTTCTTCACTTATAAGTGAGGTCAATAATAGTAGTACCTTAACAGGCTGTTAAAATGATTAAATGAATTAATACATGTCACCCACTTAGCTTAGGGCCTGGCACAAAGAAAGTATTCCATAAACATGAGCTATTTTGATTCTTAGAGGTGATTCAATCCTTCCTTCAAGACTCTGGTGCGGATTCACAGCATATATTCTTAGTTCTCTAATGACAGCTCTCGTGGTCTATCTCCAGGTGATTTTCTCAAAAACTATTTGGCTGACAGTAATGTAGTTAACTAGATAATTTATTTGAAAAGAAATATCTATGGTAGCTGTTCAGAATTGGTAATTTGGATACATCACAGGATAAGTTTACAAACTCGTAAGCATCTTAAACAGTTTGGCCTATATTCAGAATATTTCTTCTTTTTTTTTTACTTGGAATTCATTTTTGGATAATTCTTCTTTTCATACACCATGATTAAAAGTTAGGGTAATATAACAATATGAAAGTTCAACTAGTTGGAACGTACTTTGTACAATGTACAAAGTGGATCAGTCTGAATTTCAAAAATGCACCTATGATGTGCAAACCAGCATGCCAAGTGTGCAGACTGCAATTAGAATGAGGATTGGTGGGACTGGCTTAAACCCAGGGCTGGCTCCCAGGTGTGAAAGCTGCTTAACTTCTGCTATAAAAGTTGCCTTGAAAGAGCTTTGTTTATAGATTCAACGCTACCCATTGCAGCAGAGTTTTCTGCATTTGGAGTGAAAAACACAACAAAACAATAACAACTGTACTCTTTCTGAAAAGTACTGAAGGAAGTTGGGATTTATTTATTTTTTTTTTAAGAATCAGGTGCATTGAGGCCAGCCAAAGAGCTACAGCAACTTTCTGTGGCTTGTTTGATCTCTGTCTTTTCTTCCTGGAGAGCTGACATGAAGACGGTTTGCAAAGCAGCACCTACATGTGGGTGAGTGGATCACAGCCTGGTCCTGTGAAGGCAGGCAGATCTTCACTCAGAGCACATGACAGAACCCGCTAACTGTGGGAGGAAAGGCCTGGCTGGAAGAACAGTGACATTTATTTAAAAAATAATAATTTTGGAGCTGAAGGTGACCCTATACCTCATGAAATCCAAAGCCATATGAGAAAATTAAGGCTCAGAGAAATCAAGCAACTTGCCCAAAGTCACTCAGCTCGTCAGTGGAAGAGCTGATCATATTGCCGTGAGCCATGGAGAGAGAGGGAGGGAAAGAAATTGTAAGAATAGTTTGACTTGATTTGGTGTTTTTCCGTGAGATCCTAAGGAAAAACAAAATAAAACTGTAATTTCTTTCCACTTGGATCACTGACTATTTCTTAGATTGTCCCAACTTTGAGCTGAAACTGATAAATACAAATTTGCTAGTTCACAATTATTTTAAAACATTAAATTGAGAAAGCCAGTTTAATCAAACTTACTTCATTTGAAATGAAAAGGCAATAAAGGAAAGAAAGACTCTTGTTAATTGTTTTAGCATTCATCATCTTTCCAATTATCTTTAATATCATATGAGATGCTTAAAACTCTGAGTTCGGCAATTTTCTACATCTGCCGACTGGCCAATCAGCTGGCCTCTGAGAAGCAGAAGGGTCAGCTTATGGGCCTTGGTGCGCACACAGGTGCACAGCCCCTTCTCTTCACATCCTGAGGGCACGAGTAGCACATGTTTCTACCCACCCACCCCACTTGGAACTCCATCGTCCAGGGGTGAAGACCTTCCTCTGGGAACGTGAGCGGGATGGAAAGGGGCGCACGAAGGAGAGGCCTAGAAGATGGACCAGAAGGGGGCAGGGTCTAGGAAGCTGTTGGCGCCAAGAAGGACTTTGAAACATTGTTGACTGTCAGACCCTCTAAAACTAAGAGTGAGGGGTGGGTTTGTCTTAAAGGAGGCAGAACCTGGGATTGGACAGAGGGTAGGGAAGCAGGAGAGGTGGTGATAGATGGTAATAGTGACCCACCCCCATCCCCATCCCCAAAGAGTATTGACTCCATCTGCCTCTTGTGAATGTACAGCCTTGGGGGGCATTAGCCCTTCCAGGAAGAGGACAAAGTGCTAGATGTTCTTGAGGTCGTACAAGAAGGAGTACTAGGGGCTGGATCTTGAGAGAGTGAGTTTCAATATTCAACAACTGTAGTCATAATAATATGGGATAACTCTGCATGAAATTCCATTCCTTCCTGCCTGGTCCTTGAAACAGACTGACCTCTGGTTGCCTCATCTCAGCCCCTTAGACTTATACCCCTGAGTTTTATCTGTGGTCCAAGGTCGTTTCCTGGGCATTCCATCTTTGAACAGCACAGCCAGAAGATTGCAGGGGGTTAACGGCTTTGAGTCTACGGCCGCTGACCATGTGAACAGCCTTCCCCCTGCTCCCCTGGGTTTAGGACGGAAGCCCCTTCCCCTCGTCTCCGTGACTCCTGGCTCACCTTGTAGCCCACCTTATATTTTTATAGCGTGTACCGTGTGTGGTTGTTTCACTCATGAACACTGGATGGAGCTCCTCAAGGGCAGAGACCTACTTAATTTCCTTCTGAATCCTTAGTGTCTGGTATTTGGAAGTATTAGTGTATAATAGTGTTTGTTGAATGAATTAAATGATAATTATCTGTTAAATAAGCGTTTAACATTTTTTCCAACCAATTCCATTTATCAAGTCCTTGCTCTTTGCCTTGCACCCTGTTGGCAAAACAAAAGTAAAATACATCAGACAAGGCTTCTCCCATGGGGGTTGCATACTGGTGGAGGGAGGTCAAGAGGTGGACACAGATCTTCCACCCAGAATCATCAGATCTGGCTACATGCTCTCCAGCAGTAGGACACAGGATAACACTTTCATTTAGAAGGAGAGGAGCCTTTTCCTGAAATACCTTTCATGACCCTAATAAGCACCACCATCCCTTTCTTTTAAAATTGTTCCCATTTCCAGTGTGACCGTCGTATGATGAGGTGACCAAGCTGAGTTCTATCAGGAGGTGGATGAAGGGTCACTTTACTCCTGCCCATCGTGAGCCCCATATCCCTGTTCACGGTTTAGGCTGCAGCCGGACACTGCACAGGCATCTTCATTAAACTGTCCACCGTGATTCACGGATGCCACCCCCCAGAGGTTACACATAATTCTAAACCCATCGGCACGCTGGGGACAGGAGGCTTACATTGCTCCTTCCAGGGTATGTTACCTAGTGTTGGCCCTCCTGGAATTTCAGGTGGGAACCCGAGGTGCAATTCTGCTGCCCAGCTGTGCCCTTCTAAGGTTCCTCGGGCCCTCCCTCTCCTGAATCGCTAAGAAGCCCACTCTTCCCTCTGTCGGGGTCAATAGCATGTCCACTCTGGGCAAAATTGCTGCCCCTGGCAAGGTGAGGCTCTCTGGGAGAGGAAATACACATGTGGGGACCTAAGGTGGCAGACCAGGAAGCAGGCCTGTAAGCAGTCGGCGCTGGATGGTCTGCGGTGGTAAAGGGAAAGGGTGAGAGCGCCGGGTGAAATCCAGACTTCACCCCCCTCGGCTCTGGGTCACACTGAGCGCAGCACACCTTCGCCTGCATCCTTGAGCTCTCCCTCTGAACCCTCGTGCTGCCTTATTTCTGCTTTGGGGACGCGGGACCCAGCTGAGCCGTGGAAAAGAGGATGCCGTGGGTCACCAAGACCCAACTGGACAAATTAATTTACCACATCCTGTACCATCAGGACCTCAGTGTCAAAGAGATGGTGGAGACCCAGGAGAGAGAACCAGGAAATCATTCTCGTGGCTTCCTTTAGAAAGAGGGGGGCAGGGGCCACGTACAACCAAGAGTTTGTCTGAGTGGAGCCTGCGGAGGGAAGTGAGGCTGGGGGGCTTGGGTGAGGCTCCTGAGACCCCCGCTGGGAAATTTGTCGGGCCACGTGTTGCCAGCCATGCTGCACTGGCCTCTGGGTGGTCAGCTGATGCCGACCAAACCCTCCCTGCCCCGCCTCAGCCTCTGCTGCCCCCAGCCCCACCCCTGCTCGCCAACCCTGCAGCTCAGGTAGCCCCCATTTCTTACCAGTGGTCATTACTAATCTCATCAGCAGGGGCCAACTGGGCACTCCCTCTGGGCCTGGCACTGTGGGAAGCACCTTAAATTGCCTCGTTACATTACCATTTAATTGGTAACTACTAAGTTTACCCTCATTCTACTAATGAGGAAGCTCAGAGAGGTAAAGCCGTTTTCTCAAGGTCACACAGCCAGCGACTGCCCAAGCCAGAGCTTGACGTGAGGGGCGGCTGTGGTGACCATAAACTGGTGGACGTGTCCAGGGACAGCCTCCACCAGCCCCCTCAATCAGGGAGGGGCTTAGAAATACTTTTGGTTTTCTGGAACCTCTGTAACTTCTAGGGTTCACTGGTGTTTGCACTGAGGAGGCAAGGTTTCTGCTTTTGTTTTTAAAATGCCCCAAAGTGACAGAAATAGCAGAGTCATCTTAGGACACTGGGCACCCCTCTTCTTCCGACTGCTTCAAGGTGCTTAGGTTGATGGCAACATATTGCCTCCAAGAAATTCCAGCTGTGTGACTAGTAATGAACACAATAAGGGCAGCTAACAGTCATTAGGCACCTGTTATGCTCGGAAATTTTGTCATCTCCACTTTAGAGGACGAAAGAGAGGCACAGAGAGGTTGTGCCTTGCCCAAGGTCACACAGCTGCTTGGTGCATGCCCCAGACCCGACGGAGCCCTTTAATCCCTGTGCTCCACGGTCTGGCGTGTCCCATTCAGTTAGTCAGACCGTCAGCCACCCTCTGTGAGCCAAGCAAAGGGAAGACGAGAAGCCTGGGGCAGTGGTCTGGCTGTGAGGAGCAGGGCCCCGGACCAGGGAACATGGTCCCAGGGTGATGGGATATGTGGGGAAGACAACGAATGGACAAGGGTGATAGAAACAGGGCAAGGAATTCGGAGCAGAGAGCTGACGGAGGAAAGGGTTACCAAGAACAAGGTCTTGTCAGCTTCACACTTCCGTAGCAGTTTGGTGAGGGGCATCCTCACGAGGTTATTTGCTGGGGTGCCCGTGGGGATTTACGGTGGGAGGCCTTCAGATCAAGGAATCGGGAGGAATAATTCTGAGCGGCAGCTGGCTTCAAGGG
Organism: Tursiops truncatus; assembly: GCF_011762595.2. Taxonomy (NCBI): domain Eukaryota; kingdom Metazoa; phylum Chordata; class Mammalia; order Artiodactyla; family Delphinidae; genus Tursiops; species Tursiops truncatus. The sequence continues at coordinate 4,228,999 of NC_047043.1, forward strand.
CACTGAGTGAGTGAGTGTGTGAGTGTGTGTGTGTGCGCGGCGGCGGGGTGTGTAAAGAAGAGGTGAGCAGTGCAGGATGCCAAATAATCCTTATTTTGCCCTTTTGGGCTGTCACAGCAGGCTTAGGGGGTGGCTATTTGCGTCTGTTTTTGTCGTTCCACATACATGCAGGGCTGCGGTGCTGTAATTCCAAGGGCTTAACTTAAATGGTGCTTCAATGTGCCTTTCAGTTTACCGGGGTGAGGCGTTGTCTTGGCTATAGCCGCTAGCTAGTCATTGCTCAGCTCTTTCCCTTCAGATGGACTGCAGTGTGTTTTATTCACAGTAGCGCTTTGCTACTAGTTCAGTGCTTTCCTTCTCTCCCCATTCTCGAATGAGCGTTCACCGGCACCGCTGAGTTACTACTCTGCCCCTACAAGTGTGAGCCATTCCTGCAACATGGGGCAGTTAAGACCCTTCTAACTTTTAATTTCTCTTTAAATGAGCTTATACCTTCCTACCCTCCCCATCTGGATGCTTTTACCACCGCCAGTGTTTTAGCTTTACTGCTTCTGAAGAACCACTCTAGGAGACACACTTTTAGTTCCACTGAGCCAAATTCCACTGAGCTCAACGCCTGGCAATTTCCCTCCCATAGAGACCTTTGTAAATATCCTTTACGTTTGGATTCTCGGGAGTTTTTTCCCCCCTCTTTTGGACAAGAATAAAACAAGAATATTGTTTTGGACTGAGTGGGTCCCAATGGAAAAAAGAAATTTCTTTGGAATCCTAAACTCCCTGCAGCCAGCTTGTGGTATAGCTGTTCAGGGCAGTGAAAAAACTGTGTGGTTGGTATTTGGTAATAATTTCAGTTTTATTTCCACTTCTATCTCTGAACGAAAGATGAGGTCACAGATCGGGGGAACCACATCTTTACCTTCAAAGAGCAATCCTATATTGCAAAGGCCAAAAAAAAAAAAAAAGGGTTGTGGTTTAGGGTCAGATGCTCTTGGGTTTTATTCTTAGCTTACCAGATGTATGACCTTGAGAAAATTATTTTAACCTCTCTGTGCCTCAGTTTCCTCATCTGTAAATGGAATATTAATAAGCACCCACCTGATAAAACTTAAAAAGCTTAGGTAAGATCATGCTCACGCAGAGACTGGTACACAGTAAGTGCTCAGTAAACGTTGGCTATCTTACTCTTAGAGTAGAGAATGCTTGGCTCCGGTGTCTCTGCCATTCACCATAATAGTCATACACTAAGGTAGAGAGGAACTAGTGTAGGCTCTGGCCACTAAAACCATGGCCTTTTCCAGTGGCTGCTGTCGTAATGGGATGATCGATCGCCATTATACGAAGCCCAAACTGCCTGTTCAGTAACATTTCTCATTCATTAGCTAAAAACAATCTCTGACAATCAGACTTTTCTGCCTATGGTATCGAATACTCCTTAAAATAGAACAGAAAGAAACATTAGACCGACTCTGTCTCCTGGTAAATGTATGTCACTTCGACTTGATATCAGCAAATGCCCTTGTAAATCAAACTCACCACACTGAATCCTTGGTGAGTTTGGAGTTCACATTCCCATCTTCTTCCAGGAAGATGTCCAACTGCAAATTGGCATTGTTATCATGGGCTGAGAAATAGTTGGTAACGACTCTCGCCGGTATCCCGAGGCATCGCAAAACTGCAGGAGAGAAAGATGGACCACAACTAAGCACATCACCGAGATGTGATACATACAGAGTGAACAATCCCCTCTCAGAAGGGACCTTCCTCTTTACCAACATGGACATGTTGTTCTCAAACGTCCCACACTGAGGAAGGGGGCCTGTTGTCAAGGATCAGGGCTGCAGAGAGAAGCCTCACTGCCTGATCGTACAAACTGCAGTTGGCACCAACCGAAGCCAGTGGGAACGGGATCCCAGGAACAGGCTTCCCGTTGTTTAGCTGCTAATCATACGATCATCAAAGTAGGACTATTTTAGTCCAGCTCATGGACTAAAATTTCTGAAAATAAAATTTAAAAACCTCAGCTAATAGGAAGTTAGGAATTTACCAAGCAGACCCTCAGTGCGGTTTGCTTTCCCGGCTGGAACGTGCTCTTGTGACACTTGGTGGAGGGTGACAGCACAGATTAATTTTAATCATTAGATAATAAATTACCTGGTTGCATCTCTTGCCGTATATGCACCTATCAATTAAACTTAATCCAAATGCCCTCCCTGGCTGCCAGGACGCCAGACCTCAGGGCTCATTGAAAATAATTCAGCTGACACTTTTAAGATTAATGAGTTGCCTTCCCTTTTTTTTTTCCTCTCAGAATTGTTTAGCATTTTTAACCAAAGACCATCCACCTCCTTCAACAGAACACCCTTGGAAGTCCAAACTTGAATCTGGTAGAGACTCAAGGGTCCTCATTAAATGACTGAATCTTGTTTTAAATTAATTTTTATTGGAGTGTAGTTGGTTTACAATGAGGTGTTAGTTTCTGCTGTGTAGCAAAGCGAATCAGTTATACAGATACATGTATCCACTCTTTTCTAGATTCTTTTCCCACACAGGTCATTACAGAGTACTGAGCAGAGTTCCCTGTGCTCTACAGCAGGTCCGTATTAGATATCTATTGTATATATAGTGGCGCGTATATGTCAATGACTTAGTCTTAACACCCCAAACGTCACCGATGGCAGCCACTACCCGCCTCTCACTTCCATCTTCCTCTATGATTTACAGCCCCTACACTTGCTACAGTTTTACCAAAGAAATGATTGGCGCTCTAGTTCTATTTCTAGCTTAACACTAATTCACGTGATTACAGAATCTGCCGAACTCATAATTTTAAGATTGGTGAAGTCTGACATGGGGACACCAGTGCCTCCTTCCCTCCAAATTTCCTTTTCAGGTTTATCCTCACGGTGACATCACACGTTGGGCCTCTGCCTTTTCTTATCACCAAAGCCGGTGTTCAGGAAGAGATTCGAGGACGCTTTTATACAAAAGGCATACATGAATGGAAGGTGTTTACTATTTTATCTGGTTCTAAACCTAAAGGAATTACACCGGGAGAGTGAAACTGCAGACATCAGGAGGACGTGGGGAGTCCTTTCTCTTTTCCTGGGATCATTTCATAAGAGAGGCTGCCTCTACTGAGCACCTGTACTTAGACTTGACTTGGGAACCATGAGGGAGGGGGGTCTACCTCCAACTGGTAGGCCTTCGTGAAGTTCAGGCTTCCATGTGGAGCTTGAAAGACCAGCCCTTCTAGGACACTGACACATTGGCTACAACGCCGTTCATTGCTCCCAGGAAATATATATTCCTTTAGCCCTTGGGTATACGCAAATGGCTAAGAAAATAATCTTATCCAGTTTGACGCCATGGAGAAACAAAACACACAACCCAAACTCATGATTTCTTTCCACTTGGATCTCTGACTAATTCTTAGACGGTCAGAACTTTGAGCTGAAACTGACAGGCTTCATAATCATTTATTAAAAAATGGTCTCATCCTGGCTTCCAGCCTCCAGATCCTCCTTGATTTTTCTGATTAAAAAACATGCTAACTGGGTAAAACAGTCTTTATTAATGAGCCAGCAGGAAGGACACTTTGACTTGCGCTTAATGTTTTGTTTTTTTTTTTACAGGGCTGTAGAAATGGCGTGTTAATGAAAATCATTACCAATGATGAAGACATACTGAAATAAATGTTTTTTAAAAATACCCACTGAATTAACAATAACATTGTCTGGGCCGGGACAGACAAATGCCATATTGAAAAATGATGCATGAGGCTGAAGAGAACAATTCCGTTCCCATATGTTTTCCTCTATGGATTGGATATTGGGTGGATTAAAAGCAAAAGGGGAAGCTGGGGAGTGCAGATTGTTCATTAAGTTCTGGTATCTAATTGCTCAGGGGCATTGAGACTCACATACAAGAATGAAGATGAACCCACCTGCCACAGTCCCTTCCATAGCTGGAGTAAAAACTAAGTGGGTATGTTTAGAAAATTCTCAGTGATAAACAGTAAGCAAATAAGCATATTTACAAAACTGCTCAATAACAAGCGGTACATAGCTTATTATTTATTATTTTAAATTTTGCTAATTGAGCCTTTTAAAATGTGGGGATTACTAAGAAATAAAACGGCATAGCCTTTCCCTCACATCCTTACGTGGCCCCGGAGACGCTCCATTTCTCTGGGTACCGAACGATGGATTATGTAGGAAATAGTCCATCATTCTTTCTATAAAGCTTCGGCAGTCAAAGAGAAACTAGGACCATATTTGGCCAAGTACAATTTAATTATGTATTGGCTGCGTCCCAGAATAGCCACCCACAAATTCTATAGGTGCAACAGAGCTTGCTAGGTTGCTTTGCCAGGTTATAGATAAGATGTCTTAAGGTGAAATTTCCTTTGCATTAAAAATATATTACTCAACTGGATACTTACATGTGTTAAAGACACCAGCAAAAACCCAGCACTGACCATAGCGGACTGGATTCTCAGAACTCCTGTATTCCAACAGGATGTCAACACTTCCAGTCCAGGCTGATGGGGGGATGCCATAAGCATAGACGTTGTCCCAGCATCCAGCGATGACGCCTTCATCATCCTTGGCGTTAATCTAAATGAGACCATGAGAGGTGAGAAGGGGTCAAGGTCATTTAGAAGAGTCCTCTCCAGACTCTGACACTGGGCAAGTTAAGGTTTCCAGTGCCTTCTGTATTCCTGCATGATGAAAACAGTTCCACTTCTGTTCAGTTCACTGTTATTTGTCAGGGAAAGTGATGTGATGATGAGAGTGTGAGGGGAAACCAAATAACAGAGACTCCCTGTTATATAGCGTATGATTGTCGTAAGGTGGTGTTGAAAAGCAGGCAGGAAGAGTTGTCATGTTTTCTCACGTGCTTGGGAGAAGATACACACAGGACCCTTGGTCTGGTTGGAATAGAGCTGGAGAATGTGTGAGGAAGAGAGGAAGAAGACCTGCAAAAGAAGACAGCTCAAGTAGGGATCTTGTCTCGAAAGAAGGAGAGTTAAAAGCTGACAAATGACAGAAGATGTTAGAGTGGGGGCCCAGAGTCTCATGGTCTAACGAGTTTTGACTTTGAGGATGAGTGGCAGACTCTAATAAATTGAAAAAGTAAGCAGATGCTGTCATAGGAACCATTAAGAATTAATAAGAAATTAGATTCCCATGGGTGCCTTGCAGAGTCTGTTTTTTAAGAAGTTGCATTACAGAAGTATTTTCTTTATGACTGCTTAAGGTGATTAAAGTTGCATAATTTTGTTATAATACATAAAGGGCCTGGGGTATTATAATACATAAAGGGCCTGGGGTATTATAGTTTAAATATAAGGGAGACTTAAGCAAAGAATGGCAATCAAATATTTGGGAAAACCTGGCTACACGTTCAGACCACAGTCATTTGGTAGCAGCAGACCTGAAGTGCAGGAATCTTTCGTGTTTAGACAGTAAAACGGGGCAGGAATAAACAGTTTCAAGGCATCCTGTCAGTTTCCTGGGGGTCACTGCTGAGTCTTACTTCTCTTGCTGTAGCTTTCATTATGTTTAATTACAGTCAGAATTTCTAGGTGGGGAGCATTGGGAGTTCTTCCAAAAACTGATGGTACTTTAACAATGTTTATACGTTGACATGACAATGGTTTATAGACTTGCTCTTCAACATGTGGTCTGTGGACCAGCGGCAGTGGAATGCCCGGGAACTGGCTGGAAATGCAGAATCTCAGGCGCCTCCCCAGACCCACTAAATCAGAGCCTGCCTTTGAACAAAATCCCCAGGTGATTTTTGTGCACATTAGTTTGAGAAGCATAGGTTCAGACTACACTGAAAAGACATTAGTAAGCAAGGTAGAACATATGATTGAAGCAGGTGTGTTTGGATTATGACAACCATAGAAGAGATATTAAAATATGGTGATTTTTCTATGTGTTCATGGCCTTGCTAATTAACAGCCCACCCCCAGCACTTGCCCAGACCCCTGTCTTGGGCTTGCTGAGTTTAGTTTTTAAAAAAGTCTATCCTCCCCAGTGGGTCGTGAGTACATTGAGAACAGAGATGAAAATCGATGCCTTTCTGACTTCTAACAAGTATTGGCAAAGAGCAGGTGCTCAATAGCTGTTGAATAATCCGTTGTGTATTCAACAAGCATACAGGCATTGCACATCTGAGTAAGAGTAAGATCTTCTCTGTGAAAACAGATGGTCTAAAACTCATCAAGCAGAAGTAAATGTTACCAATATTAATACAGAAAGATGTACAGGGAGAGTTGGGTCCCAACAGAAGGAGTAATTAGTTTTATTAGAGTGGAGGGTGTGGTGACGGTTGTGGGCTGGATAGGGAAAATGACATGAAAGCTAGGTCTGGAGGGGCTGAGGTCCAGAAAAGGTTATCTACATGGTAGAGAGAATTTGAATAATTGCTTTGTGTCATGAAGAAATATGGCAACTTCAGGGACCTACTGCAAGTATCATGTAAGTAGGCAATACTGGATGAAGTAGAAACTACTAGAAGAAAACACTGAAGATGTGCAAGCAACTTCTATTTTTTCCCCTTTGACTCTGTCCAGTTAGGTTAAAGGGGAGGTAACTACCCAGTTAATTTGTTTAATGTAGAAAAAAATGAATCCGTTAGAGATTACTGAAGGACCCCATTCAACTAATTGCAAACTCCTTCCTTTGAGGTTAACTTTGACTTTCTCCTGGAACTCCATGAAATGACTGGAGTGCAGCAGGGTTTAGACAACAATTTTGGTTCTATTCATGATCAATAATTCTCCTTGCAGTTGAAATGATTATTTACATCTACATCTATTATAGTGAAGCCTGAAGAGTGCCTTGGTAGGCTATGATGTGGTTTGGTATTTGTGAGTAGGTAGGTTCAGCTTTAACTCACATTACCAGATTCTTATCCTTATCATTGAGAAATAGGGTAGAGCAATGAATCTCAGAGGTAAACGTTCCTAAGTTATGGTTCTGATGACTGATTTTCAAACAGACAGCCATTAATTAAAAGTGTTATTTATAGCATACAGCTGAACCCAATCAGCCTAAGGGAAGAGTAAGGAAAAAAAGAGCTCTCTCCTCTCCAGACCTTTTAATTCTTAATGCTGAGCTGTTCCCCTGTTGCTAGATAAATCACAACTCTCATTTATTAGCATTTAGCCAGATTAGCTACTGTTTTCTAATTAGAATATTGATTTCTGGGGAGCCCAGATTCGGAAAGAGATAAGTCTTTAGTGACAGATGTAAACGGTTAAAGTAATAGCCCCCTCCCTAGACAACAAGATATGTTTGGGGGACACTTCAAGGGCATGCTGGTCCCTTGTCAGTCCACAGCTGACTGTGAGCACCCTATCATGAACTCTGAGTTGAACCAGTGAGAGAATGAAATGTCTCCGTCTTGCATCACTGGTGGTCAACAAGAAAATATGAACCCAGGACTTTGGACAGGGAGCATTATCCAACTTCATTAAGGTTTCACTAAACTGTCCTCTCATAATACCTACAATATTGGACAAAATTTAAAACCAGCCCCTTTGAAAGTCACTGTCAGCCACCACAGTGGCATAACGTAATTCAATAAACTTCAAAACCTGGTCCAAGAAAAGGGGAGGATTTTGGAGTGCGGCAGAGGGGCAGCGTGGCTCAGCTCTAACCCTGACCGCCAGGGCTTCAGAAGCCCTACTGTCAAGTCACCAAAATCCTGAGGTTGCTCATTTGTATTTCCAAATCTGGAAAGAAACAAACTGGATTAAAATGCTGATCTTTTCCTTGTTCTGACCAGAATCTTGGAAATGACTGCTGTGGAGAAGTGGGTGAAAAAGGGTCTGCATCCCTTAAAAGGTAGAGATTCTGGGACTACAGTGGAGAAATGATACAAAGCCTGTTGAGTTATCTCCATGTGGGAAGGAGATCTACCTCCAATTAGGTAGAGTAGATTCTAGAATGAGAAATTTAACAGAATCCTAAAAGAAAGAGCAGAGCCCAAGGATTTTAACAGAGTTCGCCATCTCGTCAGCTAAACTCCCTCCTCTGCTTCAGTCTGTCTCAGGGTACAAAAGAGTAGAATGAAATACATTGGCCTCAAACTGTAGTTCAGAGGTTAAATCAAACTCATCTTGGATTGGAGAGTCAAGATTTTATCTACAGTATATTACAGCAAATAGGACACTTGGAGAAGAGTTATGCAGGTATGAGCATGAATAAAAAAGAAAAGCAAAGAGGAAAGAGAGAGAATGGAAAAACTATACATAGAAGAAAACAAAATTAAGGAACATAAAGGAGTTTCTCACAACCTCCTAGGAGATCACAGACCTAAAGGAACACACTGGGCACCAACTCACATCATCATGCAACTAAAGATAAATTATAAACTCTAAGAAACAGAATAGATAATGTTCAAAATAAAATTAATGACATAGAGGAGAAGCTTGAGGTGAAGAAAATGCTAATGAAAAAGATAAAGAGATGAAGTTATTAGAGAGAAGCTAATAGTTATGGAAGACAAGGATGATACAACATAAGGATAATTAGTATCCTTGAAATAGAGAACCCAACAAATAAAACAGAAGATATATTCATGACATAACATAAGAAAATTTTACCTAATTGAGGAAAAATTTAATCTATACATTGGAAGAGCAATCTGAGCTCCAGGGTAATGCAGAACGCTCGTTACCTGGGAACTTTCATTAATTAATCTAGTTGAACTTAAGCTTAAAGAAATCATTGTTCAGTCCTACAGACAGAAAATGCAAATTAACAATAAGGGGGAAATGGGGCTGTCTTTAGACTTCTCCAGAACAACCAGTTGAAATCATCCACATTTGCATCGTCCTGAGAGGAGGGTGGACCCAAGAATATTATGCATAGCTAAGCTGTTCTGTGAGCATAAGGACAACCAGCACACATTTTCAAACATGAAGGATCTCAGAGAACACAGGACCCATCACAACCCAACCACTTGAAAAGTGATATCAAGATAATTAAGGGATGAACCTAGCACAGATCCCCGTAACAGAGACTCTGTGGTAAAGGTCCAGGGGTGAGAAAAACCCACATACGTGCAAAAATCTTTGGGAATCATAGTAACAGAATGAATATGAATTTTAAAACTTGATAATGTAAAAACAATGATAATCCTAAGAAAAAATTAGACCTGAGGGAGGAAAGAGGAAAGGAAGAATGGAAGTGCTGTTTTAATGTGTTCATCTCTCTTAGTTAACCAACACTACCTAAAACATAATTTAAAACATATAATTACTTTACTTTGTACAAGAATGTTCCTAACAGCTTTATTCATAAGAGGCCCAAACTGGAAACATCTCAGATGTCCATCAGCAGGTGAACAGGTAGACAAACTGGGATATAGAATACGATAAAATACTGCTTTTGCCAGTGCAAAGGAACACATTGAAGACACGTGCAAGAATTGATTGAGTAGAAGAAGTCAGCCCCAAATAGTACATACCGTATGAATCCAGTTATGTGAGATTTAAGAAAAGGCAAATCAGGCTTCCCTGGTGGCACAGTGGTTAAGAATCTGCCTGCCAATGCAGGGGACGCGGGTTCATGCCCCGGTCCGGGAAGATCCCACATGTCACGGAGCAACTAAGCCCGTGCGCCACAACTACTGAGCCCGTGTGCCACAACTACTGAAGCCCGCGTGCCTAGAGCCCACGCTCCACAACAAGAGAAGCCACTGCAATGAGACGGCCGCGCACCGCAATGAAGAGTAGTCCCCGCTCGCTGCAACTAGAGAAAGCCCACGCGCAGCAACGAAGACCCAACGCAGCCAAAAAAACAAAAGTCACATTTATTGTAAGCAATCAGAATAGTGGTTGCTTGCTTCTGGGGATGTGGAATGATTACAAGAGAGCACGAGGGAAATTTCTGGGCTGATGGTAATGTTTATATTTTGGTTACATTGGGGTAGTGATTACCCCAATCAAAACTCATTGAATGTTACATTTAATACCCATACATTTCACTGTACGTAAATTTTACTTCACAAAAAACACATAAAAACCACAGGAACTAACCCTAACCTATACTGGAAAGCGTATAACCACTGTCTGCAAACGTGCTCTGCTGTACAGACTTGACACAGGCTCTGACAGGAGTTGGTAATTAGCTTCATTTCTTATGAAAATCTTTACAACTAGAGATTATTAACCTTGTCTCCCTTGGTAACTGAGGATTCTTATTTGGCCCAAACATATTTTACTAATTGACAGTTGTGAAAGAAATAACAAAAGGTGGACCGAGAGAGAGAGAGAGAGAGAGAGAGAGAGAGAGAGAGAGAGAGAGATACTGAGATCTTAAGCTTTCCAAGCGCTGTCTGCTGTTTTTCATTGCTATTCCACTGCTGTGTGGGGCAGGGCTGGTGTATAGAATGGACCTCCAAAAATATCTGAATGAACGACTGGATGGATGAATAGATGAATGGAAAAGGGAAAGAGCAGAACAAGGAGAGGAAAGGAAAAGGGTGCCAAGGGAGAGGAGAGGGGAAGGAGAGAGGGCAAGAAGGGAGGCAAAGTGCCCTGAGATGGCATATCCTAAAGGGCGGTGCTGGCTTTGCTGCACTTCTATTTATTCATCCTGGGGATGTCTGACCCAGGAGACCAGAGCAGCCCTGACTGCACAGCTTGGAAGGAGTGCTGAGAAGCAGCCCCGTGTTTCAGAAATAGCCAATGTGATTACAAAACAGATGTAGCCCTGAAACCTCATTCCGGGAAGCAATTCAGGGAAAGCAGACATTTAGATTGGCTGTGATTATCACATTCAAGAGATGCCTTGTAAAAAATGTCTGTTTTTCTCCCAATATATGGGGAGCACAGGCATAAGAAATGTAACCTTAATAATTGAGAAGCCAAGCTGTTTGCCCACAAATGGAAACTTCATTACATTGCTAGTTTTTAACCACAAGAGAAGAAAATGATGTCTGAACAGTTCATTTGTCTCCTGAACCCCTCCACCCCAACTTAAAAGAGAAGGATTGAATGAGACAGGGCTTGTAAAAGGCATTACTTTTGTACCCTAGGAGGTCATGTGATATGGAGAGAGGACAGGCAGAGGACAAATACAGGGGACATGTAACATCGTGTGTGGAACAGTGGGGTCAGGCAACCTGAGATCCATTTCCAGTTTGACCGGTGACCTTGAATAAGTCATTTAACTTCCTGATACTTCCGTCTCTTCACCTGCACATTGGTTATTTATGAAACGGATACGGTTTCTCAAAATTGGCTATGAAAACAATTTCCGTTAGGTAAATTCTATTTTCCTACTGGCTTCCAATATATTTGTCGATTGTTAAAAATTCTTCGATAAACAGAAATGAAAATCCCTGGTGAATGAGGTGACCTTATGGCATTATGTTTAGTTTGAAAGGTACTAGAGATCGTCCTGACTCTGTACCTCCCATTCATCACTGGATTCCCTTAGCCATTCCTAAACCTTAGGAAGGTCTCCCGTGCTTGTGGGTACCTTGACTCCAACTTTAAGATTAAAAAAAACTTATTAGAATTAGTATTTTACCCTGTTGAACTACAATCAACGTTTTTCGTTAATCCTAACCGGTAGATTCTCCAAAGTTGCCACCCGTGGGAGCTCTTGATTGAGACTGGAAAGGTTATCAAGAGCAACAGAGACCTCTAGCTTTTTCTCCTCTACCAGAGTGAGGAATGTCATTCTTGACATTCCTGGGCATGAATCATGGAGAGAGAAAATAACAATTTAAGATAAGAAAGCAGATAGGGTCAGAGCTCCAGGATCTCTGGATGGGGGCTGAAATCCACGAAGGAACGTACATCTGGCAAATGGTCACCAGCCTGGAAATTTTAACTCTTAGGCATCTGCAAAATTATGCAGGCGTGTGAGTCATTTTGCCCCTTTTCCAAAACACCAATGGAAGTCATATCTTTACCTTCAGAGGGGGCATGGAGTCACACTGAGTGCTTGTACCACTCCCATTAGAAGTTCTGTTTGGCCGTTAGATAAATCTCTGACGCAAGAATGGGGAAACAAAAGTATTATTACATAAATATGCTTTTTCGATAGAGGAAATTTTTCCAAAAACAAGATCCATAAGGGGAAACGCGAAGAAGCTCCTCGGTGGGGAAATGGTTGGGGACGATGGCTCTCAAGCACCTGAGTCCTCAGGTTTCTCCAGGACAATTCACTCCAAGAAAGGGGGTTTTTAGCTGCTTATAAAACAAAGGAGCAGTTATATAGTGCTTTAACATTTGTATTTATTTTTTTTAAATAAAAGTTTTAGGGAGCTATGCTTTGGCTGGTCTGTAAGATCAGGGACTAGACTTCATGTATTTATTTCTGATTCTAAAGTTCATTTGGGGTAGCTGGGTGGAATTTCTAACCCAAGTGAATGTGTAAGTGTAGTCTGAATGGTTGAAATAGTTCGTTGCTGAACGTGAAGCTTTCTACGAGATGACCAAGTAAACAACTGGGGAAAAATAAAAACGCCGTTCTGTAGTAGCTTCCTGTGAAGCTGTTTAGCAAAATATCAAAGGAGTGATGTCATGCATGATTTCATGCATGGAAGAAAAAAAAAACAGTCTAAATACTGGGACAAGAAGAAGGGGAAGAAAGATGGACAAAGCGAAAAGTAGCTTTATTTTCAGTGTATCTGTGAGATCATGTATGCTCGGGGATCAGAAGCTCTGAAGTCCACTCTGCCTGCAAGGTCTACAGTCATTCGTCTTGTGTTGGGCCCTAGGGAACTCCAGGACCTATACTTCCACTTGTGGTCAGTTTGATTTACTAGCTGGAGTGCAAGATTTCCTTTTTATAACACTAAAGAGTACACCGAACATGACTGGTTAAAAAAAAGTTCAATCTTGAGCTAGTTCCCAAAAGGCACAGTTAGAATAGGGTATTAATGGGGATTAATGATGGCATCGTGTTTCGATGTTAGCAAAAGACCAGGGTTAAAAATAGATGTGTACACCTCAAGGGAAGCAGGAAAGCCCAGGCTGGCGGCGGTGTAAAGACCGGTATTTAAAAATATGTCACTAGTATATTGATAATTTTTCTTCTCTCCCTCCTTCCAAAATTTCCCCCCAAATGTCACTTTTTAAGAAAATTGTAGTTGAAACAAATAAGTCCCCAGAGGGGCAAGTTTCCCCTGACTACATGTTCCTGCAGTGCTTTTGGTGATGGCTGTTTGGGTATAATTTCCACCAAGGAAAAAGGGTTTCCGTGAATGGTAGCATGGCTTATTATTGCTTTGGACCCTTGTCAGTTATTCTGCCACCTTTTCATCCAATATCCCAACATTTGTTAGGTCACTGCTTTGTCCTGGGAAACCTCTGAGGAAAGCTTGAGAGGTTTGCTTTCTCCTACAACCCTATGCTTATTTCATCAGAGACTTTGCCATAGTGTGTTGAAAGGTTCTACTTACAAGTCTGTCTTCTCTGTTAGACTATAAGCTCTGTGAAGGCAGAAACTATGTTTGTTTGTTTGTTTTTACAACTGTACCTAGACTGGAGATTCTCCATAAATACTTGTTGAATGAATGAGTTACTACTGAGTGTTTTACTACCATGAGCATCATTACAGCAATTACTACCATCACTGTCACCAATACCACCATCAAACCATACTTGGTACTTAGTCTTCCTTGGGAACTCTTTCCCCAGGGACCCAATGCCTCTGGCTATTTAGAATTCTCTGATTTATGCCTTTCTTCACTTATTCCCCTATTTCAAAATTCACCTGTTCTGGAACCCATTCTCTTGGGTCCTTCTTTTCTAGGAGCTAGCTACCAGTGACCAGTGACCTTGGATAAGTCATTTAACTTCCCGATCCTTCTGTCTCTTCATCCTTACATTGGTTATTTATGAAATGGATATAGTTTCTCAAAATTGGCTGTGAAAACAACTTCCATTAGGTAAATTCTATCTTCCTACTGGCTTCCAATTTATTTGTCAATTGTTAAAAATTCTTCAATAAACAGAAATGAAAATCCCTGGTGAATGACGGATTAACATGAGGTACGAATTGTGTCATTGGTGCTTGTGTGTTGGTGGTGGCCGTCTAAGGTCTAATATGACCTGAGAGCAAGGACAATATCTAGTTCCAGCTCAACCACTTATTTGTGTGTGACCTTGAGTGACATCGTTTCCAAGGGCCTCCACCCCTTTACCCAGAAGACCCCTGGAGAGTCTTCCACATCTCATGTCCTGGTTCTGTGTGCATTTCGACACAGATCTCCTATTAGTAAGTCTCAACCCAAAGGAGGGAACCTGCACCGAGGTGGGGTGCTAGGGCTTCCACAGTGAATAAACGAGCAGTATCCACAGGGCCAGCGGCCACGGCAGGGCCAGTATGGGAGAACTTCTCTGCCCAGAGCTGCTGCCACACCCAATCAGTCACGAGGCAGAAGCAGGTAGGGACCAGTTACCACCCAGCAGTAAAGGCAGGCTACTGTCACCGTCTCTCCTTTCCCCAGGACCCTGCTGTTCCCGTCACGTGGCACAGCACACCTGTCTTGAGCGTGTGACCGGGGCTCAGAGTCCATGTCTGGTTACTTCACTGTAATTCCGGGTCCGTGATGGAATTCTTTATTAGTGCCCTGTGAGCAAGGTAAGCTTTCAGATGGCACAAAGCATCCTTCTAACGTTTTCCTGGCACATTTCCTAGCAATTGTCCTGGTGAGGACTGTCACATAAGGTACGAGGTGGAAAGCAAACAGTAATCAAGTAGTTTAAAGGAGGACGTATAACTGTTGATACTATGTATAAAATAGATAACTCCTGAGAACCTACTGTATAGCACAGGGGACTCTACGCGATGCTCTGTGGTGACCTAAATGGGAAGGAAATCCAAAAAAGAGGGGACATATGTATACGTATCACTGATTCACTTTGCAGGACAGCAGAAACTAACACAACATTGTTGTGTCTATTGAAGTATCAGGAAGTTAAATTATTTATTCAAGGTCACAAGGTCACTGGTCACAAAGCAACTACACGCCAATAAAAATCAAATAAATAAATAAAATTTTAAAAATGAAAAAAAAGGAGGACGTATAGCTTTGGGCAAGGTTTTTCTTTTTTCTAATCTCAAAAAATTTTTTTCTCTCTTAAATCCATCTGCAGTGTAGCTTCGGTAAAATGTACCACTCACTATTTAGAAAAACCTAACTAAAAGTTCGCTTACGTGAGGTTATAGCATCTCAGAACCAATCCCCAGGCAATGAGCTTTATAGGAGTTTTAGACTTTCCTGTACTTTAGACTTTCTTTCCCCTGGGAAAACCCAATAGCCCAAGGCTGTCCAGATTGTCATAAACTTTCCTGATTTTCACATCAAAGTGAAGTAACAGCAACTCAAAAGAACTAAATATTGAATTTATAAAGGGAAAAAATAGAAGAAAGAAGAACATTGTTTTGAAGGAGAAAAGGGAATTCTTGCTGCCACCGGGAATAACAAGTGTGATTTGAGTACAGAGACAAAATTTCATTTTAAAGATAAAGGAGGCCCCGAGAGGCTGAGTGATTGGCCCTGCGTCACACAGGAAATGCGCGGAAGAGTCAGAACCCAGAGGTCTGATGTGACCTGGACCCGGGCCTTCCCGCAGGATGCTGCCTGCACTTTCTCTTCAGCAGAAGAAGGAAAGCCAGCAGGCTTTGAATAAGGTAAGAAAAGAGATCCTCCACAAAGGCAAGAAGAGAGGGTTACGTTCATCGCACAGGCAGGGAAGCTGAGCCTTCGAGGTGTTTGGTGCTGTGGCCCTCACTGGGGGGGATTTTGACCCAGAGGGACATTTGGAAATATCTAAAGACATTCTTGGTTGTCGCAACTCCTGGCATTTCTTGGGCAGAAGCCGTGGATACTGCTCAATATCCTGTCGTGTGTAGGATACCCCCATAGCAAAGAACGGCCCAAGGTTGTAAACACTAGATGACAAAGATTTTTATCTGGGGACGGTAAAGGCAGATTCAGATCATCATCGTCATCACCCTCATCAGAAAGTTAGATGAGGCAGATAATAACCTGAGTTATTATCTGTGCTTCGTACAGCACCGAGCACCCAGCTCCTTTCTGCAAATTCCTGGCCAGGCTTCAGTGCCAGACTTTGCCGTGACCACAGGAAGCAAATGTGTCTTTGGGGCCCCAGTCACCTGCTCTTGCCTCCTGTCCCCTCTCCACCTGCTGCAGGTGCCCAGCCAGGACCAGGCTTCTCATCCCACTCCTTCGTGGCAGTAACTGAGCCCGGAAATCTCTGCCTTCCATCACTGTCACCTTGGCATGAACTGCAGTCAGTGTGCTACCCCTCCCGGAGAATTTGCCTGTCGCGGTGTATCCTGTTCCAGTATTTGTATCCTATGAAAGGAATTTCCTGCCTCAGTGACCAGGCTGGGGAGATGATGGAGAGCTTTGAAAATGACCATGCAGCTCCCTCTGTGCCCCCTAGAAAACACCCACAGGCCTATCTGCTCGGACCCAGGGCTCTGGCTAGACTCAAGCAACTTCAGAACATTTTCTTTCTGGGCTCCCTAAATACATCTTCTCATATTTTAAAGCAAATCTTTATTGAGAAATGTGAGGGGTTTCTGTTTTGTTTTTTTCTTTCAGTCTTTGCTTAACTTCCCTCAGCAATTTCATGATAGAGTTCCAGGATTTGTGAACAGGAGAGGAACTCCCTGAGTGACCAGAAAACAATTGACTTTTTGGGAAAGTTGCATATTTTTTATTGATTTTTGGAGGCTCCATATTTTATTTTCTAAAATCATTATAACTGAATAGATTTTGGAAAGATTCACAGAGCTCTTCTAAGGATTAAAAGACATAAGAGATATAAAAAGATTTTGAAAACTCTCAGACGTATATTTTGTGTATGTAAACGATGGTACTGGTGGAAATAGAGATATTGCCCAGGGTGGGCCTCTCCCCTAACACCCAAGGCCTCTCCCTCAAAAAATAAAACCAAACTGAACCCCCGAAATTGATTCTGTCCAGTTCTAAATCTTGTGAGTTATAGATTTTCAAAATCAGAACTTCATAGGATTTTACGATTAATACGATCTCAAGGCAATTTGCATTAGGATTCTCTGCTTAATTCAAGGCTTAACAGCTTCCATCTGGCCAGATGCCACCATAGTGTTGGGTTAGCTGCTTCCTGTTTGCGTCCCTCTTGCTTTGGCTTGTGTTAGGTAGTGATTTCTAGACTCGTAAATATACCCACAACATGTGAGTAAGCTCGGGTTGACGAGCATGTCATTTCAGAGTGCCTAAGAAGGAATTAATTTCTATCTAACCACTGCGACAACTGCTTCCCGTCTCACTGCAAACCTGTCATGATGACTTTACAGGAGAAAAGGGAGAATTTTGTCATGAAACAGGGAAAACAGTGACTGACTGCAGGTCTACTGCATGTTGTAATAAATAGCTATTATAAAGAAATTCCCAAATTCTTCAGAATCCATTGTCTTTTCACTTGCATAGTTTACGTTGCATACATAAACTAACAACAGAAAACAAAACTGCCTTTAGATATTAGTTTTTACCTTCTCTTTTTAAGCTCCACTCTTCGTAAATTTACACATAGCCTAGTTACTAATAAAACAATCTTTGTTCTTAAGAGCTAACCATAAATTACATTTCATATCATTCTCAGTCTAATATCTTTATATGAACAATATTTGATTTTGATTTTATTTAACTTAAACCAAACCCAAAGACAGCATTCTTTCAGATGGATTGTTTTTTTAAATAAAGCTTAAGGAAACTGGTAACAAAAAGGAGTATTTGTTGCTCAGTCTTTGATGGTGTGAAATAGCATCTAGCTTGATGCTTTTTTCGGGAATAATCTGCTCGTCAATCAGATTTGATTCACTTCCATGCACCAAGGGCAGGATCTGTGTGTGTGGCACGTTGGTATGGTCCAGGACTGCACAGGACCCGGTCCGCACGACAGTACAGTCCAGGACCTGGGCAACACAATTAATTCACTGCCCAGACCTGACCCCTAACCTTCCCACTCATGAGAATTGTATCTCCTCTCTCAGGAAGCCGTTCCGTTGCAGGGTCTGTGCATTCCCCGAGATGTTTCAGGATGTCCTGCAGAGACCAGCAAGGAAGGTAGAAAATGTCTAGCTTTGGAGTCAGCAGACCTGGGTTCTAGCTGAGGCTTTGTCACTGACAAACTGTCATCACACTGTTTCCTAACTTGTAAAATGGCGTGGGTAATGTCACCCCCTCCCCACTTATCTCATGTGAGTACTGTGAAGAATCAAGGTCCATTTCATAAACTATAAAGCCCTGTGGTGAGGTATCATTGAAATAGAAGCTAGGATTAGTCATTTATTTCTTTACTCTTACTATGGGTGTGAAAATGTAGAAAATTTCCATCTTGCAGGGTTTTTTTTTTGATGCTCTTTGATGTTTTTTTTGTTTGTTTGTTTGTTTTTTTTGCGGTATGCGGGCCTCTCACTGCTGTGGCCTCTCCCGTTGTGGAGCACAGGCTCTGGACACGCAGGCTCAGCGGCCATGGCTCACGGGCCCAGCCGCCCCGCGGCATGTGGGATCTTCCAGGACCGGGGCACGAACCCGCGTCCCCTGCATCGGCAGGCGGACTCTCAACCACTGCGCCACCAGGGAAGCCCTCTTTGATGTTTGTTTGTTGATTGATTGATTATAGTTGCTGACACTTTGTCATGGTCACTCTCAGCCCCTAGGCAAAGATTCTTAAGAATAAGTGATCTATATCGTCCACGTCATCTATCAGCATTTGTCTGAAGCCAAAGCAACACACAGTACTGATGTAAGAATTTTGTTTTACGGCACATGACAAGTTCAGGGAATTACACACTCTTCCAAATAAAAGTTTATTATGTGCAAGTCACCATTTCAACAGCACTTAATGAGCTGACATCTATACTGAGGCAAATGACATGCGTAATCGATTTTAGTAATCAGTGGTTGTTCTTACCATGGCAGATCCAACACGACTGACTTTGATGGGATTCCCTCTGCCAGAAAGGTCCATATTCGCTCTGTCCATCACATACAGGCAAGCGTCGAGGATGCCATCCTCAAACTATTTGGAGAAAAAAATTAGAAACTATTTAATGTCCCCTCTGAAAACAAGATATTCTCTGTTGAAAAATAAAATGAAACCACAACCTCATGTTTAGAAATGTGTATTTCCTAGATGGTAATCACTCATAATCTTTAGCATGAAATATCAAGGTGGAAGGAAGGAGACACCCTCTTTTATTTTTTTAGTAATTAAGAACTTAAATACTAGCTAGAAATACAAACAGAACTACTAGCGAGCTGATGTACTCAAGAGTCAAGAACTGACCTGAAGTTCTTCAGAAGATTGTAGGGTTAATTTAGAGGATCTCTCCAACATATTGGCTCCAGCGAAAAGGCAAGGGAATGAACCATTTACCAAAGTCAGGCCAAAGTCTCAAGCCCTCAAAAGTAACATGAGTCCTTGTGCATATCGACAGTAAATGGCTCTCAGGTACTTCTCAGGAAGGCATTTCAGGTCTGCACTGGAAACAGTAGGAGACCTCACATAGTGAGTGTCTGTCTAAGGTTTCCTCTCGTCTGAGATAAGGTGGACTCCAGGGTCAAAGAGAGGGCAGGAAGGCTTAGAGAAAGGAGATCATATTATCAAGGGAACCATCAGGTAGTCAGTTCAATTTCCTTAGAAAGAACTCCTAGCCACATACAATGCCCAAAATTTCCAAACAAGGAACAAAGACAAAATAGTAAAAAATAAATAAATAAAGGCAAAATTGGAAGATTACACTTATACTGTACCTCATTGTACAGAATATTTCCCTGAATACAGAAGCCTTGTATATTATCCACCCAAGGGCTTAGGACAGAAATCACAATTTTAATGGCTAATTTCCATGTAATTCCTCATTAAAATCCAGTTAGAATAGCAGCTCTGCGTGTATCCTAAACTGATGTGATAGATGCAGAAATGGGTAATTGCACTAGCTCTCCAGGTGAATAAGAACTCATTACTCTGGTTCTTATTAGGCAGCATCTTTCAGCTGCGTCTGTGGGGCATGACAGCCACGAGCTGGAAAGGTAAAGACATAGAGAACTACACTACAAACTACTGGCTTTGCTGGTTGCTCGGACTGAAGTACACAAATTAATGGACTCCAAATGACAGTAGAGACAGGCAGTGGCTGTGCTCAAGGGCATCTGTCCAAAGGCAGGCTGTCTGGGGAGTCCACGATCATGCTTGGAACCCTTTCGCAGTCCTTGCTACCCACCTAGATGACATTTTCCCTTGTTAGCTCTCTCTCTATTGCCACACTGGGGGCATAAATAGAATGACGCCTAAAGGTTAGGAATTAGGGACCCAAGGCGAGAGCACCAGACAATAAGCAATGGTCCCGGGTTGTATGTCACTCAGGAAGCGGAGGACTTGGAACCAGGGAGCCAGGCAGGGACCCCAAAACAGGGGAAGAGCGTGTAGATCATTAGCCCGGCAGGACGTCAGAAATGCAGGCGGGCAAACCTGAACACTGAGAAGGAGCAAAAGGCATAAAGCTGGGTGGACAAGACAAGAGCCAATGATGACAGCCCAGTGGTCAGGCTCGAGCAGGGCTGAGCACGGCAGGGAGAGCCCATATGGAAGTTTAAACAAGGATCTCACGCCAAGAAAGTATCCTGTGACCTGGTGAGGCCAAGTTCTGGGAAATCTGCCCCTGGATACCCAGAACGATGGTGCACAATTGCAACCATTTCAGCCAAAACTCTGAGAAATGACACATTCGCCTGCCCTCACGTTGCTAATGGAAAGTCGTTTCTGAATCACAGGACATGAGTCTGTTTATGGAAATACGGTAAAAATATTCATTTCCTCCATTATTAAAGATGCCAAGCTGAAATAGCTTGAACCACTGAATATCTCAGATGAAATACCATTTGCTACCTTATATCCGGACAGTACTTTGAGGCTGCAGCTGATAAAATGTCTCAAGGTGAAAGCCCAGTGGGCCCTCCTTTGACTAAATGGTAGCATTCTTTTCTAATTAGCATATCTAATCCTAACCCTTAAAAAAAGGGATTTCTTTGAGTTGGGCACTTGCCTTCCTGCACCCTTTGCATTATTATCAAAACACTTTTCCTTATAAGAAAAGAAAAACATGGGTTCATTCCAGGTTGGAGAGCAGAGTCTAAGCTCGTGAGATTTCACTGTACTGAGTTGGCAAAGCATTGCTCACTGGAATGTCATATCATCCACACAATCTCCCATCTCTGTAACATTGTAATAACCGAAAATATGTGATTTCAGCTGATGAATTATGCAGGTGCCTTTCTAAGTCTCTACTCCCAGGCCCATCTTGGAGTCTCAGATCCTGAAAAGCAGGAAATTGTGCTTGTCTAATATCGACAGAGAGCACCCTGCAGTGATACATGGGGCTAAAAATATTAAGTAAAAATGTCCTTGACAATGACAAATTTTAAGTGGCTCACCTGACCATAGCTCCAGCTTCTACTCTTGATGTCATTGAAGTCTCCATAAAAAATAACCCCGATGTCATTCAGGACATACTCTTCTCTTTCTTTTTCATTATCCAGGTATACAGCATCCTCTGCATTGAAATGTAAACATAATGACTATTACCAAACCAGAAGGTTTTCATATACTTGCAAGTTTGTTTTGGTCCTAAGTTGCTAAGTGGGAAAAAAACTAAATGGGAAAAAAGTCTTTTGTTTCACTAAAGGTAGCTCATTTCACAACGTGTAATTTTAGCAACGGTGAACATAATTAGTGGCCTAGATCAGTCTGTAAATGATGACATTTGTCAGCAAAATGCTTCCATAAGTTCCAAGTAGCACAATTAAATTGACAAGTCCCAGTAAACATTTTAGGATTCTGTTGCATCAGTGGTTTCAGAATCAGAATTTTATAATGCAGATAAAAGTCTGTAACACAGATCAAAAAATAATTTCCAAAGTATTCATGTTAATAGAATTCCAAATGATTTTAAAACAAGTCTGGGGCATATTAGGAGGCTGGAGTACCATCTGTCATGCCTGGTTAGTGGCCCATAGGGACGGGAGGAGAGAGGCTGGGCTTTGTCTCCTTTCAAGGAAAAATCCTTGTGCATGTGTTGGTAAGTGTGTGTCCAATCGGCCTCCCTGGTCATCTTCCTCCATTGCAAGGACTTTTCTTCCCTGTGGCTATAATCTCAGGAAAACCTCGCTGCCCATCTGCCCGCTCAGTAATCAGCTGGTACTGATTCCCAGGCCAGGTGTGAAGGCAGAGAAAGCATCTTTAACACAGGCAGGACCATACAGGCTGTAAGTTATACCCAGGTCAATTTGCAGGCTTGGAAATGTTCGATTTTGGTTCCGATCGGGGACATCGTTCATCACATTTCTCTGGCCCTACTTGCCGTCCTAGTACCTTCTCAGGGATCGTTCCTCCTCATTCCCTGATAAGGTTTTTACCATCCCTCTGGAGTAGTGGTTGTCAACCCTGGCTACACATTAGGATCATCCGGGTAGATTTACAAACTCTTGATTCCAGCCGAACTCTAGATCGACGGCATCAGAATCTCTGGGAGTAAGGCTGAGATCCAGGCATCAGGGTCTTTACATTAATTAATTAACTAATTAATTAATGTTAAGCTCCCCAGCGATTCTGATATGCAGCCGGAGTTGAGAACAGATGCTCTAGCCCCTTGCTGCTCAAAGAATGGTGGAAAGACCAGCCGCATACAGCACCACCTGGGACCTTGTGAGAAATGCAGAATCTCAGGGCCCAGTTCTGAGCTACCGAAGCAGAATTTGCATATGAACAAGGTTCCCCGGGATTTGTGTGTACATTAAAGTTTGCCAGGTGCTGCCCCATCCAACCGGCTTGGATCCCCCATTGGGCGGTATTACAGCTTTGACAGAACCCTTCGGCGATTCTGCGGTCTCGTCTGCTCTCCGGTACTTTCTTGTAACTTCCTTTCCAATCTTTGCCTCTTGCCTACCATTAGCCTGGTTTCATGCAACAGTAAATACAGACACGCATACACACATCTACATATTTACTAGTGTCCAATAAAGTACACACATTTAAAGTGTATAATTTCACGACCAAAATAATAAACATGTCCGTCGCCCCAAAAGCTTCCTTGTACCGCCGTGTAATTCCTCCCTCCCAGTCCTCTCCCTGATGTCCCAGCCCGGCCAGGGAACCATTCATCTGCTTTCTATCACTGTAAGTTCATTTGCATTTTCTACAAGTTTACATAAAAAGAACTGTACAGTGTGCACACGTTTGGGGGTCTCGCTTCTTTCACTCAGGCTCTTTCTCTTGAGACTCACTCATGTCGCTGTGTGCGTCAATAGCTTATTCACCCTAAAGCCATTTTATCTTTCTAGAAGAATCAGAGTTACAGGACAGACGTGCCGCAGCCTCCCCCCAGCCCTCGCCAACGTGAACTTTGATGCTTCAGACTTTTGGCCTTGCTGGGTTCCGTGGTTTTGCCAGCAATCTCTATACAGTCATGTGACTCCTCAACTGAAATGACAGCTTCATTTCCAAGTGGAACAAAGCAGAGGTAACATATAAGGAAGTGACAACAGAAATAGCGAGGTCAATAGTCCGGAGTAAAATCCTAAAAGAATACATTTATTTTAAAATAAAATCATCTCAGAATATGTATAAAAGGACATTGACCGTTTACATGCACCCCTTTTACAGCCCGCCCCCAGATGATGCTATCAAAATGGCCTGAAAAGGAAAGGCTACTTTTAAAAAATTCCTCTATAGTAGTGGTTTAACTGTTGTAAGTATTGTAATAATAAACATCTTAGCCAAGTGCGTTTCAAATGCCTGTTATTGAGATAAAACTCCTCTTAAGGCCACTGAGGTCTAGAAGTGTCATTTAGGAATGTTTCAAGATGTTTTCCTTATAATATGAGATGTTTATGGACTTGCCCTATAAGATATTAGACTGTATTATAAGCTACTATAATTTAAACAATTGGTATAAAATTAGATTAATGGGTCAAAATAGGTAGCCTGGAAATAGATGTTACAATATGCGTCTGTCTCTATGAAATAAATTTATGATGAAAGAAATGTTATAAATCAAAGAGGGTGACTGGAGTGTCCATTAATTCAGCTGAGAAAATTGGCTGCTTGGGAAAAGTAAATTTTTTGTACCCCAGAATAAACTGAACATTAATTTAGAATCTGAATTTAAAAATACAAAGCATAAAAAAATTCCAGAGTAAAATAACTGTGAATAGTTACTTGGTCTCCAAGTGAGAAAGTTTTATCAAGACAAAGATAAAAGAAAAAAATCAAAAAGGAAATGATCACTGCATTTTATTTGATATAAATATAAAACTTGAATTTCGGATATAATAAAATATAAAGTCTACAACAAACTAGAGAGATATTTGCAACAATAGAAAATGTTAGTAAATTTTCCTTACATGTAGAGAACTCCAATAAATTGATAAGAAAATCATGAAGTGTATAAAAGAAAGCCAGTAAAGGGAAAACCAGTTCACAGATGAGGAAACGTGAACAGAAAATAATTTAAAACAACTTTAAGTAGTAATTCAAGAACTGCAAAGGCTTCAAAAGAAATTATATGTATATATTCACTTGTCTATGTATTTTATTTTATAATACTCAGTACCAGCTACTGTGTGATGAATTGCCAATCTACTGATGGGACTGTGATTGCTACAATATTTTAAAAAGCAACTTGGCAATTGTATCATTAGCCTTCAAGATATTCATGATCTTTGATCCAGAGCAATGAATCTATCTTCCATTTGGTGCTGTAACTCCTGCTACTACAGACCAACAGCTGAACTGACTGTAAGAATGAAAGCTTTGGGCTTCCCTGGTGGCTCAGTTGTTGAGAGTCCGCGTGCCGATGCAGGGGACACGGGTTCATGCCCCGGTCCGGGAAGATCCCACATGCCGCGGAGCGGCTGGGCCTGTGAGCCGTGGCCGCTGAGCCTGCGCGTCCGGAGCCTGTGCTCCGCAACGGGAGAGGCCACAACAGTGAGAGGCCCGTGTACCGCAAAAAAAAAAAAAAAAAAGAATGAAAGCGTTAAAGGGCTAGAGTACAAAATGAAGTTTTCCTTCAAAATCTTCATTAAATGGCTCTAAGAAGATTGACTCATCTTTGAAGAGCATCACATCGGGTGAGACTCACATGATTGCTGACCCTCCCCAGTTCCCACCTGTTTCTGTAAGTTAGTGTGCTTAACTTCCTCTCTTAATCTATTATATATGAGATCTTTTCTTTGTCTGAGTCAAGAGAAAGAAAAACTTATCGAATAAATAAATTTAATAAATAAAACATATTAAATAATTCTTTAAACAGTGTAATTTATTCATTTAGAGTGTGCCAGGATAAATTAAAAGAACTTCCATCTTAAAATGCTGTGTGAAGTCTATTGTGTAAATGGAGGTATTTTGTAAAATAACCTTAAAACTGTAAATTGACATGTTTGGTCAAGTTTAATTTGTTTTGTTTTCTTTTCCTTTTTTCATTTGAAAACTACTTTAGCAATAATTCCATGATTACCACATTCTGCCATTAAGAGATGTTTGTTAGTACCCTAACACTGCAGAAATCTTAATGAGTATGAACTCATTCTATCCATCCTTGTCAGTTAAGGTATTTGCTTCTTGACAAATAAACCCTTTGATACTTTCAGCCTCAGAAATCAGTCTCAAAGCTATTTCCAAGTATAGTTTGTGTGAAATAAAAATGTTTAGCTTTGGGGATAATTTTTCCAAGCTGACATCCCTTGAGCAAGATACCTTTTTAGTGCTTTTATTTGGTTAGACTACACTTTTTCTGAAATATTTTTGTAACACGTAACTTTTTTTTGTACTTTTGCCATTTGAAAATGTTGTGGTGTAGCTGGTCTGTAATCAACTTGCAAATTGAAAACTACCGTTGGCTTTGTAAGTCAAAAAATAGGTGATTTTGTCCTTGTATATTGTCATTCCATCTGCAGAAATCCTATTGATCTTATAGCTACTACTGGTTTCTTCACAGTTCACAAATGAAGAACTTCAGTGAATGCGACTATTAATCCTGTTGGGAGGTGAATCTCATTTCACCAGAATTAATTTCTGTTTTTGCACTAAAACGATGATGCAGGGTGAGGACACATCACTCTGAAATTGGAAGACGTCCCCACTGAAGGCTCCGAAGTGGCCTGCTCAGCTGAGTTCCAGGTTACTACTCATTATTTTGTTCACCCATTGGGGAATTCGATTATTTTATGTGTTGGGAGACGGCCATTCTAACTACTGTTGACTACCTCTGTTTGGGGAAGATATAACAAGAAAATAAGAAAGAATGTACACGAAGGGCGAGGCTGGCTACTTCTTCCCATACATACTTCCCAGAAGTTGTGCTTTCACTCATATGACCGACAAATAGATTTTTGGATTCACTATGATTTTTCACCAACAAATATTATTATTAACAGATTTTCCTATTTCCACTAGTCCTTGCAATAGTTTGTAGTGTTTCGATCAGAACATACTGTAATAATCAAAAACTTAATTCCATTATAAAAAAATATTGAATAAAAGGCTTTTCAAAAAAAAATAAGTTGAAAGCATCATAACAATTCATGATGCATTTTCTCTTTAGAAATCACATTTTTGGGCTTCCCTGGTGGTGCAGTGGTTAAGAATCCACCTAGCAGTGCAGGGGACACGGGTTCAAGACCTGGTGTGGGAAGATCCCACATGCCGCGGAGCAACTAAGCCCGCGGGCCACAACTACTAAACCCGTGCTCTAGAGCCTGTGTGCCACAACTACTGAAGCACGCATGCCTAGAGCCTGTGCTCCACAACAAGAGAAGCCACCACAATGAGAAAGAAGCCTGCACACCGCAATGAAGAGTAGCCCCCGCTCGCTGCAACTAAAGAAAGCCTGCACACAGCAACAAAGACCCAACGCAGCGAAAAGTAGAAAAAAAAAAAAGAGAAATCACATTTTTTAGTTCTGTCCACTGAAAAGAACTAGAAAAAACAACCAATGCAATGGCAACAGCAAGTACCCTTGAGCCCAGATTGTGATCTCTAAGTACCATTCCTCTCCACCCACCCCCCATTAAAAGGTACCTGGGCTCCTTAAGAAAAAGCAGGTCTGGGTCAGGAAATGTACGAGACTAGACTGAAATACTTCTTCCTACCAGAAAACAAGGAGGTTTTAAAGATTCTAGGACTCATGACGAAGGAATCATAAATCAACTTGAAGGAGCTCCCAATGGCCAAGAATGGGACAATTCAAATAGCAAAAATAATAGTCACTGCAAAGTATTAGAACATGTGAAATACTTCAATATTTGTAGTTTCATAGTGATTTTAAAAATTCATTGGTCACCTTTATAGGGTGCTGAGAATCAACTCCTTATTTAAAAAACTTAGAAATAGGAAAAGAGCCATGCATTTAGACTTTATTCTATGACTGCTACCTCAAGGCACCAAAATAATAGATGCTAATAAATGCAGAAAGAATGGTAGATGAGACCAGCACCATTTTGCAGTCCCTAATGAAATAATGGATCTAGGCTAAAAACATTTGTTAAAAGGCTAATGGGGAACTTCATAACGGATGGATGAGACTGGTAAAACCTGACCCTACTGATAAATCTGAACATCACAAAGAGGGACAAACAGACATTATGAGTCTCCTGACGGGACGAATGCCCCAGGAAGCACACAGCATACGACTTAAGAAGTATATAGTTCTTAAGTGTCCTCTCTGCCCCCCTCCAAAGAAAACAGAAAATAATTCACTTATAGATGAATCTGATTGAGTCTCTAGATAGAACTAACTGCTTAACAGAAAATACAGGGGTTAGAGAAACACTACACCCATGCCAGCATTTGTTCTCTCGTCTTTTTTTTTTTTAAACATCTTTATTGGAGTATAATTGCTTTACAGTAGTGTGTTAGTTTCTGCTTTATAACAAAGTGAATCAGCTATACTTATACATATATCCTCATATCTCCTCCCTCTTGCGTCTCCCTCCCACCCTCCCTATCCCACCCCGCTAGGTGGTCACAAAGCACCAAGCTGATCTCCCTGTGCTACGGGGCTGCTTCCCACTAGCTATTTCACATTTGGTAATGTATATATGTCCATGTCACTCTCTCACTTCGTCCCAGCTTACCCTTCCCCCTTGTCTTTTTGATGATGGCCATTCTAACAACAGTGAGGTAATATCTCATTGTGGTTTTAATTTGCATTTCCCTAATGACTAGTGAGGTTGAGCATCTTTTAATGTACCCGTTGGCTTTTCATATGTCTTCTTTGGAGAAATGTCTATTCAGGTTCTTTGCCCATTAAAAAAATTTTTTTTTTTTTTTTTGCTATTGTGTTGAAAATACCATATTTTGCCTAGCATATTGGCATATAGTAAAACACATGGTAACACCTGGTGCCAATGAAAGTTTAAAGAAATGGATACGCTCGTGTGCTGTGGCTGTATTATAAACTACTGCATCCTTTTAAAAAAATTTGGCAGTATCTATGCAAATCTAAGATGTGGATTTCCTTTGACCAAGCAAAGGTATTTCTAGGTATCTATTCTACAGAAATACATTTGTATGAAGGTGTGTGAAACATTCATTGTAGCACGGTATACTACAGTGAAAATGAGAGGAAATCTAAATATTTGTAAATAAAAGACCAAATCAATTATGGTACAACCATACCAAGCAGTCACTAAAAAGAATATGCTTGTACGGATATAGAAAACTCTCCAAGGTATGTTGTGCAAGAAAGTATAGAGAAACGTGCATAACACAATCCCACCTGTGGTTAATAGAATCCAAACTCTATAGATGTACATATGGACATTAATATGTAAAATTATAGCAAAATATCTGGAGTGAAATACACAGTTGAAGTTTGTTTTCTCTGGAGATGCTCTAGGATTGGAGCGTAGGTGTAAGGGAAAGTCCACTCTTTACCATTTATATACATACATGTGTGTATATTTGAAAGGGCAATGTATTCAGCTAATTGTCAATTAAAAATTAAAACCATTCAAAAATACATTAAGTGAATGGAAGTACACCAAAATGGTAATTGTGATTTGTAGATCTCTGCGTTCTTTTTATGCTTTCATTATTTTTTATTTCTACAATAAGACTTTCATCATGAGAAAAAAGTTATTTTTTAAAGTGTGGTTGCGTTTACACGAAACCACCTATTTAAGAAGAGGTTAACAAGTTTAACTTTGTTGCATTAATTTTTCTTCAAGAACAATATGGTGTGTTCTTTTTTTATTATCAATGTCTTTATTAAATATCTTTGTACAATGATAACTTCCCCCCTTCTTTAAGTCTCCCTGTACTCTTTTCTTCCCAGCACAAGTTGGATTAAGCCTTGTTTTGTAGTGTCCTACGGATGCTGCAGTGACATTCACTCCACTATATGGAAATTGTTCCGTGATTTAATTATTTCTTGAACAAGTATGTGTTTAGTATTTACTCCATGCCAGAAACTTTCTAAGTGTGGTACAAAAACAAACTCTTTAAAACTCATAACATCTCTAAGAGGAAGGCATAATATTTTTCCCCATTTTGGAGATGAGGAAACTGAGGAAGAGAGAAGTGTCCATCCCAAGGTCATAGTGCAGGTAAGAGGTGAAGCCAGGATTTGAATACTAAGCTGTCCCCCAAGTAGACTATGACTCTGAGTCCAAGGGATCAGGGCACGGTCTCCCCAGCGTCCAGCACATTGTGCCTGGGAACGTGGCACAGTAAACGCCAACCGCAAGAATGAGAGATGGGGATGGATGTCTGAGCTTTGAGAGTGAGAGAGAAGTCCAAGAAAATGAAGGATTTATTTTTGGGCTTTGGGTTATTATTGATGGGAAGTCATAAATTTAGGTGGCAAACCATGAATAGGAAGGAGTTCTGCAGCTCGAGCCCAGACCATCCTTTTCCTTGCAGCGGCTGAATTAAACCTTACCTCAGACTCGGCGGGCGTAATCATGAATCCACAGCAGAGGGCAAGGAAAACAAATGGGGAGGCTTGAATTTAATTTTAAATTTATTTATGATTTTAAAAGAAGATTGAGGGCGGAAAGAAGAGCTTTCGTTCCTCTGTTTTTATTCAGATCTGTCACTTTAAAATATAGTCCAAAGCTAGGGTTAAAAAAAAAAAATTACATCCCCATGGAAACGCCAAAAAACTCTCTTTGTTTGATATGCTGACAAAAAACAGGAAAACTTAATCATTTGCCTCTTGAGATTTTTGGTGTTGTTTTTTTGGTGTTGTTTTTGTTTGTTTTAAAAATTCTTTTGTTAGAGAGGTGTGGTGAGGTTTTTCTAGATCTGGGGGGGCACGGAGGGCACTATTATACTATGAAAAGGAAAAATGAGCTGACATGTCACTGTTCTAGTGGCCCAACAATCTGAACTGTTATTGATAGAAAGCAGAGGTGTGTGTGTGTGTGTGCTCGTACGTAAGGGTGGGGACTACGCTTCTCAGTTGCGTGAGAGCTGATAGGAGAAGCTAGGTCTAGAGAGCTCATAGAGTTGGAACGGAAGCACCATGGACCCGTCGACATCCTCTTGATCCCATGAGACCTCTGGCAAACCACCGTCACCACAATAAAACTCACAAGAAAACATGGCGCCATTGGTGATTATGCAATAATACCTCCATCTGCTTCACCCAGCACCTCTGCCACCAGAACAGACCTTCAGCATGCCTTGTGAATAACCACTCTTCCCGGGTGACTTACAGGAGGCAAGTAGTAAAGAAGAACGGCCTCATTTATTTTACGATTCCTCTGGTGGGGCAGTCCAAAAAAGAAAACTGGGGGCTGAGAAATGCCGGGACTCACTTCTACGGCTGATTTCTGGCACCCTTGGAAATTACAATTTGCCGCCTTCCCCCTCAGAGAAAGTAAGAATTTATAACAAACCTGTAAAAATGAATGCTGACCATATTGATTTTAGTATCTGTACAACCTCTTAGGGAGAAGGAGGGCTATTCATCACCACGTGGGTAGAAAATTTCCCTTTGCTTATGTACATGCTATTTTAAAGTTAAAGCAAGTCCCATTTCTAAGGTCATTAAGTTCAAGCCTGGCAAAGGGATCAAAGACAGTTGCAGAGCTAGGGATGCTATCGTATACTCGATCTCTGAAGAGACTGCCGAAGAGCTTAAATCAGAGTTTGGTTCTGCTTCTGATCCTTTGGAAGAAATAACGGCTTGGCCTCTTCAAGAAGGCAAAATGTCTCACGTTTTTAGTGAAGGGAGAAATTCTGAACGAGGGATCAGGAATAACCTTTACTTGCCTCCCCTTTATATAAAAGCTGAGTGTCACTAAAGAAAGAGGCAGGACGTGCTGGGTGAGTGTAATCGGTCTTCGAGGGGGTGCCTTCATCTGGGGAGCAAGTGTGACTCCAGATCAGAGTCGTCGTGATATGTTTTTCCATCTCAAAGTAAATCCGACGGGGCGGTGACCCCAGCAGGCTGTGTGCGCTGTAGGCACGTGAGTCCCACCCGTGGGAATCGGGAAACACCGCAGTGTATTAGGGACTGGCATTTCCAGAGTCTGCGCTTTTTTCCTGGAAGGGTCCAGAGCCACTGTCTTCCTAAAACGGGTTAAGTCAGCCTCTCTAGAGGCCTGCCTTTGTACCTGTGAACTCTGGAATGGAACGAGCCCATGAAACCCAGGCAAGCGATTCCTCAACAGTTGGGTCTATGCGTGTTCCCGGCAAACACGCCGCATTACATTACAGCTCAGGCCAGCTTGGGAAGTTTATTTGATTTGTGTTATTTTTCCAGTTTTGCTGGGTAAGGAATTTTCAGTGTACTTAAATATCTTCAGAAGACAGACTATTATTCATGAAGCAATTCTACAAAGAAAATATCTGATATTCTTTACTTAGCACATTTCCCCAAAGGGAGCCTGTGCCCTTGCTGGGATGCTTAATTTCTCTCTCTCTCTTTTTTTTTTTTTTGCAAAGGAAACTTGTTTGATCTTTTAGCTATCAACCTGGTTTTATTTTTATTTATTTATTTATTTTTAATGGCAGGCTTTCCCAGGGTTCATTAGAACATCATAGAAGCATCTACCCCTTGTTTGTCTCATGACACAATACAGGGTACCCATGGTTCTGGTTCTGAAAATGAAAGAGCTTACCCTGACCAAATCAGGGTAACCAGGTTTTAGCCCCAGCTTGTTTCCTGATTTTTCTGTGTGACCTTGAAAATTTTATGTAATACCACAGGGTCTGTTTTTTACTCTTGAAATATGAGGTTAATAATCCTCTCCCTGCCTCTTGCAGTGCTGGTTATCAATTCAATCCAGCAAACATTCATGAGTATTAACTCTGGGCCTGGCACCGTGTTAGGCTGAATGAGAAAAGGATCCTGCTTTCTGAAACACAGAATGCAGGAAGATACCTGCTTTGAGCATCATTTGAAGATATAAAAAAGAAACCCGCCCACCTAAGGAATTATAAACGACATGAATCGGCAGATGAATTCTGGAACAGACTTTCCAAACCTGCTCCTTCCAGAAACAGCTTTGGACCTTGAATCTGGGGTCATCGATATGTCACTGAAAATAACGTTCACTGTGAGCTCTCTGGGCTTCCTTCTGATTGCAGTGTCACACTGAATAATGCTCACTCGGTACAAGAAGTAAGAATGAGACTCTAATGTGTTAGACACTTGCAAGAAGGATATATGCTATTTCATTAAACAGAAGGTTAGAATAAATAAAGGCTTAAAAATTTCACATAAGCTTTATTAAAACTTCATAAAAATTCAGATAACCAACTATCTGACTGCTGTTGTATGCAAGCATTATTCTAGGGGCTGGCGAGGGTACAAAGATAATCTGCTGACCCGTCTCTCCCTACTCCCCAGTGAGGCCAGTGCTCTGCTACTATTACATGTTCTTGTTGTGTCATGACTTCTTTTGCAACTGCTATAATTCATGTTTATTAGCAGCTCATTTGTGAAACCTTTGCCAGAGGCTCTTTGAGGGCAAAGACTGTCTTTCTCACTACCATATTCGAGTGCCTACTTCAGCATTGATCCTTAATATGTGTGAATGAATAAATAACATCGCTGTACTACCCATGGGTAATTATGTTGTCATGAGCGTTGGGGGAGATATACTATTAATATTTGTGGATTGATGGATGAATGGCTCTAGCCTGAGGGCGTAAATTCTGTTCTGGGCTCAAGGGTTTCCAAGAGAAAGGGGTGTTGTTCATTGTTACCCCAGGAATACCAGGCCTGGTACATTACTCCATTCTGTACTGAAGGGTCTAAAAGACCATGTATAATTACAAAGCACATAGTATAAGAACGAATGTTATAATAAAATACAAGTTGGTCACATGTTTTTACTATTAAAAGCATCCAGGTACTGGAAAGTTATTGATTTCTTTACACTAAATTTAATAGATTTCTTTGTTTAAAGGAAAATGCAAAAATCACATTGAATGAAAAGTTAGAAATACCACATGCTAATTTAGTGTCAGGTGCTAAAAGAGAGAGAAATCTACACACGTACCCACAACACATGTCCCCCATGCATCATGTATGACTTTGACTTTTTCCAAGATGGTAAGTTGTGAGATTACATTCACAACTTGTCTGTGATGATAAGTGCAGTGAACCTAAAAAGCATCTACTTGGAATTATTAAATCAATGCAGCAAACATTTATTAAACATGAAGTATGTACCAGGCACTGTGCTAGGTGCTAGGATGAAGACTGGATTTAAGGGAAAATCAGTGATGGGGAGTGAGGTGGGAAACAAGTGATTAAGAAAAGCCGAACCCCTTGAAAATGACTGGTGCCCTACCAAACAGAGCCATCAAATACTGACCCGAGTACTGAGCACAGGACGGGACACTGAAATCTTTCAGAACACACTCTCTGGCACTAATGCTAGACTACCAATCTGGAACAGTTTGAACTTAAATAGGGAAGTACATTCAACCATTTAGAGTTCCCAAGTGGTCAGAAAAATAAGATGACTTCACAATAAACACCCAGCTCACTCCTGCTGCCTTTGTGGGTACAGTTTTCTCTCCAACACCCAGAGAAGGGCTCTTTCCTGGAACGGACCTGAAGCCTGGTGAGCACAATTAAATTAAAAAGCTAACCAATAATTCTCCGGACGTCCACCGCTGCCCTCAGTAACGTGGTACAGCTATTGATCCCCACTAATGATTGAGTGATTAAGGAGGATAAATTGCCTATGAATACAAAGCAAGCTGAAGGGCTCCCAGCAACAGAGCTGATCATTCTTTATCAATCAGTGCTGTACTTGCCTGTGTAATTTCAGCGCAGTGTCCTAAGACACCTTGGACATCACTTCCATGTCAAGAGTGTGGTGTTTTCAGCATCTTTGCTCACCTGGCTTTATCTTGACAGCTTCTGATTTCCTCTTTTGTTATCTTTTCTCCTTGGGCAATGGCCTCTCTTCTTATGTACTTTCTAGTTGCCAGATCATATCTCTAGGAGTCCATTGTTACGAATTAGCGCGTGCAAGCGCGAAACTGGTTGACTGTCAGGCAACAGCGCATTTGGTTGTGTGTGGGGTTCATCATACGGATCCCCTGGTTGGATTATGCTTTGATTTCTAGGCCGGGAAAACCACAGCAGGAGAGAAATGAAGAGATGACCTCTTTCCCCCATTCCATTCACATCCCCGGGAGAGCTCAGTGAGCATTAACATAAAAATGTAAAAAGGTATTAACTTAAAGGCTGGTGCCAGAATTTTTCTGGCGGGAATAGCTTTGGAAAAGTGTGTAGAAGCACAGATGTGTAGTCGACTGTTGGAGAAGCCCAAAGAACGAAATCAAAAGGCTTGCGGACGTGTTCTGCGTGAGAGAATAAGAGAATTTGCTCCTGAGAGAGGATGAGAGAGCAGAGTTTGGAGGACAAGGGAAAACAAAAGGGGAGAGAGAGGAGGCAGTAAAAGCTGGAGAGAGCCTGGAATTAGGGTTAGGGGGGAGCCAGTGGAATTTTAAGAAGAGTGAACACAGTCTCCTGTGTTTTGTAATAATTATCTTGTGATTATTATGTAAACCAGTGGTCCTGTGAGTGTGGTCCCTGACCAGCAGCACGAGCATCCCCTGGAAACTGGTTAGAAATACAAGTTCTCAGGCCCCACCCAGACCTCATCAATATGAGAATGCTGTACAGAAACCTGTGTTTTAATAAGCCCTCCAGGTGATTCTGATGTGGTCTGAGTTGGAGAACCACGGCACGGTTGGGGTCTGTGTACCCGCGAGTTCCTCATCTGCGGATTCAACCAACCGCAGATTGTGTACTATGCTTACCATCGCTGTTGGTTGAATCCGTGGCACACAAGGACTATGAAGGGCAAATACAGGACTTGAGCATCCGTGGATCTGGGGTATCTGTGGCTGTCCCCGAACCAATCCCCAGGGGTTCCGAGAGACGACTGTAAACCTTTCTTCCTCTCACCGCCCCACACCGAGTGGCAATTAATGTCTAGACATTCATAGATGTCTTGGGTAACTGTTCATGATGTTTCTAAGACAGCACAGGTGTCAGCACTGAGAGATATAGGATTCCTACACGTAGAGATGGCCACAACAATATCCCTAAGAAATTTGCAGAAATGTTTGGACTTTCACAGGCCAAGGAATTAAGGGGTTGTGGCAGTTTTCTCTGGGTTCTGGGGACCGGGGCAGACCCACCTGCCATGTTCATGTAGTAAGCCTGCTTCCCACCTCGCAACTCTTATGTCTCCTCCAACAAGCTTCCAATACTCCCTCCTTGCTTCTTGATCTCAACAGATGATTTCGCTTTACATTTTACTGAGAAACACAGAATCACAGGAGGGAACAACCTCGTCCTCCTTCCACTGAGTCTAGAAAACCTGCACCTTCACCCATATCCTACTCTGCTCCTGTCACCGTGGGGGATGGATAGTCCCACCTATCAAGGGCTTTTCACCTGTTCCCTAGATCCCACCCACTCAAGGATTTCTCTAAGTCAGTGACTCTCAACCGTGTCTTCAAGAATCATCTACAGAGCTTTTTGTAAGCCCTGGATCCCAAGCTGCAGAATGTTTGGGTGGGGAGACCACGGCATCAGTGGCCAAGCCCCCAGGTGATTCCAGGGGGCAGAGAAGGCTGTGAACCACCACCCTCCCTCTGGGCTGTAAACTCTTTCTCCTGGTTGGTCTCCAGCACCAGAAAATTATGTTCACTCTGTCCTGTCTTTAAAAATTCTCCTTTGACCTTCGTATCACCATCTCTGTTTCACAGAAGGTCTTCTTGAAGGAGATGGTAATACCTGTGCCTCCACTTTCTCACCTCCCATTACATTGTAGCCCGTGCCCATCTCTCTGGTTTCTGTCCCCATCACACCAGTAAAACAATCTTTCTAATTTTCCCAATGACTTCTGTATTTTCACAGTGTATGGCCACTTTCTCTTCTTATCCTACTCAACTAATAAGCAGCATTCCAAAGAGCTAAAGCCTGTCTCGTTGAATCAGTTGGTGCTCTGACTCTGTGACACCACGTTCTTCTGATTCCCTCTTACCCCACTGGCTACTCTTCGTCAATCTCCCTGTCCTTTGTTTAGACTCGAATTGTTGATTATACTAAATCCATCCTGTTCTTCCTTTAAACTTGCCGCTGGCTCCTGCTGGCGGTCATATTTATATCTCTAGCTCAGCTGTATCTCCTCTGAGCTCTAGACTCACCTATTCAAGTGCCTACTAGAACTCTCTGGTTTTATTCTCACCTTCCGCTGATCAGCAATGCCCCTCTGCTCCTTTTCTGTAATGCAGCATCTAGTGGTACCACCATGTCATCTCTAGATCTATGTCACTCTTTCGGAGCAGAGGTACCTGGAAGCTGCTCACCATGGCTACAATGGAACACCAAGGCAATGATCAGGTAGTTGAAGGTTATTAGACCATCAACCTCCTGAATGGTCCTCCTGTAAAGTCAATAGGTCAGGCAGCATGACTAACCCTTTTCACCTCTAGAAGAGAGGCCACATTAAGTGCAAATGCATGTAGACATGTGTCCCATCTTACACAGATGATGTAATCCAGAAAAGCTGTTAATAAACCAAAGTTTGGGCAGATCATAGCATTCTTTAAATACCTTAGGGTGTTGGATAGTTATATGAAGTTGTATGATTTTCTTTCTCTAATGCAAATAAAATCAGTAACAAATTCTTGGTTTACCTATTTTATAAGTATGGCTTTTTAAAATACAATTTTCTTATATTAGGCCACCACCTACGTATTCCACCATCTCAGCCCCCCTTGCTGATTCCTACTCTGTTATACCCCTAAATGTTAGGGTTCTTTAGGGCTTGATAGGACATCCTCTTTCCTTCTTTATCTTTATTTTCTCCAAAGGTGCCAATAAGTCCCAAATTCACATCTCTGATTCTCATCTTACATATCAGGATATCTCCAGTCATTTCTGGTTGAGTGTCTACAGTTATCTCCAAGTAAACATTTTCAAAACATTAGTTTGTCTCTACCCCCTCACTCCCCTCAGTCTTCTCCATTATCCACTCATTTGCAGTTGTATCTGGTTGGCAAGGTTACTATAAACAGATCCCTGTACCTTTGAACTGCACATGGCCCAGTTAGCAGCTCCTGTCACCATCAACTTTGAACACTTGTCTCATAGATAAGGATTATTGGGTATAGGATGATGGAGGTGGTGAGTGGGGAGGATAGGATTAGCTCAGTGACATCTATTAGAATAGACAGTTCAAAGAAAAGGTCAGTAGGATCCAGGTTTATGTTATACAGAGTAGAAAACATTGTTGTTCACTTATTATCTATATGTAAGTTCGGATCAAGCCTGATTTAAGTGCAACTCTCACGTTCAAAGTCAGCACTAATATAGACCCATTTTGGAAGATATTGGAGAGCAATGCATATGGAATAAGATGATGTGAGAAGCCTTTGGTCCCATCAGCTTTTATATGTTTCATTACCTTATTTCTTAAGATCTAAACGTGGACTCTCTTCCCTCAATTTTGCTACAACATTGCATCTGCCTCTGGAACTTAAAATCAGCCTCATGCCAAGTATGGAAGCAGGGGGCAGACAAGGAAGAGCAGAGATGCGGATAGGGAAAAGTACTGTGTGTGACTGAGTTTTTAAATTGGATTGGTAGAGAAATCCTTGGACTTGACTGAGTTTATTTGACTATAACCAGATTTAACTTCTGCAGCAGCCAGAAGGGAAGCCTCAAAATAGCAGTAGAGATTAAGTTGTATTATATTAAAATAAAGTTACATGTTTGCATCTCCAGAGTTACAGTTTATGAAGTGTGCACGCACTATGCGTATAAACAAATTTGTAGAATCTGTTAGACATTCAGGCTTTCTCGTCTTGAATTAAGGAGACAGAGAAATTAGTTCCACTACAGACAGGGTCAACTTTATTCTATTTTTCTGAAGCCAGATTACGGATCCTAAGAGTTTTTTTAAAAAAATTGAAGTATAGTTGCTGTACGATATAAGTTACAGCTGTACATATATAATACAGTGATTCACAATTTTTGAAGGTTATACTCCATTTATAGTTATTATAAAATACTGGCTATGTTCCTCCTGTTGTACAATATATCCTTGCCGCTTATTTTATACCTCATTGTTTGTACCTCTTAATTCCCTACCGCTATATCGCCCCTCCCTCTTCCTTCTCCCCACTGGTAACCGTTAGTTTGTTCTCTGGGAGTCTGCTTCATTTTGTCATATTCACTAGTTTGCACTTTTTAGATTCCACATATAAATGGTATCATACGGTGTTTGTCTTTCTCTGTCTCATTTCGCTTAGCATAATGCCTTCCAAGTCCATCCACATTGCTGCAAGTGGCAAAATTTTGTTCTTTGTTATGGCTGAGACTAGATATATAGATATATACCCCACATCTTCTGGATCCTAATAGTTTTGAAAGTCAAGTTAAAGAAACCCTTTTCGTTTACAGAGCAATAACATACACAGAGGGGATACCATCAACATATAGCTCCACAGTTAACTAATGGTGCAGCTTTAGGCAATCTTCAATTGTTTCCTGCAATAAATCTATAGCAGCATTAACTTCAGGTTATGTCCTCATATACAGTGAGGACAAATTTTGTATCTTTTTCTATCTTTAAAACATGGAAAGTGTATGTAGGAAAGGGACGTCTTGTAGAATAATTTTGCCATCATCCAAAAAGAGACGCATTAGAAATATAGGAACTATTTTTGTAATAAGAAAATAAATCCCTGGCCCTTACCTTCACACCAAGGATTGAAGAGAATGTACGTGTCTGTTTCTGGGTTTCGGCTGGTGCGGATTACACCATAGGGGGTCCAGACAGCAACATACATGCGGAACTTCCCCACAATGCAGTCTGGAGAAGACTGGATGGACAGCCGGACAGACCTGTCCTCTCTCGTGATAACTTTGGCTCCCCACTTGCCACTCTGCAGCTCGGAGACCACAGAGACTGGGATGTAGGTTCCCTTGTTCTCCTGAGGGTAGCGACCTATGAGAAGAAAGAAGAAGTATAGTGTTAAGGAGACTTCACAAGCCATTTTTGTTCTCACTCTGTCACCTTTATAGCGAAAGGTGGGAAATAATTCATTAGACTTGAAATCCTGAAACTTGGGTTGGAATTTCACTTTGGCCACCAACTTGCTGCCTGATGGTAGACAATTTTTGTAACTTCTTTGAAGGTCAGAATTGTCCTGTCTAGATTTTAAAAAAAGAATAACAGTGCTTACAGAGTTTTTTGTTGGTTGATCAATGAATTCAAATAAGATGTGGAGATACTAACCTTGGATGCAGAAACAAAAACAGAGCTTATAGGGTAATGTGAAGTCATCAGTACCTGAAATTCTGCCCTCTAAAAACGTAGAATTGCTTTTTTAGGGGTGTAAGGCAAATGTTTTTGTTTATTCTGAATACAATTTTACTATTTGTTATACTACCTATAATAGAGCTACATTTATAAGTTGTCCATATGTCACTATTTTCGTGTTTAACTGAAACGTATTTATTGCCAACATCATTAGTAATTTAGGCTTATGTCATGGGCAAGAATTCAGGCTCCGGAGGCAGATTGTCTAGGTTTGAATCTTGGCTATGCTACTTCCTTTACTTCCTTACCTTTGTAACCTCTGGCAAATTACTTGACCTTTACAGATCTCTATTTTCCTCTCTTTTTCTCTATCAATAAATGAGAATAATAATACTACACAACTGTTATAAAGCAGAAACTAACACACCATTGTAACGCAATTATACTCCAGTAAAGATGTTAAAAAAAATAGTGCACAGTGATGAAATAAAATAATACACGTAAGATGCTTTGCACATAATTTCTCATGCATAACAAATTTTTAGCTGTTATTTCAACAGGAAATTAAACAGCAGGGTATTTTACCGTATGTCCAGGCTCATCATACTTTATGTATAAGCTATCTCAGGGTAAATCTTATTTCTCTTTATTGCTGCCATTTTGGGCCAAATTCTTATTTCATGAGGTTGACCCCAAAACTAAAGTTTACCACTGGGTTCCTGGAAAATCAAAGTCTTCACTGCGAAAGTCAAGCCTCACAGCATTCTTTAACTCTTTGGCTTACAGTTCAATTTATAGTTTGGTTTACAGAATAGTCAAATAGATGGATATGTTAAACTGGAGCAAATCTTTCATTTACGAACGTTTCCCAAATGTATTAGACATTCAGTTCTTCTTGACTTGAAGAAAATTACAAATCAGACTAATACGTCTAAATTATTTCGATTGTAAGCAGAAGAAGCTTTAAAACGTATTCACTTCAATTGCTTAACATAAACCATGTAGAGAATTCTGCATGAAAACAAATAAAAACAATGATTCTTTCTGGCCTCTCCAGTGACTGAGGTCTTTAAAGGATTCCTTGGTAGGCATATTGTTGAAGATAGAGCATTCGAAGGAGGTCGTTCCATAAGCTGCCACTGTGCAATTCTGTGAGATACTTATTCTTAATGAAAATAAATGTATACAGCGCAAGCCAGGGAGAAAGATTAGAACCCCAGTGCTTTGCTATTGTTAGGGGTGTCAGTTTATCAACACTCAGAATGAATATTATCATAAATCCAATAAAGCCTTGAAAATGTTTTTCTGCCAAGGTATGACAGTGTGTCTAGGTGGTGTTCTTGGGAATACGTGGGGCTCAGCTTCCCGGAGCCCGGACATAAATCCACCTGCAAGAATTGTTTGTTCCAAAGGCACAGCCATCCCCATACCTCCTGTATATATGCTCCTCTTTGTACACATTCAGACTGGGGCGTGAGTTTACCCTTTCCTCTGGAGGCATTGTTGCTCTCCGGAGCCCCCATCAGTGCTGAAGTGCAGACATCAAAGCAATCTCGCCAGCTAAAAGGACCATAGTTCATTTATTACAGTGACTCCTGGCAGCTGTTGCCACTAAATACTGACTCTCATTTAGAATCCACAGTATTAAATACGACACAAGTTTGGTAAAAGTAAACTTTTGGAGATAAAATGTGTGATAATGACAGACTTATTAGATTTAGAGAAAAAGGATGAAAGGAATTTTAAAATGAACTACATAAGCAGGTTCCTTTAGGAATACCAAAGGATTAGGAGAGTGTATCCAAAGCTATGTGCTATGAGACTCCGCTTCACCTTTGTACTAACATCCGCTATTGTCAGGAGTATCGAAATAACCAAGACAATTGCTAGTTTCCATTATTCCACTTCCTGTTATGATTTCAAAGACATATTAAATTTTATGTATCAAATTCAAGTTATACATAAAAAAGTAAAGAAAAAGGAGAACCATGGTTTTTTTCATGCTGGCTTTGAGCCCAGTCACAACTTAATCTAAAGGCTAGTTTGTTTGAAACTTTTTCCTTCCTGCAACGATATTGTCTACTGTGTGCTGGGCATTATTCTAAGTGCTAAAGACAGAACAGCAAACAAAACAGACTCCTGTGCTCATAGAGCTTATAGTCTATGGAAAAAGCCAAGCCCGTGCTATTTATGATACGCATGTATTATTTTATTCCTTATAACAAACTGCGAGAGGGAAATCATTATCAACATCCTAATTTGACAAATCAGGAAACTAACACACAAGATCATTAAGCAATTTGTCCAGGGTGATACAACT
Organism: Tursiops truncatus; assembly: GCF_011762595.2. Lineage (NCBI taxonomy): Eukaryota > Metazoa > Chordata > Mammalia > Artiodactyla > Delphinidae > Tursiops > Tursiops truncatus. Next base: position 4,271,189 of record NC_047043.1, read on the forward strand.
AGTACCCAGTGGGTTGAGATTTGAACCAGTCAGTCTGGCTTAAGAGCCTGGGAGTTTCACTTCTAAGCTCTACGGCAGTTGTGTGTGCAGACAATGCTTTGGTGTTGGTGAGAATTGTGATGAAATTCTGACTCTGCAATTAACTCTTGGTGCTACCTAGGGCACGTTTCTTAATTGTCTGAAGTTCCATTTCCTTGTCTCTTTGCAGTCCTGGAAATGGGAAGAAAATAGCTTTTGTAATAGAATGAAAGCTTTATGCCTGGCATGCAGTAGAAGTTGACTCACGAGACGTTTATTGTTTGTGTTTTAAACATAACAGTTACTGGAAAGGAAAGCTAGAAGGAAGAAGGGGTGATCTCCCCCCACCCCACGGCCTTCTCTGGTTCTAAACCTGAAGAAAGTGGGCGTCCCGGGGAAAGCAGGTTACTTTTCTTGAGGGAAGTATTGTGTCCAAGGAGAAAGCAATAAGCTGGCTCTGACACTTACTGTGTGATCCTGGCAAAGTATTCATCCTCTCTCAACTAAAATTTCACGTATTCTGTAAAATGGGGATAATATGGTCATAGTTTGTGATGGGGAGGACAGCTTAATAAATGGTAGTCATTGTTATTTCCCCCTTTTCTCAGGCTTTCTGATTCCCCTAATTCGTCCTTTCTCTGTTCCAGGACCGGGAAGACAGGATGGGTTCCCTAATAGCCAACCTAAAGAACCCAAATCTACTTACAAAGGCAAGTTTATTCAAGATTCAAATATACTGAGCTGACTAATATTTCCATCTAGAAAACTTGCACAGCCTCTGCTCCCCCCATCCACTCCCCCCACCAAAGTGATGGCATTCAGTGTTAACCAAAAAACCTTAATAATTCCAGAATTATCACAGAATTATCTAAAACCCGCCCTTCACTAAAAAAATCTGGTTTTCTGAATCACTATGGTCACTGTCATCTCCATTCATGACTTACGTAGGAGGCAAACTTTATGGTCCATGGGCCAAATGTAGCTTGTTGCATGTTTGTGTAAATAAAGTTTTATTGGAACACACTCATTCATTTGTGTATTACTGTGCTACAATAGCAGAGTTGAGTAGCTGTGACAGAGGCGATACGGTCTGCAATGCCTACAAGATTCACTGTCTGGCCCTTACAGTAAAAGTTGGCCAACCTCTGCCTTAGAGAGTTTTATATTTTATTTCTTTAAGGGGTGATTGATTACAGACACTCAGTGTCTAAGACTTGAGCCTAAGAAGAAAATACCATCACCTAGTTTTTTCTTCAAAGAGAAATATGTTACTAAACTAATAACAAACATCTTCACTGCTATGGGGTCAACATTTAGTTTCCTTAAAACCTCCTAGTTAAATCCCTCACAGTCTCAGAGGGTATTGAAGACGTAGGAAATGGGTTGTAACTTTTTACTGATTTCACTAGACACTGCTAAAATGTTCCAGTTTATTACTGTAAAAGTTGTTTAGCGTTGCCAAGGCAGTTCACAGAGAGATGGAAATAAAGCACAACAGGAATGGAGGTTTATTTCCCCGGGTCCCTGTGAGGGAATGTTTACAGGTGGGAAACTGCGGTTCTGTGAGGTTATCACATGCAAGACATCCGTATAAGTGGGCAGAGGCAGACACAGGGCATGGACTGAAACCTCTGTGCTAGAAAGCCCGTTCTCCTTTCCCTGCATCATGCTGCCTCTGTGGGGACGGTGGGAGGATGCTGGAGGGATTACAAAGAGGAGGAAGCCAAGAGAAGACTAAAGGTGCAAGATTTGACGGGATAGGAGGCAGAAGGACAGTTAGGACCGCAGTGGTGGATACGACATGTGTGAGGCAGCAGTGTGAATCCCAGGGCTTAATCACTGGTGGTGAGCAAGAAAACCTGGCAGACAGGGCCTTACAAAGAGGGTCTCTGGGGCTTCCCTGGTGGCGCAGTGGTTGAGAGTCCGCCTGCCGATGCAGGGGACACGGGTTCGTGCCGCGGTCCGGGAAGATCCCACATGCCGCGGAGCGGCTGGGCCCGTGAGCCATGGCCGCTGAGCCTGCGCGTCCGGAGCCTGTGCTCCGCAACGGAGAGGCCACAACAGTGAGAGGCCCGTGTACCGCAAAAAAAAAAAAAAAGAGAGAGAGAACAAAGAGGGTCTCTGGGCTGCGAGGGACATGAGTTGGGAAGGTTTTTAAGGTGATGTCAGTGACAAAAGGGAGAAGGGAGAAGGAGAAGGACACCACTCATTCAGTCAGGCTGTGTGGCACAAGACCAGCCTATGGAGGCAAATCAGGAACATTCCAAAGGGCCAAAAAAGAACCCAGATTCTCAGGCCTTTTCATATACACCGTATGGAAAAGCTGATTATTAATGTGAGACCTGATGTGTCAATAGTACTTCAGGGTCTTGTCAGCTGCTCCGTAACACCATGTTTAATTCTGAATGTAATGATTTCAATGACAGCTCTGGGGAAGAATTTTCCAGGATCGAACTGTGAGTGAGGAAGTTGTGACAGAGTAGTATTTCATTTCACTAAATAGCCCTCTCCCCTCAGGAGGCAGCACGTTTAAGAGCCCTCGATCAGCCTACACTCCGGAACACCCATCCATCAACATCCAGGACGACCCAACAGCTACCCTTGGCCGAATCTGGATGTGAACTTCGGCTTTCCAGAGGTGACCACCATGCGCACGTTCGCTGAAAGGGAATAATGGCTGCACAGACGTTTGTTTTGCTTTTTTCCAAAATTGTGTAACTTTCGTGTTAAAAAAACTCTGAGCAAGAAGAATAGAAGCAGGAAATATAATATCCCAGAAAGGATTCTCATCTTGTTTTTAATAATGTAGTCTTTGAAATTGGACTACTTACTAACCATGAAAAAATATAGTTACCAATTGCGTTCTTTCACACTTAACTAAAATGGGTGTCATTTTCCCAAGTGATCTAGAAATTAACATATGCTCTTAGTGTAAATGTTTGTTTTCATCTGTAAAGCATTTTTCAGGCCACGCTAATACTCCTTGTAAGGGAAAATTCGCTTGGACCGTACGCCTGTATTCAAATGCACCCATGCCTTCTTTTATCTGACTCTCTCTTTATGTATAATATAGACGTGTGAATACAGAGAGAGGCACCTACCTTAACATCCCACTGCGTGTAACCGGGAGGAAGAGGATGAAAATAGTTAATTCCTTTACAGTTTTATTCTTTACTGACCTTGGCTCCATGGGCCTGAGGTTTTTGCACGGCTTCTTCATATTCGTGTCATTTACGTGGTGGGCAAGAGAAATCCACCTCCAGCTCAGACTCAGCCCTACGTGACCTTGGGGGAAACTTGCTCTCAATCATTGATTTTACAGACCTGAGAACCCACTGCATGCTGAGCCCTGCATAGCTAGCACTGCGCAGAGGAAGGTACTGCATTTAAAAAATTAATGTTTTAGTAAGTGGATGGCTTGGAATGTTTTTACATTAAAAACATAATGTCCTATGTGGTGATTAGGGTCCCAGGTAGTCCAGGAAGGCCACTAATTAGCCTACAGTGTGGTCAGCTTAGTTGAACAGGGTTTGCTAATAGAATCATTCTGACTTCACCTTGCTTATACCTAGAACCTGGGAGGACACAGGATGGAGGAGGACGTTCCTGTAATTGAAGAAGGCGCGCCTGTCAGTCACTTTTCCCTGGTGCTCCGACATGTGGAAGCGTGAACCTCAGGACACCCCTACTTCTCATCTCTTGGGCAATCATCCACAACTCAAGCGGCCATAGTCTGTGTTCCACCTACGCTATACTTAATGATAATACCTTCGGTCATGAGAGTCTTAATTAATCACCAGGAAACCCCAGACAAAACTTTTCCTCCTTATTAACTTAGATATCTATTTTTCTTATTAACGGAACTGAAGATATTGTTCTTTTGCTCTATAGCCCCACAGGATACCACAATGCCTTGTAGGTGCCAATAAATGTCAATGGACTGAACTGAGACTTTTGCAGATGCCGAGTCCCATTAAGAACATCACCCAGACCTTAGAAGCCCTGGAATGAGAGCCTGTGGTAACCAGTTGTCAATTCCAAGCACCCTTCACAAGAGACAAAAATTTCTGCTTCTAAACTTTTTCCTTCAAGGGGTACTTTTCATTCATATATAAATACATTTCAAGCTGAGCTCTGACTCCACCTAACTGCAGACTTTCTTGAATAGTGAATTCTTATAAGAGGATTGTCTCTAAGGGACTCATGAATATATCATGTCTCCAGCTGGGAAGGTAAATTTCACGATGTTAATTCATTTTTCCATTTGATTCATTGGTTTTTCCCAAGACACACCTTTCATGTTCAAAATAATCAATCTGTTTCCAGATGGGCCCTGGAAGTATTACAGTGACAGCATGATGCATGGGGCAGGACTGGAAGTGTGACTACAGCAGCCTTGTCAAGGGAGGCAAACCTTGTTTTAACTGTCTTAGAATGGAATGGCAGTGCACAGGGACCGGGATGGACTAAGTCTCTGAATAACTTTTAGGGACACCAGGTTACCAACTACGAAAACAAAACAGCACCACCAAAAAAGCAACTATCAAAAAAGGCACAAAAATCCTAGATGGTAACAACTAAGAGGAAAGCAACATAAATGTTCAAAAGCGAATCATTTCATTACAGAACTCAGGAACCTACGCCTTCTATCTAATATCTTGCCAGTGGGATGTATATGTAAAGTTTACTTATCTATATTTATTTATTTGGATGTTTTCTAAAGGAAGAAGACTTCCTGGAAATGTTTATTCTAGCAAACCAGAGAAGGAAGGGAAAGCTTCTTGAGGACAGGGACTGACTTTTGTTTAACTTTGTACATCTGGTGCCTTGCATCATCTTGGAACATAGTAGGCTCAATAAATATTTGGTAGCTTGATGATAGCTATATATTTTTTTTTTTTGCAGTACGCGGGCCTCTCACCGCTGTGGCCTCTCCTGTTACGGAGCACAGGCTCCAGACGCGCAGGCTCAGCGGCCATGGCTCACGGGCCCAGCCGCTCCGTGGCATGTGGGATCTTCCCGGACCGGGGCACGAACCCGTGTCCCCTGCATCGGCAGGCGGGCTCTCAACCACTGCACCACCAGGGAAGTCCGACAGCTATATTCTTTAAGGTGTCTTGTCTACCTTATGTCACTTTCAACACTTCCTAAGTCTCTTAAAACATTTTTTGGGGTAAGGTGTAATTCTGTGAAATATATATGAAGCCAGCACTGTGCAAGGTTCTTTGAATGATTCAGGAAAGATAATAAGGCCATGCCTGCAGAGGACGGTCGGCATTGTGAAGTGCATATGCCTTCGATGACCGACCACGGTAATAATCTGGACATGAGGAGACAAGGGCCTGGCCCAGGGTGTTGCCAACAGCACAGAGAGGAAGAAAAGGACATGGGATAAAATTCAGAGGACACGTCAACAACATGGAGATAAGATAATTTCTTCCTGGGCGAAATAAGACCTCACGGCTCCTTCAACAAAACTGACCACACTTTGAACATGCCTCCAGCATGCCGAAACACAAGTCATCGCAGCTGCTTGGTGCAGTGGAAACCCAGAGAAGGAAGCAGGTAAAGGTGCTACAAAGTGAGAGAGGATCCCTCTGAGAAGGTGGCTTTGGGATATAATCTTAAACGTGGACAAGGCAGGAAGGAGCCTTCCTAGCGGAGGGAAGAAGGAAAGCACGCATCGTGAGGGAACCACGAGATGCCTGTGGTACGAGAAGCAGCTGATCTGGGCAGGGTGAGGACCAGAGGGACCTTTGACACTGTAAAGGCATCTAGGCTGTGTCCTAGGAAGGACGGGAGAGGGGACAGGAGAAGCTTTACTTCTTCAGGAAGATCGCTCCGGCTGCAGGAAGGAGAATGGTTTGCTAGGGGACAGGGGTGGAGGTTCGAGGGTTGCCGGAGTACTGGGCTGTGGCATGACGTCATCCCTAGAGTGATACTGGCTGGCTCTGGAGGGAAGATGAGTGCCGGGACGCAGAAGAAATACAGGCTTGGTCAGGGATGAGATGCTCGTTCTCAGTGAGGAGGGTGGAGTCAAAGGTGACCCCAGGGTTTTTTCATTCTTCACCAAAGAGTTTTTGAGTGCCTACTAGGTGCTAGACACTGTAGATATTGGGCCACAGCCACAAGAAAAACAGCCATCTCCTCGAACCCTGCGACTCACGACCAGGCTGCAAGCCCAGTGGAGCCTGCTTCTTTAAGGCATCTGCTCCAAAAGCAGGGCCTGCTGTGATTCACTGCTACACAGATTTACTCAAGGAAGCTAGTTCTCTGGGAATTCCCTTAACCCCATGTGTGTGTGTTGACGCTGGAGAGAAGACAGAATATTTTTAGTCTTTAAGAAAAAATAATCAACATAAAATCTCTACGATTTAGATGAAGTTGGTTATAGAACGTAACATTGCACTGAAGATTGGTTCATACGGTTGATCCAATTCCTAAGGAACAGGAGAAATAGAAGTCGGAGAAGGTGGAGTTGAGGTCCAGGCTGTCCACTGGGGAGTAATAACTACTGTTTGTGCTTATTTACTGAGCCTGTCGACGGCCTGGCCGCTCTCACACCCAAGGCCCACACCTCCCAAGACCCTCTTCTGGGTTCTCAGGAAGCCCCCTTCCCAGGATGCATTGCCTTCTGGGTTGCCCTCTGAGTAGGTTTGGCCAGTGAGGGGCTCTGGAGGCAGATGGGGAGATGCTGCATTGTGTGTCCCCGTCTCTCTCTGCTTCTTGGGGGGCTGAGTCTCCTCCATGGCTCCCAGCTCTCAGCAGTGGCTGCTGGGTTCTGGTAAGACCTCCCCCTCCTCCACGTGCCCCAGGTCCACAGTTTTCTGCTGATACTAACTCCTGAGTTGCCTCACTGTGCCATCCGTTTGGCTTCTTAGCTGTTCTCTCACCAGTGTAATCAATTCCTTTGATTAAACTTCTGTTGCTTATAAAACCTAGAGAAGTGTCCACTTTATGCTCTGGGCCCTGAGCCTGCAATGTGTCAGATCTTGTCCTAATACTTTATATTGGCTTTAGGAGTTACGTCCATTTAGTATCTGGGGAAACTGGGGCTCGGAGAACTTAAGTAACTAGCTCTGGGTTACACAGCTATCAAGTTGCAGAACAATGATTTGAACTTCCAGGTCTGTTTGTTCAGTCCAGCACTCATGTCTGGGGAAGGTAATCAACCTCTCTTAGTCTATTTTCCATCTGTAAACCAGACATTAAAAAAGGTGAGCACTGAAATAATAATGTGTGAAGCACATGTCATGAACTGAACAAATTATTATTTTTATGGCGTCTAACGGTTACGACAGCAAATAAAACTCCTTAGACCTATTTTATTTTTATTTCTGAGCATGAATTAAAACGGGGCTGCCGATGTGGCGTGGTGCAGGGATTTACTCAGCATTTCCTGAGCACCGTTTAAGTGCCAGGCACTGTTCTAAGTACTGAAAATATAGCGATGTCTACACGGGTTCATGGAGCATACCGTCTAGTGGGGGTAAACAGACAATAGACAAATAAATACATACAACATCAAACGAAGATAAATGCTATAAAAACATAAACGAAGCAGCTAAAGGGGACAGAGAATGATAGGGTGGGTGCTGATAGGGTGGGGGGTGCTGATTTGGAGAGAGTGGCCAGAGCAGGACACTCTGGTAAGGTGACATTGAGCAGAGGTGGAAGAGCAGGGAGGAAATGAGCTGTGCAGACACCGAGAGGGGAGCATGAAAGTGCGTGCAAAGGTCCTGAGGACGGTGTTCTCAGCAGGCGCCAGGAGTCTGATGTGCCTGGAGCAGAGAGAACACTGGAGAGAGCCGTGGGAGATGGGGTGAGAGAGCCGGAGGATCAAGCAGGGCCTTGTAGGCTGTTGTCAGGATTTGGGAATTTATTCTTCTTGAGAAAAGAAATCAGTAGAAAACAGATATGGTCTACCTTAAGTCCTTCTAAAAAGTCACTCTGGTTGCCACGTAGACTGTGGGAGAGTAATCGAGATTGCTATGAAGATCTCCTGACTCCCCATGATACGCCCACATTGCTTTTTTGATCATGAAAATCCTTCCAATAGAGGACAAACTAGAGATACGGCTAGAAGATTTCTATCCCTGGAAAGAAATCCATTTGCTTCAATGTGTTACTCTGTGATGTGAAACCTGATTACCATAACTTTCCTAAAAGCTGGTTTTCACAGCTGGGAGAGACCTGGACATTGAGGTAGGGAGGTGGTGTGAAACATGTGGCCACTTGAAGTACAAAGTTTACCTACACCACAGTTTTTTTCTAGGGGAATCTGTAGCCCTTCTCTGGCATGAGTCTGAATGAGGTTCTGTTGTTCTAACAACCCATCGAGGTTTATATCCACTAGGATCTAGTGATATTGGGGAGAGAGGATGCTGGTTTCACAATGTCTAGTTTATTGTACTTTGATGGAGTCCATGATTATGAACCACATTGCATACTGGCCTTTTGTCCCTCCTCACTCCAACTGTTATGAAACAATTTCAAATGACGAAGGATGTTTACACATTTCTCGGGATTCTGCCATCCACAAGCTGGGCCCTGGAAGCCCAAGGAAGGTTTGGAGTGGGTGGGAAACACACTGTGGACTGAAAGTAGGGATCACTGACCAGATGCATGGCAGCTAGCAGCTTTGGTGCCTATCTGTTTCTCAATCAGCTTCAGGAAGCATGCCATAAGGAATTCTCTCTTATAGGAACTGAATCTCCTCAACAAATGGCAATTCTGTGGAGTTAAATTCCATTTGTTTGTGTTGTATCCATCATGTAAGCAGCCCGAGGCTAGCGGGTCTTATGAGATTTAAGACGTGTCATTAGCTAACAAAGATAAGATCAAAAGTTTAGCTGAATGTTTTCCAAGCAAAACAGATCTCTGATGAAATTTTCACTAAGACAGTCAATGCTTGTTAATAATTTAATGGCAACAATAATGGGGAAAAGAACAAATCATTGGTAATTATAATAAAATATTTCTCTGTCTTTGGAATGCAAATATGTGAATGCAATACTGTTAAATGAGTTCACATCACCAGAGATGAGGCCACATCACATCACTGAGGCCACTTGGAAAAGTTTCCAACGGGCAAAATTTAGGACAATTTGAACTTCAAATGAATTAAAGATAGTAACAGATTTAAGTAACCTATTTAATTAAAAGAGGAAATCATGAATTCATATTGATAGCAATCATTCAATCAGTAAAAGTTTGATGATAAATAGAATAATTTCATAGTCTGAAGGTACTTGCTTGTAAAGCACTGAGTAATTACAATGGGAACAAAGAGTAACTTGCAGTGGAGGATCCCGACAGACACCATTGTGTTGGATTCTGTGATGTGCTGCCCAGAGACTCCTTCAGGAAGGACAGATTTATCCATAGCTGCTGGGATTGATGGCATAAAATGGTCCTTGGTGGGTCAGCCCTCTTTGGGAGTTACCAAAGCTGAAGAAAACTGCCTCATCCAAGGTTATACCTCATTTAGGAGCAGTTCACATCCAACGGGTGATCAACATGGGTGTACAAAGGTCGAGTTCAGGTGCCCCCATAACAAGAGAGCTCTGAAGAGCCGTCCCATCTCCATAGTTCCTCGTGGGGTCAGCTGTGGCCTTTGCAGGTACTACTTGAAGCTCAACTTCTCTTTCTGCCCAATTCTGCTTCCACAGAGGTTAATCCCAAGGGCATTCCATAATCAACTTCTTGTATGCTAATTTCAAAGTCTACTTCCTAGAGAACCCAACTTCTATAGACTGAATATGCGTATTACCCCCAAAATTCATGTCATAGATGCCAAGGCTTCACTTAAACATATACTAGAACATTTGCTAAATAAGGCTTCAGAGTAGCTCATAGAAACACTAGTATTACAGCCCTTTAAACAGTTCGCTAAAAGCTCCACATAACTGACAGTGGGGCCTTTGAGAGGTGTCTAGGCCGTGGGGTGGAGCCCTCATGAATGGGAATGGTGTCTCTATAAAGGAGACCCCAGAGAGATCCCTCACCCTTTCTGCCATGTGAGTACACAGTGAGAAGACAGTCATCTGTGGACCCGTAATTAGGTCCTCACCACACACTAAATCTGTCAGCACCTTGAGTTTGGACTTCCCAGCCTCCAGAACTGTGAGAAATAAATGTTTATTTATAAGCACCCAGTCTACGTTATTTGTTAGCAGCCAGAACAGATTAAGACATTGACCTATAACTCTGCCTTAATCAAGTAATCAAAATTAATTAAGGGGATCTAAAAAAAGTTACGTGCAACCGGGTAGGATTCACCGAGAAGAACTCAGCACCACTTCTGTGATATTTACTGCCAAAGATACATAACCTGATTGTAATCACGAGGAAGCATCAGACAGAAAAACCCAAACTGGGAGGTATTGTACAAAATCACTGCCTTATAATCTGCAAACGTGTCAAGTAACGGAAGTCAAAGAAAGACGACAAAAGTGTTCCAAATTGAAGAAAACTAGAGACGAGACATGACAACAAAATGCAACATGTGATTTTGGACTGGATCCCCTTGCTATAAAGGATATTATTGGGACAACTGGTGCCACTCAAATGGGGTCTGAAGATTAGACGATCATAATGTATCAATTATAATTTCCTGATTTTGGTGGTTATACAGGAGAATGTCTTTGCTCACAGGAAATACACACTGAAGTATTTAAAGTATTCAGTGATGATGGGACATAGGGTTGACAGCTCTCTAGTGGTTCAGGAAGAAAAACAGAAGTTCTTTGTACCACTCGTAAATTTTCTGTAAAGTGGAGTTTGTTTCAATTTTTTTTTTTAAAGTTTTAAACAACAAACAACAGAACAACATGGGTAACCATTGTTTGTACAATTATCTTGTATATCCATGTTCTCCTTTTTAAAATGTTTTTATTTTTTGGCTTTAAAAATTTTTTTAATTTTATATTGGAGCACAGTTTTCTCCTTTTTCTTTTCTTTTTTTAAAAAAAAATCCATCAGTGACGTAGGTCTTTAAGTTTCTTAAGATGAGCAGTAATTTTTGAGCTTCTTCTCTTTGGAACACCTATATCGACTCTTCAAGAATACGTGGTGAAGGGAGCCTCCGAGTTGCCCCACACTAGGCAACATCCTATCTCTCTAGGCTCATCCTTCAAGAAGCATCAGCTCTAAGAGAATATGGGACGGATGAGGAGGAAAATGTCAAGGAGGAGCTCAACTCCTTGCATAGTAATGGAAACGGGATCCAAGGCTGAAGAAATCAATATGGGGGCCGCTACTTAGTAGAGCATTGAAGCAGGGATGGCTGAGCTCCCACAAGGTGAGGTTCACTGTGCCACGCGAATCTAGGGGAAATGAGGCAGAAAGCAAAAGGAGAGTGCGTTCTAACCTCTGAAGATGATTACCTTGTATTTGTGCCCTAGATTAGCTGTGAGTTTTTCCTTGAAATTTTATCATGATGGTTATAAACACAAGTACTGTCTTTGTGAATCATCTTTATTTTTAAAATTTGGCTAACAATCCGCTCAAGTGTCTTTGACATGTTTAAAGCAATTTGTTTCCCAAATATGCAAGTTAGAAAAGATGGAGACGATGGAAAGGAAGTAATGGAGACAGTGTGTCATTTTCTATCACTTGGAAAATATGTTGCACAAATAAAAAAAAGTTGTTTGATGGAAAATGTCACCCTGGCTGTCTCCACTGCTTCATTTCCATCATGTTAGTCAGAAAAACACTGTCTTTGTATAGTTAATTGCTTCAGAATACCAAGGGCTCTTGTCTACCCTGTGCACTATTTTCCAGTGAAAATAGCATATACGTCCACCTGACTTTGAGATGTTGGACCTCTAACGTGGCTTGTCCCTTCGGGAGCCAGTTATGGGGCTGAGAGGGAAAGCTATTTTGTCTTTTTATTTTCCCAGTCAAGGAAACAGGACTTGAAATAGCATTAGTTCTTGCAAGTCCAAATGGAAAGCATGACACCTTCATTGGAAGAGTTGATAACATTGTGCTGACGACTGCTTTCCAAAAAAATCCAGCACGTGTGTTTCTCCCCAGGTCACACCATAGTGAGAAGTGCTGCACACACTTCATTTAGCTGCTGGACTCCTGGACATCTCCGGCCCCAAGATACTCATTCTATGGTGTCTGGTTTAGTCTGCGGGGGCTGTTATGTAAAATACCACTCACTGGGTGGTTTAAATAACAGACGTTCATTTCTCACAGTTCTGGAGGCTGGGAAATCCAAGATCAAGTTTTCTTGCTGTGTTCTCACGTGGTGGGGGAGAGAGAGAGCTCTGGTCTCTCTTCCTCCTCTTAAAAGTATACAAATTCCATCATGGGGCCATACCCTCATGACCTCGTCTAAACCTAATTATTCCCCAAAGGTGCCACGTCCAAACACCGACACTTGTGAATTTGGGGACCAAAACATTCAATCCATAGCAACGTCTCATCCCTCTTCTCCATCCCCTCTCCCTTACTAAAGGCCTTTCAGTTGTCCTGCCCAGACTATACCTTAACCCATCCCCTCATACCTGGTCTCTTCCCTCAAGGAGGAATCAGTGGAATTCAGATCCTGATTACTGGCTGGTCCTAATATTCCTGACCTGGTGCTGGACCTGGGATCTTAAAAAGTCTTGGAAGGACACAGGGTCCACTGAATGGGAACTGAAGACAGGAACCCATCCCCCTCTCCAAGCTGATACAACGAATGGAACTCAGCTATGGTAATTTATTCATTTGAGATGTTAGGGAATTCTTTTCATAGTGAGTAAATATAGAGGTGAGAGGAAGTACAATGTCTTACCAGATATGAAAATTTAAGCAAGAGTGGATTTGTTAGACACTTGCCATTAGCTGTTAGCTAAGACCAGTTCCCTGGATGAGTTGTCAAAGGCTTTTTTACGGGGTGCAGTGTGGAGATGTTTGGTGCCATAAGCCCAGAGGAAGTCCCAGCATAAGTGTTTCTGAGCCACTCAGTGGGTGATGCAAAATTCTTGATATATTTGGCAGACGCTGCCTCAGTTCCCCCATATGCATAAGGTAGATTATAATTGTGACTACCTTCTATGTCTAAACTGCTCACATTGAGAATGATCACACACCTGGTTTCCATGCTGGTCAAGCCACCCTGATGGGACTCTGGCCTATTTATTCCCCTATTTGTTCCAAGTTGCTTTCAGTGCCCACCCTGTCGAGTCGTAGTCTTCTCCCAGGTGATCTGATTGAACATCCAGCTAATTCAAGGCTGCCACCCCTACCCAGAACCCTGAAGGGTTAGAGTACTGTAGCAATACCCTGCACAGCCCCCAAACCAGAGATCAGGAGAGAGGCTTAGCTCTAGTCTGCTGGAGGGCAAAGGTGGTCACCTTCTTACTCAGTCCCCTCGGGTAGCTTGCATCTCTTTGCTCCTGCAGCGAGGAGATGCAGAGGTGCCCATACTGTGCCCCTGATGGCTTGCTGGGGCCCGCTTCCAGCTCTGTGCCGGCTTCTTCTTCCCTTGCCTTGCCTCATCTTGGATGGCTGTTTCTGCTTGACCTCACCTATGCTGGATGAGCTCACTGTCCCCAGTCTGCACTTCCAAAGCTAGATCAACACTACACCCCACTCAGTCCAATGATCTTGGTTACTCTTCTTCTCTTGAAATGGATTTTCTGTGCCCTGTTTGGACACTGATCCCAACTGTTAGCATCACGAGATTGCTCCCTGTTCCCCTGTATGTTCCTCTAGCTGTCTAGTAGCTTCCTCTCACCTCAGCTCTGATTTGACAATCCTATCCAAGGTTGCCCAGCTTATGCTTCTTTTCCTAGCATCCCATCTAGTTAGTCACCTTCCCTCTCAAAAGTGTCCTGGTTTGGAGGACAAACTATAGGCTTAGCCATGGAGCTCCATCAGACCCTGGTCTGGCCTTGGGCGAAAGTATATTTGATCCCTCTGTTGGGCATGGGTAGTTCCCAGATCTATAAAATGAGTGGGCAGAGTGATGGCTAAGATTCCTTCCAGCACCCTAACATTTCTGTTCTGTGATTCTGTGAAATATACCAAGCTTTGGATTGCTTCCCCTTTAACAATGAGCAGATGCACATTGTTAAATGCACAAACATTTAGAGAGGCGTGCTTTTCAGAGCAGCCAGTCCTAACTGGATGCTGGGCAGTTACTCCCGGGCACTTCTCCTCTTTGGCTCTCAGTTTTTGCCTTGAATATAAACACAACCCTCGACATCTTCATTCAACTCATGGTACCCTCCTCTCCTGCATCTCTCTATGTCTGACTCCCCAGGGTTTTCGTCTTTTCTCTCAAAACTTGTTCTTGGACTATGCATCTCACCTCTTTAGGATACCGCCCTCTGCAGAGTGTCGGAGAGTTATTCTTCAAAGCCAAGCTGTGCAAATTTACAAACGGGGGTCAGTTGGGTAGTATTATCTACCCTCATGGAGCATTTTCATTCTGTTAGGGGAGCTTCAGATGTTATGTGTTAATTCAGAGAAGTGACTACAATGGAGGAATTCAACACGCTGCTGCTGGAATACCTTTCACGTCTCATCATAGAGACACTTGCCTCTCTACCTGGCTATAGACTTGGCAGGCAACGATCTGATGTTCATCAACATATGGCTGGTGAACATAATGTGTGAATGAACGAATGAGATTAAAAATTTGTTTTTATTACAACCCATCTTATTATCAGTCTACACATTACTGCCCTGAAGCCTTTGCTTTTTAAGTATATTTGGTTTCACAAAGTGTGAGAATCTGTTCATCTCCAGGTTAGCAGGAAAGCAGAGATAACAGATCTCTTCTCTCCACTCTCCCCACAGGCATTTCTGATGAATAGATAAAGGGGGTGGATATCATCCAAGTCTCTCTTGATCTGTCACGAGCACAGAGACCTACACCATTTATCGAGCCCCCTTTAAACTGTTCTTGAAAACTAATGGTGACTTAATTGCATTTGATCATGTTAATGAGATTCTGATCTTTGACAAAAGATAGTTTTTCAGGGCTCGTGTTTTAATCTGACATGACGAAATGGATGGTTTAGGAAGCGTGACGATCTTGCTGCGTGGAGAATCCAGATGCCACCCGACACATGCAGAGAACCTGAGCTCTGAATCCTAGTTAGTGAAGACGCGTTCTATAAAAGGTGGGCGCATCCTTTGTGGGATGGCCAGAGTAGGTCTCCCACACCACTGCAAGAATGAGTGGTGCCCAAACCCCAAACGCAGCTGTGAGATTTGATTCAGTTAAGGATTCCTTTGTCATTAGAAATATCGGCAGAACAATAAGCTCTTGGACTTCCAAGAAGGCCTTCCTCCCAGCCTGGAGGGTGCACATTTCCTATCCCTGTTGTGAAATTCCCAGTTCCTCGGGATCCATCTCAAGGACTACTTGCCTTGTCCCGAGACCTTAGCTTTCAACTCTAACCTAGGTCCCTCCTGACTGCCCAGCATAGTGACTACCTGCCTCTAGTACACATTTCTAGTAGGTAATTGTATCCGTTCAGCACTTGATTATATACTGTATAGTGATATTCGTTTACTGTTTGTGGACTTCTTCACACTCCAACTATAGTAAGCTCTTTAAAGACATGAATAATGTCTTAAATCCCCCATCTCACATAGTGCCAGACACAGCAGAGGTTTCTGCATCAGAAATTCACTGGACCAGAGATGAGATGAGATGTTATAAAGGCACCGTAACAGAGTGGAAAGGAGGTAGAGAGGAGCCTGAAGAAGCCACAGCAAGACTCCCCGAAGCACATCCAACAGGACAGCAAAGGAACCTCTAAATGCCTAAGCTGGGCTTCAGCCGGAGATGCGACAAAGCATTTACAGCATCCAGCCCAGCTCCCTGAAGCCTGAGGAAACACCTACAGGCAGATACAAAGATGGCTGTACCTACCTCCTGACGGTAATTTGCATTATTCTCCTAACTAAATGAGAAATATCAAAAGGTTCATCCATGGGACCGTGTGTATGTATGAGAGAGAACAAGAGCAGGAGAGAAACAGACAGAAACGGAAGTAAGAGAAATTATAAGAAAGGGTAGAAAAGATCAGAAGGGCTGAGATAATGAGAAGAAAGAAAAGGGGGAAAGGATAGTAAAAGAGAGGTACAGCGGTTTATAGCCTGTCTTATGGTTGTCTAATACCTGTCTGGTTCCAGCTGCTGTTATAGTAATGTTTTATGAAAGTTATACTTCCTTAAGGAACACTATAAACATTTAGCTTTCCTATACAGTTGCAATATTCCAAATAAGCCTGGTAACTGGGTGATCTTATTAGCAAGCAGCTATCACTAAGGAGTTCCAAGAGCTTTCCAGTTGTTCCCTAGTCGGTTCTTACAACATGCTCGCGGAGTAACGAGAGGGCACAGATTATGAATAATTTGTCCACTTTCATCCTTTCTTCAGTGGGTTTTAATTTCAATCAGTTGCTCTCTCTTTTCACGGACTGGAGACTTAAGACCAAGGGATAACAGTGGACACATTCATTTTCATTAAATGTTTTTTTCACCCACCTCTGTCACCCCCAACTTCACAAACTGCAAGAACTTAGAATTTATGTGGAAAAGCCAGAGGATGCCCACACGCTATAATCCCTGAGTTCAGATCACGAGTGCTGGGAGAGTACAGTTTCAGTTATGCGATGCTAGTTAGCCAAGGTTATGAATTCTAATAAGTGAAAGAGGTTAATGTGAGACACAAGTATGGAGATAGAACAGAGAGAGGAGCTAGGGTGAAGGCAAACTCGGGGAATAAGAAAGAGAAGGAGAAAGGAGGGCGGAAGTCAGGAATCTGTGAGCTTTCTCATTCCAACATCCATTGTCCTTTATCTGTGCTCCCCAGAGCACACTACGTGTGATGAGACACACTGACAATTCCGGTACCCTCAGGATACTGAGCTTTGCTGAGAAACTCAAGCTCTGTAGGATGGGATTAGGTCACGAGGCAGGGAAAGGGGGCTCCCTGTAGGTCTCTGGCACTAGAATGTGCCTGGCAATCCCTCCTACTTTGAGACTAAACAGCCTCTGTCACTTCAGCTAGAACTGCGGGCAAATAATTCTGGGCAGAACTTGGTCTGTGGTTTGCCAGGGTTCCTATTTGACTAACTGAGCTGTCAGCATGGATACTGCAGACACGGGAGAGTTTTGTTTGGAGGTTCAGTGGTTGTTATCTTTTCTTGCTGCCAGGAGAGAAAAGACAAGAGAGCAGTGGTCTCCTCTTGGCCTTTTGGACAGCCTTTTCTTATTTAGTAATAGTCCTTCCCTGGAGAGCCTCCCCCAAGCCCGCTGGTGCTAAGGTCCTTAGGGGCTATAACCCTAAAGGGGAGAGATGGCAGTCTTCTTCCATTGCCCTCCCTTCAGACCCAGGATGGAGTGGGGCGTTACAGAGGGCATATTAGTCATGGAGAGCTTGATCCCACAGAAAGCTGCTCGAAGAGTCTGGCTAGGCTGGGACCTCAGCAAATGTCTTCATTTACGGGGGGAACAGTGAGGAAGATCAGAGCAGAACAAATGAATTAATCCACCAAACAATGTAACTGGGATTCATTCTATGCTTTTACTTGACAATGCATTTGTTCTCTTTTAAAGGGCCAAGGTGGACAGGCCACTGGGCTAAGATTCTGATGGTCTGTGGGGAGGCAAGGACAGGCGACCTCCCCTTCACTGCACCATCCTGGGTGAATCATTCACTCCCTGTGAATTTTGTTTTCCAGATTTTCAATGAGGTTTATTCCAACCTCCCACTTCCCAGTTTTGTTGTGAGAATGAAAATGTGCTATCATGTATGTTATCTCCTATAATCCATGAATAGCTGTTGGAAGTATTATAATCCCTTTTTTGTTCAGGTGAGAAAACAGTCACTGAGGGGGTTAAGTGAGACCACCATTGTTCTAAGTGGTGGAACTAGGATGCTGACTGGGGTCTTCCTGACTCCAAATCATCCCCCCTCCACTGCACTACCCCCCAGCCCTTTTATCAAATGAGCTGTCATCCCTGAAATGACTCCAAAGAGCCAGCCACTACAGCATACTGTGCTTCCTCAGACCAAAGTGCATTACTTTACTATAGGTGAGTCTTGTTTGACTATGCAAAGAAAAACACCACCAATTTTACTAGAGGAAAAATCATTCATAATGATGCTTACACGTTTACCTTGTCATCTATTAGTAAGATTTCAAGTCTCTTACTTATGTCCCCAACAATAATCTCAGACCTCCAGTTTATCTTCCTTACCCTGCCACAGTAATCTAAAAATTAAAAACTTAGATCTTTTAAATCTCTGCTTAAAACTCTTCCATAGAGGCTCCTGGCTACTTATAGAAGAACATCTAAACTCCTTATCTAGGTGTACAAGATTGTCAATATGCTTCCAAGTTTTCTTTCGCCACTGACATTTCCCATTTTTTTCCCATTCCACTGGGTCAACCTCTACTCATCCTTTGATACCCAGCTCAAATAGCATTTGCCGGGGGTCTCTACCAACTAGCTGCATGGTCAATCTCTCTCTCCAAGGTGCTTTCCAGGTGTTTTGTCCAAGAGGCTGGCATTGAACTCAACCTCCAGTGTTCAGACTATCCTCTCCAGACTCTTCGAGGGCAAAGGATAAACATATCTTACTACTTTAATACCAATGCAGTGCTTTGCACAAGAAGCCAAATAAAAATCTGGAAAATAAATATATAAATATAAAAAAGGAAAGTAATCATTTTTGAAAAGTTACTGAATATAAATGCCAAATTGATAGAGTTATTTTAATGTTGGCACAAAAAGTGTCAAAAAGAAAAAAACAGATATTATGCTAAGTTACCATAGCGCATTGACTACAAACGCATGCAAATTCCATCATCCACTCTTCTCAGTGTTCTGCAGAATAAAGGTAATTTGCAACTGTAGTTTGGCATTTCCTAGAGTGAGTTCTGCCTTTTCCTAAAGGGTATCATAACAATAAAATAGGGTGGAGTAGTGTTTGCAGTCAAACCATTTTGGGACAGTTAGGCTAAAGAAGATTCTTTTTTTGACTTTGTACCCCCTCAGAGCCTTTAATATACTAATGTGTGTTGGAGCTCTCCAAGGAGAGGCAGGAAACACAGCATGACCCAAATACATTTGACCACAGAACTTTTCTTTTCAAGGAACATCACACATGACGGGTGTTCATAGAGAGCACACTCTGGGTAACACTGTCCTAGATTCTTAGATGCCATTATCAGTCACTTCATAGAAGCACTTAAGAATGAACACGCTGATCGTCGCTGCACAAACACACAGCAGCAAAAATCTGAAGTGACATCCTGTATCAGTGTTGCTTCAGAATCATGAAACAGGTAGCCCATTTTCATCAAAATCCTGCATAAAATAGTGGGAAGAGCACAGGCTAGGGAATTTCTCTACATCTTTCGAGCTGTATGACTTGGGGCAAGACATTTGTCAGCAGAGACACTGTGCTGTGTCTGTGACAGCCAGGGATGGTGATTCTGAAACATAAGTCCACCGGGGTGCTTAGTTTTTAAGGATTTGGGTGATGCTCTCAGATATGAGAGATGGTCCTTTTCCTCCCTAAGCTCCTGTAGCACCTGCTCACCTCCTAGGTCTTTGATAAAGTTGAGGTCATCAGGCATGATAATCAGTTTCCGATCTCTCCACCAAATATACTAACACGCACCCTACCTCTTTTCCAACACCCTCAGAAGATAAAGTCTTCTTCTGTGTCTTCCCCTCATCCAAGCCACTTGACGCTATGCTTCTATTTTTTCCAGCATTCTCCTGAATCTTCAGGGTTCTTCCTCCACTGCCTTCTTCCCTTCTGCCTACATACAAGTTCAAGTACCTCCAGTCCTAAAACAGACACCCAAGACAAAATACCCCTCTTCTTACTCACATTCTTCTCCAGATATCATCTAAATTTTCTTCTCTTCCAAAAAGATTAAACAATTTCCTCTTTAAACACCTAATTCTCTTGGATTTAGTGGCACTGCCCTTCCCTGATGGCCCCTCTACTCATCTGATCACGTGGTCTTTGTCTCCTCCAGGGGTGGCAGCTCCTGGACTGACTCCCTAAAAGTTGATTTTCCCCAAGATTTAAAGCCTCCGTCCACTTCTCACTTGATTTATGTTTTCTGAATGATCTTGCCCATCTATGTATGTATGATACTCAAATTTCCATATATCCAACCCAAACCTCTTCCCTAAGCTTCAGATTGATATATGGGACCATCGATTGGACATATTTACCTGGAAGTCCCTCAAGTACTTCAAACACAGAGGATCAAATAGAACCTCATTTATATCACTACTGTTTCATTGGCAGAGGTCCTATGCGGTGTGATTAGGAGAGAATGCCTGGGCTCGAATTACAGCCCTAGCACTTTCCAGACGTGACCTTGGGTAAGTTCCTTAATCACTGCGAAGATGGAGATAACTACAGTCCAATGCCCAGAGGGGTGCGTGAAGAGTTAAATGGGCAGCATGTGGCACCTCTGCTCAGTACCCTGTGCCAGCAGGTGAGCTGTCAATGGGAGCCACTAGCGTCATTATCACTTCCCACACTCAGTCTTTCTCTCCTGAATTCCCTCCACTCCTTATCTCATCTGGGAGTGCTGGCAGCGCACAAGCCAGCAACCTGGGGCTGTGGCTGACTCTCCTCCCAGTAACTCCATGAAGACTACCAGTCACACGTCCAGCAGATTTTTCCCTCCTAAACGTTTCTCAAATCCCACCTCTCCTCTCCATCTCTACAACCACTGCCTGAATCCAGGCTCTCACCCTCTCTCCTTTGAGCACCTTCTCTCCAGTCTCAAACCCTCCAAATAAGAATCGTTCATGTCACTCCCATCCTGAATACACAGCAGTCTGACACCCCAGCTGGCTCTAGATAGACACTACTCAAGAAATAGGTGAAATAGAAATATTGAAGTCTTGAGGCCATTTCAGTGTCTTAATGGGGTTAATAATGCAGAATATAGGCAGTTGCTGTGGTCCTATTAATGCTTGGGCATGTGATGACTGTACCCATGAATGACCTCCATCATTGTGCTCAGAAAAGGCTGTACTTTTGGACTCCCAGGTTTGCACAGCTGGAAGGGACTTCCAGCACACACCACTGGGTGTCTACCAGCATCCATGCTTAGCTCCCCTTGTCCCTCTCTGAGGAGACTGGAAAAACGAACTACTTTCACAGCTCCTCTTACAGGTAAGGGTAACAAATGAGACATCAATAGTTTGCTGGGGCTTCTGGGAAAACTTTGCTCTTCTGATGAGAGGGGCAGGCTTTGCTGATACCATCCTTCCCCTCTTCTTTCTGAGGTACCCGGAAATATGAACCTGGCACCGTGGGAGCCATTGAGGGACTGAGGAAAAAGATCAAGAGAATGTCTGAGGTGCTGGCCTCGACATCCCTGTGCTCCCGTAATGGGACTCCAGGGAGAAAGGAACTTGCCCAAGAACCCTGCAGCCACTCTGGACGGCTCACTGGGTAGGGGGAGTCTGTTGTTTTGATGGGGGGACAGCTGGTAAGGAAGATAGCTGCAAATTCTTTCCTTGGAATGACTGCCTCAAAGAAGTATCACACAAGTAGGGAGCCCATGCTAAAGTAACAGCAAATTAACACCGCAAGCTGTTCTAGGTTTTCACAGCCCCAGCTACGGGTTAAGGAAACCTGTAATTAACGCTCTGCCCCATGCCTTCCATGATTTGTCATGGCTGCAGGCTCAGGGGTGGAAAGAGAGAAAAGGCCCCACAGATGACCAGGCATATTTTCTAGTCACACCCACCTCCTCAAGTTCATTAACACCTCCCACATAACTCACAGAGATAGCGGTGCACGGCCAGCAACTAATGAACGCAGTTATCAAAGCGCTGAGAGCGTCTGCAGCACAAGCTAGTGAGGCCCTGGCAGAGGAAAGCCAGTAGCTCCCTGTTCACATTCTCTGCTCCGAGAACCCAGTGTACAATGGTTAAATCTGGGACCACCCGAGAGACTATTTACTTGAATATTTAAAAAGAAAGAAGCTTGATTTGAAGGCAGAATCACATATAAATAAGTCCCATGACTCTAAGTTCTGAGGACAGCCACAGAAGAAAACTCCAGGGTATTAAGACATCCCAGCTCATCTTATATAAAGTCACAGGGAAAGACAAAAGAACAATAACAAAGAAATGCAGACTGGAAGCAAATAAGTGTGGTTATTTTCTCCATATTTTCAATACGACGATAGGTCTCTCTCTTCAATAGTTACATTCTTTAAAAGTAGTGCGTAAATTGGTCTTTGTTGATAAACCTAACCGTCTTATAAACACCCTAAAATAAATATTTGAAGAGACTTTTATGTGTCCTTTATTTTTTTACGAAGTATTCTCTTTTCTGTTTTTTAAATCACTTTTTCACATTCTAGCTTTCTTGAAACTGAGGTACACCCACATATCCAAACATTTGCACTGAATTTCATTTCCAGTTCACACTCGACAGTTACCTCTTCTCATCAGAGCAATTACACTTTTAAAGATGGAAGTAGAGTCGATCTACAATGTTGTGTTAGTTTCAGGTGTACAGCAGAGTGATTCAGTATTTTTGCAGCTTATACTCCATTAAATGTTATTACACGATAATGGGTATAATTCCCTCTGCTATACAGTAGAACCTTGTTTGCTCATCTATTTTATATATAGTAATTTGTATCTGTTAATCCCACACCCCTGGTTTGTCTCTTCCCCCTTCTTTCTCCCCTTTGGTAACCACAAGTTTTTTTCTATGTCCGTGAGTCTGTTTCTGTTTTGTATATACATTCATTTGTATTATTTTTTAGATTCTACATATAAAATGATATCATATAGTATTTGTCTTTCTCTGTCTGATTTATTTCATTAGCATAATATTCTCTAGGTCCACCCATGTAGCTGCAAATGGTAGTATTTCATTGTTTTATGGCTAATATTCCATTGTTTGTATATACCACATCTTCTTAATCCAATCATCTGTTGATGGGCATTTGGGTTGCTTCCATGTCTTAGCTATTGTAAACAGTCCTGCTATGAGCAGTAGGGTGTGTTTATCTTTTCTAATTAGTGCTTTGGGGTTCTTTAAAGATATATACTCAGGAGTGGAATTGCTGGATCACATGGTAGTTCTATTTTTAGGTTTGTTTTTTTTTTAAGGAAACTCCGTACTATTTTCCATAGTGGCTATACCAATTTACACTCTCACCAACAGTGTAGGAGGGTCCCCTTTTCTCCACATCCTCTTCAACATTTGTTATTTGTAGATTTTTGCTGTTAGCCATTCTGACAAGTGTGAGATAATGCCTCATTTTGGTTTTGATCTGCATATCTCTAATAACTAGGGGTGTTGAGCATCTTTTCATGTACCTGTTGGCAGTCTGTATATCTTCTTTGGAAAAATGGCTATTCAAGTCTTCTGCCATTTTTGATTGGATTGTGGGGGGGGGGTGACATTGAGTTTTATGAGATATGCTGTTTTTTAAAATACATAGATTTTTTTATCTCAAAGGCAAATTTGCTATGCTTTCCCTCCCCCACCTTTTTGCTGAAGGAACAAAAGACATTTTATAAAAATGTCTTTTTATAAAAAGAGAAGACTTTAAATGCTTACTGTAGTGGATTCTGTGGTCTGCCACCTAGACCTTTTGTGTTTAGGACACAGGCATCCTTGCCCCGATGCTGGGAACGCTGGTGGCTCACAGCTCTCATTGAACTGGTCTCATGGGTTTACCCTCAGCCATGGAGACCCAACTACACCAATTTTTCCCTCCCTGGGGGTAGCTTGTAGCCAATGACCATCAATGCTAGAGTATAAATGACCCATGCCCTTGCCCCAAGACTGGACAACTCTAAAGATACAATCCAGCTCTAGAGCTCACCATGGGATCCACTGAAACATTTGTTCATTGGAGTTCAACCCCACTCTCTGCCCAACACTGATCCCTTCACTCCCACACTGATGTTGACCCTGAGAGTGCTCCCCAGTAAACTCATTCCACACAAATCTCCTTCTCAGAGTTTGCTTCCTGGAAACCCAATCTAAGACATTCATCTTATTCTTCCTAAGACTTTCATTATTCTAGTTATTTTATGAATGGGTGTGGGAGAAGATCTGAGACCTCAGCCAAGTCCAGTTCAGGGACAGAGCTTCCCCGTCCTCTTCTCACTGCCCTAAATATTTGGCTATAAAGGTGAAGGTAAAAATTCCCATTAAGTTGGAACAAAACTACGGGTATTTACTGAAACGCATGGAGTGATCCTTTTACTAAAAATGTGTCAAGGACATTTTAATCATATCTAGTCCAAACAAGCATGTACACGCACACACGTATATACAAAAGAAAGAGAAATGAACTTAGGGAAAGAAATAAAAATAAATTTTCATCATATTTTAAAATATTGTTTAAAAAATTATCTGTGGATTCTTCTCACCTGAAGTACCCATTATTAAAAAATATTAACAATAAGAGTCTGTTCCCTAAATTAAATTGGAGTTATTTCACTTTGCCTAACACACAGGAACAGTAATTTCGTTTTCCCTTTTCTTTTCGCACAACTGGGATAACAAACAATTCTGTGTAGAACCCAAGCACTGCACTGATGTTGTTTATTCTGACTCTCAGGGATCTCTTTTCTCCTCTCCCCCTTCTATTCTGTCTTCAACTAATTTTCCCACATTTATATACAAATTTGCATTGTAAATTCAAGTAAGCACAAACCATGTTCCTCAAGTGATCGGTGGCCATAGATTTTTTTTCCCAAGGAGGTATTTTTAGTTTTAATTTTATTACATTTAATTTCTTTATATTTATTCCCACAGGTCAATGATTTTACATAGATGCCTCCATATAATCATATCATGGTCACTTTGTTTCCTCCCTTTCTTGCTTGGTTCCCTTTCCTTTTGCTTCTCTTGCCTTTATTTTGGCAGTATTTCCAACATGGAACCCGTATCAACACCAGTGTGTGTGCTTCATATTCTTTTCTGAACTCACAGTATTGATCTACGCACATATACATTTACACACACATGTACAGAAGATCTTATGTACACCCTTCTACATTTTGTTTTCTCACTCACTACCTCTCTTAAAGTCACCTGGCATGGGTCAAATGCACAACCCATTAGGTGACCATATCACAGTATTTTCAACCATTCCACTAATGAGAGTTCTTTACTTTTAGGGTTTTATTTGTCACCATACACAACGCTGCAGTAATAATACCCACTTTTTAAAAGTGGATTTTAAGATTTTAGATATCATTGGTATAGATTTTTAAGACTGGAATTGCTAGGTCAAAGCTCATATGTATTTCTAATATAACAGATATACCAAATTGCTTTCTAAAAACCTTATTAAATTACACATATATCAGCCCTGTATGCTTTTCTCTACGTACACATTAACATTTTATGCCAATTGTATTCACTTTTATTTATACCAGATTTTTCCTGATTAGGCAAATAGTATGTTGATGTTTGGCATTATATCAGACCCATCTTAGAGCATAGAGTGGTCCAGGGGTTGGATGTAATCCCAGCTCCAGCCAACTGTTAAAGTATGATTCCAGGAAATAACACAACTATACCTTACCCTTCCTCCATTATGACCCATGGTATCATGACTGTCATGAAAGGGGCTTGCACATGGCACTCACCAATGACATATTCCACCCTGAAGAGGTCCCTTCTAGGGTTATAGGGACGATTGAAGTCGATCTGGATGTAGAAAGACTGTCCTCTACGTACAATCAGCTTGTTGTTGCTGTATTTGTCGGTGTGGTGATCCACTTTGTTGCTGTCCCATCTCTCCTTGAACAGGTGAACACCCGTAACATTAAGGTAGTCTATACACAAAGAAAACAATCAAGAGAAACCATTGAGTAACTTTGGTTTAAACACAAACTCGAAAAACAAGACTATTTTCCTGAAGACGCAAGGTAGTAAGGTTTATTAGATAAAACGCTATACAGGGGGCTGGTAGATTTGGGAGCCAGTCTCTTGTGACAGCCTTGTTTTCAAAGGAGATTTTTTTAAAAGCATTTTCCCCTTCTGATCTCATCTCAGACCACACGGCACTCACTTTGGGATAATAAAGCTGTGTTGATAATGCCTATCAATAGGTCTAGATACAGAGGAACTGGCACCCGAGTTCAAGGCTTCACTTCCGAGTCTCACGTTGGTTTACGTTATGTCAGGTGCTTCCCACGATGACTACAGCCTCCACACGTTGGGATAAGCAGGGGATGCCACTTCAATTTTCTTAGCTTTAAAAAGGGAGGAATCAAATCTGACAAAGCCTGCAAGGGATGTTCTAAGGACAAAGTTGATCATCAGTCCAAAATTCTCCTCTTACTTCAGGGAAGGTCAACCCACAGCCCCCTTCTTTAATTCTAAAAGTAGATCTTGTCCTTCAAAGGCAGGAAACAGAGGGAACAGGCATGGAGGAAGGGTACCAGCATTCCTATGAGGTAGGTAGGATTGCTTCCACTTTGCACAGGCTGAAACAAGACTCAATTTCCCTGGCTACTAAACAGCCAATCTGGAAGCAAACCCTGGTGTGACGCCGAAATCTACAGGCTTTTCCTCTGATTTTTGGAATCGGGAGTGTAAGTGTCAGTTATATATTTACCTGAGACACGATAGCGCTGGATAAAAGTTAGATGTCCTCTTGCTTTTTTCCCATTCCCTCTGCAAATGATCACTGAATGTGAAGATAACTCTAACTACCTGTCTACACTGCAGTTTAGAAGATCTAGTCTAAAGACAGATTTCTGTGTATGCATTTGGAGTTCTAAAGGGGCACTGGAGAGAGAAGGCTGGGCGAGGTGGCGGGTGTGCACTGGCCTCTTGCCTTCCCTCCCTTTTCCTGACCTTGACTGCTGCATGGTTTGTCCTCATGGCCGTGAACTCAGTGTACACAGAGAGCTGGGGCTTCACCCTGAAAGGGCTCAGTGATTTCCTCCGCTTTTACACAGGAATCCTGTGCAGGACCCCTGGTGCTCTCTGGCCTCATTTTTTCTCAATAGGCAAAATGGAGAAATTGGGTTCATTAAGGTACTCTATAGGTCTAAAGTCTAGGAGTCCCTGCAACACCCTTGATGAATTCAAAGTCCAGGTAATCCTGAGTTTGAATCTCAGGTCTCATAATTACTTAGGTAAGGGATGTTGCCTCTCAGAAGCTGAGTTTTCTCACCTTTAAAATGAAGATACTAATATCTTGAGAATTTCTACAAAGATTCAATGACCTAACAGCGCAATGGGTCTGACTCTATGCCTGGTGCACAGTGGGACCAGAGGCTTCCTTCGAGCTTGCTGACTATGAACTGCCATGGTGCCACTTCTTACATGGTGCTCAATGGACTATCCTGACGGCAACATTGTAGCAAACAGAAAGTGCAAGATGCAATTTTATTTTTGCTTCATCTCAGAACCCTGTAGTACATGGTCCCCTGAAGGGCAGTTTCCTTCCGTTATGCTGTGATGTGAAGAGGTTTATTTCTATAGCTCTCTCTTCCAAGCTGCCTTCCTCCTAAGTTCTCTGGTCTTATTAAGGTCACACTCCCCAGTGCTAAACCAGCTTCAGAAAGAGCTGGAGAATCATAAACGTCCCAACTGAGAAGAGCCTTAGTAATCAACTCATCTGGCCCTCTTTCTTAGCACCATGACTTTTAATAATGTTTTGTTTTATTTTTTAAAAATGTCTAAAAACCTAACTCCTCAGAAAAGGGTTTAATCAGCTCTCCATTCATCAGCACCAATGGAAGGAATATACTGATACTGCACTGTCACAGACTCTCAGAGGGCAAAGGTACTTTCTGGACCATCTGGTAGACCTGCTATGTATTGCATGAAACATCTCCATGAAAATCCTAATACTTAGGCTTTTAGCCTCCATCTGAACTGGGAACCCACTATCTTATAAAGCAAACAGGCCATTTTTAAACCACCCAATTATTTGAAAAATCCTTATAAGATGAACTGACATCTTTTTCCCTGTAATTTTTCTAACCATAGATCCTGGTTCCAACTTCTGCGTAAATATAGAATAAGTTCTATTCATTTCATCTGGCACTCTTTTGGTATATGAAGACTATTGTTAGGGTTTCTCTGAGTAAAACATTCTCCACATCTTCAACTGTTCTTTAAGAAATTATTTCCAGACCTTCTACCCATTACTGTGTTCTGAAATATACATATTCCATTTTACGTATTTCTCTCTTATAGCGTTTTTCCTAGAATTAAGTACATTACTCTGGTTATGGTTTTTCCAATGAAAACCAATGAGACCACTGAATCTTTCAAAATAAATAGTATATTTCTATGATTTCAATCCAAGATACCATTAGTGTTTTGAATACTCTTTTTTTTTTTTTTGCGGTACGTGGGCCTCTCACTGCTGTGGCCTCTCCTGTTGCGGAGCACAGGCTCCAGACGCGCAGACTCAGCGGCCATGGCTCACGGGCCCAGCCGCTCCGTGGCATGTGGGATCTTCCCGGACCGGGGCACGAACCCGTGTCCCCTGCATCGGCAGGCGGACTCTCAACCACTGCGCCACCAGGGAAGCCCTGGATACTCTTATTGTTGATTTACATTAAGCATCTGATGAAGCAAAATGCTTAAAAATACATTCTGATGTCACTTCTACCAGTAGTGGATTAAAACTCAGTCCAGACCCCTATAAGTCATTTTCTCATGTTGTTATTCAGCCATTTCTATCAATGCAACTGTTTTTTTCTTTTTAGCTCAGTTTTAAGGCCTTACATGTATTCACATTAAATTTCGTCCTGTTGTATTTGGTTAATTGCTCTGAATTCTTAAGATAACTTTAGACCCTAAGTATATATTCACTATATTAACATCCTCCCTAATTTCCTGTCCTCCAGGAATTTCATAAGTGTGCTATTTTATGTTGCCATTCAAGACATGGATATAGATGTTGATTAGGACACCACCAAATAAATGCAACTTAAGTAAATGCACAGTGGTGGATACTGAAGAGTGAACAGGTAATTATGATATAGTGTCATGAACACCCTGACAAAGGAAGTATAGGAGTCTGAGTAGGGGAGGGTTTCTGGCTAGGAGCCCCTAACCCAGATTGGGGGGGGGGTGATTAAGGAAGCTTTCTGGAGGAAGTGAGGTATAAGCAGGGGTCAGGAAGCTGAGCAAGTTTTCCAGGTAAAAAGAGAGGTGGGGAAGAGGGGAGGATGAGTGAAGACTGAGGAGAGAGAGTGCGTGGTTTACTTTAAAAGCTGAAAGGTGATTGGTTGGCCAGAGCGTAGCAGTGGGACCACAGTGGAAGGGAAGGCAGGAGCTGCTCCTGCAGGCCTTGCAGACCGTGTTAAGGAACGTGGACTCTAATTGCATTAGGGATCCAGTGAAGAATCTGAAAGAGCAAACGGACATGGTTAGATTTGTGCCTGTGCAAACGTAAACTGCTTCTTCCAGTGACAGAGGGGAAAACGGATTGGGCGGTGGCAGTGCTGGAATTCCAGGTGAGGGGTGGGGAGCGTCCAGTCTGCCTGTAGGGAGTGAATGCCCTGGTCCTGGCGCACTGCCTTAACAAGACGTAGTTTAGGTTGAAAGAGCCTTCTCATCACCTAGGCTCCATTCGCCACAAACAGGAAAGGAATTTGCTTCTCCCTGTCCAAGCCCAGTTCCTCACAGAACAGAACAGAACAGAGCAGCTCATTGCTAAGCTACTTTTTTTTTTTTTTTTTGGTTTTGAGAGAGATATTGTAGATGGAAACTTGGCAGCCTGCTCTTTCAAAGTGACAGCTTTCAAAAGTCTACCTAACGCAATTTAGCTTAATTCCAAAACATCAGAAAATAGACTGCTAAAGAAAAAATCTCTCCTCATGAGCCAGCTGCCTCCCTGTCTTCCTACCCTTCCCCTAATATGAAAAAAGTGGATTAAAAGTGGATTATTTTCACCTTAGCTGGTAAAGATATTCTTCAGAGAATGATTATACCTGTCACAGATGGAACCTTTAAATAAGTTAAATGTTTAGGTTCATATCCTAGGAATTCCCTAGTGAACTGAGATCTCTATGCAATCTTTGGTAATATTATTACCAAACTATAGGTGTAAATACTGTCCATGAGGAGGTAGCTCTGTTTATTGTGAAAACAACAGGGTGAAGTTTCCTTTCTCATATTCCTTTTGGACACCCAGAATTTTAAACTTTCATTAACTTGAATCCTTAAAAACATTTTCTTAAACAGCTTATTGTTTTCAACCGTTGCTATTAAAATATCCTGTACTCTGTATAAGAAATGCTCAGCGGAAGCTAGAAAGAGAGAAATGAGTCTAACACCTCCAGGGACGAAAATCCCTCTATATTTCTATTTCTCTATTGGTCTATTTCTCCTCTAGCCGGAAGTATCTCAACAGCCTCCAAATGTGTCTCCTTCTCTCCATTTTCTCCTATTATTTTTATAAACATAATTCTGATTCTGTCATTTGCTATTTAGAATCCTTTGCAAGTCCCCCGTATCTGCAGGAGGAAAGGTAAGGTCTTCAAGGCCTGTTAGGATGTGATCCCTGCTTACTTTTCTCAGGCTCATCTCCCCTCTCTTGTCCTCACTACTTGACACACACTGTGCTCTCTGCTAGAAATGCCCTTCCAGGCACTTGTCTGCCCGGGGCACGCCTACCTATCGTCTAAGACCTAACTCAGGTGTCCTGTGTTTACGAAACCTTCCTCGTCTCCTTTCCCACTCCACCGACACCACTGGTCATTCCTTTTCTTTGTTTGTTTCATCTACTAGGTGGACAGTTGCTTGAGGCCAGGTATTGACTTGTTCATTTTTGTGTCCCCAGAGAAAGACTGGGATCGTTCCCGACACAATCATTAAACATTTTCCCACAAATCAAGTGGAAAGTGTGAACTGGTTCTATACAACATCGTTTCTTAATCATACATTGAAGGCCTGTTTTATTCTTTCAATAACCTCGAATCCAGAGAGGTTTACTCTGCACAAAGGCGAGATGGATGACTAACTAGTCAGTTAGTTGATTTTGTTCTGACGCGGAGTCGTGGGAGGGAGGAGACGATCAGAAAGGCACAGACCCCATTACCCTGAAAAATACTAGATCCCACTTGCATTTGATTTTTTTTATAGATCTAGCTTGCTTTCCAGTTTGAATTCAAATTGCATTAGACCTGCCAAGTGAGTATTATAATTACTACTGCAAATTGATCACCTACTGTTAATAACACAGAGTCAAACCAGCCCAAGAATATAAGGTTATCTTCCGGAACATCTCCTGCTAAAATAACCTTCCAGACCTGGAAGGCTCTAGAGAGATTTTCAGAAACACCAAATGAGCATGCGAAACATTAGAGATGGATGCAAATCCAAACAATCTGAGGGGATTTTCAGATATTTTTCTCGGCTACAATTGAGTTCAAAGGGGGCATTAAGGATCCCTAAAAACACAGGAGGACATCAAACACCTCCATGGACTGGCTGGTCCCATCTCCGGGGTTCCACCGTCACCTCAAATATCTCAATGTTTCTTAAATCTCATGCTGCCACATGGGAGGGACCTTATGTACGTTTGTACATTTTGAAATACAGGCAAAAATAATTCTTAACCAAATAGTCACTGAAGTTGTGAATTAAAGGTATTACACACGCTCAATATATATTATATACATCGATTGCCACAAGACTGTTCAAAGCGAAAAATCTGGCATTTTCCCTCTCTTGCCTCTCTGCCCTTCTCAGTCAATTTCACAAGAGTCGCATGCTAACGGGACACTTTGGAAAGCTTCCATGTAACAAATGTGGAGAGTTTGTCTTAGGGCTTTGTTATCCTGGAGGCAGTCATCCTCAGGCAAGATCACGAGGTACAAGCCCTCCACTAGTGGCCACTGAGGAAACTGCAAGAAGACGGCACTTAAACCCACGTGATTAGGTCTTAGCAGGGACTTGGGGACAACTTGAAAGACTTAGTCCCAGGACACCCACTTTTAGTACAATTAAACAGAGATTTGAAATGTGCAGGATAACTGGGAAATGGACCTCCTTGATCAAGACAGTGTTCTTTTTCCTCTGTTCTACTCATCGGGGCCTTACTGCTATACTTCCTGGGTTCAGAGGTCCTATCTTCAGAGCATGTAGCACTTAGCTCATCTGTATGAGAACTACGAAATGGATGCGTGTTTAAGAAACCTGGAACCTGTTAATAATAATAAGGTTACAATGACTCTAGGGCTGATGAGTCATTAATTTCTCAAGGGATTGATTTTTCACTGGACACACATTCCTATGCCAGGGCCTGTATTACGTACCCCAGAATGTCACTTGGATTGTGGACACATATGACTGCCAAGCAAATAATGACTGATCTTTCAAAATAATTCAGTTCAAACTAACTCCCCACCTCTGCCTCCAAAAAATAAGTAACCAAAAAACCAGTATCCCAGATTTTTAAAAAGTGTCCTACCTGCTCAAGTTCTTTGGCAGTTTTCTTACTGGCAACATTTTGGTTCATTTTAATTCTATGGGGGCTGCAGGCTCGCACATATCCCCCTTAGAATCAAGGTTCCCTTGGGTGGGTTCCTGACCTTGCAGAGGTATGATAAGCTGCACATTCTGAATCAATGAGCATGCATTGATTGGGTATTCTCACAGCCACTGGTCATTCGATCCTCACGGCAACTGTGGAGTAGGTATTGCTCCCATTTTGCTGATGGGGAAACTGAGGCTCAGAACACTTACATGACTTTCTGGGGGTCCCAGGGTGAGCAAATGACAGATGTGGGACAGGACCCCGGGTCTCTTGAGTCCTGGACCAGGGGACACTTTGCTACACCTCACTGCCTCAGTGCTGCCTCCCATTTCTCCTGTGCCCCTTTCTCTTTCTGCTCCCCCCCCAATTCTTCCAGCACTTTGCCCCCCTCTCCTGGGTCCCAGAGTCTTCTCTGCTAGAGGGGAATTTTGCTAGAAAACTGAATACACCAAGATAACTTGCTTGGTAATTTGACATCTGTACACTTTCCAATTTTATTTGCATTTAAAAAGAAGGAAGGAAGGAAGGAAGGAAGGAAGGAAGGAAGGAAGGGAGGGAGGGAGGGAGGGAGGGAGGGAGGGAGGAAGACTCCTAGACTGAGAAGTGAAGGAGTAAACACCAAGTGCTTACATTGGTTTCCATTTCCCAGCCTATAACATGGGGATTTAGATGAGTTGACTAGCAAGTCCTTTAAAACTCATTTCTGTGGTTCTAATGGTGGCGTTTTAGAGAGTGCAGCAGCTAGTAGGGACAGAGCTCGGAACTCCAAGTTCACACCTTGTCTTGGTCCCTCGACTCAACCGAAGATGCCCTTCAGTTCCGTGAGCCCCCTGCTCCCAGTTTGGATGGTACCCCACGGGTGGTACTGGATATCTCTCTGTCTTCGCAATTGGATATCACACCGTCCAGACATGATACTAACACAATCAAACTTGCCCACCAGACCCAGGCTGTTCTCTGACTTTCTGGGTTTGTTCGTAATCCACATTGTCCTTTCCCTTTGCTTTCAACCTCTGGTCTCTTTCGGACAAGGCAGATTAACCACACACACAGGGTGATCGTGGGCACCTACCCCTACAAGTGGGTGTTTACCCCCCAGTGAAAGCACACAGAGCCCCTCAGGAGCAAAAGTGGGTTTGGGTGCATGTGTGCAACTGACAAAATGTGCTCCCGCTGGATGCCGTTCAGGGACGTGAGTCTGAATGTCCCTGCCATGGCCCAAGGGAGCGGTGTCTGTGTCACCAAGCCACTGCTGGTAACTGGGTCCCGTCACAGCTGACAGGGCTGAGTGGAGGTCAGCGGCTGGCGGCTGCTCCCAGAGCAGGTCCCTCCGGATGGGCGGAGACAAGAGCAGGGGAAGCAGCTTGCCTCACCTGCCCCCCAGCCTGCTCTGGAGAGAAGCAGAGGGCTTCCATCCCCATTACCGTCAGGGTCCAGCATCTCTCACCAGCTCTGAGACTCACAGCGATGGATGCGGGGACGGGGCAGGAAGGAGGTGTGAGCTAGACAATCACAAAAGCCACAGTGTTTTGGAAGTGGAAACTTCCAGCTAGAGAACATTCTTAAAAATAAAACAGTAGGGCTGGAAGAGGACTCCGCTAATGCCCTTGTTTTGCAGAGGTGACTTCCTTGAGATTACAAAGCCATTAAGTGGCAGAACTGGGACAAGGATCCTGGCCTTTTACCACTCAAAAGAGGGTTTGGGAGGCCCTTTCTTTAAAGCCAGAGACTGGTCGTGGACCAGTGTTTGTGGGAGCTCGGTGGAGACAGAGGGTGCTGAGCCAGCACCCGCAGGGAAGGCCGGCCGTGGCGGCCCAGGAGGTGACTGTACCTTGCAGGTTGAAGCCCCGGGGCACCAGCCCATGAAGCTCCATGGTGGGGGGATCATTCTCTGATGCGTTGGAGGTGTTGGGGGGGATGGCTCTCCTGCCTCCAAAGGTGGCCCCCGAGGACTCCGACATTCTCAGCCTCACAGGCTCCTTGAGGGGAGAAAAGGAGGCACGGAAAGGAAGGTGAAGCCAGTTGCATTTGTGATAAGGACTCAGAAACAGGGAGACACATCTGTCTGTGACGACTCTAGAACAACACATTTTGAGTTTCGCATAAATGAACCCTGAGACGTGGCAGGAAGGATGAGTCTAATGATGGAGTACGGTTCCCCAAGGATCTCGGGGAGATTTCGTGTTTGTCAAAACATATGGAAAGCAGAAGAAAGAGGGCTTATTTGAAGAAATGAAAAACGTAAAAGATTTTGGAAAGCAGGGTCTTTTTCTCATTCCCCCTAAAGGCAATCTCTTGAAAGAAACGTTTGCTATCCTATGCAGGTATCTCTGCCCATTTTATATAGACTTATGAGGCTTACGTCACTATAAGAATAAACTCATACACCCATGTCCAGATCAGTGGCAGAGTTACCTGCAGAGCCAGATCCAGAGAGGATCATGGCATCCTCTCAAGCATTCATGTCTGCAAGTTAATTCAGCCAATATTTATCGAGCCCCCCCATGCATTCTGGGCACTTGGGGTACATCTGAGAACAAAACAGGAGGATGCTTGAATTGAAAGCTTCCAGTCTAGGCGGGGTACGGATGAGCCCACCAAGATTCTTAAGTGAACTCGCTCGGTAGGGTGTGAGAAGGTGGTCGCTGCCTTGGGGTCAGGACCACAGGAGGCGGGACAAGGGAGGTGAGATTTGGGGTAGGTGAGGCAGAGGCCACTGCAATATTAAATAGGGCTGTAAATAGCCCGCTCGCTAAACTTACTGGGTCAGCTAACACTGCCCTTGCTCCACGCCTGCTTCCCCTTCCTTTGGAGTTTGTGTGGACAAACAACCCGTTTAATCACCACACCTCCCCGTCGGGGTCTTGTTGACCAACAGACCAGATGAAGGGAGATCTTGTTTCTGGCTCCAATGAAGCTTTCCCCTTGATCACCTGGATTACCCAGTCACGACTCTGTTTCTTCGGCTGTTTTCCGCACCCTCAGAAGATGAGAAGTAGCCCTTACAGAGGCGAGGGGAGTAGACTGTCCCAGAAATGTGTGGAGCGAAAATGGAGCACAGCTGGAGCCCCTTCCTAAGGCACTGGGGCTTGGAAGCAGACAGTAGCGTTTGGAAGTGTAAAGTCTGGGTGGGTATCCAGAAATACCTGCGGCCAGATTTACAGGCTCTGGCGGGTTAAGGGGTGGGGGGAGGGGAGAGAGAAGGGTTACGGATAGAGAGAAGGCAGGAAAAAGCCTTCCTCTGGTGGGGAGTGGCTGGGGTGGGCTGCAGGGCTGCTAGCGGAGGGGAATGTTTGGACAGAGCAGTGCGGTGGCCCGCTGGGAGAGAGAACCATTAAAGCAGAGACTGGGGCGCCCCAGGTGCTGCCCGGGTGCAGGCCAGGCTGGGTGAGCGCAGGTGGGCAGAAGCGCCCCCTTCTTGTCAGGTCTGGGCTGGGGCAGGTGCTCCAGTTCGGCTGCCTGCGGCTGGGGGGATGGGGTGCCAGCGATGGAGAGCGGAGCTGGACCACTCGCAGTGCCAGCCAAGCAGGTGTTCTTACCTGGCCCTGCCTGCCCCCTCTGCAACCTTCTGCATTCTCTCTCCATAGTCCGCTCCCCTGAAGAAAGGGGTGGGGCTGTCCTTTGGGGGAGCACCCCAGGTGCCCCTTTTCAGGCAGCAGCGCCTTTAGGGAAGCTTCGTGGGATGCCTGAGAGAAGGCCTGCTCGGAAGTGGGGCTGCGTAGATGCGGAGTAAGGGGCGAAACGGAACTGGACGCTGGGGCTGCTCCCGATACCCGCTGCCCCGCACTCCGGGCACCAACTGACGGATCGGCCCGGAAACCCAGGGGCAGGAGGTGGACGCAGGGCTGCGGGATGCCCCGGCAGAAGGGGCGGCTGCTTACCTGCGGTTCCCTCCCGAAGTGTCCCAGCGCAGGCTGGCTTTGGGCGTCTCTGGAGTACTCCCTCCAAAGGACACAGGCTAAACGACAGGAAACTTAGCTCTTAAATAACTTCCTAAGGACCCCCCCCCCCCCGCTTCCTCCCCCCATCCCGCAGCGTTTTCTCCTCCCCCTTCTCGAAGGCTGGCGAAGCAGCAGCGTCTCTGGGACTTGCTGGTCACCCAGCCATGCTGCTGTTATTCCGGCATGACCCCCCCCCCGGCCCCCCTTTCTCCCAGTTTCCAACCTGGTGGCTGGGAGCCCCGGGCAGAGTGCCCTGCAGTGCCCGGCAGACTCCGCCCCCTTCCCCTCTCCCACTTTGGTCAGAAGGCTGGGAAGGAGGGGTCTTCCTGCACAAGGGAACGTTTTCGCCCTCCAGGATTCCGAGGGCGGCTGGTGCGGCTTGGCAGGAGGGAGGGTCTGCCCTCCTACAGACAAGTAACGGACAGCTGTGACCACGCACAGCAAGGAACGTGTCCTTGTTGGGTAAATAAAGCTGAGGGGCATGGGCTACATTCCTGAACCATCCACAGAGCCTCGCCACCATCTAACCACAAGATTTCCTGCCCGGGGTGGGGGTGGGGGGATGCCCAGCTGGAGGGAAGATGAGTAAATACCTTTCAGAGTGTTACAAAAATTAGAAAATAACTTTTTTTTTTTTTTCTGAAAACCATTTTGGTTTCTTTTCAAATAATAGAAGAAAAAGAAAAGAAAAATTTCCTTCTAAAATTTTCCATACTTTCTTTTCCTCTGAGTCTTTATATCTCTATAGACTCCTATTTCCAGTCGTGGCTATCTCTAACCTTCTTTACTGTCTCCGTATTTCTGACCCTGTCACTTGATCTAATTTACTAGGGAAAAAAAACGATGCCACTGTTTAAGAATTCTCTCAGTTTTTTGCTACCAAATCTATGCACTCGCCTGCAAACTTACCCATCTTTTCCCTGTTTCTTCTTATTACTACAGTAGAAAGGTTCCCACCTTGTCCGTGGCCAAGTGCGCTGTGTCCCCCCTTTGCCTGTGTTCCCTGTCACCTTCTTCAGGGCCTTGCTGTGCGGCTTCTCCACTCTCCCTCCTGTACCTTCAGGCTCCCTGTCTCTAGCAGTTCCCTCCCATCAGCATGTATTCAATTTCAAGTCTCTTTAGTATTTTAAGAAACCCTTGCTCAACCCACATCCCCCAGCTATCGTTCCTTCTCTCCCCTCTTCGTTGCCAGCTTCTGCCCCCATCATTCTACGGAAACTGTAGTTCAGGGTCATCCATGGCCGTTGCTAGATCCAAAGGACAGGATCCAGTTCCCATCTACTTAACCTTTGGAGGCGCTGAACTCTGTTGCCCACCCTCGCCTTGAAGGTCTTTCCCCCGGGCCTCTGAGAGATGCGCTCTCTAGAGTTCCTCCATAGGCTACACAGACTCCCTTGATGATTTCAGCAACTGCCATGATTTCAGTTTCCATCCTGACTTCTCCCACATCTAGGTCTTTAGTCATAATCTTTCCAGAGCTTCAGAGTCCCCTCTCTAACTGCCTACCAGCCATCTTCACTTGGCATGTCCCAACAATAACTTGCAGCTCATCATGTCTAAGATGAGATATATAATCTTCCCTAAAATCCTGGACCAGGAGTGTCCTGGATTCCTAGCTACCCTTGCCCACGTGGTCAGCCCTACACCCTCCAGATCAGGTTACACAGTTGCCAGGTCCCCCTGGGATTCCTGGCTGTGTTGTGCCTTTGGGACAGGCTTGCTACCCTCAAAACCACTACCACAGTGACACTTCTGGCCTGAGACTCACTGATTATTGTGTGAACATGCATACGTGCTGGTTAACTTTCTAACTCTACCAAACCACCAGGCGAGGAGAGTGAAGCACACGATGGCTTTCTCTTGCCCAACAAATAGTGTCAGTAACAGAGTGCCCGAGGGGACCACGCCGTAGCATGGGTGGTTGAAGCCCACCCACATCACAGACCCTTTGCCCACAGTCCTGGGTCTTAGAAATCAGCACAAAGTTTTCTGACCATACGGTGAGCCTTTGCTGGGTGAGAAAATGTGACCTCTGCAGGGGCAGCTGGGTGCATACACTCAGGTCTAAGGTGTCTTGTCTCTGAACATCATTTGCTTGGCATGGAGGTGGCACAGGGTATGTATTTAAGGAATGTAGCAGCTGGTGTTCAGCTAGGAAAACAAAAATGACTTGAGGTATTTTTAAAAGAGGGAATTTAACGCAGAAGATTGGTTACACAGGTGATGGAAAAGACAAGGTGACAAGTAGGGGCAGATGAGGCAGCAAGAGCAGGGAGGACGTGGCATCAACACGGCATGTGGGCTGGGGTTGCGTGGCCGAGACTGGAACCGCCAGACCTCCACCCTTTCCCAGAAACACTGTCTGGGCTCCCGTAGGAGGAAGGACCCCTCTAGCTCGTTTCTTTCTTCTCCGTCCTCACTCCCTCCACTGTCTCCCACTTGCCGCAGTCAGTTACAGTCAGTCAACGAAGGGGTCAGGGAAACACAACCTGCAGAGATGGCGTCACCATGCCTGTGATGGGGGGAAGGGCCCCAAGACCACCCGAGGTTCAATGAATCACAAGGTGGACCCGCCAGCCTGTCATCCTCACCGCTATGATTTAGGACAGCAAGAAGGTACAAAGCAAAATCAGCAAAGGGAAAAAGCACATGGGGCAAAGGCCAAAGGAAGCCGGGTACAAAGTCACAACGGTCCTCACCTGCGGGAGTCGCACAGCCCACGCTTGGCTCCCAGCTACACACTGTGACGACACGTGTGAAATGGCGTCACCAGGGAGACCATCAGAGACCCAGAGCCCACGAGTTTTATTGGAGCTGCTCACAGAGGCCCCCTCTGCCTGGCACGGACGAGTCTGCAGGCTCCCAGGAGGAAGCAGGCGCTCGACATAAACCACCCCGACTGTACAACGTAGGCACCTCGAGCCATGCCTCTAGGTCAAGGAGTGGTGGGACGTCTCCTGCAATCGGAGGCCCCCTCGCGAGCAGGCCTCTCTAAGGAGAGTGGGCAGGGCTCCGGGGGGGACGCCTTTCTTCACAGCCTCCCCACGCCCACCCAGGCAGATTGGAGCAGAGACAAGGTGGCCTCAGAGCAGACAGTTCCAGGATTGGCACATCAAGCCGTGGACCTTTCATCACGGTACGTCCAGTGCCTCTCGCTCCCTTCCCAGCATTGCTGTAGGGCCACAACCATGGCCTGGAGAGAGGAAACTCCAGTGGGAAAGTCACTGGGAAAATGGAGCTCTTCCCGCCACGTCCCCTGGCCTCACGGGCTCGAGATGGGACCTCTGGGGAGACGTGCATCCTCTCGGTGCATAAGCCCTGACACCTCTTCCCATTTCTCTGCAACCAAAGGGGTCACGATCCCAACATCCTGTTGATAAACCTTGAAGAAAGCTCCAATTTATACCTCGTTGTCTCCTCCAGGGGCAGGGCAAGAAGGCCTGAACACATCACCTAGGGATCCTGGCTCCTGTCAGAAACATGTAGCAGCCTTTGGGAGCTGTAGGTAAACAGGAGGTGCGGGGTGGAGGGATTCCAAGTTCCCTTAATTTGACTCTTTGATTCTGAGTTTTCACTTATATGATATGGACACTCTTCTCTCCGAATAAACTACCATCTTTCTCCTACTTGGCAATACCCGGGAAGCGGACTATTTGCTCAGGGGATGACTTTTCCAGCAGACTCTATTTGATTTACATGCAAAACTTCACATCCCAAACAAACAAACAAAAATCTCAGTCACGTCTGGACCCTACTGGTTTTTTCCAGCTGCAACAGGATCTGGATTTTGATGGTTATAGATGCAGTGGCAGAGGGA
Source organism: Tursiops truncatus (assembly GCF_011762595.2). Taxonomy (NCBI): domain Eukaryota; kingdom Metazoa; phylum Chordata; class Mammalia; order Artiodactyla; family Delphinidae; genus Tursiops; species Tursiops truncatus. Next base: position 4,311,472 of record NC_047043.1, read on the forward strand.
GGTGAGTGGATATAAATAACAATGAGTCTTCAAAGATGCCAAACCTCTCAACCTCTCCCTGTCTTGGGGGAGCCTTTTTCCTCCAGTGCCCTTGAGCCTTAGGAGTTGGGGGAAAATTATCCACTCCGGAAGGAGGTGGGGCTGGGGGGAGGATGAGATTCAGGCTGAGCGAAAAGTTTACAATCACAGCTGTGAACAGTTGGAGAGGGAGTGGCCCTCTGTCTCCCTTCACACCTTTCTCAGAGCCTCAGGGGAGCCTTCACAACGTCTGACCACGGTATTTGAAGCCCCAAGAGGGAATTTACAAAGCACCATCCCAGCCGCTGCCACAACAGAGCTTGGCTTCTGAGAAAGGACCCTTCCTCTGACAGAGCTCCTTTCCGTCTTCTTTTAGGAGAGATGGAATCCACGCCAGTGCGCCAGTGACAGCTCTAGAGGGCAGAAGCTTCTCCTGCTTCAGCTTTCCTGGGCATGGTTCCCTCCGGCCAGCGCTTTGCGTCACCCTTAATCTACCATCCCGGGGAGCAGTGGATTGCAGGGCTGTCTCCCCGTGGCTGCGCCCTCCAGGAGGACACACGGAGGAAAGCTGTCTCCTCCTTAGGCGTGAGAGTGAACTAATGCACTTGTGTGCTTATCACTCGCGTGAACATTTCTGTCTTTATTACTATTGTTATTTGTAATTGTGGCAAAATACACGTAACGTAAAATTTACCATCTTAATTATTTTTCAGCGTACAATTCAGTGCTGGCCAGTATATCACATTGTTGTGCAACCAATCTACAGAATTTCTTCATCTTGCAAAACTGAAACTCTACACCCAGCGAACAACTGATCTGAGTGTGTGTGTGTGTGTGTGTGCGCGTAAGGGTATTTGTGAAAATGTGCCTGTATGTGTGTGCCTGTCTGTGTGAGTGTGTGATGTGAGTGTGTGTCCAGGGGCAACGGGAGGACTGCAGAACCACCCAGAAGATGCTTCAGCCTTGCACTGGCTTCCTAGCGCCTCCAGAGTTCTGACTGGACTGGTTTAAAGACACTCCAAGACTTCTTAAATTTAAAAGACTATATAAAATATGAGAAAAGTCAACTAGAACTGGATCTCTTACAGATGAAGTCTTCCAGGTTTGAAGGCAGGAGATCTTCTAGTCAAACGTTGATGACTTAAAGATATCAAGAGTGGAGAGGGCTTCGGAAGCTATAAGCAGCTCCACCAGCACTGACACAGGGCAAAGCCTGCTCGGTTTGTTCAATTCCATTCCTTACTCTGGTGGTGCACAGACTCCATGACCACAGAAGCAAATAAGAGATCCCACATCTACCTTTCCCATGTATCTTGCCTTTTGGGCTAAAAAGCATTCCGTGATAATAAAGCATTGTGAAAACACAGCAAATAAAATGGTAACATAGCAATGCACACGAACATAATGATCAACAGAAGTTAAACTTAACAGTAATTCCACAAATTTGTAACAAAGGTGTTCATTGAAAGGACAGCAGCAGTTGAAAACCACATGTAGCACCAGATAACGGGGGCGCACTGCAAACAAGGCTTGCTTCGTTAGAATTGCCAGAATGCCAGCTGTGTGTGTGTGCGTGTGTGCACACATGTGTGTGCAGGTGTGGGCTCCAGTCCAATAGGAACTCTGCAGGTCCTAAGGGTAATATGACAACTGACGTTAGAATCTAGGCTTCCTCACCTGCTACCTGTGTGACCTTGGGCCAGTTACTTGATGTCTCTGCACCTCAGTTCCCTCACCTGTAGAGCGGCAATCGTGAGCGTGTCTACCTCACAGGTTCTGAAGATCAAAGAAGAAAATACATCCAAAACACCGTGTGCAACCCCAGCACAGCGCTAACATTGAATATTGCCGGTAACAGCAGGTGTGAACTGAACAACCTCATGCATTTTAACTTTTTCTAAAAGTTGATATTACCTTTACTTCCTCATTATCAGGGAAGAGAACAGTTAACTTGCTAATAATTTAGGATGCTTTGGTGTGTGGGGGAATCAGTGGCAGTGCTTTTACTATTCAGTCCAGTAGGTCTTCAGGAGTTACGTCTGCAATTCACTCTTGTCAACGGGGGATTCCATTTATAACTGGCCGGTTGCAGTTGTGTATGTGAGAATACGTACGGGTGTCTTTCTAACGAAGCAAATGAAAACCCTGGCAACACAAGGAAGCTGCCAGGGGAGTGGGTCAGAGAAGGATTTTAGATGAAGTATGACAAGCGAATGGACCAGCTTTTGTGTGGTTGCCCGCTGCCTTTGGAAGCCCGCATCCGAGCAGGTCAAAGGGCAGACCTGCCTGGGCATCTCACCAAACTCCTCTAATGAGGCCTGAGGATGCCAGCTCCAACGCGGTGCCCCAGTTTACGGCACTCACTTGTCCAAGGGCCCTGCTGCTGCCTGTTGTAGATGTCGACGATGTCACACAACATCTTCTTGCTGGCCAGCCGAAGCGCTAGAGCCAGGCCGGCAGGACTCTTCTAAAGCGGAGCAGAGCAGAGACAAACTAAACTTGGAAACAGGAGGAAGAGCTTCCAGTGAGGTCAGGCCGGAAATGGAGAGGACCTGATGTTCTGCAGGGTCATCACAGCAGCAGAACTTCTGGATAAGCTCTATGAATTTCTAAAGCGAGCCAAAGACCGTTGCATAATCGCACGTGTGGGCACCAAGATACAACTGAGGAATGGAACAAGTTCTCGTTTCTTCGATGCTCACTCTGCAGTTTCTGCAGTGAGGTTTGCAGACGACTGTGCCAGAGTCCTTCCTGTGAATGTGTTTCTTTTTGGTGCATTTTTCCTAGCACAAAGGTAACTAGGAATTGTTCAAGTAGCATCTGAAATACTAGCTGTACCACATGGGCGTGATCCACCAGAAACACTTGGTGTCCATGAACGTTGGTGAATCTATTCAGCGCCTGAGTCACTGCTACCAACCTCTTCTCTCTGCACTTTCACTGATTTCAACCATATACACTTGGAAACTTCAGGCAAGATTTCCTTTTGAGAGGGATATAGGGCTACAGGAAAAGAAAACCTAAGTATGTCATAGATGAACACAACCAAGTTAATTAAATCATCTTGAGACTAACATGGCATGGCTTCTTTTAGTCTCTAGTCCCATGAGAGTACCAATTTAATTTCCCATAGTGCTAAGTTCTCTCTCTCTCTCTTTCTCTCTCTCTCTATACATAATAAATTATATAAATAATTTATTAGCACGACATTTATTTTAATTTTCATACGGATACAATTATTTATTATGCAGGAATTCTGTGGTATATATGTATGTATATTTACAAATATATAAAATGTATACTCCATGTATACATAAAGCATATATATGTATTTATGTATGTGTATAATGGGTGTCATAGGGCTGAACAGCCTAGAAAGATACAGAAATCAGAAGCATTTTATTTTGATTTTTAATATTTGGCTTCAAAATACTTTCATTGAAAAACGCAGTTGTATCCTCTATTACTCCTTAAATTGGGATTGATTATAGAAAACCCAGTTGTGATCTATCGTGACCTATGAATACCTCGTGGCTGTAACTTATACCATGTGAAGCTCTTTCATGATGGCCATTTAATTCTCTAAACAGCCCTCTGCAGCATCTCTGTTCACAAATAAGGAAACTGAGGCCTGAAGACACAAAGGGACTTGTTCATACAGCCAGTCAGTTACACATCTGGGACTTGAACTGAGGTTCACACAGTGGCCGCATCAATTTACACTCCCACCAAGAGTGCAAGAGGGTTCCTTCTTCTCCACACCCTCTCCAGCATTTATTGTTTGTAGACTTGAACTGAAGTTTGTTGCAGAAATCAAATTCAATGTCTCAGCTAAAATACACTCTCACCAAGCCATCATCTCTCCCTGACTCAAAATTTCCCTTCAACCCTACATGTTCTAAGGTCCCTCTAGAGTGGGGCTCCTGGAAGATGCCAGTTGCCTCCATCCATCCTCCGAGTGGTGACGGGTAAACAGGCACCTGCTCAGGGCTTTTTAAGCGTACTGAGGAGGAGACGGTGAGGGATGTGGCCAAACCGTACCTGGTGGAGGCCATCCGCACAGGCTCCGGACGCGCAGGCTCGGCGGCCATGGCTCACGGGCGCAGCCGCTCCGCGGCATGTGGGATCGTCCCAGACCGGGGCACGAACCCGCGTCCCCTGCATCGGCAGGCGGACTCTCAACCACTGCGCCACCAGGGAAGCCCGCCGGTGTTTTTCTTATTGGACCTCCATATGGGCGAGGGATTCTGCTAGGTGCTGCAGGGGATTCCTTGGGGAGCAAGAGAGAGATTGTCTTTTCCCTCAAGGGCTCACAGTCAGCCCCTAAGCTCACCAGTGAAGGGAAAGAGCAACGTTTATCCCGAGTCCTGGACCCTTCAGCCCTGATCCTCCCACCCCCGAGAGCTCCTTCCCATGGCTCGGCCTCATGGAATTTTGCTATTCCTGCTCATCCCCTGCACCCCCCTGGTTACCCAGAGCAAGTTAGAGCAACCGGTTATTCTGAGTGCGACGGCCAATCTCCTATCCTCATTCCAACCTCACTTCCCATCTCTTCGTGTCTAACCTGAAAATGCCTTTCAGCACAGGCAGGAAGTATGACAGAAGAATGTTCCGGTCTAACAAATGATAGTGGAAAATGCTCTTTGCTGCGGGGCCTTGGCGATCCAAGCGCACCGCACGTGTTCGCCAGCTGCAGTTTCGATGGTTTCTGTTTTACCCGGCATTAATTTTTTATGAAATCTCTCCAGGGCCCAGGGGACCCATCATTGGCTTTTAGCTCTTTATTCTGCACTGGCGTGGCTAATTGCTGAGATGGTTCCAGGATAAGACTCGCATTTCGGGCAGCTCTGATGTATTTACCAGCCTTCTCGTCTGCAGGCCGCCTTACATCTTTGTGCGGAATTTTAATGTTTTTCCTTCAGAGGGGAGCTGAAGGAATTATTGGGCTATTAATACAGTCGCCTTGTTTAGATCAGTTTTTCACATCGGTGGCATAACGTACAGAACATTGCCAATAACAAACGTCAGATTCTGTTCAATGACTTCAGTGTGATTCTTAAGAAGAGCACGAAAGCTGTGCAGCAGAGGCACGGCGTGTTTCACATGACGTCTGCTCTGGGAAGGAAGCAAGCTTGTGTGGGCAGGTGTGACCTGAAGTCTGTTGGACCCAAGGGACCTCTTCCATGAGCGCAGCTCTGATTTTGCATCAGATGGTGTCTGGGTCCTTTCATGCAGCTAGTGGCTCTCACAGCCTGTCCCTGGACCCTCTTTGCTGCCCCCATTACCAAAGCACCCCATGGACCATTCAGAAAACACCGTGATGTAAAAAAGAAAGGGTTTGAGGAGTCGCTGAGTGCCAAGGGTCTACACGCAAGACCAGTGCTACGATCTCTTTCTCTAATTTCGGATGTCCTTTTCCTTACCAACTTCATATGCTTTCTGAAAAATAAGAAAAAAAAAACCAAAAAAAACCCTTGGTCATCTGGCCTTCTTTCCTTAAAGTGAAGCCAATAGAGGCATAACAAGGATCTGCCTGTGCAGCTAATTTTCTTCTAACGGTGACTGTAGCTGCATACTCTTTGCAGCCCTCCTGCAAGGTTGCCCTGAAAGAGAATTTCACAGCCTTGACTTCTCCAATGGTTTCAACTGCTTACAGAGTCCAGATTTTGCGTAAGCGGCTGTGTTTGGCAAGAAAGACTTCATTTTGGGCAGTTTTGCCTTTATGGCACTAATGCCAGTTTCCTGACAGTATCTCGGGGAGACTGGACCTTGGGTTTGTCTGGGAGATATCCCCCCTCTCTGGTGGTGACAGCTCGAAGGTTATGAGTCTTCATACCCTTGAGTGTCTGGCTTTTGACCCAGCCTCTGGTGAGGACCCGCCCCCTCCACGGTCATTAGCCTCCTTTCTTCTGCAAGCACCTCCCATCTGCTGGGCAGCCTGGGCACTACTGTTAAGTCCGAATTTGCTAGTATTTAACTCACTCATCACAGACCATAAAAGCCTCTGCTTCTTGAAGTCTCTCAAGTGTGTGAAGGCAGGATGTGTGGGGAGGAGACGCCTCTGAATGTGTGTTTTACGGCCTGTTCTCAGGGCAAGGGGGTATTGTTCAGCCGCATTTGTTCCGTCCTTGAAGACAAAAGGCAGTGCTTCTAGCTGAAGCTTTGGCTCATTCAGAAGGAAGCAATCAATTCAGTTCTGCAAGTATTCATTGAACACTTCCGATGACCTAAGAACAGCGCCAGAAGGTGCAGGGCAGTGCCTCTCAAACTGCAGTGTGCAGGAGTTGCCCAGAGAGCCTCTGATTAGACAGGTGTGGGGCAGGGTCCAATCAGTTTGCATTTCTCAAAAGTTCCAAGTGGCTTCTGCTGCTATCTGTGGACCTACTTTGAGCAGCGTTGCTGTAAAAGACCCTGTAATGAATGTGTTGGAAGGACATTCAAACACATTCAAATCAGAGAGTAAGACAACCAATAGTATAGAACCAAATAATCCAAGTCCCCAGGTGCACTCCGGAGATGGGGAATGCCCAGGGCTTTCAGAAGCTGATGAGCCTAACGTGGGACCAAAGTCGCCTCTAGTCTGGGGTAGCGTCTTGGAGGCGGCAGGGTTTTGAGAAAAGGGCATGTTATGGATGGGTGGAGAAGAGAGGGGAAGGCTTTCCAGGAGAGGAGGCTAACGGTGCTAATGAATGATAAGAAAGGTGATGATGTATGGGGAGTTTGCTTGGAGAGCGGATGAGGTTAGTTTTGCAGGGTTCATAGTTTCTGTGGAAATAAATGAAGACCGACCAAACGAGAACAGGAAAAGGCTGTTTACTCTGAGCTTGCCACAGCGAAGGAGTCAGCCACCGTCACTTGCGTTCCGGCAGAGACTCAAAGGCAGACAGCGGAGTGAGATAGCTGTAGAGCGGAATACAGGGAGGCTCCCGGTGTGCCCTGATGGGGGCTGCTGGCATGGGGGGCTGTGGACAGTCAGCCAGAGGCACAGCATCCTAGGTGATTTGTTAGGAATGCGTGCTTGTTTTCTCTGTTTAGTCCTAAGCTGGAAGAGGGACAAACATGAGAGAAGCCGCCTTAGAGTCTTGAGCATTTGGAGCTGATCGTCACAGAAGTCCTTGCTTGGCTTTCCGGATTGCTACCCAAGATAGCAGTCAGGCTCCCTGAGCGTCTGACTCCCAGCCACTGGCTTCCTGGGCTGGTTACTGTAGATAAGGGGTTGGTTTCCTTGTTGCTGGCTGCTGGCTGTGGGTCAGGGCTCTATTTTTATGCATGGTCTGGCCATGGTCTGCATATTCCGTCTCTCATTTCTGTTTTAGAGACTATAGGGTTTTGTCCTGATGTCATCCTTCCCTTCATTCTGTTTTCTGTTCCTATTTGGCGAATGTGGGCCTATATCCTCAATCCGCTTGGCTGGTGGATTTCCAGTGCCCCTTTCCTTTTGTTCTGAGTTCTCAGGAGCCCCTTCTATGTTCTGTTTACTCTATAATCCCTCAGTTTGATTGCCCCTGAGTAAAGCCCAATTCTTGGGCTGCATTGCTACTCATAGGGCGAAAGCTATGGCTTGTCTCACTGCAGAGATGCCAGGGCTGCTCGGGTGGCGTCAAGGACTAAGGGTCACGGTTCTCCCCTTGGCCTCATGGGAAAGGACAGTCGAATGCTCTCCACAGAAGCTCCCACGTCTCCAGACAGAGAGGAGTAGTGCAGATTCCTGTTGGATGGTTGCAGCCACAGGCCCCGATACCTCTGCTGGGGGCAAAGGGGAAGCCTGCAGGTGGGGTCCTCTGTTGCCCAAGCCAACATCCGACAGTCCTGCGGGTCCCAAGCAAGAGCGAGGTCACCTGTTTTCCCAGCACCCACAGCAGTGCTCCCCAGGCATCACACTGCACGAATGCCCCTCTGCTCTCACCATCTGTCAGTAGATGCTTTGGGCTGCCAGTTTGTATCTTGCAGCAGAAATGTCCTTCCTTCAGGTTTCTTGACTAGCTCTTTGACGACGGTACATAACATTGTAGCCACCTCCCTGCTTCCGCAGGCAGCTCCACCGTCTTTATTTGTCCCATTTCCCTTTGCTTTCGGAAACGCCCCTTGACGTGGCTCAGGGCTGTGTCCAGTGGGCTGCGAGCTCCTAATTAAATTCTGTAAGTGAAGCTCGTGTGCTGGTGCATCTTTCTTTTTTTTTCCCCTCTCAATTGCTTATTTGCAGCACTTAAACTCATTTTCATGGAAAATTTCAGCAGGTAAATCCGTCGGATATTAGATTAGTCCAGTAAAAGAAAAATGGCCCTAGGCACTCAATATAAAATACCTTAGCGTTTAGAAAATGCATAGCAAAGATTTATTATTTACTATAAACACAGATATTATCAAAATAAATAATACATCTGGAAACTAGGACTTTTCAGCTTTCACTGCAGATGTGTTCAGTATGTTTGGACATACGTATTTTTTCCTGGGAAAAAATATTTTTGTGTTTGTTGCACAAGAGGTGAAAAGTGAAGGTATAGAAATAATGATTCTGTTATATATATTGAAATAGAGATTCCTATCTATCTCTCAATGCCCATTTTCCCTTTCTTCTGCAGTGATTGAACCTCCAATTTTTATCTGAAGAATCCTATTTCCCAACTTATCTAGTAGCTGGTTACAGCCAGGAGACTGAACCCTGGACCACGAGAAATAAATGGAGATGTGTGTGAAATTTTTTGTGTGAGTCCTTAAAGGTGGAATGTGCCCTTTCTTGCTCTAGTTTCCTTCTTGCTGGATGGAATGTGAACGTGATGGCTGGAGTGAAAGCAGCCTCGTGAATCACAATGTGGAAGCCTTAAAGATGGTGAAAGAAGCAGCAAATTAGAAAGAGCCTGAGCTCCTGTGGCTCCTATTCCAGACCTGGACCGCCTAATTAGACACTTAAGGTGAGAGCAAAATAAACAGGTGTCCGGTTTAAAACACGGTTGTTTTTGTTATTTTAATCCCTTGCAACCAAACCTAATCCTAGCTAATACACACACCAAAATAATCAAAGAGCCAGGAACGAATTTGCATCACTCTTCGAAGGATGGGAGGAGCACGTATGCTATGTAGGACTGCTCTCCCCTGTGTCACTCTAAATCAAGGCAGAAACGTATTCACTGGACGTGCAAAAAGCAAGTCATCATCGTCACAGGCTTTAGAGTGTTAGAGCTGCTCACACCCACAGGACAATACAGGCATTTGCCTTTGTGTTGTCACCAAGAATAAAGTAATGTCATATTAAATATGTAAGCAGTGATGATCTCATAGCACCAGGAAAGCCTCCCGTTAGAGATGATGGAAGGATGGGTTCTCTTTAAAACAGACAAGCGATCAAGCAACAACAACAGCAACAAAACCAGAAGAGGGTTAACCAAATACTAGGATGGTAAAAGCCAGGCTTCACGATCTCAGTCTCAAATCCCTTCAGGGACACGCAGGCAATGTAAACGTGGTGTGATTTAAGACTGCTGGAGTGGCAGGAACTCATACTCAAAGCCTGGGAATCGTGCTCTGCCTGAAGACACTCAAGTGTCTCTAAAATATGCTTCTGGACGCATAAAACACGTCTGTGAGCTGGTCCTACGCCTGAGCCACGTGTGTGCCCTGGTCAATTTCGACCAGCGTTTGCATCGGGTTAGGGTAGATTCCATTCTCGGGGCAAGAGAGAACCTCAGGCTTTGAGGAGTTAGTAATCGAGGGGAAGAAAGCGAGATGGATACAATTCCCGTCTGTATGAAGATTTTTAGAGCCTGAAGCGCCTCACTGGGATCCGGAGTTATAATTTGGGAAGGTTACCTTGGAGCTTGGCCTTAGATATGGAGGCTGAGGGAGTGGCCAGAGCAAAAACCCAAACCCCAAGTACTAGACAAACAGAAGAAACACATGCACAGTCAGGCTGGAACCAAGAGATGCCTAATTTATGTAACTAAGGTTTCAAACCCAAACAATAAGCCATCAGGGATTTTTTTTTCCCTTTCCAGCTTTACTGAGATATGACTGCGTAAGTTGAAGGTGAGCAAGACGAGAAGCCGTCAGTCTTTGCAGCATAGGCTAAGAAGTCACCTGAATGAGAAACAGAATTTATTTTTTTTCAATGAAACAAGATGAAATTGATGTCTTGTGTGTCATATACCCAAATCAGGGTTAAGTTCAGGAAGGATAATAGGTAGACAATATGAACGGACAGGCTGATCATCATTCCTCCCGTCTACCTCCTCAAAAATACAAGGCTCAAAATAATTACATAAAATCAGGATTTATAACAAAACCTCATGTTGATGACCTACTTGGTCCAAGTCCCCTTTAATTTAAATCGGTGATGTGATCTTGGAAATTATTAGTAATACATCTGTTCCCTTCAACCTCTAATTTAACTTTTGACCAGTATACAACAGCAGAGACTGTTGTTAAGACAGGCCATACGGACCCAGCTCCCTACGTGACAAAACTGACAACAATTCAGAAAATTAAAACACATTTTCCTATAACATTATTCTTTTTCCCAGTCACAGTACTGTACCTGAATTAACATTACCTAGCTAGAAAAAAAAAAAACAGTTTCATTTGGGATAGTAACGGGATAGAGTATTAGAAGACACTATGAGAAACCATATACTAAAAAGAAGAAAGAACCACAAATTCTAGGCTCTATCCTTACACGTACTCTTCACCTGTGATCTATCTTCACCCAGGTGAAGGGATAGAGCCTGTATGAAAAATCGCCAAAAAAGCTCAATATATAGGAATCAGCATATTGACACCTAAAAGGAGGAAAGCATGGCTCCGTGGCATCAGTCTGATGTCTCACATCTACATTGTGAGACAGATGGAGAAACAAGCTGACTTCCAAAAGGTCACTGATTTTGATATTCCTAGGACAGAAATGCTTCCAGCCGGGAGTAAATCCACAAGTCACTGAAGTGTGGAGGACTAATCCACTTTATAGCCTTCATCAAATATTTAGAGATGGTACAGTACCCACTGGAAAAAACTGAGAGGATAAGAAAGGAATATTTAGGGTCTATGGTTTAAATATGCACAGGCCAGACCCTTTATTAAAACATCAGAATTATTTTTCTCTGAAAACAAGAACCTTTTAGTGGGATTTGAGAAACAGTTGATGAGACTGTGTATCCCAAAGGTATTACCAGTTTTACATACATCTTTATGTAGTAACACTAAAATCCCAGTTAAACGTATTACAGAATGGAAGAGGCTGAGGGGTCACAGGCCAGATAAATATGCTTGGTCTGCTGGACCAGTGACTGATTTTTTTTTTACATTAAGGATTTGACATTTAAGATTTACATCAAGGTTTGGTTGCTGGACTGAAACAGAATACCAGTGAGAATCTCCTCACGAATCTCTTCCTCCCAAAAAACTGTTTCAGAGACTGGGGAAAAAATTCACTAAACTGTACGTGGTTATATTTAGAGAAATTAATTATAAGGCTTCAATATGTGAAGCTGGTCACTAGAATGAGAGTTATCCTGGGATCCACTCCAAATAAAATGAAATAATACATTAAGCATAAGATCCAAGTAAGAAACTTCTTTCTGAATAATTTTAAAATTCTGCACAACTAAACAATGAAACCCAAAGAATGAAGCCACAATAAAACTCGGTTTAGTAAGATACAGAAGGTTATGATAAAAACAATAGTCATTGAAAATTAATACAGTTTTTCTCCCCAAGTACTACAGTTCTTTTTCAGAACATTGGATGCCATTTTAAAATTTTATTGATAAGGGACAAAATAACTACACAAGACCAGAGTACTGAAAGGTAATCTATATCTTCAAAAGAAACTAAAGGGTATTGTAGACAATTATATCACATAAACGGCACTTACCTTTCTCCTCAGTTTGAGCTAAGTTACCCGCCAGCTGTTGGAATCCCTCTGCAAAGGAAAAACAATCAGAATCATGTGTCTTGTTTTTGTTTTTATTAGTTAAGATGAAAAAAAAAGGCTAATGTTGAAAGCACAATAGGTCTGAAATAATAATGCTTAAGTTAAAGTCGCAGCTGTGCCACCTTTGGTGGTGCAACCTTGGGCAGTTATGGGGAGAGGGAAGGGTGAGCTGTGACAGGGCGAGAGAGAGGCATGGACATATATACACTAACATATGTAAGGTAGATAGCTAGTGGGAAGCAGCCGCATGGCACGGGGATATCGGCTCGGTACTTTGTGACTGCCTGGAGGAGTGGGATAGGGAGGGTGGGAGGGAGGGAGATGCAAGAAGGAAGAGATATGGGAACATATGTGTATGTATAACTGATTCACTTTGTTATAAAGCAGAAACTAACACACCATTGTAAAGCAATTATACCCCAATAAAGATGTTAAAAAAAATTCACTTAGTTTATTTTTTGTCTTGAGTTTCTTTACTATAGACTGGGGAATTTGAATAGATTATCTCTAAAAGCTTTTCAAAACCGGAGGTTTAGAAAGTTCTATGCAGCTATTCTCTCCTTTAGGAGTTCCTGGGAGGTTTTGCTGTCATTATCCCATAACACCCATTGGGAACACTATGTACCGTTTTCTCCTTCGGTGTCCCTCCTATGCGACCCCCAGGCTTGAGAGTAAAGTCTTCTTTGCTGGTGATTAGTTCAGAAATGGGCATGTGACTCAAGTCAGGGGCACTGAAATCAAGGGTTCTGGGCAAGTTCATTCTTGTTTTTCTGGGAAAACTTCTGCTCTCTTTCTCTGGACTTGGTTGGATGCAGAATACGAAATCTGAAAAGTTATCACTCTCTCTCCACCACTCTAGAGGTGAAGCCAATGATTTGAGAAAGTCTGAGTCAAAGGACTACCAGGAAAAATGGATCCAGACCCTCAGGATTAAGTCAGCATTGAAACTGACCCCACTCTGGACTTCTAGTTACGTGAGCCGACACATTTCCTGTTGCTTCAGCCAGTGGCGCTGGTGCTTCCTGGTTCTTGCGGACGAAGACTATGAAATCTCCATTTTGTTGTGTGTGAAGTATTCGTTCATGCGAATCTTCCCTCTTCACTCACTCGGCGCAGAGGAAGCACTAAGACTGATCCATCCGCAGTGTGTCTGCTTGGTCTAGAATCTCAGAAGTGTGAAGACCCTAAGCTATGAGGTTGTTACGTAGAGAAGCTGCATTTCATTCATCTTTGTTCCCCTAGTACTTGGCACAGGGTCTGCTAGAGGGTAGCTGCTTTATAAATGTGTAGTAAATAAATAAGAAACAATAGGGCTTCCCTGGTGGCGCAGCGGTTGAGAGTCCGCCTGCCGACGCAGGGGACGCGGGTTCGTGCCCCGGTCCGGGAGGATCCCACATGCCGCGGAGCGGCTGGGCCCGTGAGCCATGGCCGCTGAGCCTGCGCATCCGGAGCCTGTGCTCCGCAACGGGAGAGGCCACAACAGTGAGAGGCCCGCGTACCAACAAAAACAACAATAAACAATAACAAAATAAATAAATAAATAAGAAAAAAAATATCGGTGTCTCACATTTATTGAGTGATTACTACTTGCCAAGGCACACTATAGGTGTTATTCCTTTCAGAAGTTCACAACCCACTGAGATCAGACACCAACATGATGATTCCCACTGATCAGATAAAGTGAGAAATTAGGTAACTTTTCCAGGAGTACTCACAGGTTTTCAATCGAGCCTTGCCCAATTTCAGAGCCCAAGTTCTCTATTTTAAAGTTCCAAATAAGTAAATAAATATTTAAAGTGCAACTATTTTAGAGGTTTTCTAGTTCAGTGATACTCAAAATGTAGTCCAGGGACTGGCTACAAGTCCGCAAACTGTTTGCACTATTCATTTCAGTTGACATTTTTTTTTTCATAGCAAGACTTTCCCAAAGAAGGAAGCATACGTTCTATCACCTTAAAGGCGAGTCTTCCTCAAGAAAGTTGCCAGCTTTTCACCAACAATGCAATGTTTGCAATGATGTGCTGGTTCAGTTCATTACCTGAAAGCAAAATCTCTCACTATATGGTAATGCCATAGAGAGAGAGTTCATGTAACGGTGCAAAACGTTTTTCTTGCTATTCCTTTCAAGTTACTATTCAGCCCATAAAGACTTCCTCTTCTCTCTGATATCACTTCCTCTTCACTCCTCTCCCCATCTCCCCACACGCCCCTCAGTGTTTCCCCTCCTCGGTTCACTCACTCCCAGGGTCCCAGCTCCATCCTAGGTGAGCCCACCAGGGCCCCAAGTTCTGAGCGTTGGTCCTGACTCTGGCTAGGACACGTGAAGGCAGGTCCTTGCTGTGCTTTGAGGGAAAAGGCCTGAGGTCCTTCAGATTCCTCAGAGTGCAGCATCTGTAGAACAAGTAACCAGAGAAAACACATCAAAACCATCCCTATTTTCTAACATTGGCCACTTATGGAATAACCTCCATGTCATCTTGTTAATAAAGCACTGTTCTTTCCCCTAAGGAAAAAGAAGGAAAGAAAGGAATGTGAGGGAATAAAAATCCTACCCTAGCACACATACACCTGATGGTGCTCATCTTTCCTCAACATGTTGAAGAATATGAAAATGACATTCCCCCTTGCGTGGCATTTGGGATCCAGCGGTCTTGGACGAGCACCCATCTGTCAGACGCTAATGCAAAATCGAAGAGAACATAAAATGGCCCTTTAAGAAAATTAAGTGAAGATATCACCTTCTTCATTCTTTTTTTTAAAAAATTTTTATTGGAGTATAGTTGATTTACAATGTTGTATTGCTTCCTGCTGTACAGCAAAGTGAATCAGTTATACATATACATATACCAACACTTTTTTAGATTCTTTTCCCATATAGGTCATTACAGAGTACTGCGTAGAGTTCCCTGTGCTACACAGCAGGTCCTTATTAGTTACCTATTTTATATATAGTAGCGTGGGAGATAAACTGGGAGGTGGGGATGGACATATACACACCTTCCTCATTCTTTAGGGTTCCTTACTCTGAGGTCAACTGCCATCTGGTAGATCCATAAATGGAATAAAAAATGTTATATATTTGTGCAATTTTCTGGAGAGTCTGTGACTCCAAATGGGCTGATGACACGTCCTGATCTGCATATGCCCAGTGCCGAGAGAGCAGTCAACTATGTGGTTTGTATATTGTGCTCCTTCCACCCATGGGTTTATGAAGGCATACATATTTAATGACATTTTATGAAAATAAGACAAGTTAATAAACAAACTGGTATAGCATAACCACGAAATTCTATGCCATGGCTTCAGACTGCACCTGTGCCTTTTCCAGCCATCTCACAAATACAGGGAGGACTGAGCCTGAGATTCAGGAACTTTATAGCAAACCTTTCACCCCTAATGGGAGAAAAAAGTAAAGGTAGGTCTTAATTTATGTGGGTCGGTAAAGGAAGATGGAAGATTTGAGTTTCATTTGGAGATGGCTAAAGGAAGAGAGCATATGACTTAAAACAAAATAAAGCTTGGGAGATACTAAATGTCAATTTGGAATTTAGCGAATTTAGCTCCTCCTGTTATGAGCCACTTTGGGGTTCTGCACAAGAAAAGTTTTGTTTTTTTTTTACAAACTGAAAGAAATCTCTTTTAATTTTTCAGTGATGATGGAAACCATGTCATCTCTGTTCTTCCTTCAACCTTTAGTTTGCTTCTCCTTTGGAAACTAGGTCACTTGTGAAAGTACAGTAGTACAGACCCTCATCTTTACTTTGTGAACAAATAAGGAAATTAGCTTGTTCTACATTCAACCATACTTTTCAAGAGAGAAAGAGGACAATATATAACAAATCTTTACTGAATTAAAAAACACATATTATTTTTGTAGAGATAAGTTTAGATATTTATCAGTTAAGGATTTTTATATTCATTTGTAAAGTCTTGTATCTTAAGAGAGACTTTTGCAAATAAGTACATGGGGTTAAACATCAATTGTTTAATAAGTTAAGCACGAAACAGTTAAAACCATCTTCCTTCTTCACTGTGAGTCTTAGTTACCAAGAGCTTTACTAGGTCACCGAATGTCTCTCCATGGTCACCCCTGACATTTTCTGATATGCTTCCCAGAACTCAGGACCAAGGAACATCTGGTGCCACATTTATGATTTATCATTACATAAACCCAAGATGCTGAGAGTGCCCACATGAAAGAAGCACATTGCAAACACATTTAGTTCCAATAATGATCACTATTTCATTTCTGCTGTTAACTTTTCAAAGAACTTCCACAAATGAATAACATGAAATCACATTTAACTAGCACTCTTTCATCTACAGAACCCCTTTTACATGCATTATTTCATTTTTCTTTGACAAGAATTCTGTAAGATAGATAGGACAGGTATTCATACCCACATTTTTTCAGATGAGAAAATCTAGGCTAAGAAAAGTAAAGGGTTCTGACTGGGTAACACAGAGAGTAAGGGGTGACACTAGAAGTTTTTTAGTTCTCTTTTCACCATACCTCAATGTAACTTCTATTTAATCTCTCCTGTTGATCTTAGAACCATCTTTTCAGATAATTACATGAGATATGATGAATAACATTATTAGATCAATATTGTAATTAGAATGTAGTCTCCGGTTGGGTAGTAATTTCTTCAAGAAGCCACTTCTGCATTCTAAAAAATAGAAATGGTGTCTGATTTGAGTTCTCTGGATACAGTATTTTTCCAGACCCCAAGGCCAGAGAAATAAAGGAAGCTTTTAAGAGTGGGGAATGTGGAGAGGAAGAACACTGAATGGTAGAGTCCAAGACCAGGTGGGAGTGGACCCACACCTAAATGGCTATGTGGCCCTTGTCAAATCACTAGGAATAGGTGCTAACTTTGTAGACTATTGGGCCAAATACTGTGGTAGTTGCCGTAATTTCTCCTACGGTGCTCTTGAAAACCCGTTTTCCAAATAAGAGGAGATTAACTAACTTGCCCAAGGCTATGTAACTTGGAAGTAGAATTGGAGTATTTGGCTCCAAAACCCTCACTGGTGTCAACGTCCTCATTGGCGTCAACATCCTCATTGGCTTTTTGACTGCAATGACCTTTGGAAGTCCCTTTCTTCTCTTGAGTTCTGAATCTACTTTGGTATTATAGAACCAGACTGTCTCCATTGACCTCATTCCCTCGTAGTGTGGTTTTCTGAGGACCATTTGAAATTTAAGCTAGTAAGTTGGGATGTAGCCTAAAGAGCATTATGATTCAATAGTACTAGTTTCTTGTGATTGTTGTTACTGCTTTGGGTTTTAGGTTTTTCTAATTGTTTACTAACGTCTGGTTTAAATTTTATTTGTTGCTCCAAATCACATATTTTGAAAGCCTACTCATACCTTGCTTTTTTTTTTCCTGCTACACAAATAAAACATCATCTGGCAATAAGAATAACTCTCTCTTTTTCAAAGAGCCTAGCTTGACACACACAGTTCTCCTTGTTCTTTTCTTTTAAAATTATTGTAACTATTCTTGCCCATTTACCCTCCCAGATGATTTTCAAATCAGCTCACCACTTTCCATGAAATATCCTAGTATTATGTTAATTGAAATTGCATTGTTTATACATTGATTTTAAAACAATAGCTGTCTTTAAACACTGAGCCTTCCCTTAAATAAATAGGATCAATTTCTTTGATTTACTCAGATTTTCTTTTTATGTACTTCATTAAAATTTATACTTTTTTATCTGAATATTTATTATTAAGTTTATTTGGGTTTTATAATTTTTATTCTCATCATAAATTATTCTTTCTCTTTATATGGTCAGTTGATTATTATTTATAAACAAAATACTGATTTTTGGACGTTGTTCTTGTAAGTGCTCACTTAGCTAATTCTTTCAGTAGTTCAAATCATTTTTCAGTTGATTTTCTTGTATTTTGAAAACATACTGCCTTACCATCTGCAAAAAACCCTCAAAGTTCTCTGTTCTCCAAAATTTAAAACCCATATTACTTCTTGTTTTATTGCATTTTTCAGAACCTCCAGAATAATGTTGAAGAGTAGCCATAAATGTTGAAAATTTGTTAATTTTATTCTAGTCTTTTCTTATTAGACTAGAGTTCAAGTAGCAGAAACAGCATCAATAGATATGAAAATTATAGAGACTATTGTTTCATATTACTAACCTGTCATTAAAGGCGTTTGTAGCAAATCTTACTTTGACCAGCAGCGTATGAGAGGATCTGTCTAGTTAATCTTTAGGCTGCATTTTGTGTTCAGTAATTATAAGAAATGAATATAATAAGTTTTAAATGGTTCTGATGTTGAAAAGACTGTAAAGAGATGAACTACACAATGGGCAACTTAGCATATCTTTTCATATTTACTGATCAAAATCTATATTGATTTTGCAAGATTATTCCAGGGAAATACATTTTGGATGGTGGTAGATAAATACATTCTCAAAATGGCTCAAAATTTACCTCATTCTAACACAAAGTGTACTTAAACAATCACTGCTCTTGTCTGGTTATTGCTGTACTTGGAATACACAATTCTATGTTTCTGACAATGTATTCTTTGCATTTCCATCAGTTAGGTTTATGAAATTTGTGAATTTCATATTTACTGAACTTTTAACTTCTCATCTTCAAATGACTGGCTTGGCTAAAAATTGCTGCAGACTACTAAACGTTCTGTGCAGCGCAATGCTGCGGAGGTCTGCTAAATAGACTTTCCAGATACATTTCATCATTTCACCTCCTGCTCTACCACAGTACTATAAATGGAGTAATAATATTTCTCACTTGCTTCTATGTCTACCCTTACAAGAAGACTGTAAAAACAAGAATACCTTCTGGGCATTGCTTTCTGTATGAGCTCTGCCAATCATAATCACAACAGTTACCCATTTTTTAGGAATCTAGACCTGGATTAATATGGGTTCTTTCACTCTCACAAGGTTTGCATCTTTAAAGGATCAGAGGTGACAGGGGCAGAATTTAAAAAGCATAATTTATTACTGGACATGGTATTAATCCTTAAGTGTCTCTACACCCACTTGTACCTCCAGACAAACTCCCATCTGGTACCTCCTTGATGGTTGAAAGATGGTTAAAAAGCTAAGGAAGTGAGTACAATCCATATTAGCAATTTGACCTTTTGAATTATTGGAGCATCTGCTCATAATTGTTTCTCTTCTATTTCTGCATATGTATGTGATACAGAATAGGACCATGTGAGGCTCCTAGGCACAAAAGCCTTTCTGTGTCCCCCATTTCTTGATGACAGGAAATGGGCTTCATTCAGCCTCCAGGACCTTCCCTGAGTTCCAAGGAGAAGGTTCAAACAGATACTAATTAGGGAAGGGAGGGGATGTGGAAACAAGGGAGGAGCAGTCAAAAGAAAAAGTAGTGCAGCCTTGGGGCAGGGTCCTGGTTCCGCCTCAAGGGATACACATCACAATATCTTTGAGCTGTTTTGCAGATACTGAAATCCCCACCAGGTGGGAGAAGTTAACTGTGCGCTGCCCACAAGCATGTAGACCCCAGACCGGTTGGAACCAGAAGGTTGATGATGCTGACTCCCACTTACCTCCCCACCAACCAATCAGAAGAATGTCCATGAGCTGATCACGCCCCCTTTGCACCATTACTATAAAACTCCTCACTACCTGCTCCAGGTTGGGACACACAGTTCTGAGGGCTTTCGCCCACTGTGGCACCCTTTGCCTGGCAAAGCAATAAAGCTATTCTTTTCTACTTCACCCAAAACTCTGTCTCTGAGAATTAATTTGGTGTTAGGGTACAGAGGCCAGATTCAACTTCAAATGCTGCATTCACTAAATATACAGTTAGCCGAGAGTAGTTTTTGGGGGGTTTTTTTGAATTTTTTTTTATTTTGAGAGTAGTTTTTGTAAAAGTAAAGAGCTGCTTAGTGAGGGGTCTCTTGGCCCTTTGCTTGATTCGTTACTGCCAGCACAGCATTAAAATGGACTATTTTATAAAGCAGTCAAGGACTTAAATGATTTAAGGATTTAAATAATTGCTCAACCAGCTAACTGAAATGATCTAACAGAGCCTCACAGAGCAAACTATCCTTGCATGATCCTTTCTTTATTACCTGTTGGTCCTCTAACAAGGAACAGCTGCACAGACAAGCCCCCGGTAGCAGCAGTTCTAAAAGGATAAAAGTGGAGAAATAGTAACTTTACAGTGGAGAATCTGGTGGGCACCCCCTTCATCAAGGGATCAAAGTAAGTGCAGCAATGGAACAAATCAACATCCTATGCCCCCTAATATGATGCACTGAGAACACATCACTTTTGAGGTCTTACTGCCAAAAATGCACAACCTGCATCTCATTGTGAGGCAATAGCAAACAAACTCAAATTGAAGGACACTCTACAAAATATCTGGCCCTCTCTTCAAAACTGTCAAGGTCATGTTTCCCATACCTACTGGCCCCACATATGATTCCAAATGGCATTCCCAATCCCCAAGACCATATTCTATGGCAGATCCAGCTTTTACCTTCCACTGCCCTTTCACATCTCAGTTCACACCTGACTGGTCCCACTGTAACAGGGAAGAAAATAATCTGACTCTATGTTGGATCTGTTTCTTTCACTTTGACCTTTGCTTTCCATTGCTTTTGTTCTGTCTATAGCTATAGGCATACATAATGGTCTGCCTCTGGGAACCCTGCCCCTCTGCCTGAATATTAAACTAAAGTGCCTTTGTTCAGCTCACAGGGGAACACCCTGACCCTGCCCACATGTGAATGGCTGCAGAAAAGAAGCAATGAACACATTCCCTCCCCAAGGCTGGCCAAAACCAGGAGATATTTTGCAAGACTTATGACCTTTGACTTTACTTCCTCACCTCCTCCCCAGCTCTGTTCTATAAAAGAAACTAGCGTCCAGACCCGATAAGATGGTACTCTAGGACACCAGTCCACCATCTCCTCGGATGCCCAACTCTCCTAATAATGTCGCTATTCCTTGCCTCAACACTTGTCTCCCAATTTATTGTCCTGTTGTGTGGCAAGCAGAGTGAGCTTGGACTCGGTAACACCACTCACACTTTTGTGAAAGGACTTAAGTTGACCACGATATGCACAGCAGTGCTTGAGGACAGTTGTCCTATTCATATGTGGCTTGAGAGGGAAGAGGTGATCACCTGGTCTCCCGGACCCTCAAATAGGGTTACATCCTGAGATTCTCCTGGAATAATAAATACGATTAGCAAGGACCATCGTCTCTAATATAGTACTTCAGACAGGCTGCAAACTGGACAATACTTCAGAATACTTTTCACTTGGAAGAAAATGCCAAAATGGAGAAGTGGCCCGTTCATTTCCAGGAAGTTAAAAAACTGCTAGGATTCATCTTGGAAACAGCAAACCAAGTAGCCAAAGTGGAAGTGTGCAGTAAAGATGATGAAACAAAATTACTCCCTATAAAAAGCCATTACTGTCCTTTCTGCAAAGCCCTTTCCCCAAGAGCATATGTATAGAAGTGGGTGGGGCATAGGAGGGGCAACAGGCTGCTAGTCCAGGCAATTTCCAGGGAAATTAAAAGAGAACTGAAACCTGTGAGGTTCCCCCTCCCTAGCAAGCTTTCTGCCTTTCTTTGAATCTTTTTTCTAGACTCAGAAGGTCTTGGTAAATCTGGCAGCTGTCACAAAATACCATCTGTCCTAAGAAAATGGGGGCAGAGGTGGCTGTAACCCAGGGGATTTTTCCAAGTGCTGTCAGCATGCATTTCCACTGGTAAAGGAGCACGATCAAGTCCCTGACAGGAAAGTGAAAACCTTACACAGCAAATCTCTGAAGTTGCACTTACATGGGAACAGGTGAAGTTTCGGGGGTACGACTGGGGTGGTGGCTACCTGCCTGTGAGAGAAGGGAGGGTCTACAAAGTCCACACATGCAAGAGAGAGAAGGAGGGAGAGGGTTATATAAAGTGGGCAAAGAGTTGGCCATGTGAGAATCTACCTGTATCTGGTTACCTGTGAGGACTGGTCAGTATTGGTTAACTGGTCTACCAGCTGAGAGCAGCTCCCGACCTGGACCGTGTTGACATTTAAATGCTGTAAGCGCTCAGTCTAGTTCAGTGACGGATTCAAAACTGTCCTTATAAGCCCCCTTTAAAGAAGTCAGTCAAGAATTTGAGAGGAAATCCTTTTAGCCTCGTTCTGCCATCATCAATAAGAGGTTTTTCTCCAAGTTGCAAAGAAAGCCATCTACCTAACATTTAGGATAAACTCGGGCTGCTGATTCTTCCGGGTGTGTAAGCAGGACTTGGTTTTGGAGCAAGAGTTTTTTGCAAGAGTTTTTATAGAGTTTTCTTGCAAAAGGCTCGATTTTGCAAGAGTCAGAGCACTGATCGCTTATATTCCTCCTGCAAAACTGTGTCTATGAGGCATGTTTGCTTGAGATCACCCCTAGTGTTTCTTTAGCCAAGGCCCTGGCCGTTGTTCAGAGCCAGTATTAGGACGACAGCAGACTTGCTGATGAATAATTCAAAGCCTGATACCCATGCAGTTGAGGTGTCCCAAAGTGCAGCAAGAGCTCCCCTGCCCCCGATTCCAGCAGATGTTTCAGAGGAACTGGGGAGATGCCTCTGAAAACTAAAACCTCAGCTAGGCAAGGCCAACTGTCCACAGATGAGAAAAGCACAGAAATAAGTGCAAAGGAAACACAAACACACACACCACGCATCCACCACACGCACACACCACACACCCCAGACCACAGCCACATTAAATCCCACACAACACTTCACATATATCCACACACACCACACACATATACACACCACACACATACACACACACTCCAGACACCCACACGGCACACACACTTTTCAATTCCGCAGGATACTCTTGAGTACTTCCTTCTCACACGTAAGAGACGGCATGAATTACACGCCTGGAAAGGTGTCTGAGCCACGGCTGGTGAAAGCTCTTGCAGGCCCATAGGTGTCAGAGTCACAAGGCTTCTCAGCACCAAAGGGGCTGCTGTGACCTCTGGGTTTGGGAGCAGATCCCTTTTCAGAAGCTGCAGAACCTGTTCATCTGTCTGGAAAGAGCTTCAGTCCGACGCTCACTTTGAGGTGTACGCTGAGACTTACCAGGCACGTGCCGAGCTGTGGGGGGGATGGCAGTGCCCTGCTTGTGGGAAATGCATACGTTCTACCAGAGTCTGAAGCATTTAGGCTACATGTCTAGGCAGGCGCTTTGCCCTTCTGGTTATTTTCTCTTAGCTCTGGCTATGTCTACCAGGTGGCTGGTGGTGCTTCTTTGTAAGATGATCAACGAGCCAAAATGCCATGGGGATGCAGGAATCTCTCTTGTTACACTGGGCTTCATTTAGAAATAAAGTTTATGTATATATATATATATATATATATATATATATATATATATATATATATATAAAAAAGTGTATATATATGGGCTTCCCTGGTGGCGCAGTGGTTGAGAGTCCGCCTGCCGATGCAGGGGACACGGGTTCGTGCCCCGGTCTGGGAAGATCCCACATGCCGTGGAGCGGCTGGGCCCGTGACCCATGGCCGCTGAGCCTGCATATATATATATAAAAGTATATATAAAAGTGTATATATATATATATAAATATATATAAAATTGTATATATATACATATATATAGACACACACATATGTACTGTATATATGTATATATATAAACTTATAAACATATATTTATATGTATATAAACATACTATACATACATATACACATACTATATATTATATACACATACATCTATGTATACATAGTATATATACACACTATATATTATTTTGTTTTTGTTTTTGTTTTTTTTTGCGGTACGCGGGCCTCTCACTGTTGTGGCCTCTCCCGTTGCGGAGCACAGGCTCCGGACGCGCAGGCTCAGCGGCCATGGCTCACGGGCCCAGCCGCTCCGCGGCATGTGGGATCTTCCCGGACCGGGGCACGAACCCATGTCCCCTGCATCGGCAGGCGGACTCTCAACCACTGCGCCACCAGGGAAGCCCCACACTATATATACATACATCTATGTATATATCTTTTATTTAATTAACAAACAATTAAATACCAGTTCCTATGTACACATACATACCAGCTACTATTTGTAAGACACTCTTTTAAGTCCATCACAAAAGATAATTTGTTTAATCTTCAAAACAACCCCAATGCTACAATTGCTTCTCTTGTCCGACTTTACAGATGGGGAAACTGAAGCTTGGGCAGGTGAGGCAACACACGCAAGGTCGCAGAAGCAGTATGTGATGAAACCTGGATCCAAACAGAGCCTCAGACTCCATAATCTTGGCATTTGTGATATATTCCCACAACCTGCTTGCTTTTCTGCTGAGTAGGGACCTGGGAGGGAGAATTCAACCACATTTAGTTCGGTAGTATTAGGATAGTTACACGGGTATTTTTCCTACAAACTCTCTAAGATGGTTTGGGGGTACCTGCATCTATACCTTCTGACCATTCACATTCAGCTTGGCAAAGCCTTAGGCTTTGTGTAAAGAGAGTTATAGAAGATGAATTTGTTAACACTGCAAACAAATGTTAATTGTGATGCAATTCATAGTAAAGAGTGTGAAAAGCCAGAGGGAATCTACTTTCACCAGAGTTCATGTAAGCTATTCATTTATTTACCTCAGGTAAAAATAGAAATGTTCTAAATCATTTTTTTTTAATGCTACCAAAGGGTGCAAAAGACAAAAAAATATAAGTGTAAATGTCTTCTTATTACCTATGGGAAAATTCTAGGCCTTCCTCTTGTTTACTGGCTATTACTGACTGTCACTGACATTTTCTGCTATTTTTATCTGCTTTTATTTTATTCTCATTCTTAGGGAATTTTACTCAGGTGTTAAGTTATACATTGAAACTACTTCTTATGTAACATTGTTTGAATGTAGTCATCGTGTGAATGTAGGGTGTAACCAAAGATATTCAGGGGTTAAGGTCTTTTTTCACAGCAATAGCTGTTGCTGTGGACTGTGGAGTGTCTGAAGGACATTCTGAGATAAGAATAAGATTTGAAACTGGAGATGGGAGTTCAGATCCAGGGCCCTCATCACCTTCCTTCCCCGAGGAGGGAGTCTCGGGAAGCAAAGATGCCAATGTGGGAAGCAGGTGGCCCACGGAGCTGAGAAAGCTTTTAAGGATTGTAATTCCCCTCGTCCACACAGGGCCTGTGATAGACGCCAGGAGAGACCGTGTCCTCTGATGCTCCCCATTTCCCTGAGAGCTGTGATGAGAACAGACACATCCAAAGTAGCCTAGGGGCAGGCAGGGCCCAGACCCCCGCAGAAGAGAGTCGCCCAGTTTAGGAAAGAAAAACATAGAAAGGACAGTTAAATTCAAATTTCAGGTAAACAGCAAACAATTGTTTAGGGTAAGTATATCATGGAACATGATATGCTTAGCACGGAGCATATTTATACTTTATCTATATTCCGTTTGGTAACCCTGCTGGGAGGCAGTGAAGGAGCAGATGCATGGAAGCCACTCGACCCTGCTGACAGACAAGTCCAATAGTCTCTGCATCTGCTTTGCCCAGATGAGAACTGAAACCGAGTCCCCCTACAACTGAGTTCCCCCGCTGAGTTTATGATTAATCTCTCTATCCAAAACTTTATTCCCTTTCTTATCCTGCCCCTGTCCCCCTCAGGATCGAGGAACATCAAAGAAAAGGGAGAAATTGAAACCAAGCAGGACCCCGCGGGACCTTTCTGGGTACAAAAGCCCCACAATGTCCCCCATGTCTTGTTTGTAGGAAAAAGTACCTTCCAAGGCCTCCCCCGAGGTCCACAGAGCAGGTTCAAGCAACTAATGCTTAGAAAAAGAGAGTCACAGGACTCCTGGTTCCTTCTGAAGGAATATACATAACAATGACACATATCTTTGAGCTGTTCTTTAGAAACTAAGAGTTTCTAAATCTTTATTAATCATGTATGGTTGGGCTTCCCTGGTGGTGCAGTGGTTGAGAGTCCGCCTGCCGATGCAGGGCACACGGGTTCGTGCCCCGGTCCGGGAGGATCCCACATGCCGCGGAGCGGCTGGGCCCGTGAGCCATGGCCGCTGAGGCTGCGCGTCCGGAGCCTGTGCTCCGCAACGGGAGAGGCCGCGACAGTGAGGGGCCCGCGTACCGCAAAAACAAACAAACAAAAAAAACAAAAAACCTCAGCTTTCTAGAGAAGCACAGTCCTCCTGAGTAGCTTCATCTTTGCATCATGAGTCTTGTTTTAAAAGAAAATCAAAGTGGTACAATTTGTTTACACTATGATACTTTCTAAATAAACTCTTTTAAAAAAAAACAAAACAGTCTGGTCTTTCCTTAAATGTTACAGCAAAACAGGTATAAAATAGAGAATAAATTATAGTTTATATTTACAAAAGAGCTATAAGTGCAGTATAGATCATAAATGTATTATTTAATCAGTTTAGTACAAAACTGGTTTCCTAGTACATGATCGTGTAAAAGACCTTTTAAAAATATTCTCGGGCTTCCCTGGTGGCGCAGTGGTTGAGAGTCCGCCTGCCGGTGCAGGGAACATGGGTTCGTGCCCCGGTCCGGGAGGATCCCACATGCCACAGAGCGGCTGGGCCCGTGGGCCATGGCCACTGGGCCTGCGCATCCAGAGCCTGTGCTCCGCAACAGGAGAGGCCACAGCAGCGAGAGGCCCACGTACTGCAGAAAAAAAAAAAAAAATTCTCAGATTTAATCTGAGAAGATCTTACTTTCTAAAAGAGGAAACCGTGATGCTGACCACAAGCACCTAGACTCCAGACTGGTTGGAACCAGAAGGCTGATGATGTTACCTCCTGATTACCTCACCACCAGCCAATCAGAAGAAGGTCCACAAGCTGATCAGGCATCCTATGACTCTCTCCCCTAACACCGTCTTTAAAAGACTTTGCCTAAAAGCCACTGGGGAGTCTGTGTCTTCTGAGCATGAGTTGCCCATTCTCCTTGATTTGTGCCCTGCAATAAATGCTGCACTTTCCTTCATCACAACCCAGTGTCAGTAGATTGGCTTTGCTGCATGTTGGGAGAGCTGACCCAAGTTCTGTTTGGTAATAGCATTATAAATGAATGTTTTTATGCTATCGGGGTATGAGTATATTTTGGGAAGTCTCTGCTCAGCTGTGAATGAGAAGAGAGTGTTAGTACAAAATGGTGAGACTGGAACTCAGAATCCAAGCCACTCCTGACACTGTGTGTGCTCTTGGACAGGTCAGGTAACATGTAAGGAAGGAAGAAGGGACTAAGATTTTTGTCACGTGCAAACCATGGTTCAGCTTAATCCTTAAATTGGGATAATATCTACCTACTGATTATGGGATTTGTGAGGCTTAAATATCACCAACCATAAAAGCCCTTTTTGCACACAAAAACTACACAAAAATATCACACAAATACAAGATATCATGATCACATTCACCAACTAACTATACAAATTGGGGAGGGGAAAGGGAGGAGGGGGAGCAGGGGGCTCTTCCTCTGGTCTCTGTCTCCTTGATATTCAGCATCTGAAGTGTCTTTCATATATTAAGGAAAGTAATATCACTATGACGATCTCAACTATTATTAATTAATTCAATTCAAGCTGTGGGTAAGTGAATGACTCAGCAAAATTTGATGGTTTGCTAACAAACTTTTCAACTTAGAGCAGCTGGGCTACTTCACAACTAACCAAATATATGTCAAAGAAAGTTAAGCCTTTACATATAGGACAGGTGTCTATCTTTCAACCTCTCTGAGCCTCAATTTTGTTATTTATACAATAAACTAATAACCTTCTACCTGTTGTGAGGATTAAATGAGGTTTACAGACATATATAGCACTTTGGGGAATATAATATACAATGTAAATAAAGTTGCATTTGTGATATCCTAACTGAAATAAAAACACCCAAAGTGTCAAAATCATGGCATATTTTTTTTGTCATCTAGTTCCTAAAGAGATTTTTTTGACTGTATACCTCTCTGAAATAAAATTACCCCTGCTT
This sequence comes from Tursiops truncatus, assembly GCF_011762595.2. Classification (NCBI taxonomy): domain Eukaryota; kingdom Metazoa; phylum Chordata; class Mammalia; order Artiodactyla; family Delphinidae; genus Tursiops; species Tursiops truncatus. The sequence goes on from NC_047043.1 coordinate 4,339,436, forward strand.
TCTTTCAGCTAAAATTCAAAGTATTGGGGAGACTTTTATGCAATTTAGTTTAGCAGTTTGGAAGGATGTTGACTATTTAAAATGGGTCTTTTTTTTCTGAGGCTGTGAGAGCCTCAAGATGATTTTGGCGTGTGCAGATTCACCCTCTGACAATTCCACATCAGCTTTGGGAAGCTCTCCATCTTTCACATGCAGACAAATTTGTTAATAGTGCCGACAAATGAGAATTACAGTGCAGTTCAGACCAAGAGGTGTCATAAGTCAGAGAAAATCTGCGTTGGCAAGAATCATCTAGTGGATGCGATCAAGACAGCTCTGAGCTGCAAGTGTCACTCCCTACCCTGTGGAGGTCTCCGCTGAGCAGGTAGGGGTCTTCCTTACCTTGAACCACTGAGCAATTGGGAGCCTGACTAATATTTATAATTCATGAGAAACGGAGCCAGTGCACCTCAGACATTTGCAGAGCATTGCAGTCATTAACGAAGTGGGGGAAGTGATCTGTTCCCTGGTGCCCCCCACCGTGTTCATTTGAATGTGTGATCATTAGACAACGCCAGACTCTCTGGGGCTCCGTGCCCAGAGTGCATTATACCCTGGAGAACGTGAAAACACTTTAATTAACAACAGGAGTGGGCAGGCCTGCTGAGTGCCTTCTGTTACCATCTTCAGGGCCTGGAAAGTCAGCACTCAGTCATGACCCTCACCATTTTTATTACCAACGTACAAGAAAATACTAGGAAACAATTTCATTTACAATTGATTTGGAAAGACCACTAAATATAAGGTATTTCTTCCCATTTCTACCTCTGGCACAACTCTATTAGTAATCAACATCACAGCAACACATACACAGATCCACTAGCATGCTTACACACACATGCATGAGACATGAACTTGATATTCCTCTATATTCCACATGCTCTGCAAACAGTACAGTACTCCGGGGTGTATAGATGGATAACACGCCAAACTGGCTTGGAATATGCATTCATTTGAATGTGCAAATTTATATTAGTCAATTAGTCAGATAAATGATTTGGTTCATTCATTCAAATAAAATGCTGGCAAATTCCTAGCATATACCATCCAGCTGAGAGATGATGCGCTTTCGCTACTTGTTTGCTGGTTTTTAAATGAATGAGTGATTTCTGCCTGAACTGGGTATATTTAAGATGATGTCATACTCAACCAAATTTTGCTGCCGTATCCTCTGTTAAAAGACAAGCTTGTTGAATTGTTGAATCTTCCACTTCTGTATCCAGAACTGATCTGCTGCCTTGTGTGAACGTGAATGTGAGCAGAGCTGGCTGCGTGCACGTGTGCAGGCTGACCCTGGGTGTTGCCCCCATGACTTGGTCTCTAGGGCAGCTTCTTGGAAAATAGTTATTCTATAACAGGCACTCTGGTATGACCAGAATTCACTTAATGAAGACTAAATGATCATATCACTCCATCAGTTAGTAAGCATTTATTGAGCATCCACTGGTGTCCCACGAGCATCTACATGGGCTCCAAAAACAGCGAGCAACCCAGACAGAAAGAGAAGACAAGTACCTGAGACACAATTGGAGAAAATCAAATGGTGATGTGTGGGGCTGGGATTTTAACCTTCTCGAAAGCATACTGTTCTTCCAGGCATATTGGGGAAGTTTTATTTTTGCTTCTAAGGGTAGCTAGGAGGAGTGAAATGGATGGCAATCTAAGGAGCCTTTAAAAAAATAATAAACTTAATATTTTAGAACTTTAGATTTATAGAAAAAGTGTGAAAGTACAGAGAATTCCCATATACCTCATATCTAGTTTAGTCTATTATTAACATCTTACATTAGTATAGTACACGTGTTACAATGAATGAATCCATATTGATACATTATTGTTAATTAAAATCTATACTTTATGTGAACTTCCTTAGTTTTTGCCTCGGGTCCTTTTTCTGTGCCAGGATTCACATTACATTTAGTCCTCATGCCTCCTTAGGCTCCTCGGGGCTGTGACAATTTCTCAGACTTTGCTTCTTTTTGATGACCTTGACAGTTTGAGGAATACTGTCAGGTATTTGGTACAATTGGGGTTTGTCTGATGACTTTCTCGTGATTAGACAGGGGTTATGGGTTTTGGGGAGGAAGACTACGGAGGTCATGTCACTTTCACTATATGATGTCAACAGTGCATACCATCAACACGACTTGTCACATAGACACTGTTTTCCTCCCCAGTAGACTATTGCCTAAAAATACTTGAGACTCTGCCGGCAAAAGTAAATCTACAAGGGATCTATCATTTCTACAGGCTCCCCTATCCACCTCCTGGACCATGACTGGCCTCTTCTTTCACTTCAGTGGTTTATGATACTAATATTTATCTTGAAGCGTGCTCTTTCCCTAGTAAACATCATTTTCATTATAAATGTTAAATTTTTTTTTTTTTTTTTTTTTTTTTTTTTTTGCGGTACGCGGGCCTCTCTCTGTTGTGGCCTCTCCCGTTGCAGAGCACAGGCTCCGGACACACAGGCTCAGCGGCCATAGCTCACAGGCCCAGCCGCTTCGTGGCATGTGGGATCCTCCCGGACCGGGGCACGAACCCGTGTCCCCTGCATCAGCAGGCGGACTCTCAACCACTGCGCCACCAGGGAAGCCCAAAATGTTAAATATTTAAGATGCACAGAGGTCATTAACTATCATATAGAGAATATAGTTTCAACCCCTTTCTAAAGAATCAAATAAATCTTCATATACTTGATACCTAGCAGGACTCTGCGGGGCTCCTGGGCACAAGAGGCTTTCTGTATCCCCCATTTCTTGATTACAGGAAATGGGCTTCATTCAGCCTCCAGGACCTTCCCTGAGTTCCAAGGAGCAGGTTCAAACAGATACTAATTAGGGAAGGGAGGGGATGCAGAGACAAGGGAGGAGCAGTCAGGAGACAATAGTGCAGGCTTGGGGCAGAGTCCTGGTTCTCCCTCAAGGGATACACACAACAACATCTTTGAGCTGTTTTGCAGATACTGAAACCCCCACCAGGTGGGAGAGGTTAACTGCATGCTGCCCACAAGCAGGTAGACCCCAAACCAGGTGGAACCAGAAGGTTGACGATGCTGACTCCCACTTACCTCCCCACCAACCAATCAGAAGAATGTCCATGAGCTGATCATGTCCCCTTTGCACCATTACTATAAAACTCCTCACTACCTGCTCCAGGTTGGGACACACAGTTTTGATGCTCGCTGTGAACCCCTTTGCCTGGCAAAGCAATAAAGCTATTCTTTTCTACTTCACCCAAAGCTCTGTTTCTGAGAATTAATTTGGTGTCGTGGTCCAACAGGCCGGATTCAGCTTCATACTTGTGTGTGAGGAGTCTTGGCATTTGAGTGTTTTAAGAAAAAGCGGAACATTTACATTTGACTTGTTCATGATCTTACACTTCAAATGTTTCTGTCACAGCTTAGTAGTTACAGGTACATTTTTTTTTTAAACAAAACTCCTGGGACCGGGTGGAAACACAAATATTACTGAGCATCTCCTCTGCACATTGTACTTAATTTAATAATCACAGTAGCCCTATAAGTCAGGTACCATTATGTGCATTTTACAGATGAGGGAGTGGTTCTGGGACACCAGGTGACAAGACTGATTAATGATGAGCCAGCATGTGTGAATGACCCCCATTATTTCTGTGATATGACCCACTCCTGCTGGAGTTGAGAAGGGAGTGTAATTGGCGGAAATGTTCCCCTTAGAGGTGCAAGACTTTTGGCCTAAGAGAATTTCCAGGCTTCAAGAATCTTCTAGAAGAATTTAAGTTTTTATTCTCGCAGACATTGTCACAACCTTTGCATGCTTGATAAAAAAAAAAAATTTACACTTCTTCACTTAATCTATATTTAGACAATGGTTCTTGCTCCCTTTTTGATAATAATGTTAAAATAAATGTCTTTATTATAATTTCTCACAAAAATTTACAGGACTTTCCCAGAAAGCCAAGTAAGGGTGCCTTTGATAATAAAGTGGAATAGAAAAATACTTCACGGTAACCAATAATTGATCAATATGAAAATAGTTACAGCGATGTGACAAAGTAGAGTTTATAATACATAAAAAAGAGTTCAAAAAGTTAATGAAAAAAGAGCAATCCAATGGCATCATGAGCAAAGCTCACGAGTAGGCAGTGTTCAAATGGAGAAGTAAAAATATATTTTTACTAGTAAATATATGAAAAGATATTCAGCCTCTTTACTAATCAAATAAATGCAAATTTAAACAACAGTATGGTTTTGACACATCAAATTGGCAAAGATTTAATATGCAAATACCCAGAGTTGGCAAGAATGTGGAAAGGAATGACTTTTTAGCAATACCTATTATAGCTTTAATGTATGTTTCCTTTGAGCCAAAAATTCCACTTATAGGAATTTATCCTATAGAAATATTTGTCTAAGTATGCAAAGATATATTTCCCAGGATGTTAAATGTCATTGTTTACAAGTTACAAGAAAGAGGAAACAACTGAAATGTCAATTAATAGGGGCTTGTTGAAATAAATTACAGCACACACATACAGTGGAGAGCTATGCAATCATTGAAAAATATAAAGTGGAGTTCTGTACGTCCACATTATGTTTGGAGTGAAAAACAATCAGGTTGCTGAAGAGTTTGTATTTTTTTAATCCGATTTACGTCAACATATATGGCTTAACCTAGATATTTTCACACCTCTTTTGAATGTAGCAGTGAAGGGGCTTCGTAAGAAAGAGAATCCCAAACTCAGGATGCTGTCAACTGAAAAAAAGAAAAAAAAACCCTCACAATCTAAAAGTTGAGAGTTCTATTTTATTTGGCAGAAGTGTTTAGGACTTCAAGCCGAGGAGGCAGCATCTCGAGCAACCCTGAGAATACTACTCTGAGGAGGGGAAGGGGGAGACAGGATATACAAGAGCTTTGTAACAAAGGGCAGGTAGTCTGAACGTCAAAAGATTATTGTTAATTAAAGAAAACTAGGAATCTCAAGTTAAGGAATTTAGTGCTTTTCCAAGTATGGGAAAATGCAAGAATGTGGCTCACTGAAATCATTCCTTTGATATGCACCTCAGCTATCTCAGGCCAGGATCCTGTTTTCACATTCTGAGTTTCCTCTGGGCTCACCTTAGGGACTGGCTGCAGTCTGATGGCTGCTAGATAGCAGGTATTCTTTGTTCCCTTCCTGAGTTCCCTCAGGGCTCACCAGCTCACCTTTGGAGGTGGCTGCAATCACTGATGGCTGGGACATCCTTCGTTTACTGATACTGCAGGCAACATTCCATTTCTCAACGCTCTTAGTTCTTTGGATAGGATTGTGTATTCATCCGCAAACAGACCAGAGATTTAAGAAAATGTTTGTAAGCAGAGTGAGGATGTTACAAGCAGAAAGTTCAGAAATTCATTGAAAACACATTGGATTGAAGTCATTTTGTATTAACTGTCGTGGTAACTCCAGGAAAGCAGAGAAGTTACATAAAATGATTCTCTAAACACATAGATTGCAGTCATTGAATGGTTTCTAATTTCTTTAATATTTTCTCTGATTTCTTTATCACATACTGAATATTATAGAATAGAAAAACACACAAATATTATATAAAAGGTTCCTATACTATTCAACTTTAAATAATTGCTCTTCAACTCTAATTAACCCATTTGAAAAAAATGTTAGTCTGAAATGTCTCCTGAAGCTTTGTCCCTGCTTAGTCAAGGCTCATTTAAAGAGGGGCTTATCACAGCCATCCTCAAATAATTTGATCCTCTAGAAATATTTTAGTTACATCACACCAATGAAGGTAAAGAGCTGAATGCAAAGAGCTGAATGCGGGCTTCCCTGGTGGCGCAGTGGTTGGGAGTCCGCCTGCCGATGCAGGGGACGCGGGTTCGTGCCCCAGTCTGGGAGGATCCCACATGCCGCGGAGCGGCTGGGCCCGTGAGCCATGGCCGCTGGGCCTGTGCGTCCGGAGCCTGTGCCCCGCAACGGGAGAGGCCACAACAGTGAGAGGCCCACATACCGCAAAAAAAAAAGAAAAAAGAGCTGAAGGCAAAAACTACACTCAGCCTAAGGGGTAAAACGTTATCTGGAAAAGCACTAGTTGACAAAAGGTGGGTTTTCACCTGCCATGTATGGAGCAGACCTGCTGTGGGTCGCAGGCTTTCAGCGGAAAAGGAAGCCTCTGGGGGCCAGGGTGGAGGCTACCCTCTCCACGTCTACGAAGCTTGGGCATCCTTGCCTCTGACTCATAGAGCAGTAATACCCCCTGTATCTTCTTGCATAAATCTAGGGCTTTACATATGTCGCATATCTTACTGATGCTCAGTCCAATTTTGGTTTAGAAAATAGTGACTGTGTAACAGGGAAGAGCCGACTCGGACTCCATGTTGGATCTGTTTCTTTTACTTTAATCTTTGCTTTCCGCTGCTTTTGTTCACTAAAAGGATACTGTCTATACATAATGGCCTGCCTCGGGGAACACTGCTCCTCTGCCTGAATGTTAAACCAAAGTGCCTTTGTTCAGGGAAACATCTGGACCCTGTTCCACCTGGGGATGGCTGCAAGAAAGAAGAAATTAACACATCCCCTCCCCCAGGCTGGCCATTGCAGGGGATATTTGCAAAACTATGGCCTTTTTACTTTATTTCCACACCTCCGCCCCCTCTCTGTGCTATAAGAGAAACTGGCATCCAAACCCCCGATAAGATGGTTATTTTGAGACTTTAGTCTGCCATCATCTCGGTTTGCTTTCCGAACAAAGTCCTATTCCCTGCCTCAACACCTCGTCTCCAATTTATTGGCCTGTCGTGAGGCGGGCAGAGCGAGCTTGGACTGGTAACAACTCCAGTCACTTCTAACACGAAATGGTAAAAACTGGCTCACAATTACACAGATCTGGAAAGCTGTCAACAGGATACCTGATCATCATCCGAGTATTGGAATTTTGAGTAGAAAATGTGGGCACACAAAATACTTTAATGGGGATGCACAGAAATGCCACCTCAAACAACAGCCAGTAGGGAGAAAAGAACAAAACATGAAGCACCTGTAGGAAATAAATCAGGAAAGTATGGCAGCCTGGTTGCACCCAAGGAGCGCCTTGAAAACAACCAGCTCTGGAAATAGTAGCAGAATTTAGCCCAGTCATACATACAGTCTGGCCTGTGGGCTGCGGTTCATTCAGTGTGGTCTTTCTGGTAACCTCTACTCACAAAGATGGAGCTCGGCCACTTTTAGTACATCTTTCAATCTGGTGTTCACTTTCAAATTGTTGCATAATTACATGGAATAAGCCATACTAAGTTTCCTTTTTTTTATTTTTATTTTTGGCTTACCAAGTTTTCAATGGTAACGTGGAAACCTCAAAGTCACCAAGACTTGGATAGGCCTTCAAAAGTCCAGTTGAATGAATCATAATCTCTTTGATCTAACATCTAAATGGCAACCTCTTCAAGGGTCTTATTCCCTATATATGCATTTCTCTTTCTCACGTCACAAGATCTAGCCTTAGACACACAAGCCAAAACCAGGGGAAAATTTCTGAGCCTAAACTGACAATTTGTATTTTTTTTTCCAAGCACTGTGCATGATTCCGCATTTTGTTTTTATTTAGCAAAAGAAATTTTTTTAAACAAATTAGATATCTTTTATCACTATCATCCCAATGTATCATACTGCTTGGGACATTGTTGACAATAAATAGTTAAGAAATAAGGGAAAGAGGGGAAGGAGTTTATTTGAGAGATTTGGGACTTAGCTATTTGCTCATATCCTCCATTCTCAGATTTCCTGCAGCGGGAGTCAATTACTTGCCCAGGGAACACCAGAAATTTCGCAGTGTTTAAAGAAAGGTAGTGGGGCAGTCCTATTTCAACCGCCAGCAAAACCCAGGGATGGCCACAGCACAAAAAGGAATAGAACACAATTTCAAGGCTAAGAGTAACCAGTGTAATGAGCCAGAGCCCCTAGCCTCTGAGTTGTGAAGACAAACCCAGGTCTGGAATTTTACAGCTCATGGGTCCACAAGGAGAGAGATTTTTTTTTTACGAATTTATTTATTTATTTTTGGCTGCATTGGGTCTTCGTTGTTGTGCGCGGGCTTCTCATTGCGGTGGCTTCTCTTGTTGCGGAGCAGGGGCTCTAGGTGCTCAGGCTTCAGTTGTTGTGGCTTGCGGGCTCCAGAGCACAGGCTCAGTAGTTGTGGCGCATGGGTTTAGTTGCTTCACAGCATGTGGCATCTTCCTGGACTAGGGCTCGAACCCCTGTCTCCTGCATTGGCAGGCAGATTCTTAACCACTGTGCCACCAGGGAAGCCCAACAAGGCGAGAGATTTTAAATAGAAAGGACTTTTTATAATTATCTTCCTAGTGTCCCTGTATGTCCCTGAACAAATAAGATGTAAACAACCTTTTGTAATATTGTAAACAATATTCCTGGGTCTCCACCCCTCCATTCTCAAATAGACTTCTGGCTACACTCAAACTCTTCATGAAAAGCTATTGATTAATTCAACAAGTATCATTGAGACAATAATATGTACCAGTTGTGGTGTGGAGATACAGCTGTGAGCAGGATAGTCATGAACCCTGCCCTAAGGAGCTGACAACCTAGTGCAAGAGTCTGGCTTCTCCTAGGGCTTGTCTCACTTGCCTGAGTGCTAGTTCTGTTGGCTCCCAGGGATATCCACTGTTCTCCTCTCCCTGTCCCATTTGCTTGGAGATGAGTGCTACGATTAGCCATACCCAACCAGCTCTGCTGTCAGTGCCCAGAACATGGTGCTCTGATGGTGCCCATAGAACTGCTCCAAGGCTGGTGGTACACCTGTCAAAGTTGTGAAGGACCACGTCCAGGCTTCCATCGGCTGAGGATGCTGAAGCTACTGGCGCCATTTCCCAACGTGGCAGAAGTTCCCTCCACCAATGTCGCCAACATCTTACAACTCCGTCAGGTGACTGTGACCATTGTTAAGAGGAAAAACAAAGGAAGGTAAACAGACAGAGAGTAATGGCAGGGATAGTCCTTTATATACAGTCGTCAGCAAGGACCACTATGACAAGGTGATCTTTGAACGGAGACAGAATGAAGTGAAGGAGGTGGCGTATGAACATCTGGGGGAAAAACATCCCAAACAGAGGGACCAACAAGTGCAAAGACCCTGGGTTGGACTGCACCTGACATCTTCAGGCAACCCCAAGGAAGCCAGTGTAGCTGGAGGAGAGAGAATGAGGAGGAAATGAGGTCAAAGATTAGGCGGTTCTCCTAGGCAGATCACATAGAGTCTTGCAAGCCTTGGGAGAGACTTTATATTTTCTTCTGAGTTAGATTAGGAGCCATTGTGGGAGGTTAAGCAGATGAGTGACATGATTTGACTTAGGTCTTAGAATTATCACACTCTGGCTGGAGTGCAGCAAACAGACTGAGAAAAACCAAGAGGGGAAGTATGGAGACCACTTGGGGGCTATTGAAATAATACAGGTGAAAGATGATGGTAACTTGGATCAGGGTAGCAGCAGTGGGGTTGGAGGACATGGTTGGACTCAGAATTTGCTGCCATATTGGATGTTAGGTGGAAGGGAAAAGAATTAAAGTTTTTAGCCTGAGTAACTTGAAAAATAGAATTAGATGTCTTTGGGATTGGAAGGTCTGACAGAGAAGCAGGCTGGTGGGATAAGATCAAAACTCTGATTACGAATGTGTTGATTTCAAGATGCCTATTAAGCATCCAGTAGAGATTTTGATTAGGCAGCTGAATATACAAGATTAGAATATAGGAAGAGATTTGAACTGATGATTTAAAATTGGGCATCTTCATCATACAAATCAATGGGACTGAGTGAGATCAAATAGGTACTAAGCATTGATAAGTAAGAGAAAGTGTCTGAGAACCTCTTCTGAAGGATTCTGGAGGATTCCAAAACTTCCAGAACTATGGAACGAATGAGGGTGCGGCAGAAGAGCCTGAGCAGGAGCAGCCAGTGAGAGCGGTACCCCGAAGACTCACTGAAGAAAGCAGATCAAAGAGTAGGGAGTGACCAACTGTATCAAATACTATTGACACATTGAGTAAAATGAGTCTGAGAACTGACTGAGACTTGAAGACTAAGATTGTCAACATGGAAGTCATTAGTAGGATGAACATTTATTTCCCAAACTGGGACACCTTTGAGAATGAAAGAGGATGTGTATTAGTAATCTATAGCTGTGTAACAAATTATGCCCAGAACTTAATGGCTTAAGGTAATAACAAACATTTATTATCTTGTACAGTGTATGTGGGTCTAGAATTCGGAAGTGGCTTTGCTGGACAGTTCTGCCTCAGGACCTCTCATGAGATGGGATTCAGATATCGGCCAGGGCTACAGTCATCTGAAGGCTTGGCTGGGGCTGTAAGATCTGCTTCCAAGGCGGCTCACTCACATGGCAAGTTAGTGCTCATCGTTGGCCGAAGCCTCTGTACTTCATCACATGGGCCTCCCCACAGGCAGCTTGAGTGTCCTGACAACAGGGAATCTGACTTCCTCCAGAGCAGGTGATCCAAGAGAGCAAGGCTGAAATGGTCACACATTTCAGTAGGTCAGCCCTACTCAGTCTGGAAGGGGACCACAGAAGAGTGTGAACAACTGGGATAATTGGGAGCCATCCTAGGGAATGGCTACAAGAGGACGTTATTAATATTTATGCCCAGACAACAAATATAAACAAGGGCCATCTCAGGCAGATAGAGGTGCACATTCATCCTAGTCTGGTGACTGAGCAGAACAGTTTCAAGAGAGTAGATTGATAGAGATGAGAACTGTACCAGTGAAATTCAAAGCCAAAACTTTTGCTCAAATACTGGATGAAAAATGAGCTCTTTTCCCCTCTCTTTCCACTGGGCTTGAAGCTGATAGAATTGCAAATATGAGTGGTAAATACTTTGCCATTAACTTGGGGTCAAGAAATAAAACCAACAGAGAACCCTCCACCAAGAGGTGGAAATTCCTGATGGTAACATTGTTGGATCCAGTCAAGCCTACAGCTTACATTAACTGGAAGCATGATCACATTCTCATTTCACCCCCTTTAAAATACTTAAGTTAGATTTCTCAAATTTACAATCCCCAAATAATCCAGATCAATGCCTCCATTATTTAAGTAGATCCTTGTGGACCACAATCCACTAATCTCCTAGACACACCCAGACATGTCTTTGTGCAGGGTAAAGGTAGATTAAGCTCAGTCTGATCTCCCTGCCACACAGGAAGGCTGTTCAGGTCAACTCCTTTAAGAACATTTGCTTATACTAGCATGTTAACTGGTGACTAGGATCATGTAGTGGATTTTATACGTAAGAGTATATATTGACAATGAGTTGGTATTGGTATTTGAGCAACCCATAAAGGTCGATCTTCAGGACAGGCAATGCCACAGGTACTTTTTTAGAAACAGCTTTACCCTATGAAACATGGTGGGGGTGGGGGTAATTATTGAAATCAATCCAACAACAAAAGCCTTGCCTGCTGGACCATCCATCCTGGACCAAACTGAAGTCCATCTCTACAAAGGAAAAGAAAATGTTTTCAAATTCCACGCTAGTTGCTTTCTCTTCTCTTTTTTTCTAACCTCCCTTCAAGATCTTGTTTCCTTCAGTCATCAGGCAAGAATAGAACTGGATTTTCACAGCCTCTCAGGAGGCCTCTTATTACTCAAAATAAGTAAACTTATTTTGCATTTGAAAAAAAAAAAACTCTGTAGGTAGAAGGATTCAGAAGAGAGACTAGAGGTGAATAGAAAAAGATGGCAGTGGCTGAAACCAGCCTTTGGGCTCTTTCTTGCAGAAGGGCACCCCAAACTGAGATTCCCTATACTGCTACCTCTTTGGAATGCACATCCGGAGGCAGAAACAGAACTGAGCTGTGCATGCAGAAAACTGAATGTGTCCATTGATCCAGCAAGTCTGAATAAATTCTCATTCTTGTTAACATAGCAATTAGTCCTCACGGCCACTGGAACTTTGAAACAAGGCTGTTTTGGTGCCACTTGTCTTACTCCCCCATGTTACCCAAACATGAAACACATCCAAATTGAGACAGAACAAACTCCCTTAACTTTCAATGACCACCTGCTTCAATTCAGGAAACAGGCTGAGGAGAGGGAGAAGCGTGGAGGTGACATTTAATTTCAAGATCTCCCCACTGCTGCCACTCAGCGTCAGCATGCTCCCTCCAAAGAGCACAAACATTTCCTGAGCATCTACTTATACATGAGGTGATTTCTGATACATGATCTCATTGAAACCTCACAAGTAGGATTTGCAGAAGCTTATCTTGAAGAGGCACAGCTTATATGGAACGCGTACCTATGGTAGAAACCCTGGCAATGGACAACATGTGCTAACGGGTTACACCTGGAGCCAAGAAGCAGCGGAGCCAATTCATGATCCCAAGTCCGCCACTGCCCTTGAGATGTGGCCTCAGCAATACCATCTATACTTCAGTTTCCCTTAAAGTGCAACGTACAACGCTAAGCTAAGCAGAGGAGTGGTGTTACCGCACTAGATGTAGCACTCTGAGCTTCTTTAAAGAGAGGTGTTTTGAAATGCTCAGCCTGATAACTATTGAGTAAATAGGCATTTCACACTCAGACTTGCCCAGTGGGTGTGCAGAGGAGGATGTAAATTGATCCCACTGCTCTCTCTTTGTGGTTCCATGTTTCCAGATGGTACATTCAATTAGAGTTTATCTCAGCATCTTCAATGAAATCTATTGAGAAAAAATAGTTCATTTTAATAGTGTACACTCTACATGGGGGCGGGGGGGGAAGCATCTCGGCATGCTATTCCTAACATGCTATGTTACTTCTCCGTAGAGCATGGCATGGGACCTGACATAACTTCCCCCGCCAGACTTGTACAGAGAAAAAGCTAGTGTCATTTCCTTTATTGAGTTTCTCCCCCTTGAGCAGGGTTTCTCCACCTTGGCCTGTTGACACTTGGAGTGGGGGCTGTCCTCCTCACTGATGGCTTTTATTAGCATCCCTGACCTCTACCCACTAGATTCCATAGCAACCCTTTAACGGCCAAAAACATCTCCAGACCTTGCCAACTGTTCCCTGGGAGTAAAGTCACCCCTAGTTGAGAATCATTGCCTTAGAAGACAGATAGTAACTGAACTACAGAATGTTTGAGTTATAAGGTCTAGAGGGCTGAGTGATCATTTATGCAATCATCCGTTTCATAGATGAAGAAACTGATGCTAGAGAAAGTTGGTGACTTGCTTCAGGTAACACAGAGGTAAGCGGCACAGCTAGTATTAAGGATCAGGTATTGTGACTACTCCCTGGTTACCTTATCTAGCTCTTGGGAGTGGTGAAAGAATTATATTCTTATCTACTTGGTCATATTAGGAAAGAGAAAATGAATTTCCTTTAAAGGGAGTCCATTAAACCTAGAAGGACACGTTCCAGATCTACAGGCATTAGTTTAGGCCATTACATTATTATAACTCTAATCCAAGTTCCTCTGAGGTCATGCTGATTTAGGCAAAACGACCCTTGGTCAATTTCGCTCCCCTCTCCCATCCTTCTGTTCCCTTCTGTGCCTGGAGAGATAGCATTATTCCCAGGACCTATAGTCATAGAGCGTCCTACAAAGTTGGATACACTCCAGCTTTCTAACATCACCCCATTAGGCAACCCAAACACACGGTTGTAGGGTGATGAATGAAGTCAGTCAGTCTCCACCACTACGGCTTCCTTCCTCAGCTCACTGGAACTTTCTTTCTCCAGCCTTAGAATAGCCTATCCCCTCCCAGTCACCAAAGTCTCACCCACCTTCAACCAAAAAACCCTAAAGTGGCCCTAATGTGAGAAGATCCATGACTTCCAAATCTGAAGTGATCTTAAACACTTTAACTGAAAATTAGTTTCTTCTTTAACTACATCCACCAAGTTTTTGGCCTTGCCCAAGCATCAACAGGTAATGTTCTGACAGAGACAGAGAGCAAGAAGGATGTTTGTGGGACTTCCCTGATGGTCCAGTGGTTAAGGCTCTGTGCTTCCACTGCAAGAGGGTACGGGTTAGATCCCTGGTCGGGGAAGTTCTTCATGCCGCATGGTACAGCCAAAAAAAAAAAAAAAAGATGTTTGAAGTAATATGCAAATGTAATGCAATGGATTTTCACTTACGACTCATAGAACCAGCTCTCATTACTCTGCGGTAACTAAAGATTTCAAATACTGTCCCTTGGGCTTGACATTCCCTTCCCACTTTTATTCATCAAGCTCTACCCCCTTCTCCTCTAAAATGCAGTGTAGGTATCTCCAGGAATCTTCTCCAACCCTCTACCCGCCCAGTTGGAGTTAGATGGCCTCAATCTAGGGCCCTATGGCATCATGGGGACACATCTATTGCCCTTACCATAGTTTTTCTGAGTTGCACATAGACGAATATGCTCCAGGAGCAAATAAGAATTATGGACGTGTATAGGGTATCCTGCTTTTACAACAACATAAAACAAAATCTGCTGATCTATATGATTATTGCAATACTGCATAGAATTTCAGAATGGTCAGTTCTCATAAATCTATGGCTTTAATTGTATTGTCAAATAAATAGCTAATTTTTTTCTTCTGATTTAGCTAATTCTATAGTCAGCGTTAGCGCTGATGACTTTCAGATACGGTCTACAAATGCTCACCAAATCTGGCGTGGCACACAGGTGCTCACACACAATTTGCATAATATATATCCAGTTTCCCTTGCCCCCTTCCACACCACCTGCTGAGGTTTCCTGGGCCGCCCCCTATGCACACATCCTACTGCTTCGTCCACAGCCACCCACCCACACTTCTATGCTGAGAGGTCTGGGCAGCTGCAGCACAAGGGCTAGACTCCTGGGAAACAGGACTCCCAGTATAGTGAGGACCAAAGGCAGGTGAACAAGTGAATAAGACATGGTAATGAGTGTGCAGAACCCACAGGGCAGGCTGTTTAATCCTATCTTGGGAAATGGGCTCCAAGAAACCCCCCTAAAGAAAATGGCATCTAATTAAAATTTAAACACGCACGATCGAGGCAGAGAGATGATGGGAAAGGGTTGCAAGTAGAAGTCTGAGTAACGGAGGATGTTAGAAAGCTCGGGAAGGGAGACGATCCCTTTCTGACTTAGCACTTTCTGAATATCAGTGACAGGTTAAAACGAGTTTGCCCTCAGACAAAGCTTCATGACGACATAGTTTCAGGACAAGGAGAGAGTCCCCTGAAGTCCCCAAATATCTCCCCATGTGTTCTGTAGTACCTACAATTAACTGGGAGAATGAATGTTTCATTCCATAATTAGAAATAAAGCACCTCGGGAGAAGTAATGTGTTAATGTTTATAAATTTGGGGCCAAAGAATACAAACAGTGATGTCAGATCTTTTCTAATTTCCTAACGGCAATGATTCCTAAAAATCCAAGAGCATAAGAATTACCTGGGCAGCCCATTTAAAAAGCAGGTTCAGATATTTATACGCACATATACGGCAGCATTATTCACCAGAGCCAAAAGGTGGAAGCAACCCAGGTGTCCATTGACAGATGAACTGCTAAAGCAAATGTGTTACATACACACAATGGAGACTTATTCAGCCTTAAAAAGGAAATTCTGACACATGCTACAACATGAATGAACCTTGAGGACGTTATGCTACGGAAATAAGCTAGTCACACACACACACACACAAATATCATATGATTCCATTTATATGAGGTCCCTAGAGCAGTCAAATTCACAGAGACAGAAAGTAGAAAGTAGAAGGGTGGTTGCCAGGGGCTACAGGAGGGAGGAAGGGGATTTCGTGTTGAATGGGGACAGAGTTTCATTTGGGGAAGATGAAAAAGTTCCAGAAATGGATGGTGGTAATGGCTGCACAACAATATGAAGATACTTAACGCCACCAAGCTATGCACTTAAAAATGATTAAAGTGTTCGATTTTATGTTGGGTGTATTTTACCACAATTAAAAATAAAAAGGAAACAAAACAACAGATTCCTGCTGTCAGAAAGTCTGATTTCATAGGCATATCTGCTACAGTTTCATCAGGAGACAGAATTCAACCCGGACGGCTCAGGTGAAGGGACTAAGATGAGGGACTGCTTACTTAGCTGTGGACAGAGGTGTTGAGGCACCCAGAGGCAAGTGACAGAAGGATATGACTGCTCCAAGGGCTGAAAAGGCAGAGGACGGAGACTGTGTTACCCTAGCCTGGTATGAGCTGGAGCCAGGATGAGGCCCAGTTGAAGACGAGGGCTGTCTGCCAGGAACAGCCCAGGAAGATGCTGGTACTGCAGAGATGTGAGGATGGGGCAGGAAGGGAATTGAGGGAGCAGACCCATCCCGCCCCCCTCCTGTTTCTCATCTCCCACTGGGACCTCCCATCCACTGAACCCAGTTAGGAGCCAGATAGCAGACTAGGAGCCAGGGACACAGTTAGCAAGGGTCAGCCTGGCAGGGCACAGAGCAAGCAGAGAAGGCGGGGGATAGGTCCGGGAGAGGCAAACAGAACAACCAGCACTATAAGTCTGGGTTGGGCTCTGGAATCTACTTTTTTAAAAAACACCTTCAAAACTCTTTCTGCAGCCCTTCCAACTCTCCCCCTGCACCACTCCGTCCCAAACACATCTTAAGGACATTGTCTTAGGGGAAGGGGCCAGGAAGCAAGAAAGCACTGAGCAGCAAGAATTGTTGAGAAAGGTGGAAGTGGGGTAGATTGAGTCGACAGAAGGGGTGCAAGACACGTGTCACAACTGTGATCCACAGACCGGTACAACTGTCCCCCTTCAGTTCCCAAACCGAATCTGTATATGGGGACACCTTCACGTACTACACCACCTCAGCAGGCTCTGGATCTGCAATGCATACAGCCGTGGTTTCTATGAACAAGTAGGCACCTGAACTAGATTTATCTCTCTGAGAAAGCAAACCAGTTCTCCTTTGCAGCCCCAAATATATAAAGCATACCGAAACTATAAGCGTAATTTTTCTGAAGACTGCATCCACTTTCAAATAAACTCTCAGATGAAGTAACAAACCAATATATTTCTAAGAAAGCCAGATGAAACCTTGTAACACGTGTATAAATACAAATAATTTGCTACATGTGGGCAAGTAAGAAGTAGCTATTTCAAGAAATCCTAAATTCTGTAGAAGTTAAGTTTGAGGCTCCTAATATGCAATACACATCAATCGCGGGCTTCTTTCTCATTTATTTACTTATTTATTTAACATTTACTGAATCCCCATGATGTGCCAGGAGCTGATCTAGATCCCAGGGCTACGTGCGAGATAAAACAGGTACGACCCGGACCCCTGTGCAATTTAAGTAACTGAAGATGTGGCAAACTGGTTTTTACACTCTGGATTTCAGAGACTTAAGTGAAGGTGCTAATATTCTCCTAAGACCAGTGAAATTCTAGGCTGAGTCCCATAAATTCTGTCCCCAAAGCTTGGCAGACCAGTTTTTTTTTTTTCTTGCTCTTTTTTTTGGGGGCGGGGGGGTTTCCCAACCATACCTAAACTGTTAGATTCGTTGTGTTTTAAAAATGAGTACTTCAACGTGCAGTCCCATCCAAATGGTTCTGGAATACAACTTTAAAGAAAACCCCCAAACTCAAGGGTGTTTGAAATTGAAGTCAAAAACCACCTGGGATTGTTCAGTTAATAGCCTCTTTTGTGTTCCTACAGACAAAGAGAAACAGTACTCCCCTAAGGCACATGGCCACTGGATCATACTTTATTTGTCACTGACATACCAGCTCTAGCCAGGTCAATCAACTCATCCCAGTTTTAGCACTGAGAGGTCTCAGGTCCCTGGAAATTCCTCAGTCCTTGGGAAACAGAAACAGTTGGTCACCTTTCCTCTAACACAATACTACCTACCAGCTTTTTTTCTTTTTAAGTATCACTGATTTACAATATTGTGTTAGTTTCAGGTGTATAGCATAGTGATTTTTTTGCAATTATATTCCATTATAGGTTATTATAAGATATTGGGTATAATTCCCTGTGCTCTACAGTAAATCCTTGTTGCTTATCTACTTTATGTATAGTAGTTTGTACCTGTTAATCCCATACTCCAATTTGTCCCCCACTTCCCTTTGGTAACCATAAGTTTGTTTTCTATATCTGTGAGTCTGTTTCTATTTTGTATATACATTCATTTGTATTATGTTTTAGATTCCACATATAAGTGATATCCTGTAGTAGTTGTCTCTCTCTGTC
Organism: Tursiops truncatus; assembly: GCF_011762595.2. NCBI lineage: Eukaryota > Metazoa > Chordata > Mammalia > Artiodactyla > Delphinidae > Tursiops > Tursiops truncatus. The sequence continues at coordinate 4,357,686 of NC_047043.1, forward strand.
TAACTTATTTCCCTAAGCATAATATTCTCTAGGTTTGTCCATGTTGCTGCAAATGACAATATTTCGTTCCTTTTTATGGCTGCGTAATAATCCAGTGTGTGTGTGTGCGCGCGTGCGTACGTGCATCACATCTTATTAAGCCGGTCCTCTGCTGATGGGCACTTGGGTTGTTTCCATGTCTTGACTATTGTAAATAGTGCTGCTCCTAATACACTTTTCCGTGTGAATGAATGAAGAAATGACTTAATTAAGAAATATGCAATATCACCCTCTCACTCTCCCAATTTAGTTCTAAGACATTTTCTCATGTAAAATCAGAAAAATGAGACTTTCACACACAAGGCTATTTCCATTTATAATCATTAAAATGAGATATTTTGGGTTTGAATCTTAAAATATTGAAAATCCACATGTAAACTCAGTCAGTATGCAATATGTGTTTTAGGATTCTTAGAGAAAAATGTCTCAGTATTTATTTTTGTTATACTCGGTTACTTTCATTCAGTCAAATATAAGTGGTGTGAACAAATGGATTTTGGAAAACGGATTTTGAAAAATCTGACTTTTTTTTTTTTTTTCGGTACACGGGCCTCTCACTGTCGTGGCCTCTCCCGTTGCGGAGCACAGGCTCCGGACGCGCAGGCTCAGCGGCCATGGCTCACGGGCCCAGCCGCTCCGCGGCATATGGGATCCTCCCAGACCGGGGCACGAACCCGTGTCCCCTGCATCAGCAGGCGGACTCTCAACCACTGCGCCACCAGGGAAGCCCAAAAATCTGACTTTTAAGAAACAATCTGATGGCTTTGGGGCAGTCATAAATCTGAGATTATGGCTTTCTTCAAGGCAGAAGCAGGGAGGCATGTGTAAATGTTGTTGGTCTCACTTCCCCCTTCCCCAAATGGCCAAAAAGAGCCACATTATATATGTAACATCCTCTTCACATGAGCCATAGGACCCAGACAAGTTCACTTGTGTTTCATCATTGAAGTTAACCCATGTCTCGTGACCTCATGCTTAGTGAGCCGTCACAGGAACCGTGACGTTCCATGGCACTCGGGTATTTCCCAGCCCAGTGCATCGGGAGAGGGCAGGCTGCTGATTTAGTCTCTCCCACTCCAGAGCCTTATTAGCCATTATCCTTCGTGGCTTTGAGGTGAGATCTTGGCATGCAGTAAAAACTGCTCATTTCCCACTGTTTCTCACATAACAGGCAAATTTATTTCCCTTAGAAAACAGGAATTGCAGGTGTAAACGCCATCCACACAGCTATTTCACTGCAGGGACCACCCCTTGAAAAAGGAGTATGTTTTCTGTGGTTTAAACCAAGTTCAGAAAGGAACAGCCACAAATTTATTTTCCTCTTTCTTCCTTCCTTCATTCACTTTGAATTCCGTTTGTTAACTCTTTTTATATTTAAGTTGGCTGTTATGATGTGCAATGTCGATTCCTTTTTTCAGCTTTATTGAGTTATAATGCACAAATAAAATTGTAATATATTTAAAGTGTACAATTGGATGATGTGATATATGTATACACTATGTAAGGATTCTCACCATTGAGTTAATTGACACATAAATCACCTCACATATATAACTTTTTGTGTGTGTCTGAAAACACTTAAGTTCCACTCTCTTAGCACATTTCATTTATACAATACAGTATTATCAGCTATAGTCTCCATTTATACATTGGATCCTCAGAACTTATTCATCCTGTAATGGAAAGTTGGTGTCCTTTCAGCAACCGCTCCTTATTGTCCCACCCCCTACCTCCTGGCACCACCATCCTGCTCTGTCACTTTCTATTAATATTAAACTTTGTATTAGATTCCCCATATAAGTGCTATCAGACAGTATTTGTCTTTCTCTGGCTTATTTCATTTAGCACAATACTTTCCGGGTTCACCCATGTTGCTGCCAATAACAGAATTCCCTTCCATTTCTTTTTTTTTTTAATTTAAAGGCTTTTTTTTTTTTAATTTATTTTTGGCTGCGTTGGGTCTTTGTTGCTGCGTGCGGGCTTTCTCTAGTTGCGGCGAGCAGGGGCTACTCTTCATTGCGGTGCGTGGGCTTGTCATTGCGGTGGCTTCCCTTGTGGAACATGGACTCTAGGCACGAGGGCTCAGCAGTTGTGGGGCATGGGCTTCGTTGCTCCGCGGCATGTGGGATCTTCCCAGACCAGGGCTCGAACCCGTGTCCCCTGCATTGGCAGGCAGATTCTTAACCACTGTGCTACCAGGGAAGCCCCCCAGAGTTATTATTTTTCAGCAAGCTAGCCCTCTGTTGACATTGTGTAGGGTGAATCGGCAGCAGGGAAACCCAAAGGTGAATGTTGCTTTAGTGAAGGCAAGAAGTGATGACGATCTGCATTAGGACAGTAGCAATAGCTACGCAAACAGGAGAAAATGGAGGAGGGGATAAACTCAGGAGACACTATGGGGGTAGAGTAACCAGGATTTGGTGACTGATGTGATGTAGGGGTGAGGATGAGGGAGGAGTTGAGGGCAATCCTGAGGTTTCTGAGGCCGGACGATGGAGTGGGTAGGGGGAGCATTTGCTGAGATGGGAATAGAGAAGGGGGAGCAGATGGGGTGATGTGAAGGCGAGTCAGTTCCACTACAGGACATTCAGTGATGTTGAAATGCGTGTGTGACATCAGAATGGAGTTGATAAAAGAGCAGCTGAGGGCTTCCCTGGTGGCGCAGTGGTTGAGAGTCCGCCTGCCGATTCAGGGGACGTGGGTTCGTGCCCCGGTCCGGGAAGATCCCACATGCCGCGGAGCGGCTGGTCCCGTGAGCCGTGGCCGCTGAGCCTCCGTGTCTGGAGCCTGTGCTCTGCAGCGGGAGAGGCCACAGCAGTGAGAGGCCCGCGTACCGCAAAAAAAAAAAAAAAGAGCAGCTGAAACATCAGTCCAGACCTTGGGCATCAGCAAAGGTCCTATTTAAACAGCAGGGCTGACGAAGGGCAAACTTTTGGACAGGCAAGTTTGTCCCTGGGGCCTTCCACCTCCTGCCAGGTCATCTCTCTAACCCCCAGGTCCTGGGCCCACATATTCCCAAACTGCCTCTCCTCTTCCTCCCAGACTCAGGCGCCCATACACTCAGTTGGCTCTGTGGGTTCTGAGTCACGTTGAAGGAAGACATTGCTAGTCATCTCCCAAGGGAATGCTAGTCTGTCCTAAGATTTCACACCTGGTAGCGTTTCAGGCAGTATCAAGGTGAAGAGACGAATTGCAGCCCCTGCCTGGGAAGGAATTTTTTTTTTTTTTTTTTTTGCGGTACGTGGGCCTCTCACTGTTGTGGCCTCTCTTGTTGCGGAGCACAGGCTCCAGACGCGCAGGCTCAGCGGCCATGGCTCACGGGCCCAGCCGCTCCGCGGCATGTGGGATCTTCCCGGACCGGGGCACGAACCCGTGTCCCCTGAATCGGCAGGCGGACTCTCAACCACTGCGCCACCAGGGAAGCCCTAGGAAGGATTTTGACTAAAGATGCAGGCTCAGTGCTCCCAAAATCACACAATCCCTCTCGGGTGTCTCAAAGGGCTCTGAGCACAGAAATCATGCTTTGACCACCTACTTTTGGCTGCTTCTGACAAAATGCCTTAAGCCCTAAAATTTGTATTTGAAAATCGAGAGTCGCACATCTTGGATCTGCATCTGCGAAATGGGTTTGTACAATGCTTGGAAAGTTCACTTTCCTGAAGTTGTAGACGCCAAATGGGCCTTAGTCTTGGAGAAGATCATTGATGCTACCATCCCTCCAGCATCGTTTAACGTCTGAATTATCTTTCTGTTTGCCACTGAAGGATTCTCTAGGATTCTCGTTAGGATCAGCTGTGGGCCAATGTCTGTCAAATTTTCGGTTGCCCTAAACCACCATGAAGAAACATGCCCTTCCATTTCAGGCCTGCCAAGTCCTGTTCTCTGCTGAAGAAATGGATACCTTCCACCCCAATGCTGATTCTCTCTCTCCCAGGCCCTTCTCTGGGCCTCTATGTCCTGTGAGTAGCAAGTGTCACACAGACCAGCCCCAGGGCTGCCCACCCAACTCCTGGATCTGCCATTGAAGCAGTGAGAGCGCCCTTCAGCCTCCTCAGTTCTCTCTTTATCGGCACCCTGCCTTGTACAGCGGTTTTGACACACGGAAGACACAGTCAACTCTACTGCCCTGCTGGGTCCCCCAAGAAATGAGCTTGCCTGAGATCCGCCTTGTCCGGGACACGGCTCGGAGCCTGGCCAGAGAGAAGCACTTCTATTCCTTAGACAGAGAGAGCAAGAGGAGACACGTGAGACCAGAGCTAGAGGAGACGGCCTCACAGGTAATTGTAAGTGGCCTCCCAGCCCCAGCCGCCTTCAGCCCCAGGAGGACAAGACAGTGTGTACGTACTTCCCAGGTGCACAGGGCAACCCAGACTCAACCACCAAGGATTATTAAGGAGGAGACGTCGTAGCATGAAGGCTCCCTCTGTTTTCCTCTTGCAAACTACATTTCTGACAGTCTTCACCCCAAAGCCAGTGGGAGTGACAGCGTCTTTTCTCATTCTACAGTCTGACCTGCTGGGGAAGATCTGAATTTGCAAGTTCACTTCTTTTCAAGCTGCGGATCCTTTGCGGTGAAATGATACCAACACCCGCTGAATTCCAGGCGGTTGTCTCCACTTGGCTCCCAGGACCCGCTCCCTAACAAACCAGCTCAGGATATTAACTCCCCCCTTTTCAGATTTCAGATGATGTTTGAATAGCTTGCAATTGTTGCTTTCCCCCTTTCCACTCAGGTCTGAGTTGAGCAGTCATGGACAGACAGCCCTACCTCTTCCAGCCAGAATGAGAAAATCCCAAGGCTATCAAGGCTCAGATCTGGTGCTCAATTAATTCACCACGTTTGTATTTGTTGTTGTTGTTAAATGGACAACATAATTCTGGAAAACGATAATTGCATTCTCAGTCTCTGCACAGCCCAATACAACAGCAATTAGCCTCATGTGATCATTTAAATTCAAATTAATTAAAATTGGTAAAATGAAAATTCAGTTCCTCAGTCACACAAGCCACATTTCAGCCACATGTGGTTAGTGGTTACCACGTTGAACAAGCACACACAGAACGTTTCCAACTTCATAGAAAATTCTACCAAATTAGTTCTTAAATAATCACTGTTTCAACTATTCCATTTCTGCCCTTTGATTGTGAAACGTAACTACTTCTTTTCCCGTGGCCCTCCTGCCACACACATAGGATTGGTCTAATAATGAAAAATCACTGGTTACAGGGTATGTTTCATTTGTATTAGTGTCTTAGTTGCTGTTAGCATGTTGATTCGCAGAATAATGTACCTGCTGGGCTTTTGACTGATTTCTTTATTATTTCACCAATATAATTTGCTTGTGTGGTTAATAGAACTTATTTCTAAGCTTTATTCTATTTCCAGCTGCTTCCCTGTTCTTGACATTCATCCATTTATTCTTCATTCATTCACCAGATACTTACAGAGGGTGTATTCTCCATGCTCAGAGAGTGTGATGTGTGAATTTCAGACAAAAGAACGTGATGATGAAGATCTGGGGCTCCAGTGTCCTCTGTCTGGCTCTGTCACTTTCCATCTCTATCTCTCATTTCCTCATTTGTAAAATAATAATAATAATATGGAACTCATGGGATTATGAAAATTAAATGAGCTAAACCATGTGCAGTTCTTAACACAGAGGTTATCATACCCTAAGTAGTCATCAGTGTTATTTTAGTAATCAACCTATTTACTTTCATTATCGTTATTAAGGGGTGGTATTTAGGGCCCCCAAATAGGAAAGAATCCTGCATGCCTTTATTCTCAGTGTTGTCTTTTCTTTTCTGGCCAATCGTTCTACAAAGGAAATGGAGAGGCAAGACTAGGGTTGTGGGTTGTGTGAATATGCAGTTTCTTGCTTGGACAACCATTTTGACAGTTCTGCCAAGTGGTGAAATTTCCTGTTCTTTGTTTCACTGCTTTTCTTCCATGAGGAAGCTGAAGAGTGACAAAAGCAAGCAAATAAGAAATTAGATTCTGAAAATGCTTGCTAATCTTCTACAGAAGAACACAGCCTGTTTTAGGGCACCCATCCGGGATAAAAGGAATTGAGTTTGCCTTGCTCCCTCTCTGTCTCATTCCCTTCTTTTTAAAATGGCTTTCCTTTAACAAGAATAAAACTGGTGATGAAAAATACACCACCTTTATTATCTAGAAGCGCTTTGGATTTAGTAGAAACTCTTTCAAAGAATTCCAAGCACTTGAAGCACTAGCTTCTTTCTAAAGCCTATCCTCATGTGTGGACAGATTTAAGGAACTCTAGTGCATTCAGGTGACCTGCACTACTTCTCCACCTGTTCTAGGCTTTACCCCCTGCAGTGTGGCTTCTAGCTCCACCCATCTTGATGAAATTACTCTTTGAACCTTCCCAGGAATATTACAGTTTGACTTCTCTGCTTCCTTTGCCATTGCTAACCAACTTTAAAAATTTATCTTCGGGGCTTCCCTGGTGGCGCAGTGGTTGAGAGTCCGCCTGCCGATGCAGGGGGCACGGGTTCGTGCCCCAGTCCGAGAAGATCCCACATGCCACGGAGCGGCTGGGCCCATGAGCCGTGGCCGCTGAGCCTGCGTGTCCGGAGCCTGTGCTCCGCAACAGGAGAGGCCACAACAGTGAGAGGCCCGCGTACCGCAAAAAAAAAAAAAAAAAAATTTATCTTCGACATTCACAGCATTGTTTCTGCTCCTGGCCTTTAAAACTCTCTAGATTGGGTTACACAGGGATGCTCTTGTATTAAAATTTAATATTATCTCAGATATAGTATGTTGATAGTATGCTATTCACATTTTTGGATGCTGTAAAGCTAAGAAAGTTACCTAAAGTGATGGATTACACAATAAAGACAATGAGAAATCAACAGATGGGAACAATGAACCAGTTGCAAAATCTTCATCTTCCATGCCTCCAAAACAACGTTCAGATTGAGGACGGGAAGAAGAGAAGTGGGTAAAATGTAAGACGGTTGGAAGTTTAATAAGGAAAATTATGTAAGTGAATCTGGGGGCATGCTAAGAGAAGTTTGGGATACAGAACAAAAGAGTCTAACTTTTCTCGTTGATTGACATAATGATTGACTTAGCGGCTGTAAAGCACCCAGGGGAGTGCGTGCCTGACGCATACACTCGATGCCAGGCGCTCATTTCCCTTTTCTCTCTGGCCAGACCAGGGCCAGAGCTTTGTGAACCCTTCCTGGGCGCGTGCACTTTACGATGGACATTGACATGAGGAGCTCTCAGGGGGAAATAGCCAGAGAGTGAGGATATGGAAACCCATAGCCTGTAACTCAGCGGGGCGAGCTGTCTGTCCTCATATCTCCAAGGCTTTCAAAGCACTTTCTGATTTAGTGCGTCCCCAGAATGAGAAGGACTGCTGGATGGGTCAGGCTGGAGCTGTGCTACCCCTGAGCTGGCAGATCAAGGTTGAAATGAGCTGCCTTTGGACTGTCTTCTACCCCTGCCATTTCCTGATCTGTGATGTTTCCAATGAGTATAGACCGTAAGTTCCATGAGAGCAGAGGCTGTAACTTCTTTTATACCCCTGAACCCCACATCTAACAGCACCTGGCATATAGTAAGCGCTCATTTAACGGTGTGTTGAGTTGAACTGAAGGTTATTTCTCCCCATAAATGTGTGTGTTCCTGTGGTTAAGCCCTGGTCCATTTAAGCTTCTCTCTCACTGTTCTCTCCTCCTGATACCTCATTCGCTCGTGTGGTTTCAGCCTTCAGTTCTCTACGGGGAAGGTCCCTCCAGGTCTGACGCTTCATGCCAGGTCCATATTCCCAATTCCACGCTGGGGATTTCTAACTGGAAATTTCAGTGTCTCTTCAATTGCAAAATTGCTAAGCCCAAGCCCCTCATCTTACCCCCCAGATCAGCCTTCCATCCAATGTCCCTGTTTCAGTGCTGCCACCACCATTCCTTCAGTTGCCCGTCTTCTCGATGACAATGCATAAGCTGGCACCTGGCGTTCTGAACGTGAGACGTACAGTGTAGATTGTGATCAGCCCAAATGGAGGCAATCCCAGCTGGTCAGGGAGGCTATAGAGACTCAAAACATGGCCTGGTGTATGTGCCACACAGGTGAGGGCGAAGCTAATTCGGGTCAAATGCAGATTTCTACGTCCACGTAATGACTAAATTCATGACTATCACCGTCTCATCAATAACAAAGAAACGAGATGAAGGAATGCCAGCTGTCTCCATTCAATGTGGGTTTTTACTCCCTGCCCCCAACCATTTAAGACATCCTTCAATCCCAGCTTAGCCATTGTTGTTGAAGACCTTAGTCTGGCGCCTAAATGGAGTAGATGCTTAATAAATACACGTTGAATAAACGGAAATAAATTTATTTTCAGGGAGAGTGAAATAACATTAATTGTCATCTAGCCCCACTTTTCTTCTGGTATAGGGCTGTGGCTATTAAGTGCTTGAAATACGGCTAGTCTGAACTGAGATGTGCTCTAAGTATAAAAGACTCATTGGATTTTATAGTCATAGAACGCAACACATTTCATTAATGGTTTTTATATTGAGTACAGATTACATGTTGAAATGATACTATTTTGGGTGTACTGAATTAATCACATACATTGTTAAAAATATCACCTGTTTCTTTTATTTTTAATGTGGCTTCCAGAAATTTTAAAATTATATGCATAGCTCACACTATATTTCTCTTGGACAATGCTGCTGCGGACCTTCAGCATTAGTCAGGGTTCTCCAGAGAAACAGAACCAATTGGGGTACGTATAGATATAGACTAGACACAGACATAGACACAGACATAGACATAGACATAGATGTAGATATAGGTATAGGTAGAGATATAGAGGTATTTTCATTATAAGGAATTGGCTTATGTTATTATGGAGGCTGAGAAGTCCCAGCATCTGTAACCAGTGAACTGGAAACCTAGAAAAGTCAATGGTTAGTTGCAGTCTGAGTCCAAATGCCTGAGGACCAAGAGAGCAGATGGCATGAGCTCCAGTTCCAGGGCAGGAAGAGATCAAGGTCTCAGCTTGAAGGCAGTCAGGCAGGAGGAACTCGCTCTTACTCAGGGAAGGTCGATCTTTTTGTTATATTCAGGCCTTCAACAGATTGGATGAGGCCCACCCACATTGGGGAGGGCAATCTGCTCTACTCAGTCCACTGAATCAAATGTTAATCTCATCCGGAGACACCCTCACAGACGCACCCAGGACAGTGTTTGACCAAATACCTGGGCACCACGGCCCAGTCAACTTGACATAAAATGAACCATCACGCCTTCTGTGGGTGACCTTTAGCCCCTGTCCACATTTCGGTGATGAAGAGGAATTCTTTGTCCCATGGGGTACACATTTCATTGGAGGGTAGCAGCCTATTGAAAAAGGATATTAAGCCTAAATTAGTTTGTCTATCATTTTCAACCATCACTCTTAGGCAAGGCCTCCACCCCAGTAACTTCATCGGTCCAGTGAGGCAGTTGGACGAGATGCTCCTTAGCCCCTCTCCTTATCTAAAAGTCTAGGAATCCTCAATTCCTTCCCTGTTCCCCCTTCTACACGACAGACCTCCAAATCCCTGCAGGCAGCCCTTGGATCTCCCCTTAGTTTCTCTACCAGCTTTTTTCAGCTCCTTGGCACTTCTGAGAGTTTTGTAAAACATTCCCTTCCCAGCAAAGTCATAAAATATCTAGTTGGAGCCAGTCTGAGGGGGAGGCAGCTCACGAGGCTCCAGGGGAGGCAGATGCTGTACCCTGCTTTGGGACACGTCTATACCACCTCCTGCACAAGGGAGTCCCCAGGAGGGGCTCCTGGGACGGCAACTCCCACTTCACTGCAGAGAGAATGCGCTGTTAGTCAAAGAAAAGAGATGCACCCATGGCTTCAAAGAGGGGAAATAAGCGTGTTGTTGTAACGTTTTCCTTGGAGGGGGTCCCTGGCAGCATTACCTGAGCAGCCTCTTTGGCAGAATGACTTCAAAGGATAATGACTTCAAAGGATATTCCCCACCTAAAATGTCAAACACACAGCCTAGAATTACACGGCCATGGCTTCATTCTTCGGCTCCTAAAGATTTTATTTTCTTCAATTTTTTGAAGGATCTTTAAAGAAAATATCCCTTAAAGGGATCAGACTGTACACCAGTATCAGTCAGTGAACTCCTTCATTATTAGTGTGTCTCTCTTTTTTTTTTTTTGCGGTACGCGGGCCTCTCACTGCTGTGGCCTCTCCCGTTGCGGAGCACAGGTTCCGGACGCGCAGGCTCAGCGGCCATGGCTCACGGGCGCAGCCGCTCCGCGGCATGTGGGATCTTCCCGGACCGGGGCACGAATCTGCGTCCCCTGCATCGGCAGGCGGACTCTCAACCCCTGCGCCACCAGGGAAGCCCAGTGTGTCTCTTTCTTACGAGTTATAGCTGGTGCTCAGCTTGGCAGTACTGCATTTGTGTTGGGCTGCACGTTGAGGACAGTTATCTACTCCTGGTGTGTTCTGTTTCCATCAAAGATCGTATTTCCTTATTTTCCAATCACTTAAGGAAAATTGCAACTCCCAACGACCAGTTGTTTGCAAACCTGTTCAATTGGTATAGATGATCTAATCAGATGCTCTGTGAAGTCAGGGACCATGTGCCTACTTCTCTGCGTCCTCAACACCAAGGATCTGCTGATACATGTTTGCTAAATTAAGCAGAATCAATATATGAACCCAGGCTTCCCTGTTCCTATGTTAGCCAGGGGTAGAATTCAGCATGGCCTGTGTATCTTTTAGTAATTAATTTAATATTTACTTGCCCACAACATGCCAACCGTTGGCATTGGAGAGCTTGAGGAGTGAAGGCAAGTAACAGGCAATCATAAACCCGCGTGTTGCGTGTCATGTTGGGGTGGTGTGTGCAAAAGGCAGCCAGCGCCTCAGCACCATCAAAGCCAGCCTGGTCCTTTAGAGCTGAGGTTCCTTCTGATTGGCCAGAAGAGACTCAGCCTAGCTGGTGGGGAGCGGGCAGTTGACCTGTGAGCCAACAGGAGCAATGAACCCACACTTTGAGCATTGGATTTAAAGCTACACAACCCTGCCCTACCGCCTTTTGGTTGCCCCTCCGACCTCTCAGACACTGGCTCCATCCCTGCCTTCCTTCTCCGGCCACTGCTGGCCTCCTCACCAGGCCCTCCTGGCTTGTCCTCCACCATCTGTCCCAGCTCCCTCCGCCCAGGAGGCACGCAATCCCGGTTTAGCATCTTTTTCCCTCTGGGTGCGTTTCAGAAGCCTGGAGCTTCTTGGCGAGCTCACACTCCAGTTGGAGGGAGGCTGTGTGGTACAGAGAAAGGGCCCTAGAGTCGGGGGATGAGAGTTGAATCATGGGCCCACCTATCAGAGCTGGGGGAACTCGGGCAACTCATACATCATCTTCACCTAGAAAATGAGGACAATAATGTCTGTCTCAAAAGGGACAAAATGAGATGATTGTGTGAAAACGTTCTGTAAGCAGGAATAATCTTACCCAGAGGTAAGGGTCCCACCGTGGCCCTTAGGAGGACCTGAGTGGACAGAAGCTCCACACCTGAGCAGTGGTCCTGTTTCAATTCTGTTCATCAAATGACTGAGAGATTTCAAAACTGGAAAACCCCTCTTGCCTATTAAACATCTCCAACGGGACGTCCCACAGATACCCCTTGAATCTTTCTGGCTTACTCCAGTTTGTTCCTTAAGACTCCACTGAAGCTCTAACCTATTGGAAGCACAGCCTGATATTTCCCTCCCCCTTTTCCAAGATTCGAGGCTGAATTCCGTGCTCCTCATGGCACCCAAAGCACAGCCCCTGTTAAAGCCCCCATGTGACCCTGACTTTCCAGTCTCTTCCCCTCTACGAATCCCTTGATGGTGGAGGCCACATCTTTCAGTTCTAGATCTTCAGTACACAGTAGGTCCTCAGTAAATATTTCTTGAACAAAGGGAATTGTGGACTCACCTCTAACATGCACATTTTCTGCTTTCTCTGAACAACCTGTCAACACAATGTGACCGTAATAGTTCTGTTCCCCCAATGGAATTGCGCACTTTGAGGCTAGGTGTTGGCCTGATGATGGTGTGGTACAATAAGAGGCAGAGAAGGAATCCCAGGCATCAGTGGTTTCCCTCACGTACTCCTTTACTGCAATATTCCTGCATTACAACACTGCTTATTACAATAATGCCTATTTCCCTTTGTCTTGAGATTCGGCAGCTGCATTACTAATAAAGGAAATGCCTTTATTACACGCTTGGAGTCTGTGTTCAGAGATGCAGGCAAATGGACTGCGTAAACAAAAGTCACAAATAAATAGGTGTCACGTTACCCTAAAGAGCCCATTCTGGAATGGCTGGAGTGTCACGACCTCACCGGATGTAATATAATGTAATGATTAAATGCCTCGACTTTGGTGTCCAATAGACCTGGGCTAAAATCTCAGCCCTGTTTCTCATTAACGATGTGATTGTAAGTGATTTTCTGAAACTTCCTGGGCCTCATTTTCCTCAGCTTTATAAGCTTTTGCTCCTCACATATTTGTTCTGAGGGTTAAAGGAGGTAATGCACATACAGCGATTAGCACAGTCCTGGGCACCTAGGCAACGCCCCCCGCCTGCCAGTCCTTGCGTTGCTGTTGTTGTTATACTTATCACTAGGAAGTCACCCCTTCTTCCTCTTGTTGGCATTCCCCGCCCATCTCTCCCAGTTCTAAAGATCTTTTTTTTTTCCCCACATTCTTATTGGAGTATAAATGCTTTACAATGTTGTGTTAGTTTCTGCTGCACAACAAAGTGAATCAGCTATACGTATACGTATATCCCCATATCCCCTCCCTCTTGCGTCTCCCTCCCACCCTCCCTATCCCACCCCTCTAGGTGGTCACAAAGCACCGAGCTGATCTCCCTGTGCTATGCGGCTGCTTCCCACTAGCTAGCTATTTTACATTTGGTAGTGTATATATGTCCATGCCGCTCTCTCACTTCATCCCATCTTCCCCTTCCCCGCCCCCCATGCCCTCAAGTCTGTTCCCTATGTCTGCGTCTTTACTACTGCCCTGCTACTAGGTTCATCAGTACCACTTTTTAAAATTCTCTATATATGCGTTAGCATACAGTATTTGTTTTTCTCTTTCTGACTTACTTCACTCTGTCTAAAGATCTCAAAGACAGCATGCTCCACAAGAATTTCAGTTCCTCTGACAGAGTTATGGATTTGTGTCTGTTTGTAGATGGAGAGAGTTGCAAAAAATATCAAAATTCTTCACCCCTCATCAAACCAAGTGTTTCTACAAATATTCAATCACATCTCAGCGTCTTAAGAACAAAAGGATTCCAAACGTTTATTCTTTTCCTCTCCCTGGTGTCCAGCCACCTGACTGGTGCCCCCTGACCTCCATAGCAACATGTACCCTGCAGGAGAACCATATTCCACCATCTAGGTAGTTGCTATGCATATCTCTTGCTTTTCTGATCAGGTTGGTTTCCATGGAAACAGGAGAATTTACTCCCTTTTCCTGACTTCCTACTACTGCAGGATGTGTGGGTCAGGGAAAGAAATGCCTATTTCCCTTTGTCTTGAGATTCGGCAGCTGCATTACCACAGCCGTAGAGCCAACTCTATACCCTGGAGGTGCCCAGGAACGAACGGCGAGTTAATGAAAGAGTGCATGAATAAACAACTAAGAAAGCCAGCTGAGAGAATTGTATTAACCATGAGTTGCACTAGTGCTAGACGTCAGGGAAGAAACCCTCAGGCTTTTCTGGAAAAACACTCTTTCGTTCTCTATTATAACATGAAGAAGGAGGATGAGGAAGAGGAAAAAGAAGGACTTAGACACTTAACGGGTTTCCCTGGTGGCGCAGTGGTTGAGAGTCCGCCTGCCCATGCAGGGGACACGGGTTCGTGCCCCGGTCCGGGAAGATCCCACGTGCCGTGGAGCGGCTGGGCCCGTGAGCCATGGCCGCTGAGCCTGCGCGTCAGGAGCCTGTGCTCCATAACGGGAGAGGCCACAACAGTGAGAGGCCCACGTACCACAAAAAAAAGAAACAAAAGAACAAAACAAAACAAAACAAAAAAGAAGGACTTAGACCCTTAAAAATTTTATGCAATTCCATTTATGTGTATATTGTTTTACAAATTGCAAGTTATCGTCTTGTTCATTTAATACTCAATTAAACAACTACATGATGTGGCTACAGGTTGAATAGAAACAGTTCCTGCCCTCACTTCATAATAATCCTGAAAAGTATAAAGGGTATATAACTGGATTATCCCCCATGTAATGATGAGCAAACTGAAACTTGCTCAGAGTGGACAATTACTTGTCCAGGAGCACACAGCTGGTCAGTGTGGGATCTGGGACTTGAATCCAAGGTTGTGCTCTCTGCCTATACCAAGCTACCGCCTTTATGCTTTGATGAGGTCAAGCAGCGTTGAAGCTACTTGTGAGCCATAATAAATGTCCTAAAATATGTATACTGGGCCAGAACACTTTATGCATATTCAGGAACTCAAAGTATGTGAACCTTGTTTTCCTAATACAGTTTATGCCCAGAATCTGAAAAGGGAAGATTAGATCACATTTATAATACACATCTAGACAGTCAAGAATTAACAGCATTAATCTCCAGGATGCAATTATTGCTATACCAAGCTTTTTAGCTATCACATAAATAAGCAAACCAATTTCAATACCAATATGTAGATTTGAACTACGGACCCTGAATCAGATTAAAAAGCAACACTTTGCTGAGTCTTGAACTGATAGCAAATACTGGTTACTGCACCAGAATCAGAAGCTAAATTCCAAGGAACCACCAGTGAACCATTTCAAACATGAATTAAATTAGAAAATCCTGGACCTGAAAATCATAACGATGTCTAGAACTAAATGTCAACCATTCCAACATTCTTTTCATTTTAGCCCCTAGAATTAACTGACCAGGCATTCGATAGAAGAAGGACGGGGCTGCTGCTCTCACGCTAAGGACCGGCCAACATGGCAGCCAAGTTCACCCAAGCCAACACAACTGACCTTGTCATTTGGAAACCAATACGGATTGAAAACAACAAAAGTGTAGAAAGCAAAAACTCTCATTATTCACTGGGAGCCATTTTTGCAAAGAACTGCTGCAAAAGCAAACTTCACGTTTCACTCTGTTGCAGCCCCAAGTAACTGAGAGTGCGGCTCTTCCCCGTTTATTTTTGTAACATCACACGCCCACAGAGAGTTCACAGGCAAGCTAGCTGGAGGAAAGGCTGCTTCTCCCTTTTGTACCACTACCCTCAAGAGACAGGCACTCCAACTGCTGCTAAGGAAATCTAATAAACATGGTAACCAGGAAAAAGAACCAGAGGCAATCAATTGATCGATCGACCAGATTACTGAATTCATTTTCGATTATGTCAGAGTTTGAACAGTTTGTTGAGCTCACGGTGCGGAGAGTCAGGAATTGGAACAAGAAACAGGTGCAATTAGAGATGGAAGGCAATACTGGATGGGGTTAATGGAGTGACCTGCTGTAGTACGTGGCAAAACCCCTCTGGTCATTTCCTTTCTCCCACTTCAGACAGGCTTCTGGCGCCACCACCCCACTGAAATTGCTTTTGCCAAGATCCCAACTTGAAAAGTTAAATTTCCTGCTTACAAGAAGCCGTTGACCCTGCAGGGTGCATATAAATTTGATTCACCATCAGTCAGGCATCCAGGGTGGCCCTCCTAACTTAGGCAGGGACCAAGCCTCATAGAATTGAACCTGCTACAGAAGACCTTTCCTATCCCATGGAAAAGACATTATGAAGCTCTTTTCATTCATTCACTCATTCAACAAATATTTATTCCCTCCTCGGTGTCTGGCCTAGTTCTAAGCACCGGGAATGTGCTTAAGCATTTGAGTAAGAAAGACCTGATTCTCGCTCTTGTGGGGCTTATAGTGAGCCAATAAATAAAACGCAAATAAATGAACGCAACCTAGGACAGCGTAATGTGAAGGGGAGCTATCTGACCCTGCATGTCGGGGAAGGCCTCTTTAAGGAGGTGATGCTTGAATGACATGAAGAACTTCTGTGTGCCCTACCCAAAGCTGCCCCCGTCCCCAGTGACAGCACTCTCACAGTTGTTCATTCTCGCTCATGTAGCATCATATTTTCCATCTATACTGAATCATTCCCGTCTGCATACCATTGGCCTGCAATATACCTCCCAATAAAAAAAACCCTTTCTCAGCCTTATCACTCCCTCCAGCTTCTACCCCATTTCATTGCTCTGCTGTCCTTCCCTGTGGGAGTTACCTCCCCATCTCCTCTCCTTCTCTACTGGACCTGCTTCAAATCCACTGAAACTGCTCTTGTCAAGATCCCCGCTGACCATCAGATGGCCCAATCCTATGGTCACTTCCCCAGTCTCACTTCCCCATTGGTGCCCGGCACTGTCCATTCCCTTACACACAGAGCTCTCTCCTGTAACCACCTGGCCACCTGGAGGAAGCTAGAAGTCCTTGGGGTGTCAATGCTTCCAGGAGCAGCCATCAGCCAGTGACAGATGGGGCAAGTGTACAGATGCCTCCAATGGGGTGACTCTGACCAGGTCTGTACAGCTTCCCAGAAGCCTCCAGTGGGATCGAGCCCCATTTCCCAAAGTGAGAACCTTCTTGTGAGTATACCCTGCAGAGGCTTTTCTGCCTTCCCTGTCTCACTCCCCTAATCCTTTCCTGGTGCCCCTTAGAATCACCTCTCAAATGAATTGCTTACAGTTCATTCCTTGTCCCAAGATCTGCTTCTGGGGATGGGGTGGGGGGATCCAACTCTGGTAGATTGGTGGCAAAAATAGCTTCAATTTACCCCTCATCCTATCTTCTTTACAATGTGACTCTGCAGCTTCTCCCATCAAAACATGAAGACTATTTCCTCACTCCCTGAAAGTGGGCTGACCTGGTGAGCTGTTTTACCCAATGGCATGCAACAGAAGTGACAGGGGGCCAGTTCCAAGCATAGGCCTAATCGATCACTACGTGCTTCTGCTTGCTCTCTTGGGATCCCACCGCTGCTATGTTAAAAAGCCCAGGCTAGCCTGCGGAATAATGAGTTCACATGTGAGCCAGAGCAAGTCATTTAAGCTCCCATATGTGAGACAGCTTAGCCAAGATCAGCAAAGCAATCTGCAATTAACCACGGACGCATAAAGTAGCCCAGCCCTCAAGCATAAGAACCACCCAGCTATGCCCAGCCTAAACCGCCATCCTACATAATCATACGCTAAAGAAATGTTAGCTTTTTAGGCCACTGGGTTTTGGGGTTACTTATAACGCAGCAGAAGCTAGCTGTTACACCTGCCTAAAACAGCTGGTATCAGAAGTGGTCTTAGGAGGAATCCCAGGGTGAGATTCTGGAATTGGCTCACATACTAACCAGACGACTGCAAGTACCCCACCTCTGGTGGTAAATGTGGAGGTGATAACCCCTGGCATGCGGCTTCCCAAGTACTAAACCCCTCACCTTTCTTGCACTGGGATGGGGTAGAGGCGAAAAGAAATACACTGGCTTCTGCAACAGCTCTAGCACTTGACATTTATGTAGGCAATGGTAATGAGGATTGCGGAACTGCTTGCCTGTTGCTAATGATCACAGAAGCCCCGAAAGAAGAAAATGACAGCTATCAACTCCGAGGTCTGGTATGAAAGCCAGACGTCTATATGGCAATGTTTGGAGGGATGCTCATCTCCTGTAGCCTGAAGACAGACTGTGTTGAATAATCAGGCACAATATTTGATTGTAACTGTGGTGGAGATAGAAGCCACCTACACAAAAGTCAGGGTTCTGTTCCAGAACGAGTGGCACATTGGGATGGGGAACTTTGGGTAGATACACTTGAGAACCTTAAATCTCTCAGATTAACTTGAATAATCGCATGGGTCTACTTCCCCTTTGTTAGAAGAGAGCGGTCTCATTATCTGGAGACCATACAAATGCCTCACTTGAGGTGAAAGTCTTGCAAGATGACATTTATCCTTCTCAAGATGTGGTCCCACCTCCCCTCATTGCCTCTAGACCAATAACCAGGGTCGTTTCTGTAAGGCACAAGTGGGAAGTATTGACCATTTTCTGGGAAGAAAGATATTATTCACCACAAGAACTGTAGGTTCTGGCAAATATGTAACAGCAGAAACCAGAAGACTGTGAACCCGGGAGTACATATGGAGGGTGCTGGACCAGGGCCCACTGACTGGAGGGGGGTCTCCTTGAGGAAAGACCTTGCAATGTAACAGCAAGAATCACAGTAACTGTTGTTCTAATCCTTCCCCAAAGGCTGCTTAGCAGAACAAATATAAGTTGGAGAAAGAGGAATGCCCCGATCTTCTGACAGCTGCTGGAGAGGGTCTGAGCTGACATAGGTGCCATGAAACCGCAGACACCACCAGGGCGCCTTGTTAAAGTTGAGATTCATGGGCGTCAAGAGATAAATGGGGTCCTGGCCCAAGTTCATCTTACAGTGAGTCCAGTTGATCTATGGACCCAGCTGAGGTCATTTCCTTGGCCCCTGGTTGCATAATAAAGATGGATATACATAGCATCTGGCAGAACCTTCATATCGGTTTCCTAACCTGCAGAGTAAGAGCCATGAGTAGGCAAGGCAAGGTGGGAATCCCTGAAAATGTTCCCCTTTCATCAACTAAGGTAATAAAGCAGAAGTGACACTGCATCCCAAGGAGAACGTCTGAGATCAGTGCCACCCTCAAAGATTTAAAGCATGCCAAGGTGGTGGGTCCCACTATATCCCTATTTAATTCAACTACATGACCCTTGCAAAAACCAGATGGCTCATGGTAGCGGATGGGTGATATCACAAACTTAATCAGGTGATATAGTCCCAATGACAGTTGCGCTGGATGTGATAGTTCTACTAGACGTAGAGCTAGGTCAACACAGCCTCTTGCATTTTATATGTGGATACTGATTTGGCAAATGCATTCTTTTCTCTGTCTATCAAGAAAAGGATCAAAGCCAGTTCACGATAACCTGGGACAGATAACTCTACATACCATCTTCACCTGTTCTGATCATTGTTCCATTTAGTCTAGAAGGACTTTGATCATCTGGACACTGCATGACAAATCGTGCTGGTCCACGACATTGATAAGATCATATTAATCGACTTGGGAAGCTGGAAATGGCAAGTGTTCCTTATCCTCTGGTAAGACATGTGCACACCAAAAGGCAGGAAAAAAACCCTGCAGAGATTTAGTCAAGTTTCTAGGAGCTGTGCTATCTGGAGCACTCCAGGACTCCCCCTCAAGATAAAGGATGACCTATTACACTTTGCCCTTCCTACCACTGAGAAAGAGACACCATGTTTGGTAGCATCTTTGAAATTTGGAAATATTATATATTACCTTGGGAAATCCGGCTCTAACCCATTATTGGATAAGACAGCTGCAAGTGGGTCCAGAGCAAGAAATAGCTCTGCAGCAGGTTCAAGCTGCAGTATGAGCAACTCTACTACTTGGGTCATAAGATCCAGCAGATCTAATGGTGCTAGAAATACCTATAGTAGAAAAGGACATTGTGTGGAATCTCAGGTAAACCTCGGTATTGGAGACACAGTGAAGAGCCCAAGGGTTCTGGAACGAGGGAATGCAATCTGCATCAGAGAACCATTGACTATTCAAAAAGCAGCTCCTGGCCTGCTGCTGGGCCATCGTGGAGACTGAGTGTCTGACTGTGGAACATCAAGGGGTTATGTGACTAGAGCTGCCATCAGGAATAGGGATTCATCACAGCCAGTAAATTATAGGACTGGTCAGGCTCGGCAGCAATCCATCATTCAGTGAAAACTGTACACGTGGGATTGGGCCCCAGCAGGTCTGGAAAGCACAGGGAGGTTACACGAACAGGAAATCCAGACACCACTGCTACATACATCCACTGCACGAATGCCTTTCCCTCAGTTCACAGCTATGTGAGCTGAAGAGTAGATTACTTACCAACCACAGCCCTACTCAGGGAGAGGAGAACCCTGTGACGGCACCATGGTTCTCCTCTCCCTGATACAGAGTGAAGAGGAGAAATTCTCCCTGTGGACACAGCCGCATGCAGTACCCCTGGCATCACATTTGTATGGAAAGAGAAGCGGTACCTAGGTAAGGCTATACCTGGCTCCTTGGACATCGGTTAATGGCTTGTCTAGGTCAGCGGTCTAGGTGCACAAGTTAGAAATATCAGAGACAAGGAGGTCTGGAGGAGAACATATTCGAAGGACCTGTGGGAATGGGCACAATATGTATGAGTCTTTGGGTCAATGCCAGCAGCAAAGCAGGTGTGATGATGGGCACATCACTGTAGGATGCAACGTTTCTACCCTATGTCGCATCCCCCAGAAACTACCAGGCTGATAGAGTGTTGGATGGCCTCTTAAAGGCACAGCAGAGGCAGGAGCTTGGCTCAGCAGAGACACTCCACAGAATTAGCAGGCAGCATGTCATTTGGGATACAGCATATTCTTGGAACCATTACATGGCCATTATAGGACACATTATCTGTGAGAACTAGACTAACGAGTCCAGGAACCAAGGGTTATAGGAAGGAGGGGCTTCTTCCATAACCACTTTCAGTGACTGACTTGGGGAAATCTGTGTTTCCTAACCCTATAATTTTAGATTCTTCTGGGTTATAAGTTCTGATTTCCAGGGAAGGGAACCCAGACTTAACCGCAGGTGCTCCATTAAACCTTTTAAATACAAAGGAGCCCCTGGTCATCTGGGGCTCCTAGTGTCAATGCACATGCAAAAGCAAAGAAAGGGATCGTCACACTGGTGGACGAAACCAACCTTGATTATCCTCAGGATCTCTGACTGCTGCTATAGATAAAGGGGGTCGGAGGAGGGTATCAAGCACGCAGGCATGGCTTTTTGTGCTTCTGTGTCCAGTGCTAACCACGCATGGGGAAGTCACAGCAACCACAGTGCGGTAACCAGTGATTCAGAACTCTCAGGGGTGAATGTCTGGGTTATGGATTATTCTAGCAAACTAAGCTAGCAGACGTGTTGAGCAAGGTTAAAGGAGAATCCAGAGTGGGTCGTAGAGGACATATCTATTATGCCTTTAGGATAAACTGCAGCGGCAGAGACTGGGACTTGTCCCGTTAATCTTCCCTTAAGATAGGATAGAAGTTGATCACAGCAGTGCCAGTGTTGACGCTTCACCCAAGGAATCCTCTGGACATTCACTGTTCCCTTATACAGAGGCGGCCTTGTGCTGTGAGCTCCTGTGACCCTCTTCCTGGGGGCAGTCCCTAACCACAGAAGCATGTTTGATTTATGTGCAGGACTGGCCTGGAGTGCCAGGAAGTTAATTTCCTCAAAAGGAGACCTCGACTAATGTCAGTTGAGAGTTAGTGGATAAATAACAAACCCCCCTCGCCCTCAGGTAGGCCAACTCTGAAGCAGATTACACAGAATTTCCCAGAGACCCTCCAGCGGGGCCGAGCTCTTCATGCTGACTCATGTACCCCATACTGCGTCCCTTCCCTTCTTTGTCTCACTACTTCAGCCCCAGCGGTTCCTTCTGTTACTACAGAAATCCTAATATCTCCTCACTGAGCAAATCGAGGCAAAGCCATTTCCTTAGTAATAAAAGAAAAAAAAAGCATGTTAATACATTTTTAAATAGCATCCCCCCAAAACCTTTATAAGTAAGGATATTGCATTAAGCTTTACGCTTTTAGAGTAAAATAATGACTTCTTTGTGGAAAATTCGTCGATGGGAGGCTGATTGTAAATTATTGCAGTAATCCAGGAATGATGGTGGCCTGGGTCAGGGATTTAGCAGGGGTGATGCATTTAGTTTGAGTTTATTATTGTTCTTCTTCTAGTTTCCTAGACTGATGCCCAACTCATTGTTTATGTCTTTCTTTTACCTTATATATTCATCTTGAGGATATAAGTTTTCCTCTAATCATGCCTTAACTGCAACCCATGAGTGTAAACATGTATTTTCATAATAATTTAGTTTAAAATATTTTCAAATCTCCATTATGATTTCTTCTTTAATTTGGTTAAAGAAAAGCTGGTTATGTAGAAAAGTATTCATTTCAAAACATTTAGAGATTTTCTAGCCGTCCTTTCTTTAAAACTGGTTTCTAGCCTGAGTACTAGAATAGACTCCCTGTAGTTGTAAAGTGTGTCGAGACCTTGCTTTATGGTCCAATATATACGAACAAATTTTGTAAATGGTCCACGCATGGCTGAAAAGAGTCTGTATCCTTCAGTTCTCGGGTGCATTGTTTTAGAGTCTAAATTTATTACCCCAAAGTCTATAATTTCTAATTTTTCTATTGTTTGTATCAGCTATGCCATTTTTAAAAGTTTCCTTTGATGCTTATATATTTTAAGTTCCTCTTTTACTTCTTCAAACATATTAAGCATAGTCATTCTACGATCTGTCTGATAATTCTAATATCTAAAGCCACTGTGGACTCTTTACGTTTTCTGTTGTTTCTGCTTACAATTAACCATGATCCCTCGATGTCTGCAGACTAGACACCATGCATGCTCAAGTCCTATATATACATAGGTGTGGAACAATGAATAGAGGTGGCCCTCTGTATTGGCGGGTTTCCCATCGCGGATTCTACCAAACACAGATAGAAATTTCGTTGAATCCGTGGATGGGAAACCCGCAGAGAGAACGTTTATCCTTTCCTACAGCTGTTTGTGTGTGTGTGTGTGCAGCAGAGGGTGGCGAGTAGGGGTGCAAGCCCACCTCAGTTCAAGTTCAAGTCTTGAGGTTCTCCAGACTAGACAGAGGAAGAGAACATGGGCTGGGAGTCAGCATGAATGCCGGTTTACATCTGGTTCATTCTCACCCTGAGGCTGAAGGTCTTTGGGGTCCTACCTTTAAATACAGGTGGGGATGCATCAGACTTCGGATGGGCTCCAGATTTTGCCTTTTGTTCACCTTGCCCTGGGATTCTGCTAAAACCTCAGTTTAGTTTTTTCACCTGCTTTCTCTGTAGCAGGGATGCTCTCACAGCAAACGTTTTAAAGATTTTTTCCCTCTATTTCATCTGTTTTACTTGTTTTCAGCAGGAGTGTTTGTTCAAGTTGTCTTACCGTTACTGGAAGCAGGAGATCCCAAGTGAAAAATGTGTCAGGTCCCAAATTTCTGTATTTATTTCATCAGTAAAATGGTAACAACCACAACAATAATATCAACCTACTCTTTTCTTTAAATATTAAGCAGAATAAAGATTAACTACACATTTCTCTGTAAAAGATACGTTATTGTCATTTCTTTCACCATAGTAGCATTTAAGCTGTTTTGCAGAAACAGACCCTCAGTTGAAAGCACTATGAAGCCTCCAACAAAAACCACAAATAGTATGTGCAAGTTCTCCTTTTCTGTTTACTTAAGGATTTGTTCTGTTTCACACTTCTCAAATCATGAAAAATGTTTTCTTAACAGAAGAGCTCAATTTTACTACCATAATAAATGAAAGGACCTCCAGGTGATAATGGAAATATACACTCGCTACATGAAAGGAGTAATTTTTCATTCTGTTATGAGGTGGCCCAAACTTCATTTACTTTGAATTTTAACTTCCTTAAAAATAAAAACAAGTCCAGCAGAATTCCAGAGCAGCAGAAATATCCTAAAATCTTTAAATTACTCCCAAAGCTAGCAGGTCCGTGAAAATAAGCTCAGCTCTAAAAACTCTGAAAATCGTTCCGTTTATCCCTAAAGTCTGTCTAGGAAGGATCTGTTTAATTTCAACTAAAAAAAAATGCCCAGTTTTTTTGAGTTTATTACACACTAAGGCTGCAGATTGGGGGAGACAAAATAAACAAAAAGACAAATCATGCTTTGGGCCGACCCCAAAGTAGACGGAACTTCTCCAAATTTATCAGCTACCCCACAGGGGACGTTAACCTGAGACCGATGGGGACTTTCCCCATGCTAAAATATTATGGTGATTTTTTATCTAAGTGATTTCCAAGAAATATATAGCATGGTCCCAAACCTAGCATCTTTCACCTGTATCAAAACACCTGTTTTAATACAGGTTGGTGGTTTTGGATTCATTCTGATTTCTCAGGATACTGTTTTCACTCTGTTGCTCAAATGTTCTTTCATCATTTGTTGTGAACAGTTAGAGACCAAGAGACCTCCAAGCAAAACTCTTTCCAAACCCAGAGGAGCTTCTAAGAGATCTTAACTCATCTGCAATGTCAAAAAAAAAAAAGAGAGAATGATGACAAAACCAAAGTTCTCCATCATTTTCAAGTGAATAATTATTTTAGAGTTCTTTTCATTGGCAGAGTAAAGTATTTCATTGTAGTCTCATTTCTGTTTAACATCTTCCAAATCTGTTCCCTGACTCTCGTTCGGGTATTTTCCATCACTCTCCTTCAGCAAATCCCAAGCCTTTGGCAGCAATATAGGACTGTGTCGGGCACACTTGCATTGCAAAATGGGAAGGTTTTACATGTAAAGTCACGTGAAAATATGTGCAAACAGCTAGCAGTGGGCACTCAGGCAAGCTTGCTTAATGATACTAATCCTCTTATAATACTTTTTCTTTTGCAAAATAAGAAAAGACACTCATCATGTAGAGAGCATAGAAGGAGAGAAACACATAATCAATCAGGTAGTCTCCATGTAACCTTCGATGGTCACTTGACCGGCCTACGAGTAGTTAGCCTTGGTCATCCTCTGGTATTCCCTTGGGAGTTTTCTTCCTTCAGCCGCTGCCCGTCCCCACTTGCTACCTTCTCTAACCAGGTTCCTGGTACTGTTTCCAATGTTGCATTTTATTATTGGGAAGCTCAAATTCCAAATTTTTTCCCTCCTTCCCACCTAAATTGTCCTGTGTTTCATTTCCTCAGAGCCTTGCTCTGTTCTGCTCCACTCCCTCCAAAATGAAAGACTCTTTCTGATTCATGTGTAAATACAAGAAGTCCTCACTTTGCACAGTTCCACTGTATATGAATTTCAGTTACTGTGGTGTGTTCAGTGTAATTAATTGCATCAAGTACAAACTCTGCTACTTACTCTTCAGTCCAAAGATCACTACGTAAATAACAGATGTACATCCTGATAGAAACCAATCGTGTCACTTCTTCTAGAAGTTGTGTGTGACTGGTCATGCTGCATCTGTTATCAGTTCGTGCACAGACAGCAAAGTGTGTGGCCGTGGGGCCTCCTTGTCTCCCAGTGATAAATAATTTACATGACATTTTACAAAAGCGGAGAATCAAAAGAGACAACAAGCCACCAAACATGAAAGTGTAGCAAAGAAACAAAAAGTCTGACAGTGAAATTCACAATGAAAGTAAACGGAATTACTGAAGAAATAGCTGACTGTGGAAACGTGGACACTGCCTCCAGTGGAGAGACTCTAGCCATGCAGCCAGGGGAACTTAAGGAAGGTGAACTCACACACACAAATTCGGAAAATGGTTATGATGCAAATGGTGAAGATGTCCCAGAGGAAATGCCAGCAGCAGCAAAAAAAAATCGTATTAAAGGAACTCTCAGAGATTTTTTAAGACAAAGGATAAAATACTGGAAGCTGACCCAAACTTAGTAGGGAGTAGGACAATCTCGCAAGGCCTAGGGAGGATGCTGCCTCCACGGAGTAAGTCATATGACAACAAGAAGAAGACGACCGCTGTTCACACCACTCATGATAAGGTTTTTATAAAATATAAAATTCTTTAGTTCTCGATGTTTCTAATGTTTTAAATCACAGTGTACTTAATAAACATTAGTTTCGCTATTTAAAATAATTTTCCTATATATTTATAACCAGTAGGGAGAGAGTTCTTGATATTTGGGTGGGCGAATGCCTCACCTCATCCACGGTGGAAGCGTTGTATGTTAACAGCCCTTTGTTGGTACCATGACCTAAGAATTAGTTCCGGTCGCCCTAAAGTAGTGACTACAAAAATTAGAAGTTCAGGATCGTGCCTTTCAAAGTATACTGTGACAACAGCCATCATACTGTTTTAATTAAGCTGAAAGACATATACTCTGATATCTTTTCTAACCCTCAGCTTCCTCTCTCTGCCACCCTCTCTCCTTTTCTCTTTTCTCACAGGTTCGCTGGTCTTTCTCTTTTAAAAACTAATATTAAATATTTTAGATGTACAATACATATATAGTGTTATAACGAACTCATGTACTCACTGCCCACCTTTAAACAAAAAGCAGTATTGTATTATAGTTGAAGCCCCCAGTGGCCTCCTCCTACATTGCATCTCCCTCCCTCATTCCTGGCACACCAGCCATAACCTCAATCCCAGATTTTACGTTTATGATTCCCATTATTTTGTTACTCCTATTCTTTCACAGCTAGCCTTTTCTTGGATCCCTGAACATTTTATGGTCTCCCTCCACCACCAGGGACTTGGAATGTGCTGTTTGCTTTAGCACAAACTCTCTTCTCTGCCTAGCTGCCCCTCCTCCAGGTACCCCTGATTCCTTTCAGGTCTGAACGACATCATCACTTTCTTTAGGAAGCATCCTTTGTCCGTTTTCACTTGGTCAGGTCCTACGTTATAAGTTCTCAGGGCTCCTAGCACTTTTCCTTTGCTCTGGGTACCTCAGGTGTGATGCTACACTTATTTGTGTGATTCTCCTATTAATAGGTGTCTCCACTACAATCCTGACGGCGGGAACCATGTTTGTTTTCACTCAGTACTCTATCCCTGGCAACAAGCTTCGTGCCTCATGTATAGAGGACCCTAAATCTCGATGAAATAAACAGGGACCAGTCTTCCGGAATGTCAGGCACTTTGGGAATGTCTTATAAGTATTGAAGAGATCAGAGTCCTCTGGCCACAAATTGAAGAATCCAAAACAATTAAAATCTCTGTAAAATCAAGTACCAGCCATGACCAATGAAAAACACGAATCCCCAGAGGTGATGGGATTTGTCCCACAGTGCTAAAGAAAGCTGGGGGAAATTGAAGCAGCTTCTAAAACTAATTCTCTTGCTTCTGAGGCCTAAGTTATAGATTGGGAAGTTTGTTTCTATTAAAAGGATGGCGCAGGTAGCCCCACATGGCCCAGGGTTGAGGATGATTTCAGCAGGACTGAAAAGACGTGGAAGGGGCGCTCAGTAGAGAAAAGGACAGTGACCTAATAGGCTCGTCAGAGGCCCCTGGGTTAGGAATCTCTAGGGAGGGAGCACAAAATGAGGCCATGGAACGGTTTCCTGCTCAACAACATGCATTTTTAATGAGACTACTTTATACTTTATACTTTCTAGCCCTTCGCACCGAAGGACCTCATCTCCCAGCCCCACACAAATGTCTCTCCCTGTCTTTTCCCACTCCTGTCACTTCTGTGTACATCAGCTCATTAATCAGCTGAAACCCTTGTGGAAGAAGCAGCTCCAAAATACTGTTACCCCAGTTCATGTTAATTACTTGGACGTTTCCACAGAATCCCAAGGGAGGTCGGAGTCCTCTGTGCATGCAAGTGCCTCTTCAGAGTCTAATGTTAGGATTTTTTAGAAAAAAGAAAAACTCTTTGAGATCTGACATGCTTGGTCTGAGTAAACCTTGTAAAGAATGTTTTCACATACAGGGCAACTGCATTTCTTATACAACATTCTCTTGGGATCCACTGGTTTAGATTTAGGACCTTTTAGGTATAGAGAAAAGAGTTACTGGAGAGTCACTTTAAAGTAGATGTTCTTGGGCTTCCCTGGTGGCACAGTGGTTGAGGGTCCGCCTGCCGATGCAGGGGACGCGGGTTCGTGCCCCGGTCCGGGAGGATCCCACATGCTGCACAGCGGCTGGGCCCTTGAGCCATGGCCGCTGAGCCTGCGCGTCCAAAGCCTGTGCTCCGCAACGGGAGGGGCCACAGCAGTGAGAGGCCCGCAAAAGTACATGTTCTTAATTCAGGGTTTATGAATGAACTAGAATGGGAGAGGAGAGGATGCGTGATCTCCAGGAAGCTGGGGGCATCCTTTTCAGAGCTGGTACATTTCTGTAGCAAGGACGACAGCATCCATTCGATCCTTAAAGCTGGTCATGGCTCTAAAAAGAACCTTATTATTGGGCTAATGACTTAACCACGGAGCTCGTCTCTAAGCAGGATTCGCCAAAATGCTTTAGGCGTTGCCACCTGCCGACAGTGAGACAGATTCCTCGTGGCAGAGGAGCAAGGCTGGAATTCTGAGGAGGAGACAGGCATTACTCCTGCCTTTATAGTCCCTGTCGGTACTGTAATACTTTTCTTCTGACGACCATAAATGTTTTATATTACAAGTAGAGCATATTATTTACAGAAATTCCAAGGTAACCTGGGCTTTACCCTTTTCCCCAGAGATCCAGTTATGAAACATTTACCAACACACCACTGATGGGTAAATGATCATGAGGGTGGGTGGAGACTGGCTGTCCGGGGGCCACGCCCGTGGACTAGATGGAGACCGTTAGGGATCCTGCGTATGGAAAATATTACAAAGTTTCTTTTCATAAATAATTACAAAATTAAAACTGTGCTAAATTATAAAACAAAAATAAATACACATACACCAAATTGAAAGGCTTTAAAAAATACCTTTGAGTGCAAAATTCTGAATAGGTTTATGGAAATGGAACTCTTCGCAATTATTTGCTGCCCCTGCACTGACGGTTCCCTAAGCTTGTGCGGCGTCTGTGTACCCAGTGTCCAGCACAGCTGTGGACACAGACGGAATTTTATTTTGCTTTCTCAAACAAGCAGCATATTCTTTCCTGGACCAATAACCACAGTCTTACATTTTTCAAGGTTTCCCAAACAAGGTGGGTTTTTCCGTTGTTGTTTTTCATTTTTTTGCTACTTTCAGAAGCTCCTGACCGCTTAGGTTACCGAACAGTAACCAACTGGCTTGGCTAATAAAACCTGGACAGGCACCTTCGCTGAACTCCTGAAGGGCTGAACTCCCAGTCTAGAAGCAGCTACGTGCTAATGTCTCCTTCTGTGATTTCAGCTGCCCTAGAACATAGAGGCGGGAAAACCCAGTGAGAAGAAACCAAATCTCACTCTGCTCGACTTCACCAGCTCAGCCGGTGCTCTGAGCTTCCAGGGCAGCCCAGAGGCTCGCCGATGTGCAGGGGAATGAAACACACGAACCTCCAAATGCACACAGGTTATACCAGTAAATACAGCTTGGATCTGTAACCAAACATCTCCTTGGTTACTGGTTATGTTAACTTGTGTCCACTGAGAAGCAAATGCCAGGATAGGATTTGAGGTCCAAGAGGTTTATTGAGCGAGGCCTCCAGAGGAGTCAGGCAGCATCTTCAGACCATGCTGCAGGTCTGGCAAACGTGGGAGGAGAGAAGGGAGGGAGGAGACTTGGGCAGGAGGAGTGCTGGACTGTGGTACAGGCCCAGGTCAGGGTCAGCCAGGCTGAGGGTGAGGCCTCTAGTCCATTCACCCTGGGAAGCTGTGTCTCACCAGAGAGGACCTGCATGGCAGCCTCACAGTGTTCAGTCAGGCAGACAGCAGCCCACAGGGAGCATGGCCTCAAGTGAGCATGACGGATCCAGAGGGCCGTGGCTGGGCTGTGGGTCACAGGCACGCCCGCCGCTGATCTGACTGGAGCACTTTTCTGGCCACCACGCTGGTCATTGTCATTCTCACATGGATGGGCTGCCACTGAATTTGCTGCTCCTTTTTTCTTTAAAGCACATTTTCTGCATTCAAAGACATTATTCTTTTATTATTATTATTAATAATTTATTTATTTATTTTTGCTGTGTTGGGTCTTCATTTCTGTGCGAGGGCTTTCTCTAGTTGCAGCGAGCGGGGGCCACTCTTCATCGCGGTGCGCGGGCCTCTCACTCTTGCAGCCTCTCTTGCTGCAGAGCACAGGCTCCAGACGCACAGGCTCAGTAGTTGTGGCTCACGGGCCTAGTTGCTCCACAGCATGTGGGATCCTCCCAGACAAGGGTTCGAACCCGTGTCCCCTGCATTAGCAGGCAGATTCTCAACGACTGCGCCACCAGGGAAGCCCGCTTCTTCTTTTTAATAGAAGGGGCTGTGAGGGAGATACGGTCGCTGCATGTAGAAGTGTGAGAAATATGAGACGATTCATTCGTTGTGAACATCATCACGGACCTGCCAGTCACCTGGGGAAGGGTCCACACCTCGGACCAGAAATAAGAACTAAGTATGGGGTCTTCTAAGGCTGTCTCTTTATTGACTTTGGCTTGGACTGAAAATGTACAAAGTGTCTGAGACATGACCTTCAGGAACGGGAAAATATAGGAATATGGGAGGAAACGTGAGGGGCTGGGAAGCCGGGAGCTTGGGCACAATGTTGATCCATCCCTGAGAGTAAGACTATATTCCTCTCTGCTCCCCCTGGAGGAGAACGGGTAGGAGCTGATGACAGCTTTGCCCGTCAGAAGCCTGTGCTCTCTATTTTACATTTTCCTTCTCTACTCGCTCTTTATCCTCTAAGACATTAAGCAAAGTCCTTTCAAAAATTCCAGTCCTGAAACTAACACAACATGGTAAAGCAATTATACTCCAATTAAAAAATATATATATATATTATTAAAAGAATGCATGAACTTAAAAAAAGTGATTTTTGTTTACTCCTGGGACAGAGTTTTAGAAAAGAAGCCAATGCAATGGTGGCCACAGTAATTAAAGAGAGTAATTCTCTACACCCTATGGGGTAGATAAAATTTAAGAAAAATAGCGGTAGATGCACTTGGCCCAAATACCTTGTCTTACTTGGACAGGAGGACTAGAATTCTGCAGAGTGTACATTTTGTTTTAATAAGGGAGTTCAATTCCCTTAGATAGATTATAAAAGCATGTGCCTATGAGTGAACCAAAAGTTCATTATGCAACACTTTCTATACAGCACTCCATAACCACTCTCAGATTCAGGAACTCGACAAACCATTAGCCCTTCCAACCAACCTTGAGAAGGGCTAACAAACCGTTAGCCCTTCCAAACATCACATTACCTGTGATGTCTCCAGCAGCCCAGCCCCCACAGTCCCTCAAAGGCAGCAACTAGGGTCTGAGATCAGAGCTTATGTAACCCAGACATCTCCTAGGTACATGGTTTCTCCCACGTTGCTCTGCAATAGGAACTGAAGAGGAGGTTCTCTTGGTTTGAGTCTCAGAAGAATCAGAAGTTCAGGAGAATAGTCTCTCTCTCTCTCTGTCTCTCTGTCTCTCTCATCTACCAGGAAATTAAGGTTGAATGAATGAACAAGCAGAGATGAGAATATGGACCAATCTCAACCTTGCCTTCTAATATTCCATATACCCCATCAAACAAAAAACTAAATTTTTATCTCTGGCAGTGAACTGTCCAGCAGAGATGGCTCAAGGCCTCTCCCAAGTCTGTTCCAGGTAATAGGAGACGTAACAGGAGGACGTGATTTCTTCCACTCATTTGGGACTAATCTAACAGGCGACTGAGACTTCCTTATGTTTGTTTAGTGTTTCATAGTTTTCAAAGCAACTCTACAAATGTTATCTTAATAAGACTCATAACAGACTTGTGAAACAGGAGCTACACATGTTACCTTCCTTCTCCCGAAGCGGAAACTGAAGCACAGGGACGTTTACTAACTTGTTCAAAGTCAAGCAGGCAGAGAGTGGTCCAGCTAGAATAACGATAAAGCAACACAATTGCAACCACCTGTTGAGTGTTCATTTTGCACTAAATTCTAAGCCCTTTACATAGATTACCTTTAATTATTAAAAGAATCCTCTAAGACATTAAAGTCCTTTCAAAAATTCCAGTCCTGAAACTAACAGAACGCAATTAAGGAAGGTATTCCTGTGTTCATTTTGTATCCTCCAAAGGAAGTGGCGAGGTGCTTTTTGTGTATAGACCGTCAAGGAACGTTACCGGATTGATTTATTGGAAAGAGATAATAGATAATCTGCTGGCTGAGTCCAAATCCATTAAAGTTTTAGGAAATGATTCTGAATTTTAAAGAATTGTACTTGAGCAGAAAACAGAAAACGGAGGGAATATTAATCTAATTCAGGAACATCAGTGTTCCAGTTTCCTGAGCTATTATATTGAAGTATAAATGTTTACCTTAATTTTCACTTTTTTTTCACTTTTGATTAAATCTGTCTCCATCAAGGTTGGCCTAATCTTTAGGTGGATTCAGATATGCCATAGTTTGTATTCTGCAGGATCCCCAAAGGCTTAAAAATCCTTCCCAACCAATCATCCTATAATTGATATTCCACGATTTAGCTACCATGTTCCTGAGTATTATCTAATTAAAAGAGAAAAGAATTTAAAAATGATTCTCATTTGACCTGCCACCTATTATTTACACCTTAGTGTGAATAAATATTTTGAGCACAGGCTTTTTTTTTTTTTTAACATCTTTATTGGAGTATAATTGCTTTACAATGGTATGTTAGTTTCTGCTTTATAACAAAGTGAATCAGGGAAAATAAGGGGAAAAAATATACTGACTGGAAAGATGTTTTATCACTAAAAAGGTTTACTAAGTCCCTGATGATGTTCCTCTTCTTGGAAGGCTTAACAGTCAACTAAATACTTGGGTGGCTTAGGGAGAGATATAAGCATTGGGAGAAGGGTCAAGGTCAAAGGCCACTTGAGATGCTCTTCTGTCCCCAAAACCAAAATGGCTACAAGTATAAGTGAAAGTCAGCCAGGTGTGTGAGTGCACCTGTACCGTGAACTGAAGGTGTGGCTCTGTCCTTTAGAACGTGACCCCAGGAGCCCTTTCCCATTCTTCTTCAAATCTCACCCTTCAAAACAGTTCAGTAACTTGCTCTCCAGAAGCCTTCCTGGGTCTCGCAAACTAGATCCCTGCCTTCTCAGAAACCCCAGTGCTCATTTGACTCGTAGCCTCAACAGAACAGTGGCAGCAAGACACAACTAGTGAGCGCACTGCTCCAGGGAGCACTTGGTGATGTTGTTCTGTTTCCTAGAGCCCAGGCGGCAAGACCAGGTAGGCTTAACTACATTTTGTTTTGTTTTGGTTGGGTTTTGAATTTTTATTTTATTGTATTTCTTTTTTATTGAGGTTGAGTTGATTTCCAATATTACATTACTTTCAGCTGTACAACAGAGTGATTCAAAATGATTATAGATTATACTCAGTTTAAGCTGTACACCTGAAATTAACACATTGGAAATTAACTATAGTCCAATATAAAGTACAAAATTTAAACATAAATAAATAAAGTTATCATAAAATACGGCTACATTTTGGGAAACTCTTGGCCCCGTCGCTGGGGAGCTGATTCAGGTGCTGAAGGCAGCCTCCTCTGAAGCCTTACACCTAGCAGAGCTGAGTGCAGCCCATTGTCTCAGCACACGAAGACACGTAAGGAAATGCAGCCTCAATGATAAAGGGCCCAGGGAACTGGGACCTGTGGGTGTTATCAGGGTCCCTGTTAATTTATCTGCCTCCTCCCACAACCAAAAGGGATTCAGCCATAAAACCAAATAGATGCTTTGGAAACTCCTGGACGCTGGGAAACATAGTTGGTCAGACTCTTGGTACATCTTATTTAGGAAATTGAGCCAGCTACCGAGGCTGGGGTGGGTGCAGCTTTGGGCCACCCACCTGAGGGGAGGTCAGTAAGCTACAGACAGAGTCACCAACCGTCTTGGTTTACCTGGGATTGAAGGGGTTCCTGGGATACGGGGTTTTCAGTCTTAAAACCAAGGTAGTCTCTGTCAAACCAGGTAAGTCGCCAGCCGAAGAAGACCAGGGCAGAGTAAATCCCCAGAGGAATGAGGACTGATCCTTGGTGGGTGGACAGAAGGCACCCGAGAAGCCAAACGATACGGCGCGGTGTCAGGGCAAGGGTGAGAGGGTGGAGAGACACCTGAGTGTGCAAGTGTCCTCCAAAAGAACGAGGCCCCTGGACTAGACGCTTCCTCTAGCTGCTTCAGAAGGATTCTGCAGCTTCAGCTCATGACCATGGAACACTTTCTGCAGACAATTCCCAATCAGGAAATGGACGAGAAAGTAACAGGAAGAGGGCCCAAGTCCCTGGATCAGAGGTACCTAAAAACCACCATTGGCGACTCAGCAGAGAACCCTGTTACTGTGTTACACCCCGGGCTCCCAGCCAGCTGACAATACCACTGCTTCAGAAGGGAAATGCCTACACAGTAGGGCTCAGGAGGGTATGGACAGTCCCTGCTACGGACTGAATGCGTGACCTCCCAAAATTCATACGCTGAAATCGTAATCTCCAGGGTGACGGGGGCCTTTGGGGATGATTAGGTCATAAGGGTGGGGCCCTTCTGAATGAGACCCCAGACACCTTCCTCGCCGCTTCTGCCACGTGAGGACATGGTGAGAAGACGGCCATCAGTGAGCCAGGAGGCAGCGTCTCACTAGAACTCAGCCATGCTGGTACCTTAACGTTGGACAAGCCTCCAGAACTGTGAGACGTGTGTCGTTGTTTACCAGCCACCTCATCTAAGTTATTTTTATAGCTGTCTGAACAGACTAAGACTGTCCCTAATGAGCACCTTTCACCCTGGGGGACCCTGCTGATCACCTGATCACATGCTACGGCTGGACTTCTTTCTTTTTTTTTGGCGGTACGCGGGCCTCTCACTGTTGTGGCCCCTCCCGTTGCGGAGCACAGGCTCCGGACGCGCAGGCTCAGCGGCCATGGCTCACGGGCCCAGCCGCTCCGCGGCATGTGGGATCTTCCCCGACCGGGGCACGAACCCGTGTCCCCCGCATTGGCAGGCGGACTCTCAACCACTGCGCCACCAGGGAAGCCCTGGATTTCTTTCTTAATAAGACTTCATTTTAGGCCATAGGATCATCATTTCTGCCAATGGGGACAGTGAGATATCCTAGGGAGAGATGTTCTAGGGCTTCATCCCCTTTCAAGTGTGACAGCTCCGATTGGCAACTAAAGGCCCTTGAGCTATGAGCAGCTATAGCACATGCCTTTCACTCCCAAGTTAGAACCCCCAAAGGCCCAGGGCTATGAAATCAGCTCACAAAGACTCCCAGACCTAATATTTAGCAATGTGTCACCTTGCTCTTCCCCCAAAATGAAAAAAAGCCTGGTCACAGGATAATCAGACTGTAAACCTCCTACATTTAGGAATCTTTCGGAAAGTGAGGAGGGGACCAGTCTTACAACCTCCTTGCAGCGATGGCTCAGCTGAGACCCCCAAGCTGAATGTGAGAGGCACGGCTCTAAAATGTTCTTTCCCAATCTTCCCCGTGCTGGGAAGCTTGGCCACTTGCCAGAGGCAGGGCCCAACTGCCTCAAGCTTCGGTAGCCAACAGGACAGGATAATTATCAGAAGCTCTGCATGCTGGTGTCCAGCTGACGGATGCTGCAAGCAACGTGCTTCTTAAAAATTCTGGACTTTCTCACACACACCCTGAAGCAAAGAATCTTTCTGGATTTTCCCTTCAAGTCGGTGACATCTTTGATGGTGCTGGGTAATTGGAAAAGGGATTTAAATAGGTCTGGAGTCTTCCCAACACTGTGGAATTTGCAAACACTGTACAGAGTCCACAAGCAAATAGAATTCACAAAGAAAGTCTCCCCTCTGGAATTACTCAGGAATCCAATTTGAAGAGATTTTAGTTTATCTTAAGGTAATGCCAGGAGGCCGTGAAAATAAGAACAAAGCAGACTGGAGGGGGCGTGGAGGGAAAGTCGCTTTCTGGTAGAGAAAAAAACAAAACTAGTGTGATCACGCATCTGTGATGGTGAATGTGCGTGGGGTGCAGAGTCCTCTGGTGAGGCAGTTGAAAAGAAAAGCTCTAGAGACACAGGGATGTGTCTTGGTCCTTCTGGGCACCTCATCCCAGGATTTCTGGACTCATCTTCAAGAAACCCTGACTCCAGGGCAGCAGGACATCTGTCCCAAGTCATTTCTGATAGTGTGTGTTTGTGTGCCCGTGTGTGCAGTGCATAGATTCTCCTTTACTTTGTGAGGCAGGAAAATACTCCGGCTTTAATTCAACTGCCCATTCCGCTGCGTAGCAGCTGCTACTAGCCACACAGAGCCCAGTGCACCTGTGTACACACAGGGAGAAGCACATGCCTCCCTCTGGAGGTTTACATCCTTAAAAGTGCTGAGTAAAGGCAACCTTTTTAAAAAAAAAAAAAGATTTATTTTTTCTTTCTTTATTTTTGGCTGCGTCAGGTCTTAGTTGTGGCACGCGGGCTCTTCGTTGCGGTGCACAGGCTTCTCTCTAGTTGCGGTGTGCAGGTTCTCCCTCTAGTTGTGAATTGCAGGCTTCAGAGCACGTGGGCTCTGTAGTTTGCGGCATGCAGGCTCTCTCGTTGAGGCGCATGAGCTCAGTATTTGCGGCGCACGGGCTTAGTTGCCCCGCGGCCTGTGGGATCTTAATTCCCCCACCAGGGATCGAACCAGCGTCCTCTGCATTGCAAGGCAGATTCTTTACCACTGAACCACCAGGGAAGTCCCAAGCAAAGGCAACCTTCATTCTCAGCCCCTTTCTTTTTTTTTTTAGGTTTTTTTTTTTAATTTTTATTTTATGTTGGAGTGTAGTTGATTAACAATATTGTCTTAGTTTCAGGTGTACAGCAAAGTGATTCAGTTATACACATACATGTATCTATTCTTTTTCAAGTTCTTTTCCCATTTACTTTATTACAGAATATTGAGCTGAGTTCCCTGTGCTGTACAGTAGCTCCTTGTTGGTTATCTATTTTAAATATAGCAGTGTGTATGTCAATCCCAAACTCCCAATCTATCCCTTTCTTTTACAACCACTTAACTGCCTGGCGATGCCCCAGGGAACTCCTGACACCACTTCTACCCACCCAAGATGCTACACTTCACTCAAAACTCTCAGTGAAGGCTCCAGGGGGATTTTTAAATAAAGCATTTTATTTTAGAATAGTTTTAGATTTACAAAAAATTGCAAAGATAGTACAGAGTGTTCCCCTACCCACCCCCTATATGCCCAGTTTCCCTCTATTACCAACATCTTCCATTAATATGATATACTTGTCACAATTAACAAACCAATGTTGATAGATTATTATTAACTAAAATCCATACTCTACTGTGGTTCCCTCAGTTTTCACCTAATGTCTTTTTTCTGTCCCAGGATTCCATCTAGGAGATCACATGACATTTAGTCATCATGTCTTTTTAGGCTTCTCTTGGTTGTGACTATTTCTCTGACATTCCTTGTTTTTGATGATCTTGACATTTTCAAGGAGTACTCGTCAGGTATTTTGTGTAATGTCCTTCAGCTGAGGCTCACTGGTTGTTCATCTCATGATGAGACTGGGATTGCAGGGTTGGGGAGGAAGACCACAGAGACAAAGTGCTATTGTCATCACATCTTATCCGGGGCAAATTCTGTCAATATGACATCAACATTGATGTTGACCCTGGTCACCTGGCTGAAGTCACGTCTGTCAGGTTTGTCCACTGAAAAGTGACTCTCTTTCCCCATCCACACTGTGCCCCTTGGGAGGAAATTTCTCTCTGCATCCCACACTTCAAGAGTGGGAAGTTCTGCTCCACCTCCCAGAGGGCAGAATATCTGCTTAAATTACAATACTTGGAATTACTCTGCATGGGAGATGGATCTATTCTCCTCCATTTATTGATTTATTCAATCATTTATTTATACCAGTATGGATCCTTTGATATTTGTTTTACATTTTGGGTGTCAAAGGTTAGAGAAAAAAAGGATTTGAGTAGTTTTCCATATAAATACAAAAAGAGTTGCGACTTTGACTAGCACAGGGACCAGGGAAATACATAGTGCAAAAACCAATCACGCTCTTCCCTGTTTATGGCTGAGACAATAACTACCTGGGATCCTTAAAGCCTGAAGACAAGAGATCCGAGCTAGGCAGCTGGTTGAATGTTCTGAGGTCATTTCAAGGGGGAAGATGTACAAAGAGAATTCCAAATGTTAAAAGTTTCAAGCATGGAGAAACTAAAATTTCTCTTTAAGACTGAGAACAAGTAAGCATTCCCTATTACCACCAGTGTTTCCATATAGTGTTGCTTAACTTTATTGGGAAAGGAGAGGAAATAGTTTTAAAGATCGGAAAGAAAGATAAAACTGCCCTTGTTTACAAATAATATTGCCATCTATCTAGAAAAAGAAATCAAATCAACAAACTTCTAATAGAAAATGATTAAAATTAAAAAGAGAATTCTGCAAGTTATATGGATAGAAGATCAAAAAAAATCAATAGTATTTCTCCATTCCAGTAGAGATGGACTCAGAATAAAATTAAAAATGATATTTTTCAAAATAACAAATATTATAAAAGATCTAGGAATTAACTAAATCAGGAATGCATGAGAATTCTGTGGGGCAAAATTTAAAACTTTAATAAAGAGCATAAAAAAGTTTATTTGAATAAATGAAGACATGCCATGCTGCTAAATGAGCTGGCTTGATATTTTAAAAGTATTGATTGTCCCTATATTGATCTAAAATTCAATGAAACTCAATCAAAATAGTAGTCAGATATTTATAAGAAATTCATTAAATTTAATCTGGAATTTATAAAGCAGAACAAATGTGTGTAAAGAGACAAATCAACTTTATATATATAAAAAAAAAGAACAAAGAGAGAGAACTTGGAGAACTTGCCCCATCAGATATTAAGACATACTGTTAAGTGCAACCATATGAAATTACCTTTTTTGTAAATCAAAATGATAAATATTAGCAATTTTATATCATTTAAAGTACAAAAATCATTATGATTAAAAAATACTGTGTCCTTGGTGAAGAAACAAACAGGTAAATAGAGCATTGAAATGGGATGGAAAGTGCAGAAACAGACCTGTGTATATCCAGGAACAAAATATTTGATGAGGAGGGCATTGCAAATTGATGGAGAAAAGACAACTTGATTCGAGATAGTGTAGGGAAATATATGTGAAGAAAATATATGGAAAAAAAAATCTCATTATATGGAGAAAAATCAAACAATCTCTTCCTAATAACACTACATAGAAAGGTAGATGAAAACTTAAATAGGAAAGGTAAAACAATGAAGTTCATAGAATAAAACGTAGAAGTATCTTTGTGAACTAAGGGCAGGGAAAGACTAATTAGAATAAAATAATGTAATGCATAGGTTAAAAAATTGTTGAATTCGAGTATATAAAAATTAAGAATTTCTATTTAATGAAACACACCTTGGACAAATTAATAAACACATGACAGAGTA
The DNA here is from genome assembly GCF_011762595.2 of Tursiops truncatus. NCBI lineage: Eukaryota > Metazoa > Chordata > Mammalia > Artiodactyla > Delphinidae > Tursiops > Tursiops truncatus. The sequence continues at coordinate 4,396,926 of NC_047043.1, forward strand.
GAAGAATAAACAATGTCTAAAAACAGTGACTAATTCCAGAATACCAAAGCTAATCTTCCAGTCAAAAAAACAAAACAATAACAAAAACAAACAATAACAAATACAAAAACGTACAGCAACTCAAAATTTTAAATGAGTCAAAGGTATGAACAAGGAAGTTTTAATATAGAAAGCTCAAAAAATTAATAATCATAGGAAGAAATGCTCAAAAGAATTAGAAGTTAGACAAATACAAATTAAGTTCAGGCGTATAAGACTGCCTACGATAGGAAGTTTGTATAATGCTAAGTTTGGGTAAAAGATTGTTGAGCTATAGAATCCTCATACATTGTTGGTAGGAAGATAAATGAGTGTAGCCATCACAGAGAGCAGTCTGGCTTTACTTAGACTCCTTAGTCAAATTGAGAATACACAAATCCTGGGCTTCCCCGGTGGCGCAGTGGTTGAGAGTCCGCCTGCCGATGCAGGGGACATGGGTTCGTGCCCCGGTCCGGGAAGATCCCACATGCCGCGGGGCGGCTGGGCCCGTGAGCCATGGCCGATGAGCCTGCGCGTCCGGAGCCTGTGCTCCGCAACGGGAGGGGCCACAACAGTGAGAGGCCCGCGTACCGCAAAAAAAAAAAAAAAAAAAAAGAATACACAAATCCTAATACATTGAGATCCAGCAATTCCATTCCTGGGCATATATGCCCAAACTGGTTTTACACAGATTCACAAATGGACACGAGCAAATATGTTACTACAACTTTATTGAGACAGTGAGGAGATGCACACAACCTGGGTGTCTACCCTGGGAGAGAATATTAAATGATGTGTAGCCACATTAGTGGAGTATAATGTGGCCGTTGGAAGAAAGATGTATGGCTCTGGAAAACATCACACCTATTATAGTGGCTACTGTTAAAAAAAAAAAAAAAAGACCTGAAAATAGCAAGCATTAGTGAGGATGTGGAGAAACTGGAATTCCTTACAGTTGGCAGCAATGTAAAATGATACAGCTGCTGTGGAAAACAGTGTGGCGATTGCTCAAAAATTAAACACAATTACCGTACGATCTGGCAATTCTACTTCCCGGTATAGACTCAAAAGAATTGAAAGCAGGGACTTTAAACAGATATTTTTACATCCCTGTTCATAGCAGCATTATTCACAACAGCCAAAAGCAACCCAAATGTCCATCAGTGGATGAATGGATAAACAATATGTGATCTATTCATACAATGAAATATTATTCAGCCTTCAAAGAGGGAAATTCTGACTCATGGATGTACCTGGAGGCTATTATGCTAAGTGAAATGAGTCAGTCACAAAGGGATAAACAGTAGGTCCACTTAATGAGGTCCCTAGAGCAGTCAAATTCACAGAGACAAAAAAGTAGAATGGTTGTTGCCAGGGTCTGTGGGGGAGGGTGGATGGGGAGTTGTTACTTAGTGGGTACAGAGTTTCAGTTTTTGCAAGATGAAGAGAGTTCTGGGAATGGACGGTGGTGATATTAGTTCGACAGGCTGAATATACTTAATGCCATTGAATTGTACGCTTAAAAATGATTAAGATGGTAAATTTCATGTTGTGTGTATTTCACTACAATTTAAGAAAATGACTGATGAAAAGTAAGAAATGAAAATTTAGATAGATAAACAGATAGATACCATTTACATGAATTTCAAAATACATTCATACAAGTGACATGAAGCAAAATGGTAGGAAGATCTAGGAGTTTCTCCCTCTAACAAAGCAGCCATTGAACTGGAAAAACCATTTGGAATCAACTATTTCAGAACTCTGGAACCTGACGGGAACTTACGACAACTAGGGTAGTTCTGGATGAAGGCTGCCCTTCCTAGGTAAGAGAGTGCGAGGCATGAACTGGCCACCAGTCCCCATCTGTCAGCCCCACCGTGGCTGTGGGGATAGCTGTCCTGTTCTTGAGGAAGTATTTACTACTGTATATTTAATATTTGGAGATCTATACAAAGATCACGAAGCGGAGAGCTTTTTCTTAAATTCTCCATTAAAAGTCATTAACTCCTTGTCAAAGAAGCTGAGAACAGAGACATCTGAAGCTAGTATGTCAGTATCACTGCCAACTAAATATCAATCAGGGAGGAGAAGAACAAATCTCAAAAATATTATGTCAGTGAAAGAATACGTTTTAATTTACTAAAAGGATATTCAGCTATACAAGCACATATTTTTTCAGAAAAGGTACACCATCCTTCACCACCACATCTCTCACTTTCAGGGGCTGGAGAAAGGAGGTGATGATGTAGTCAATGCTTAAGTCACAAAGTGGTGAAGCAGCCGCGTGCCTGCCAATATTCACCAGTGAGCAGCCCACAGCCTCAAGGCTGGCTGTGCGCGTCCATCTAACTGCTGCCACCACGTCTCTGGAGCTTCTGCACTTACCCCTTCCCTCCCTTGGAGAACCCTACCTCCTGGCAGCGTCCTCAGGAATACAATCTCAGTTCTTCCCTCTGCCAGGACGATTTGGCCCGTCTACAGCACATTGATTGGAACTCAAGTGGAAACTTCTGAGTCATTTTTTTTAAAGAAAGAAAAACACCAGACACAACTGAAAAAAAACTCTTAAATGCTGTTCAGTTATCTGGGCTTGTGCCACACTGGAGGGAACAACTTGCAAATTCTTCTTCAAAAGCTGTCAGAATATTTGCCTTAAGTTTGCTCTGACTCAGCTCTCTGCAAGAAAGACATGTTGCTACAGCCGACTCATCAATAACTGCTTCTTGCTCCAGAGCAGTCATGGGTCACCTTTGAGTCCACTTGACCCAGTTCAAGAAGGGGGTGCTTGGGGTCAGAACGGAATAGCACTTAACTCCCACCACTTAACTGCCCAGAGTGTGGCAACTGGACTTATCTTCTTCACTCCTGGGTTCTTCCCAAAGGCTTTGTACAGAAACAAGTGTTTGCAGGAAAAGGCACAATTTAGAAAATGTCAAATCACCAGGTGCTCCTTTTGCCATAATGAATCAACGGAAGTTTTTTTAAAAAGATGTCATCAGTACCAATCCAAAACATCTACTATGAGAAGTGAAAACATAAAAGTACCCTCAGTTATTAAAAAGAGCTTATAGTATTTTATAAATTGTTTTCCTGTACCCTATAGCATTGTCTAAAACATTAACAGTCCCCTTTTATCCCTAGTGCTGGAAGAACGGGTAGTAACCTATATAAATTTAACCATGTCTGTATCAATACACTCAACTGTGTGTATCACACACACTGGATGGAGATAATGTTCAGTAGCAACCTACTCTCTGTCAAAAACTCCAGGCTTCTTCTTGCGTTTGAATTCAAATCTCTCAGTTCACATTTTATTTAATGCAGTATGGGAGGAAAACATTGGATCCCAAGATCTGTGGTTTTCCTTATTCCCAGAAGAGCTTATATAAATTTTGTAGTGATTAACACAATACTGGTACATTCACTTACAAACTTAATGAACAAAGTCCATATCTTACAACCAATATAATATATTGACAAAATAAAGACTAGAATGTTTTACATGCTTCTCAGTTGGAGGTTATGCATCAGGAAAATTAAATGAGAATTTTGTGCTTAATATTGATCCAAGAAGTAGATGAATTTTCTAGTCCTATTGAAGAGCTTGGGTAATTATCAGGACTGGTATAAATAAAACTAATATTTTCCCCCTTTTGTCTATATGTTCTTTCTTCTTTGAGCTACTCTCTGAGTTCTGTATTATAAACATTCTTATTTTACAGAAAGAATACTTTAAAATTCAAAATACTTGAGAACCAATCTGATTCTTTCTTAAAGCTTATTATATACCACTGTGACTTATAGTCTATTTTAATTTTAACCAAAATTGAATCGTTTGTTTCTCTGATTTTAGTTTCATAATTTCTATTTCTAATCAGTGAAGATATGCAAATATTAATAAATCAGTGAGATTTTTGTGGAGGGGGTAGCATTTACATCAGCATGAGACTGATGTGAGATTTTTGTGGAGGGGGTAGCATTTACATCAGCATGAGACTGATGTGAGATTTTTGTGGAGGGGGTAGCATTTACATCAGCATGAGACTGATGTGAGATTTTTGTGGAGGGGGTAGCATTTACATCAGCATGAGACTGATGTGAGATTTTTGTGGAGGGGGTAGCATTTACATCAGCATGAGACTGATGTGAGATTTTTGTGGAGGGGGTAGCATTTACATCAGCATGAGACTGATGTGAGATTTTTGTGGAGGGGGTAGCATTTACATCAGCATGAGACTGATGTGAGATTTTTGTGGAGGGGGTAGCATTTACATCAGCATGAGACTGATGTAAATCTGTGTCGCCATAAATGCAACAAAACAAGGGTGAAAATCATCAAAATCAGTTTTTCAAGAACTCAAAATTACTGAAAGTCTTGCAGTGACTGAGGGGCATTTATTTAAGAAAAACAGTTGAACCTCAGTAAGAACCAGGGTTTTGTGACCTCTTAACTTGTCCTACTGCCACTGTCCTCTCCCAAGTTCCATAAGAGCCTTGAAAACCAGCAGCTTTGCAGCCACTAGAGGGGACAGACTTGATTTTGAACTTCCCCAAAACTCCCATCTCCAGATCAATGTCACTATCTGACCTGACTCGCAGCTTCCTGGAAAAGCCATGTTTACAGTCATTATTTGACCTGACTTGGAGATCGCTCTGCCAGAAAAGCCCTATTCCGAGGGCATTTGTTGAAAACAATCAATGGCAACTGTTCAGCATCATAGTAGCCTGAGGCTGTCATACCAACTGGGCGAAGTAAGAGCGTGCCAAAAACTTAAAAGGAAGATCTACAGAATGAGATGCTCACCAGGGGCTTTGAAAAGCTGGGACATATTCTTAGGGATAAAGAAGGCCATGCACAGGTGCAGGGCTGTGTGCCTTCCCAAAAACATCTGAAAGGACCCCAGTCTCCCATCTCCGACTGACTTTTAGGTCCTGTACAAGAGTACGTGAAAGCTAACATAGAGTTGTAAGCTACCTGAGCATTGAAAGCACTTCCCAACACACACAGACCCCCTTCGGCAAAGTGCGGAAAAAATCATTGGCTGAAGACATGTAAGGAAACCTCTGACCAATCATTAGATGACCTCTGACCACCACTAACTAAACAAAAACTTCGGTGACTTAACAATACAGGGAATGCAGACTTTACAGAATTAGCTAAGAAAAGTTGGTAAACAAAAAAACAGCAGGAACAACAAAAGAACAAGAGTAACAAACTGGGGAGTGGAGTGAAATCTGATATTCAGAGTTGCCACATTATATTATCTAAAATGCCCAATTTGGTATAAAAAAATAAAGAGATACGCAGAGAAACAGAAAGGTAAAAACCATACAAAGGAATAAAAGCGGTAGAAAGAAGTTCCTAAGGGGGCCCAAATGTTGAATTTCCTAAAGAACTATTTTAAATCAACTATTATAAATATATTCTAAGAACCAAAGAAAATTATGCCTAAAAGAATTAAAGTTGGTTTAACAACTGAAAGCTAATCAAAGTAATATACTATATTAATAGAATAAAGAATAAAAACTACATGGTTATCTCAACAGACACAGAAAAGACATTTGATAAAACCTAACACGTCTTCTTGATAAAAAAAAACAATCAACAAACTAGGGATAAAAGAAAACTTCCTTAACGTGATAAAAAGGATCCATTAAAAAAAAAAATCTACAGCTGCTGTCATAGTTAATGGTGAAAGACAGAATGTTTTCTCCCTAAGATCAGAAACAACAATATCCACTCTTGCCACATCTATTCAATATTGTACCAGACATTCTAACCATAGCAATTATGCAAGTAAAATAAATAAAAGTCCTACAGATTGGAAAAGAAGTAAAAAATTTCTAATTGCAGATGACACTATATTTAATATAGAAAATCCTAAGGAATCCACTAAAAAAATTTTAGAATCAGCAAATGAGTTCAGAAAGGTAACGGGATAAAAGATTAATAAAAAATCAGTTGTATCCATATATACTTGCAAAGAACTATCCAAAAGTAAAATTAAGAAAAAAATTCCATTTACAATAGCATCAAAAAGAATAAAATACTTAGGTGTAAATTTAACAAAAGAAATGTGAGATTTGTATATTGAAAACTACAAAATATCTTTGAAGGAAATTAAAGAATATCTAAATACATGGAAAGACATCCCAGGTTCATGGATCCAAAGACTTAATATTGTAAAAATGGCAACGTTCCCTAAATCAATCTACAGATTCATCACAATCTCTATCAGATTCCAGCTGGCTTTTGGGAAGAAATTGACAAGATGGTCCTAAAATTTTATAAGAGTTCAAGGAACCTAGAATAGCCAATAAAATTTGAAAAAGAAAAAGTTGTAGGACTCACACTTCCCAGAGATATCCATGTCCTCGTCCCTGAAACCTGAAACTTTGCACCTGTGATTAAACTAAGTGTCTTGAGACGGGGAGACTGTCCTAGATGATCTGTGTATCCAATACAATCACAAGGGTCCTTAAAAGACAAAGGCAGGATGGTCAGAGTCAGAGAAAGCTATGTGACAATGAAAGCAGAGTGAGTTAGAGATGTGACAATGGAAGGAAGAGAAAAGGAGACAAGATGATGGAAACAGAAACGGGAATGATGCCGTGGCTGGCAGGAGCCACAGAATGCAGGTGACCTCTGAAAGCTGGAAAAGGCTCCCCAAGAGCCTTCAGAAGGATAACAGCCCTGCCAACACCTTCATTTTAGCCAGTGAAACTGATTTAGAATTAAGACTGCCAGACCTGTAAGATAATAAATGCATGTTGTTTTTAGGCACTTAGTGTGTGATAATTTGTTACAGTCGCTATAGGAAATTAATACAAGAGAAATTAAAAAAAATAATTTGTATTCAGAAATTAATACAAGAGAAATAAAAACATATGTCCACACAAGAGCTCATACAGAAATGTTCTCACAGCATTACTCACAATAACCAAAAAGTGAAAACCCAAATGTCCATCAACGGATGAGTTGGATAAACAAAATGTGGTGTTTCCAAACAATGGAATGATATTTGCAACAAAACAGAAGAAAGTACTGATACAAACTACAATGTGAACAACCTTCCAAAACATTATGCTTAGGGGAAGAAGTCAGTTATTTATATAAAGTATACAGAATGAGCAAATCTATAGGAGCACAAGTAAATTACTAGGAGGATGGGAAGTGACCACTAACATGTTTGGGGTTTCATTTGGGGATGATTAAATCGTTCTAAATTATATCGTGGTGACGGTTGCACAACTCTTGTGAATATACTAAAATCTGCTGAATTATATACTTTAAATGGAATAATTTTGTTAGTGGGTTACATATTAATAAAGGTATTAATAATCTGAAACAAACTACAGATGCTCACCTCACTCTACTTAACAGCAAAGTATTTCAAACATACAGCAAAAAATAAAGTGTTGATTTTTATCTCTGAATTAGGTTTTTAGTTTTATTCTACATATTAGCTAACCAGACAGCGAATACTAAGTTAATTACTTTGCTTATTTACTCAACAAATGAATGCCTACTTTGTGCCATATCTTGGTTGGGCTCTGGACCATAAGTACCAATGGAATAGACTAACGGGTTCACCGATTTTTTAAATCTTACCCATACAAGGGTAATAGGTTTGCTGCCTTCCTGCCAACCAATCATATATCTTGAATATGCCAAATTTCATTACTTCTACATTCCTTGTGTAGTAAGGCAACTCTACACTGTTGATACAGATTAGTTCAAACTTGCTCACTTTATAAGATTACTGTCCAGCTCTAAAAGGTAGGTTTTAGGTTTTAGGTTTAACCTGTTTACACACACATGCCTCACTATTCATGTTGGGCTCTTTTGAATACTGTATAACAATATTAATCAAATGCTTATGTAAATATGTAACTGCATTAAAAATGCTGTGAATGAAATATTTAAGGAGTTAAGAGTAATTATTGCCTTGTTTCTTAGGTCAAAGAAGCTCTTTCCAAGGAAACAGGCAGGAAAGTATTTCAGAAAGGCAGCAACATGTGCAAAGATCCAGAGATAGGAGGACGCTTGCTCACTGAAGGGGGACACCCAGTGTGGGTGGAGTTTATGAGCAAGGAGACATGGCAGGGCAGAATCTTGCAGGACCTTCAAGAGTGTCATGGTAGAGACTGGTAGTGGCTCCCCAACACTTATTTCCAAAACCTTTATTGTGAATACTCAATTATTAATATCCACTTGTTAACTGCATATTGTCCACTTGGATAAAAAACTATATCCTACCTCCTTTACAGATAGATGTGGCTGTGTGATAAACCTGTGGACAACACAAGGTAAGCTGATGGGCTCTGACAGGACAGAGTGAATTTTTCTTCATCACGTCCTCCTTCCAGTTACCTGGAAGGTAGATATTATGACTGGAGATTAGGCGGCCAACTTGACCATGAGTGAAGGCTGAGTATTGCAAATGCCAGAACAAGATAGAAGGTGTGTCTTGGATGCTATGTTAAATCAAAACAGCCCTAATCTGCCTACCTTTTATTTTTCTTACACGATAGGGAAGAAATTTCTATCCTGTTAATCCACCGTTATTTTACGTTTTCTGTCCTTCATGGTCAAAGACAATCTTAATTAGTGTATTGTTAAGGATGTGTTAGTCTCTCCTACAAGCACAGGGAAGATCATAAAAGCTTATGACATAATTGCCTTGTGCTTTGAAAGTTCACTTTGGCTGTTGTATGAAGAATTTCAGTGGGAAAATTTGGGGATATAAGGAGACCGAGTGGGAAACCATTACAATAATTTAGGTTAAAGATGTTGGTGAATTTAGACTAAGACAGTGTCAGACAAAAAGAAAAAAATGAATTTGAGATATATTTAGGATAGAGAATCAAGAGGACTTAGTGACTGATTGCTGTAGGGAGTGAAGGAAAGGGAGGTGTTAAAAATGACTCCAGTCTTTCTAAGATGAGCAATGGGTGGGTTGAGGTGTTATTTCCTGAAATGGGAAACACTGGAGGAAGAATACTCTTAAGGGAAAGATCAAGAGTTTAATTTTGGACTGAGAAAATCTGAAATGGCTGAGGCTATGATAAGTTTGCAATTGGAAATGAAGCAAGGGAGATCAGAAGAGAGGTTTAGGTTGGACTCGAAATATTGTGTTACGGAACATGGTTGATGAAAACGTAAGTTGTAGGGATTTGGGCTATTGCTTTTCTTTCTCTAATCTAGTGTTATGCTTCGTTACCTGACGATTATGATCCCTTATTGGTTCACAAAATCAATTTTTTTTTTTACCTCATTGGCTTTACTTTTAAAATGAGAGATAATGTTTAAATCGTGATGCATCATTGAGAGGATAATTCAAATAAAACTTGTGTTCCCATTTTTACGGATGCATATGTAAACATGTTTACATACATACGTATGTACATTTACATTAGTGTAGGTGGATAGATAGACATGTGGGTGGATAGATAAATATGTAATCTTCTTGAGAAGACATTTTTGTCTGTGTTGCCCACTGGTGTATATCCACTGCCTATAATGGTATACGGTGGGCACTTAGTAAACATTAATTGAATGAATAAATATGTGGACATGTATGTAAGTGTACATTCACTGGGTTGTGATGTAAATTTTATTTTTATTATATTTATCTTGACGTAATTTCAGATTTAAAGAAAATTTGCAGGAAAATCCAAAGTTAACACTTTGCCGCATTAGTTTTCTCCCCTCACCCCACTTGCTCTCTCTCTCTGTATAATATTTTTTTCTGAACCATTCATAAATTACAGCTATAATTCTCCTCTACCCTTAAATCAGTATCTGTAAAAAGAGGAATTATCAACAGTGTTAATCAGCTATACTCGAATATAAAATAAAAATTTTTTTAAATAATTTAAAAAATCAGGGTAAATAACTGATTTTTTTTAATATAGAGGACTTACTTTTCAAAACACACATGAACCTTCATGAATGTATACTATATATAGCTTATTTTATTATAGTTTTTTCAGCTTCATTGAGGTATGATTGACAAATAAAAAGTATATATATTTAGATTGAAAATAATAAAAAAATAAAAAGAGGAATTATCTTATATAACCACAGTGTAATGGTCAAACCCAGGCAATTAACACTGAAATGGTATTATTATCTAATCTATAGACCATGTTGAGATTTTTCATAATTGTCCCAATAATGCTATCAAGGGGAGGGTGGATCCTCACAGGAAAATTACTTAGATGTCCGCTGATCTGGAAGGTAGAGGTCTTAAACACCCAGCTCTAATTCAGGTTGTGAAATAGAAAGGTGTGTTTGAATTTGCACAGTGAATTTTTGGAACAAGTCCTGCCTGTTACAGATTATATTTCAAGTATAGGAAGTGGAAGAAATAGTTTGGGGAGAGAGGAAGGAATGCAAGGAGAGCCCAGGGCCGAGCCTGCGGAATCCCATGGTTTTAAAGTCAGGCAGAGAACTAGTCATTAAAGGACACAGAAAAGGAGGAGCCGCAGGACAGGAAGGAAAACCAGAGTGTGTGGGTCACAGAAGCCAAAGGAATAGGGGTTTTAAGAAGGCAGAAATGCTAACACATTGTTGAACTTTATCTGGGAGTGTACACTTCTATAAAGAAGAAACAATTATTACATACTTACTATTGTGCCCAGGATTTTCTGTATCCAGTGCTGTTGTTAAGCCGTGGAGGTACGTGGCAACACACAGCAGCGAAGGAGTCCCATGAGGACTCATGGCCATCAGTCATGGAAACCTTCTGCTGCTATCTGAGGATACCGGGGAAAGAACAGGCCTGGAAAATGGGCAGAACCCCTGGGGCACTCCAGTGGGCTGGGCAGCTGTAACACAGCCAAGGTCCTTATCAGGAGCACTGAACATGCCCCTTACTGCAACCAACCTGTGCGCTCTATCATTCACTGAGATTCAAGATGCCAGAAACGGGACACCTTCCTGGCCAAGCTTAAATTGTATGCCTACTCTTGGAGTGTGCACTTAGGTGGGTCGAACAGCATCGGGGCTTCTCAATCTCTTTTATTTATTTAAAATCTGAATCTCTTCTGTGATTTAAGGCTCCCACCCCTCCCCAGAACTGGTGGGGAGGAGAGCAGTACCCTAGAGCTAATTGGATATCACTATAGTCTTGTGTGTGACCGTGTGGCCAGGTGCTGCGACTCCAGGTTGCCTCCCAGGTAAGGGGCTCACTCCTGAACACTGGGCTACATCTTTCGACTAACTCAGAAGCTTTGCCTCCCCCCTGTCCCACCTCCCTACTTCCCTCCCACTTCCCCCCATGTAATAACAGTCCTGGCAAGATTGCAGCCCCTGTGCAATCTCTCTGGGGACGCCTCTTGGTCTGCAGGCACCATGCCTCCTGGCAACTGGAACATTTGCAGGAAAAGGGAAGGGCTGGCCACACCACCCGGCAATGCCACGCTGTACCATCTCTCCTCAGTTCTGTTATTTTCCCCCATTCTAGTCACTAGAGGCAGAGCAGAAAGTTGGCTGGCTAAGTAGGTAGGCTTGGGAAGGGGGGAGGCTGCAGAGTTGAAGGGTGCTTTGGGGAACCTTTCCTTCCCTCCCAAGTGGATGGTGATTAGAAGAAATAACGCTCCCTCCCAAGCACTGCGCTTTCCAAACAGTGCTTTTCTCCTCTCCCCAGACTCCCGTTCCATCAGGGAGGATGCGGTGGGGGAAGAGGAGGGGGGAATGGGAATGTTTCTCCGAACTGGTTCCCCCCAATAAGCTCGGAAAGGTAGAGGCTGACCCCAAACACCAGAGGTCCAGAGTGGGGCAAGGGGCACAGTTTGCCCTGGTGCCAGTGATGGTTAGAATCTAGATTTGAGGGAGGCGCATGGGGATAAGAAAAAGGAGACCAACTTTCAGGTGGTTTCATTATTATTTTTAGACTCTCTGCAGACAGTGCACTTCCTTATAGCCTGCAGCATGGACTGGACTGCTCCCACCTCCCCACCTTTGAGGCACTACTGGATGGTTATCTGACCTTAAAATGAGGACTATTGATTTTTAATAAGTTTCCAAGACATCAAGAAAAATCCACCTTGAAATCCTGTATTAAATATTCCCTGAGTGGAAGGGAGGGAATTATTGATAGATGATGAGCAATCAGGGTAAAAAAGAACACATTTCCACTACAATGAATTTATAATTATTAGAGAGAAGATATTTGTGTGTGTGTGTGTGTACAAATACTTTTCATATATACTTACAATCCCCACATATATGCACACTGGAGACCAAGGTTGCATACACAGACAGGTGAAGAAGACAAGCCCTTACTAGGGTGATTATTTGAAGGATGTCAGATTTCTCCCTACTGCCAGTTTTCCTAGGGCATGAATATCCAACTTTAGAGAGTCATTCCTTTGCTAGCATCAATTTCAGGCCATTTTTTCTTAGGTTTCCTCTTCAGAAAGCCCAGCTAAAATATCCTCTCCTTCTCTGAATTTCCAAATGCTTGGTCTAAATTATGACTTCCTACTTTCCATCTGCTTGAGGGCAGGAATCTCACTAAGTCATCCCACAGCACCAAATACAGTGCCTGGCGTATCACTAAAGGGACAGCATCAAAATGGTAACATCAGAACATCTCATGCCTGTTCCTGCTTCATCAGATACCTCAGGCTAGTCATTAGTTTCTCTGATCTCAGTTCTGTCCTCTATAAATTACCAAGGTTGGGTTAAGCATTCTCTACGTTCCTTTCTCCCATGATTCTCCTCCCTGCTATATGGGTCTGGGGAGGAGTTGAGGGGGACCTTTGTTATTTACGTGCCATCATGTCATATCTCTATACGCATCACTTTGATATTATCCCTCCACTCCTTAATACCCTATAATGATTCCCTATTGCCTATAGGATCAAGTGCAGCTCCTTCAGTTAATATCCGAGAACCACCCTAATCTAATTTTCAGCCTATTTCTCATCAGTTGCCTATTTTAAACTTCCCTTTGTAGCCAAAATTGGTCTATTTTTTTTTATCCCCCAAATAGTCCTTTAAATTTTTTGACTTTGCACTTTTACTGAAATCATCTGTCCACATAGAATTCCCAAATCCTCCTGTTTCACCTTAAATCCTCCCATTCTTCAAAGCCAAGCTCAAATACAACTTCTCCCAACACGTTTTCTATAGCAGAAGTGATGGCTCTTCCTTTGAATTCTTATTGAACCTCTCATTTATATCAACCCTATAGCTCTTTCATAATGATTTTTATTTTAAATATTTGCGTACTTGCGTTACTGATATCTCTGAAATTGCATGCTCTTTGAGGATGGGAATCATTACCCAGAAGTCTTTATATCTTATAGAACCCTGTCATAGTGACTTGCAGCAAAATGGTGGAAGAGAACCAGCACTTATTCACGTCACTATTGTACCAAGAACTTATCTCATTTACTGCTTAGAACAACCCTATGGTGGTACATATAGGTACTCTCATTTTACAGGTGTGAAAAGTAAAAGAGAGCTATGAACTCACTGATTATTAATACCTAAGCGGTTAGGATTCATGACCAATGCGCCTGACCCTAAAGTTTGTGATTTTCCCACTAAAAAGCATCTGATTTATATAGTACTTACTCAGTGAATACTGACGAACATATGGTAAATGACCATGGCAGAGACAGTCAGCGCTCACCAAATATCTATGCACTCTTCTGCATTTTTAGTCTCCCTCTTGCAGTGAGTTTGGGGCCACGTGACTGGGTTCTGGCCAAAGGGATCTTGCCTCACCCTCTTTCCCTCCCAAGGGGAAGAAGGACGTGTTTCAGATGGCTACGTCAGAATCAAGGTGATGTGACAGGAAATAAACCTTCATTGGTTAAGTTACTGAGATGTTAAGATTTGTCTGTTGTCAGTTACTCTGCATAATACAGTGACGGAGCTGATGAGCACCATTAAGAGAATGATATGCAATTCCAAGAGGAATTATTTAGGTGTGCATTTTACTTGTTCCTTGTAATGTTATGGCTATTCTTGGAAGGATCAGTCAAGGCCACTGCTGTTCTCAGAGTAGATCCGCATGAATCCTTAATCCTTGAGTTTGTGTACTGACAACTGTGACTTCAAGACACACGAACAAAGGCTTTCGTAGATGCATTTACCATTACCGTCCTGGTAAATAAACGAGCACGGCCCTTGAGCTGTACTCCATTTTTTTTTTTTTTTTTTTTTTTTTTTTTTTGCGGTACGCGGGCCTTTCACTGTTGCGGCCTCTCCCGTTGCGGAGCACAGGCTCCGGACGCACAGGCTCAGCGGCCATGGCTCACGGGCCCAGCCGCTCCGCGGCATGTGGGATCTTCCTGGACCGGAGCACGAACCCGCGTCCCCTGCGTCGGCAGGCGGACTCTCAACCACTGCGCCACCAGGGAAGCCCCGTACTCCATTTTTGATGTTTATTTAGTGGGGTTAGTTTTTCTTCCTTTGACCCTGGATACAAACTTAGGCATGGCATGACCTTTCTGGTTACTTTTACAAAATAAAAATTCCTACAGTCATTTGCAGTCCCAGAAAAGAGTCTCGCCTTAGTAATAATGTACTATTCATCTAATAATCAACACTCCAAACTTGACTTAAGTGTGACATTTCTCCCTTTCCACCAGCTCAGGTCTGCTGCAGCTAGGGAGTCATCACCGGAAGGGAGTTTGTCCACCTCCTTCCTCCATTCCTTACTGCTAGACCCACCAAGGTTAGAGCCCAGGAGGGGGGGCAAAGGCAAGGGAGAGCTAGAAGATTCTCACTTGATGGCCACTGAAGTGAGCGGATGCAGTGTTCCCTCGTCCTTCACCTTCCCTGGAGAGATTCCATCTACGCTTCCACTAATCCCAGCAGACGTGTCTCTCTTCCTGCACAGAATCTGAGCTCCTCCCTCAGCCTCTAGAGTCTGGACGTACACCTCTGATCTCATTCTGCTGAGCTGGAACCTTTAACTGGACTGGAGTTGACCCCAAATTGGTTTCCTCTCTCACATGGTCTATACCCAGTCCATGGGAAACACTCACCTGTCGTCGCCCCTGCAAAGCCGGAAAAATAGACCTTTCCCAGCCAGCAACCATCTCTCCTTCTCTTAGCGCTTCGGGCCAACCAATCGCCCACCTTCTAGATTTTTCTGGCTGGAATTAGATACTGGCCCAGCAAACCCCCATACTTCATGGGTACATAAAGCTCTAAGTAGTGTCCTTAAAACCCCCATATGTGTGTAAAGAAAGGGGAAAGCTCCTCTGCTTTGGAGAGGGAACTTACAATATTCCAACAGCACTCTTAAAAATCTCCCCAGATCTCCTTATTTACCTCCCAAACAACCTAACCCTTTATATAATGTGAGTAAGATGTGCTATGAGTTGTATAACTGTTATCTGGCCATCTCCTTTGGACAGGCTCTCCCCTCCCTTTCGAATCTCCTATCTCTGCCTCAAATAACACTTCCATTTTAATGTTCAAGTAAATACACAGATTGTTGCTGAGGTGAAAGCCAGGAAGTGGCGTTTGAGGAATGGGGGTTAATTTTTACTTTTGTACAGTTAGATTTCTTAACAAGCTTCATGGTTTCTGGAATAATAATCATTTAATAAAAATTACCCTTAGGAAAAATATGTAATTGTTACATGTTCCAATTAGAATCCCTGTCAGGAATGTTTACTTTCATTAATTTATTGTCAAAATAATTAAATTTCAGTAGTTTTAAGGCTAACTTTCCTACAAGAAGCTGTCAAGAAATAAGAGGTATTGAAAACACACAACGAGCAACGGCTCCCATAAAATCAGGATTCACTGCAATTTTTCTGTCACCAGGATGCGGAGGAAGCAGCTGACCACTGACTCGGGGTCTCCAGCGTAATCAGACAGCCTACTTCACGTGTGCAGCGATTTAAATAAAATCTCTCGTTTTCATCAGAGGGAGATGTCTCATGTCACTATTATTTGCAATAAAATCTCTATATCAAAAATGTCAAAATCAATATATTTTTACAACGTAACGTAATATTTTTGCAATATAATTCCTGAACGGCAAAAAAGTCATGCTAACTTAGCCCCTGTCCCTACATGACTGGCATACAGTAGGTGCTCAACACAAATTCACTACAGAGTTTTCCAAAGAGGAGACTGGCACCATCTCTGTCACATGTCCCCAAATTGGCCCTGGTGAGATCCGTCACAGAAACATCTGGATTTCTACTCTGTCTGCTCCCTGGGCCCATCAGCAGAGAGCTTTTCCCAGCCTGGATTCACAGGGAATGATCCTACTAAAGGCAAGTAGTCATCACCACTTTTCATTCTCTAACTTTGAAAAGGGGAGCTATTTCCTGTCCCGTTTTTATATAAATGGGAGAAGAAATGCATAGACTCAGACACATTTTTCATCGTATTTGAGAACAAGAAAAAAAACCTCCCCAAATTAGAAGCCTAAGAACTGATTCACTGAGTATGGTGAGCCTGGGTGACTTCATAGCAGTTATAGGATCCCAGGGACCAGGAAACACAGCCCTAGCTGCCTCCTACAAAATTCTAACAACCCAGGTGCTATGTTACTACACACCCCCTGCTCTAGTTCTAACACCCGTCTTGGGTGGGCTGGTAAATGTCTATTAAAACCACAAGGCCGTGAGTGAAGATGTATGCCTTCTGCTCCTTGTGGCTTCCGACCCACCCAAGCAACGGTGACACCGGCAGACGGCGGAAGGGATGGTTGTTAAAACTGAAGCGACTCCCAGACACACGCAGCAACAACTCCCAGCTCTGCAGAAAAAACGCCCGACAGGCTTCTAGATAGAGCTGAGTTCCAGGAACCACGGCAGAGTCTGGGAGGAGGAGGGAGACTGTGAAAGAGGAGTCTCCAAGCATGGGGTGCATCTGTGTCAGGACAGATGGCCACATGTTTAAGAAGAAGCCAAGTGCTTGGAGAGATAAATGTGGGCAGGGGGAGACTGTACCTTAGGAGAATGTTCTCTTTAACTGTAAGTGTAGATGCCCATGGAGAGTAAATCCTCCGTATGCTGGGTCACCCCTGAGGATCAAACAGGGAAACATCTCTCCTCAGTGGTCTCTGGAATAATCTAGACTTTCAGGTAATTGGGTGCTGTCTTAGGTCAAGATCCCAGAAACAGACCCCAAGATGAAGTTTCATAAGGTTTATTAGGAAGTGTCTTTAGGACACTCAGTAGAGGCACAGGGAAGTGGAAAAATGGAAAGTGAGGAAGACATCCCACAGAGGATAAATTGGCTCAGTCCTGCAGGGGGAGCTGTAGAGACAATGCCACCACACCTCAGACTGCAAGGGCAAGAGAGCTGGGGTATTGATACTGCTGCATCCATCAGTCACCCATTCAGGCTGCCCTGGGGGTTGAGGGAGGGGTGTCGGTTCCCAGGCTCTTCCAGCTTTCAGAGTGTGCAGATGAAGCAAACTTAAAGGTGTCCTCACACCCAAGTTGGATGTCACAAGTGAAAGCATATGGGGGCCACTGTGCAAGAAAATGGCAAGGGAACCAAAGGGGTACATATGGTGCAGCAGAGGAGCTCCTCTGCTACAGAGGAGCCATTGTCTGCAGAATCTGCCTAGTGGCTGCTGTGGAAGGAGGTCTGCCCTCTTCACAGAAACATAGGCCATCTGTGCTCGTATTTTCAACAAAGAGCCCCTGGGCTACTCATCAGAGCCAGCTTTGGTGTAACTGCCCTGCTCCTGCAGGCTTAGAGAAATTTCCCTAGACCAGCCTTTCTCTCCTGTCCTTCCCTCCTGTTAGTGTCCCCTCTTACCAACCCCTGACCTTCTCTCTCTTTCCTCCCTCCTTCCTTTTCCATTTTTCTCCTCCTCTCTTTCTTCCCCCCCTGCTCTCTCAAAAATTCCAATACCATTTCCTCACCTTGGGCTGCTGTTGAATCTATATAAAGACAATGGTTCAGATACCAAAAACTAGTTGATGCAAAAAAGACAATCAAAACAAGTTTGGAAAATTTTTTCAGCTAAATCAAACTTATTCAAGGCGGGGGGCGGGGAAACATCCCTGGGTAACTGATAGAGTAATATTTGATTCCAAAATGTCATTTAAACTCCTTAAGCTTTAAAAGGTGGTTGTTTCACTATAGCTATAGCATTCATTTGAAAAAAAAATGCTGGTTAAGTGCTTTGTGGTCTACTTCTATTTCTAGAGTAAGTGTTTATTTAGCGGTGGCTTTCTGCTTCAGTTAGAGGTATTGCCATGTGAAAACGTTTGATGAGCCTGTCTTCCTAATCAGCATAAAAACCTGACAGTGTCAAACATACTTTGAAAGGCTAATGGGCACTAGATGAAGCTCAGAGATATTTCCCCCCATCTGCACTCATATAAACTTGAGAAGAGATAGTCATAACTATAACTATTTTCTGTTCTCATTAATATCTGTCCCTAGTTTAAATCTGTCCCTAATAAAAATGCAGTAGGAAGAGTGAGTGTATTTGGAAGCCCTTATCTTTTTTGTCATTAATCGTTATCAATAGTAATACTTTTTATTTATTTATTTATGATACAATTTTTAAAGGTTACTTTCTATTTACAGTTACTACAAAATATTGGCTCTGTTCCCCATGTTGTACAGTACATCCTTGAGCCCATCCTACACCCAATAATTTGTACCTCTCACCCCTCACCCCTATATTTCCCCCCACACACACTGGTAACCACTAGCTTGTTCTCTGTATATGTAAGGCTGCTTCTTTTTTGCTATATTTACTAGTTTGTGGTGGTGTTTAGATTTCACATATAAGTGACATCATACAGTACTTGTCTTTCTCTGCCTGACTTATTTCACTTAGCGTCATGCCCTCCAAGTCCATTCATGTTGCTGCAAATGGCAAAATGTCATTCTTTTTATGGCTGAGTAATATTCCATTGTATATATGTATCACATCTTCTTTATCCATTCCTCTGTCCATGGACATTTAGCTTGCTTCCATATCTTGGCTATTGTAAATAGTGCTGCAATGAACATCTTTTCAAATTAGTGTTTTGGGGCTTTGGGGGAGTGGAATTGCTGGGGCATATAGTAGTTTTATTTTTAGTTTTTTGAGAAACCTCCATACTGTTTTCCACAGGGAGTGCACAATTTACATTCCCACCAACAGTGTATGAGGGTTCCCTTTTCTCCACATCCTGGCCAACATTTGTTATTTGTATTCTTTTTGATGATATGGCAGCCCTTATCTTAATCGTTACAGAGGAGACAATAGCAGCTCCTTCAAATTAGAACCCAAAGAACTGATTTATGAAACAATGAGACTCAGGTACGGAGACATTAACCAAAAAATCGGGACTTTGCTGTGTCTCTAAAGATATGAAGAGGTATTGCCATGTGAAAACAAAATAACTAATACCTTATATTTATACTTTTAACAAAATTATTGGGTTGGCCAAAAAGTTGTAAGATCTTACAGAAAAATCCAAATGAACTTTGTGGCCAAACCAATAGCTTTGGGAATCAATGGGTAAAAAGAAACACAGTTCTCGGCTTTACTTATTTTTTTCACCATGGTCTAAACTTTCAGTTTGGACATATCCAAAGAAGATCTTTTTATCCTAACTATAAAAGGGACCATTAAAAAGAAATAATCAGTATTACATATCTACTCTTGAGAGATGCAAAATACACAAGACATGAATCTTGGCCTCAGAATGCTTACACTAAGGAAATCAAACATACACTCAAGACATAATTTGAGAGTAATGAAAATCTACAAGTGAAAAATAATATTGGCAATAATCCAGAGTGGGAAAACAAGACAAATCCATCGCAAACTATTAAGAAGCAGGAAACCTTGCCTGATAACGAGGTACAGTCACAGGTTTAAATAGTGTTTCTTTTTTTTTTTTTTGCGATATGCGGGCCTCTCACTGCTGTGGCCTCTCCCGCTGCGGAGCACAGGCTCCGGACGCGCAGGCTCAGCGGCCATGGCTCACGGGCCCAGCCGCTCCGCGGCATGTGGGATCTTCCCGGACCGGGGCACGAACCCGTGTCCCCTGCATCGGCAGGCGGACTCCCAACCACTACGCCACCAGGGAAGCCCTAAATAGTGTTTCTTAAGTGCCAACCCTGCATTTATTTAAGCTGGAAAGTAGGACTGGAATAGTTTCACGTTCTTTACCTGAATTTACCACTTTTCTATGATTGTCCGAAAACCATTTTCAACCCTATGGTAACAGAAGCCATAGAATTGAACATAGAACACTGGGGAATTTAAATGGCTTCTTACTGCGAGTTCACATAGATACTTTTTAAAATTCACTCTGACTTTCTCTGTTTTTATTTTTAACTTTTTTGATGTGAACCATTTTTTTAAAGTCTTTACTGAATTTGTTACAATACTGCTTCTGTTTTATGTTTTGATTTCTGGGCCCTAAGGCATGTGGGATCTTAGCTCCCCAACCGGGGATTGAACTTGCACCCCCTGCATTGGAAGGTGAAGTCTTAACCACTGGACCACCAGGGAAGTCCCTCATTCTGACTTTCATTGTACAAATTCTATCTAGTGAGAAATGGTGCAGGGGTGAGTAAAGGCAAATACACCAGGATGTGTGAACAAGCTTTACTGGGTAAGGTGGATGCCAAGATGAGTAAGAAGAGGCAGTAGCTCCCATTCTCTCTCCATCCCAGGAAGAGCTGAGCTAGGGTACAGCGATGCTGCCCACATCCCACAGCTGTGCTCTAGGGAAGGGCCACTGCCCTCCTACCTGCTTATAGGGAGGGAGAACCAAGAACGGCCTTGGGTGTGAGGAATAATCAGGCAGGACATTGGCACCAAGCCGTCTGCCTAAAAGTTCCAGCTGGATATGCTGAGCACATCAGCTGATGCACTTGGAGAAGACCTTGTGAGATGCTGGATTCAGGCTGCCGCTTAAGTAGGGAGAGGGCACAGTCCTATGAGAATCTGAGTTTGGGCACAGGTCTGCCGTTGGAGAATGGGGAGCCCTTGGTCCTGGTAAGCCCGTTGCCATGAAATTGAGCTTCCAGACATTCACTGGACAATCCTCCTTGCTTTGTACGTTTATTTAAAAGAAATAATTAGGAGATACTTCATAGCAGCAGAACCGAGGGCAGGAAAACACACTGTTCATTTTTTAACTCCCAACAGCCAGCCCATTGCTGAGCATGACACACACATTCTGACAAACCTTTCCTGAATGTCAAACAGACCCAGCACGAGGGGCACTGTGGAGCATTTTGCTTCCTCTGCCACATCAGATGGGCCAGTATCACAACAGAGACGCAGCTGTTTCTAAAGCAACCACATGTGACCCCACACCAGACGGGGTGTTCTCTGTTGGTCTCTGTATTAGACAATTCAGCAACTGAACTCGACGTTATTGGCTTTTTGTCCCATCTCTTTGCATTTTTCCCTTGGGGAAAGACTTCTGCTGCTGTGCTGCGCATTGTATATTGAAGTAATAATGATAAGAACAGCATTAGACACACACCGCATATTCACTGTACTGCGAGCACTATGCTGAATGCACCATCTCGTTAACTTACTCGACTTTTTCAAGAAGCCAATAGGTTGGTTATTATCATATCATATTTTACTCTAAAGAAAATGGAATGGAAAAGTAGGGATTCCGACCTATACTTGTTATAACTCTGCTATTTAGTGTTGACTTTATTGGATAGAGAAGGCATTGGAGACCAAAGTTAGCCACAAGCATTTAAGCCATAAGGGTCACTGACCCTTACCTTTTACATCTCCAGAACCAAAGCTCAATGAGGGTAGAGATTTCGTCTGCTTTGCTTCCCAATCCAACCTCAGAGATGAGATCAGGGTTTGGCATGAAGTAGATGCTCAATAAAATCATGCGATAAATGAGCCCTGCAAAAGCTACCTCTTCCAGGACGACAGAGGTATGTATGTACCCAACCCATGGTGCAATGGTTGGTAGGAGACAAAAATGCTTTTAGGTCCACCCTAGCTCCAGGCCTCGTGAGCTCTGCTTCCCAACACCTGCTTTCTCTGTATCGTTCAGATGAACCCAAAAAGGCAAACATCAGCTCTGACAATATATTATGGTCAACCTATGATAGTATTGCATCTCTCATCCATTAATAACGATTTGACATCACCTGTGAACCTAACACGTCAGCCAGTCTTCACTTCTGTAGGTGCTTCATGTAGGTACCTGGAGTCAAGAGACACTGTGCAGTAGTGGGAAATTCAGCCCATTCAACAGAAATTACTTTTAACTTGTTCCCACCATCAGCCTGTCCTACACATAACACTCTGAAAAAGATGATGTCAAAGGAACAGAAGTTCCTCAAGCCCCGTAAATGATCTCGAAGTACCAAAAGACCCACTGGGAATTGAGGAGAAAGAAAGAATGGGTTTCCTTATTTTTCACTTCTCCTCTCATCAAACAGAAAAGCTGCTGCTTCTCTTGGGGGGACTGGAACAAATCTCACTGCACACCCAAGAGAGCTCCGGCGGATGAATATTTAACACACAGGTCAGCTGTAAATAGCTGTAACTCGCTGGGAAATCACTCACTTCAGACACCCAAGCAATCTCGTCATCGAGGTCCTGCCCATGGGTCTCGGGGCTTGTCTCCCTCGCCTTCGAACACTATGCTGCTTGCTCACAGCCTCCTTAAAATTAAGACTCTTTTACTGGGGAGACCTTCAAGATGGCGGAAGAGTAAGACGCGGAGATCACCTTCCTCCCCACAGATACACCAGAAACACATCTACACGTGGAACAACTCCTACAAAACACCTACTGAACGCTGGCAGAAGACCTCAGACCTCCCAAAAGGCAAGAAACCCCCCACGTACCTGGGTAGGGCAAAAGAAAAAAGAAAAAACAGAGACAAAAGGATAGGGACGGGACTGGCACCAGTGGGAGGGAGCTGTGAAGGAGGAAAGGTGTCCACACGCTAGGAGCCCCTTCGCAGGCGGAGACGGCGGGTGGCGGAGGGGGGAGCTTCGGAGCCGCGGAGGAGAGCACAGCCACAGGGGTGCGGAGGGCAAAGCAGAGAGATTCCCGCACAGAGGATCAGGGCCGACCGGCACTCACCAGCCCGAGAGGCTTGTCTGCTCACCCGCCGGGGCGGGCGGGGCTGCGAGCTGAGGCTCGGGCTTCGGTCGGCGCGCAGGGAGAGGACTGGCGGCGTGAACACAGCCTGCAGGGGGCTAGTGCACCACGGCTGGCCAGGAGGGAGTCGGGGGAAAGTCTGCACCTGCCGAAGAGGCAAGAGACTTTTTCTTACCTCTTTGTTTCCTGGTGCGCGAGGAGAGGGGATTGAGAGCGCTGCTTAAAGGAGCTCCAGAGACGGGGGCGAGCAGCGGCTAAAAGCGCGGACCCCAGAGACGGGCAGGAGACGCTAAGGCTGCTGCAGCAAACCAAGACGCCTGTGTGCGAGCACAGGTCACTCTCCACACCCCCCTTCCGGGGAGCCTGTGCAGCCCGCCGCCGCCAGGGTCCCGGGACCAGGGACAACTTCCCGGGGAGAACGCACGGCGCGCCTCAGGCTGGTGCAACGTCACGCCGGCCTCTGCAACGTCACGCCGGCCTCTGCCGCCGCAGGCCCGCCCCGCACTCCGTGCCCCTCCCTCCCCCCGGCCTGAGTGAGCCAGAGCCTCCGAATCAGCGGCTCCTTTAACCCCGTCCTGTCTGAGCGAAGAACAGACGCCCTCCGGCGACCTACACGCAGAGGCGGGGCCAAATCCAAAGCTGAATCCCCGGAGCTGTGCGAACAAAGAAGTGAAAGGGAAATCTCTCCCAGCAGCCTCAGGAGCAGCGGATTAAAGCTCCACAATCAACTTGATGCACCTGCATCTGTGGAATACCTTAATAGACAACGAATCATCCCAAATTGAGGCGGTGGACTTTGAGACCAACTGTAGACTTGGGGTTTGCTTTCTGCATCTGATTTGTTCCTGGCTTTATGTTTATCTTAGTTTACTATTTAGAGTTTATTATCATTGGTAGATTTGTTTATAGATTTCAGTGCTCTCTTCCTCCTTTTTTTTGATATATATATATTTTTCCTTTTTCTCTTTTTGTGAATGTGTAAGTGTATGCTTCTTTGTGTGATTTTTGTCTGTATAGCTTTGCTTTTACCATTTGTCCTAGGGTTCTGTCCATTTGTTTTTTCTTTTTTGTATAGTTTTTAGCACTTGTTATCATTGGTCATTGATGGATTTGTTTTTTGGTTTGGTTGGCCCTTTCTTTTTCTTTCTTTTTTCTTATTGCTTTAAAAAATTTTATTTTTAATAATTTTTAAATTGTAATAACCTTATTTTATTTTATTCTTTCTCTCTTTCTTTCTTTCTCCCTTTTCTTCTGAGTTGTGTGGCTGACAGGGTCTTGGTGCTCTGGCTGGGTGTCAGGCCTGTGCCTCTGAGGTGGGAGAGCCGAGTTCAGGACATTGGGCCACCAGAGACCTCCTGCACCCACGTAGTATCAATCAGCGAGATTTCTCCCAGAGATCTCCATCTCAAAGCTAAGACCCAGCTCCACCGAACAACCAGCCAGATACAGTGCTGGACAACCTATGTCAAACAACTAGCAAGAAAGGAGCACAACCCCACCCATTAGCAGAGAGGCTGCCTAAAATCATAATAAGGTTACAGACACCCCAAAACACACCACCAGATGCAGTCCTGCCCACCAGAAAGACAAGATCCAGCCTCATCCACCAGAACACAGGCACTCGTCCCCTCCACCAGGAAGCCTACACAACCCACTGAACCAACCTTAGCCACTGGGGGCAGACACCAAAAACAACAGGAACTACAAACCTGCAGCCTGCGAAAAGGAGACCCCAAACACAGTAAGTCAAGCAAAAGGAGAAGACAGAGAAACACACAGCAGATGAAGTAAAAGGTAAAATCCCACCAGACCAAACAAATGAAGAGGAAATAGACAGTCTACCTGAAAAAGAATTCAGAGTAATGATAGTAAAGATGATCCAAAATCTTGGAAATAGAATGGAGAAACTACAAGAAACGTTTAACAAGGACTTAGAAGAACTAAATAGCAAACAAACAATGATGAACAAGACAGGAAATTAAATTAAAAATTCTCTAGAAAGAATCAATAGCAGAAAAGTTGAGGCAGACAAACGGATAAGTGACCTGGAAGATAAAATAGTGGAAATAACTATCACAGAGCAGAATAAAGAAAAAAGAATAAAAAGAATTGAGGACAGTCTCAGAGGCCTCTGGGACAACATTAAACACACCAACATTTGAATTATATGGGGTCCCAGAAAAAGAAGAGAAAAAGAAAGGAACTGAGAAAATATTTGAAGAGATTATAGTTGAAAACTTCCCTAATATGGGAAAAGAAATAGTTAATCAAGTCCAGGAAGCACAGAGAGTCCCACACAGGATAAATCCAAGGAGAAATACACCAAGACACATATTAATCAAACTGTCAAAAATTAAATACAAAGAAAGCATATTAAAAGCAGCAAGGGAAAAACAACAAATAACACAAAAGGGAATCCCCATGAGGTTAACAGCTGATCTCTCAGCAGAAACTCTGCAAGCCAGAAGGGAGTAGCAGGACATATTTAAAGTGATGAAAGGGAAAAACCTGAAACCAAGATTACCCAGCAAGGATCTTATTCAGATTTGACAGAGAAATTAAAACCTTTACAGACAAGCAAAAGCTAAGAGAATTCAGCACCACCAAACCAGCCTTACAACAAATGCTTAAGGAACTTCTCTAGGCAGGAAACACAAGAGAAGGAAAAGACCTACAATAACAAACCCAAAACAATTAAGAAAGTGGTAATAGGAACATACATATCGATAACAACCTTAAATGTAAATGGATTAAATGCTCCAACCAAAAGACATAGACTGGCTGAATGGATACAAAAATAAGACCTGTATATATTCTGTCTACAAGAGACCCACTTCAGACCTACGGACACATACAGACTGAAAATGAGGGGATGGAAAAAGATATTCCATGGAAATGGAAATCAAAAGAAAGCTGGAGTTGCAATACATATATCAGACAAAATAGACTTTAAAATAAAGAGTATTATGGGCTTCCCTGGTGGCGCAGTGGTTGAGAGTCCACCTGCCGATGCAGGGGATGCGAGTTCATGCCCTGGTCTGGGAGGATCCCACGTGCCGCAGAGCAGCTGGACCCGTGAGCCATGGCCGTGGGCCTGCACGTCCGGAGCCTGTGCTCCACAGCGGGAGAAACCACAACAGTGAGAGGCCTGCATACCACAAAAAATAAAAAATAAAAAAATAAAATAAAATAAAGATTATTACAGGAGACAAAGAAGGACACTACATAATGATCAAGGGATCAATCCAAGAAGAAGATATAACAATTGTAAATATTTATGCACCCAACATAGGAGCACCTCAGTACATAAAGCAAATGCTAACAGCCATAAAAGGGGAAATTGACAGTAACACAATCATAGTAGGGAACTTTAACACCCCACTTTCACCAATGGACAGATCATCCAAAATGAAAATAAATAAGGAAACACAAGCTTTAAATGATACATTAAACAAGATGGACTTAATTGATATTTATAGGACATTCCATCCAAAAATAAAAAATAGAATACACTTTCTTCTCAAGTGCTCATGGAATACTTGGTAAATTTAAGCCTTGGTAAATTTAAGAAAATTGAAATTTTATCAAGTATCTTTTCTGACCATAACGCTATGAGACTAGATATCAATTAAAGAAAAAAATCTGTAAAAAATACAAACACATGGAGGCTAAACAATACACTACTAAATAACCAAGAGATCACTGAAGAAATCAAAGGGGAAATCAAAAGATACCTAGAAACAAATGACAATGAAAACATGACAAACCAAAACCTATGGGATGCAGCAACAGCAGTTCTAAGAGGGAAGTTTATAGCAATACAATCCTACCTCAAGAAACAAGAAACATCTCAAATAAACAACCTAATATTACACCTAAAGCAATTAGAGAAAGAAGAATAAAAAAACCCCAAAGTTAGCAGAAGGAAAGAAATCATAAAGATCAGATCAGAAATAAATGAAAAAGAAATGAAGGAAACAAAAGCAAAGATCAAGAAAACTAAAAGGTAGATCTTTGAGATGATAAACAAAATTGATAAACCATTAGCCAGACTCATCAAGAAAAAAAGGGAGAAGACTCAAATCAGTAGAATTAGAAATGAAAAAGGAGAAGTAACAACTGACACTGCAGAAATAAAAAGGATCATGTGAGATTACTACAAGCAACTATATGCTAGTAAAATGGACTCTTGGAAGAAATGGACAAATTCCTAGAAAAGCACAAGTTTCCAAGACTGAACCAGGAAGAAATAGAAGATATAAACAGACCAATCACAAGCACTAAAATTGAGAGTGTGATTAAAAATCTTCCAACAAACAAAAGCCCAGGACCAGATGACTTCACAGGCGAATTCTATCAAACATTTTGAGAAGAGCTAACACCTATCCTTCTCAAACTCTTCCAAAATATAGCAGAGGGAGGAACACTCCCAAACTCATTCTACAAGGCCACCATCACCCTGATACCAAAACCAGACAAAGATGTCACAAAGAAAGAAAACTACAGGCCAATATCACTGATGAACATAGATGCAAAAATCCTCAACAAAATACTAGCAAACAGAATCCAACAGCACATTAAAAGGATCATATACCATGATCAAGTGGGGTTTATCCCAGGAATGCAAGAATTTTTCAATATATGTAAATCAGTCAATGTGATACACCATATTAACAAATTGAAGGAGATGAACCATATGATCATATCAATAGATGCAGAAAAAGCTTTCGACAAAATTCAACACCCATTTATGATAAAAACCCTGCAGAAAGTAGGCATAGAGGGAACTTACCTCAACATAATAAAGGCCATATAAGACAAACCCACAGCCAACATTGTTCTCAATGGTGAAAAACTGAAACCATTTCCTCTAAGATCAGGAATAAGACAAGGTTGTCCACTCTCACAACTATTATTCAACATAGTTTTGGAAGTTTTAGCCACAGCGGTCAGAGAAGAAAAAGAAATAAAAGGAATCCAAATAAAAAAGGAAGAAGTGGGCTTCCCTGGTGGTGCAGTGGTTGAGAGTCCGCCTGCTGACGCAGGGGACACGGGTTCGTGCCCTGGTCCGGGAAGATCCCACATGCTGCGGAGTGGCTGGGCCTGTGAGCCATGGCCACTGAGCCTGCGCGTCTGGAGCCTGTGCTCCGTAACAGGAGAGGCCACAACAGTGAGAGGCCTGTGTACTGAAAAAAAAAAAAAAAAAGGAAGAAGTAAAGCTGTCACTGTTTGCAGATGACATTATACTATACATAGAGAATCCTAAAGATGCTACCAGAAAACTACTAGAGCTAATCAATGAATTTGTTAAAGTAGCAGGATACAAAATTAATGCACAGAAATCTCTTGCATCCCTATACACTAATGATGAAAAATCTGAAGAGAAATTAAGGAAACACTCCCGTTTATACTACTGCCACAAAAAGGATAAAATACCTAGGAATAAACCTACCTAAGGAGACAAAAGACCTATACGAGGAAAACTATAAGACACTGATGAAAGAAATTAAAGAAGACACCAACAGATGCAGAGATATACCATGTTCTTGGATTGGAAGAATCAACATTGTGAAAATGACTATACTACCCAAAGCAATCTACAGATTCAATGCAATCCCTATCAAACTACCACTGGCATTTTTCACAGAACTAGAACAAAATATTTCACAATTTGTATGGAAACACAAAAGACCCTGAATAGCCAAAGCAATCTTGAGAAAGAAAAATGGAGCTGGAGGACAGGCTCCCGGACTTCAGACTATACTACAAAGCTACAGTAACCAAGCCAGTATGGTACTGGCACAAAAACAGAAGTATAAATCAATGGAACAGGATAGAAAGTCCAGAGATAAACCCACGCACCTACAATCACCTTATCTTTGATACAGGAGGCAAGAATATACAATGGAGAAAAGACAGCCTCTTCAATAAGTGGCACTGGGAAAACTGGACAGCTACATGTAAAAGAATAAAATTAGAACACTCCCTAACACCATACACAAAAATAAACTCAAAATGGATTAAAGACTTAAATGTAAGGCCTTAGAGGAAAACATAGGCAGAACACTCTATGATATAAATCACAGCAAGATCCTTTTTGACCCACCTCCTAGAGAAATGGAAATAAAAATAAACAAATGGGACCTAATGAAACTTAAAAGCTTTTGCACAGCAAAGGAAACCATAAACAAAATGAAAAGACAACCCTCAGAATGGGAGAAAATATTTGCAAATGAAGCAACTGACAAAGGAGTAATCTCCAAAATTTACAAGCAGCTCATGCAGCTCAATATAAAAAAAAAAAAAAAACAACCCAATCCAAAAATGGGCAGAAGATCTAAATAGACATTTCTCCAAAGAAGATATACAGATTGCCAACAAACACATGAAAGGATGCTCAACATCACTAATCATTAGAGAAATGCAAATCAAAACTACAATGAGGTATCACCTCATACCAGTCAGAATGGCCATCATCAAAAAATCTACAAAAAATAAATGCTGGAGAGGGTGTGGAGAAAAGGGAACCCTCTTGCACTGTTGTTGGGAATGTAAATTGATAGCCACTATGGAGCACAGTATGGAGGTTCCTTAAAAAACTAAAAATAGAACTACTATACGACCCAGCAATCCCACTACTGGGCATATACCCTGAGAAAACCATAATTCAAAAAGAGTCGTGTACCACAATGTTCATTGCAGCTCTATTTGCAATAGCCAGAACGTGGAAGCAACCTAAGTGTCCATTGACAGATGAATGGATAAAGAAGATGTGGCACATATATACAATGGAATATTACTCAGCCATAAAAAGAAATGAAATTGAGTTATTTGTAGTGAGGTGGATGGACCTAGAGTCTGTCATACAGAGTGAAGTAAGCCAGAAAGAGAAAAACAAATACTGTATGCTAACACATATATATGGAATCCAAAAAAAAAAAAAAAAAGGCAGGACAGAAATAAAGATGCAGACATAGAGAATGGACTTGAGGACACTGGGAGGGGGAAGGGTAAGCTGGGACGAAGTGAGAGAGTGGCATGGACATAAATACACTACCAAATGTAAAATAGATAGCTAGTGGGAAGCAGCCGCACAGCACAGGGAGATCAGCTCGGTGCTTTGTGACCACCTAGAGGGGTGGGATAGGGAGCGTGGGAAGGAGACGCAAGAGGGAAGAGATATGGGGATATATGTATATGTATAGCTGATTCATTTTTTTGTAAGGCAGAAACTAACACACCATTGTAAAGCATTTATACTCCAATAAAGATGTAAAAAAAAAGACTGTTTTACCCACACAGCTCGGAGGGTGATAGATGGCATTCGATTGCATTTGCCTCTATTGATCTGATTCATCCCCAGACTCATAGTCCTTCATTCAGCTGTAATCTCATGCTTGACACTTACTTGCTCCTCATTCACTGTGGAGATCATCACTGTTTTCTAGTTTTCTAGCTGGTCTGTGTGACTCTCCCCCAGCTCTATCAAGCATGGACCCCAGTTTGTCTCATAAATAAGAAAATTGTACTATATTTCCTGCTTGTGTCAGATTTTGCTTCCAGCCCTGGTAACTCGGGGCATCTTGGTCAGACCTACCTCAGGCCTATGGCCTCACATAACATTGCTCCCCACAGGGCTGGCTAATGAATGACATTTTGGCAAAGTGGTGTGTGAGCAGCAAAATCACATAGAAGATGAGCTGCATCAGGACGGAGGCCACATGTAGTAGACAATTCCAGAGAAATGCACGTGCATGTTTTCAAGGCCGTGGCTACATACCCACCTCGCCCCTGCCACCCCCCCCCCAATAAAGAGCTTACAAAGACCATATATAATACCGTGATTGAAATAACTTGTTGCCTGGCATTCAAAAACTAGGGAAACCCTCAAGATTAAAACTAAGAATGATTACAAAAGACATGAAACACAATAGTCTAAAAATCTCGGGGATGCACAAAAACATGTTGGGATTCAGTTTAAAGGACTGGGAAAGAAACCCAGGAGGCCAGCTAATCCTATCTTGACCCTTTACTCCAGAGGTGTTATCTCATTTTAAAGACCCCCTCCTCCCCCGTGGAAGGAATTTCACAGTTCCTTGCACAGTAGCCGCACAAGTAACTTTTGTGCTAAATAACCTAATATTGACAAGCTATACTGGTTCTCATAGTCTATCTATTCTCTTCTCCTAAGAACTAATCCAGTTTTACTTAAGAAAAATCACTCAGCTAGACTTCCTTTAGATCGAACCTTAATAGCATGTGTTGCAGCTTTACTCTCCTCTTATTTTCCCCAAAAGAGATGGGGCCCATTTTGTCATCACTAATGTCACTTCTTATACCAGAAATCCTAACATTGGTCTCTCCCCAGTCCTTTCTTCTTTTAGTTTAGCTGCTCAAATCCTTGTCGTTTTCATCGCAAGCCTTTGTCTCCAACCTCATTCCCACCTTCATTTCATGGATTCTGTACAATCTCTCTGACACTGTTATGCAACGACCAGAGGACAACAGAACATTCTGGTAAATTCTGGTTCATTTGGAAATAACGAGTCTCTCTTGGGTTGCTAAATTCTTTACTCCTATTAATCCTTCCTCGGGCGCGCCTTGGTTTTTCTAAAAGTTGCACGACGCTGCTGATTCATACTCAGTTCAGTGTGCAAATCTCAGAGCATATCACATTTCTACTGGCTGCACATAAGAAATGTGAGCTTCTTTGCAGAACATCGATGGGGCGAGGCTTTACTTCCAGTCTCTGCTGCTACATGCCAACTGCCCTCTTTTCCACTGACAAAACTGACTCTCAAGAAAAGACTCAAAACTCATTCACAAATTCATAGCTCACTCCTGGAGTAGATCCCATTTCAATAGGGTTCAATGCTTTTAGCTAAATCAATATGCCCCCCACAATGGAAGTGTTTCCTCTGAGATCATGCCAACGTTGTCCCCACATTATGCCACTTCTATCCAGGTGTTCACTTGGTTCCAGTCCATTTAAGTGAACCAGGTCCAGGTCCAGGTCCACAAGACTGTGCTGGACCTTGTACGGGGCCACTGTGAGGGGCAATATTCTCTCTGTTCTGCATCTGCTCTTCTCAGCTCTTCTGTTCTCAGGATTTCATACGGGTCTTTCTGAATTTCCTACTCCCAGGAACATCATCTCTAACTGCCTAGAAATCACCCAAGCCAAAACCTAGGAGTAACCCAAGGCCCCTTCCCTCATTCCTTTAAGACCAAGCCCTTCTGTTCTATCCCCTTATCACCTCTTCCAGACAGCCATGTCCTCTCTCTCCTCACTCCCAGGAGGGCTCCGGCCACCAGCATTCAGTACCCACACGGCAAGCGCTCAATAAATATTTGCTGAGTGACTCTCAGGGATGACTTTCATCAACTTACATCTCTCTCTGTAAGTAATCAAATCATCAAAACGAAACTTGTGAAATATAATTGTTTTATACCTCCCCTTGCATTCTCTCATATTAACAGCTTTGGTAAAATCATCTTTTATTGGCACTGGGCGTTTTTTTTTTAAATAGTGGGTTGCATGAAGACAAGTATGCAGGTTTCATTAATTTTTGCTACAAGTAATGAGTTGAGTAGATTTCAGTTTGGTGTGAGTATTATACAGAAACCAAACGTAAGGCAAATGCACAATCTTTCTATCCATAACCCTGTCTAATGCTCTAGTTTCACAGACTTTTCATGTTTACCTTAAACACCTCAAAAGCATGTCATTAATGACATTTGGCTTCACATACATTACCTGCCCCAACCCCTGCCCTGGTCACAACCTCATACCTACATGACAATGGTGGCAGAAGGTACACATTGGAGAGAAGAAATTGTAGGTGAGTGGACAGCACCCTGGATGTAAAACACTGCCTCTCCTGACCCTTCATACCCTCCCAAATGGATCTGTAACAAGCAGGGCAGCTGGAGGAGGCCGTCCAGATGTTGGAGGTTAAGTACCGTCCACTCCTCCCTCCCCTGCTCGGTGCTCGCTGACTGCTATAATCAGGCCTTTGCCTTGGAAGCAGATGACAGGAGTGCAGCCCTTGTTGGGAAACAAGCGCTGATTATCCCTAGCTGGCTCCGTGGGATGTGTTTAAATCCTGACGTGCATGATTTTGTTACACTAAACATCTGAGTAATCTTGGCACTCAGGAAGCAATGACTGGAGGGCAGTGTCTGAGCAAACGGATAGCAAGATGAAGACGTGGCAATGGCCGAGGCTCGGGGGAGGCTCCAGGCCCTTGCCCTTGGGGCTTTCAAGACCTGCTGTCCCTCATCCACCCACACTCAGGGGTGAGGACTCTTCCTCCCAAACCTGACTATTTCATGGTGCTGCACAAATTACTCAATACTCTCACATATATTTTTTTTTCAGTAATCCTCACGACAATACTGCAACTTGAATATAATTATTATTTTTCCCATTTTATGAATGAAGATAAGACTAAGATAAGGTAGTAGATTGTCCAATATTACGTGATAATAGTAAGAATGGTTACTATCAATTGGCCACTTTCTATCTCATATTCATTTTCTTTGGGCCTGATAAAAATCTTGCTAAGTAGGCTGCACTGATATCGTTTTACAGATCAGGAAAGAGACCCAGGGCGGTCAAGGTCAAGTGACTTGTCCAAGGTCAAATAGCTAAGGAGTGTCAGAGCTGGGATCTGTACTCAAAGCCTGTGTTGGTTTGATTTTAGCTCACTTCCTCTAAGCTTATTCAGCCTAACCTCCCTTGTAGCCCTTGGGAACCTGAGAATTTAGAGAAGGGTCTGGAGTCAGAGTTTTGTTCCCTTGACCCATATACAGCCATTCTCTCGAGACCTGGCAGCTGACCTTGTCTGCAGTTGGCCATTACAGTAGGTAAATCCTAATTTTCTGACAGCAGTGTGACATGTCAAGATATTCTCCATAGCAAGAGACTGACATCATCAAAATGCCATATCTGGACCTTTTCGCCATCAATGTACTCGCACCGAGAACAACTTTCTTTTGGGTTTTCCATTGAATTTACCTACACACTTGCAGACAGAAGGGTCTTACTACCTCCACCCCACACCCATAGCCACTTATTTGGAAAATAAAAATTCTTAGCCTTTCCCTAGAAGATTCTCAGCCATGGCCGCTGAGCCTGCGCGTCCGGAGCCTGTGCTCCGCAACGGGAGAGGCCACAACAGTGAGAGGCCCGCGTACCTCAAAAAAAAAAAAAAAAAAACAAGGATATCTAAAAAAAATTTTTAATAAATAAATAAATAATTTAAAAAACAACAACAACAAGGATATCAAAAAATCTTTGGAGGACATCCATGTCTCTGAAAAAGGAACAGTTTAGCAGACCGACGAATAAGATCTAAGCGTCGCCCAGCTACAGAAAGTACAAGATGCTGATGATTCCTAAGCTCTATTTGTGATTTTTAAAGATGCAATAAAAAGCCCTCTATTGATTTGGGGGGGAAACTGTATATATAATATGATCTCAGTTTTGTCCAAGATAAAAAATTTATACATCTACATTAAAACATTGTAAATAAATAAAACATGCTAACCTGTTATCTCTTTGTGAAAGAATTATGGCTAATTTTTCTACTTTTTCTAATTTTCATCAATGAGCTTACAACATTATTATAAAATAGAAACAGTAACTGTATTATTTTCAAGGAAAACTATTCCTACTATTATTTCAAGCAGAGGTCAAGGCGGCCCCATACAAAAGGCTGCTGGGGACACCCCTCTTTTTGCTACTCCCCAACTCAGAGAGCAAGAGAGGCAGTGTTAGAGAAAATAAAGCGCTAGCTGTGTGACTTTGGACAAGTCACATTACCTCTCTGGGCCTCAGTAGGCTTTTCTGCAAGATGAGCAGGCCGGACCGGTGAGCTCTGCCCCAGGTCTGAGCCCACAGCCTCCCTCAGTGGCCTCCAGATAGAACTGTCTTTCAACGTGAAATGAGATCTGGCCTTGCCCCGTGACTGGAGTGGAAAATATTTATGAATTACTCTCTAGTTTAGAAATGGATCTGTCTGGGAACAAAGAATCATAAACCCCACTGGCAAATTAGAGTCCATTATCAGACACTGTAGCAGCAAGCTCAGCCTGGTGGGAATTGTATCTGCAATAAGAAGGCTGTGAGGGCCACTTTAGGCCATTTGCTATGTGAATCAATCATCATTATGGTCTAACAGCAGAGTGGATGTGGAAATGAGCCCATGTTATCAATGGCTGATGAGAGCAAAAATCCTTCAAGAAGCTCATGGGGTTGGGGTGGGGGAGGACACCACGAGTGGCCTGGGTCTCTCTGTCAGCTCACTGATGTCATATGTCACCCAGGGAGATCAACCTGAGACTCTGCAGCCTGTTCTGTTTAGGGTCCCTAGTAGGCTGAGTGGCCTTAAATAATGCCAGTTCTGCTTGGCTAGGGCATGCCAATTTCATGTAAATAACTGAGCACACTCCCTAACAGACGATAGGACATTTGAGTTCGCCCTGTGCATTAGCGTCCTAGGGCTGCCATAACAAACTTTAGGTGCCTTGAATCAACAGAAATTTATTCTTTTACAGTTCTAGAGGACAGATGTCTGAAACCAAGGTATCAGCAGGGCCACTTCCCCTCTGAAGTCTCTAGAAAGAATCCTTCCTTGACTTTTTCTGCATCTGATGATCCCAGGGGTCCCGTGGGTTGCAGAAGCATAGCTCCAGTCTCTGCTTCCAACGGCAGGGTCTTCTCCTCTGTGTCTTTTCTTATAAGGACAGCTGTCATTGGATTAGGGTCCACCCTAACCCAGCCGCACCTTAACTTGCTTACATCTGCAAAGACTCTATGTTCAGAAAGGTTACATTCTGAGGTTCCCAGTGGACATGAAGTTTTGGGAGACACTATTAAACCCACCACACTCTGATATCAGGCACCGTTTGATTTTCACTGTTTTCATTGTTTCACCTCAGTCTTACCCGTGATAGTAGATAGGTTAATACCTAAAATTAAAACAACACTTGCTCTGTGCTGGACATATTCTGATCTCTTTACATACATTAACTCATTTAATTATCACTATGAGTAAGTACTATTTTTAATCTACCTTCTCTAAATGTAGAATAGAGGCACAGAGAGGTTAAGTAACATGTCTAAGATCACACAGTAAGAGGCAGAGCCAGCATCTGAACCAAGGCAATGTGGTTCCAGAGCCTGTGTTCTTAACCATGCATCTTACTGCTTAAGAACTTACTGAATTCTTTTGCGTATATACCCAGAAACTGGATTGCTGGATCATATGGTAATTCTGGTTTTAGTTTTTTTGAGGAACCTTCATACTCTTCTCCATAGTGGCTGCACCATTTTACATTCCCACCAACAGTGCACAAGGGTTCCAATATCTCCACAGTCTCACCAATACCTATTGTCTTCTTTTTTTTTTTTACTAAAAGCCATCCTGACAGGTATAAGACAGTACCTAATTGTGGTTTTGATTTGCATTTCCCTGATGAGTAGTAATGTTGAACATCTTTTCATATAACACTTGTTGGCCATTTGTATGTCTTCTTTAGAAAAATAATGTCTACTCAAATTTTTAGCCCATTTTAAAAGTCAGATTATTAGTGTTTTTGCTATCAAGTTCTTTGAGTTCTTATACATTTTGGAAATCAACCCCTTATCTATTACATGGTTTGCAAATATTTCTCCCATTTCATAGGTTGCCTTTTCACTCTGTTGATTGTTTCCTTTGCTGTACAGAAGATTTTTAGTTTGATGTAGTCCTGCTTGTTTATTTTTTTTCTTTTTTTTAAATTTTTTAAAAATTTTATTTTATTTATTTATTTTTGTACAGCAGGTTCTTATTAGTTATCTACCTGTTTGTCTATTTTTGCTTTTGTTACCTGTGCTTTTGATCTCATACCCATGAAATAATTGCCAAAATGTTATGAAGCTTTTCCTCTGTGTTTTCTTCTAGTATTTTTATGTTTCCTGTCCCACATTAAATTTTTAATCCATTTTGAGTTGATTTTTATATATGGTGTAAAATAAGGGTCCAGTTCTTTTGTAATTTTGACATCCAATTTCCCATACCATTTGTCCTTTTCCCATTGTGTACACTTGGCACCCTTGTTGAAAATCAATTGACCATATATGCATGAGTTTATTTCTGGAGTCTCTATTCTCTTCCATTGGTTTATACATCTATTTTTTTTTTTTTTTTAATTTTGGCTGCATTGGGTCTTCGTTGCTGCACGCAGCTTTCTCTAGTTGCAGTGAGCGGGGGCCACTCCCCGTTGCGGTGAATGGGCTTCTCATTGCGGTGGCTTCCCCTGCTGTGGATCACGAGCTCTAGGCGTACGAGCTTCAGTAGTTGTGGTACACGGGCTCAGCAGTTGTGGTTCACGGGCTCCAGAGTGCAGGCTCAGCAGTTGTGGCGCACGGGCTTAGATGCTCCGCAGCACGTGGGATCTTCCCGGACCAGGGCTCGAACTCATGTCCCCTGCACTGGAAGGTGGACTCCCAACCACTGCACCACCAGGGAAGCCCTATACATCTATTTTTATGCCAGTACCATACTGTTCTGATTAGTGTAGTTTTGTAATATATTTTTAAATTAGGAAGTATGATGCCTCCAACTTTGTTCTTCTTTCTCAAGATTATTTTGGCCATATGAGGTTTGTTTGTTTGTTTGTTTCCATATAAACTTTAGAATTTTTTTTCCTCTTTCTGTAAAAAATGCCTTTAGGATTTTGATAGAGACTGCATTGAATCTGTAGATTGTCCTGGGCTGTATAGACATTTTCATGGTATTAATTCTTCCAATCAAACATGGGATATCTTTTGTTTACATCTTCTTTAATTTTTTTCATCAATGTTTTCTAGTTTTCAGTACACAAGTCTTTCACCTCCTTTGTTAAGCTTATTTCTAAGTATGTTTTTCTTTTCGATGCTATTGTAAATGGGAATGTTTTCTTAATTTCCTTTTCTAATAGTTCCTCTTTAGTGTATAGAAATGAAAGTGATTTTTTATGTTAATGTCATATCCTGCAACTTTACTAAATTAATTAATTAATTCCAAAAGTCTTTTGTGGAGTCTTTAGTGTTTCCTACATATAAGATCATGTCATTTGCAAACAGAGGCAATTTTACTTCTTTCCTTCTGATTTGGATGCTTTTTTTTTTACTTGCGGTACGCAGGCTTCTCACTGTTGTGGCCTCTCCCGTTGTGGAGCACAGGCTCCGGACGCACAGGCTCAGCGGCCATGGCTCACGGGCCTAGCTGCTCCACGGCATGTGGGATCTTCCTGGACCGGGGCACGAACCCGTGTCCCCTGCATCAGCAGGCGGACTCTCAACCACTGTGCCACCAGGGAAGCCCTGGATGCATTTTTTTGCCTAAATGCTCTGCCTAGGACTTTCAGTGTTAGTTGAATAGAAGTGGTGAATGTGGGCATCCTTTCCTTATTCCTGGTCTTAGAGGAAAAGCATTCAGTGTTTCACCATTGAGTATGATGCTAGCTGTGGGTTTGCCATATGCAGTCTTCATTATTGAGGTACGTTCCTACCTGGTTTGTTGTGTGTTTTTATCATGAAAGTGTATTGAACTATACAGAGCCCCCATTCACAATATGCTTAAGATAGCATTGTTCATAATAGCAAGGAAACTTTAGACCAAAAGGAGATTACTTGAATAAATAATATAACTGTGTAATAAAGTAGTATGTCTCCATTAAAATAATGTTAATAGTTTGTAATAGCAAGAGGAAATGCTTGTGCTATTTTTTAAATTATTATCCCCATTTTCATGGTTCTTTCTCTTTATTTTTTATTGAAGTATATTTGACTCAAAATATTATATTAGTTTCAGGTGTACAACATAGTGATTTGATATTTTTGTAGAAGAGACTCCATATGAAGTTGTTCTAAAATATTGACTGTATTTCTTGTGCTGTACATTACATCCTTGTAACTTATTTATTTTATACATAGTAGTTTGTACCTCTATTAAGAGGATTACCTGTTCACCTATTTTGTCCCTCATCCCACCCCCTCCCCTCTGATAAGTGAAAGTTAAAATATAAAGTGGTCTGTATAACATACGCTTGACTAGATTTGGAAACAACAGAAAAGAGAAAAACTACATCAAATGTTCACAGCAACTCTTTTAGAAGAACTGAGTGTTTTTCCTTGCTCTTTTTTGGATATTCCTTGCTACCTTTTTGGATATTGCAACTTCTATAATAAGCATAAGTTACTTTTGTAATTGGAATAAAGGTAATATGAAAATCTAAAATGCAAACTAGTATTAATAAAAATGCAAGCAGTATTCTTATGGAAGGACTGATGGGGAAAAAAGAAGGAAGATAAGTATCAGCCCTGGCGCTCACATCACAGATTTCCTAAAATCCAAAACAGGGCATGTGATGGGTTTATCTTGTCTTCTAATCTACTGAATTCATGTTTGAAATTGGTATGCACTAGACAAATGTCTCTTAAGTGAATGAATAGACATCTGAGCTAAATAAACACAGGGCATAAACAAATGGAGAAGTCAATGTATAGAGAAATTAAATAAACGGTTTGAACAGAAAATGTCTCTCTCAGGAAACAGTTTGAAGCCCCTTCTTTGTTTCCTAGAAATCCCACTGGGAACCTGGAGACTTAATATCATTGACTCCACTTTGCAAGGCTGTGGGTTACACTTTACCTTTCAGCTATAGATGACGGAATCTCGAATGAAAAAAGAAAAAAATCATTAGGCTGAAGCTCAAACCAACAGAAATTAGACTGACCTAAATCGATGTCCAAAGAAATAGCTTTCCCTCTGGACAAATGCTGAAATAAGAACCTAGTTGATTTAAAGGACAAACTATCCTTCAGTTCAGAGAATCAGGAAAGTTTTCATCTATCTCCAGAACTTTACAATATAACCCCCTTCCTCCCACTTCCTTAAGTAGAAATACTTCTTTTGTGGTTATGACTACACAGCATCAATGGCCAGCCAGGATGGTTTTGTGGCTCTGAGTTAGGGCACAGAGATCAAAACTCGGGACTCATTGAGCTAGTCAGGTTGCCTCAGCCATGGGTACCTCTAAATTCATTACTGAGTATAAAACAAACATTCCCATCTTTTGACTTGCAGGACTGGCTACTGAAAGGTGTACATCCCTTAGTCATATGCTTACTCGCCATCTTAGTGACCCAGAGAACAGAAGACTGCTTGGTCCCCGCAGCCAGGACAGCTGAAGATGCAACTCTGCCTATGGCCTGATAGTGCAAAGTCAGACACTGGCGACCAGGAGCAGACTGGTCGGCCCCTAGGATCCCCAGCTAAAGCTGTTTCTCAAGTGGGCCCTCAGCTGATTCTGCTCAAGGTATTACATGAGTGCTCCAGGGTACCTTGGAGAACAGACCTGGGCCAGCCTTCATGAACAAGCGTTGTGTGTGTCCCACTGCAAGGAAGGGGCTCATCCCATCAGGTGAAATGCTGATGAGAGCCTCACCTCCCTGGCATGGCCATCTGCTATGCTTACATTTGCTCATTCAACAAAATTTTGGCAGGGGCTTTATGTACGAGGCACTGAATCAGATGTTAAAGACACCAAGATCACAGTGTAAACAGAGAGGCAGGGACATAAACTGACAATTACAATATGCACACACTGGAGGGGGGGAGGTACCTACACCAAATTGGAAAGAGGCTGGAAAAACATCTCAGAGGAGAAGATGGGTAACCTGTGTTCTGAAACTCAATGCTCTTCTGGAGGAGAAGTCTGGGAGCCCCAGACATGGAGAGAAGTAAAGCAAGTTGTAAGTGTAGAGTAGAAACTATATATTTTCCCAGGACCCTTTGGGTCTCTAGAACCATAGGACACAGGGGCTGCAGACAATAAGATTCACGGCACAGAATCAGATCATTGCCTTGGTGTCCACTAAAAGGTAGGACAAATACTTATAATGCCAGACCTCTCGACAGCGTGTGTAGGAACTGCAGCTCATTACTAGGGAAATAATATAATCAAGCCTTGTAAGCTGCGGAAGCTGCAGTTCAACCTGGCGATTTGGGCTAAATGTTTTATTGCTCACCCAGTTAGCAGTGTCACTGGTCCTATGCCTCAGTTTGTCCTTTCCACTTACTGAATAAAAAGAATTTAGAGTCTTAATTGGCTTAAGGGGATCCTTTGACTTGGCGGATCACTAGAGTTTTGGATGGAGGAGAGATCAGCAAAGTTTAGAGCTTGCATCAGAGTGTATGTTCAAGTCTAAGAAAAGCGCTTCATTTGTCTGGTTCAACAAAGCTATGCCAGTTGCGTCTGTTATGTAATTGCGCTAAAACAGGCCCCAATTGGCAAGATGTGGGCATTCGTTGAAGAAGAGACTAAATATTTTCACATTATAAAGGTGGGTAAAAGCAAAGATCTGAGTTGGGTTAGAGGGGTTTATAAATTGAGGATTCTGTGGGAGGTGGTGAAGAAATGAATTCTGCAGCCCAAGAAATTAATTCTTCAGCTAAAGGTCTTCCAAACATGCTCTCTTATAAAGCCAAGGATGACAGCATATCTTGAAGGATGATAAAGAGAGGGCATTCTAGAAGGAAATGTTCCATGGGGGGCCACGGGGACCATCTGACTTTGAAAAATGATAGGTTTATGACTTAGGTCTAGAAAGGGGCCAGAGTCCTCTGAAAGGGCTGAACAGAAGAACCAAGAGGCTATCTGGACATTTTCTTCCTTTATTTATTTTTCCTTCTTCTCAAGCTAGCTTAGCAGTACCCCATAGTTAATTTTAGAGTCCACTCCAAATTCACAGACTTGGAGCCCCAAACCGGACTGCACCTCCATCTGCCACTAATTTAAATATTTTTCTTAAAATTTTCTTTTTTAAAAGTGTTCTTGAACAATGATTCTTACAAAATATGCTACTTAGAAAGTAGCATCGTTATGGCTTTGGTTCTGATGAAGCAGAAGCCCAAGGATTATGTTTCCCTTCAAAATAAAGAGGAGGCAAAAATTAACTGGGAGAAAGAAATGTGTGTTTTATTCAAATGCGACTCTAAGAATCCAGGATGCCTGGGTTAGCTTGTCCCCAGCGTGGATCCTGCAAAGGAGACAGATGGAAAAGGCTCCTGGGTTTCAGGGACATCCAGTTTAAGGGGATTTTGCAAAATCCTGCAGTCCAAATCTGCTGACATGCCAAACATCATCTCAGAAGGGAGATTCAGAGCCAACAGCAGCCAACAAAACTGGGATATTTCCTGGGACCTGGTCATGACTCTCAGCGTCTGTGATAAAGTATACTGACGGGGAATCCCACTTTCACACAGTGGAAAACAAAATAAAGGATTCTATCTTTAAAACACTAATTTCCGTATTTTTTTTTTTAAAGGAGATGTTGGGGGTAGGAGTTTATTAATTAATCTATTTATTTTTGCTACGTTGGGTCTTTGTTTCTGTGCAAGGGCTTTCTCTAGTTGTGGCAAGCGAGGGCCACTCTTCATCACGGTGCACGGGCCTTTCACTATCGCGGCCTCTCTTGTGGCGGAGCACAGGCTCCAGACGCGCAGGCTCAGTAGTTGTGGCTCACGGGCCTAGTTGCTCCGCGGCATGTGGGATCCTCCCAGACCAGGGCTCGAACCCGTGTTCCCTGCATTAGCAGGCAGATTCTCAACCACTGCGCCACCAGGGAAGCCCCAGTTTCCGTATTTTTTAATGTCAAAGGAAGAAAATATCAATTATCCAAGGAAATGAACTGGAAGCTGCAGCTTCATCGCTTCCAGGAGGCCAAGTCGTCTCCAAAAGACAAGTCCCTTTT
Organism: Tursiops truncatus; assembly: GCF_011762595.2. NCBI lineage: Eukaryota > Metazoa > Chordata > Mammalia > Artiodactyla > Delphinidae > Tursiops > Tursiops truncatus. The sequence continues at coordinate 4,439,787 of NC_047043.1, forward strand.
TTTCTCTCCAGCAAAGCCATTACTGTCCTTCCCTTGGTGTCGGTGCTCTTGTCACACCTGACACACCACTTTGATTCCCCAGAGAACGAGCAGAATCGTGAACCCTGACCACAGGGGCTTCCTGAGGTCACCGGCACCAGGGGCTCTGGGTAAGCACTCCAGGTGGGCATTAGGAAATTAGTCCTTTAAACAAAACTGCTTCATCATGGCCCCACTCCTACAAACGAGAAAGAAAAAAGGGAGAAGACTCTGAGGCCTATTTCCTCATAACTGTGCTGAAGAAAGATAGTCAACTAAAAAGGATTTTTCTGCGGTTCCTGTTGACAGGTGACTTCCGGGGCCAGCGACCTGGAAGAACAGCTTTGGGAATGTGGATACGGGGATGTCAGGAACTGGTTTTGTTTGGTGCTTTTTGACACATCTTTTCTGCCCGGGCTGAGTGTAACCTGCAACCACCTTGGAGACAGAATTATACATGAGCCCAGGAAGCCATCTGACAGGACAGTGGGGAGAAGTAAAAGACGATTGGAGGGAACCCATTTTAGGAAAGCCTTCAAAGGCCACTGCAATCACCTTTCTGGTCTGAAATACTGCCCTTAGAATATGGCCCGGAGTGGCGAACGCAAACATCTCCTCGTCTGGTTGGGAAGGGAAACCCTTTCCGAGTCGCTTGGCAAGGAAGACCCAGAATCCCAAAGAATGAGGTGGCGCCCCTGTAAGGGACCCTCCTCAAAGAGTGCTGGCCACTGAAAGTCTGACAGCGCCCCCCTCCCCCGGCCGCTCGCTGTGATGGTGAGAAGGGAAAGTACCTTCCAGATTCAAGGGCAGCAGAACAGTGCTGGAGGTGGCGGGTGGCTTGGGGGCGTGTCTCTGTCAAAAGAAGCAGCAATGGTCACAGTAGAATTGAAACACCGCAAGGGAAGAGTGGACACCACTGGGCCCCCCCTGGGAGAGAGGGTACCTGCTCCTGCAGTGGGTCTGGCTACAGGCAGCTTAGTCACGTGTTGAAAAGAGGGGGGTTGGGCTCCATGTTTTAATCTTGTCATCTAGGTCTTGATGCTAGTTTAAAGGAAAGGGGAATTTAAACTGAAATACTATACGCTGTTCACCTTTATGAGAAAGAAGAGAATTGCCCTTCCTTCCTCTTAAAACAGCCTAAAAAAAGGACGAAAGCAGCCCCAGGAACAGGGATGGGGCTGAAAAGGGGTCAGTGAGGCTGGGACTGCATGAGAGAAGGATTTAAATAAGTCAGACTCTGTCAAAGTAAAGAACTTCAGAAGACATCACTGGGAAGGACTGCAAAGGGAAGTCCGAGGCCGGGAAGCTGTCCCGGCAGTAATTATCGCTACGCTTGTTGTCAATGCTTCTAGGTTCCGTGGATAGAGCAAAGAAATACGCATTTGTAAAAAATACATCGTGAATTCAAATTCAAGTTTAGGTTATGGAGTTTTTACATAACTTTGGGATTTTGCGTTTGTATCTCTTGTTACCTTGAAAAATCTTAGTTCCTAACGACTTTGGCCAAGTTACTTATTTTGCTTCATCCACACAAAGACACAGGTAAAAATGTCCAGTTTGTTTTTTTTTTTTTTTTTTTTTTTTTTGCAGTACGCGGGCCTCTCACTGCTGCGCCCTCTCCCGTTGCGGAGCACAGGCTCCGGACGCGCAGGCTCAGCGGCCACGGCTCACGGGCCCAGCCGCCCCGCGGCCTGTGGGATCTTCCCGGACCAGGGCACGAACCCGCATCCCCTGCACCGGCAGGCGGACTCTCAACCACTGCGCCACCAGGGAAGCCCAAAAATGTCCAGTTTTGTTACTGACTATGTGATGTCTCCTAATAGTTTAGAGGTTCCTTACAATTCTTCATGTTCTTGGAGATGTATGCATCCTAGGAATGTACAGTGAACTACTGGATTTTTTGGTTTTGTTTTTTACACTGCAGGACTTATTTACTTTATTCTTATTTATTTTATTTCTTTTACAACTGGAAGTTTGTACCTTTTCACTATCTTCACCCTTGCCTCTGGTAACCACCAATCTCTTCTCTGTGTCTAGGAGTTCAGTGGGTTCTCTTGGTTTTGTTTGTTTGTTTAGTTTCCACATTTAAATGAACCAGTAAGAAGCAATGCTGCTACTTGTTCTTCACGTTCTCTTTGCAGGAGTCCAGCTCTGCGTTTACCACCTTATGCAGGAATTATTTTCCTCCCTGTGATTTGTAAGTTCCTTGCAGATGGGCCCCTGGTCTTATTCTGTATTTCTCTGCTGCCCAGCACAGCTCTTGCTATTAAAAAAAAAAAAAACTACTCAATAAATGTGTTAAACTAGCCCCAAATCACTCAAATCCAGTGTCATTTAGACTTTCCACCATGTATACTCTTCACCTCCTACCTTGTACGTGGGACGTGAAGGTAAAGAATGGGGACAAACCTGGACGATCTTTTCCTCTTCTCAGGTTTCAGCTGATTCAATATGTCAAGTTCTCCACTTGTGGCAGCCAGTCTAAACCAGAGGGTCCCAAGATTAAAGAGCACGGTACTCAAGTGCAAAGCTTCTTAAATATGCAGATTCCCTGGCCCTGGCCCCAAAGACTCCAGTTCACTCAGTGGGGAAGGAGCTCGGGTCTGAACTCTTACGAAGAACTCCAGAAAGTTCTGATGGTCCACACGGCGAAAAACACAGGCTTAGACACATGACGCTTCTGGCCTTGGAGCGATTATAGGACACTGAATGCTGAATATTTACAGGCAAGCTGATGTGACACACCCTCACTAAGGGGAGACACCACAGTTTCAGATGGTACCCCCCGAAGTATGGGGTCTCTGGTGAGTCTTTCAAGAGAGGGCTATCCTGAAAACACCTGGATTAAGTGGTCCCCTAGGATCCATGAGATTCCACCTTTCTTTGGAAACCAAGAGGCATATAAGATCCTTAATTCATCGGAGAAAACAGCCATTATAGTAGAGAGTTCACTTCTGAGGTCATGTGCTACTGAGCACGGGGAAAATAAGGAAGTTCTGTGAGGTTCAACAAAAGATTCTCTCCTTTTTTTCTTTTCTTTTCTTTTTTTAAAGTTTTTGGGTTTTTTATAATTATTTTTATTGACATATAGCTGATTTACAATGTGTTAATTTCTGCTGTACAGCAAAGTGACTCAGTTATACATATATATACATTCTTTTTTTATATTCATTTCCATTATGGTTTATCTCAGGATGTTGAATATGCAAACTATTACATATAGAATGGATAAACAACGAGGTCCTACTGTATAGCACAGGGAACTATATCCAATATCCTGAGAGATTTTCTTTTTAAAAAAATGATATTCAGGGAAATGTTTGCCAGTTTCTCTCTAGATAGAGGTCTTAAGGTCATGACACAGACTGACAAGAAGCTGGAAACTCCAAATCAAAACTGGCGCCTTCTCCCCAATTTACATCAGTAAGTTGAGAATGAGTTGTCAGATTCAACTTTCTCATTGTGTTCAATTATTTTATCAGGTAAATGGTGTTCTTTGGGGAAAATATATAAAAACAAGGGACATCGATCAGTTTACAACTTAAGTTTCTTTTAAGCAGTGACATAAATATATATGTAATATATATTATATATATTTATATATTATATATATATATAATATATATTTTATATATAGAGAGAGAGACTGAAACACAAGAGACAGAGAGCCAGGGACAGAGAGAGGCAGAGCATTATCAAGTCCTATGAACAGCGGGCTATGATTATACCATAAATACAACTCCCTGAAGAAACCATTCGGAGTCTAGGCACTCCTGTAATGTACCTGACCCGGGTTGCAGAGTAAAACCAACAAACCAAAAACAGATACATAAATAAATACATAATAAACAAACCACCTGCAAACACAGCAGATGTATGTCACGTACAAATACGTGGCCGTCCAGGAAATCTTAGTTTAGCTCCTCTGACTGGAATGTAACACATGGCTTTTTAGTTTTGCTTTGTCATCTGTTTCTTCCGAATGCAGACAAGAAAAATATTCTTGAAAACAGCTGTTAATGGATAGTGACAAGTGGTTTCCTGTGGTCTAAGAGAAAGCCATCAGTTACTGACTTTTATGTTCTTTTAAATTCCAGAGGCAAAGGAAGTTCAATAATGCTGTATTGGCTTCATGGTTATTGAGTGAAGAAGAGGAATCATAAGGCAAAACTATTTTTTTCCTTTTTGAATGAAGTTATAAATAATTTTTACACGAACACTACGAAATTTCAGGGAATCTCTGAGCTTAAACTTGGCTCCCTCTATCCCTTTGGACAAAACAGAATGACAGAAATGACAGAACTAGGATCAAGTGAGGATTTTCCCAGGACAAGGTCAGTAATCTCGCTCCTCGGAGACCCTGGGCCAGGCGCTTGGCCTCCTTACCCGCCCCAGCTCCATCCCTCCACTGGGGACCTTCTGAAAATGTTTTCTGGCTTCCAGACTCTGGTTTCATGCAGATGGGACAGAACCCAGGAGCTACAATGAGCATCTTGGGGGGAAAGATCTGGAATTTTAGAAGGTGAAATTTAGAGGTGGATGTTTAGCTTTACAGCCTCAGCCTTTCAAATTCTTTCCTCTTCTCTCCTCCCATCACCACTCCATCCACCGTCATCCCGCAGGACCTCGGGCACAGCCTCCAACCTCCATCTGTACCTGCCTCTGGGTCATTTCATTGCCCAAAGTTATAAATAAATTGTAGCAGCTTCAAACACGGCCCCTAGCAGAGAATTTTAATCGTGACAGGGGAAAGCAAAGGAATGTTCTATCTTTGGAATTTAAGGAAAGGTGAGAGGGCCAGGGGGAGAAGAGAGAAGGCTTGAGGGAGAAAGTGAAGAGCTGAAGGGAAGCCACAGAAGGCGGAGGAGCATGAACGAGCGTCCACGTGCAGTTACAGCCGCTCTTGCTCTGGAACAAGCCATAGCTCTTCATCCAGGGATGTGCTCGCAGGCACCTCCTAGAGGAGTGCCTGCCCACGTGGTCACAGCCTTCACTGTCTACCCTGAGAACTCCACTGTCTTTTTCCGTGGCATTTATCACTGCCTGAAATTATGTCTTATATTTATTTCCTTGTTTATTATCTGTCTCCCTCACTATCTATGAGATAGCGTCTTTGTCTGGTTTACTGCTGACTCCCCAGTTGCTGAACCAGTTCCTGAGACACAGTAGGTGCTCAATAAATCCTCATTGAGTTCAAGAGTAAATGATGGAGCAGATGGATGGGTGGAGTCTGGTTCCTGCAAGCCACCATGCCTCTGTACTGGCACCCAGGCAGTAACAACCCAAACTCAGAGCTGTACCCAGGCAGCACCTACAAGACTCAGAGCCTAGAGCTAGGATAAGCAATGGATCTGGTTTACCCAGGACGGGCGGTGTTCTTGGGATATGAGGCTTTCAGTGCTAAAGCTGAGAAAGTCCTGAGCAAACTGGGATAAGTCGGTCACTCTACCTAGAGACTCCTAAAAGTCACAGCTTACATGAAAGGAGAGTGAAGTCAAGGTATTTTGTTATCCTTTCAAGTTCACCTCAGGCTGGCTTGCCCCTGACTGAAGGTCACTGCTCCTTTCAAGGTGGTCTCTGGTACCCGCCTCTTCCCTTGCAGTTTTCAGTCATCACATCTACTCTTCATTGGTGGGGTCCTCCGGATGCTAGCGCCTCTGATACTGCTAATCCTGGATATCTACCATCCCTTGTGGTTTTTCCCCACTCCCTCACACTTTAATTGTGCTTTTATAATTTAACCCTTCTTGAATTATCTGAAGTTGAGGGAGCCACTATTTCCCACTGAGACTCTGACAAGAGGGGGAAAAGGAAAGTGTAGACATATGCATTATGAGAAATCACTAATCTGCAGAGGTAATTAACCTTTATAATCCTCAGTTCCCTGTCCATGAACCTATGGCCACCCCTCAGGGCTATTATAAGAAGAGATTAAGAAAATCTGCTTCATGTCGTTTGTTAGCATATCAAAAGCGCTCAGAAAATTTTAGCCACTGTTATTTTAGCCACTCTTCTTCATAACAAGACCAACCAGGAGGAGAGATCCGGCTTGTCATCCATCTGAGAAGGACTCCAGAGTTTCACCTTTCCAAGTGGCATGAGGTAATGGGTAGAAATACCCTAGATTTAAAAATTCAACCATGCACCAGTTACTGTTTTCTTACTATTGTACTTTAGGGCTTTGAGTTATGCCCTTAATGATCTATATGTTTTGAGATTTAGTGGTTAAGTCTGATGTCTATTTTGGGGGAGGTTAAGAATGCGGGCATTGGTAGTTACTTTGCAGATTTGCAGGAAACCCCCTACCTGAGGGATACACTCCGCCTCCTGTCCGGGCTAGGCTGCTGAAATATACAAAAATCAATCGGCCACTAAATGGAAATAATTTTGAACTCCAGAAAAATGTTCTCCTTTTTCCCATTTAATGGTGTAGTGACCTCTCTGCAGACCCTGGATGGAAATGGGCCATTGAGAATGTCTCCGGGGATTGCATAACCAAGGAGCCTGAACACTCAGAGCAAGAAGGACTTCTTTTCTTATTAAAAGGGAAAAAGGTACATTTGGAGTTATAGTACCAAGTAAAGTGCTAGCAAGGAGGTGAAAAGTCCACGATGAAATAAGGCAATTCAGGAAGGACAGGGGGGTGCGCAGAGCACGCAGCTTGCTCCAAAGCACGTGAAAAACACACGTGCCCACATCAGAAAATGCTTTGCACGTAACTTTCTAAGAAAATTGGGAACAAAGAAGGAACATTTGGGGAAATAATGAACACTAAAGTGCCTAAGAGCAGGGCCAAAATTAAATCACGTTGTAGTGTAGTAAATAGTATTCCCCCAAAATTCATGTCCACTCAGAACCCCAGAATGTGTCCTCATTTGGAAATAGGGTCTTTGCAGATGTAATCTGCTAAGGGTCTCAAGACGAAATCTTCCTGGATTTAGGTATCCATGCAAGAGAAAGCAGAGGGGGATTTGGACACAGGGAGACGCATTGACACATGGCCATAGGAAGGTGGAGGCAAAGATTAGAGCGGCTTCCAGAAGACAAGGAATATCAAGAGGTTCAGGAAACTGGAGGAGAAGAAGAAACCTCGCCTAGAACCGCTGGAGGGAGTGTGGTCCTGCTGCCAAAGGCACATTGATCTCAGATTTCTAGCCTCCAAAATTGTGACCAAAAAATTCCATTGTTTTAAGCCACCCAGTTTGTAGTAATTAGTTATAGCAGCTCTAGGAAACTAAGACACGTGTTAAAGTTCTTTACCTAGTTTATACAGCAGGAGCTCAACAAACCGTCTAGACGAATCTGCTGCACTCTAAAACTACGGCAGTACCACAGTACTCACACTGCGGTCTTGTCTCAAAGTGAAGAGCCAGCACTTCACGTTTCCTGTTTTAAATTTTGCAGCCGGTGCATTTCATGTAGAATGAGCCTGGAATTCAGAAGACGGCACAGTGTGACTGAGATTGACGTGTCTGCTAATCAAACCTGGCACTCTATTTCCAAACTGCTCCTTCTAGCACAAGTCACTGAGTAACTATACCCAACAGGAGACTGGTACCCAACACTGCAGGGATGTGTATATCACCCTCACCTGTCTCAAGCAGGGCCCTGTTAGGACATGCTATGACTCATCTTTGCCGTGGTGGGTCATCCATCGATCTGGGGTAGAATTCCAGCTTAGGACCCCTTAGCTGTTACTGGTCACAGTGAGGGAGGGCTGCCTGCGTAAGGGAGGTGGGGGTCTACTGAGAATGAGGCATCTCCACTTCCTGAGGGGCTGGAGGAGGGCAAGGAAGAAGCAGAAACAGAGAAAGCATGTGTCTTCTAATACCCGGGGCAAACTATAACCTGGAAGTTATCCGTTACCCTTGCTCTGCTGTGCAGTACCCTGCCCAGGAATGACTGGGAATATCTTTAATCCCAGTGTATTGAGTGAGGCCACAGTGATGTTCTCTTCTCCATTTCATGGCTGGCGAAGCCGTGGACTTGACGTCCAGTTTGCTCTTCCTTCTTACGTTCCTAAATCATGCTATTTGCTTCATTGCTCGACTGTGCTGATTTGATCACAGGTTGGCCACACTCGTAGCTGGCTACTGTGCTATTATTCTCCACTTTCCCCTCCCCATTGCTCTCTGCCCTCTTCCTGGGCTCCAGGACATCCACCCCCACGGGCTGCATCAGCCATGCCCTCATTGCTCTGGTTGTGGTTAAGTAGGAGAGGTACAGCCAGGAGACAGGAGGGTGGGAGGAGGGAGAGGGCAGAACAGGGTACTTATTCCCCTCCCCGAGCCCTCCCTGCCAGGCCTCTGCTGGGCCGTGTCTCCGTATCTCTACAGCCACAGCTCTTGCTAGAGCACCTCTCACAAGGCTAGAGCTCTGCGGGTCCTTCAGGCCTGGGGCTGGAAACTGCTTTCCACTGGGGCGAGTTCCAGCTCACTAGCCAATACTTGGTGGCTTCCTCAGCTGTGCGCCCACACCTAGAAAAAGTGCTTCCCTTAAACCCCTTTTCATTTAAACCCCTGATCCAGTTACCAATATTAATCATGATTTACATATTTAGTACTTTGCCCAGCTACATGCATTAAACACACACACACACACACACACACACACACACACACACACACACACAGCCCCTCTATGTTATATGAAGAGTACGGCTTCAGAATCAGAGACCCCAAGTAAGCCGTCGTGCCATTGCATTGCTCTGTTCACTGGGGTTGTTTAGTCTCTATGTGTCTCAGTTAATTCATCTGTGAAATGAGATCATAATATGAACCTCATAGGGTTACGATGGAGCAGAAATGAACTAACACAGCACATCTCTGTGTGCCTTTCCCCATCCCTTCATTCGACGTCACACATATATTCCAGACCCTGCCTGGCCGTCACCTCTGCACGGTCTGACCTCTGTGCTGTCTGACCTCTGAGCTGACACCATCTGGTTGTCTGACCGGTATCCAGGAGCTGTCATGGCTGTGGCCTTCACGAACCAGTCTGTTTTTGAGGCCAGTATTGGAGGGTGCTGGGGCCCTCCTGCCCACGTGTCAAAGCTCTTTCCCATAAGAATTCACTCAAGCCTCACCACCTCCATATCAAGTGGGATGGACATGCAATCTCTGGCGGCGGAGGGGGGGGTGTCTCTGAGGCAGAGGGATGGGGGAAATGACCTGTCCACCTTCACCCAAAATCCCAGTGGCAGGTGTCTCGCCTCCTGGGCGGGGGCTCTGTCTCCACCCTGCTGCCTCCATTCTCTCGGAGGAGAACCCACCCACCATGTGGCTTCTGGTTTGCTTGACCGGGTGTGAGATCTGCCTGAGAAGATGATGACAATGACAGCTCTTTTGTCACCAACCACTGGCCAGGGTGAGGATGTTGGAAAAGAAACTTTGGAGGAAGTCAGTGTGGGCCCAGCCCCAGCCCCCAACGCCCCACCCCACCCCCGCCTTGCCTGCAGAGACCTGGACGGAAACACATTTACTTCTCAAATTGATGAATTGGCAGCCGGACACCCAGCTGCTGGGTGTTTCCATCCTGATTGAAAACCCCGCGTGACATGTCCGTGAGCGATAAACTGCAGAAATCAGTGCTAAGACTTCGTTTGTCCCTCGGCCCTCAAGAATCGTGCCTCGGTGGACACAGCCGTGCGCGAGAAGATATAATCAGAGTGAGGGAGGTCTAGAACAAGTGCTAAGCTATTTCCGAAGCAAGGGGGAAAGTTGCACGCATCCCCAAAATTTCTGAAAAAGAGAGAAATTAATTCAGAAAATGCAAACCAAGGCAAAATAGAAGGGGAAAACTTCTTACTGAGACTTGCCACTGGAGACTTCACTTTTACGATTCATTTCAGCAAAACAGAAAGGAAGAGAAACATTAATATCTCTTTCATGAACTATATAAATGTAGACGCATAAAGGAGGTGAAAGAAAGAATCCAAGCCAGTTTCTTACCAAAGAATCTGTAAGAACAAGATATGCGGCTGTTCACAATCCCAAAATATTCGATAAAAGGTTTAGAAAGAGTTGCTACAATTACTTTGTTTAGAATTTAGTTTTCAGACTGAATCTATTTAATTTTTTTAAAAACCTGAATTTACAGAACCCCCTCAGATCATGACTGCTGTGCCCATTTCATGGCTAATCCTCACGGCGGGGGTCGTTTGTGTTTATGTCATCATCTAGACTGACAATTAAGATAGTGAAAATGAACAGATCCCCCGTGCCCACTCATCAGACAAATGTGAGGCTCTACCTCATCGATAAAATCTGCTCTTACTTTCTTCTCAATTTTAAAAGCAAACAAGCCCACTGCCAAAAACTGAGAAAACAAGGACAATCACAAAGAAAATTAAAATAGTCAATAATTTCACATTCCAGAGATACTCGTTGTTAAAATTGGGGAAATGCCTTTGCATGTTTTTCTAGTTCTTACATCAATAAAATAAAGAAATAAGATTTAGGTATTAATTATATGTGAATATAAATTTAAAAATATAAATAAGTATAAAACTCTACAATTTGAGTGCATTTTAGTTCATGATATGACAACCATAGTTTATCAGTCTTCTGTTATTAGTCTTGTTAATCTTTTCAAAATTTTCAGTTTATAAATCAAAGTGCTCTTTTTCATGTTTAAAATATATTTAGTCTCCTGACCTTAACCGAAAAGAAAACCCAGAACGTTAAACAACTAAATCCCATGCCACGCTTTTACAAATTTTCCAGGCTCCAGGACCTTTGCACGTGCCATGCTCTCCATCTGAAAGGCTCCCTCCTTGCTGTTCATCTGCCTACAAACCCCTGGCTTCTGGTGGAAGGCGCTTAATTGTTCAGTCCCGTCAGGAAGAGAGGACTTACACTTCATGCCCAGGAGGGAATAACGTGGGAAGCATAATTCTGAGACTCTCTCCCTCCTTGCTCTGTGCTCCCCAGAGGTGTCATGCGAGAGTACGGCACGAATATTGCAAGAATATTAGGGAGCCCATCTTTCCCGAGTGGATGGAGTTAATGTTAAAGCCTCATGCTTTCCTGTGACTTCCCTCTTCTGGACTCTTGCTTCCCTTGTACGTGATATGGGGGGAGGCTGGCCATGGTCACTCCGGGCCAGGTGAATATTTACTATTCAAACTCAGCCTCCCTCTGGCTGTAGTTCACAGTCTTTATATGAAGAGAACTGGAAAGTCCAGGGGGTCAAACTTTCCTTCTTCAAACTAGCTTAATTAGTTCTAAAGTCAGAAGTGGACATTGCGATACCTGTCTGATTTCTACATGTAGAAATCGAAGTATGCCTCAGTGTTCTGACCTAGTTCAGGACACAAAAGCTTTCCTTGGACCACATCTCTCACAACAAAAGTAATCATTTATACACACATTTTATAGCACTCAACACACTGAATCACAATTATCTATTTCTCTGTGCATATCCCTTTGAGTCTAAGACATCCTTGGGGCAGACATTATATCTTCTTTATCTTTTTTATTTCCAGCACCTAACACAGTATGTGGCACACAGGAGCCACTTAATAAAACTTTGTTAAATAAGTCAGCAGCAAATTCTTAGCAGTGTCACGTATTTTTAAGCAATCAGACCAATTTTTAGACAAATAGGTTCCCTAAAAATATTAGATTATAATGATAAGAAGCCCTAGAACAGTAATTCTCACACTTTAGTATGTTTCACCATCATCAAGAGCATAAAACAATTACTGGACCACCTCCAGAGTGTCTGATTAGTAGGCTGGGACCCCAGCATTTATATTTCTAACAAGCTCCCAGGGGATAGGGATGCTGCCGTTCTGGGGAGAACACTTTGAGAACTACTGTCCTAGAACAATGTCTTCCAAACTATCATCAGTATCCCCTCTGGTGTTTGCTATATTTCCAAATACCACTACGATATTCTTACCAGAAAAGGTGGTCACAGAAATCAGATGTTTCACACATGATTCTATTGTAGCAAATCCATCCACAGACAATTGGAATCATTGGACTTGAGTCACACTCACAAGCAAACTTTGGAATGAGATGTGAAAACTAATTTCCTGGCCATTTCTTCTGCGACCCAGCTGAATTATTGAGTAGCTAAAAACAATTCTCTGGCAAAATCGATCCCAAGATACCTGAGTTGCTCCCTCTATAATTTTAGCTAAACTTCACTATTTAATTCCTGACTTTATCACACACTGTAGGACCCTCTTCTTCTGAACATTGTAATCTGGATACAGAAAGTCTCAGAATAGCAATCTCTCAATCAATAGATATTAATTAGGTACCCACTAAGTGAAAACCAACCTGGAGGTCCCAATAGAGAGAAAAAGAAATAAACTATTTAGTTGTCGTCTACAAGGATCTTATCAGCTGGCTGGGAAGATAAGAAGTAGATACAGATTTTTTTTAAAAGATAGACCAAAATTCCAAATAACAAATGCTAATTGTCAAAGAATGTAGACAAGGGATGCTAAGGTAACTTGGAGGGAGAGGAGGATGGCTATCCAAAGCTAGAAGAAGTAAAGAGAAATCATATTTAAGAGAGGGCACTGCAAAGCAGCAACTGAAGATAGAACTTAGGGGGCAAGATTATGCCCAGAATAAAGTTCCAACATTATTGAGATCTTGAGACCCAACCCAATTGTAAAAGGAAGTAGTAGAAGTAGGACACCTTGACTTCTATAGAAACAGCAAGGGTATCTTTGTCAATTAGCTATTGGCTCTCTTCTGTGGATGACATTGGTCTGGAATAGTACGAATGTGATTCCTCATTGCCATCTGGCATTTTCTGGCTCAGAACAGCTCTTGTGCTGAAGTGCAAGAATGGCAGCAGTTAAAATAGCACAGAGAAAATGGTGGCCTGTGTTTACTGATGTGTCTTAGCATATACAAGTAGGAGTCAATAGCTACTAGACTTTATAGAAACTGCATTCGTTTTGGCGACCTGAGGCTCTGGAATGCCTTTCTCCACTAGGCGATAAAATTGTTTGGTAACTTACCGTTGGAAAAAGAAGTTACGGTAGAAATGAAACAAGCCCATGACAAATAAAAGCCCTTGATTTATTTTTGGATCAGGCATGTGGCCACCTACCCCTTCATTTGTTGGAGCAAACACCAGCAACAGTGATACCATCAAAGGGTTCCTTAGTTATTGAAAACCTTGTAGAACTCCCTAAAATAATTCTGAAAGATAATCTTCTGTTCATTGGTGAATATGCAACCACATATGGAATCAGAAATAGAAAATATTGAATATTTCTGAGTCAAAGGCAGGAGGCACTGAGGTAAGTTATAATTGCTTTAGTATCTACACTAACAACATCAGATTCACTGTGGATGAACAGAGCACTGAAGAGGCTAGTTACTGCCTTGTTGCTGTCATGCTCTTATAATTTCCCCACATCTCTGGCTTTGGATAAGGGACATGACCAGACTACTGTGTTTTTGCCAACAATCTCATCATCCAGGAAGCAGCTCTATGGGCAGTAGTGGACAAGACTCAACCTTGGTCAATCAGATTCTCTCTCGTAGGAAGTGGATTCTGCATGCTGAGAGACCAGGTCAGTGACTATCAGGAACCAAGACACCAAGACAAAGTCATGGAGGCTCGAGGCTGTGGCCACATTGAGCCATAAGCAAGCAGAGGATCCAGTGTGTGTGGGAAGAAGGCTGAAGGATGCTGGTCGTGCAGCCCGACAGGAAAGCCGACAAGTGGCTTTCCAGGTCTTAGGGAACCCAGCCAACTGCTAACACTGTGCTTCTCATCAATACTTAAAGGGGGAGCTGAACGTGGCAGCTGAAGATCCTGAACCGGGGTATGGAAGCCTTTATCCATACAGCTCAGCTTATGTAGCCCAACAGGTCCACGTGCTTGGTTTCAGAACCCGCTCGATGAAACGTTCATAATCCTCATCAACGATTTCTCCCTTGAGCAAAACGAATCTTTATAGTTTTTAAGTGAACAGACGCCAATTGCTGGATACAAACGGGACCCCACTGGCCCCCTCTTAAAATGTAGAGCCCCTTGGGTTACTGAGATAAATCAGCTGTCCTGTGGCAATGGCATCGATGTCCCAATTGTTTTGTAATCATGAACTTTTCAAGGAGTGTTTGCCCTTCCCCTATAACGATTAGAGACATTTCCACATAACGTGACCATTCTACACGCTCGTAGCCTCCAGGAACATCAGTGGTGGGCTCAGGAATCCTCGTAAATGTCGTGTAACACAACTTTGACAAAGCCCTCTGTGAAAGGGGGCATGGTGAATGACCAGTCCCTTACAACTGGGGGCTATTTTCTTCTTGTACTCCAGTGATTCGAGAGGTCTGTCGTAGTTTCTGTGGAATGGCCTTCAGAAAAATCCCCCTGTTTGTCTCCCACCCCCGCCCTGCCCTAACCCTCCAAACCTATTCCAGGCTGGATGACATCTTGAATTCCCCCACATAACCCACTGGGTATACGTTTACGTTTGAACATACGCACTATGGCATGATGGTATTTTTGAAACATTAACTGATTTTTTTCCTTCTGATATCTTCCCCCTCTACCCCCTGTATCTCCTATTCCAGCCCACTCCCTTACCTCTCTGCAAGCAGACAGTCTTCTGGATTCATTGCCTCAAGAAAGGGCAGAGAGTGTTTTAGAGAGAGATGAAAGGTCTATAGATCTCTCAAGAAAGGGAGACCCCATACAAGTCCAAGACACCAAAGAGATAACTACACTTCAGAGGGAAACGGTACCTAAAGTACTGAATTTCCCCTCTGGACAAATACTCATGCAACGATCTTTGAAAACGTCGGCATTCGTGTAATGGATAGACGGGCTCCTCCTCATATTCTGGGCTCCACGATTCTGCTGCAGCCTAGAAAGGAAGAAAGCCACAGTAGCGGGAGAGGTTCAATTTTCTGCATCATAGAGTTTTAGGGTCAGAATTAAGTTCGTGGAAAGGAAGTAAGTAAAGTAGAAGGTACACTTTTTACAACTGAACCTTACACTTGCAATCTCAGTGTTCTCTAGTCCTGTCATCAAGTAGGGCCTTGATATAACCCTGAACAGCTGGGTGGATTGGTTTATCTGTGTTCTCCTACAGACACTCTGGAGTATATGTTTTCTGTGTACTAGAGGTCTTGTTGGCAAGAACACGTGTCCCATGTATGAAGGACCAAGTTTTCCTTGAAAGTTGCTCATTTAATAATATTTGTGGCACACTGTAAGGTGGTCAGTGAGACCAAGGTCTTTCAACGAGATTAATAATGTAGGTTATTTTCAACTGCTTATCAAAAATGTTTAAGAGACCGTGTGTACTGCTGGGTTTTGTCTAAATTTCTTTCATTTCCTTGTTTCCTTTTAATTCTTTCTTTTTCCTTCCTTCCCTCCTTGCTTCCTTCCTTTCTTGCTTTCTTCCTTCCTTTTTCTTTCTAACCAAGATTCTATTCTTGTCTCCAGAAATATCATTTTAAGCAGAGGAATATAGATAAGAGATGAATAGACCTTGACCAATGACATTCATTTTCAAAAACACCATCCCAGGGTGAGGACGTGTCTGGTGCAAGACGATTGATTGAGCATATGAGAATGTTACCCTCCTTGCCAGAGATTCCATTAAAATGACAGTGTTGGAGCAAAGAAAGAAAGAAATCTGTAGCAGTGAAGAAACTGGGATGGAAGGTCTTTTGTAGATGAAAGGCTTCAACACATTTCTTGAATATGAAAGCAGATGGAAACATGTAAGTGGATGAAACAGAGCAGAGGAAGCCAAAACCCAAATGTGAGTGTGAGGACTTCATGGGAGCAGCTGCCAGTCACCCTCGCAGAATGCCCTGAGCATCTCGGGGTGGAGTGAGTTGTCCCCCTTCCATGTAGGCTTTTACCTTAAGAGGGAGGAAAAATAACTGGAAACTCTTCTCTAAAAGAAATGAATGAACCAGCTGAAGAGGGATCTGTTTTAGTGTGAGTGTTGGTCTCCTTGTCCTGCATTTTTGGCAGGAGATGAAGCAGAATGTCCAACCCCAGGCTAGTTCCCTCACGTACACCCTAAAACACAACCTGACGGTTAGTTAGTCCTGTGTATTTGCGTGGAGTTCCTTGTCTGCCTTCCCATGCAGGAGAAAAGCCTATCCCACAGGATATCAACTCAAATTCAGAAAAAACCCACACTGACAGTTATCATTATGAAATTAACCTTCACTCTTTTTTAAAAAAAATTATTTATTTATTTATTTTTGGCTGTGTTGGGTCTTCGTTTCTGTGCGAGGGCTTTCTCTAGTTGTGGCAAACGGGGGCCACTCTTCATCGCGGTGCGTGGGCCTCTCACTATCGCAGCCTCTCTTTTTGCAGAGCACAGGCTCAAGACACGCAGGCTCAGTAGTTGTGGCACACGGGCCCAGTTGCTCCGGGTCATGTGGGATCTTCCCAGACCAGGGCTCGAACCTGTGTCCACTTCATTGGCAGGCAGATTTTCAACCACTGCACCACCAGGGAAGCCCAATCTTCACTCTTAAACATGAATGTACCAACACGATCACCAGACATTTGAGGACAACCACTAGAAGGAAATTAAAAGGTCAAAACATATAAAGTCTCGGGGCTTCCCTGGTGGTGCAGCGGTTGGGAATCTGCCTGCTAATGCAGGGGACACGGGTTCGAGCCCTGGTCTGGGAAAATCCCACGTGCCGCGGAGCAACTAGGCCCGTGAGCCACAACTACTAAGCCTGCGCATCTGGAGCCTGTACTCCGCAACAAGACAGGCCGCGACAGTGAGAGACCCGCACACCGCAATGAAGAGTGGCCCTCGCTTGCCACAACTAGAGAAAGCCCTTGCACAGAAACAAAGACCCAACACAGCCAAAAATAAATAAATTAATTAAAGAGAAAAAAAAACATATAAAGTCTCATAGGAACAGAAATAATTCAAGAACTAGAAGACTTTTTAAATATTTAATGAATATCTTCAAAGATATTTGAGACAATATCATATTCATAAAACAAGATTAGTATGATTGAAAAGGGACAAGTAGAGAACAGGAAAAATTCTTATAAATTAAAAATGTAATACGTAAAATATGAAATTCAAAAGAAGGGATGAAATAAAAAGCCAAAAAACTCCCTTAATGTTTAAAGCAAATGGCAAAGAAATAGCAAATTTGAGGGATAAGATTTATGGAAGATTAATGCAGGAGTTGCAGAAATCCACCAGTTGGCTAAGCGAAATTGCAGAAAACGGGAACAGAGAACATGGATGGGAGATTTTTTTTAAAAGAAATAATAGGACATTTCTTCAAACTGAAAGAGGCAAATCGTCATATTTGATAAGTCTATTGAGTACTGACCAGGATGAATGAAAATAGCCATACAGCTAGCCGCACATCTCTTGCAATTTTACCAGTGATAGAAAAAAAATTATAAAACCTTCCAAAGGAAAATGCAAGGAACCACCCAACTTTTCCTTAGTCACATTAGATTCAGAAGATAATGAATCAATGTTTTCGAAATTCTAAGAGAAAAAAAAAATTCTGAACTCAATAATTCTATACCCAGGCAAACTAGCAATGCACTGTGAGAGTAAAATAAAAATAATTTCAGACGTACAAAGACCCAATTTATATACTGTCTGAGGAAGTCTTCTGAATATATACTGCTGTAAAACCAGCAAGACCAAAACGATGACATGGAATCCAGGACTGGTCCTTCATCCAGGAGGTCACTGAACAGAGGTCCAAGGATGATGAATGTACATAGGTCTGGCAAACAACAGGTCCAGGTTAGAGCATTCTGGGAGGGACCTTACTGTGGAGGGTAGAGGGGGGATAAAGGGATTTTACACAGTAGTAATTACTGAAAGGCTGAGTACGTATGAAGTTATAGTAGAGACCTAAGATTCTTTCTAAGTAAGAAAAAAGAATTCCAATTAGAAGCACCTGGTAAATATAAGGAAAAAAAAGTCAAGGTCCAAAACCGAGGGCAGGAAAGATATGACTTGATTTTGAATGACTGATAAGGTGTAAGAACAGAAAAATCCATAAGACCTTGAAGCTAGGAACATTCTGTTTCAAGTACACTGGGAAGCATGACATTAGACCTATAGGGCAGGAAATGTAACCATTAGCTCTTCTCTCGTCTCTGAAGTCAACATTTATAGAGTCTTAATAATGTCAACGCTGCTTATTAGTTTTCTAGTTTTAGAATCCACCGAGAGATAAAGCACAGCAGATTTAATTATGATTATAGAATAGAATTTAAATGTTACCAACTTTGACAAAGTAAAAACACAGCTACAGCTGGCAGAAGATGGGAAGTGAAAGGGTGATAGCAGATGGAGGGAAGGGTAGGGGAGCAGCATCCTGTAAGTGCTGAATCAGGAGATAAAGTTTGTGCGAGAGGAGGGTGGTGGTTACTAGTGGCTGGGGTGGGGGAGACGTTGATCAAAGGGTACAAACTTTCAGTTATAAGATGAGTAAGTTCTCGGGATCTAACGTCCAGCATGGTTATTATAGTTAGTAATACTATATTATATATTTGAAAGTTGCTAAAAGAGCAGATCTTAAATGTTCTCACCACAAAAAAAATGGTAATTATGTGATGTGATGAAGGCGTTAGCTAGTGCAATACTGTAGTAGTTATTATTTTGGAACATGTAAGTGTATCAAATCAGTATGTTGTAGACCTTAAACTTACACAGTGTTATATGTCAATTATCTCTCAATAAATCAGGGCAGAAAAGATAAAGTTTATGGAATATTAATAAATTTATTATTCGTATTTAATGTTATAAAGGCAACCAGCAGAAGAATTAAAAATTAAAATATAATCGCCAAAAACTGAAAGGAGAGGAGGTCAGGCGTGTATAACAATAAGATAGATCCTCATCCCCAATGGCAGTGGTCAATATCTTGATCAAAACGACCAGTAGTCCTTTTTTGGCAAACAGCAGAACACAGGATGACAAGTTTAAACAGGAAATCAATTCCTTAGAGGGTCCTGGGCAGCTCAGAGAATCTCCTAGAAGCTCACAGAACTGGCTGAATTTCTACACAATTCTGAGCCCTGCTCCACTGCAGAAGTGGCACAGGAGTCCTGGCATTAAACTCATAGGGAAGGCAAAGCAAATGTGAGCTCCTTCAATGGCTCTGCAGTGACTGGTTACATACAGGCTGCTCTTAGGGAACCCCCCAATCCCACCCCCGTGGTTGGCACAGGCTCTGCAGCCCCTCCCAACGACCCTCAGTCCTGGATGGAAGAAGTTATGTCTCTGCTGCCCCCAGGAGCTGGAAGACTTCTGCCACACTCAGCAGAGAAAGTGGTTTCCCTATAATACTAACTCCTTCACTCCCCTCCCTTCTGGGTTGCAGCCCAGTACCCTGCAGGTGTATCTAGTTAGCAAGCCTGTGCCGCAAGCTTGCTCCTTTCTGGCAAGGGAGGCTGGAGAATGAGTTTGGGCTTCTGCCTGCATGAGGTGGGACCCATCACATGGAAAATCTCCAACTAGAAAAAGGTATTCAAAGGACATCGAACATCAGAAACCTGCTCATCACACCCAGTGTGATCAATCAAGAAATCAAGTAATAAGTGTATTTAGAAACACAGCAACAATAAGGATCACGTTTGGGAATACGGCCTTTGTTGGCCAGAAAAACTAACAGGAGAGCCAGGTAAGAGTGTTTACCTCTGCAGAGTAGATTGCGGTGAGGACAGGAGTGGCAGGAGATGAGAGCTTTTCCTTATAAATCCTGCATTCAATTTTATTTTCCACGTGCATGTGTTACTTGGATGAAGTTCTTAATTTATAATGTTAAAACTCACCCTTGACGTAAATTCAAAAGTACCAAAAACCCTACCAGCGTTACTTGCCATACACAAATTCCTACTTTAAAAAGCATGTAGTTTCCTTATATTTAAACATTAGCCAAACGCAAGTTGGTTTTGAACTCATGGGAAACCTTTTCTTTTCCCATAAATGCTGATTTTCTTTTTAGCCCGTTGTCCGAAGGAAACACAGGGGACAGTACAGCATCCTGTCAAACGGTGGTGAAGCTGGGTTCTTTTGTGACCCAGCAGTTTATTAGAGTGAGACCCTGAACTGCCAAGAGCAGGGCCCCAAGCCCAGCAAGTTCTGCTGCACGGAAAACTGCCTCTCTGTTTCAAAAGCAGCGCACACTCCACTTCCTGCTTCCTGGATCTTCCCTGAGATGTTTCCTAATAGTCCATCTAGAGAACAAGCTGATACTACTTGACTTTTCTTCCTGTTTTTCTGCTTTGTTGTGCATAAGAGCTGTAAAAAATAGCTAGTTTCATAGCTAGTTTTTTCTATGAGCCGTCATTACTCGGGTACCTTTTCATTGTTTCTTTAATTCATTTATTTAGCTAAGTAACTGAGCACCTGGTGTGTGCCAGACAGTACTCTAAGCCCTGGGAATATAGCAAAGAGCAATACAGATTGACCCCCTATGAGCACTGCAGTTGTGTAAGACAGACCAGTGGTTAAGCCTAAGAGCTTAGGACGCAGACACATAAGGGTTCAAGTCCCACGTCACCATTAACTAGTTGACTGACTTTTAAAACACTTACCTCACTTCTTGTTCCTTGGTGTCCTTGTTCTGAAATGGAAATATGATTTATCTCAAGGGATTGTTGCGAGGATTAAACAACATAGACGTAAACAGCTGACGCATATTATTTCAGTGAGGGGCAGGAACAGGCAATTATGACAGAGTTATGCAGCAATAAGCCCTAGAACAGGTTGTAAAAGGGATCCACAGAGGCCACCTGTTCTTGCCTGGGTGAGTCAAAGAAGGCTTCCCAGAGGAAGTAAGATCTAAGATACAGATAAATAAATGAGTAGGATTATTAGGTGAGAAATGAGAGAAGTGTTCCAGCTGTAGAGAACAAGGCCAAGAGATTTTTTAAAAGTATGAATCTTACAATTACATTCAGTGTGGTTGAACATGGGAGATGAGTCAAAGACTAACCAGAAAGGGAAGCAGGGACCAAATCAGAGATCTGTAGACATTTTAAAGGTTTATCTTTCTTCTAAGAGCAATGGGGAACCATTAAAGGGCTTTCAACAGGGGAGTATTTTGATCAGATCTGCTTGTAGAGATGTCACTCAGGCTGCAATGTGAAGCATGGATAGGAAAGAGGAGAGGCTTGACACAAGAAGACCCACGAGAAGGCTTATGCTGATCCAGAAAAGAAATAAATAATTGTGGCGGGTACAAAGAATAGTAGTGGGGACACAGGGAGGGAGAAACCACAGATCTGGGCAAAAGATTTAGTGTGAGGGCAAAGGAAGACAAGGGGGTCAGGGATGATTCAATTGGATGAACATGGAAACATTCACTGAGATAGACAACACGGTAAGAGGAGCCTGTTTGGGAGTGAAAGCAATGATTTTAATTTTGCACCTATGGTGTCTGGGATGCCAGTGAGATATCCAAGTAAAGTAGGCAGAAAAAGATGTGTCCAAAGCCCAAGAGAGAACTTGGCTGGAGACAAGGTAGAGATACCCTAACAGCATCTCTTTCCAGAGGTTTTTCTTTTCCTTGTTGAGAAAAGTTGCCAGTAACTTCAATGTCCTGGAACAAAGAGAAAATCATCTTAATGCAGATCTTTCCTATTTGGTGAAGAATATTTTGGTTGGTTCCCCCTTTAGTTAGGTAAGTGTGGACCTCACTGTCTTATTAGAGGGGTATAATAAGGCCTTTGTGTTTTAAATGTCTTTTAAAAACTGCCTATACTATTCAAGAGAGTATGTGCCTGAGTGGGAAAGAGTATTAGTCAGGATAAGCTAGGTTCTGCTGTGGTAACAAATAATGGGAACAATGTTAGTGGCTCATGACAGCAAAGTTTCTATGTTTCACTCTTGCTATATGTTTATGATGGGTCAGCAGAGGGCTCTGCTCGTGGTATATTCTCAAGTACCTATAACGACAGAGCGAGCACATTACTAACCTTGTCGCTACCTACCATGGGGAAGAGAGAGTTCTGGAGGACCCAGGACCCTAGCTCCCACCCCTAGAAGTAACCCACGTGACTTCTCACAAGCCATTGGTCAAGACTAGTCACATGGCCCCACTCAGCCCGAAGAGGGCCCGAAAGTGCAATAACGTCTTATGCCTTGGGGTGGAGAGATGGAAATGTCTGGTAAACGGCATTAATGACTACCAGACAGGGGACTACGAAGCTGCAGTCTCTCCCAACCTAGGTATCACGTGACCAGGCTAGAAAGTGGCCACGTGGGTGAACCAATCCCTGACACCTTCAGCACGTAAGGATCGGGAGAGAAGGATCATATTCTCCGTTTTCAGAACATGAACACGTGGGGCTGGCTTCACTGCAAGGTCTGCTGGAGGAGGGCTCACATCAGCACTCAGGGCAGCACCACCGACATCAGGATCTGGACCCACCTGCCAGGTCAGCTTCCCCAGCACAGGCAACACTCCCCTCCATGTGGCCCCCTCTTCCATGGAAGGCTGTGTTGCCTCCACACTCCTGAATGGCCTCATCTCCTCTCCAAGGAAGACTCCAATGCTTCTGTGTATGTGTGTGGCCTCATGTCATCAGAGATGCTTCCGTATCCAGCTGTTCTGGGCATGGGAAGTAATCTTATGGTATTACGTGACCAATGCCAGACCTCCTGCTGCTCTGACCCTGGTGCCCTGAGGAAGTTCCCTGGGGAGCAAATGGAGTGATTTTTAATCCTGCAGGCTTTGCTCAATTTGTATGGGAGTCCCCTTCCTTGATAGGAACCCTAGGAAGTGAGAAACCCACTCTCAAAGTGTCACTACTGTCAGGACAAGACTTTACCCCATCGCTAGGGGTCACTGTGAAGATGGGGGTTTTGTCCACTGTCCACACTTTACATACAACTCACCAAATTCAGCCTCTGCTCAGCAGGCAGTATTCACCAAGCCAGCAGAACCCAAGATAGGGCCAGGCTGGACCAGACTCCTCCCCCGCCGGAGGCCTGCTGGCTCTCCGAGACACCCATACAGGAGAAGGGAGCTGAGGCTGGGCTAGGGAAGTGGGGGGTGGTGATGGATATGACCTCTGCATTTTCTGCACCAACGTGTGGTACCCAAGCAATACCATCTGGAGACGGGCTGGGATATGTGTTTGAACCTAAATTGTGTAGTGATCATTCCAATATATAGATGATAATTGATGTCTTGGATATGAATGGGACAGTATAGCAAGGGTGTATAGAAGAAGCAGAGGGTGTATAGAAGAAGCAGAGGATCCAAGGCAGAAACTGAGTCCCATCAACTTTCAACTTGCAAATAGTGAGACTGAGAAGAAGTGTCCACAGAGGGAGAATGAAACTGTCAGTGTTCTTGGAAGCCACGTGAAGAAATGCTTCAAGATAGTGGAATTGGTCAGTGTTCCTGAGAAGCTACCTAGGACAGAGCCAGTGATCTCGTAACAGAGATGGCACAGACCTGGGCAGAGAAATTTCCATGGAGGGATAGGAGTGGGAACCACATAACAGGACATGGAAGGTAACAGAGAGATGAGAAAGGATAGGTGGAAAGGTAATCAGCATCTTATGTATAACCTCGGCCATCGTAGCAATACTGTAAGCCAGGTATTGTTTCCTACGCTTCAAAACATAAGAAACAGAGAGTAAACCAAGGTGCCCCAGCTGGGAGAGAGCAGAGCTGAAATTTAAACACACATTACTGCCTTCCCAAGCATGCTTGCCATCTGTGTGTCCCTAATCACACCAGCACCTCCCATGGCAAGTATTGGAAAGGGCTCTTCATACCTCTGATATAAACACATGCTAAGAAATGAGATGGAGATACCAGGCACACGTTTGTCTATTCAACAAAAATAGAGTTAGCTGAAAACTGGAAAAGGCAGCAACAACTCCCATCCCGCCTTCGTGGCGAAGTGTGTGTTTGTTTTCACAGGCCCTGTTCACGAGCTTCTGCAGCACATCTCAGAATTCATTGGACTCAGATACCCTTTGCTGTGGTGCAAAGACGCTGAACTGCCAAAAGCATGTTCCAGGCTGTGTCTCTTTGTAGAACGGCTTGAACTGATTGTTCTTCAGCTTTTCACATAAATTACAGAATATGAGGCCCGCAGCTTTGCCCAAAGTTGTCAACAGGTTTTAATTGTCTCTGCTTTTCCGTACACACAGATGGCTTCGTTAAGCTGCTCTGCAGACCTCTGCTGTCTCCACTAAGGAAAATCAGACACAACAAATGGAAATTCATTTAAAAAGAAAAGTTACGATAAAACAAAGTCCAAAGCAACCGTTGTTGTTTTTCTTCCCAGGAGGTAAATGCTACATAAAGGAAAAGAGTAGAAGTGACAGGACAGAGACAGAGGCAGAGTAAGAAAGACTATAATGAAAATGTGGACATTTGAACACAGATACAGAAGCTACTAAGAAAAGTAAGGAAAAGTATTTGAAAAGAGCAGGAAGTCCTTTTTTTAATGGCATCTACAGTGGGACCTTGAGTTCAAGTTTCTTTCTCCAAGTTAATTCAGAGAAGCTACAAGTGATTCAGCAATTCCACGTATAAGAATCAGTCCTTCAGAAATAATAGGACAAGTGTGTATAGTTATGTTAAAATGTTACATTATAGGGCTTCCCTGGTGGCACAGTGGTTGCGAGTCCGCCTGCCGATGCAGGGGACGCGGGTTCATGCCCCGGTCCGGGAGGATCCCACGTGCCGCGGAGCGGCTGGGCCCGTGAGCCATGGCCGCTGAGCCTGCGCGTCCGGAACCTGTGCTCCGCAGCGGGAGAGGCCACAGCAGTGAGAGGCCAGAGTACCACAAGAAAAAAAAGGTTACATTATAGCATTGTTCACAGTAGCAAAACTTTGGGAGCAAGTTAATTAAATGTAGTTTACCTACATGACAAAACACCCTATATTTATTAAAGTTTGATAACATAATTGACTGTGATTTATTAAGTGAGAAAAGTAAAATATCCAAAAATGCTTCAGTCTGTATACACAAGACCTACCTACATCTTCTCTACCCGTAGCAGGAAGTCTGATAGTACACTGTCAAAATGTTAAAAGTATTCAGGTCTTAGCAGTGGGCTTTTGGATTACTTTCATTTTCTCCACTTTACCACTCTCTATTGCCTGACTTTCTTACTCTTTAAGAAAACATATTATCTTTAGAATTCAAAAAAAAAAACCTAATGAAGTAATTTTCATTTTGAAAAAGCAAAAACAATGCATGGGGTGACCAGGAAGTATGGGATGCCACCTGCCCAACAGAAACACATGTGCAGCGTCAACCACGGTCCAGGGCAGAGAAGGGAGGTGACTGGACATGTGTCGGCAGCTGACAGCACCCATGTGTGTTTGTCCTCTGGCGACTAGAACAACTGGCATAACCCAGCTCTGTGCACAGAACCTGGCTCAAGAAGAGGCGCTCAATCGGTAGATACTGAACACAGTATTTCACCTGGGAGACAGGTACACGGACATACCACCAGGTGCTCATTTGAAAAGAGTCATGCGTGACAGCTGCAGAAAAAGAAAAAGGCACAACATTATGCAAACTGGGGTTCAAATCCCTGCTCTAGATTCGTACTACGTGAACTTGCACAATTTATTTAACTCTCAGGCTCTGGTTCTTAGGACGCAGATTATTAATGTAATAGGTAACATCTGAGGCTCAGATTCCTCATTTGAAAAATGAAAGATGATAAATATACAAAATAGATAAAGAAGATAAAACAAATGATAAAACAGGTAGAATGATAAAATAATAAGGGCAACACAGAAGATTTGTGTTCTAATGCTGGTCTCAGTGATGACTGACAATGAGACTCTGGGCTCCCGGCACCCCGGGCCATGTCTGGATCGTATCTCATGTTATCTTAACACTGCGCTGAGACCAAAACAGGATGTATGTGAGGATGTGCTTTGCATAAATGCAAGCACTGTTCCTGAAATACTTATGGCTGTCCTTTAAAACAGGAACCAAGACGAAAACAACTATGTACTCATTTCTAGTGGAGTCTTTCCTACTCTTTGGCAAAGGAGATCATGAGTTCTGGGGAAGCCATCTTGAGATCAGGTCATCTTAGAAGTTCTCCAAAATGATCATTGATCAGAGCCATTTAAAAAAAAACACACACATTAAAAAAAGGTAAGTAATACATTCTCATGACAACATTAGAAAGAGATCCAAAAGAACACCATCAAAGTCAGAGTGCCTCCCTCTGGTCTCCTCCAGGCTCCCAGTTTACCTTCCATGAGGCAATCACTGTAACTAATTTCTTGTGTATCTTCCAGAGACACTTTATATGTTAACATGTAAATGCTTGCACACATATACTCTGTACATATATATACACATGCACACACATGCATGTACACACACACACACGTGCACACACACATTTTGTTTACCCAACTGTAACATGCTCTGCTCATTATTCTGTACCTTTTTTAAAACTGACAACGTATTTCCTGTATCAATACATTAAGAGCTGCCCCATTCTTTTCAAAGACTGTGTAGTTTTCCCTAATATGGACGCAACATAACTTTCTTTACAGTCTTGACAGAATTGTAAGTTGTTTCCAACACACAGTGCTCTGGTAGATACACTTGTATAGAAGTCATTTCATACATGTGTGTATATTTGAGATAAATACAGAGAAAGTCAAAGGGTAGGAGCATTTTACATTTTGAAAGGCATTGCTAAACTGCACTCCATAGAGACTGCACTCAAATTACATTCCCATTGGCAATGTATTAGAGAGTCTGTTTCTCCACTTTCTACCCAATGCAGTATATATTATTAATGTAATAGGTAACAACAAAAAAATGATGTGTCATTATAGTTTTAATTACTATTTCCCTTATTATAAATAAAGTTGAATGCCATTTTGTTTGTTTGAGAATTGTTTCTATTTCCCTGACTATGAATTCTCCTTTTTTTTTTTTTTTTTTTTTTTTTTTTTGCGGTACATGGGCCTCTCACTGTCGTGGCTTCTCCCGCTGCGGAGCACAGGCTCCGGACGTGCAGGCTCAGCGGCCATGGCTCACGGGCCCAGCCGCTCCGCGGCATGCGGGATCCTCCCGGACCGGGGCACGAACCCGTGTCCCCTGCATCGGCAGGGGGACTCTCAACCACTGCGACACCGGGGAAGCCCTATGAATTCTCCTTTTACATCTTTTGTCCTTTTTCCTGTTGGGTTGTTAGTTTTCTTATTGATTCGAATTTATCAGTCCTTCCCTTATGGCATTATTCATTCTTAGGGAGGATTTCCCTATTTAAATTTTTAAATTTTATGTATATTTTCTAATACTGTTAATTCCCATTTTTAACTTCTAAATTTTAATCAATCTGTAGGTTGCTATGTTTATAATACGTAGGATGGAAATCCACTTTTTTCCCAGATAATTATCAAGGTAATCCAAAACCCATTTACCTGTACTCCATATTTTCTCCTCCTATGTCCTGTACAAATTTGTACTGTAAGTATGTATGTGTAATAGGACTTCCTATTCTGTTTTATTTATCTGTTTTTATAGCCATGTGCCAATATCACAGTGTTTTAATTTTTGTAGCTTTAGAATATGTTTTGATATCTGATAGAGATAGTCTCCCTTCTCTTTTTTAATTCCTGGCCACTCTTACTTTATTTTTTTTCACGTGACACTTACAATCAATTTATCTGGTTAAGAGATTGTTAGAATGGCATTACATTTATGGATTAACTTGAGGAGAACTTTATGAAATTGAGTTATTCTGCCCATGAAAAGACCATGGTCTTCTCTAGTAGAGTTTTTTATCAAATAAAGGTAAACAAAAATCAATCTCTATGA
Source organism: Tursiops truncatus (assembly GCF_011762595.2). Taxonomy (NCBI): domain Eukaryota; kingdom Metazoa; phylum Chordata; class Mammalia; order Artiodactyla; family Delphinidae; genus Tursiops; species Tursiops truncatus. Next base: position 4,467,594 of record NC_047043.1, read on the forward strand.
CTTAATCCTAATACAAAGTTTTATTCAGGCCCATTTATTTGATTGACACAAAACCTTGCTTTGCCTTAGATGCTCTCTTTCCATTTTTGTAGAAAAAGATACTCAATAACTCGAAGAAAGTGTCTCCAAACATCACATTTGCACACCAAAGGCAGAACCAAGACTAAATGAGTCACCCACACGTGGAATGCATCTATTTAATAATGCAGCAGTCTCCAAATGCTCTAAAATGAGATATGGCTGCCTGACCCAAAACACAGCTTAGTTCCATTCCCTCATCCCTAATACTGCATGATGCATCATTCAACAAGAAAACGTCTAAAATTATCTCATTTGGAGCCACTTAAGAAAATAAGCATTATCGATTAGCATTTGACAATTAACTTTGAAAGATAAAAAATTTCTTTGAAAACTGGTGGTCTCAGAAATTTTCATTTTTGAATATTCACATTATCTGACAATTTAATAGTGTAATTTATAACAACTGCCACTGACTACCTAGATGAAGAAGGAGATCTCCCACTGTTCATTAACTGATCTTTCTAAAGTCACACTGAGAGTCTACCAATGAGCTGAGAGTAAAAGAAGGAACATACTACATTATCACAAGAGTGAACGAACTCACCCAGTGCTGTTCCAATAAAATATTGTTCCTGAAACACAGTCTGTTCGTTCTGGGTTCATCTTTAAACAGCTGCTCGTTCATCAGCTGATTATCTCCCTGATACAGTTGCCCTCCGTATCCATGGGTTCCGCATCCGCAGATTCAACCAACTGCAGATTGAGCAGTTTTGATCCGTGGAACCTGGATTATCACATGCAGAACCCTCAGATACTGAGGGCCAACTGTAAGGGACTTAAGCATCCATGGACATTGGTATAAGCCGGGGGGTTGGGGGGGGAATCCCTCAAACCAATCTCCCGTGGATACCAAGGGACAACTGTACATAGGTCTAAGGTGGGCCTGAAACTAATTAATTTAAGCCCAACAGTTGTTTTCCTATTCTCACTACTTATCCACAGTTTGATATGGCAGGTGGAAAAAGGAGGGACATGGTTAGAGACAATAGTCCGTTCAATCTGAAACCTGCCCCTGAACTCTTTAACCTTGAACAAGTTATTGAAATATGTGTTTCTGACAATGAGGCCCATGGACCACATGCAACAGAATCTCCTGGGTGTTTGTTTAAAATGTGCATTCCTGGACCTCATCCCTAAGCACTGAATTAGAAACTGTGGGCTGGTCAAATCATCTTCATAACTAGCAAGCTCCCCAGGAGATCCTTATGCATGCAAATTGCCTCAATCTTATTTGCTCATCTATAAAATGACAGACAGCCAACCTTCTTCACAGGGTAGTTTTGAGGGTTTCAGATAATTATATATGCAAATCACCTGGCACATAGAAGAAGCTCAATGACATTAGTTGCCTTCCTCTCCTCTTATACCAAATAATAAGGAAAAATGGAGACACGTATAGCATGCTACTTTAAAGTTTATCTTGTCTTTGCTAGGAAAGGATGGAGCTGCTCTTCTCTTCTTAGAGCTAATTAAATCTTAGTTACCGAAAACTCGAGCTCAAAATTTTTCATGAAAAGCATTTAATTGACGTTATAGATCTAAACTTATCAGATGGCCACCTAATTTTGAAATACTGATAGGCAGCAATCCTCCACAATACGTATGCCAATTATCAATTTATTGCCTCTTAACTCTAAATTCATACTTCATTACCTGCTCTGGGAAAATGGATATATGGGCCCCTTAAATATTTCTCTACCAGATAGCATGATGTTAAGCTTTGTCAGTAGAGGGCATTGGAGAGACATTACAAGAGGAGAGGATTTTGCTTCCTGGTTCTGGAGTGCTTGCTGGCCAGGCTCTGCAGTGGGAAGTTCCCCTAGCACCCAACTCTGGTAGCATGGGTGACTTCCCAAGTGCCCAGCTCCTGCAGTGCATTGAAGCCAGCAGCTTCCCCCAACACGCCCTTCAGGGCAGGATGCAAACTTCTGCTTCTGCACAGTGGATTAACAGGAACCTGATTTACCCTTCTACCTAAACAAATGAAAAACTGGGCAAATACATGAAACCTTGGAAGCAGCCAAGAGGCAGTCCCCTTCTGGGGGCAGCTGCACTACTAAGGTATGTGGATTAGGAGGACATCTTCTTGAGTGACTTGGGCAACTTGATCAGTGGCTGCAATTAGTTTCCATAGTGCATGGCCCCAAAGAGGGGTGTCTCTAATCTGACAGTCTTTTGTTTTCCAAGTAGCAGGCCAGATGCCCAGGCCACTGGCAACAGCCCATGAGTCAGTCAAATATAACAAAGTTCATCAAAGAATGCATTGGCCTGAGCTATGAGAATGGCCTGTGCAATGAGGAAGTGCAGGATTAACCTCCAGGGAGCTCACCTTGGACAAGCAGGATACTGGAGCAGGTAGACAATTTAATGCATGGTGACTAGTAGTATTAGAGAAAGTTATTATGTTGCAATTTTTGTGATAAGCTACTTTGGGGAGGAATGGCAATTTAAAAGCAAAAGCTAATTGAAAACATTCCAGTTTTCTCTTCGTTAACATTTGCATTGCTGAGCTGTAAGGCACTATCACCCACTTTTGTGGTCCACACCTCCTAATTGTACGCGAGGTAGGCAGGAGGAATTGAACTACCTCCCGAGTGCTGGGCTGGCAAATCTAAACCTATAAAGCAACGACAAGTGTCACATTTTGTAACAGCAGGACGATAACTGAATTTAAAACAAACAAAAGAAAATTGACTGAAAATCTTTTTTTTCACATTGAATCAAACCTATAATTCATTAGCACACCATTTCCCACTTTGCATCTGGGAACCAGAAGTATTGATGATATATATATATGTCACGTAGCGGCATCCAACAAAATCGTTTAGGAACCATAAATTTGAATGTGTGCAGAAAATTTGTATTTTGTGGTTTTTTCTACAAGAGGGGTTCTTTCCCCTTTTGGAGGAGTTACGACTTAGATCAATTTTGCTGGCACTGACTCTGAGCTCAACACCTTTTGGGTGTTTTAGAATTTATGTCCCACCTCACATTTTTCAGTTCCACTATTTTTTTAAAAAAACATCTTTTGGAGTATAATTGCTTTACAGTGGTGTGTTAGTTTCTGCTGTATAACAAAGCAGCCCCACAATTTCTTCGTAAGGTATCCAGTGGGAAGTAACCAAAAAAAAAAAAAAAAAAAAATTTCTATTTTTTTTCCTCCCCAAGAATCTTAACAGTCACATAAGAAAAATGCAAAGCCCAACAATGACTCCCAACTGTAATCTGAGAAACAGGGAAGATTCATGAGGGCTTCTTCACGCATGAGTTTTTCTCTTTATATTCACAACCCACTTCAGTGTCAGAACCCACAGTGTGGAGGGTACAGGAGCCTGAGCTCTGCTTATGCTTCTAAAGAGACAGCGAACGGGATCAGGCATCTGCCCACAGCTCAGTGGAACACACTATCCAATTCTTCCTGCTTCAAGCCGCACAAAAGATTTGCCACACCCCAGCCAATTGACTTAACAGCCCTGAAACGGGATCCACGTCAACACTGGTTGAATGTCAAGGACGGCAGAATATATTCCATCGCTGTTTCCCTGGGTGACGTTCTACACAAAAGACGCGTCCCGCAAGGTAAATGATCAGCTCAAGCACACCTTGCTGCTGAGCGCACTCTGTGGACTTCCTGGTCAATTAACATTCACTCTGCCTTGATTGAGCCGGCTGTTGTCTGAATGTTTGTTTCCCCTGCCCAAATTCTTATGTTGAAACCCTAACCTCCCATGCGATGTAATTAGGAGGTGGGCCCTCTGGGAGGTGATTAGGTCATGAAGAAGCCCTCATGAACGGGATTGGTACTCTTACAGAAAAGGCTCCAGAGAGATCCGTGCCCTGCTTCCATGTGACGACACAAAGAGAAGCCTGGGACCCAGCAGAGAGCCCTCATCCAACCACACAGTTCCTCTGATGTCAGACTTTCAGCCTCCAGAACTGTGAGCGATAAATCTCTGTTGTTTACAAGCTACCCACTCTGTGGTATTTTCTTACAGCAGCCTGAACAAACTAAGACAGAGCCTATAATAGGCAGGGCAGAAGAAAGAGAAACACTTGGATCATGGAGCATTTATAATCCAGGGCAGCAAATTGCAAAACAAATCATACTTGCACTCTTGTAACAATATCAATTCTTTACTGAAGACCATGGGAGCAGAGAAAAAGAGAGAGGGAAGCCAAGAAGGAAGATGCTGCAGCTAGAAGGAGAGTTGTACAGGCAAGTGGGATGCTGCAAATTAATCACACTGGCCCAGGGGCCAAGGGCTGGGAAACAGGACTAAAAATTTACTTTTAAGAAGAAAAATAATTTCCATACAGTTCAACCTTTTGTTTAAGCATGATATAGAAACAAACAAAAAAACACATCTAAGACATTGCCTCATCATGAAAGGCTGCTGATGGAACGGACTGGGAAAGGGGAACAATGTCAATGCACCTCCAAGTTCAGGGCTTGGAATTAGATTAAACACACAGGCGTGAGATTTTTGCATTTAGCTCAAGTTACCTCTTCTCTTTTCCCTCACTGGGTCTTAATCTGAAAGTTCTACTGGCCTTTCATGAAAAGAAAAATCAGCAACAAAAGCCATTTGATAGAGGGCTGGCTATTTTCAGTGCTATTGTTAGGACAACTCTGACTTCCTAAAGAATTATTAAGGAAAAAAAAAAAAAGGCCAACTCGGGCTTCCCTGGTGGCGCAGTGGTTGAGAGTCCGCCTGCCAATGCAGGGGACACGGGTTCGTGCCCCGGTCCGGGAAGATCCCACATGCCACGGAGCGGCTGGGCCCGTGAGCCATGGCCGCTGAGCCTGCGCGTCCGGAGCCTGTGCTCCACAATGGGAGAGGCCACAGCAGTGAGAGGCCCGCGTACCGCAAAAAAAAAAAAGGCCATCTCTTTGAAATCTACATCAAGTTGTTAAGGCAACAAGATGGAGATTAAATCTAGAAATGTTCGATCTGCCGCCCCCTTCCTCCACCCTATTAACTATCCCACATGTTCTTGTTGGTCTTGCCAACTAACTGAAATCATCACTCTGTCTCTGCCACCTCATCCTAGCAATCAGATGGAAGTGTGGATTTGAAGAATGAGATGTTGTATGCATTTATGTGCAGGTTATATTAGTACGTCTGTGGGTTCGTGTGCAATTCTGGAAAGAGTTCATCAAATTTCCCCTTAAATTCTGTTTGTCAGATTTAGCCAAAGAGGTAGCAATCCTTTCTCCAGGCCAAGAAAGGACACCAGGGAAACGCCGGTGGCACTTGTCAGATTTCAGGAAGCAAAGACTGGAGGAAGGGCAGTCCAGAAAAAGAGACAGCGCTTACAAAAGCCCAGAGGTAGGGAATTATGAGATGTAATTATGAAATGTGTTATCGATACATAGATGAGTGTGTACAGGGGCGGGGGGATACGGCTTGAGAAATAGTGTGGACATTTGAAATCTTTAATGGCCAAGTTGTGAACAGGGAAATGAGGACCACGTGGGTTGGAGCTTTGCTGGGGAGGAGGCGGCATCCTTGAGAAGGGATGGGACCTGCTGGGGCAGTGACAGTCAGCGGTCGTGTTAGTAGTCGAGAGAAAAGCGTGACGGAGGAGAGAGCTAGGATTCTGACCGTGAGGATGGTGCTAACAGGGCAGAGGGGGCACGTTGCCACAGCAGGAGGATTTGCCCTGGTCTGTGAATGATATTCATGGAAGAGGCGCTGGAGAGGAAGGGGGCCGGGAAGGAAGCGCAGCGGGGAAAGGCAGTTGAGAGCAAAGAGCAGTCTGGGGTGGCAGGTGACGTGCTCTAATCTGAGACGTGGCCAGCAGGCAGTGAGAAATTCACATGGTGGGTGGTGCTCTCGGAAGAGATAAGGGCCAGGAGACTCAGCCTACATCACAACCCGGTAAGAGATGAGCCCCTGACCGCGTGATCAGGGGAGGAAAGACAGGGAGCCTTAGAAGACCATGGGAGCAGAGAAACTGCTTTAGCAGTTTAGCCATACATCCCCTCTCTAACCAGTGCCTTTGTTGGTCTGGGGGCAGCAGGACCTCACCCCAGCGAGCCAGCCAGAAGGGAGACAGCTTATCCGAGACAGAGTGTGGTCTCCTGAAGGCTAATGAGCTCCACAGAACCGCAGCAGCCAATGGGTGGGCTTTAGCTATTTCCCCTCCCTGCACGTCTGAGCCAAGAGGTGCTGGGAAGAGGCTCTAATTTCTCACACCTTGTGACCCAGTTTCTATCTGGCTGCCAGAATCCCTTCCCCCCTCAGATGACAGGTCTGGAAGCAGCTTAGTAGAACGGATGGTGAGTTATACGAACACACTTTCACATTAACTGAATTCCCCTCTGTCGGGCTTCTGCAAAATGAACTTTTTTTTTTCTAAAGTGCTACATTTTATTTCACTAATAGGGACTCAGCTGGGTGGAGGAAGACGGCTGATTCTGGGAGGATTTTCTGCAGCATTTCCCTAGAGGGGTGGGGCTGGTCTTAGAGGAGGCATTTGGAAAGGATCCAAGGGGCTCCTGTGTGGAAAGTTAATGCTTTGCCTTACCGAGGCCACTGGCTCCCTAACCTGGGCAAATCCCCTTGAGAAACTTTTTTTCTTTTTTTTTTTTTTTTTTTTTTTTGCGGTATGCAGGCCTCTCACTGCTGTGGCCTCTCCCGTTGCGGAGCACAGGCTCCGGACGCACAGGCTCAGTGGCCATGGCTCACGGGCCCAGCCGCCCCGCGGCACGTGGGATCTTCCCGGACCGGGGCACGAACCCGCGTCCCCTGCATCGGCAGGCGGACTCTCAACCACTGCGCCACCAGGGAAGCCCGAGGAACTCTTTACATAAACACATTCCTTAGTCCAGCCTGACCAACTCAATTAGAACCTCAGGAAAGGGCGCCCAGGAATCTGATTTTCAGCAATCTCACCAGGCATCTCTGGGACAGCCTATTCAAAGACTCTTTCTTCAGGAATCACTGCCTTAAGGCATTCCATCCATGCTCTGGAAGAAATATCCGGGATTTTCAACAGTTACTCAAGAAAGAAATTTGCTTGGCAAGGCCCAAGAGAATGGGTGTGAGGGCTTGCTGACTGGAAAAAAAAAAAGTTCTAAAATCGTCCTTTGTTTTCACTGTGATATTTATTTGTAATAGCAAATCACATAAAAGCTTCGCCTAAGACTGGTGTCTTTAGCAGAAGAATTTTGGATCCAACGTGGCTGAAAAACTTCACAGCCTGAGATAGCGCTGCAGTTCAGCTTGTGAATCGATCTTATCAGTTTTAGCAGGGCGGCACCTCTCTGAACCTGAGTTATTTCCTGGTTAATCTCTGGATAAACCTAAACTCTGGTGCTATGTGCTCTCCCTGGAGGGACGGTGTGGTCCCCACATTAGTTAAGGAGAACATACAGCATCCCCACCAGAGCCATAGATTCCCCAGTGACGCTCCCCTTCACACCCTCTCCAAATCCCAGGGTGTGCATTTCCCAGGGAATAGAAGAGTGTCTACGTCTCGGGGAGACCAACACAGGAAACAATTCTCTTCTCTTCCCTCCAGCAGGGAAACAAGACATCAAAACCCACAAAGAGCCAACTTTCAGGTGCACTCCTAAATGGATTTCTCAGCTTTTCTAACGCACAGCCCTTTTTTTTTTTTTCCTCACCATGCCACGTGGCTTGTGGGATCTCAGTTCCCCGACCAGGGATCCAGGGATTCAACCCGGGCCACAGAAGTGGAAGTGCAGAATCCTAACCACTGGACCACCAGGGAACTCCCAAGCTCACTCTTCTTTTAAAAACCTTAGAAGACACAGTGAACAATTTGGGCAGCGAGTGGGAAGATCTAGTTTCAGCCTTTCATCTCCTCTGAGTCTGTTCCCTCCTCTCTAAATGGGAACGGGTGGTCCTGCCCACTTCACAGAAGGGGTCTGGAAGATCAGAAGGCTTGAGCAAGTCAAAGCAAAAGGGGCAGGAGCCTGCGAGCATCTCTGCCTGTAGCGGGGCTTCACAGGGTCAGCCCACCACCCCTGCTCTGATTTTGCTCTTCCCCGTACCTTGTCGGATATCACTAGAGCTGTTTGCAGCCTTTGACCCCTGGAGACATGAGAAATTTCACCAGCCCAGCTCATCAGCAAAAGACAGTTGAGCCCACGCCTCCTTCCCCAGTCTAGCTTTTTGTTTTACAGATTTGGGTATGTGGCTGCGGCTTCCAACCTTCTGTCTCAGGGAATAAAGCACAGATTCAACCTTGGAGTGTTGTGGGCAAATGCTTCAGGATTCCAGGCAGCGGCACCTTCCCAGGGAGTCCCTAGCCCAGTGCCACCTCTGCTCAGGTCTGCACTATGTGACCCCCCCCATGTCTCAGAGTCCCTGACCCTGCCTGCTGGTCTGGTCCCTGATGGCCATGGGCTACAACCACTGGTCCCTGCACTGCAGCCAGCTCTGCCTGCGCCCAACCAGAAATGTCTCTTTCTGCCACACGCGGGATGCAGTGGGGAAAGGTCCTTCAGGCAAGCATCCGCCCTTCCATTGACCTTTCTCTACTTCTTTTCCAAAAGACTCAGCTCTTGGCCTTCAAAACTGGCTTCTTTGGGGTCCACAGTGTTTTCTGCCTCATGCCCAGTTTCCAGGAGCTGCCACGGCACTCTTCACCTGTCCAAGGTTGGGTCCCAAATGCCTCCTGGGTCCGGAGGCTCTCCCCTTGCCTCAGCATGCATTGCCAGCTTCTGTGGAATTCCCGCAAGTAGAAGATCAGCCCGTTCCTTCATTTGCATCTCCCTTTTTAAAATTTAACAAACGCTTACGGAACAGCCTCTGTGCCAGAGATTGATGATGATTTCTCTGCTGTGTTGCACACCTGGTGTTGACTGTGCTCATTCAACTGAGAACCTACAATGTGTCAGACACCAAGGATATAATGATGGACAAGACGGTTGGAGCTCCTGCTTCACCTTCTATTCAGGAAAGGAGGCAGTAAAAATAGAAACAAAAAGAATCCATAAAATGATTGCAAGATTTAAAAGGGCTGTGAAAGAGACAAAATGATAGAGGTAGAAAGTTATCAGGTGGGAGGAATACCTACTGTAGATATGGTAGTCAGGGAAACCGCTTTGAAAAGGTGACATGACAGCTGAGACCCAGTGATGAGAAGGAGCCAGCCAGACTGGGGTGGACACATTCAAGGCAGAGGGAACAGCACATGCCAAGGGCCTGCAGTAGGAAAGACCTTGGCCGATTCATGGAACTGAAAAATGACCAACCTGGTTAAATGTTAACAAGAAGGTGAACTGCTGAAATATGGTGAAAGATGAAGATAAACATTGCATACGGAGATGTGTTATGCAGAATCTTGTAGGCACAGGAGAGCATTTGAGTTTATTCCACTAATAAAATGTGGTTAGTCCTGGGCCTTCTAGGATGCTTCTTCTTTTTTTTTTTTAATCTTCGTTAGATTTAATTGCTTTACCATGTTGTGTTAGTTTCTGCTGTACAACAAAGTGAATCAGCTATATGCATACTTATATCCCCTCCCTCGTGGGCCTCCCTCCCCCTCCCATCCCGCCCCTCTAGGTCATCACAAAACATTGAGCTGAGCTCCCTATGCTCTACAGCAGGTTCCCACTAGCTATCTATTTTACACATGGTAGTGTATATATGTCAATGCTACTCTCTCAATTCATCCCACCATCTCCTTCCCGCCCTGTGTCCACAAGTCTGTTCTCTATGTCTGTGTCTCTACTCCATCGACAGAAGAATGGATAAAGAAGATGTGGTACGTATATACGGTGGAATATTACTCAGCCATAAAAAGGAACGAAATTGAGTCATTTCTAGTATCATTCTTGAAAATGGACCTTTGGCGGTTTCTCCTGGCATTCCAGAGTTTCTGTTGTAGTAGGATGCATTCCTGCACTCATATTTTGAGAGCTACTGTATGCCAGACACTCAGGAATCACCTTAGGTTCCTACCCCGAGCACTACCAAACACACCAATCCACACACATATATGCTTTTTTTTCTTTGTTGTTCTGAAATAGAATCATATTTCATACAGTATAACTTACATTATCTCACTTAGCAATATATCGTGGACATCTCTACCAGAGAGTAGACAGGATTTGTTCTTAATGCAACCTTTTTTTTTTCCTTTTTGTTCAGCCTTCAGTAGTGCACATGCCTCAGGCATACTTTGCCATCAGCCTCAGCCTCTCCCTCCCCCAAATAGACATGGGGAGAAACCTGGACGTGAGGTGATAAGTGTACCTTTAGAAAGGTATAGTGTAGACCTGTTCACTAAACTTTTTTTTCCTCGGGGTAACAAGCACACACCTTAGTAGATCAGTGGTCTCTGTGAGGTCATTTCACTCCTGGGTTTATTTTCACACACCTTCCTCAAAGCAATTTCCTTCATGCCATAAAATGTGATGGTGTGATGGGAGGAGAGGGAGGGGGAGGGAGGAGAAGATTTAAGATGGGAAGGATTCCCAGCCACACACTCAGTGAATCTTCTGAGGAGGCTGTACACATGGTAGAAAGAGCACAGGTTTGGGGATCCAGCCTTACCTGGATTCAAATTCTGGTTACTTTGCTGGCTGACCTCAGGGAGGTATCTGAAACTCACTGTCTGTTTCCTCATTTATAAAAAGAGGATAGTAACACACAGTGCAATATGATTCAGCCTTAAAAAGACAGGGTCCTCATCCACCAGAGGGCAGACAGCAGAAGCAAGAAGAACTAAAATCCTGCAGCCTGTGGAACAAAAAACACATTCACAGAAAGATAGACAAGATGAAAGGGCAGAGGGCTATGTACCAGCTGAAGGAACAAGATAAAACCCCAGAAAAACAAGTAAATGAAGTGGAGATAGGCAACCTTCCAGAAAAAGAAATCAGAATAATGATAGTGAAGATGATCCAGGGCCTCAGAATGGAGGCAAAGAATGGAGGCAAAGATTGAGAAGATGCAAGAAATGTTTAACAAAGACCTAGAAGAATTAAAGAACAAACAAACAGATGAACAATACAATCACTGAAATGAAAAATACACTAGAAGGAATCAATAGCAGAATAACTGAGGCAGAAGAATGGATAAGTGACCTGGAAGACAGAATGATGGAATTCACTGTCACGGAACAGAATAAAGAAAAAAGAATGAAAAGAAATGAAGACAGCCTAAGAGACATCTGGGACAACATTAAACGCAACAACATTCGCATCATAGGGGTCCCAGAAGGAGAAGAGAGAGAGAAAGGACCAGAGAAAATATTTGAAGAGATTATAGTCAAAAACTTCCCTAACATGGGAAAGGAAATAGCCACCCAAGTCCAGGAAGCACAGAGAGTCCCATACAGGATAAACCCAAGGAGAAATGTGCCGAGACACATAGTAATGAAATTGGCAAAAATTAAAGACAAAGAAAAATTATTGAAAGAAACAAGGGAAAAATGACAAATAACATACCAGGGAACTCCCAAAAGGTTAACAGCTGATTTCTCAGCAGAAACTCTACAAGCCAGGAGGGAGTGGCATGATATACTTAAAGTGATGAAAGGGAAGAAGGTACAACCAAGATTACTCTACCCGGCAAGGATCTCATTCAGATTTGATGGAGAAATCAAAAGCTTTACAGACAAGCAAAAGTTAAGAGAATTCAGCACAACCAAACCAGCTTTACAACAAATGCTAAAGGAAATTCTCTAAGTGGGAAACACAAGAGAAGAAAAGGACCTACAAAAACAAACCCAAAACAACTAAGAAAATGGTCATAGGAACATACATATCGATAATTACCTTAAACGTGAACGGATTAAATGCTCCACCCAAAAGACACAGGCTTGCTGAATGGATACAAAAACAAGACCCAAGAGACCCACTTCAGACCTAGGGACACATACAGACTGAAAGTGAGGGGATGGAAAAAGATATTCCATGCAAATGGAAATCAAACGAAAGCTGGAGTAGCTATAGTTATGTCAGATAAAATAGACTTTAAAATAAAGAATGTTACAAGAGACAAGGAAGGACACTACATAATGATCAAGGGATCAAGCCAAGAAGAATATATAACAGTTATAAATATATATGCACCCAACACAGGAGCACATCAATACATAAAGCAACTGCTAACAGCTATAAAAGAGGAAATCGACAGTAACACAATAATAGTGGGGGACTTTAACACCTCACTTACACCAATGGACAGATCATCCAAAATGAAAATAAGTAAGGAAACAGAAGCTTTAAGTGACACAATAGACCAGATAGATTTAGTTGATATTTATAGGACATTCCATCCAAAAACAGCAGATTACACTTTCTTCTCAAGTGCGCATGGAACATTCTCCAGGATAGATCACATCTTGGGTCAAAAATCAAGCCACAATAAATTTAAGAAAATTGGCTTCATATCAAGCATCTTTTCTGACCACATGTTATGAGATTAGAAATGAATTACAGGGAAAAAAACGTAAAAAACACAAACACATGGAGGCTAAACAATACGTTACTAAATAACCAAGAGATCACTGAAGAAATCAAAGAGGAAATCAAAAAATACCTAGAGACAAATGACAATGAAAACACGATGATCCAAAACCTATGGGATGCAGCAAAAGCAGTTCTAAGAGGGAAGTTTATAGCTATACAAGCCTACCTCAAGAAACAAGAAAAATCTCAAATAAACAATCTAACCTGACACCTAAACGAACTAGAGAAAGAAGAACAAACAAAACACAAAGTTAACAGACTGGGAGAAATCATAAAGATCAGAGTAGATATAAATGAAATATAAACAAAGAAAACAATAGCAAAGATCAATAAAACTAAAAGCTAGTTCTTTAAGAAGATAAACAAAATTGATAAACCATTAGCCAGACTCATCAAGAAAAAGAGGGAGAGGACTCAAATCAATAAAATTAGAAATGAAAAAGGAGAAGTTACAACGGACACCGCAGAAATACAAAGCATCCTAAGAGACTACTACAAGCAACTCTATGCCAATAAAATGGACAACCTGGAAGAAATGGATAAATTCTTAGAAAGGAATAACCTTCCAAGACTGAACCAGGAAGAAATAGAAAATATGAACAGACCAAACACAAGTAATGAACTTGAAACTGTGATTAAAAATCTTCCAACAAACAAAAGTCCAGGACCAGATGGCTTCACAGGTGAATTCTATCAAACATTTAGAGAAGAGCTAACACCCATCGTTCTCAAACTCTTCCAAAAAATTGTGGAGGAAGGAACACTCCCAACCTCATTCTATGAGGCCACCATCACCCTGATACCAAAACCAGACAAAGATAGTACAGAAAAAGAAAATTACAGACCAATATCACTGATGAATATAGATGCAAAAATCCTCAACAACATACTAGCAAACAGAATCCAACAACACATTAAAAGGATCATACACCATGATCAAGTGGGATTTATCCCAGGGATGCAAGGATTCTTCAATATACGCAAATCAAGCAATGTGATACACCATATTAACAAACTGAAGAATAAAAACCATATGATGATCTCAATAGATGCAGAAAAATCTTTTGACAAAACTCAAAACCCATTTATGATAAAAAAAAAAACTCTCCAGAAAGTGGGCATAGAGGGAACCTACCTCAACATAATAAAGGCCACATATGACAAACCCACAGCAAACATCATTCTCAATGGTGAAAAACTGAAAGCATTTCCTCTAATATCAGGAACAAGACAAGGATGTTCACTCTCACCACTATTATTCAACATAGTTTTGGAAGTCCTAGCCTCGGCAATCAGAGAAGAAAAAGAAATAAAAGGAATATAAATTGGAAAAGAAGAAGTAAGACTGTCACTGTTTGCAGATGACATGATACTATACATAGAGAATCCTAAAGATGCCACCAGAAAACTACTAGAGCTAATCAATGCATTTGGTAAAGTTGCAGGATACAAAATTAATGCACAGAAATCTCTTGCATTCCTACACACTAATGATGAAAAATCTGATAGAGAAATTATGGAAACCCTCCCATTTACCACTGCAACAAAAAGAATAAAATACCTAGGAATAAACCTACCTAGGGATACAAAAGACCTGTATGCAGAAAACTGTAAGACACTGATGAAAGAAATTAAAGATGATACCAACAGATGGAGAGATATACCATGTTCTTGGATTGGAAGAATCAATATTGTGAAAATGACTATACTACCCAAAGCAGTCTACAGATTCAATGCAATTCCTATCAAATTACCAATGGCATTTTTTACAGAACTAGAAAAAACATCTTATAATCAGTATGGAGACACAAAAGACCCCAGAGAGCCAAAGCAGTCTTGAGAGAAAAAAACGGAGCTAGAGAAATCAGACTCCCTGACTTCAGACTGCACTACAAAGCTACAGTAATCAAGACAATATGGTACTGGCACAAAAACAGAAACATAGATCAATGGAACAAGATAGAAAGTCCAGAGATAAACCCACACTCCTATGGTCAACTAATCTATGACAAAGGAGGCAAGGATATACAATGGAGAAAAGACAGCCTCTTCAATAAGTGGTGCTGGGAAAACTGGAGAGCTACATGTAAAAGAATGAAATTAGAACACTCCCTAACACCATACACAAAAATAAACTCAAAATGGATTAGAGACCTACATGTAAGACCGGACACTATAAAACTCTTAGAGGAAAACATAGGAAGAACACTCTTTGACATAAATCACAGCAAGATCTTTTTTGATCCACCTCTTAGAGTAATGGAAATAAAAACAATAATAAACAAATGGGACCTAATGAATCTTAAAAGCTTTTGCACAGCAAAGAAAACCATAAACAAGCCAAAAAGACGACCCTCAGAATGGGAGAAAATATTTGCAAATGAATCAACAGACAAAGGATTGATCTCCAAAATATAAAAACAGCTCATGTAGCTCAATATTAAAAAAACAAACAACCCAATCCAAAAATGGGCAGAAGACCTAAATAGACATTTCTCCAGAGAAGACATACAGATGGCCAAGAAGCACATGAAAAGCTGCTAAACATCACTAGTTATTAGAGAAATGCAAATCAAAACTACAGTGAGGTATCACCTCACACCAATTAGAATGGGCATCATCAGAAAATCTACCAACAACAAATGCTGGAGAGGGTGTGGAGAAAAGGGAACCCTCTTGCACTGTTGGTGGGAATGTAAATTGATACAGCCACTATGGAGAACAGTATGGAGGTTCCTTAAAAAACTAAAAATAGAATTACCATATGATCCAGCAATCCCACTACTGGGCACATACCCAGAGAAAACCATAATTTAAAAAGACACATGCGCTCCAATGTTCATTGCAGAACTATTTACAATAGCCAGGTCATGGAAGCAACCTAAATGCCCGTCCACAAACGAATGGATAAAGAAGGTGTGGTACATATATACAATGGAATATTACTCAGCCATAAAAAGGAACAAAATTCGGTCATTTGTAGAGATGTGGATGGATCTAGAGACTGTCACAGAGAGTGAAGTAAGTCAGAAAGAGAAAAACAAATATCGTACATTAACGCATATATGTGGAACCTAGAAAAATGGTACAGATGAACCGTTTGCAAGGCAGAAATTGAGATACAGATGTAGAGAAACGTATGGACACCAAGCGGGGAAAGTAGCAGGGGTTGGGGTGGTGGTGTGATGAATTGGGAGATTGGGATTGACACGTGTACACTGATGTGTATAAAATGGATGACTAATAAGAAACTGCTGTATAAAAAAATAAATAAAATTCAAAAAAGAGAGAGAGAGAGGGAAATTCTGTCACATCTACAACATGGATGAACCCTGATGACATTACATTCAGTGAAATAAGCCAGACACACAAGGACAGATACTGTATGATTCTATTCACATGAGGTCCCTAGAGGGTCAGACTCAGAGACAGAAGTAGAATGGTGGTTTTCAGGGGCTGTGGCGAGGAGCGGGGTGGGAAGTGAGTGCTCAAGGGGTACGTATAGAATTTCAGCTTGGGAAGATGGAAAGAGTTCTGGAGATGAATGGTGGTGATGGTTGTAGAACAGTGTGAATACATTGAATGCCACTGAGATGTACACTTAAAATGATTAACATGGTAAGTGTTATGTCATGTGTTTTTATCACAATTTTAAAAATAATGAAGAAAGGGGATAGCACTGTCTACCTCATAGAGTTGGTAGGAAGAGAAGAATAAAAGCACATAAAACACTTAGTGCAGTGTGATTCTTCCCCCACACACGCTCACGCACACTCACACACTCCTGCCCATGCTCATCTGTGCCCTCAGCCTCTTGCCAGGTTTCCTTGTAGCAAAGGCACCAACAGTAAGAACAAGTCACATTCAACGACTTCTGTCCCAAGGAGTCCCTTCAGTCTACATTCTGGACGATTCTCCCATCTCCTATATTTCCTCCCATGAAATCTCATTCCAAAGCATTTTAAGACACTCTTAGAATAATGGTTCTTAACTTGGGAACATCTGCTCTTCAGTTTCTGGAAACAGTTTATTGCTCTAGCCAGACCCAGGGTTTTGAGAGTCCAAATGGACAAAACATTCAGGTATGCAACCAATATCTACAGGAGCCTCTCTGCAGGTGAGATCAGAAGATCCCTTGCTTTTTCCCTACCCTAAGCAAGCGGTGGGTTCCTAAATTGTTCACGGAGTGTGAAAAAGCATTGCCTCGTACCCAGGTCAATTGCTGAATGCCCTTTGGAACCACCCTGATTCCTTCGCAGCCCTACCCCACTCTTCTCTTCCTGCATGAATGTAGCCTTTCATGTAGTGATTTGACTTGCTTTCCTCTTCTTTCCTCATTTGCCAAACTTCTGCAATCTAAATCAATAATTAACACACCTCTCCTTCGATGACAAAGTACACTTAAATGGCTGTACTGGCATATGCTCATACGTAAGTTTAGACTTAGGAGGAAAATCAGTAGTTTTCCAAGTAAGAGACAGATAAAAGTGAGTTCTTTTTAAAGGTGCATTCTTTTTAAAGATCCATTACTTGCATAATCCTAAAAGTTAGACATGGTTGGGGGCTGTTGAGTCTGAGCTCTGCATAATAACACATAAGAATGCCTTCTATTTCTACCATACATACCTTAGATTTTGTAGAGTGTTTGCAGATACGTTAACACATTTAATTGTTAAAATAAATGAAAGAAGTATGAGTCTCCCCTCTTTCGTGAGGAAAAGCAGCCTCAGAGAGTTTGAGGTGTGTTCAAAGCCACTCAGCTAGTACAGGTCAGAGGTGAGTCTCCGAAACAACCGTCTTTTGGCTTCAAGTCTTTTCTGCTATTTTCTCCTCGTCCTTGGGAAAGGGAAAGCTGGATCAGGCAAGAGCTATCTAAGGACTCAGAAAACTCAGGGTGTGCTTCCTGGATCCGGCATAGAATTAGACTTGAACTATAGCAAAAAGAACCCAATCTTCCCCAAAGGCATGAACAGGAGGAATACAGGTAACAGGACACGTGAACCTTCCAGAGCCTCACAAAGGCAACCAAGACTCCTTGAGACCAACAACCAGACAGTGTGCAGCTGCGGTGGGCTCAGTCCTGATGGAAGGCTGTGGAGCTAACGGAAAGGCTGTGTCCCCAAGTTCAGCATCAGAGGATCGTCCCAAAGTCCTCCGGGAAAGCACCAAAGGTAGGGCTGCCTTGTTTCATCAACCTGGAGTTTTACCTTCCTCAGCATCTTTGAAGTAAAAAGGTCAAAGAAATCAGAGATCCTACACAACAGTAGAGAGCAATGGAAAGGTTACAGAGAGATGAGAAACCCTAATCTGTTCGAACTCCAAAACATAAAATTTCACTACAGTCTCTCAGCTTCCACAGAAGGGAGTGTGGTCCTCCTCTCTGGGGCTGCTGTTGTGGCTGCCACGTGGGGTCAGTCTTGAAAGAGAGTATCTGTTCTTGCATCATCTCACCTCACTGCTAGGATCTGTGGTCACCAGTATCTGGTCATATACTGTCACCAAAACCAGGGCAGGACCTGACCCTGGCCATCGAGAAAACGCTGCTAGCATGGCGGCTCCCCAGTTTGGGGGGAAGAGAACGAACTCTTTCTCTTTCTCTCTCTTTCTCTCTCCCCCTCTCTCTCTCCTCTCCATGCCTTGCTGACTTAGGCTCACAGTGTCAGAGTTCCGTTACTACACACAGACACAAACACACACACTTTCCCCAAGACCTGCTTCCCTGTCCCCCCATCTCCAGGTCCCCAGGCTTTCAGGAGCTGAGAACTTCTCTCTTAATATTTAGTGCTAACCACTTATTGCCCCAGGATAAGTCACATTTCTCTTAGGAACAACTTCACATTCTAATAGCTTTCATCCTGCTTTCCTTTCCTGAACAATTCAGTTGAGAACCATATGGTACCTGGCCTTTTCCTGGAATGATGGAGTGGGAGGTTAGACGAAACCCTCCAGTGTCTCCAGGTAAGCGGAAAGGCATCTAAAGATGATGATTCAGTTTTCTTTCTTTTTTTCAAGTTCTAAAACTCACACCTTCTGTAATTTGGCTTGAATATATCAACCTAAATCTCATTTTTAGTTGAAGTCTCCTGGAACTTCAGGAGAAGTTCCAGGAGAAGTCTGTCCCGTGAAACCATAGGAGAGAGGAGAGTCCTAGTTGGGCTCCCCAGAAACAGACCCTGAGATGAGGATTCACTACAGATGACTTTTTGAGAAAGGGCTTCTAGGGGAGGGCAGTAAGGGAATGGGGAGCAGGAAGTGAAGGGAAGAGGCCAAGCCAGAAGGCAGATGTGAGCAGAGTCCTGCGGGAGCTCAGGAGTAAGGCTCCTTTGGCAAGAAGAGGGAGCTGAGGCTTTCATACCTCTGTACCCACCGGTCCCTGAATAAGGGGTGTAAATTCCCCCAGCACTTCCTGCTTTCAGACTGTGCAGGCCAGGAAGCACCCCGGAACCAATAGGCACACCAAAGAAAGTAGAGGTGCTCTGAGCAAAGGCTTAACATCATCTGCTACAAGGAGCAAAGGTTCTGGTTAGACAGACTCAGTACGCTATACACAAAATGGCCCTGCACCCCTGATTCCTTGTCTGTAAAATGGGCAATGTAATCATACCTGTTTTACTGGGTTATCGTAAGGATGAAATAGACAATTCAGGAAGAGCACATACGGAGCACTGAGAAGTATCAGCTATTACAATTATTTATGAGCAAGTATAACAGTAATTTCACCTGAGCACGTGGCTCTGGTTATGTTTTGCCCAAAAAAAAAAAAACATGACCACACGTGTAACCAAAACTCTCAGCTCTCTCTGCCATCTCTCAGCAGTTTGGTAACGCATTCTGAGTTACCTGGAAATTATAGGTCTCCATAAGGCAAGAGGAATGTGGACAATGTCTATGAGGAATTTTAAAAGCACCTTAAAAAGCAGAAACTCACTTGTTTGGATTGTCCACAAAGCATCTCTTTAGCTAAAACTCAACCTCGGGTCTGTACGATGTTTTCTGCCCTATTCATCTCTCAAACACCATTACGAGGACACACATACAAACACAGGTTTAATGCAGTTGGTGTGGAGCATCAACCTACTACTAGGCTAACCCACAGTGAGCTAGGTTAGGAGCCATGTGGGAGCTAATTTTATGACATCCGAGTCGCACAAAATGGGATTTTTCTCTGGAGAAGACTTTTCAGAATTAGAGAGAATTAGTCATATTTCCAATGGGGATTTTAACAGTTGTGAAATTATGAAGAAGACCTGACTCAACAATTCCAATATTGCAATATGTCACCTAGCTGTCTTGTTACTTAAAATTACATGATTAAAAGACAGTGACTTTAAAAAGAACCCAACTGAGGTTGGAAAGATAAGGGAGATATATGGAAAAGCAAGGGAAAAGTATAAAATCACTGTACATTTATAGAGATAAGTTTAACAACTCTGGGCTCATTTAAAACATTTCTTTCTTAAATAGCACATTGAATAAGAATATTTATCCTCTCAGTGAGTTATATGTTAGAAATGCACTCATTAAATAATGTTTTTTTTTAAAGCTACAGTACTGAATCTGAGCTGGATTTAGTATGTTGCTAAATATTCAAATGGTTCACCCTTTTGACTCCCTTTAGAGGGTTACAGAAAATGAGTAGACTTTTACTGAACAAAGACGAGTAAACCAATTTACGACCACCGTTGTGCTGTATTTTTCTAGCCTCTTCATTTTTTTACCTCTCATTAACTACCCTAAATGAGCTTCAGATAATGATTAGGTCCTGTCCTTAATATAGGAAAATTAGGCCATTAGTGAGCTTGTGACTCTTGAGATGTTTTCCAGGAGTGGTGAAGCGTCTGAACTTTTTCAAGCACACTCTCTAGGTTTCCCTGGTCCTCAGAACACACATTTGCAAGATGGCTGGCCAAGGTTAGGGGGAAGTGAAAAGACTCTGAACGAGATGGTTCTAATGAGCTTGGTCTCATCAACATGGCATGGTAATTAGGTAACCTAGCCAAGCACGTGCAACACTGGGCAAGTTTGAAGAGATATAAATAGCTCCACGAAATGTTAACTACAAAGCTAGACGTGGTATTATCCCTTGAAGAACTAAACAAATCACTGAATAGCATAGGCACTAGAGCTTATACTCAGAGATGGTAAAGAGAGTGAGAGTTCTGGCGAAGGAATTATTGCCACCTACAACCAATGAACAATTCCAAAATACATACATGGCTTCTTGTGTGCTTTGCTCCTATCGTGATAATTGAAGTCAAGTCTGCTGAGAGATCCCAGGCTTATTCCGGACAGTTAGGAAGGAGTATCTAATTCAACCCAAGAAGTTTGTTCCAACATGTTGATTTCCGAAACTACTCATTCTTCATACATTTTCAACAGAGTTTTTTCTTTGCCGCTTCTTTCAAAGAGTTCGTTTCAATAAAACAGTTCTCCCCAAATTGATCTATAAATTAAGTGCGGTTCCAATCAAAATTCCAGTAGGATTTCGGATGACCTTGACAAATTCATTTGAAAAGTTATCTGAAATAACAAAGCAAGAAAACTTTCCCAACCAAATATTATTATTATACCTCAAAGATGAAGTAGTTAGAAAGAAAAAGGTGATATTGGCATCAGAAAAGACAAAGAGGGAGGGTGGGAGGGAGGGAGATGCAAGAGGGAAGAGATATGGGAACATATGTATATGTATAACTGATTCACGTTGTTATAAAGCAGACACTAACACACCATTGTAAAGCAATTATACCCCAATGAAGATGTTAAAAAAAAAAAAAGAAAAAGAAAAGACAAAGAGATCAATGAAATAGAATAGGAAGCTCAAACAAACCCAGATAAGTGTGGGAATTCATTCTACGTTAGAGATAGCATTATAAGTCTGTAGGGAAGGATGGAATTTTTAGTAGCTGATGTTAAGAAAACTCACTCGCAGCATGAAGAAATATGTCTACCTAATGAAATACAAAAATACAAATCTAAATTGATTGAAAACCTAGATATGAAAATTAAAACAGTAAAATGATATTTTAAAAAATATTGTGACATTGGGACACGTGGGAGGAGTTCTAACACACCAAAGACATAAGGTGAAAAAGATGGTGAAGACAAGAAAACTGAAGATTTCTAATCAATGTAGAATACCACAAAGTATATTTGTAGTTGGAAGAATGGGAAAAGAGATATGCAACATCTAAAATGAATTGGGGGTAATATCAATAGCATAGAAGGAACTCCTACAAATTAACAAGAAAAATATAGGAAACAATTCTAAACTGTCCAATGGATATAAATAGGTAATTCAGAGGAGGAAACTTAAACAACTAATAAGAATATTAAGAAATACTCAACTTCATTCACCAAAAACCAGAGATATATACATCAAAACAAATTTATGCCCATTCTGTTGGCAAAAATGTGGACATTGGTAAATACCAAGTGTTAGTGATGATGTTGGCATATAAGAAACTCGTGCATTACTGGTGTGAGAGAATGTTGATTATAGTATGTTAGATTATTGTTCAGATATATTCACTGCCTCTCCACCACTTCCATAGGAGAGATATATTTCTTCTCCCCATTGGACTTGGTCGTGTGACTCAGTGTGGTCTCACAGTGGGCTTCCTGTGCACTTCCCTGCTCCTGGACTTTAATCTTGGCCGTAGGACTTAGTATGGTACCACACAATAGTATGGTAACAAAAGTGACTTGGGCAGAGGCTTGAAATGTGCTTGCTTGGCTAGACCTGATCCCTGTGCTTCTGGCATTGCCATGAGAACATGCCCTAGCTATTCCCACCAGTTAGGAGAATGAGAGACAGATGAAACAGACCTAAGCCCAGCCTGAGACCTATAGCCATCCTAGCTGAACTCCCAGCTGACCCACAGATGTATGACTGATAATAAATTAGTGTTATTTTAAGCCACTGAGTTTTGGGACTGTTTGTTTCACAGCATTATTTGGCAACACCTGACTGATATACCGATGAAGCATTTTGTCAGTATTTAGTGAATGTAAGTAGCATACAATAGGTCCTCTGTATCCATGGGTTCTGAAGCCATGGATTCAACCAACTGCAGAAGGAAAATATTTGAAAAAAAATTCCAGAAAATTTCAAAAATCAAAACTTGAATTTGTTACACACCGGCAATTATGTACATTCTAGTCAATTATTTACAAAGCATTTATATTGTATCAGGTATTATAAGTAACCTAGAGAGGATTTAAAGTATGTGAGAAGATGTGCGTAGGTTATATGCAAATACTATGCCATTTTATTATATGAGGGACTGGAGCATAGCAGATTGTGGTACTTGCAGGGGATCCTGGACCCAATCTCCGCTGGATTCAGAAGGACATCTACATACTCTGTGAAGGAGAAACTGCCACAGCCTCCTCCACTCTTTCCTTGTTGGTAGAGGCTCCCTCTTGTATTAGCCAGGGTACGCCCGAGAAACAGAATCCATAGGATATATACAGAGAAAGAGAGAGAAAGAGATTATAATGCCTCATGTGACCGTGGAAGCTGAGAAATCCCATGATCTGCTGTCTTCAAGCTGGATACCCAGGGGACGCAGTGGTGCAGTTCCAGTCTGAGTCCGAAGGCCTGAGAATGGGATTGCTGACTGTGTTTTTTCCGGCCTGGATGCAGGAGAAACCATTGTCCCCACTCAAAAACAGGCAGAGAGAGCAACTGCTCCCTTATCCAGCCTTTTGTTCTAGTTAGGATTCCAAAGGGTGGGATGAGGCCCACACACATTGGAGAAGCTTTACTCAGTCTACCGATCAAATGTTAACCTTGTCCAGAAACACGCTCACAGACATACCCAGCATAATGTTTAACCCAATATCTGAGCGCCCCTGTGGCCAAGGCAAGTTAACACATAAAATTAACCGTCACGCCTCCCACTTTGGGGGCCAGAAATTCCAGACACTGGCTTTCCGGTCTCTATTGCAACATATATAAATGCTAGTCCATGGAACCCATGGGATCATCTACTAGAAGACCTGTGATAGGGCTTCCCTGGTGGCACAGTGGTTGAGGGTCCGCCTGTCGATGCAGGGGACACAGGTTCATGTCCCGGTCTGGGAGGATTCCACATGCCGCGGAGCGGCTGGGCCCGTGAGCCATGGCCGCTGAGCCTGCGCGTCCGGAGCCTGTGCTCCGCAACGGGAGAGGCCACAACAGTGAGAGGCCCGCGTACCGAAAAAAAAAAAAAAAAAAAAAAAGACCTGTGATAGAAGTTTTCCTCTATAATAAAAGATGCATGGGATGGTACAGACTTTTTCTTTTCCACAGCTGTGATCATGTCTGCAGGTGATGCCCAGAGCTGCTGTAACCACCTGTGACATTGGGGAAAATAACACTGATGAATGGAGGATGGTAGAGCAGAGAAACGGACCATGCCTGGGTCCTTGATTACATTACTGGGCTGCCAGTGCATCCTCTGGAACTCCTGTTATACGACACAATTTAGGTTCTTACTTGTTAAGCCATTTTAAAGTAGGAATGCTAAAAGCATCCCTGATTATCCATGAATTGACCCACTAACCTCAACTCCTATTGAATAGGCATGTGCATAACAGGACAGGTGTGGTGATGCTCACGACAATATTGTTTTGTGGTAGCGAGTTCTTGGAGGCCTCCTAGGTGTCCACCACTAGGAAATATGTGAGTAAAATGCCTACAATAAAATATTTTGGAATAATCAGAATTTGTCAACTGTATTCACATAATAAATTTGAATAGATCTCAAAAACGTAGAGTGAAGAAATAAAAGTAGAAACTGGAATGAGATCTATAACAATGCCGTTCATGTAGACATGCAGACACATCAAAGAATTATCAATATTCTAATAGCTCACATATAATCAAGGGAAAATGCTGACAGCATCACTGCACACGCTTACATGGGGGTGATCTACTTTCGAGCTTATTCACGTCGTTACCAGCAGGATGGATTCCCTGTGGGATGTTGGACTGAGGGTCTCAGTTCTTCATTGGCTGTTGGCCACCAGCCCTGCTCAGCTCCTTGCCACCTGGGGCTCTCTTTGGGCAGCTCACAGCACGGCAGCTTGATCCCCTCGGAGTGAGTGGGAGAGAGGGTTTCCACCGTCCCACTTTTGCCACATACTCTTTGCTAGGGACTAGTCACTAGGTCCAGCCCACATTCCAGGCAAGGGTGTTACACAAGGGCATGAGGACCAGAAGGTGAGTGGGGACCACTGGGGCCATCTTAGTGGTCATCGTCGATACCATGACCAGGGATGCTCACTCACCACCAGGTGAAGGGTATGATGAATTCAACCTTGTGTAGCTGAGATCCAAAACACGAAAGTAAAACCAAGTGGCAAAAAGTACCCATGTGGCTTTGACTTTTATATATTTGTAGGTCAAGTGGTGGCTAACTGACAGTAAATAATGCTGACAGAATGAGTAGTTATTTAGGCCAAACTTTTCTCTTTAATTATGTCAATATTAAGAAACAGAAAAAAATCATGGCTTTTTCACGTAGGATCAGTGTAAAGCAGCAGAAAGAAAAAAGGTGAATATTAATACAGCTTCTATTGAAAATAGCAGTTCCAGTCCAGATTTAAAGTAAAAAATACTATTCTATATGCTAAACTTCTTTGATGGAGATTTGAGTCATTTTATAATAGGAGAAAACTTTGAACATTTCCTCATTTAACAGGTGGATAATCAGAGGTCCAGATGGCCAGTGACTTAGCTCGGGCCGTGGCAGGCACCTCTGTCTGGTCAAGCAACTCTATCCAGCAGACTCTCCTGCCAGAGCAGTAATGTGACCGTTACAGTCTCCAAGTAGCTTCTGGTCTGACTCTAACCGGTCTAGACTTGGTACAACTTTCCTTCCTTTCCCAGGAAATTCTCACCAAAGAGTTAATCGCATTAAAATGTCGCGTATTTAACTTCCGTCTCTACTAACAAGCAAACTTTCAACAACAGTCTCCGTGTTCTTTCTTGGACAAGAGCAAGGCTTCTTTTATTTTGTTTCAACACTGTTTTCCTAAAGCTCTCTCATCCTTTTCAAGCTCCTCTTCACAGTGTCAGTCCATGAAAAATTAACACCCCTGTGCAGCAGGGAAGCTATCTCCTTTTAAAAGAATGTTCTGGCAAACCCAATGCCAAGACATGCATCTCCAAGCAGATCTGCCTTCGAAAGGTACAATGCGTTACGGAAGCTTCTCCCTGGAGAGTGTGGGTCTCCAGGGCTGTGGCAACGATGTTAGATTTCCTCTACCGTCCTTTATTTAGTTCTTTCATATGATAGCACATTTTGTATCTATGAACTTGCAAAATGAAGGTAAATCACTGTAACAGTGGAGAAGCCATTATACCTTTTTGAACTCCATAGCCAGTGAGGGAGAGCTGAGGTCTCAAAGTCCAAATTCTACCAACAAAATGGCATTTGCAGTTGCTAAATAAAACAGTTGAGTTTTATGGATAAGACGTTTTGTTCATACCAAAAAATTTAAAATATTAGCATCAGCTAGAAAACATTCAGTGGAACAAGCAGGTCCAAGAGCTCATCAATGTCATGACAGTTCTCGCCAAAGAACATGGTTACTGTAGCATTTAATGAAAATTAAAATTGTATTTCGTAAAAGCTAAAATTATTTTTTTAAAGTTTAGTTCAAAGTACCAGTGTGTTTTTATTCACAGTCACAAATAACCATTGGGATTAAGAATTTTTGCTGAGGAACTCTTCGGAGCTTTCGATGCATAAAGTCATAATTATATCATATTATGAAATCATTCCTATGTATGTAATATGGAAGAGTAACCCCACCAGACTTCACTTTGTGATTTTGGTCTTATGGCTAAATTTGATCACAATTCTCCATTCCTATGCCCACCCCTCTCCCCTCCCCCATCCTAGACTTTCTGACTTAGCTCATTCCAGATTTGTACCTGTTAGATATCAATCATCTCATAAAAATCACAAAACCATCAGGCGGCTCACCAGCTTTAAGATAGAAGAGGTGTGGTCCTGGGAGACTGACACTAGTTGACCACCAACAGAAAACCTCATCCAAGTGAATTTGTTTTTCAGTACTTCATGTGTCTCTCATCCTTCAATCCTAGAGCCCACTGAGCCCAGCAAGCTATCTGTCTCCTCCATTTGTCCTCCTTCTCTGAGACTCAACAGTCCAGATAGCTCTTAAAAATCTAAGTTTTCAGAATCAAGTTAGATACCCAATTTAGTAAACAGCCTTTAACTCTGCTTACAACCCCTATCTTCCCACCACCACCACCCATGGCTGAGAGTCCGTATGTCTCATCACCCAGCTCCAAAAACAGCACCTGAATTTACCAGTCAGTTCTTGGTTCTGACAGATGAGCTCATTCCCTAAAGTGTCCTCAAAGGTCATAATAGCCGCCAGACCTTACAGTGAATGGAATAAAACATGGCATTTGTAAACCACCTTCACACATAAACGTGCAATGTTACCTTCTCTCAAAATATTTCGCTGGTCCACCACCTTCCTCCTTAATCAAGTGAATGAGCATAGGACATTAATTTCCACAGGATGTATGCGTTTTGAAAGGCCTCTTTGATAAACCAGAAGAGCAATCAGAGAAACTCCAGAACGTCCTCTCTCCCCGTTTCCAGGGTTGTTCGCTGGCTGAACCAAATCTCTCAGAATCAGATCCAGCTACCTCTATCTGTCTTATGTGTGCCTCGATCATTCTGCATAGAAGGAATCCATTAACTGTTAGCGCTACAGATGACGCAAAACGTAAGAAGAATGCTAAAATAGCCAACACGACCCAGGGCTACCCTAACGGAGGTATCGAATCCAGAGCCTTAAAGGGAACAGTTACACCATGTGGTCTTAGAGCAGCATAAAATAGGAGAGAAAAAAAATCATTTAAAACACAATTTTAAAAAATAAGCCTTTAGTCTAAAACTACAGGTCGCCTCAAGATTCAATAGAAACTCAGAGGGAACTGCACAGTAATGGATTCTCAAAAGAAAAACACATTATAATTGAACCATCTTATTCCGTGGCACACGTAACAGCTGCTCTGACCACGCATGGAGGACTATGCTTCATTCTGGCGTCATTTTTAAGAGAGACGATGACAAGCTGGAATACATTCAGAATAGGGCCACCTATCCTGGGAACTATTTCATATAATAAATGGTTGAAAGAACTGGTGGTCTATATCCACCGGGGAGGGAAAAGGTAAGCTGCCTGAAATAATAGGGGTGGCTAGCAGGTGGGACTAGAATTAGAGAAGAGTGGGTTAGGACATTAATCAAGCAAAGAGCCCTAATCAAATAAAGGCAAATATAAACAACAGTGAAATACTATTTCCGCATCCCCGCACCTCAGCAAATTGGGATATACACACACAGATATTTATTTTTCAGTGGAAATGACCAGTGTGTCATGGTAGGAGGGGTGGGAAAAGCTTTGCTCGTAGTCAGTTTGGAAATAAGGATCAAAAGCCTTAAAATTGCACATACCTTTTTACCAAATGTTTTCACATCTGAGAAGTTACCTGGAGGAAATAACCAGGAATGTTTTCAAAGCCTTTTGTAAATGAATGTTCATCAGAACGTTAATTATGCTTACAGAAAAATGAGGGCAATACCTAAATCCCCAGTAAAAATTTGGGGGTTGTCTACACTAATAATTATGGTATTTACAATGTACCAGTTACTGCTAAGTATTTTTCTTGTAACATCTGTAATCCCCTCAACAGCCCTAGGAAGGGGATATTATTATCCACGTTTTGTAAATGAGGAAATTGAAGTTGAACACCTTAAAGCAAAGATGTTGCATTACTTAGGATCTGACAGACAACACATGGTAGAGCTGGAATTCCAAAATAATCATCCCGGCCCCGGCTCTGCACTCATAACCACCACATTATGTTGGTAAAATCACTATGGACAACAGTATGGAGGTTGCTTAAAAAACTAAAAAATAGAACTACCATATGATCCTGCAATCACTCCTGGGCATACATCCAGAGAAAACCATAATCCGAAAAGATACATGCACCCCAATCTTCATAGCAGCACTATTTACAATAGCCTAGACATGGAAACAACCTAAATGTCCATTGACAGAGGAACGGGTAAAGAAGATGTGGTGGGCTTCCCTGGTGGCGCAGTGGTTGAGAGTCCGCCTGCCGATGCAGGGGACACGGGTTCGTGCCCCGATCCGGGAAGATCCCACATGCCGTGGAGCGGCTGGGCCCGTGAGCCATGGCTGCTGAGCCTGTACGTCCGGAGCCTGTGCTCTGCAATGGGAGAGGCCACAACGGTGAGAGGCCCGCGTACCGCAAAAAAAAAAAAAAAAAAAGATGTGGTAATCAGCCATAAAAAGAATGAAGTAATGCCATTTACAGCAACATGGATGGACTTAGAGATTATCATACAAAGTGAAGTAAGTCAGACACAGAAAGACAAATATATGATATTGCTTATATGTGGAATCTAAAAGAATACGGTACAAATGAACTTATTCACAAAACAAATAGAGTCACAGATGTAGAAAACAAACTTATGGTTACTGGGGCAGAGATAAATTGGGAGATTGGGATTGACATATACACACTACTATATATAAAAGAGATAACTAATAAGGACCTACTGTATAGCACAGGGAACTCTGCTCAGTACTCTGTAATGGCCTATATGGGAAAAGAATCTAAAAAAGAGTGGATATATGTATAACTGATTCACTTTGCTGTACAGCAGAAAGTAACACAACATTGTAAATCAACTCGACTCCAATAAAATTTTTTTAAAAGTCAAGGCGTGTCAACATATGGAATAACACGTTTCAAAATGAAATGAAAAGGGAATGTGATGAGCTCACTGGTAAGGGTTAGAAATCTATCTCAACCCCCTTTTGGAGAACTTTGAAGACCACCTTTCCCCATCTTCAGTCTTTTGACCCCTCCTTACCCCGAGGCTCTTCCAGCTCCTGGCGATGGAATTCTCTCAGCCCAGAGGTTCGGCCACCAAAGCAGCTAAGAGCTTGCTCTCAGCTGGTCACTTTTCACTCTCCTCTTTCAACCCCTATTGCTCCTCAGAATCAGTGGATAGAAGTCACTAGCAGAAGCATTTTTGTTTTTACATTCCTCACCAAAAGAAATTTTCAGACAAATTCAAAAGTAAAAAGTTAATAATGAGTTATTTTGTTTCCTTTTCATTTTAGAGTAATTAGGGACAAATTGGATGGCGGGTGTAATTACTAAGAGGACATTTTAAAACAACTTAGGTCACCCTCAGGCACCTTTCAAATGAGGTCAAAGTTTTTGCATCTTTCCCCCTTGATGTTGAATAGTTCTTTGTTTGCTGGACAGAAAATCAAGAAACGCCTTGGGTAACGAACACCACAAACACAATTGTTGCTTCTTCTGTATTGGAAAATACCTTGTTTTAACGTTTGACTCACTTGTAAATACAAGCACATGTTTTAAACTCAGGCTATTTTTCTCCACAAATTCCCGTTAAGAGCTGGATAAAAACACAAATGACCACGTGAAGGGTTTTATAAACCTCTTTATTAACACCCATCAGAAGTAGAGAAAAATATATACGTAGAATTGCTTCGAATAATGCAAAGAAGTTCTTTCATAGCAAAATAAATATTATATAAAGAACTCTTCTACTTACTGAGTAGTCCTCCAAAATCTACAAGTTCGATGAATAGAGAGGCTGTGAGAGCTAGCAAGAGCTGGGGGTCACCCTGATCTTTTAATTCCTTTGGCTTGAACAGTATCACGACTTGTGGACAGTGATGTCCTGCCAAAGAAGGGGAGCCTTATATTCCCATGGTTACTCTTGGCCGTGAGCCTCTCGTTCCTACTGAATTAGCTGTAAATGTGAATCACATCACAGTGCCTCACATGCGGCTTCTGTTCTGTCCCAAATTAATCCAGATATGGAAACGGTGCTTTCCTTCATTTTCACAAAAACGAAACTCACCAAGCAAGCAATAAAGTAAAACCCATGCTCACACCAATACTCAACATGGCAGGCTCTACCCAACGTTGGGGAAGATCAAAGAAATGTATATGGCAGCAGTGCAAACAACAGCAGCTGAACTGAGCGTAACCCTGTTCCCAAACCACTTGTGGCCACCTGGTTGTGGATTGCTCACTAGTTACACCAACACAAATAAAGCTCTACCCCTCAGCATCCTGCCAACTTCCCTCCCTCTTCCTTCTCTCCTCCCAGCCCCTCTCTCACAGCAACATCAGTACCAAAACCGGTTTATTTCTAGCACAGAACATTTAGTCCTTTCTCTCCTTTTCTCCTGCTAACCCCATGTGACTTACGATGTTATTCTTTAAAGCAAAGGCATTTGCTGTTGCTGTTAAAAAATGCAACTTTCTATGCAACTTCCATTGTAATCATAGAAACTTAGGAATCAGTTGGGCCAAGACCCTTGTCTTAAAAGGTGAGAAGTCCCTAAAAATAAAGACTAAATGACTTTACCCCAAGGTCTTATATCTTGATAGTGGCAGGGCTGGCAGGAGAACCCTGCTTTTCTGATTCTGTCTGATGTTTTCTGTTACTAAATACAAACACTAAAACATCTCAGTACTTGCTGATATCAACCAGTAGGGAAAGCCTAAAATTCTCTTTCGTACATTATAAGAAAGCAGAATGTCTGTTTAATACGAAACCAGCCCCGGAAACTTTTCATCATCAAATGTTTTCGAGCTCACATTTGTGCTAAACGTCAGTGTCGATATGAAGGATTCAGAGCTGAGTAAAATGCCTTTGCCTGGCGTCTAGATCCTCTGTGTTGTGACCCCAAAACTACCTTTCCTAACCTATGGCTATAAATGCCATCTATATGCTGATGACTCTCCGAATTTAGGTCTCTCCACTGCTGACCTCAGCAGCGAAAAGCTCCGTGTTTGTGTGTCTAAATGCCTTCGTTACCGAGCTGTCTGGTTGACTAACAGGCAAAATCGAGCTCTTGAATCTTTTCTCAGCCCCTCCTTAAATAGTTCTTTCCTGGGGCTCTCCCTTTCAGTAAATAGCGTCACAGCTGCCCAGCTGCTCAGGCCCCCAGTCCTCAGAATTATCTTTTATTTGGCTCATTCAATTACGCCTACTCTCTCAGCTCCTCTCCCCCAGTGCTTTCTGAATCCTTTATCTCCACCATAACCACTCCATCCAAGATCTCCTGACAAGACTGCGCTAATAATCTCCTTACTAGCTTCCCCCCTCCACTCCTACCCCCTAGGGTCTATTATCCACAAAGCAGCCAAAGGGATTTTTTTTTACTATAAGTCATAGAGTAATAATCTCCCACTCAAAACCCTTCAATGTCTTTCCATGAGTCTCAGTAGAACCACCAACATTCCTTCTAGAGCCTACGATGGTCTGCTTGATCTGGGCCCCTCTAGTATCTTTGTGGTTAAATATATCAGCCTGTTCTTTTATGGTTTTTATTTTATTTTAGGTATTCCCTTACAGTCTTGATTAAGAAATTCTTCCTATTGCAAGTACATTAGGACATTCTCTTGAATTTTTTCAAATCCACCTGGAATCTAATACTAGAGAGGTAGTTTGAAATCTACTATCACAGAGGAATTGTTTATTTCCTCTTCTTGAACTTGCGTGAATTTTTGCTTTCTATATCCACTTTGTTAGTGCACTTAAATTTAGAATTGTTATGCAATGCTGGTGAATTGAATCTTTTAACACTTCATAGTTAATCTCTAAAGCCTGAATAATTTATTTTGTCTTTTGTTTGATATGAATACACGAGTGTTTTGTGTTGTTGTTTATGGGGTTTGGGGGGGTTTTGTTTTGTTTTTTGGCCTAGTTTATCTGCTTACTTCTTTTTTTTTTTTTTTTGTGGTACGCAGGCCTCTCACTGCTGTGGCCTCCCCTGATGTGGAGCACAGGCTCCGGACACGCAGGCTCAGCGGCCGTGGCTCACGGGCCCAGCCGCTCCGCGGCATGTGGGATCTTCCTGGACCGGGGCACGAACCCGCATCCCCTGCATCGGCAGGCGGACTCCCAACCACTGCGCCACCAGGGAAGCCCCATCTGCTTGCTTTTAACCTTCCTATGTCCTTGTGAGCCCATGTGCTGGGTGTCCTGTGAGGGCTGCCCTCTTGCTGTCTGCCCTGATTCCTGTGGCTTCATCTTTGCGGTCTCAACTGACAACATGAGTTGTGTACAAGACCCCTCCTCCTCGACAGCCTGGACTGAGAGCTGTGTCTACACAGGAGAGTGAGGCATGAGCGTCTCATGAGCATCCCCTGTACTGGGGGCACGGCCACCTGGTGAGTACCCCAGCAGCACGAGCGTACCAGCATCCTTGCTCAGTTTTCGAGTCTCTGAGCAGGTGCTTTTGTTTAGTCTCTTGGCCTTTCAGCCTTTACCTGCACAGCTTAGAAATCAGGAAATGTCTTGAAGAGAAATTGCATGCAGACTCAATTCCTTTGGTTCTGTTTTCTCTATGTTAATGGCCCATCAAATCCTAGCAACTTTGTATCCTGAACTCCAATTCTTTTGACTGTAGCAAGCTTTGAGCTGCCACTTGCTGTCTGGTTTCCACACCCCATGACAGGGCCTGAATCAGCAAATGCTCCACGGAGAGAACAGCAGCTGGAAAGAAAGGACTCACTTCAGTGCATTTCTCCCCTGTCTAACATCTTGGCCCTTCGAATCCTGGCAACCCTGATTGCTCTCTGATGCTCTCAGACCACTTTACATTTTATTTTATTCAGCTTCACAGTTCTTCTGCACGAGGTTATTCTGATATAAACTACTTCTTCACAGCCAGAAATGGAAACCTTCTTCAAGGTATTTTTCCCCCCGCAAGAAATGGACCAGGTGGCATATTTTCTTACTTGATGGAAATGCCTTTCTGTTGGCTTTAAATGTGAAAGATAATTCGACGTAGAACACAATTCTTGGTTCACAAACACTTTCTCCTAAAAATTCTGTAGATGTTGCTCCCTATTCTTTTTGCGTTTAATGTGTCAGAGGAAAACTCTTATGTGAGCCTGATTTTCGTTCCTTTGTAACAGGTGTTAAAATTAATTAAATTAATGTTTGGGGCAAGACACCAAAAAGAATGATATCAGCTACAAAACAATGTCTGCATAGATTTTCTGAATAGGTGGTTAATAAGGAATTTCACAACTGGAGCCCTCTCACAGGCAACACAAGGGATGGGGAGCTGGGATGATTTGTAAGGAGGAGTTTTGGTGGGCGCCTTTGCAGTGCGGTGAGCCCTGGCTGGCTCTCTCACCTCAAGCGTTTGGGGGAGTGGATTGGGGTAGCTCAGTGGAGCCCTCAGAACCCCTGAGATGCTATCCACCTTGAGATTAGGCAACCCTTTTCCCATCACCTTCTATTAATGTTTGTATATTGACCACGTCTAAAAGTTCATATCATATGGTCTCGACTAAATTAAACATGCACAGAAAAAATATTTTAAGGAAACACACTAAAAGGATTATAATGAGCTTGGAATCTGGGGGATTTTATTTTTGTCTTCATTTACTCCGTTGTTTGCCAAACAGGTACAAAGAGGTTTACAACTATTTATAGTTAGAAATCGTGTTTGTAAATATCTAAATGTAAAAACTTTACTATACACTACGTATGTTATGTATGTGTGTGTTTCTAACATACACTTATGGAAAAAAATTTTACTTGGCCAAAAAAACCCACAAAACCCATAGAAGCCCATCCCCCCCACCCCCACCCCCACCCCCACCCCCCAAACCGTGTTTTTCTCTGGATACTGATTTCCCCCATATATCTGTATTTTTATTTAACAGGGGGCGGGGGAGGGCCTAAGAAAATACTGGTTCCAGACCTAGACCTACGGTGGGTGGGTCTACCTGCGCGTCGGCTGATCCGAGGAGCACCTGCCAGGTCCCCCGCGCCCGCTCCAGGTGAGTCCCGCCTCATCCGGCCTCCTTCCTTCCCTTCACTCCCTCCTCCCGCGCACCCCACCTTCCCTCCCCTGGACCCCTCGGCCGCTCACAGCCCTCCTAGCTGGCCCTTGGTACGTATCCTCGCGCATCTTCGCGTTCGACTGCTGGGCCCCGGCCTTGCGATGCGGTCCCCTCAGCAGCCGGCAGCTCCTCCAGGGCGGGGATGTGACCCCAGGCCGGGCTCAGAGGCGGCTTTGCGCAAACGCGATTCCGCGGACAGGCGCCCCGCTTGCCCCACGCCAGGCCCCGCTCCGAGGAAGCGCCGGCCCGCAGCTTTGCTCCCGAAATCAAAACAGAGAAAGGGACGAGGAAACGCGCTGATGTGAGAAACAGCCCCTCTCCCGGGTCAGCCAGGGCGCGGTCGGTCGGGGGAGGGGCTGCCCCTGGCGCAGTCGGGTCCCTGAGGGCCCTGCCCCGGAGGCCGCCTTCTGAGCCGCAGCAAGTGAGCTGTGATGAAAAATTCATCGGCCTCCGCTCGTCCACGGCCCAGATCCACGCGGAGCACAGGCCGCGGCAGGAGCAAACCAGGGCTTTAACGCGGCCGCGCCGCCCGGGATGCGCGGGAGGGTTTGGGGGGAGTAGGGGTGGGCTTCGGCCCGCCCGAGAGCCGGGCTTATTCTCCAAAATACCAGTGGGAAGCACGCCCTGGGCCCCAGGACCCTCGAGTGGGTAAATATGGCCCCCGGCCAGGGCCTGTTCCCCGGCCACCAGTCCCCGCAGCCACTGCTCAGCCAGAGCGCACGGCCCGCCGGCTGCGGGGCGGCCAGAGCCCCCAGGTGCTGCAGCCCCCGAGCCGGGGTGGCGAGGGAGGGCGGGGGCCAGAGTCGGAGAAATGCACCAGAGCCGCAGGTTTCCGGCCTCTGCAGCCCCTGCCATCTGGACACTGCGCACACAGACGCTGCGTGGGCCCCCGGAGCTCGCCACCTCCGCGCGCGCCGCCAGCCCCGCCGCGGCGGCTGCGGGAAGGCTCCACGTCGGGGCTGCGGGGAGGGGCACCGGCCGGGCTCGCCTGCGCCCCAGACGCTTCATTTCCAAGTCATTTTCCTAAAATCCAACTTGAAAGAGCCACTGATGATTTGCTATGGGCCACGCAGTACCGTAAGATGCTACACTCTGACCTCGCTGGGATGCGCAGCGTTCTTCTGCTGTTTTGCCGTTGAATCAAATGCGGTGAAGGGGGAAGTTTTAGATTCAGGTCAGGCTTTCCCAGGACCTCCAGGCCCCGAAGGCGTCGGCTCTTAGGCCAACAGCGCCATCTGGTGGTCGTGGTCAGCACGTGCGGGCCTGCGCGGGGAGACCAGGCAGAGTGATGTAATGGTCCACGTTTGCTTCTAGGAGTGGGCTCCGCCGCAAGGCCCGCGTTGCCTGGAGTTGTGTACCCGTTTTTCTTGTCAATGAGTCATCGTGCAAGGGGTTTCTCCATGGGACCCAGGTTACATATTACAACTGAAATTTCCCTCTTTGATTGCAGTCTATTCTAGGGCTACTGGATTTGAAGCTGAAAGGGACGAAGAGATAAAAAACTAAACTCCTTGATTCACAGCTTTGAAGAGGGCTGGTTACGTGACCTTTCTCAGGTCCAGCCATGCCCGGAAGGGAATCGTGACTCCTGATTCCCAACTGAGGAATCGTTTTACATCCCTGTGATCTCTTGACCCCAACCAGCTCTTTCATTCCGCCAAGGACTGCAGAGCAGAGGCCTCACTGCCTGAAAAGCTGGGGGCAGGGTCTCCCTGGGCACGTTCCGACGCCTCCGCTGCCCCTCTCCTCTTTGCCCCTTAACCCAACCCCGATTAACATCCTCAGCTGCTTCCTTGTCTGGCACCCCATCGGGCCAAGACTCACTGAGAAAGGTTACCGCGCTGGGCACTAATTGAGCCAGAGGCAGATTTAGGTGATTGGACTTCGGATGCGCACTCCCTGAAACTCTGCTTTCAACATCTGTTGATTCCTGCATTGCAGATACTCCAAATGTTTCCCTCCGATCTTCAGCTCTTGCCCTTACAATACCTCACCGTCTGAAAAACAAATCCTCCCGCTTTCCAGAGATGAAGTTCTCCTCATGGGCGCTCCCTCCATGTTGCCTCTTTTGCCCTTAAAATATTTGTATCATCTCCTATCTTCTCTTTCTCTCTTACCTCAAGGGGGAAAAAAATCCTTTGTCTTTTCCAAACCAAATGCATCTACGTTTACCTCTAACATAAAATATTGAGCCCAAACAAAACAGGAAGGAAAAAAACTCAAAAGAGAAAAATTCAAGAAGCTGAAGGAAACTTTAAGAAACTATCAATAATGTTCTCAGGTGCATAAAAAAGAAGATATCGCATACCTGAGAAAAGAATGCCACAAGAAAAGGAATATTCAGAGGACAGAAAAACAAACCTTGGAAATTAAAAAGTATAATCACAACAATGAAAGATTCAAAGGAAGAGTTCAAATAAAAATTTAGGGAAGCCCCAGAAAGTAGAACAAAAAGGCAAAACGATAGACAATTAAAAATTTAGAAATAAAACAACAGGATTAGTCAAAGAGGCAGAATCAGCTACGTGATTTGAAAGGCTCTGTGCAAAATGATAACGTGAAGTCCCTTGTTTAAGAATCATGAAGATTTTCAAAAGCATTAAATCAGGCGTAGGGCTGGTGCAGTGGATACAGCTCTCTGGCCCCTCCCTCATTCCGTGCAGTTCAGGGATCTCAGCAACACAGGACACGAGGAGTCCTCCTGACCAGAGTTTTGAACCACAAGGTCACTGCCTTTTAGACTATTGGGGGGTTGGTGGAAGGCGAGAGGACCACATCAGCCCTAGGGGCTTAAAGCTGAGCTGTCCAATACAGTAGCCTTAAAGACTATGAGACCCCGACCCAGAAACGTGGATAATGAGACTCAGATGTGACCATCTGATGGAGATGTGTGGTGAGTATAAAACATACAGCAGGCTTTAAAGATTTAGTATGAAAACAAGAACGTCAAATATCTCATTAACAATTGTGTCATAATGACTACGTGTCGAAGTGATCATGTTCTGGATATGTTGAGTTAAACGTATTATCAAAATCAATTACACCTGTTTCTTTTTACGTTTGTAAAATGTGGCTGCTAGAAGAAAATGTAAATGTGGTTCATACTGTATTTTTATTGGACGACACTGATCTAAAGAGCTTTGTTACTGAGCCACAGTCACTAACCTAGATACTTCCGTGTTTTGTTTCTTACTTTCTTATCACAAGGTTTCGGGGCAGCAGGCTTGGCCCAGGCTGTATCCATCAGTTTCCAAAGTAGGAAACAGAAATTACTCTAAGTATTTCCAAAAGATGGAGATTTGACATGGGGAATTTGGTTACCAGATTGTTATAAAGACTGAAAGAGCCAAACAGGAAGGTGGTGTTTCCTGAAATGCAGAATTGCAGAAAGCTACTCCCACCCTCCTCAGGAGCAGGTGCTCACATGAGCCCACTGCACTCACCCTGCACTGTTGCTCAGCAATGTGTTCTGAGAGCTCATGGTCAATTGCAGGCTACACAGCGCAGAGCCTGCTCACCTGTAGATGCTGGTGATGGTGGTTGGAGCTGTTGGCACTACAGCAGCCGACAGTCACCCTCTGCTATCACTGAGCTGAAGTGTGTGGCGTTGTTGCTGAGACACGGCCTGCCAGAAACATAATGGCTTCTATCTTCTTACTCTTTCTAGTTTCTGTGAATGCCCCCAGTCGGCAGACTTTAAAACCATTTTTTTAAATTTTTATTTTATATTAGACTTATAGTTGATTTACAGTGTTGTGTTACTTTCAGGTGTACAGCAAAGTGATTCAGCTATATATATATATATAAACTTATATATATATATAAACATATATATATATACATATAACTTTTAAATATATATATTCTTTTTCAGATTTTTTTTTTTCCCATTTAGGTTATTACAGAATATTGAGTAGAGTTCCCTGTGCTATACAGTATGTCCTTGATGATAATCTATTCCAATTAGCGGACTTAAGTAGAATTCAGCTGGTAATGGAGTCTGAAAAATGTAGTTTGCAAGCTTCCTTCCAGTCCTGGAAACGAGAAGGAAAGGAAGGTAGAATAAGGCACAGAGATTTTCTATAGAATCTCTTCTAGAAGATGAAACTGGCAAATGTAATTGAACGAACTGGGAAGAAAGTCTTTGGCTGAATGGGAATGAATTATTGATAGTGACGCAGAAAACTAAGAGAGCAATAAAAATTTAAAAATAAGTCAACTATAAACTCCAGGAAAAGCAAAAAGTTGTACAATAAAAGAAATATAATTACAGTGCACTACTGGCTGTAATTATTCGGCTGTGAATAATGTTTCTGTGGTCATAATAATATAAATTCTTAATAGTAATTTAGCAAAAGTAACATAATTTTATTGGGATGATAGGGCATGTGAAATAGCTAGGTGAATTTGAACTCTAAATCTTCAACCCCTTGGTAATAATTCAACACGTAAATTCAAATCTGGGAGAGAAAACCAAGAAACAGCAGTATAAGATGGTCATTTCTATGTTTGAAGGTGTATCCTCAAAGAAACAACTGAATAGTTAAAACAAGGAGTGGAAATCTGGAATGAGGAGTGGGGCAATGACACTGCTGTTTGGGGTGATAAGCTCTTGGGAATTATATAATTTGTTTCGATGATATACATGTATTCTTTTGAAAGATATTAAATTTAATGTTTTTAGTTTTATAAATAAGGACACCTTCCCCCCCAAAACCCTTCACCTCTCATAGAGCATTCATTGTACACACATATCTATGATAACGGTGAAAAGAAAATGCAATTACTGTCAGAGTAAAGCAATGCTTGACAGCACTGAGCGGCGTGATTTACTTACGGAAGGAAGGTTGACCGGGCAGTAACTAATTATTATCTTTAGCCAATGTTCTTTACCTTAAATCCATATAAATCTAGTTACACTTTGGATGAGCAATTGAGGTTATAAATACTGCTTTGGAAGTCTGTATGCAGCATGCCGTTTCAGACTACCAGCCGTAACAAGACTGTTCGTTAGGTAACTTTGAAATCTATATTAATTCTTTGGAGCTAAATTGTATCTGGACGAAGAGATTCACTTCTTACCAAATACCCACCTCTTATAGTTAGGTAGGACCACGTGACATTCTAGCCAACAGGCGTATGTGGAAGGGATTCAAGTCCCTTATGAACCAAAGCATTTAGGAGCCAGGGGTCAGCCTGTCCGCCCTCTCTCCCCAGCCTTGGTGATTGTTGAGAAAAGCCTTCCAAGATGGCCGCAGCATCCTGGGTTGCGGAGTCACCACGTGGAAGATGGTTACCCTGAGAGTCGCCCCTCATTCACTGGACCCTAAGCGGCTGAGAAAGAAACTTTTATTGTTTTAACCTCTGGAGATTTGGGCAGGTATGTGTTACTGAAACATAACCCAACCTATCTGACACAATGTTATTTTGTATCATTTCACTTACTGTATGATTTTAATATACGCTCTTTATAGAAGTCCCTTCCTAACCCACCATCATAAATCCACCACCAAGTGTACTTAAGCCATGATTTTCACGGGCGCAATCGGTTTAGGCTGAGTCCCCCACACTCCCTTGCCCGAGGCTCCTAGGATGACTTTCCTTAAGGTGGTTATCAGGGCGGAGGGGGACAGCAGGTGGCCACATGACCGGTCTTCTCTCTGTGTGATGTGAACCCACCACTGAGGCAACTGGACGCAAAACCGAGCAGCCATCACGTTCTAGCGGACCACCCACCGAGGAAGCAGAGTGAAAGGGGTTAGACTTGTTTAGACGGAGTCAAACATTTCAGGCAATCAATCAATAACATTAATTCAAAGCCCGCTGAGTTCAGTGTGTTGAGCCGAGCCCAACACGAGACTGAAAACGAATGGGAGATAGTTTCCCCCAACACAGGAAAGAAGAACCACCGTGGGAAAGGAAGCCTCAACATTTCTGTAAAACCGCGTCGCAGCAAATACACAACAGTCTACTTCCAATTTCATGCTGTCTTGAAGCCGAGGAATGAAGGAGACTGAAGAAGTCGCTCAGGGGAGGATTCGTGGGGATGGTGTCCCAGCTGGGCTTTGTAGGGGCAAAGACAGGGAGCAGTCGAAAGGCGAAAAGGATATGGACCGGATGAAAATATTGGCGCATCGGAAGTGCAGGAGAGAGCAGGCAATGTACGGAGGACAAGAAGATCTGCATGGGTGGAGTGAGGGTTCCTACAGAGGAATAAAAAGATGACATGGGGTAGAGGGAAATTAGTGAGGGACCTTGAAGGTCAGTGATACAAACCATTTAAGGAGAATTGCTTGGAGGGTTTTATATAAAATGATATGGAAAGGAGAGAGACCACGCAGGTGGGGAAAGAAGACCAAATAGGACGTAGTGCGATGACTTAACTGTGAAATTATGAATGGGGGTAGCGGTTTGGGGTGTGGAAGGGAAGGGGGAATCCAAAAGAATAACTCAGAAGGATGTGAAGATGCATTTCACGTGAGGGTAAAAATAAAGAGAGGCAGTGTGAGTGATCCCACATTTTCAAGCTTGAGGAAATGGAAGGTGTCTATCTGGGGGTAAATGAGGAGCTTCCAAATCCAGCACTAGTATTTTTCTTTAATTCCAGGAAAAAGAACAAATTAGACTGAAGGAAGAAACCAGGCAGAGCAGGTGGGAAGGGTAATGATTCTAATCAGTTAGCTTTTGAGGCCAATAATCACATGTTCGGTTATTTTAGCATCCTCTTCATGCATCTAACACAAGGAATAGCAGCTCAAACCAACCAAGGAATAGTCATTAAGTGAGAGAATAGATGGATTCAAACTGGTGTAGCTTTCCTGTAGACCAGACATGTCAGTGTGATCAGGAACTTTCCACTACACAGTGCAGGGGCTGAGGTCTCCATTCAGGAGCCCCCAAAGGATTTCTCAGAAGAAACTCACTCTAAGTGGGGAAGGAGCCCGGTTTACCAAGATTGAGCACATAGTAAAGCCTTAGGCGGCAGAGGGAGGTTGTGATTCGGGATAAATGGCTAAATCGTCTCCTGTACAATTAACTGGACACAGGTCTGAGTCCTGAGCGTGGGGCCCTAAGACTAGAAGGGCTGCTTCCCTTCCACCACAATAGAGCCTAAGTGCTGTAGCACCCATGTGACTTCAGTGACTTGAGTCTTGGGTTGGCCATCGTGGGAGCATGAAAGGCTACCTAAAAGAGCGAAGATGGTGAAGAAATGCTGGCCACTTGGAAGAGCAGCGTGAACGTTACAGCCGTGTCGTGGAGCTGTAGAGACCACCGGAGTATATTTATTCATAAGTTGATTTGAAAATTCTCCCACCACCTCCCAGAAGTACCCGAAGAGGTGGGAGATATTGCAGGGAGCTAAAGTCTGAATATCAATAAACCGAGGTCACATCAGACTCGGGGTCTAATCAGAGCTTTGCCCAAAGTCCATGATACTGTGAAGCCCAACGCCAGAGATGGTGTCCACTGCAAACATTTGAAGGCACATTCCAGACCAGAGGGGCCACTGCTGACCTGGGAAAGTGGAAGGCTGTGTCAGTAGCCGTCCAAAGATGCTGATCCGTAAGAGGATCCCCAGCCGCCGTGGACAAATTTCTTGCCATAATATAAAGAAATGTGCAAGGAATTGGTAAGCAGTTAACGGTACCACACAGAAACTATTACCCAGACTTCAAATCTTAGCCTCCCAGCATGCCTTGCACTTTTCTACCTGTGCTGACCGGCCATCGGTCTCTGCATCTTCCTTGACAAGAGTGCCTCCGCTTTGTTCTGTGTGGTAATGTGCACAGCTAGTGCTTCCAGACCGGCGCAGGGTCGGGGGTGGGGGAGGCATGTACCCCATCTCTAGGAGGATACGGAAGTCTCTGGGTGATGCTTTTTGGGGGGCTTCCTAAAGGGGGTGGACTCCAGTGACAAGAGTCTCTGTCGTTCCCTTTCTTGCATGGAATGTAGGCCCTCAGCCGAGCTGGAGTGACCAGCTACCTGATGAACACAAGGTGGAAACCGTGGAGACTAGAGCCACGTGCCCAGGAGGGCTGAGCAGAAAGAGAAGGAGATCAGGACCCAACAGCACCGGGGAGCCACCAAACCAACCCTGCCTTGTCTACCTCGACGGCCCTGCTTCTTTCCATCTCTCTGCAAACCCACCACCCTCCCCAGCCTTCCTATAGGAAGGACCCCTCCCTCAACTCACTCAGCAGTGTTAACGGATGTGTCATGTGGGAGCCTTTCCTTGCCTGTGTATTTCTAGCTAACTTTTCTTCATGCTTCTTCTCAACTACATGGTAGCAGTCTGATAGTAGAGCCCACGGCTATCAGATAAACCTGCTATTGGATAAACCTGCTGCCAAATAAACCTGTTGTTTATTTTGGATTTTTTTTAACTTCTACTGGATCCGTGGCAGAACCTGGTTCTACCGAGTGCTTGCTTCCCTTGTGGAATGCTGGGTTACAAAGGCAATATCATCCGTGTGTAAGCGCGTGGACGGTGAGGGCAGGAGTGGGAAGCTTGTGACAAAGCAAGAGAGAGGCATGGACATATATACACTACCAAACGTAAACTAGATGGCTAGTGGGAAGCAGCCGCATAGCACAGGGAGATCAGCTCGGTGCTTTGTGACCACCTAGAGGGGTGGGATAGGGAGGGTGGGAGGGAGACGCAAGAGGGAAGAGATATGGGGATATATGTATATGTATAACTGATTCACTTTGTTATAAAGCAGAAACTAACACACCATTGTAAAGCAATTATACTCCGATAAAGATGTAAAAAAAAAATTTTTTTTAAATGTAGCTCCAGGAGACGGGGTGTGGGTGAAATGGGTGAAGGGGGTCCCAAGGTACAAATTTCCAGTGATAAAATAAATGTCATGGGGATGTAATGTACTGCATGGTGAGTAAGAAAAAATAAAGTCATTCCAGAGTTTTGCATTAAAGTTCACGGACTATTTGGTCTCAACTTCAAATTTACAGTACACTAATTATGATTCATTCAGCATCATAACAGCAGACTCTGGTCCACACACACAGCACCAGACAGAGCCAGCTACACCCCAAGCTGTTAGAAAAACACCAGCTCGGCGGGGTGGGGGTGGGGGTGTTCCTTTATGCGAACACTCCTGACTATTCCTGAGGAAATGCTGAGTGACTCATCAGCTCCCCTCCAACACCTCCCTCTCTCCATCCTGTGCTGGGTCCATCTGGCTTCCCAGGGCCAAAATAGCATCCTGGGATGACTGTCCCAGAATGTCCCAGAATGGATAGACAGAATGAAGTCTCCCCAGAGGCACTCGGGTGATTTTCTAGAACAGAAAACACCAGCAGTTCTTTTCTGCACCGGAATCCTTTGTTTGACCCTGGGTACCAAAGATCATCCGCTCACCCCATCTCCCCCTGCCAGGCCCTTCCCAACGCATCATTTTCCAGTAACAGTAAACTCTGCCATATGTCCAACAGATGTAGTATCGCTCAGGAACTTCAGCCTGTCTTCTCGGGCGCCCCTCTCCAAGGCGGAATGGATTGCCACAGCGCAGCGTGGTGATGAGACACCTCCACGCGACCCCGTAACGGCATAGTTGCATTTGTTCTAATTTCCACGCTAGTCCCCCGACAGAGGAAGATTATACCCCGCGGCCCCAGGGTCTGTAAGTGCCCAGCCAGCCCAGACAGGTGTGCAGCAGCCCAC
The DNA here is from genome assembly GCF_011762595.2 of Tursiops truncatus. NCBI lineage: Eukaryota > Metazoa > Chordata > Mammalia > Artiodactyla > Delphinidae > Tursiops > Tursiops truncatus. The sequence continues at coordinate 4,511,793 of NC_047043.1, forward strand.
ACAGACCAGGTGCAGAGCAGAGCAGGCTCCAGCCTCACGATGCCTGCCGTGCGCAAACGGAGTCCCCAAAACCTGCCTCTTCATTTAGGGTTGGTCGAATTCCAGGAGCCCTGTGAGAAGCTGCAGAGCAGCCAGGGAGCCACTAGGGGGCTCCCTACTAGCGTCTGCCATTGCCAGAGGGCTCAGTCCCTGAAGATTTCTGGTCCATTCCTCAGGATTCATCAAACTGTTTATTTTCTCCTTCCGTAAAGATTTAGATGCCAAGTGAGGAGGAATATGCGTTGTTTTACTTTCATTTGCTTTTGGAAAGAAACTGAATTAAACATGGGCCAGCAGTATGGAACTGAGGTGGAGGTGGGCGGCAGCAAGTCACCCCATGGCAAACCTTCTCGAGAAAGGCAGCAGGATGGCCCTCTAATCCCAGAACTGTAGGGCCCAGGGCACTCCCTGTCCTAGAAGAAGCAGGAACCGTGTTAGCGCTACCCAGACACAGTACTTCTGCCTAGAAGACTAGGTCTTCTCCTCCTTCACCTCCCCTCCCCCTCCCCTTCCTCCTGCTTCTTTTTCTTCTTCTGAAATTGTTACTGAGATAACTGCAGATTCACATGCAGCTGTGAGAAATAATGCTGAGATTTCATATTTGCTTTACTCAGTTTCCCTAATGGAAACATTTTTCTAAACTGTAGTATAACAACCAGGATACTGACATTGATACAACCTACCGATCCTATTTAAATTTCCCCAATTTTACTGCTACTCGTGTGTGTGTGTGTGTGTGTGTGTCTGTGTCTGTGTTTCTCTGTGTGTGTCTCTGTGTGTGTCTCTGTGTGTGTGTGGTGTGTGTCTGTGTGTGTGTGTGTGTGTGTGTGTGTGTCTGTGTCTGTGTTTCTCTGTGTGTCTCTGTGTGTGTCTCTGTGTGTGTGTGTGGTGTGTGTCTGTGTCTGTGTGTGTGTCTGTGTGTGTGTGTGTCTGTGTCTGTGTGTGTGTCTGTGTGTGTGTGTCTGTGTGTGTGTCTGTGTGTGTGTGTCTGTGTGTGTGTGTCTGTGTGTGTGTGTCTGTGTGTGTGTAGCTCTATGCAATATTATCACCTGTAGATTCAGACACCCACCACCACAGTCAAGACACTGAACATCTCTACCACCACAAGGATCCCTCATGTTGCCCTTTTATAACCACACCCAACCCTCTCCCAAGCCTCTGGCAGCCACTAATCTGTCTTCCATTTCTAAAATTTTGTCTCTTCAAAAATATTATGTGGATGGAATAATATAGTATGTACCTTTTCAGGACTGGATTTTTTTACTTAGCATAATTCCCTGGAGATTCATCCACATCACAGTTTGCATGCACTAGTTTGCTTAACCATTCACCTGCTGAGGAACACCTGGGCTGATTCAAGATTTGGCTATTAAATGAACTTGCTGTGAACATTCGTAGTGTTGTTAGTATTGCTGGCTAATGACGTTGAACATTTTCGTGTGCTTACTGTCTAACTGTAAATCCTCTTCGGGAAGTAACTCTTCATGTCTTATGCCCATTTTCTAATTGGGTTGTTCGTTTCTTGACTGTTGGGTTTTGAGTGTTCTTTATATATTCTGGATTCTAATCTTTTGTCAGATATTTGGTTTGCAAATATTTTCTCTCCATCTTAGCTTATCTTTTCATCTTCTTCACGTGGACTTCCACAGAGAAAAAGGTTTTAATTGTGATGAGGTCCAGCGTATCAATTTTTCCTTTCAGCAAGTGTGCTTTTGACGTCAAGCCAAAAATTATTTGCCTGACCCTAGGTCCTGGAAATTTTATCTAACTTTTTCTAAAGGTTTTATCGTTTTATACTTACTTTTAAGTCCATGATCTATTTTGGTTAATGCTTATGTTATGGGGTTTAGGGCAAAGTCTTCTTTTTTATTTTTAAAATTTTTTTTTATTTTTGCCCATTGATGTCCAATTGTTCTAACACCACTCGTTGAAAAGTTATCAGTCCTCCATCAAATTGCTCCTGTATCTTTTTCAAAAACCACTTGGGCATATTCATGTGGGTCTATTTCCAGGTTCCTTTTTCTGTTCCACTGATCTATACGTCTGTCTTTCCACATCGTCTTGATTACCGTAGCTATATAGCAAGACTTCCTATCAGAAAGTCTGATTCCTCTTTGTACTCTTCTTTGTCAAGAATGTTTTACCCAGTTTTCTAGGACCTGTGCCTTTCCATATACATTTTTGAATAAGCTTGTTTCTCTCTATAACAAATTACCTTGCTGATTTTGATAGGGATTTCCTTAAAACTATAGATCAGTTTGGGTGAATTAACGTCTTTATTATTCTGAGTATTCCAATCCATGAACTTCTTTGCTTTCTTCCATCAGCATTTTCTAATTTCAGCCTAAAGGTCCTGTACATATTAACACTTATCCCTAAGCATTAGAAATGATTATAAATGATATTGTTCTTTTTTTTTGGGGGGGGGGGTACGCGGGCCTCTCACTGTTGTGGCCTCTCCCGTTGTGGAGCACAGGCTCCAGACGCTCAGGCTCAGCGGCCATGGCTCACGGGCCCAGCCGCTCCACGGCATGTGGGATCTTCCCAGACCGGGGCACGAACCTGCATGCCCTGCATCGGCAGGCGGACTCTCAATCACTGTGTCACCAGGGAAGCCCAGTGATATTGTTCTTTAACTTCATTTTACATATGTTCATTGTTAGTATATGGAAACATCGTTGATTTTTGTGTGTTAATCTTATATTCATTACTTTACAGAGCTCATTTGTTTTAGGAGTTTATTTTTTGTAGATTCTCTGGAATTTTCTACATAGACAATTATGTCATCTGCATATAGACAGTTTCTTCTTTTCAATATTTACTCCTTTCTCTTCTTTTTCTTGTCTTATTCCAGTGGCTAGAACTCCCAGTAGTATGTTGAATGACAGTGGTGAGAGATATCTTTGCCTTATTTCTGATCTTACAGGAAAAGTGTTCAGTGTTTTACCATGAAGTATGATGTGGGTCATAGATTTTTTATAGATGCTTTTTATCAAGTTGTGATAATTCACCTCCATTCTTAACTTGCTAAGAATTTTTGTCATGAAAAGAGGTTGGATTTTGTCAAATGCTTTTTCTACAGCAATTGATATGATCTTAGGATTTTTGATTATGATATGATAGATTACACTGATAGATTTTCAAACATTGAAACAGCCTTGCATAACTGGAATAAATACTACTTGGTCACAGTATATAGTTCTTGTTATACATTGCTGGATTCAGTTTGCTAATCTTTTGTTGAGGATTTTTGCATCTAATTCATGAAAGATATCGATCTGTGGTTTTCTTTCCTTTGTACTGTCTCTCTGGTTTTGTTATGAGGATAATACTGGCCTCAAAAAAAAAAATGAGTTAGGAAGTGTTCTCTTCTCTCATGATTTTCTAGAAGAGATTGTGTGAAATTGGTTTTCACTCATATTTAGTTGTTTTAGAAAATTCTCTGGTGTGCAGGAAAGAGTTAACATTGCAGACCTGATATTGTGATCCTTACAAAGACCTGCTTGCAAGGTTGGCCCTTGGCTGGTGTCTGGAAACTTGGGTTGTAAATAGTTCCCGATGGTGATATACAACTTTCCCTAAATACTAAGAGTGGCTCTCTGTACCTACACTGTTAGTGGAATGTGGTAGTGCTGAACTGATGCTTTCCTTCTGGGAATCTGGAATTTCAATGACTGTCATCAGTCATGTGCCTATATGAGCAACTCTGATAAAAAAGAAAAAATGTTTTAATTTTAAAAATTAAGAAAGACCTGTGCTCCTAGGCTCAGGCGAGCTTCCTGGGTAGACACCACATCACATGTGTTGTCACAACTCTTTGCTGGAGGAATTAAGAACTGTTTCACTCCACAGGGAAATAACTCTTGTAAGCTTGCATCTGATTTCTTCAGGACTTTGCCTCATGCGCCTGTCCCTTTGCTGATTTTACCCTGTAGTTTTCTCCATTTGGCTTATTTTGTCGTAATAAATCTTGACCACGTGAACAACAATACGCTGAGTCCTATGATTCTCTCTAGTGAACTACAAGCCTAAGGGTAGTCTTGGAGACCCACAATACGTGCAGTGAAACCATCTGGGCCTAAAGATTTCTTTTCCAGAATAGTTTTTAGGGCAAATTCAATTTCTTTAATGGTTTTAAATATATTAAGATTATTTTTTTTCTTGCTTGAGTTTTGGTGGTATGTTGTTTACAAGGAAATTGTGCCTTTCTTCCCCGTTTTCAAATTTATGAGCACAAAACTGCTCATAGCATTCCCTTGCTATCATTTCAATGGCTGATGGATCTGTAGCAATATCCTCTATTTTATTCCTGATGTTGGTGCTGGGTGTCTTCACTCTTTTTATTTTTGTCAATCTTGCTAGAGGTTTTTCAACTCCATTGCTTTTTTTTCAAAGACCAGCTTTTTGTTTCATAGATTTCCTCTATTATTGTCCTATTTTCCATCTCATTGATTTCTGTTCTTTATTGTTTCCTTCATTATGTTTGGGTTTATCTTTCTATTCTTTTTCTAGTTTCTTGAGGTAGGTATGTAGATTATTGATTTGAGGCCTTTCCTCATTTCTAATGTGAACATTTCGTGCTACAATTTCCCTCTCAGCACTGCTTTAGCTGCACCTCGCATTTTTTGGTTTCTTGCATTTCATTTTCATTGTTGGTTTCTTTAATTGCCTTTGAGACATCCTCTTTGAAAATGGATTATTTAAAAGTGTGTTGTTTCATCTCCACACGTTTAGAGATCTCCCTGTGGTCACTCTGTTATTGATTTCTAGTTTGATTCCATTATGGTCAGAGAACACACTCTACATAATTTCAATTCTTTTAAATTTGCTGAGGTTTGTTTCATGGCCCAAGGTATGACATATCTTGGTGAATATTCTATGAGAGTTTAAAAATCTGTATGTAATCTCCAGGCATTGGATAGAGTATATTCCATATATGTCATTTAGAGCCTGTTGATTGATAATGTTGTCCAGATGTTCTATTTCCCTGCTGATTTTCTGTCTACTAATTCTATCAGTTGCTGAGAAGGTGAAGCTGAAGTCTGTAATTGTGGATTTGTCTGTTTCTCCTTTCAGCTCTGTCAGTTTTGATTCATGTATTCTGCAGTTCTATTTTTGGTGAAAACCCATTTGGGATCATTATGTGTCTCTGGCAGATTGATCATTTTATCATTTTGCAATGCACTCTTTTTCTCTAGCAATTTTTTTTTCTCTGAAGTCTATTTTATCAGAAAGTAATGTAGCTATTCATGATTTCTTTACTATGTTTTCATGATATATGTTTTCCTATCAGCTTACCTTCACCCTATGTCATCAAATTTGAAGTGAGTTTTTTGGAAGCAACATATAGATTGGAGATACATATATATATAATTTAATCTGCTCTACCAACCTCTGACTTACAGATTCGTATATTTAGACCATTTACAGTTAAGGTAATTACTAATATGTTAGTGTTTAAGTTTGCCACTTAATTATTTATTTTCTGTCTGTTTCCGTTTCTCGTTTCTGGGCTAATTTTCTCTTCCTGTGGGTTATATGGATACTTTTAGGGTTCCATCTGGATTTATTTCTGGTGCTTTTGCGTGTGTCTCTTTATCTAGTTTTCACAGTGGTTGCTCTGAGTATTACAATGCACATATGTCGTTTATTACAGTCTACTTTTATCAGCATAAACACTTCAAGTAAGACGTGGAAACTTCACTGCTGTTTAGGTCCCTTTGCCATCCTCATTTTTAGATACTATTGTCTTGAGTCTAAGATGGCATCATTTTTGTGTCAATCCTCAAATATGATTTATGCAGCGATGAGGAGTCCCCAACTTCTGACACCAACTGCAGGTTTGGGGGTCTCCAAGGCCACACTCATGTATTAAACCAGCTGCAAGTTCAGGGCTCTCCAAGGCCACAGGGGTCTTGGTAATCCATGAGAAGAGCTCACAGGTCTCACTGAAGAGTATTATACTCACTGTTATTGAAGCAAAAGGATACAGATCAAAAGCAGCCACGGGAATAGGTTCAAGGGGGGCGGAGTCCAGGAGAGGTTGATGTGTAGAGTGTCCGGTTGTCCTTTCCCAGTAGAGCTGTGGACAGAGCTAACATCTCCTAGCAATGATGTGTGACAACGTTCACAGAGTATGGCCGAGCAGGGAGGCTCACCTGAGTCTTAGCGTCCAGAGTTTTTACTGGGACCTGGTTTTGTAGGCTGATGGCTGACCTTAGTCTCCAGCCCTCTAGAAGCTGAGCTGATAGCAGGTGGCCCAGAGCCCCCACCATAAACCACTGTTAGCATAGACTATCTGATGTGACCCAAGGGCCCCAGGCAAACAAAGCTACTCTTGTCAGAGAAGACATTCCAAGCTCTTAGAGTTTGCCTCCCAGGAGCCAAGGGCGAAGGCCAGACCTCTCTTTAGGGAAGCTTAATTCTTTACTACTCAATTTGAAAACTTCATGAGGAAAAGGATGGTCTACGGATATGTACCTATATTCTACTCTTTCCATTATTCCCTCTTCCTTCCTGTTGATCTTTGATTCTTCTTTTGATCATTTTTGCTTAAAGAGTTTCCTTTAGCCAGTCTTTAAGGGTGGGTCAGTAGCAACACACTCCTTCGTCTCAGAATGTCTTTATTTCCTCTTCAGTCCTGACGGATAGTTTCACCAGATACAGAATTTTACTGACAGTTCTTTTCATTCAGCACTTGAAAAAGACTATGCCGTTTCCTCCTGGTGTCTGAGGTTTCCGAGAAGAAATCCATTCTCATTTGAATCGCTGTTCCCCTGTGGACAATGTGTTACCCATCTCTGGCTGCTTCCGAGAGTTTTTCTTTGGCTTTAGTTTTCAGAGTTTAATTATGATATGTCTTGGTATGGATTTCTTTAGGCTTATCCTATATGTGATTTTCTTATCTTCATGCATCTGTTATTTGTGTGTCTTTTACCAAATTTGGGAAGTTTTCAGGCATTATTTCTTCAAATCCTCTTTCAGCCCAGTCTCTCTCTCTTCTTCTCAGATTCTGATGATACAGACGTTGAATCTTTTCTATTGCCCCATAGTCCCTGAAGCTCTGTTCATTTACTTTCTGTCTGTTTTTCTCTCTGTTGTTTCTACTGGGTGAATTATAACTGTCCTGTCCTCAAGCTCACTGATCCTATCCTCTGTCAGGGAAGAGTGTTTCCCTTTCTGCTTATTGGTGGGACTCCCACTGGCCAGTGGTGTTGGGCACAGTGACTGTAGCCACAGAGACTCCCATTCAATGTGGGGGAGGAGTTGGCCTCCCCGGGCTGCCATCATTGCTGGGTTTGTTATAACTGGCAGGTAGCTAGGTACCAGCAGAGAAAGGGGGGCAAGGTCCAGGTGGCAGGAAATTGCACATCTTGTAAACAGCGGGGGTCCACGGGCAAACAAAGAAAAGCAGGAACCCCCAGACTGACAGGAAACCACACATTTTGGGGTAATAAGTGGAGACAGACAAAGAAAGGTGAGGAAAGGAGGGAATCTCCTGCCTCTGAATGCAACCTGTTGCTCATTATGCTTCATTACAATAAAATCAGCCTTGCAGATAAGAAGTTCCCATCATGCACGGATGCCATGACACTTCTGATCTAAACGAAATAAGGACAAAAATCCCTCCCCGCCTCGGCAAGGTGGAGCTGGGATGAAAATCAGAGAATACGACCCCCAAACTCCTCCTTCCCAGTGAATATTCCGCCCCTTCATTTGCATATCCCTCATCACCAGCTGGCCAATGAAACCCAGGGCAGCAGCTCCTCCCCTCTCCACCCGCTCTCCCTCTGAGCGCATATTCTTGCTTAAATGAATTCTCACTTCACTTTCTTAACCTCCCTGCTTCCTCTCTGAATTCTTTCCGAGGTGAAGCAAGAACCTTAAATTCACCGGGAACAGGTAGGGGGTGGGAAAAGCCAGGTCTGGGTGGCCTTCTTGTGTTGGATGAGTTGAGATGCTCTGCTTCTGGTACTCCTCCAGTCCCAGGACCCCTAACAAGTGTGTCTTCTTCTTCCTTTCAGAGTTTTCCTTTAGTTTTCTGTTGCATTATTTCCAGGGTTTGTGCTTCAGTTGTGCTTCAGTGAGCAGTGTCCAACTAGTTCGTGACACTCCCCGCACCGGGCAGTTCTGGAAGCCTACAGAGGGCTAAGCAGGTATGCCCAGGGGCCAGGTCAGGGGTCTCCACTATCCTTGTGCAGATGCAGGGGGCTGTGCCCACGCTTGGAAGAAATATGGTTGGATAGAGAGAGGAATTACAAGTGACCCAATGGCCAAATAGCACAACGTGACCTATGGACTATTGTGATGAATGTGTCGATCTTGAGAGCAACAGGGAAACTACAGCTGAATGGAAGAGAAGGGACCTCACACTTACAGAATTATGAACTGCAGTGACCATTATTATACTACTTCACCATTTACAAATAGGGAAACTGATGCTCAGGGAGGTCAGAGCTGGACTTTGGAGACCGGTTTGCCTGTCCCTGGAATGCAGGTCTCTTCCACTGCCCGCCCCCCTCCCCCTCCTACGAGTGGGTCCAGACCTCTGCCTTTTTGGTCAGGAGGACACACTTCCTAGCAATGGAGTTAAATTGGCCTTGGTTCTCAATTTCAGGATTCTCTCCCTCGTTCAGACTTGGCAACATTGAAGTGTCTGGGCTAAAACCAGGGAAGGTGTTGACCAAAAACTCTAAGCCTGAGAAAACTCTAAACATTCTTTGAAAGAGCAGGGGTGAGGCAGCCTACCTGAGGAGAATTGGCCAGGGCCCCTCTTCTCAGCCTGCCCATGGCGGACTCGTCTCCTTAGAGACACACACGGGGCTCAGCCTGGGCAGAGCATGGGATCCTCCTGACTGCCCACCTGCCGGCCTTCCCCTCCATCATGGAGGGTTTCTCACCTTGGTGCAAACAAATACGGGTAAGTAAATGTGGTTGGAGTTGGAAGAAAACTGGATGGTTCAGGGTGAAGAACACACTAGACAGATGTGCTGCAGCCTGGACGGGAAGAAGGAGGAGGATGACCCCAAAAGATCCTTTGTTTCATTCCTTATTGTTAAACACTGAAAAATGCTGAAATGCAAGGATACAAATCCTCCTCCATTCTCTTCTCCACTAAGCCCATATTGAGACATTTATTAGAACTGAATTTAAAATTTTTTAAAATCTTTTTCATCCTAGAGGGAAAATATCCTGTGTAGCTGATGTGCCCTGTAATAATCACTGTAATTAATCTGCTGAAGGTCTGTGCCATTCAAAATGCAGTAGATGGAGCGATGGCTGCCCCTTGACTTAGCAGCCTGTGGCTTCGGAACAAAGACTGCAGGATAGAGAGGTGATGATACAGCAGGAAGCCCGAGGGCCACCTTCTGTCAGCTCCTCTGTGACACCCTCATCTACAATAGCCCGTGGATGTCAACTTTGGGGGGAAATGTTACAGTTTCAAAATCAGCGTTCCCAAGTTTGGCTATAAATCTCATATGAAAATTAAAGATGAAAAACACATTTCTTTTTCATTGGTCTCATTTGTCTAATAAATGCCTCAGGGACTCACAGCTCAATCAATGCTTTCAGTCTCCTGAAATTAAATTATCTTCTTTCCATGAGCTAGATAAAAATGATTTAATTAGGTGGAATAATTTGCCTCTTATCTTAGTATTATTGACTGAATGTCATTACCATCGTATTTTTCCCCTCCTATGTTATTTATTTCAAGAATAACCTGAGGAGTGGGATAGGGAGGGTGGGAGGGAGGGAGACGTAAGAGGGAAGAGATATGGGAACATATGTATATGTATAACTGATTCACTATGTTATAAAGCAGAAACTAACAAAAAATAATAATATCATGATAACCAATCAAATAGAAAAAAATAAGCAAAATTCTTAGGCAGTCATTTTTGTGAACAGAAAGTCTGAATAGCCAACAATCTTCTGGTGTAATACTAAGAACGTCAGCAATGTGGACCATGGAAATTAAAAACTGATAAATTGCATGGTACAGTAGAGCAAAATATTTAAGTTCTGATAACTTCAGAGATTGAAGCAATTGTAGATTGAAGAGCTAACTTCAAGGACTGAAGCAGTGGGAATCTCATATATTGCTAGAGAATATGTAAATTTTATAAACCCATTGGAAAATAATTTATCATTTTATATTGAAAAAATGATTAAAATATTTTGTAAATCTAAAAAAAAAAACCTGAGATTGCTGAATATATATATATACACATATACATGTATATTATTTCACTAAAGAGTAAGTTTCCCAAGTAGTCATCATACTCAGTAGGATAGAAGGTGACCCCATTCACCCCTTGAAGTAAAAGTGTAAACTTGAGGCCAGTGGCCTTCCTTAAATGAAAGTGGATTTGATCTCCCCCAGTTCAGATCATTCATAATAACTATAGAGCATTCTTACACAAGACAAGATAAGCACACTAATTAGAATTACAGAAGAAACATAGAAAAACACCTCCCTCCTTCGATAAGAAGAGTTTATCTTGGTATATTTTAATCCTTTGTTTATTATACAAACATTTATTTAACAATCACTATGTTCTAGACTCAAGCCCAGGTTCTGTGGTTAGGAAGATGAATATCACAGAGACCTGAAATCCCACACTTTATAGATGGAGAAGTACACCTAGAAATAAATACTGTTGCTAGCATGTGTAAATGCTCTAGTTGGGCTACATAACTGGGCCCTAAGTGGGAGGGATGGGGGAAAACTTGAAGGCTATATATTCTAAAGCAGCACTATTCAACAGGAGTTTCTGTGATGATGAAAATGTCCAGTTTCTGTTTTGTCTAATGTGATAGCCACCAGCCCCATGTGGTTATTAAGCACCAGAAAATTTTAGTTTTATTTAGCTTTCATTAATTTTAATAACTACATGCAGCTAGTGTCTACCATATTGGATAGCATAATCCTACAGCAATCATTCTCAAGCCTTTAGTCTGCCTCAGAACCACCTAAAGGTCCTCTCAGGTCTAATTCAGTAGGTCTGAGGTAGGGCCCCAGAATTTGCACCCTTACAAGCCCAGGTGACTCTGATGCAGCTGGTCCATGGATCTCACTCTGAGAAGCTCTGTTCTAAAGGGCTCAAGTCCTTGGAGGTCAGCATACAGCTAACATCTGCCCTTTGCCTGGTAGACTTACTGTGAAGCAAATGAAATCAGCTCCATGGCCCTCATTAGAAGGGCTTCAGCAATGTGTCCATGCAGGGTCATAATTTGTAAAACTTGTAAAACCCAAGTTGGTTAAGACCATCATCTTCCACTCTGACAAACGCTCCATTACATTTCCCTTTCTGTCGGGTGATGTGGAGGAACCAATGGCATTTTGGGGATGGTATGAAGGGGAGATTGAATTGGGCATCCATTTGGTTGGCTAAGTGGGGTATATTTTTGTGGTTTCCAGCCACTTGCATGAACAGAGTTACCGCAGGTGGTTCTAGCGTAGGAATTTGCACCCCTTCTGCTGCCCTTCCAGTACTAAGTAGATCAGAGCCTTACAGACATTCCATAGCACCAAGCACAGAAGTATGTAGGTCATGGGGGAGAAAGGAGGATTGAAATGGAATCTGTGAGAAATATTTCCAGTCATCAGATATTTATAAGTGTAAGTGGAGGGTTCCCTTATTAAAGGTACCTGGTCAAAATGGAAGCTGTTGCCTGTAGAGATCTATATGGTGATTCAGCTAATACAACTATAAACAAACCATCCTCTTTTCTTTTTCTTTTTGTAAAGAGAAAGATGTTTTGATAAAGCTTGAAGACATTGTTTTACCTGAATTTGGCAAGAAGTTTTGAAATATATCAATTAAACAAGTGAAGAGTTACAGGGTCCAAATTTGGATATAGAAAAGAGGTATTTCTTTTGGTCATCATTAAATTTATTTATTAAAAAGCTAAAAGAAAAATCCAGCTAAAAATTAATGGAATATAAAACAAAAGCCATTAGTTGAACAATGTAGTGATCAGTAGGAATTATGCTGACATTTAGAAGTAAGTTGTAGCAATTGTGTTTCTTTTTATTAAACCAAAAGTAGTAATTCATTAAAAGAAAGTAATACATTTTGAGTGGAAATAAAGAATAGACTCTCTGAGTTGTTCAATTATCTGATTAATGAAGAGGAGTCCATTCTACGAACAAAATGGAAAATATTTAACTCCCACTGATTTGGTACAAACCACAGATAGTGGAATCAACAACAACAACGTAAAACTCATAAGAAACCTTGGTGACAAAATGAGTGTTACCAACACGAAGATTTTTTAGAGATTAATTAATGTACAAAAAAAGTTGAAAAGTCCTTTAAAAAGTCCTTGAAAACCTACTGTAGAGCACAGGTAACTATATTCAATATCTTATAATAACCTATAAGGGAAAAGAATCTGAAAAAGAATATATATATATATATATATATATATATGTATAACTGAAACACTTTGCTGTACACCTTAAACATAGTAAATCAACTATACTTCAATTTAAAAAAAGTCTCACCTCTGAAACCTTTCTTCAAAAAAAAAAAGTCCCTGAAAGTCCTTTATTGCATGAACAAAACTCAATAGATATTTTCCCAAATCTGACAATAATCCTAGAACTTAACCAATAACAAATTGAGCAACTACATAAAAATTTTTTTAAACTAGCAATAGTTTTAAAAATTTGGTCAATATCAATCAACAATGCTGGAAGAAAGACTGAATTATCTTTCTAGTCTCTTTATAGAGAAATATGACAAAATTGCCATCTGAAGAGAGTGAAAGCCACAAAAATCTAGGAGAAACAAGCACTTATAGAGGACAATCAGATAGTTAATTAAAATGTTATTTTTACAAATTTTGCAGTGTTTGTGCTATTTGTTGGCATTTTAAATATAATGATTCTAAATTTAATGATATATTATTTCTTCTATCATTTGAAATATTCAATTTAAATATTCATTTGTATTTGCAATTTTTTTTTCTTTAAGAAGACCTATAAATTGCTAGTTTTAGGCGCCACAAAACCGGAATTTACCCCCATCCTTCTCCCAGTACTTATGAAGTGAAATGAGAGAAACTTCTGTAAGCAAATGGACCTAGGAAATGCTCTCTTTACTCTTGCACCCCCAGCGCCTAGCACCTAGTAGGTGCTTAATAAAAACTTGTTAAAGAGTCAATGAAGAGTGAAGCCATGAGCAAATAATGACGAGCAATTATCCAAGACAGAGCTAGCTATAGCATCAGGAGGGGTGACAGAACCCACATAAGGCAGAGCACACCCTTTGATGAGTGCCACTGGGGTGAGGAGGTCGTACGATGGACGTCAGAGGAGAGGGACCACCCAGGGTCGGGGTAGTTGGGACAAAGTCATGGAATAGTCGCTCCAAAGCAGAAGAAAGGAGAGGAAGTTGGGATTGGGTGGAACCAGGGATGGAGGTGGGAACCCATGTGGTCTCCTTGAGAAGGGACAGAAGGCAAACCACTCGGGATGAGTAGGAAGGTCAGACAGCAAAGTCTGAAGGGAGAGGTTGGAGCTGCTTTGGGATACTCAATCATGAAAGCCAAGAATACTCGACCAAGGAGCTTGGCCCCATCCTAAGGGGAGAAGAGACCATGCAAAGGGTCTGTGTATGGGGAGATGTATTTCTGTAGGGCTCAGAATGCCTTGTCCGCAGGGCACGGAGGAGGGCTTGGAAAGAGAGGCCCCAGGCAGGGAGACCAGACCAGAGGCGATTCCACCAGCTCAGGAGCAGGTACACACAGGCCAGGGCTGGGGAGGCAGGGTGAAAACAGAGAAGGGGGTATGGGGCTGAGACACAGTGGAAAAAAGAAGGGCTTGGAGGTTTGTGTGTTTGTTTTTAACGTTTATTGAACACCTAGTGTACAGCAGATGCTTTTTCATGGACCACTTCATTTAATCCTCAAACTCCCCTGAGATAACGGAGGCCATCATCCCCATGACACACGTAAGGAAAGAGGGGCTCAGGAAGTGATGCCCCTCACTACCAGGCAGGCGGGATTCAGGCCCGGCAGTCTGAGGACATCTCCTTTTCAGGTTCATGCTCATTGCAGACCCCACGCCACCGCAGGGCAAAGGGAGAGGTCGAGTCAAGAACAGCTTCTGGGGCTTCCCTGGTGGCGCAGTGGTTGAGAATCCGCCTGCTAATGCAGGGGACACGGGTTCGAGCCCTGGTCTGGGAGGATCCCACATGCCGTGGAGCAACTGGGCCCGTGAGCCACAGCTACTGAGCCTGCGCATCTGGAGCCTGTGCTCCGCAACAAGAGAGGCCGCGATAGTGAGAGGCCCGCGCACTGCGATGAAGAGTGGCCCCCGCTTGCCACAACTAGAGAAAGCCCTCGCACAGAAACGAAGACCCAACACAGCAAAAATAAATAAATAAACTCCTACCCCCAACATCTTAAAAAAAAAAAAAAGAAGAACAGCTTCTGACTTTGCCTCTTGGAGACTGTAGGCCGTCTGCCAACGAGCCGGGGGGAGGGAAGGAGAGGATCCCCAGTTTAAGGAGAATCTTCTAGAAGCGTATTTCTATTTGAACAGCTGGAGGACAGCTTCTTTGTCCCTGTTCTCCCAGCCTGACAAGTATTTTGAGCCCTGGGACTTTGAGAGAACCACTCCGCCGCTGTCCCTGACATTTTAAAATCTGTTCCCAGTTTGAAGTAAGTGGAGTCTTCAGTCTTGGATGTGAGAGTTATTGCAAAAATAAAGGTTGTAGAAAGCAGTTTATTCCAGCTTTTCTTCCTTGTGGCAACTGACCTTCTAAATAAAAATATGCGATACAGACACGCTTCCCTGTCTCCAGCGAGGGAAATTCTAGGCGATCAGATCCAACAGCATCCACGGCTGGGTGGTCCCGGATCTGCCTCCCAGAAAGGGGTTTGCTCTGCCTTGTTCCCCATTGCTGGGCCACAGTCACCCTGGAGGGTAAGCTAATAAAATGCGAGTACTTCTTCCACGTGTGTGTTTTCCACTTTCTCTAACTGTCTGAAGCTCCATCCTTGGGGAAAATTCAAACACTGAGGTATTCTCCGGAGAGATGTACTTCTCCTGTTCAGCACAGGAGGAACTATTTAAGTATTTACATAAATAGACATGTAACAAAGCATGTTGATTTATTTAAATATTTCCTGACAGGCCCCTTTTAACATCTTATATTAATCCGCCAAAGACAACTCATTACAGCTGAAAAAAAAAAAAATCCCCCCTTACAAAAATCAAAAAAGCTGATCACTTTAAAAGTTCCTCTTGCTGTGGAAAGTGTGAAAATTAAAGAAACACAGAAATGGTGATACTGTGACAGGAAGCTGACTAAAGGCCCTGCAGACATTCTTGATGCTTTAAGGAAATGCTATCAAAAATGAAAGTAACAATCTCTACTGGCACCAACTAGTTGAATATTATCTCTAAACTTTCTTTTTCAGTCGTACAAGTGTTATGTGGTCATTGTTAAAGACCCAGATGTTCTGGAAATACACTTCTAGAACATCCCTTCCTTCACCGGAAGGAAATCCACAGATTATTGGACTGTTGTGATAATTACATATAAACTTTTCAGCATAAAATTTATAGTATATATTCCAGGGATACAATGGTCACTGCTTGCTCAGAAAGTGCAAGGCTCTTGACCACGCTTCCTTAGCTACATCACAGACCTCCTGCATGTGGAGCATCCGTCTGGGCCCATCACATTGCCCACGTGGGACTTGGGGGCAAGAGGAATCAATGCAGATATGCTGATGCTTATCTGCTCATCATACTATGAGTAATAATGTCCTTTGTTTCATATCTTGTACCAGCATCCATGAACCAATAACAGGTTAGCTTCCTAGCTTTTGCAAATAAGGTAAATTCTCTGAATCGTCACAGTTCTTAACAATTGTTTAAGAAAAAATAACATCAAGGTATTATGAAATTTATAACATAAATAGAAGTTAAATGTGTGTGATAGAACAAAGAATGTAAGAGATTAAACGGAAAGGTGTTACTGCAAGTTTCTCACGGTCGCATACTATAACCTGTAGAGCAGCGTGGTCTAATGGTAACATAGCATAAACCAGAAATGCAAGCTGCATATGTAATTTTAAATTCCCTACCAGCCAGTTCAGAAATATAAAAAAGAGGACGTTAATTTTAGTATTTTTTTAACTCAGTATCTTGAAAACACTATCATTTCAACATGTAATCAACATAAGAAATTATTTGTGAGATGTTTTACATTCTTTTCTTATACTAATTCTTCAAAAATGAGTGTATATTTAAACTATCAGCATATCTCGGTTCATTTTAGCCCCGTTCCAAGTGCTAGTGTAGCTGAAGCCGAGCCTATTGGACCCCCCAGCTCTAAAGCCACCACTAACAACACAAAACAAGGAGGGACAGTTAAAAGGCAGGCAGGGGAGATAAAACGGAACACTAAAGAAACACTATATTAATCCAGAAGAAATCAGGAAAGAAAAAACAAGCACAAGAATCGATGGAACAAATAACACATCTAGGCGTGGAGGATTAATCCACTCCTTCCAGGTGCAGGGAAGGTGAGGAGATGGCTCAAGTAATGCAAATGAGGAGTTTTGGTCCCAAATCTACCATTAATAATTTTTGGGAATTTAGACAGGAGACCTCATCCTTCTCATTCTGTACTTATTCCTTTATCATATAGTATATCTGTTTATCGAGGCAATAGAGTGTCATAGTTCAGAAAATGGATTTGGTTTTTAGCCCCAGAGTTGTCTCGACTCTGCCCCTATGTGACCTTGGACAAATTGCTTAATTGCTCTAAAGTTCAGTTTCTTCATCTTTACAATGGGTATTATTTAAAGTCCACCTTAAATCCACATAAAACACAGTGCCTGTCATCTCAGAAGCCCTCAAGAATATTCGTTGTTTTTTATTATCATTATTATTATCCTTAAGCCAACTAGCTCTAAGGACCATGAACTATGGGTTAGACACCATTCAAGGCAGCAATGATTCACGTGTGAATGGCAAAGCCCCTTTCTTCCATAGAGGAGCCAGACACGTATCTGACTGCCCACTTAAATAGCTGTTATGAGGCTAAAGTAAGAAAACAGAGAGAGGTATTAGGGTAAAAATATGCTGCTATGTCAGCGTTCATATTGTGATGTGCAATCTTTTTCCTTGACAAAGCACAGTAACCAGGGAGCCTGGAAAAATCATGAATAAAGTTCTGTTCTAGTCACTCTTTCCAAAAATTAGGAGGTTTTATTCTACAAGTGAATGGGAAGTAAATTATTCTCCTTTACCTTAAAAGAGCAGTTTCTACTTGTTCGCCAGGAAGCTCGAATCTTCTGAATCTCACTGTTGGGGGCTAGTATTCTACTGATATTTTTTGTCACCAGTATCCTTTTACAAAAGTCTTGTGGTCATTCCCGTCTATGACCTAGCCCCTAATTTACAGAGTAAGAGTCATTCCACAACGAGGATTACCAGGTTTTTAGCGCCAAATACGTAACAAGCACTTTCCATATATACTCCACCTAGTTTTGTTTTCAAACCTGAAACATGGGTTTAGCAAGCTTCCCTTCAGAGATGAGAGTCTGGGACTTGCCAAGGTCACACGGTGGTCAGTCGTGGGGCCGAATGAGGATGAAGGTCAGCCTGGCTCCACCCACCCCTTACAAAGCTTCCTCTCCTGGTGCTGCTTAGGAGAGGTTGAGCAGCAATCCTGTCAATAGTAAAAGTCAAGCCGTGGAAGAATTGTAAGTGACCAGTGTAGAGAGTGCAGTATGTTACAGTATAGGCAATGTGTACAGTGTGATTGTGTGCGCGCATGTGTGCGTGTGCGTGTGCGTACCTAAAGGATAGTTCACAGAATGTCGGTAGTGCTCATCTCTGGGTTAGCCTGTGTATCTCCAAAGTCCTTCATTAGAATATATTACTTTACGAATGAGAAGCAAAAAGAGAGAAAGAGAAACTGCGATGTACTTTTGGAAAAAGATGACATCACACTTTGTGAACTTCCTGGGGATCCCAGACCCTCAGGCGAGGGAGAGCTCTTGCTTTGCCTTACCCGTGAGATGACTCACCAGGTCGAGAAGTCCAGTTGCCAAGGCCACAAAGACAAGCTTGTTGGGCTATACCCTTCCTCTATACTTCATCTATTCAGTCTAAAGTATTTTACCAAGTACCTGCTCTGTGCTAGGCGTTGGGCATACAAAAGGCAGGAGGAAAAGAGAGAAAGAGAAAGGAGGAAGGATGAGAAGGAGGGAGGGAAGAAGAAAGATTTCTTATATATCATGAGGGACTCTGATGTTAACTAGAGGGTGGCCTTGAGCAGCGCTGTGAAGAGGTGACATCCCCCCAGGTGCACAAGCCTGTTTTAGGGGGAGTTGCCAGTGGTGGCAGTCGTGGCTCTGAAGGAAGTTCAGGCATTAAAGCAAGGAAGAGGGTGAGCATTCCAGGGCAAGGTAACAGCATGTGCTGGAGATGCTGGGTCAGGAGGGAGCAGGGTTGCTATAGAAACAGAGAGAGGGCTGGGGGCAGCAGGGGCTTGGAACGGGAGAGAGGAAATCAGGGGCAAGGCCTTATGGACGCATTCAGGGCCCCCCGAAGGGCTTTGGATCTGAGAGGGGGTAGGGAGGATCCTGGGAGACCCTGAGGCTTCCCGTCCCGGGTGGCAGCGGACGGACATGGGTGGGATGAGCGATCCTCACACAGTCACATGGAAAGCGCTTGGTAATGGACAGACTACTTTTAAGGGACTTCATCTCTGACTCCCTGCTGGGGAGTCTACAGTCTTAAGTTTCAAAAGCTCAAACAAAGGAAAGACCAGCTTTTTGAGCAGGAAGTGACAACACAGGGCTGTGGATTTTTAACACAATTAAATCCTACGTGAGTAGAGGCCACAGCCATGGAAAGCACTGTTTTGCCTGAAAAGTACAAAGTGATTTTTCCCGCTTTATTCAACAATAACCTTACAACTGGAGCTGACACATTCAAGCTTCAAAGCAAAAGCAAAGAGCTAAGTTTGTGAGTATTAAGTGACTTGCTGCGAAACGGTCTGACCTTTGTTTCAGTGGCATCCGGTGGACACAGGAAAGGGGATGCTCATTAGACCCCTTCGGGGGCTGGTCATCTCACAGGCCACCTTCTGTGGCCTCTCTCTTCTGAGCTTTCAAGGTCCTGTTTTCCATCGTGACTTCACATTTCTAGTGGGAAGATATTTCTTCTAATGAGAAGGTGTTTACGTCCCAGGAAGGTCCATCCCTTTAGTCCCTTGCCAGGGGGTGTAGGGCCTGAATTTGGCTGAAGTGAAAAGTCTGCAAACTAGATTACTGAGCAACTCTTGAGCCTGGCACTCAGGGCATCTCCCCGTATATGGTTTCCTCTAAAAATGAAAGTATTAATTAAAAAAAGTTTACCATTTATTAATTATTATTGACTTTGTCAAAGGTAAAGAAACTTACATTCAGAGAGGTTACGTGACTTGCCAATGCCACACGTAGAGGCAAGATTTCAGTCCAGGCCTATCTGACTACAAAACCTGCTCCCTCTGCACGACTCCAACTTGCCCTCCTCCCCCATAGCTGCAATTCTTCTCTGAGGGAAGCCAAGGTCCAGCCCACTCCTGGAAGCTTCGCAGGTCATGTCTCATCAACTTCCAAATAGTGGCGATAAGTTGCTTCAATATCACTTATAGGGGAAGATTAGCAAGCATAAAGGCACAGGGGAGAAAAGATAATTTTCTCAGGGGTCAAGAACTTGGGTTCTGGGACCCAACCATCTGACTTTCAACTTGACACTAATACATGTGTGATCTTGGACGAGTTACTAACTATGCCTCTTTTTTCTCATCCGGAGAACAAGGATTAACATAACACAAGCCCAGAATCCCTTAACTAAAATCTTTGGGAACAGATGTATTTTAAAGTTTAGAATTTCTTGATTTTAGAAAGGCAAGAGGATTTATACTTCATAACACCCCCAGTGGGGTCGGGTGCAGGACCCATCACCCACTAAACAGTCACTTTAATATTTCTGCAGTGAAACAAATTAATATTCATATAGTGAGATAAATTAAGACTGTAAATTAAACCTATTAGACTGATGACATTTTATAGTCTCATCAATTTAGATCCGATTTTCTACCAAAAGGGTTCCAAAAACATATATATTCTTTCCTTTTTCAAGACCTGGGCATTTCAGAGTTGTGGATGGGAGAACCACGAGAATGCACCTACCTTGTAAGGCTGTTGTGAGGATTAAAGAAGTGAGGAAATATGCATATTAAAGTGTTTAGAAGAGTGCCCTGCATATAACGGGTCCAACACACTTGGTTGCTCTTACGTATTCCGGAGGAGAAAACACACAGGCCACTTCAAAGATTATTATTTGTATGTCAAAATTACTGCTGGATAATAGGGAATAAAAAGGGAACAGAAAGCTCTCCGTTGTTCCTCTTCGGAAGAATCCTAGGTGGATCCAGCCGCCACTGCAGGAGAGAGAAATGAAGAAAATCTCCAGGGGTCTGATGCAGAGAACAGGTAAGTTCATCTATTCCAGCTACCACCTGCCAATCCAGCAAAATGTGCTCTCGGATAATGTGGCTTTTCTGTGACGAGTACCAACGCCCCCACGACTGGAAGTTTTGGAACCAACCGGAATTGGTGGCGATATTGAAGCCCAGGCCTAGGGCGCCAGCTGCCACAACGAATCAGGAATCTTCTTTATACCACGGAAGAGAGATCCGTCCATTCGTTACCACACTCCTGGTTTCCTCCCGAATGCTTTTCCTTCAGCTTATTAAAATCACTTCGATCTTATCCGAATGAAATCTTGAGAGCATTCTCAACTTGAGCAGAGGTTTAGCTACAAGTTGCTGGTTTGTCCCATGCTGTAGAGAATTTTTAGGCAACGTGTGTCAGTCCTTTCAGACTAGACCTTCCCTCCCTGAATCTCGGAGCAGTTTCTTCTGCCCTAATCAGATACTGCAGTTTGCTCTTTTCATCATTGGGAAATTGATCAGATGGACCTACAGAGCCCACCTCCTCCTTGGTCCAGCACAGGTGTTCCTCAAACAAGCAAAATTCATTTCTGTTTGTAGTTTGTCATAGGACTTATAGATCCATCTAGAAACCAAGTACTTTGCATGTAGTGTCTCCAGGATAATTAAACATGAATAAATGTTGCTTAAACATTAGTAATGATAATAAACGGGGCAATAATAAGGAAATCGGGGAGCGATATTTCAGATAGGCCTGCTACAGTTTGTCTGTTGGAGCAATTATCAGAAAGCCCTGGTGAGCTTCCAAGCTGTGGTATTTTTTTTTTTAATTTAGTGTATATATGCAATAAGTTGAAAATATTTTGGAAAGCTCCGTCCAATTTTCTATGGAAAACCCAAGCAATCTTTCAAGAAGCAAAGTCTCTTTAATAAACAATGATACTAAATAAATCTGTTGACTGTTGTCTGCCCCCACTAGGAAGCGCCCTCTATGATAACCAAGACTTTGTTTTCTGTTTTCCTGGCACTCGCAATCGTAGCTGCCATGCTGCAGTGCTTCATAAATATTTGCTGAACAAACGAGCGAATGAATCTGAAGCAAGTAGATGAATAGATGCATTTTCCCCTGTTTTCTGTAGAAAGCAGACTGTTTCTATGCTTTTCTATCAGATACAGACATATTTCCCCTTCCCCCTCCCCATATCCTCAAGTCCATGCTCTAGTAGGTCTGTGTCTTTATTCCCGTCTTACCCCTAGGTTCTTCATGACCTTTTTTTTTTCTTTCTTAGATTCCAT
Source organism: Tursiops truncatus (assembly GCF_011762595.2). Lineage (NCBI taxonomy): Eukaryota > Metazoa > Chordata > Mammalia > Artiodactyla > Delphinidae > Tursiops > Tursiops truncatus. The sequence continues at coordinate 4,533,605 of NC_047043.1, forward strand.
ATATATGTGTAATCTTATCTTCTCTTGTGGAGGAGCTTCACCCTCACTTCCTCATGTCGCTGGACTCTTACCCTCAGCCTCCCTTTTATTCTTAAAGCCTCTCCTTAAACATCAGAGTTTTCTTAAGAACACTGTCAGTGACAGCCAGCCTGACGAGAACGTTTCCACCTGGCAAGAAAAGAAAGGCGGCATCCCCAAGCGAACCTCTGTGGAAAGAAAGCAGCTTGAGACACAGAGGAAGAGGATTATTTAAAAGAGTAGAAGAGAAATCTGAACGAGACAGAACAGCACAGGTTCTTCAGCAGGACATGCTCAGGGGCTGGAAGTCAACACCAGAGCCTGATGGTATATTCAGTTCCATTTACACAGATGTAACCATATTTTAAATAACCATCATAAACTGATCCTAATTTTATTTTAGAGTTAGGGAACAAGACCTTCTCAGCTAACTCTTTTACTGTCTTCATGAAGCTCCTAATTAAAGAACTCCTCGAGACACTATGTGCTGATTGAACTAGGCGAGCCATAGCTGATGATTTCAGGTCAATCGCGGTTCTCAGTAGCAGAACTCCTTAGAGAAAGTGGCTTATTCCTATTCCTATACAGATGTGCTACATGTTCTACAAAATGTTGCCTGTCGTTTAGCAGAAGAACATTTTATTAAGAACTTAGATGAGGGGCCTATTCTGGGGCTTCCCTGGTGGCGCAGTGGTTGAGAGTCCGCCTGCCGATGCAGGGGACATGGGTTCGTGCCCCAGTCCGGGAAGATCCCACATGCCGCGGAGTGGCTGGGCCCGTGAGCCATGGCCGCTGAGCCTGCGCGTCCGGAGCCTGTGCTCCGCAACGGGAGAGGCCCGCGTACCGCAAAAAAAAAAAAAAAAAAGAACTTAGATGATTTTTTAAAAATTGTACACTCTGCAGCAGACCAAATCCCATCATCTAGAGCAGAGGTTCTCAAACCTGGGCCCCCAGCCCAGCAGCAGTGGCCTCACCTGGGAACTTGTTAGAAATCAGGTTCTCAGGCCAGACCCCAGACTTCTTAGACTGTGTAATCTGTGTGAATGAGCCTTCCAGGCGATGGTGATGCCCTTTCAAGTCTGAGAATCACTCCTCCAGAGCCACCGCGTCACCAGAGTCCATATTTCTAGACGTCAGTGCAACCCCTGAATTATGATTCTTTTCACGGCTAGGTCCTTTGATTTACAAAAATCTGTCGCCCGGCCCTAAAAGGAGGATCTCGTTTCCCTCTTGGGGCCGCTCGTGGTCTCTGCCTGGGTTTCTGCTGCCTGCCCCGCGCTCCGGGGTCCTTCAACTGGTGGGCGGTGCTGCTCTGCGGGGTCGAGGGGCGTGGCCTCAACTGCCCCCCTGGCTGACAGTTCACAGCTGTCTCAACAAGGCTCTCTCAGAAGTCCCTAGGGAAAGCCAGGCTCCACCTGGCTGTCCTGGAATCAGCGGCGCTCTCAGGCTTCCTCTGGAGCCCACGGCCCTCCCCATAAGTTCTCACCCCCTGAGCTCCTGTTCTCAGCCCATCCGCCCTCCCATCCACACAGACTAGATGGGGCTACCTTGTCTCTTCTTACAGCAACTTACCCACCTCTCGGGCGGGGCTCTAATTTCCCCTTGAGTCTCACAAAAGCCAGGGGTCCTTCAGCTGGAGCGTGTGTCAGACCCACGTGATGGGCTCATTAAAGCACATCTGCAGCTCCACCCCAGAGTTCGTGCTCCAGTGGGTCTTGAGTGGAGCCCAAGAACTTGCATTTCTAACAAACTCTTGGTGGAATTGATACTTGTGGTCCAGGAACCGCACTTTGAGAATCGTTATTAAAAGCCAATGTCACTGAACTTAAAAAAATTAATCCCCAAGTGACTATGCCCTGCTCTCTCCCTAGAAATCCAAATCACTGATAATTAATTCCACTTATTACAAAAACAAGTTTGGAAGGGCCTTTAATTCTTATTTAAGCCATGGGCAGAAATCGTGAACTTACCCAGGGCGCTCAGAGAAACGCTTTTCCTCCCGAGGGAAATAGTGTTTTCTGTTGCTTCTAAAATCTGCCGGCCCTGGTCCTGACTCTGGTTCTCTTAAACTACGGTGGAGCTGGGGCTGGGGGTGGGGAATCAGGGTTGAGAAACTTTGCCGTCACGATGCAGGACCACAGAGGAAGGGGGATAGAGAGACAGATTCTTGGCTTTGAAAAGAAAGTGGGACATGACATTAATAATCCTGCCACTGACCAAAACAAGTCTTCAAAGGGAGGCCCTCACTCCCCCGTCCTTCCCCACCCTTCCCACCAAGCTGAGCCCAGAAATAGAGCCCAGCTCGCTTCTCAGGGCTCTTCTCTCCACCTCGTCTCCAGAGACCACAGCTACTGCCCCCAGAGCACTGCCCTGCCCTCCCAGCTGCACAGTCGCTTCTGAAATCTTAATCCTGGAGCTGAAGCCAGAGAAAAGCACCAACAAGGCAAAAGCCTAATTCCAGATCCCACATGTCCTTCTGCAGCCCCCCAAATGCCAAACGCTGCTGGCCGGCCCCAGCCAGGCCCCTGGGCCACAGCCCACATCAGAGGCCCCTGGGAACAGGGGACCCAGTGATGGAAAGCCTGTGGAGGCCTGTGGTTTCGCTTTCTTGAGTTCTCTGCCCCACCCGGGGGGCAGGGCTGTAAGGAGGGTGGGGCAGGAAAGAGGGCTCTTTGGGGGCCCAGTTGTAAGGTCCTGCATCACTTGCTAGCCCCTCTCTTTGAAAGCAGAAAGTCAAACATTAGCCACCCTGGACCCAGACGAGCCTGACCTGTTGATTCAAGCGCCAAAGGTTCTGGGGAACAGCATTCAGAGGCCTCAGCTAACTGCCTTTTGCTTCTCAGAGTGGTTCCCCAAGGAGCATAAAATTTGAGAAGTGAAACTGAACATGTCACCCCTTTATGAGAGGAGGGGGAGCACCCTGAGGGCTCTTTCTCTTGGGCCAGTTATTCTTCTGTTGGTCACACACAGGACCTCGCCATGCAGGTGCTCATGGCCGCCTTTCTTGTCTGCACTCTGCTGTCTCCCCAGGGCCGTGGCGGGGAAGCCTGGCCCACACACACGGCCTGCAGGGATGAGAGCTTGCAAGTCCTCTACCAGAGCTGCGGTAAGCGCTTTCTGAATGTCCATTTCTGTTCATGGGGAAATTAAGGCCCACAGATGTGAGCTGCTGGAGTGTTTTGTTGGGGTGGGGGAAGGGTGAGGGGGACAGTGGCCAAACAGGTCTGCGAGGACCCCTGGGAGCCCTGGGCAGAAGCAGCGATCGGCCGGGAGAGAGCTTAAGAGTATGGCAAGAGGAACAGAAAAAGACAGTGAGAGTCTAGATACAGCGATTCACTAACATCACAGAGCCCGAAAAAGGACGGACTGACTGGGGAGTCCACCAAATCGTGAAACGTCGCCAGTTCAAGATCAGGAAGAGACGCTTCTGTCGCCTCCCTCGATTGTACACCCGGGACACCTTGCCAAGTTATTTCATTTGCAAGTTGAGTGAAAAGGTCATTTACGCCAAAGGAGAACACTCCTGTCCTTCTGATGACACTCCCAGAGCCTCTATCAGAGCAGCAACATCATTCATTCATTCAACAAACACTTATCTGGCAGCTGCCGATGCCAGGATTTTCTCTAGGGCTGGACATAACAAAAGGGAATGAGCTACGTTACCCTATGGGGCAAACGTAGATACCAACCAAAATTGCAATCTAATGAATAGAATGCTGGGAACTGCCGTAATCAGTGTCGGAACCGAGGCTTTGGAGTGTATATTCATCTACTGGAGCTGTTAGAACACCACAGACTGGGAGGCTTAAACAGCAGAAGTGTGTTGTCTCACAGTTCTGGAAGCTGCAAGTCCAAGATCAAGTGTCGGAAGGGTTGGTTTCTCCTTAGGCCTCTCTCCTTGGCTTGCAGACGGCCGTCTTCTTCTCCTGTCTTTGCTTGGTCTTTGCTCTGTGCCCACATGTTCCTAGTATGTCTGTGTCTCTTCTTATAAGGACATCAGTCATATTGGATCAGGGCCCACAAGTATGACCTCGTTTAACCTTAATCACCCTTTGAAGACCCTTACTCCATATACTGCCATATTTTAAGGTAGCGGGGGGTAGGACTTCCACAGATGGATGGGGTTGGGGAATTCAGTCCATAAAGGGGGCCTGAGTGGCCAGAAAGCAGCCCAGTCTCAGGATCACAGCTTGAATGAAGATTAGGGGGACTGGCTCATGACACTGTGAAACAGGCCACTTTGGAGGTAGACAGGAGTCAGAATGCTGTTGCACTGTAGGAGGTGGAACGGAGATGCTCTTTAAGCACCCAAGTCGGCTGCATGATAAGCTGAGGAGTTAGGGTAGATGTTACACTGAGCAGAAGCTGGTCCCTACGGCTGCCACCCGGGGAGCTGCCTCACAGAGGTCCACACTTTACTCTTTTAAAAAGAAGGAACATCGAACATTGAAATGCACACACACATTTTTTTAGCGTGAAAGAGAAGGAATGGCTGGATGCTGGAAGTGTTGATCCCCGGACTCCTGCTCTGCCGGCGGGGATGGGATGCTTTCTGTCTGTTCATTTCAGATGCAGGACCCGAAGCAAGACTCGAGATGAATGCCCTGCTCAGGATTTGTTTTTCCAATTCGCCCTCCCGTGAAGGGTTGCCATGGCTGGTCGATCCCTCAGACCAGCCTGACGCCTGCAGCATTCGTCCAAGCCTGGCAAGCCCCTGCCATGAGAGACGAGAGGAGCAGATGTATAAGGGAAAGAGTGAGAGCTTCTCACCCACCCGCCCAGGGAAGACTCCTCCCTCTGAAGGGGTGGTGGCGCCGTGGGGTCAATGAATGCTGAGCACAAACGCTGCTCCGGGCACTCAGCAGAAGGAATGGCGGAGACGCAGTCCTAGCCCAAGAGTGGTGGGAGGATGAGACAGGCACCAGGGTACAGGCTGTGTGTGAAGGGCTGCAACAGAGGCACAGGTCCGGCACCAGGGGACATGATGGTCGGAGAGGGTGAGATTGGGACCTAAATCCATTGGGGAAAGGTCATCAAGCTTGAGTTCAACCTTAAAGGATGATACAAACAGTAATTATAGCATCTCATGTTCATAGAACGCTTACAGGTGCCGGGCACCGCGCTAAGGGCTTTCTAAGAGTTATTCTCATTTACAGATGTGTAAACTGAGGATTAGAGACGTCAGGTAACTTTTCCGAGGCCACAAAGGTAATAGTAGCAGAATCGCATCCTCAGTGGCATAGAAGAGGCGTTAGGTAAATATTTGTGGAATTAAAATAAATGGATCTCAGGCCTGTCTGACTCCAGAGCCTACTCTGAATCACCTGCCGTCTAGAATTTTGTCAGAAGGCAAATGGAGTGGAGGTGGGCAGCGGGAAGGAGCATTGCGGCAGAGAACAGCGTGTGTGAAGTTCGGGAAACGTGCCCAGGATTAGAGTTCACGGAGCTGCAGTAGGGCTGGGACATGGGGGAGGGGGAGAGATGAGGTGGGAGATGTGGGCAGAGCCCGGGTGTGATGGGTAATTTTAGTGTCCGTGTGACTGGGCCACGGGATGCCCAGATAGCTGCTTAAACTTCATGTCTGCGTGTGTCTGTGAGGGTGTTTCCTGACGAGGTTAACACTGGAATCAGGGGACTGAGTAAAGCACATGGTCCGGCTGATGTGAGGGGGCCTCAGCCAACCTGTGAGGGCCTGAGTAGAACACAAAGGCAGAGGAAGGTTGAGTTCACTCTCTGCCCAGCTGCAGGCCTGGGGCCCTGATCTCCCACTTGCAGCCCTCCTGGTTGTCAGGCTTCAAACGACACCACCAGCCTTCCTGGGGCCCCGGCTTGTGGGGGGCAGATCGTGAGACTTCTCAGGCTCCTTCCTCATGTGAGCCTGCACCTTGTAATAACTCTTTCTAGAATAGAGGCATATATGTAATTCCATGGGTTCTGTTTCTCTGGAGAGCCCTGACTAATACACCAAGAGACCCAGACAAGGCTAGGCTGTATCCTTTTGGCAATGAGGAAAGGATTGCGTTTTGGCAAGATTCCTCGGGTAAGGGTATGAGCGTGGATATGAGACTGAAAACTGAGGCTTCAGGCAGGATTTGTAGCCTAGAGAATCAATCATCCAGGAAAGAAATCATGGGAGCTAAATAGCAGAATTTCAACAGGCTTCATGTCAGAAGGAACCTTTGGTGTACATTGAGATCAGCAGAGAGGAAAGCAGTGTCCTGGGAGCTCCTCTAGGGATGGGCCTCCCTCCTCTCTTGAGAGCCTTTGAGCTAGCGGGGACTGAATGGCTGCATACCCCTCCGCAGATGGAGATGCCGCCCCCGCAGCTGGATTCACAGCGGGGCAGCCCCTCGAGGCCTTCGCACTGATGACACAGACATAGCATGTCCTTCAGTTGTGATGCTTCATCCAGGCCTGGGGTTTAGACATCCCTGGGCACATCAGGGGTCCCGACATGTGCACAGATGTGGGAGGATCAGCTGACAAAGATAAAGGATCTACTGTCTTCTGGGTTTAGCGCGGAAAATCCTTCATTTTTCCTTTCTCTTTTTGTTTTATCATTTTAGTGGGAGGGGGGATTTTCAGCTAGAAACTGTTCTGAATAAGACAACAATCCTCGAGGTGAATGAAAGAATTTCATAATCAGTTATGGGGCTCTGAACGCAGACCAGGAAGTGAGCAAAAGTGTCTGAAAAAGCAGAAGTTCTGCTCTGTCCAACCGTTAGTGCTGCAGCAAAGAAGAGAGGGACAGTCTTCATAAAAGCCAAAGGGGGAACAAACGCAGTCAGGGGCCTTTCTTTTGTTAAATCATAAGACAATTTCCAGGGCTAGAAAAAGCCCAGGGGCCCCACCCCACATACATGCCCCAAATGTCCACCAATGTGTTTACTGAGGTGCTGCTTCTACCACACAAAGATGTGACGTGGATCACCAAAGTGCACGTGGTCGGAAGATGAACTAGACGGTAGGGGAAGCGGTGGGGTGGGGAGGGGGAGGGGAATAATAAAGCCGGGGGGGTTGGGGAGGTCAGGACAGTTACAACAGAGGGGGCAGCGGCCTGAGGGATAGGAGCTTGGGGTCTGGAATCATTCCAACCCCTAGGCAATACTCTCTGTTTCCTGTCTTTGATTGTAAAGTGGGTTTCCTTGGTGTTTCGTGGCTTTAAAGGAAGTGCATTGATTCTTTTAGAGTTTTGGAGGCCAGGAGTCCAAAGTCAGTTTCACTTGGTCAAAGGGCACCCTCACTTGGACTCTCCAGGGGAGGATCCTCTCCTTGCTTTGTCCAGCTTCTGCAGCTGCTTCCCTGCATCCTTTGGCCCACAGCCCCCTCCTGCATCTTCAAAGCCGGTAGCATTGCACCTGGCCTCAGCCGTCACATTCCTTCCTTCTTCTGTGTCAAGTCTCCCTCAGCCTCCCTCCTGTGAGGACGCTTGTGATTAGGATAATCTCACGACCTCAGGATCCTTATAGCTTAATCACTTCTGCAAAGTCCCTTTTGCCACTTAAGGTAACATCCACAGGTTCTGGGGATCGGGGCATGGATATCTTTGGGAACAATTATCCAGCACACTACAATAGGGCTAATCATTTTATCGGCATCTCAGGGCTGTGTGAGGATTGAGTGAAAAGGACTGTGTGAACAGTGCTGAGCATATACTATATGCTCAGTAAATCTTTGCTGCTGCTGACTTGTAAGATATTTCACCGTCACAAGAGGTATATTTGACTCTGAGCTCCCCTGAAGCCAGATCAAACAAGGAAATTACACTGTTTACAAAGTCAAACCAGTTTTCAAGGAGATGTCCAGCTTTTCCTGACCCTGGAATAAGCTGTGAGAAGCATTTCTCCCTGGAGCAAGTGGCCTCTGGAGAACATCTCTACAAGAGATGCCACAGTGACTCACATCCACGGCTTTTTGTGGTGCCCCTCAATGTAGACCAGGGGCTCATTACCAAAATGAAACTCAGGATCGATTTTGCAAAAGGCCACAGTAGAACCGTCCTTGAATACAGCACTTGCAGGTCTGGGTTGCTCAAGGGGAATTTGGACACCCATAGGAACGGGTGAGCCGCAGGTGCTCCAGGACCCATCCGTAAATACCATTCTTGTGGCCATTGCTGCTGTTATGGGGTTTTTGATAAGGGTTGGAGAGCAGAGATCTAAGTTGTGTTTTCTGGCAAGAGCCTTGAGTGTACACCTCAGTGTTGTCAGTTAACCTGCCTTGACGTCAACCAGGCAGAGAGGAGAGTCATAAAAAGTAAAGGACCTGGGCTTCCCTGGTGGCGCAGTGGTTGGGAGTCCGCCTGCCGATGCAGGGGACGCGGGTTCGTGACCCGGTCCGGGAAGATCCCACATGCCACGGAGCGGCTGGGCCCGTGAGCCATGGCCGCTGAGCCTGTGCGTCTGGAGCCTGTGCTCCGCAACGGCAGAGGCCACAACAGTGAGAGGCCCGCGTACCGGAAGAAAAAAAAAAAAAAATAGTAAAGGACCTGTGACACATGCCCAAATCACTTCATGTCCCCCTTTTTGGTTTCTCTGATGCTCACAGTCAACCTGGCCGTTCACTTGGCTCCTGGGGGTCGGCTGGGGCAAAGGTCAGCAAAGGAAGCCCACAGGCCAAATCCCACCTGCTGCCTGTTTTTGAACAGCCCATGAGCTAAGAATGGTTTTTACATTTTTAAATGGCTAAAAAAAAAAAAAAAAATCAAAAGAAGAATAATATTTGTGACATGTGAAAATTATATGAAATTCACATTTCTGTGTCCACAAATACAGTGTTTTGGAACTGTGCTACAATGGCACAGTGAGGGGTGTGACAGTGACTGAGGGCCCACACAGCCGAAAATATTAAGTATTTGGCCCTTCATCGAAAAAGTTTGCTGCTCCCTAGTCAAGGTCAGAAAGAACCTCTCAAGCTCTTCACCAGATCAGAGCCTCAAGTCCTGGGTCTTCTGGATGATTCTAGCCATAAAGAAACTCCATGGCCAAGTGAACTTGGCAGCAAAACCACCACGACTGCAAAGGACTTGTAGGATCCCGTTGAGAGAATCGTGGTTGCCATAACAACCTCCTGCTTCTGAATAACGTTTTACAATTTATAAAGTTCTTCCACTTGTAAGGTCTCATTCAGTCCTCATGAATAGCCCTAGGAGGTATGAAGGGTGTGTATTTCCATTTTCCAGATATAAAAACAGAAGCACGTATATATTAAATATCTTAACAAAGTAACATACCTGAGCCCTTGATACAAACCAACCTAAGTGACTCCATGCCCGGTGACCTAAAGCTGTTATCGCGGAACTCTAATATGGAGTAAAAGCCATGCCAGCTGACCCCAGAAACATAGCGTGGGGACAGAGAGAAGGCACAGCTGAAAAACGAAGGCTTTGGGTGAAGAGGTGAAAACCCTAAGTACTAGCAAGAGGAGGAGGAAAAAGAGGAGGGGGGAGAGGGAGAGGGAAGGAAGACACAGGGAGAAAGGGGGCTGGGCAGGAGAGAGAGTTGTCTTCTGAGTCAAGGGTGGTTTCCCCCTCCCACCCCTCCCCACCAGTCTCCCCTCTCCGCACAAGTTCCGAGCTGGGCCAGTATGGCTCTTCCCAGGTGTCCACCAGGACCCGTAGCAGCCACAGAAGACAAGGAAACTCACATCTATGTTTATCAGCCTTGGGTACCAAGTCCTCTTTTGCGGCAAGGTGTCTGGAAATGACACCCCCCAAATTAAAAGAAGCAAATGAAAGGCCATTCTCCTATGGGTGAGAACAACATATTTGACGGCAGAGCCCTCCTGCGCAGATGTCATGCTCACCTCATAGGGAAACCCTATTTCCCTCACACCCGAGAGCAGCTTCCTCTGTGAAGAAGCTGGGGGAAGCCCCATCTCCGGCAGTAAGTTGAGGGCTGTGGGTGGTACCTGTGGGACAGACCAGCCACCTGGGGTGTCCTAGGGTCAGGGGACCGTGGCATCTGATCGCTGTGATTCAAACTTGCAGCCAACACCGGCTCTCGCCCCTTGAAGGGATCAGCTTGGTCCACTTCTGCCCAACTCAGTTTCACTTTATCTGACCTCCAAAAAGTCCTTAATGACAAAGTCAAAATCAGGTCACATGCGCCTGAATAAGCCATAAGGAGAGTCACACAGGACAATGCATCAGACTCTAAGAATGCGAAGCGACGCTGGCCACATTTCCTTCCGAGCAGAGGGTGAACCGCAATGGCCTGGCTGCAGAGCGGAAGGACTTTGATAAAATATCCTAGGAAAAAAATTGTTTTAAACAGCCTGGAAGGAAAGGGAGGGGGAAAACCTCCTTTCCTCAAAGCCTAATAATTCTTCAGTAAACGGAGCATAAAACAAACAAAAGAAGCAATGACATCAAAAAATAATAATATGAATGGAAAACATCACACGCCACGTAGTCATTTAAAAATACTTTAAAAAATTACACGCAGAAAGCAATTTCTCTGTTTATTTTCCTAGATTAATAGGGATATAAATACTGGGCAATTAAAGAAAAGTAAACAGTCAGAGAAACAAAGATGCAACTTCAAAGGGAAAACTTAGGGCCTGCAGGATTCAACAGCTAGTGGCCTTGAGCAGAGTGGGGCCTTTCTGCCAAACTTAAAGACAGGAAGTTGATTAAAAAAAAAAAAGAATGTCAACATTGAGATGCAGATTTTGAAAAATGGGAACAGGAAAAAGTCAAAACTGGACAGGAGCTGGAGGGGAAACAGCCCAGCCCACAGATGTGCTTCTGCCAGAGACCCTGTGTTCCTCCCTGTTTCCCTCTGGTTGTTACCATTTATGGCCAAGTCTCCAAGGTGGTGTTACTTCTCCTAAGAGCTTTTTAAGAGATGCTGAGTAACTTACTGAATAGGGACCTATGGAGACAAAAGACCCAAGAGTCTGTGAGTGTAAGAGGCTCTTTCCATCCTCAGGCAAAATCGGAGGGGCAGTTTAGCTCGAGTTTGGGGAGGAGCCTCTTTGGAGAGTTCCGATGGGCGGGGGGGACCGTCCTCCAGCTCTGCAGCTATTTTGGTAAAGACTACAACGCAGAGGACACACTGCAAAAGCAGCCGCCAGTGTGAGGTCCTGGGCCGGGCTGCAGACTCAGGCCGGCAGAAGGGGCAGCGCGGGCCCAAAGCAGCTTTTTTCTTAGAGGCCGAGGAAAGCGAAGGAGAGAGCCCCCTTCCCAGCTCCAGCTCTTCTCGCTGGAGCACCTGGCAGAGCCCGGCAGGTACCGGGCTCCCGTCACCCAGGAGCCCCAGGCTGGCAGCGCCCTCAGCATCACTGGTGAGAGCAGTCGGAAGGCACAAAGCAGGGGCGTGCTGGTCAAGCATACAGGTGGGGGGTGGCGGCGGGGGCACCCTCCAAACCTCAACCCTATGCAACAGTTCAGGGAAAAGGATAATTGAAAGAAAAGGGCCACCCACCCAGGAACTCTGTGCCATCTGGCTTAGCGTGCGTTCCTTCTCTGGGATGCCTTGTGAAGTGACAGCCCAGGCTCCTGATCTAGTATTTCATTCTGGGGTCCTAGAGTAGCCAGGTGGGCATCCCTGGAAGTACTCTGGGGTCTCCCGGGAAACAAGCGCTATAGAATTCGCGCATGCGTCTGGGTGCGGCCGGGGTGATTCCTGCGCAGTGGGCAATGGGTATGCCTGTGTCTGCTGGCCTCCTTGTGAGGGATCCAAGAAGGCCGAGTTGTGCCTCCGTGCCTTTTTGAAATTCTGCGCCCGTTTCCCCTGCGGTGCCTCTCCGCTTCCGGAACAGAAGGAAGTAGTAACCAGGCCGGGAGGTAATGGCCAGGAGGAAAATGAAAAAGACCCTATCCTGCTGCTCTTTCATCAGTTGATGAGTGTTTTGCTGGGTCATTGTGATGCCATCCTGGCATTATTATGCATTAACCCAGCCTGTCAGCATTGCTGGAAACGTACACCTACCAGCCTAATGTCAGAAATACAGTGAGAGGGGTCATTTAGAGGAGATGAAGAAAATTGCCAATGGCTCTCGGTTTACTTGACGCAGTGGTTGAACAGCAAGTATCAAGTGTCCAATTGTGTCTGAGGTTTTAGAGCTGGGAGCCAAAATAATGAGCTAGGAGTGTGTAAACACTGCCTGCTCTCGGAGTCTCAGCGGTGCTGGCTTCCTGGGGGAGCGGACCTTCAGAATTCTGGAAAGCGGTGACAGAGAGAAGACCATGGTTCCCTTCCTGCAAAACTCATCATTTCCTTACATCTCACCCATTCCAGAAGCTATAGAGCTCGGCTCAAACGCTCAAATACACTCATGGAAAAAGCAAATTATGAAGGAAGTGGGTCAGTTGTAATTTACAATAGAAAGTTACAGGGACTATAGCTCTCCTCTCACCTCGAGGAGGAAACTACTATTCAGCTCCATCCGATTGCTGTGTGGGATTGTGGGACCTGGGACGTCTAACCTTCTGTTATACTTTTTCAGAAGAAAAGTTCCTAATCGAGAAGGACAACCTCCTAATTTATGAATACGGCAGTTAGCCTAAGTGTTTTTTTTTTAACATCTTTATTGGAGTATAATTGCTTTACAATGGTGTGTTAGTTTCTGCTATATAACAAAATGAATCAGCTATACATATACATACAACCCTATATCTCCTCCCTCTTGTATCTCCCTCCCACCCTCCCTATCCCACCCCTCTAGGTGGTCACAGAGCACCGAGTTGATCTCCCTGTGCTATGCGGCTGCTTCCCACTAGCTATCTATTTTACATTTGGTAGTGTATATATGTCCATGCTACTCTCTCACTTCGTCCCAGCTTACCCTGCCCCCTCCCCGTGTCCTCAGGTCCACTCTCTATGTCTGCGTCTATATTCCTGTCCTGCCCCTAGGTTCTTCAGAACTGTTTTTTTTTGTTTTTTTTTTAGATTCCATATATATGTGTTAGCATACGGTATTTGTTTTTCTCTTTCTGACTTACTTCACTCTGTATGACAGACTCTAGGTCCATCCACCTCACCACAAATAACTCAATTTTGTTTCTTTTCATGGCTGAGTAATATTCCATTGTATATATGTGCCACATCTTCTTTATCCATTCATCTGTCGATGGACACTTATAGCCTAAGTGCTTTTAAACATTGTGCAGGCCAAAAACCACATCTGAAAGCTAGGAGCAAATCAAGCTCTAGCCATTTATGGCCTCTGCTGTAGAGAGGGGAGACTTTAGTCTGGTTATGCCTTTTTTTTTTGCTACCTAGACCCGAATGGCTTCCCTTCCTGGACTCAGAGTATCTCTAAAAAACCATCTCACAGTTCAGTTTTAACAGCACTATCCTCTGTATCAAAGTGACATCACCACATGGATCCCCAAGAATGCCAAATATGTAAAAGTTAGGTAACCAGTTACTCAATTTGGAATATTCTTGCTGGCCTAAGAATCAAGTATTCAAGTATGTCCAGTCCGTGCTATTTCCATCATCATCCAAACACCTGGAACTGCTAGTTAGATTTTGACCCAGATCTGTTGAAATGCTTCTTGCCACCTACAAACTTCACTAAAATGTGTATTTCTAAAAAAAACGCTAGAAAGCAGGAGGCCTAGAATATAAACTACTCTAAAGATGAAACTATTTCTTTGCATTTGTCTTTGAAACCACAACAATTAGTACCATATACATAGTCAATATTCATTATAAAGTAGAGGAATAAGTTTAAGTGTTAAGTTTAGAGTTTCCTGAGAAATGATCAGTGACACAGGAATTGAGTGCAAATTTATTTAAGAAATGATTCTGGGAAGAACCAGAAGAGAGTGAAAAAGTGAGGCAGGGAAGAAAAGGAAGCCAATCCAGGTAACCACTGTGGGCAACTGAAGCCTGGTCCTTCTGGGGACCCCTGGGAGACCCGTGAAACATGCCTTATGGTGGTCAGGTCTGAAGGGAGAAGAAATTGGGGCATTGGTCTAGCAACTTCTATCTGTCATGGTTGTTCCTGGGTACATTGACTCCCCAGCACTACTGGCTTGACAGTGTATAGAACAAGCTCACTCCCACACCCAGAGAAAGCCCTCAGGCAGTCATAGGTATCTGCAGGAAGGCTTTGGAGAGAATAAATCCCCTTTGTGCATTGGAACTTCTCATATACACAAAAGCATTCATGAAGAGGACGCTGACAAAAGAGAGACAAAGACAACCCACAAAAAGTGGCCACTGCAGATGGAATGGGCAAGCTTCTGGTCTCCACATCATGAAAAACTGTCTTGCTGTAAAACATCTGGGTACAATGTGACACAAATCTTTTTAAATGCATAGGTAAGCTTGCATGAAAGAACAGGAGGTTTCCAAGAGCCAGAGCTAAAAGAAAGCACAAAAGCAGAGTGGAAAGCCAGCACCGAAGCTATGTCTGTCCTCAGAACAGGTGTTTGACTCCGTGGGCCAGAATGTCGCTTCAATGGCTCTGTGAGAGCCTGGCAACCATGCCCTGTGCTGTGCAAGATGGAAATCAATCCCATCATGAAACAAGGACCGTGAAAGGGTTATAGCCACAATTAAAAGTGGACAAAAAACAAAAACACATTCTTCAGCAAAATGGAAGACAAAGAAACTTATCTGACTCTGCTTGGCCTCTGGAGAAAGTAACTCTTCCCTGAGAAGCAGTAACTCCAGACCTGATATCACCACTGGTTTGAGGCTCAAACCTCTATATACAAAAATGTATATTCCCTTCATGATCCAGGAACTCCCAAGCCTAGAAATGAAATTAAAGTGGGTCTTGATTGGGAATACCTGGGACACATTGACAGAAGAAAATGCAAACTTCCTCTGGAGGAATACATACTCTCAATTCAGGTTTCATATGATTTCTGAAGATTGAGCTCAAGATCCAAAATTTAAAAGCACAAGGAAATAAGCCACCATGAGGGAACGTCAGCAGAAAAACAAAAAGCAAAATTATAGCCCTATATGTATTAGATTTGGTAAATATAAGATACCGAATATAAAACTGAGAACATGTCATTTGTTTAAAGAAATAAAAGAGGGAATCTAAAACATAAGCCAGGAAAAATACAATGTAAAAAAACACATCTGAAAGATTTGAGAAAGAATCAGAGAAGCCCTTAAAATAAAATATTTAATTGTTGAAATAAAAAAGTCATGGCTAGGTTAAAACACAGATTTTAAAATAGCTTAGAGAGAACGAATGAACTGGATGAAAGGTCTGGAGATATGACTCAAAATGCGTCATGGAGAAATTGAGAGATATGAGCTACAGCTATAAAACAAAACAGAGATAATAGGGAAAAGGCAATTTCTGAAGAAAAGTACTGGGATTTCCTGGAATTAATGAAAGACATGAATCTTCAAATTCAGTAAACACAACAATTCCCATGTGGGATTCATAAAAAGAATTCCACAACTAGACCCATCGGAGTAAAACCACAAATTAACAAAGGAAAAAAAAATAACTGGTATAAATATATAGCAAGAGAAATCATGTAGCAAAAAATTATATTTAGACTGATAGCAGATTTTAATATAGCAACAGCAATATACTCAGAGAAAAGAGAAAACAGCAATTGACTTCAACTTCTCTATTTAACTAATTACCACTCAAAAATAAGAGGGAATTAAAGACTTTTTTTGACAAACAAAATCTAGAGTTTGCCACCAAAGGACTCACAGTAATGGAACTTTCTAAGGCAGGGGTCCCCAAGCCCCCAGGCCGTGGACCACTACTGGTCTATAGCCTCTTAGGAACCGGCCCACAAAGCAGGAGGTGAGTGGCGGGTGAGCAAGCGAAGCTTCATCTGCTGCTCCCCATCACTAGCATTACCGCCTGAACCATCACCCCCCCACCCCCATTCCCCCCACCCCCACACCCTGTCTGTGGAAAAATTGTCTTCCACAAAACCGGTCCCTGGTGCCAAAAAGGTTGGGGGCCACTGTTCTAAGGGATACTTCAGAAAGAAATAAAATGTTCCCAGAAATAAGTTCTGAAAGGCAAGATGGAATGGGAGAAAAGAATTAATCCATTAAAAGAAACAATGAATGATAATAATATCTGATTTGAAACAGGAATGTATTTGTTTCCTATTGTTGCATAATGAATTACCCTAAAATTTAGCAGTTTAAAACAACAACCATTATTATCCCACAGTTTTTAATGGCTGAATAACTTACATATATGTAACTATAATAAAATGTTTATCCATTCATCCATCAATGGACATTTAGGTTGTTTCCGTGTCTTGACTATTGTAAATAATACTGCTGTGAACATGGGGGGTGCAGATATCTTTCCGAGTTAATGTTTGTGTTTCCTTTGGATCTATTCCCAGAAGTGGAATTGCTAAATCATATGGTAGTTCTATTTTTAATTTTTTGAGGATCTACCAGATTGAATTTTAAAAATAAGCTCTCTGCTCTTTAAAGAAATGTACCTAAAATACAAATCTACAGTGAACATCACACTTAATGGTGAAACATTGGAAACATTTGCTTTAAAACCAAGAACCAGACAAGAGCACCCACCATGACCAGTTATATTGAGCATGACACTGAAGGCCCTCACCAGCACAGTAAATAAAATGTTTAAGGATTTGAAAAGAGGATACAAAATATTATTATATGCATACAATATGACTGTCAACATAGAAAAACCTAATTAAAATTTATTGGAATTAATGGGAGTTGAACTAACAATTTATTTTGAAATCAGTGTATTATATTATTCCAAAAGATAGCTAGCATACGTAGCTTTGGTTAATTCACTTTCACAGATGTAGAATATATCATTATTTGCATAGACTAAAATTATATACATTCTCCTTTTTTTAAATCTTTTATTTAAACTTATTTATTTTAGTTATTTATTTTTGGATCTGTTGGGTCTTCGTTGCTGAGCATGGGCTTTCTCTAGCTGAGGCGAGCAGGGGCTACTCTTTGTTGTGGTGCACGGGCTCCTCATTGCGGTGGCTTCTCTTGTTGTGGAGCATGGGCTCTAGGTGCATGGGCTTCAGTAGTTGCAGCACACAGGCTCAGCAGTTGTGGCTCGTGGGCTCTAGAGCCAGGCTCGGTAGTTGTGGCGCACAGGCTTAATTGCTCTGCGGCATTTCGGATCTTCCCGGAGCAGGGATTGAACCCGTGCCCCCTGCATTAGCAGGCAGATTCTTAACCACTGCACCACCAGGGAAGCCCCTATACGTTCTCCTTTTAATAAATATTTAGGTTGCCTCCAATTTTTCACAATTACAAACGGTTGTGAACATCTATTATTTATGTCTCCTTATGTCAGAAAATGCTTCCCAACCCAGGACTTTTCTTTCCATTTCTCTGAGGCTTAATTAAGCCTAGGCAAAGGTATGTAGAAGAATTTCTCTAGTTTAACCAGTTTTGTCTAGTAATGTTTCCATACAATAACAGTTTTTAAATGCTATGTTCTGAAAACACATGAACAGACGGCAAAAAAAAAAAAAAAAAGGCTGAACGATATCCAAATGGTTCCAATGATGGCGTGAAGGAGATGGGTGAGGTGTTGAGTCAGGTCTGCTTGAAACTTTGCAGTGATCAGCTCACATGCTGCACTGAACTTGTGTGCAGGTCATTGGGGCAGGTAGTCTGTGGTTATTCAGTAAGTGCGTGACTCATTTATTAATCTGAAGTCAGGTTTCCATCTTATTTTTCATGTCAGTTTGCAATCTTCTAACAGAATTATTTTTATATTTTTAGCAAAAGTATTTTTAATCCTCTAAACAGGAGGAAACTAATAGGATTGTGTTGATTCAGGAAGCAGAGAAATGAGTCCTTTTCTTAATTAGTAATTTATTTTGCTGGCAGAGGATCCAAACTAAAGGCAGCTGGTTCTTTTCTCCTCCAGTATCGACCAGTGAGTGCTTGTAGACCTATGTCATTCCTGTCACGGGATTCTGTTCCTGGGTGGTCCATGCCACACAATGAGAAACATCCTTCTCCTTCCCATCAGGGAGAGCTCTACTGCAAAGCTGGGACATCCAGCAGATTCATTCTGGTTCCATCTCCTAATGTGAGACATGCAAGAATAAGTGGTGAACCAGTTCTGGGAATTCGGAATCCTGCTTCCCGGATTTCAGTACAAGACATCCTGGTGGAAACTCTCATTGGGTACCGACATTGTGGTGGTAGTAGTTGAAGGAGTGAATAACAACACCGTTACTAAGATTGTGTTTAACCTGCAAAGGGGCCAGGCCAGGTAGTGTGGAGTGAGAGCATGGGAGATACGCCTTGCATGCAGAAGACAGTTTGACGCTATGTTGACTATAAAATGAGAGATTTAGAGTGTACGTGTATCTTTTATTGAGTTTGTGTTTGGGCCACGTAGTATCGTAATTAGGTGATGGAAGTGTTATGCTCCAGGTGAAAGCAGCAGCCTGCTCTGGTTTGTCTTTGTATCCCCAAGGCCTAGTGTTCTTCCTGCCATGTGTCGGGTGCTCAGTAAAATGAATGAGAGGCTAAGTTGCAGTTCCCATTCTCCAGCCACTAAGATGCACTGTCACCTGTAAGACAGGTTCAAGTCTGCTCGTACGCTCATGTTAAGATGTTTTGTGGCGCCGTGACACCCCCTTGGTAACACACAATAAAACTGTGCATTTAGTGTTTATTGTCCATCTACACTTGAGATGCAAAAGCTCAAGCTTAATAGCTTCAAATGGGTCGTTATTTTCCTTGAGACGTTTGGCAAGGTGTTTTGGATGGACCCTCATCCTCATGGCCATGTCTCTCCTTTTGGTCTCTAATGCGTATACTATCGCACAAAAACCATCTCCCCCTAAGCTCGTGGAAGCCAAACACAGGTTACTCCCGGGGAGTGGAATTCAGAGGCCAAAAGAGGATGCAGGTTCACACCCCTTCTCCATCAATACTGAGTTCCAACGAAGCCGATTTCCTTTGCAGTTAGAAGCAGACAAGGTGAGGGATCCAGAATTTTGAACTTGGCCGCCCAAACCTACCTTCACACTCAAAAACGCATGCACCAGGCTTACCAGGCAGCCTGCGGGCTGTAGGAATTCTTGCCCTCTGTACAGCTACAAACAGGAGCTGTTCCACTGTGATGGTGTTCATGCATTTTGGTCGTGTTTGGTATCAGGGACCATGTTCAAGCATTTTCAAACACCCACTCTACACGTTCAAGTTGAAGAAACAGAAAGCCAGACTGTATACCCAACTTTGGCCAGGTGAGTCAGTTCCCAAAGAAATGCTGACCAAAGAGACTGGAATGGGGGCAGAGCTACTATTATTTGAAATATAATAGCCCATCGGGGAGCTTTGCGGTGCTATTCTATAGTAATAAGATTTGACAGGTGGAGAAAAAAGGAGAGATCAGGAAATAACAGAACAACTAGCTAGAATACATTTACCACCTTGTTAGTCATTTCTTTCTCTTCAGTGGCAGGGAAGGAGGATGAGGGAACGGGGAAGAAACACACCACAACGCATCCAGGACAAAAAAGAGGATATGAATTTTCTGTTGCCATGGTAATGGATTTCCAGCAATGGCTTCTCACCGAAGACTTCCCCCCCCCATCCATATTTTTTAGGGATCCATAATGACCCTTGAATGTTATCCTAGGAATCACACAAGAAAATTACCCCCCCCCATGAAAATACCGCCATGTAAGAAAGGAAACTTTCAGATCCGTGCACAACCAGGTCTGTACCGTAAACAGTACAAGCTTGCAGTACAAGCTCACCCAACCTAAAAGAAGAAGTCAAAAGCAGGGTCTGTTTGTTTTGTTTTATTTGCAAAAGAATTCTGAAAGATAGTAGAGGTACATCTGCTAATATTTGGCCTGGGACTAGATTTTCAACCACACTCAGAAACTCCATCCTAAGTGCCAAGGCAGATACCCTGGTTATGATGATGATGAATTAATATGTACCAACACCTTTCCAAAGAGCCTTCCAAGTGTGGGGAAAATCAATCACTGGCTTCAAAACTCAGGCTTCCCAAGTGATCCCTGGCACCCATCACAGATGGACGTGAAAGCCCAGCTTCCCTCCTGGTGTCATCAAACTGCCCAACCTTCTCTCCTTTTCATCTATTTGTCCAACCAGCTGAGATTCGTGGGCGTGTCCAGTACTAGATGCTGGTTATGTAAGGATGGATACATAAGACCGAATTCCTAACCTCCACAGCTTATACCCTAGTGCCATCTACCTATGCGAGATACAAACCAGCAAGAGTTCCCGCACTTCACGATGATAAAGGTATGATGAAGACGTACAGAGCGAGCCATGCATGAGAGACCTTAGGAAGGACAGGTCAGGAAACTCCAGGGCATCCTGGGGAGGAGAGTGGTTGAGCCGGATTGTGAAGATACAAAAGGCAGGAGAGAGACGAACAAGGTTTTCCTATAGGAGATCCAGCCCTCTCTCATTTACTGGAAATTGTCCAAATTTTCATGCTGCAGATAGAGGTAAACAGTTGCAAAAGGTAGAGAATAAAGCGAGAGCCATTTATCCTGCAACTCTGAGTTAGCACCTGCGCTGGAGATACATGAGGTCAGACGCAGTGAGAAGGGGAGAGTAATCAAAAATATAAGAGGATATAACAGAATGATATTCAAGGGAAAAGTCCCACCCTCTTGGGCCTGACCTTGGTTGAGGAGGCAGGACAGTATCATATAAGACAGTGTGTATGTAGTATGAATACTAGGTAGTCTACGCTAAGTAACTGGCATAGATCTAAGTTCGTAGGGGCAGAGAGAAAGAAGCTAGGGGAACAAGGCAACATTTCCCAGAGAGGCCAGGATTTGGACAGAAAGGAGAGAACTGATCGCAGGCAACGAAAGCACAGGTCAGATCCTGTCACGCCCTTCCTCTAGAACCATCGATGGCTCCCCAGGCACCGTTTCTGGCTCACTCTCTATGCTTCCCTGGGACGAGGACAGCCCTATCTATAATACTTCTAAAAACTAAGTTGGCTTTTTCTCACCCTCAGCCCCTCTTATATGAGCCAGTTTCTTAAGGTAAATCTCTCGATAGACAGATATTATATATATTATATTTCTATATATGTACATGATAAATACCCTCTATGTGTTATATCTGTGTCTATGTCTAGCTAGCTAGCTAGATATCATCTCTATATATCCTATTGCTTCTGCTTCTCTGAAAAACTGTAATATATCGGGTTTTATTAAAGAGCAAGAAGCTATCCAGTGCTATTTTATTAACCAACCAGAAGCAGATCAGCTTTGCTCACATTCTGTTTGCCCAAGTTTTTCTTCTCTCCATAAACCATTAGAGTCGATTTCACCAGTGCATCCGAGCGATGTGCTGACAGTAAGCCCCTCCCCTGTCTCTGTTGTCCTTCTCTACCCTCCCCAAGCCATGCCTCTATTGGAAACGTGCCATAAAACATGCCGTGGAATATCGAACTCCCCTGGAGCAGCCTGTTTTCTGCCAACAGCACACGGAGGAAGCGATATCAGCTCCTAAAGTCATGGGTTAAGGGATGGCTGGGTTAAGGGATGTTAGAAGAAAGTCAGTGCTCTGGATCTCAGGATGTAGCCCACCTAAGTGCTGGAGGGGAGCACAGAGAAAGAGGGAAGGAGTGGGAGGGAGAAAGAGAGAAAGAAGGAGAAAGAGAGAGAGGCTACCTTCACGCAGCAGGAAGGTCGTGGACAGCCTTGGATGGACTTGGACGTGAATGTGGGGAAGGCTAGTGGAGGGGAGGCCGGAGGGGTGTCAGCTCTTTTTCAGGATGACGCTGCTGTCGGAATTCCACCCTCCCCACCACGGGAGCAGGAAAGCCAATTCTTCACCCACTTTGCAACAATATTTAAAACCTAAGCCATAGAACTCCAAGCACATGTGCGCACACGTGAACAAGTGTGAGTAACACTAGTCAAATCTGAAAGAGCCCTGTGGGTTGTACCAACATTGGTCTCTTTGTTTTGATACTGTACTATGCGTAAGATGTCACCGTGGCGGGGAAGCTGGGTGAAGGGTACCTGAAACTTCTATCTTTTTGCAACTTCCGGTGAGAATATAATGATTTCAAAATACAAAAATTTTGTAAAAGCCTCAAGCAGAGCTATGAAGTTGGAAAATGAGACTCGCAGCATGAGAGACAGCCCCCCGTCCTCTGTCCTTCAAACCATGAAACCAGCAGCACAGAGGATGGACACAGGGCACAGAGCAACAACCACGGACTCGAGGGCCTAGGGATGCGTGGCTCGCCCGAGACACACCGGCTCCTGGCCCCACCAGGCCCTCGGCCCCGCCATCCTCGGGGAGGAACTGCACTTCCAGAGGCTGAGTTTTGTCTTCTTCTCCCTGATTCCAGCTGAGAGCCCAACGCTGGCCAGAAATACCCCAGGCCAGCTCATCCTCTCCTGGACAACTGCCCAGGGCCAGCCCTGCCAGGGAGAGCACAGGCAACGAACAGAACTCAAGGCCCAAGAATGGCTCTGAAGCTGAGATGTGTAAAGAACCTGCACATGCTAAACCTTACCCGTTTATCCAAGTCTATGCTACTCCATGAAGGCGCATGAAACAGTTCCAGGACGCATCTGACTGCCCTTAGCAGGAATGCAGATGCCGCTGGCTGCTTCCCCAGCCTCTCTCCCCACCCACCGAGGGATTTCCTGTCAGCCGTTTGGAGGAGTCTGCCTTCCAGGCACACCTGTCCCTGGTGTGTGTGGACAGCAGGGCAGGTCGCGGCGCATCGGCCTCGCCCACTGTAACTGCGGGCCTCTCTTAGGCAGAAGTCACACATGAGGACAGAACAGACAGAAAGGGGGTATAGCTTAGAGGCAAAGGAAAACATATTTTCCATGAACAGGTCATATATTTTCCTATGAAGCTTTGCCTCTTTCCTCAGTCCATTCACTGCTATACATTGAAGTGTCTGGAAGAAACATTTATCTCTGCGCTCGAAGCCCAGGAACGCCAGCTCTCAGTAACTTTCCCATTTTATTCTTTCAGAGAATCCACATTCGGATAATCCAACGTATATGTGCTCAAAATTACCTGAGGCAAGTGTCCAAGGAAAAATCCCCCCACCCTTGCCCCCAATCAATTCTTACACTGTATAAGGAGAACTCCTTTAAAAATGCAACCCACTGTCTTGAATTTTGGTAGGTGATTCTGAGGCATTTGTCTGGCAATTGAGAAAGCAATTCTTTAAAGCAATGGTTCTCCACCAGGCGAGTTTGTCCCCCAGGGGATATTTGGCAATGTCTGTAACCTATTTGGGCTGGAATTGGGGCTGGGATGTTACTGGTTTCTGGTGGGTAGAGGTGCTGCTGCACGGGACAGCCACCCCCCAAAAAAGATTTCTGACCCAAAATGTCAATAGTGACAAGGTTGAGAAATCTGGCTTTAAAGTTCTGCACAAGTTGATTACAGATAACCTCTATTATTCATTCAACAAACCACTACTTGGAACCTAGTATAATCTTAAGATATTATGCTGGGCCCTGAAGCAGGGGAGCCTGCCTTGAAGCATCTAGTAGAGGTTTACAGGAAAATATAATGCAGTGTAAAGCAGCGGTCCCCAGTGTTTTTGGCACCAGGGACTGGTTTCGTGGAAGACGGTTTTTCCACAGACAGGGGGTGGGGGGTTTGGGGGTGTAGGGGTGGTGCACGCGGTAATGGGAGCCATGGGGAGCACCAGATGAAGCTTCGCTTACTTGCCCGCCGCTCACCTCGTGCCGTGTGGCCCCGGATCTTAACAGACCTTGGACGCTATCGGTCTAGAGCCCATGGGTTGGGGACCCCTGGTATAGAGCATGCCAAGCGCCAGAGTGAAAATACAAGTCAAAAGAGGAAAGGCTGTAAGTGTGTGAGGCTGGGATTGGGGGGATGGGAGGAACGGATGTCATTTTCCCCAAGACAACTGCAAAGTGCATACTCACTCCCAAATATAAAATTCACTCTTAAATATAAAATTTGCTCTCAAATATAAAATTGAAATAACTGCTAGAAAAGAGCACCAAAGCCCTAAGCACTTTTTACGCAATCTATCTTTCTGTTTTTATACTCACATCCTCAGAGAGGAGCAATCTGCTGCTTCCTTTTTAACTTTGTTTCTTATTAAGATTATTTTCCTAACAAGAATATTTTTCCAGTGCCAGGGAGATGTTTTATTTCCTTCTCCTGCCCTTAGTTTATTCTCTCCATCTACACATTTAAAATATTGATAAGCACAGTGTAATTTTGCACCTGCCAATTAGCTAAGCGACACACGGTTAGCCTCTTTTACCTTTCCGCAGATCGCAACTTCAATTTGCCACAATTTTGAGGATGCTCGTTCCCAAACGTCTGTTCGTTGGTCTCTTTTTCGATCCCGAGGGCCAAATGTGTGGCAGAAACAATTGTCTCCTTACCCCCTGGTCCCATTTTCCAAGACCAAACCCTGGGATGACACGAAGATGCCAGTGAAGAACTAAACTCAGCATAAGAGAAAATGGCTTTTATCCCCCCAGAAAATTAGTGACCAGATCATAGGGGGGTTCATCAAACGAAAGTGCACCTAGATTGATTCGCAAGGCTGAATAGCCTAGTGCTCATTTCCACGGCAGATATCACAGACAGTTATATGCCCTCCAGGTCAGCGATGTGGGTGATTAAACGGTCTGGAACGCTCCCATCGACAATGTGAGCTCATAGCTAAGCCGAAATTGAAGCCAGTTATGAAACAGAACCGCCAGATGCCATATGTCTGCATGCAAATGCCATATGTCTGCATGCAAATGTTCCAGGCGATCTTACTAATCAGAAACTTAGCATACGTCTTCAAGGCTCTACTTGTGAGTGCCTCTGTGCAGTACTGGGTGGCAACTTCTTATTTATTTGTTTTTAAGTCTGGGTTTGAACCTTGACTCTGCCACGTTCTAGTTCTTGAACCTAGGTAAGTCAGCACCACCTCTCTGAGTCTTTATTTTCCCACCTGTGAAATAAGGACAGTCACGCCTATCTCTCAAGATTGTCATTCATTCTATCAGTCTAGGTCCGGTCAGGAATTCAGAGACCCTGTCAGTCATCTCCACGGAGAAAATTTAATACAGAGTGTTGGTTAAGCAGTTGTTAGAGAACCAGAAAAGCAGAAGGAAGCAGTGAGGAAGCAGCTGCTCCCAGAGGGCTATGAGCAGAGGACAGAGGTTAGGGTTGTTAGAACCTGGAAGCTTGAAAGAAGGGCCTGAGGTGCTGAGACGCTGCCAGCTGGGGAAGGGGTGATGGCCTCCGAGGTACCGTCATCACAGAAGCTTGGAGCCAGTAGAGCTGAGCCTCAGCTGATGCCAAGACGGTGCAAAACTCCAATAATAAAAAAATAAGGCAAAATAAATAAAGTGTAGTATAAAGTAAAAAAAAAAAAGAGAGAGAGAGAGGGAGAGCTGGACACTGGAACCAACAGCCACTGCCAGGGTGACAGGCCATCGCCGGGCGACACGCTCAAGCATCAGCAAGCAGGTAAGAAGAAGCAAGTCCTTCGCCCGCTCAGCCCCAGTCTGACCTCCGGCACATCTCTGGCAGGTGGCAAAGGAGAAACGTGGTGGTTGAAGAGCGCCCCCAGCTTCACACAGCAGAGCCCTGGAGGGTGGATTTGAAGCTGAGGTAGCTTCATACGTAGCCCATTCATCCGCTCGTGTGTGCATTTATGGAGTGTCCGACTGCAGGGCTCTGTGCTAGGCACTGGGGAGTCTGAAGAATTAAGTCGATAGCTCGTAAAGTGCACAGTTCAGTGACTCACATAACACAGACTCTCAGTTAAAATCAGTCGTCCTCTCTGGGGCCCAGTGGGAAACATGAAGGAAAAGGACATGGAAAGCAAAACAATACAAACAAAACAAACACTGGCTCTTGCCTCTAGGAGCTCTGTGTTTAGGTTAATTGTTGTGGGACAAGTCAAAGAGCAAAGTACAAAGTCATACGTGCTTGTATACTTTAAAAAGTATTTCGAAAAAAAAAAAAAATTGGGGCTTCCCTGGTGGCGCAGTGGTTGAGAGTCCGCCTGCCGATGCAGGGGACACGGGTTCGTGCCCCAGTCCGGGAAGATGCCACATGCCGCAGAGCAGCTGGGCCCGTGAGCCATGGCCGCTGAGCCTGCGCGTCTGGAGCCTGTGCTCCGCAAGGGGAGAGGCCACAGCAGTGAGAGGCCCGCGTACCGCAAAAAAAAAAAAAAAAAAAAGTATTTCGGATACAGGAAGGAAGGAAGGAATAAAACAGGTATTGAGGACATGGGGAGGGGGAAGGGAAAGCTGGGACGAAGTGAGAGAGTGGCATGGACGTATCTATACTACCAAACGTAAAATAGCTAGCTAGTGGGAAGCAGCCGCATAGCACAGGGAGATCAGCTCGGTGCTCTGTGACCACCTAGAGGGGTGGGATAGGGAGGGTGGGAGGGAGACGCAAGAGGGAGGGGATATGGGGATATATGTATACGTATAGCTGATTCTCTTTGTTATAAAGCAGAAACTAACACACCATTGTAAAGCAATTATACTCCAATAAAGATGTTAAAATAAATAATAATAATTAAAAAAAGAATTGCTGTACATTTTGAATACGAGCTTGCAGCATGTGCAGTGTCCTCACACCTAATCTGCTGTCTTCTTCTTGGCAGACGCATTACAAGATTTTGGCTTGTCTGTTGACCAGTGTCTCAAACAAGTAAAACCAAATATCAACATCAGATTTGGAATCATTCTGAGTAAGTAAAAATTATTGACATAATATAAAACATTACACAACCTCTTCGCGGCCCAGATGCCCAGCTGCCCGTGTTTACTGTGGCGGCTGTGGCGACACCACTGCTCCCATCACTCTCGGGAATTAACTCTAGCGCCATTTTCGTTTCCATTTCTCTCTCTGGGTAATATCCAGGTAGAGCAGAACTCTCACTTGATGCTGTGCTTTTGTACCAAAAAGACCCTAGGCACTCATTTGGGTATTACAAGCACCTGGAATCAGTATATGCAGCAAAATAAAGAAAATATTTTGAGCCTAAATGTTGGTGTCTGCTTGAGAGACCTTTTTTGCTTAGTTATCTCAGCCCCAAACAAGCCACAACCAGCAGCATGGTTTATCTTTGCATTATTTCATTCCCCAAATAGCTCTTATAAGTTCTTAAACCTTGACACAGGCAAAGACATGGAATATCTTCTCCCTGCACCCCAATCCATGAGCCAGAATGCTTTCTGATTGTTTATTTTTACGTGGTCGTGTCATTACCGTTGGTCATTACATTGCTATAGCTGCTAGTGTATCTCCTTTCTAACACAGATTCATCAAAACCAGGGCAGAAGGAGTTAATAAACTGAGCATGTGGGATCGCTCCAGAGAAACGGAGGGAACATTCCAGAGGCCAAGAACTCTCATGCATCTTCATATGTCCAGACCCTGCACAGCCTCTGGGCTCTATACCAGCAGCTCCATGGATGCTTTAGGGAGAGACAGAGAGGAAAGAGGAATAGAAGGAGGAGTGAGTGAAACATAAAAGGGAGGGATGGAGAAAAAGGCAGAAAGTCGGGAGCCAGCTCTGCAGAGCAGCTGGAAGCTTCCTGTGTGACAACGGGACAATGTCTGCCTGCCATCAGCGGTGAGGGTAGGCAGGCTGGACCACAGCCCACTGCTCTCAGGGGAGGCACCTGGGACTACGTAGCTGAGAAGCTGTGGAAGCCAGGCCCCCGGCCGCCACATTCAGGGGCCATGGCATCAGGCCAGGGGAGCAGGTCAGCTACCTGCTCCAAGCAGATGAAGTTCGTGAAAGGGCCGCATTTCATCCCCAGGGCTGTCCCAGTAGCGTTGCCCCAGTGCTGTTTTACCAAAAAAG
Organism: Tursiops truncatus; assembly: GCF_011762595.2. NCBI lineage: Eukaryota > Metazoa > Chordata > Mammalia > Artiodactyla > Delphinidae > Tursiops > Tursiops truncatus. Next base: position 4,561,403 of record NC_047043.1, read on the forward strand.
AAAACTGTTCCCCATACAGTGCAGATTTCTGGAAAAGAAAGGTCCTTTGGCTCATGCTTTTATGAGTTTTGAACACTGTGATGGACAGCAAACCCCACACTAACAGGAAAGCTGGTCTTCCCTTTCCCTTCAGGGGAGGACATCAAGGAGCTGTTTCTGGACATTGCTCTCTTCAGTAAAGGCCTGTCCATTCTGAACTTCTCCTACCCCATCTGTGAAGTGGATCAACCCAAGTTTTCTTTCTGCGGAAGAAGGAAAGGAGGTAGGTGTCTGGCTGGCTGATGGCTGGCTGAGGCCCAGAGGGAGGTGGACAGGAGCTCACGGTGGAGGTCAGGACACCCAGGTCGGCGTCTGGGTCTCCCCTCTCACCTGTGGACGAGCTTAGCCTCACGTATCATCACGTGTTGTGTAAAAACGACCACACGGCCCATCCCACAGGGCCTGCCTTACGGGGGAGTGTGAACAGCAAATGAAACGTGCCTATCGGGTGTTTACAAAGAGAAACTTGTTACTGTCAGTGGTGGCACCTTGTGAAAAATGACTAGCGACAGAAAGAACCAGTAGCTTCCCCAAATCCACTGAGATTCAGTGTTTCCAGGCTTCTCGTCAGCGATCCCTTTAGTGGCAGGGTCTCCTCAATATACGCTGGCGGGATAAAATGAAGCTTTCCAAATGTCACTGTTGAACTGTGGTCATTCCCTTTGAGCCAATGTCCAATAGGGACATTAGGTATCTTGATTCAAAATATACTGAATAGAAGTGTGAAACCCGCTGTATTATCTCCTCTTTCTCCAATTCACCAACCCCCAACCCTCTGCTAGTCGTACCCCACTCTGGCCTGTCCCCCGCCACGTCCTCCTTTGTCCTCACCACCGTCTTCACTGAGGCCCTGAGATGCCTCTGTGTATTTAACTAAAACTTGGGTCTGACCTGTGACTGACCTTCCCCGGAAGCTGCTCTCGTCCCCCTTCCCAGGGCCTCCTTCCCGTCCCCGTCGGCCAAGGGGGAGCAGTCCCTTAATCCCACAGCCCACAGACACCTGCTTCTCTATTTCCACATTCACGCAAACTAGAGAGAAATCAGCCAGTTATGCTTTCTGAACAAACAATCGAGAAGAATTGGGGTCCCCTTCCCATCCTAAGGGATGCAGACAAGGGAGGTTTGTGCAGGAAAATGGGGGAATTTAGGGCGTGCTGGCTGGAAGGAGCAGGCTGGACTTGGCTGTGACGTGCAGGCGACAAGCCTCAGCTCAGTCCTCCCTCGCGACCCTCCGCTCTGCTCCCCGAAGTGTGGGACTCATAACTCAGTTCTAGCACCTGCCATGCTGGCCTCCAATCGCTCACTCTCATTTGTCATCCCCCGTAGACTTCCTGTGGATGGGGTGCTACCATCTCCACCTTCTTATTCCCAGGATATTGAATGCACTGATACATAGGGAGTGCTAAGAACAGCACATAGACAGTGAAACAGCTAATGCAATAGTAAGCACTGGTAGCACACACTGTTCTAAGAGCTTTTCATCCAGTGAGTCATTTGCTTCCTACCCCACCCTCAAGAGTTAGTATTATTAATACTCTACAGATGCAGAAAACAAGGCACAGAGCTTTAGGACCTTGTGCCGTCACAGAGCTGGTGAGGGACCCATGGCTTCAACCTGGACAGGCTGGCTCCAGAGCCGTAATCTTGGCTTCTAAGGAATGAATGAGCAAAAGAACAAACAATGAAATGTATGAATGTGCTTTTGACCAGGAGTTTATTTAAAATTTATTATTTAAGAACTCTTTCTGGCCAGTGATCTGTCTTTGTTTCGAATCAGGACATTTTAAAATTCTTAACTAACCTACCAAAGAATGATTAGTCAGTTTTCCTTTTTCAACTTACTGGAAATATTTCTGATTAATCGGGTGCATTGATGTATTTCCCCAGCACGGTGAACTCTTCATGAGTTGGCCCCTATTTAACTTTTTCTACCTGCCCTCGGCCATGCCTGTACCAAACTCCTCACCCTACAGTCAGTCTCCTTCCCATTTCCTTCCTTCCTTCCTTCCTTCCTTCCTTCCTTCCTCCCTTCCTCCCTTCCTTCCTTCCTTCCTTCCTCCCTCCCTGTCACCCTCCCTCCCTTCCTTCCTTCTTTCCTTCCTTCCTTCCTTCCACACTAAGTCCCTACTCCATGCCAAGCACTTTGGGGAGCCTGAAGATGAACCAAAAATAGTTTCTGCCTTCAAAGCCATTCATGACGGTCTGAAGGGATTGGAGAGTCACAAGACAACTCTTCCAAGTTGCATTAAAGAGGTATAAAATGCCAAGGAAACTGGATGGGTAGAGGTCATTCCCAATGGATTCAACCTGTTGGAACAGGGCCATCTGGGAAATTTAATACAGAATTACTTTCCTGATTGCCTTAGGTTCTTTGAAAGCCAGTTAGAGGCTATATATAATATAGCATAAAATGCTGCTGGTCTGCCAGCATTCCTGAGTTTACAGAATGTTTTGGAGGACCTCAAAGCGTCTTGAACTGATAACTAAATAATAAGACCCCTGAGAAAGATTGACGTCTTCATAAGCTGATACCTCTAGCCAGCGTCTACTGTCCTATCTCCTGTCTTTGGCTTATCTTTCCAGTGTTCTTCCCAAATAAGTATTCTTGAACCCAAATGTCTGGTATGCATTCTTCCAAGCATACTGGCATAGTGGTATGCTTGGAAGTACCGCCAGCTTAGTAAGAAAGGACACATACTGGGCTGTCCTTCACTCCTCCTTCCTTCTACTCCCTGGATAAAGTCTCCCCATCTCCCTCCTGGATGACAGAAATGGCTTCTAATTGGTTCCCCTCCCTCCCTACTGCCACCAGCATGGTTTTCTCAGATACCGATCTGATCACGTCTCCCCTCTTCCCAAAAGACTCCAAGAGTCCCCATCTCTACAGAACAAAGTCTAAGTTCTTTAGTGACCAAGGTTCATCACACATTGGACTCTAGCCTGTTTCTAGACACATGCTGCCCCACGAGGACGCACCCTTAGCGCCAGCTTTACCATAAGTCATTTGCCACTGTCCGACCACACCCTGTGTTTTCACTCACATGACGTTGCTCTGATGGTCCCCTTGGCCTCGAATATCTGTTCCCCCTTTGTCTTCTGCCCAGACCTAACTCAAGGATCACCTCCTCTGGGAAACCTTCCTCCAGCCCCCAGCCTGGTGAAATGCTCCCTCTGGATCCTCCTGGAGTATCACATTCTTACTTATCTCAGTTGAAGTTATACTATATAGTGTGTGTGCGTGTGAGTCTTCCTTGAAGGAAGACACTTCAAACTGTGATCTCCCTGAAGGAAGGGGGAATCTTTCTTGCTCCTTTCTATCTCTGCAGACCTGACAAAGAGAGCCTGGCACCGAATAATAAATAATTGAATTTGCATATGATGGACTAAATGCAAGTTTACCAGCCCACTTCAGAAGTGACCATCTGATGATGTTTATGCATGCCACAGGCAAAAAGCACATCAAACCCTAGTAAATATCTTGGTCCTCCAAGTTTAAAAACACTGAACTAGTTTTTCCTCCGTGAATGGTTTTAATAAGTTTAACAAAACGGAAGAGATATTATTCCCCAAAACGGAGGTCGTCCAATTCAGTTCAGCAGCTTGAAAGGGTGGTGTTTATCTTATCTGAACACTGGGCAGCCCTGCAGCCATTTACTGGCTTTCTTGCTGTGGGGTTAATAATTGCAACGGGGGGGCTGAGAAGCCAAACTTGCGGAATCGCCAGGAAATTTGATCAGAAAAGCGATACACAAATGCGGCATAAACAAATGCTTATGTAAATTACATAAGCCAAGAAAGAGTAAAATCTTACATTCAGAGTTATTAAATTGTTTTAACCCACCCACAAGCCTACTGCAGGAATGATTCTATTGAAAAGAAGTGATTAGAAAAGGGGACAAAACGGCACCAATGAGCAGTGAGGTCAATTCCAGCTCAAACACCAGTGATGGCTGGTGATGTATTAAGGAGAAAGCTGAGTGCCTCCGGGGTTGCAGGTCCTTCTCAGCAGAGCGGTGACAAGACTTGTGTCCCCACCACAGGCCACACAGTACGTACGGTATCAGCCACAGTTGAGTTATGTTTCCACGGCATTACGAGGCATTCCTCTGCACCCGGCCAGCTGCTCCCCAAGCCAGACAACACTGCAGAATGGGTCAGGCTTAATAAGACTGTGTGAATAAAATGTTGCCTTTTCTTCTGCATCCTCCTCAGCTAGCTCTAAGGCAAAAGCACATGGGATTCGAAGAGCCAATGATGCTCTTTTGACCTTCCCATTTAGGGTGTGATGGATAATTTGGGGGAAACAGCCTATAGGTCCAATTATAGGGAATTGGCGGAATTCAGCCAATTTTTCAGCCAAACAAAGGTACAATCTGCTGTGCTTTTAAGTGATGCTGTAGGAGATTATGAAGGTACATAAAAAGATACTCATAAAAATATTGTTAAGTGACAGAGAAGCTGCCATGAAGAGTACCTACTATTGGATTTTGTTTTTATTAAAATGTATGCAAGTGTATACACCAAAACACTCTGCAACAGTATACACTTGGGTGTTAATCATGATTACCTCTGAACGGTGGCACTGCAGAACCTTATTTTCATCTTTTTGGAAATCTCTTTCGTTAGTATAATAAATTTACAAGGTTGCTCTTTTAAATATTAGTTGATCTTTGTAGGAAAGACTAGAGAGGATGAATTCTCTCCCCTCCGGATAGTAAATAAGAGTTTTCAAAAAAGAATCATAATCTACTTAACACTCAATGATACTTGGAGTTACACAGAATCTGAATCAAAGTGTTGGATCATCTCGTATCCATTCTGTACTCTTTCCCTGTGTTCCCACAGCCCCCTTTACTGGCTGTGGGTTCATTTAGCAGGAATCAAACTCGGCCCCTGTTTTACTTCCTACTCTACTTCCTGCTCCTTTCTCTCCTCCTGGCATCAGGTCATATAGATCCATTTGCTTTGCTTGGTCTTGATGCTTTCAGACTGGCTCCATCAATGTTTACGACTGAATTGGGATTAAATTGAATGTCCCTAGAGACCACACCTAATTACTAACCCTGAGGAGGGAAGCTGCAGTAAACTTTTTTTTTTTAACATCTTTATTGGAGTATAATTGCCTTACAATGGTGTGTTAGTTTCTGCTTTATAACAAAGTGAATCAGCTATACATATACATATATCCCCATATCTCTTCCTTCTTGCGTCTCCCTCCCTCCCACGCTCCCTATCCCACCCCTCTAGGTGGTCACAGAGCACCGAGCTGATCTCCCTGTGCTATGCGGCTGCTTCCCACTAGCTATCTATTTAACATTTGGTAGTGTATATATGTCCATGCCACTCTCTCGCTTTGTCCCAGCTTCCCCTTCCCCCTCCCCATATCCTCAAGTCCATTCTCTAGTAGGTCTGTGTCTCAAGTTATAAGACTAATGCCGGTAGAATCTCCATGTGGTTAGATAGCGTGTGCCTGCGTGTGTGCACATGTGCATGTGTGTGCACACGTACGCACAGGATACATAAGATCATAAACTAGGAGACCTTCAGGGTAAGGGCTCTTCTTTGACACTTGACGGCTATCATTGACATGGAGGAAACATGATGAGAGGACTTGACGTCATACATGTGTCAGAATCGCAGAGAAGACAGCAGTCCCGTGAGAACTGCTGACGCAGGTGCACCCATCCCTGACCATGTGCAACAACCGCTTTCCAGAAGGAGCAAAAATCTATTATGAGATACACACAGCAGATATTGACATACCTCACTTCGTGCAATATATAGGCTACAGGCAAACATTAGTTGTGGACTTAATTTTAAATGCATCAGGAAAGCTTGGAATTAAAGTAAGTATGATAGTGACACGTTTTGCAAGCTGATGAGTCAAGAAATAACTGCTCCCTAGTTTATCTTTTGTGTAAATCCAAGCTTACCTACGTTCAGTGTTTGTCCAAAGTGGGGAATACATCATAATTAGATGAATTTCAATAGACGGCAGAGAAGATCCCCTGAGAACAGTTTTTCAGGTCTGACTTGACATTGCCCGCAAGGCAGATACTATTCCTGACGGCAGCTAAGGGACGCTCCTGCACATCTCACTGATTTCACACCTATGAATAGATGAAGGTGAAATCTTAGTGGGCGCTCATGCCAGCCACCTGTCTTCTCTCCCTCTTGAAAAACCTGGGCATTTCTTGTCTGTCCTGGTTCACACTGAAAACGTGAGCCCGGACATCACCCGAGACCATCAATTGCAAAGGCTTCTCAATCTGACAGTAACTATAGAGTTCAGTCCTAACGGCTCTGTCCAGATCAGCAATTCACGTTTCATCAGCTAGAGCTCCATTGCCCTTGCTGTCTCTGTTTCTAAGTGCTCTTTTTCTCGGGTCTAAGAAATGGAAGAAGCTTGGAAATTGCCTCGATTTGGAAAAATTCCCACAAACGCCTTCTGCAAAATGCCTCATACCTTGCACCTATAGGAGAAAACAGGACAAAACACCTTCCAGGCAAGTGCTACCTTGAAGAAGCTCCACCGTTTATCCATGCCAGTGGCCCAAAAGCCTCTACCAAGCACACCGCAGCCTGACCTCGGGCCTCAATTTTCAAATGTTCTGCATTCCCGGCACACGTTACTAATAAATGCAGGCCCCAGGAACTCAGTCACTGATTTCTGCTCTAAAAGAAGGGGAATAAGTGGCTTCACCTGAGGCCTCAGTTTAAGAATCCATCTTCTCTGGGGTAGCATCGCCTGCCTGTCTGCTCATCTTCGATTTCTGGGCCGTTGTAGACCTCTTGCTTCTCCAAGTTGCTTTGCTTCAGGCTTTCTGCTCTGCTGGTCCTTGGGATTTTTCCTCAGTCTCTCCCCATCCCAGCTTCTGGGCCTGTCCTTCACCCACCACTGGTCAGAGCCCAGATGACAGTGTGGCCTACGTGGGAACTCATGTGTCCTGGTTCCGTTTCCTCTGGATGAGTCAACAGACCCCCGGAGGGGGTGATGCTTCTCCGCCACCTGGGAATCACACAGGTTCTCTGCCGTCATCATCCTCACTGTCATGTTAGAGCTGCAGGCAGCATGCCGCCAAAGCCAATATTACTTTGTAAGGATTTTCTGCTGCCTGCCTCACCCCTGGAGAGCAGGCAGCTTAGCCCGGTCCAGTGGTTCTCAAACTCGAACCTGCCTCAGCATCACTTGGAGGATTTCTTCAACCCCAACTTGCTGGACCCACCCCCAGTGTCCCCTTCAGCACCTCCGGGGAGGAGCCTGAGAATTTTCCAAGTCCCCAGATGAGGTTGATGATGCTGGTCTAGGGACCACACCTTGGGAACCACTAGCCTGGTTACGAATAAGCACAGGGTTGGAAGCCACACTTACATAGTGACGAACCGTTACTGTCCCTTATGGTTACATGACTTCAGGCAAAATTACCCTGAGCCTTGGTTTCTGCATCTGACAACAAGGAGGTACAAGTGGCTTCACGGGATTGTTGTAAGGATAAAATCGGACAATATATACAAAGCCCTTAGAACAGAGTCTGGCGTACAGGACGCCCTCAGTGAGTGATGAATGGCAGCGACGTGCTGCAGCTGATGCGGGATTTCTCAAGCAAGGGCTCTGAGCCCCTGAAGTCGTCATTCTCAGCGTGGAAGTCTGCATTTGAACAAGGCCTGGAGAGGCAGCAGAGCCTTGGAGGCTTAGAAGTTTAGGACCTTCTTCCTCAGAGGTAGCAGGAGCCTGACTTTGGTCCAAGCTGTGTATTCTCTGGTGGCTGATGAAGCAGAGCCTACGCAGCCCCCTTTCGCCTGAGGAGAGAGTCCTGTCTGCATTTCTCATGGAATTGGAAATTTGACTCACCAGCAGTTTAGCCTTCAGCCTTTCTTCTCTTCATGTTTTATTCTTTGTCTGCATACTTCAGGTAGCTGTGGATTTCCTGCTTGTGATAACCAGGCAGCAGCTGCTGCTGCAAGTTCATGGAGAATCAGCAAAAACGGTGGTTTATTATTGCATTGGCAGAAAATGCCCACCCTTGAACTGCCCAAAACAAAACAAACAATAGAAACAATGGTCACCCTAGAGAGGGTGCCCGCAATGACCAAGCAAAAAAAAAAAAAAAAATGACTTTTTTTACTGAGAGAAGAAAGAAAGAAAGAAAGAAAGAAAGAGAAAGAAAGAAAGAAAGAAAGTGAGAAAAAAGAAAGAAAACATATTGCCTGTTAAGCATATGGCCTGTTAAGGAATCCTGTAGCCCTGGGAGCTTTCCCTCCATCTTCCAATTCATGCCTTTTTATAAATGAGCCAAGAACGTGTCGAACTTGTCCTTTGAAATCCATCAATTCTTTGTTTTTGTTGAGCCCAGAATATTGAGGCTAATGATGACCTAGGACCAAAGAATTTTTAATTCTCCAAGACAACATGGGATCCTTTACAAATTCTCGGCCTGCTGTGGAATTTCATAAATCTGATTCAGTGACTTACACTTCCGTGTAATAATCATTTAAGAAGCTAGTTGAGAAGTCAACTTCCAGCTCCCCTGGATCACTCCAAAACGTGGACCCCATGGGTTGCTGGTAACAAAGAGTCTGGGAGCTCTGAGACCCCCAGTCTGAGGAAGGCCACACTCCGTGATGCCTATTTCATCCTTTCCAGTCACACTGCCGTTTCCTGTGGCCGCCACAGGTGCCTGAAGATCAACTCAACTTCTTCTCTTCTCTTTCCTCCCACCACCATCTTCTTCATTTCCATTTCTGGGAATCTAATCAGCCCACCGATGCACAATGTGTACTTTGAGAGTCACAGTAAATGATTATCCACAGAAATCCAAAACTAGCTTGGTAGGGAAAAAAGTTCAAATCCTCCTTCCCTTCTTACTGCCAGATGTTACAGGTCTCACAGAGGAAACCTGGGCAGCAAAGACAAAAAATCCTTGTAGGAGAAATGAAGTTGGGGAAAATCATTTCACCTCCTGGACCACCGTGATGTAATCATTAGCCCTGTCCAGTACAGTAGCCACTAGTCTCATGTGGCTTTTTTTTTTTATTATTTGCAGTACGCGGGCCTCTCACTGTTGTGGCCTCTCCCGTTGCGGAGCACAGGCTCCGGACGCGCAGGCTCAGCGGCCATGGCTCACGGGCCCAGCCGCTCCGCGGCATGTGGGATCTTCCCGGACCGGGGCACGAACCCATGTCCCCTGCATCGGCAGGCGGACTCTCAACCACTGCGCCACCAGGGAAGCCCTGAGTGGCTACTGAGCATCAGAAATGTGGCCCGTCCAAAGTGAGATGTGCTCTAAGTGTAGAGTATACACCACATTTTGAAGACTTTGTACAAAAAAGTAGTATGAGAAAAGGATTTAAAATATCTCATCAATACTTTTATATTGGTTGTATATTGAATTATAATATTTTTAATATTCAGGTCAATATACATGCATTATTAAATTAATTTCACTTGTTTCTGTTTCCTTTGTTCAAATACAAATTACAAATGTGGCTCACATTATATTTCTATTAGACAGTGCTGACCTAAAACTGCACTGTCCAGTATGGCAGCCACTAGTCACAGATGGCTATTTAAATCATCTACTTTTAAATGAAGTTAAAAATTTAGCCATGCTAGCCACATTTCAAGCTCTTAATGGCCATATGTGGAGAGCGGCTGCCACATTTAATGCTGCAGATATAGAACAGTCGCATCTTTGCAGAATGCTATATTGAACATCACTGACCTGGTAGTTTCTATATGGCTCTAAATTTTTTTAACCATCTGTCCTGAGTTCAGCTGTATGAATTTATGCTAGAAATTTCACTCTCTAGTCCAGCCATAGGCCCGGGTACCTTCTCTTTTGCTGAAATCCTAGATTATGCTGGTGTCCTGGTCCCAAAGGGCCCTTTGCTGGGACCCCAAATCCAAACAAGCCACCACTCTTGGCCCCTCTCTGAGTCCAAGATCAGTGTGTTAGTTTCCTACTGCTGCTGTGACAAATCATCGCGACCTCAGTAACTTGCAACACAAACGTATTCTTTTACGGTTCTGGACATCAGAAGTCTGAAGTCAGGGTCAGCAGAACTGTGTTCCTTCTGACGGCTTCGGGGGCAAATCCATTTCCTCGACGTTTTTAGTTTCTAGTGGCAGCTGGCATTCCTTGGCTTGTAGCCTCATCACTCCTCTCTGCTTCATCCTCACCTCACCTTCTCCCTCTGAGCTCCTCCCTCTTATGAGGCCCCTTATGGTTGCACTGGACTCACTCAGATCATCCAGGATAATCTCCCAACTCAAAATCCTTGACATGATTGCATCTGCAAAGTCCCTTTTGCCTTGTAAGGTAGTATTTACAGGTGCTGGGAATTAGCATGTGGACATCTTTGGTGGGGCGGGGGGAGGGCATCAGTAGCCTGTACAATCTCCAAATGGAAAACCAGTACAGCTGGTCCGACCTCTGCATACCATGACCATGTGAAGAGGCCAAATCATTGTCCATAATCCAAGGAAAACTCATACTCTGTATGTTTTCAATGAAAAATGCCCTCCTAGAAGTCACAGTTCTGAGAACTTCACAGATCATATAGCTGCTCGTGTAGCTGGGGCAAGATACGGGTTTCTTGGTTAGGGGATCCTATCACTGCTCAGAAAAGGTTTGCCTTATTGGGCTGTTCTTGTCGCCCTTTCCCAGACCCCATAAAGCTCCCACCTGCCATGTCACCTGCCCAGAGAAAAAACTATGTGGCTAGAAGTCAGTGACAAGACCCACGTGTGAGAACATTTCTCTAAAGGGAGTAAGATGGACAATGAGCCATGATAGGAGTTTGTCATTGAGAAGAGGGAGCGTGATATTAGGGTAAAAAGGGCGGGGTGACAAGCTGGAGAGGTGGAATGGCAGGACCATGAATGAGTAAGCCCTGGAAGGATGCTCATTTTATAGTTTTATACATGATCCATTGCAAGTACACAGTGAATGTCTCCAAGTATAAATAACAGTAGGTTTCTCTAGTAGTAAAAGGTCATACAGGGCTTCCCTGGTGGCGCAGTGGTTGAGAGTCCGCCTGCCGACGCAGGGGACACGGGTTCGTGCCCCGGGCCGGGAGGATCCCACATGCCGCGGAGCGGCTGGGCCCGTGAGCCATGGCCGCTGAGCCTGCGCGTCCGGAGCCTGTGCTCCGCAATGGGAGAGGCCACAGCAGTGAGAGGCCCGTGTACCCCAAAAAAAAAAAAAAAAAAAAAAAAAAAAGGTCATACAGAAGATCTCACAAGCCTGTTTGAATGGACAGGGAAAGAAATCAAAGTAGTCAGCATGGGCAAAACTAAGGTAGCTTGTGTAGGAGCCCAAACTCTGATAGTCACGAGCTCCAAAGTACCACTGTGATTCTGACAAGGACAAGCTACGATTCCTGGAACAGGCTGACCCTCCATGCAGCCAAAGGGGCCAACAACTGGCTGGACATCTCGTGATACGCTGGGGATGAAACTGGTCATGTTCTAACCGCTGAGCCCTCAGTAGCAGCAGAAATGATCCTCCCAACGAAAGGGTCATCTGACATGCCAAGGAATCCCAAAGCTCTCAACTCCAGGTTTTTCAAGTTTACTTTATATATTACAGGCTACATCACTGGGCAGACTACTCAGTGACAGTACAACTCCATCCAGCTGAATGAAGGGGAAAAAGCCCGCGAGGCTGGCCACGTGCCTCTCCCCTCCTTTCTCTGCTCCCTCTTCCCTCAGACTTGCCGGCGCCCTCCCAGCCGCACCCACATCCAGCTCACCCTCTTCCGGGCGCAGCTGCGGTCCTCACCTCTCTCTTCGCCGTATCCTCTCTGGAAGGGTGATGCTGGAGCCGTCACAGGGACGACCCAGGGCATCCACCCTCCTTCCTGTTCTTTGGGGCTAAAGTCAGAGAACAGGTTCCAGGGGCTTCCGATTTACATTCTAGGCTGCGTGGCTCCATCGCCAGAAACAGGTCCAAATATACTGGCAGCCAGCTTTCCAGGACCACCTCTAGTTCCTACATGGCCTTCATACAAACTGGGAAAAGTGTACCTTCTGCCAGGAAGCGTCTCAGTTTGGGGTCCCTCCCCGCCCACAGCAAAGCCAGAGACAAGGACTCGTGGGGTAGTTTATTGGATAGTGATGTCAGGAAGCAGCGTGAGAGAGGAGTGAGACGGACTCGGGGCAGGAGGAAAAGCCAGGGAGCGATGTGTCAGGGACCTGATTGCCAGCGTGGAGTAGGGTCGGCCCACTGGACCCTTGGGGAACCGAGATGTGTGTCTCAGAATCATCCCTCTGAAGGTCAGAAGGCTGCGGGCATTTATCCCTGGATTCCAATCCTCCCTGGTTGAGGGCGTCCTCCGGGGGACACGGTCCTGCACCACCCGGTCGCCCTCCGTGGGCTGCTGAGCAGCAGGAAAGTGGGAAGCCCTTGACCTGGGAGGATGTCGGAGAGCGTGGTGGCTGCCACCTGGGCTGCCGTGATTCCACGGCGGGCTGAGGGACGTGGCCCGGGACACTGGGAGTCTCCGCTCCCACTCACATCCCCTGTGGCCCCGTCTGCCCTACTGCACCGGTGTAGCTGCAGGATCGCTCTTGAGATAGTGCAGGCATGCTCACACACGGAAGTCCTCCTCTGACCTCCCCTCAGGGGGGACCTGCCGAGGCTCTAGAGGGTAACAGGCTGCATGGCCCAGGAGACAGAGAAGCTGACCAATCAGGACACACCAAAAATATATAATAAAAAAATCCGATCTGGGCCCGGACTTAGCCTGGGGCTACCTGCCCACCCCTGCCCGGAATCCACTGAAACCTTGATAGAACCTCAAGGCTTTGGGGCCGCACAGGGGTTCAATCTACAGCCACATCCACCCCAGAGGCAGTGAACACTCCTCTGTGTCCCCACCCCAGGCAGGTTCTTTATTCATTTAAATGAGGGCCCTACCCAGCAACTAGCTCAGCACTGCCCGGTGGGACCAGAGATGCTGACACACCCTCTGGGGTCGGAGACCGAAGGAGCTGAGGATGTGGTTCACAAGTGGCTGCATCTGGTGCCTTTAAGGAAATGCCCGAAGGCAGAGAGGAGCGACAAGTGTAGAGTTTACTCAGAGTAAATCGCTCACTCCCTCTCACTCCAGAGACGAGGCTCTTGGTCTGCCTGGAACCTCCCTCTTCACCCTGGGACCACTGCCCACAGCAGCCCTTGTTCACGCTTCCTGGACCCCATGACGCCGCCCACTCACGGGACGGCAGGATGTGGGCTGTGTCCTCCTAGTTCAACGCTGCCCCCCAGTCCCTGGGGGTCAAACGGGAGTAAATGAATAAAGGATCCACGTAAAAAAGTCTTTGCTCTGAATATACAATCGGCCTATTTTTGATAAATTGTAACTCGAAGTATTTTTACACCGTCAAGAACCTTAATGATGCTTAAATATTGATGACATTTTGTCATAAGTTTGAAAGACCGCAGGGAATTCCCGTAAGATACTAGCAAGGGCTGGGAAATGGTGAGACTCCAGCTAACGAAATACACACGATCAACAAGCACTTCCCTCCGGGCCAGGATCCGCCCCGGTTGCTGAGCAGCTCCCGGCCTCGTATCAGTCTGATCCACACTCTTTGGGACCTTTAATTTCCACATTTTAAAATCCATTTCCTCTCTAAAAAGACACTGCGTGCCAATCACACAGAGACCTGGGTCCCCGGAAAAGCTGACCGGCAGAAATGACTTCAAGTATTCAGAGGCAGAAGGTGAAGTTCTTTAACTCACTGCAATTAAAAACTGATCAAGGGCTTCCCTGGTGGCGCAGTGGTTGAGAGTCCGCCTGCCGATGCAGGGGACACAGGTTCGTGCCCTGGTCCGGGAAGATCCCACATGCCGTGGAGCGGCTGGGCCCGTGAGCCATGGCCGCTGAGCCTGCGTGTCCGGAGCCTGTGCTCCGCAACGGGAGAGGCCACAGCAGTGAGAGGCCCGTGTATCACAAAAAAAAGAAAAAAAAAAAACTGATCAAGAATCCAAAAGAAGGAAAGGAAGAAGTGGGTACAGACATACTGCGGCTCTTTTTATCGTATTGGAGCGTGAGGATGTTAATTAAAGGAATCTCCGAATCAGAGATGATCTGAAAAAGGAAGGTGTTGTTTCATCCGGTTAAAAAAAAAAGATAGTTTCATGAGTTACTTGCAGCAACTCTCAGGAACTTCGTGGGTCCCCAGAAAAGCTCCAGTTGAAACTGTAAAGTGAAGAGGATCTAGTTCATGACACTCCTTCATCCCAGTAAAGGACCTTAATAGTGAAGCACAAATGAGCAAATCTTAGAGCATTAAATGAGCAAAACAAAATGCTAGATCTCACTCGACTGGTGTTCTTCCAAGAACAGCACTCATACATTTTTTAAAACAGAAGTTAAAAGAAAAACAAAAAAGATACCAGCGGAACTTAGCAGTTCTGCACATGGGCTCAGGAAGAAGGTTCCCAAACCCAGCCTTGGTGCATTTCTCAGCATCCCCTACGCAAGCCGTCACACCTCACTCTCCTTCACATCCAGTGAATAATTGTACAACGAACAACTGCTGTCTCTACCCTTCCTGGGGACCCCAATCTCCTCCGTGAGCTGACACACAAGTTCCGAGTCCTCTCAATGCCTTGCAGGTGAGGTGTTCCTATTTCTATTTTGCAAGCGCAGAAGCTGAGTCACAGGATAGTTGAAAGCAAATCACCCATCGACACTTAGTGAGTAGGAAAGCTGGGCCCTGAGCCCGTCTCTCAGCCTCCAGGGTCAAGCAGTTTGCACTGTGTCACCTCAGAACACTAGATAGAAGTATGAAGTGGGTATGAGACGTGTCCGAGGGAATCCAACCAGACCTGACATGGATGGACACACTCACTCCCGTCCTCACACCCTGCTCCTGAGTCGGCTGTGTCCCATTCTCCAAGGGCCAGCATGAGGGATTTTAACTGGTTCCTGCCCCTAGCGACCATGGTCCCTGAGCTGCGGGCAGCAAAAACCTAGTCCAGCCAACAAAAGCAAAGGGATTTTCTTGGAAGGCTACCTAGGAGTCCCAGAATCAGCGACAAGGCTGCAAGTGGACAGCTCTAGGCTGAAATGAAGCAAAGCATCTCTTGCCAGAGTAGATGGGTCCCAGTCTCTTCGACCCTCTGCTCAGATCGTCCTGACTCGGGTCAGAGTGTACACTAGGGAAGAGATAATAGATCACGTCCTAAAAAGAAACCACGTACTGGCAGCCGGGCCCCTGGGCCGCACAACCCCAGGGGCAGCATGGATCCTAACGGGAACGGTATGCCCTGGGGCCGTAGACCCTCCAGCCCTACGGATGAAACCCGGCAGCCCCGCTGAGCTCTCTGCTCTCTTAGGTCCACCGCCCACACCCTCTGCTCACCCCTCACACAGTTAACTCTGTAGCTAGTCATTGACTCTTCCCCAGTCGCACTGGAAGATTCCTGAGGATATGATTCAGGACCTCAACATTTCTATTTCTAATACCACATCGTACAGAGCAGCAGTTTCCAATAAGCCTCTTGCTTATATCCACAAACAAATATGTTTCCTTTTAACAACGAATGAAGCAGTACATTTCGAGCAATGAAATAGGGATGTCCTCCCCCCCACCAGGTTTGCGTGTCATCCCTGCAAGGTACCAGGAAGTGACCATGGGAAGGAAGGGTAGGACATGGGCATTGAACAGAAGCCAAAGGCTATGCTAAGCACAGGTCTTGTGGTAGAAGTTCAGGTCTCGGGTTGCCCTCATGCCCCTGACATGGTTCCATGGGGGCAGCTGCTCTGGCACCAGCCACGCTGCCCCTGCCCCTTAACTGGGCAGAGCTTGGTCTGTCTCCAAATACTAACTGAGCAGCTGTTAAGCAGCAGGTGCTGGGCGAGGTAGGAAATCACCGTGCCATTAAGGAGCCCGGCGCCCAACGCCATCAATAAACCGATAAGCGTTTGTTCTCCTGCCTCCTCCCCCCCATCCCTCCACCCTCATCACCGCATTGGCTGCTCTGAGTGGCTCCTTCCCTAATCCTGTCTTCTCTGTCAGCACGTGCCAGGCCTGGACCCTTCCAGCAGAAGGAGGATTACAATAGCGTGAGCAAGAATGAAGTTGGTTGGCAAACCGCACCCTGGCTCTGGGTCTGCTCATTTGATGGCCTCATTCATTAACCATATATTGCACCCCAGCCGTGTGTTGAGCTCTGCGCAGTGTACAGGGAGCTGTGTAAACCAGGAGACACAGAGGTCCTGACCGGAGAAGGAGACAGCCCTGTAAACAACTGGGTAGAGTTCTGGGTGCTCAGTGATTCAGGTGGTTCACATAACATTCTTGTCTACTGTGGCATCAGCACCTAGCATAGCGCCTGGCCTCTTTTAAATGGACGCCAGTAGTGTGGGTTGGCGGACGAACTAGGCAAGTCCTAGTTGAGTGTTTACCATGCGCCCGTCCCTCTTCGAACTCTGTTACAAGAGTCTTACGTGTGCTCAACGTGCACAACACATGGGGTGGATGTTATTATCACCCCATTTCCTGATAAGGAAACTGAGGCACAGAGATGTTACGTAATCCGTTTACTTGGCAAGAAAAAGAGTCAAGATTCAAGCCCAGCCCGGATAGTCTGGCCCCAGAGTCTGTGCCACTCCGCTCGTCGTATGCTAAGTGCACGGTGCTGGGGGATCACAGAGGAGACGGCCACCGTCTGAGGTTTCAGTATTCAACCCTGACACGGACCCACCCAGCACCACGATGTCTCCTCCCCTGGACCCCCTCACCTCCAACACCCAAGCCCCCCTTTCCGCCTCAGCACTGTCTCCCACGTGAGCCCTGCACGTGGTCACTGCAGCAAGGGCGCCATTTCTGAAATCTCGCCGTCAAGCCGTCCTCCCTGTGGCTTCACCGCATCCTTCAGCTCAGGTGCTCTAGGTCGTGGATCGCAGTGACGGAAACTCCATTCAGCCGACTCCACCGCAGAGTTTACTATCGATCAACCCCTCCCGCCTTCATCGGCTCCCGTACCCTCCTCAGATTCCGTGGTCTGTTATCATCAACTTCCCTGCATCTCTTCCCGTCATCATCTCCCGTACCCTCCTCAGATTCCATGGTCTGTTATCATCAACTTCCCTGCATCTCTTCCCAACAGCCTTGCCTTCCTCTCCTTACATTTGTCCAGCAAGACCCCAACTCAGCCATCTACCCCCTCTACCCTTGATCAGAGCTACTGAATGTTGCTGAGAAAATACGCATCTGGGCTGACTGCAGTCTCTTGAAATTTATGCCACAAATCTCAAAACAAAACCCAAAAAACAACAAACAAACAAACAAATGCAACACTGCCTAGCAATCCTGTCGTTTTTCAAGTAACTTTCTTCCGCACCGTCCACATTCTTCCACCTCTTTGCCCATGACCTTCACTAAGAAACAGAAGTAATCAGACAGGAGCCTGCCATCGGTCCACTGGCCAATCTACAGATCTGCCTACGTCTGAACCTGTTCTGCTCTGTTTTCTCTCCTATAAACATGGGAACAACCCTTGTGCTCCCCTCAGGGGCAAATCCCTCCCCTCCCGCCTTCTGAAACCCTCATCCTTTCCATTATTTCCTCTCTTCTGCGTCTTCAGTCTCTCTCAAGATCATTAACTTCAAATGACAAATATGGTACAGTGTCTCCATCTTAGAGAAACAACCTTCGTAACCCACACCCTCCTCCAGTTTTCATTCATTTTTTCTGCTTCTCTCACCTCCGTATTGGTCTTCAACTCACCCCATTTGGGCGTTTGTTCTCACTTCTCCAGTGTTTCTGTCAAGGTCACCAAATGACCTCCATGTTGCCAAGTCCACCGCACATTTCTGTCCTTATCTTACATAAACTCTCAGCTGCATTCAACATGGTTGACTGTACCCTCCTTTTTGAAAACCATCCACCTCCTGGCTTCTCTGCTCCCTCCATTCCCTGGTTATCCTCCACTCCATGGCCATTCCTTCTTAGTCTCCTTGGCTGTCCTCCCCTCTTCTCCCTAACTCCTGAATGTTGGAGGGACCCAGGAGTGGTCCTGGCCCTTCCCCCTTCTCTGTCTGTTAAGTCTGTCTTCTTAGGGGAGGTCTCATCCTCATCCTGACTCCAGTAGGTCCTGGCTCTATCCCTGACCTCTTCCCCCATATTCCAAAGTCATGTGACCAACTGCTTTCAAGGACCCTTAATAACCACCTCCCAGAAATAGGGCTCTTTAGTTAACACACACACACACACACACACACACACACACACTCCTTCTTCTCAAGCCTCCCCCATCTCAGTGAATGGTACCCCATCTACCCAGATACTCAGTCCCAAACCCTCCCGATACCATCCTGATTCCATTAGTTTTTCTCCATCTCCCCCCTACCACCATGCTTCACCAACCCATCGCTCTCCTCGGCCCCTAAACAGCCTCCACTCTAGGCCTCTCCACACAGCGGAACGATCTCTTCAAAGCATAGATCAGGTATCTTCACTTGACTTTTTGTCACCTGGCTCCTCACTGCGCCCTCAAGGTCCTGGAACATCTGCCTCCCCTCAGTCTTTCCAATCTCTTCCCAGCATGGACCCCTGCGTTCACTCTGCTTTGGTAAATCCACCTGCCTTCCATCCTTCCACATTCTCAAATTCTTTTCCACATCAGGGCCTTTGTCCCTATTCCGCGGCGTTGCAGTGCTCTTCATCCAGCTCTTTAAATAACTGCTGTATTTAAAATAGATAGCCACCAACAAGGAGCTACTGTACAGAACAGGGAACTCAGCTCAATATTCTGTAATAACCTAAACGGGAAAAGAATTTGAAAAAGAAGAGACACGTGTATATGTGTAACTGAATCCCTTTGCTGTACACCTGAAGCTGACACACAACGTTGTTACTCAACTGTAGTCCAATATCAAATAAAAGTTTTCAATAATAATAATAATAATTGCCTCACGCTCCTCCCTCAGGGAGATCGTATCATGCAACGTCGTCTCCTTAGCGATGCCTTCCCGGACCAGCCCGCCTTCTCAAAACATGGCATCTCTCAGTTTGTAACTTTAGTAAATATTTATTGAGGGCTTTCCAGACATTGTTATCAGGGCTTTATGTTGATTAACTCTCCTCATTCCTCTCAGCTCTGTTATTGTCATTATTATACCCATCTTAAAAACGAGGAAACTGAGCCCAAAGAGATCAGAACTGTCTAAGGTCAATCAGTTGTCAGAAGTTGTCTTAGGATGTAACCTGGAGCATCCCAGGGCCAGCCTGGCCTCCTAACCGTCCCTCCACCTGCCTCCCTCCCATGACCTGCGTGTCTCCTTCTCGCGCTTTTTACAGTCTGGATGCTATCTCATTTAGGGATTTAGGTTCCGTCAGTCTCCTCATTAGCATATAAACAACGTTTGCACAGAGACATTTGTCTTCATCAATGGATCCCCAGAGCACAGCAATCACAGATAATAGAGCAAATCGTTCTTGTTTTCAATGATTGAATGACCTTACGTGTGTTTTCTCTGTTTCTCCAGAGCAGATATCCTATGCCGGCCCTGTCTATAATTCTGGATTTGAAATTCCTGAGGTAAGGTTTTGGTTTTCTGTTTTGTTTTGTTCCTTAATGACTGTATCTAGCAGTTTCTTAAAGAAGGAGACGCAGAGGAGGTGGAGGAGCGAATTAAACTAAAAACGTAAAGCTTTTGTTGGCCCGTCACGAAGAAAGCCCTTTCTCAGTGAAGCGGCTACCTCGTCGCGGGCACTTACTAATGCCTGACGCACAGGTTTCGGCATTTTGGTCATTTAACACTTTTGTCCTGTGGGGCAGCCCCTGTGTAGACAGCTCCCGTGGGGAGGGATCCTGGGGCCCTGTCCCGCACGTTGGCCTTGTCTGGGGAGTCTCCACACTGCTAGAGCTGTTGAGGCAAGGGCGGCAGCCACAGACGGGCTGTTCGTTCAGAGAAAGTAAGAAACACACAGCCCGGAAAGCGTAAAGCTCCCCGGTTACTGTTCTCGCACAGGATTCACGAGCTACCACCCAGCAAATAAAATGACCACGTCCTGCACATTCACTACTGAGGTTCACAGCTACGAGTAGATTTTTCCTCTAATTCCTTTTCATTCAATATACTGTGACTTTATGAAACAGCTGCACTCCAGCAGCTCTGACATAGCGATCCATTCGCCACACACTACTCCTGAGAGCATCCTTCAGAAATACATCCAAAGAGTCACAAAAATGTAATCATTTTCATTTTCTGGTCTTCAACTTCATCCTTTGCATCTTCCGAAACCTGATACGACTCTAGAAAAGAATCTCCTTCTCCATAAAGAATCTCTTGAACTCGTTTCATTTCCCCGTATGTCTCCTTTCTGTCCCAGCCTCCGGGTTCCTCAGTCTCAAGCCATCAAGTCTCCAGACTATGTTGGACTTTCACTAGTACTCCTCTGGCAGTTGGGAAGTGTCCAGCCTTCCAGAGTTTTCTCCTCAGGCCTTTCAGCATAATATGAGAGTTGCGCAAACTCTCTTCCCGTCTAGGATGTGAGACAATTTCTCTCACGTAGTTTTTTGCCTTAAATCTTTGCCATTTGAATTCTTTTTCTTCCTCCATTTTCCTTTGGACCCTCGCCACACCTCCACTGGAGATTGACTTAAAATTTGCAAACAATTAACTTTAGCCTTGCATTATTAACTTTTAAAGAAAAACAGTTACTCTTAGCAATTGCTATGAAATAGAGGCGAGAGAACTTAGTCACAGGATCACTTTGAAAGAAAAGGTAGCAGAGATGTAAAAAGCTTTATTGCAACCACCTGGGATGCGTGAGTGAGCGCATTACCTGCGTCCCTCAACAACAGACGGTACTCCTCGGGGGCATTGCCCGACGTGAGACTGAGACAAGGCCAGGTCACCTGGCCCCTGGCCTCCTTGTTCAAGCATCTACAGATGCCCTCCGCCCAGCCCTCCTACCTCTTCCCCTTCTGGGGCCTGGGCCTGGGGAGCAGAAACCTGGCCAGCCCTGACCCCACCCCAGCCAGGCCTGACAGGGGACAGAAGCAGAGTGGACACATGTGATCTGTCACGTATGCAGCAGAGGCAGCTGGAGGCCTTAATCCCCAATTTGAGCTCCCACGCTGGCCCAAGACCAGCCCGGCGCCCCTGGCTGACAGCCAACCTGCAAGGCTCAGAGACTTTGCTTCCTAATATGGGACAGAAATGGTGTGAAGACGTTTGGTTTTAAAAGACCTGCCCCAGATCCCGCCTCTTCCCGCCAAATCCCCCAGAGATGGGCTTTGTGCTAATTCTACTCCCGCTTGGCCGAAAAATTTTCCACTCAGCAGTCAGTCTTCAGTGTCTTGGTGTTATTTTCTTTTTAACACAAGCAGCCCCTCGGCCCCGACTGAAGCGCTGCCTGCAGCAGGCATCTGGCTGCCGCTTTCTGACTCAGAATTTAGAGGCCCTTTGGGCTTCCAACTTGGACGCCAACTGGCAGGTATGGCCTGAACTGTGTAAGTGCAAAGGGTGCAACTACAGACTCCTACCTGACAAATCCAGCGCTCTTCAAACAGCAGAAAGACCCCTGCTCTCTGGGCATCATCCTCTCCTCCTGCCCACAGGTGGGCCCTGTTGCCTACATACTCTCGCCCCTTAAAGCAGAGTATGTGTGTCTTGTAATTCGTAATCTGGAACGCCTTCATTCACATTCTACTTCTTTCACTAGGCTTAGAAAGCGATGGGGGAAATCCAGTTGGTTTTCAATAACTTTGTGTGGTGTGTACTCAAGGGCACAGGGACAGTTAAAAGTAGCTGGTGGTGATACAATGGTGGCGATGAAACACCATCAGACGCAAACGTGAGCTGGTCTCTACTCAGAACTAATTCTCTAACTGTTACACTCCGATGTAAACTCCTAACACTGCTTCTGAAATCACAGCTGCTGATATCTGAGCAGACTCAGGGAGCCCAGACCGTCAGAGAATCTTCAAGGTGAAGGGTGCTGGAAGACACCCTCGGCAGCCCTCATGCCCGAGACACCATCAGTGCTGGGGAACTCACTCACTCCTGGGCCTCTGCTAATTGCTAGAAAGCGCCTCTCTCGTAGCCCGAGACCTTTCATGCAACATCTATCCGGTGGTCTGATCTGTTCCTTCCCTCCGGCTTATATAGATTAAATGTCTTCCCTTCCTCGGGTGACAGAGAGTCTGCAGGTTGGCCCTACCACGTGGCTTGCGGGGCCGGTGGAGCTTCAGCCACGAGCACGGCACACGTGGCTCAGGCCTGGGTTCCTTCTGCAGCTCCACACTGCCTGGCTGGCATTCCCTGACCACAGAGGAGGTCCTCTGCGGTGCGCTATCGCCAGAAAGGAACCCTAAAGGGCAGAAATACTTTCTCTAGCGGAGCGTTTGGGTTTCATGCCGTTGGATTTGGCCCCCCAGCTGCCTCCCCCTTCTCAGGAAACAACACTTTATCCCTCCTGTTGCTCAGGCCAGAGTCCTCGGGGTCACCCCTGACCCCTCTCTTTCCCACCCACGTGGGTTTCCTCAGCCAATCCTATCGGCTCTTCTTTCCGAATCCATCCAGAATCCCGCCCCTCTCCCCATCTCCACCACCTGCTCCAAACCTTCGCCACCTGCTACCCGGTCTTACTGCTTCCTACCCGCATCCCCGGCTTTTCTCCCCACGGCAGCCGGAGGGATCCCGCTGACAGGCACGTCGGGACAGGCCACGCCTCAGGTGGAAGCCATCGCCAGCCTCTTCCCCTCTCCTTCTGTGGGCCTCTCCCCCCGAGCCCATCGGGCCCTCACTTTCCGCAGCCGGCATGGCGTCCTTCCGTACCACTTTCAGGTCCTCACCCCAACGTCACCTCCTCAGGGAACCTGCCTCGACCACCACCTCCCTAAAGCTGCACACCGGCACACGCCAGTCCAGCACCCCCTGGTCAGCCCAGCACCCCCGGGGGAGCTCCGTCGGGAACACGAGAGCCCTCCGTCTTAGCCATTCATCACGGGCACCACCTGCCTCTCCCAGCCATCCCGGGAGCCACAGCGGGTGGGGATGGCCTGTGCGGTTCGACTTTATCCCCGGTGCGTAGCGCAGAGGCTGCACGTAGAAGGGCTCCGCAACCGCTTGCTGAAAGTTGATGGTTCTGGGCTCACACGCCTCCTGCTTTCCCCGTATCCCTTCAGGGAGAGTACCAAGTTCTGCTGCAGCTGTACACCCAGGACCGCTCCACCGTGGCCTGCGCCAACGCCACCATCCTTTGTTCCTGAGCGCGGCGAGCTGTTCCGCAGGGACCGCAGCTTCCCACACTCGCCCTGCCGTGAGGAAGGACCAGTGACGACAGAGCAAGCCTCTGGGGACGCGCAGGTGCTGGTTTCAGCCCCAGGACCACAGGTCCCCAGGCTCCGCGGATGTAATGAGGCCCCCCGAAACATCTGCTTCTCAGGAGCTCCTGGGGGTCATCCAGCAGTCTTGAGGGGCCGTCCCTCTTCCCTAAGTGCTCACCTGACATCACTCCCCTTTTTTCAGCTCCTGGGGGCCCTTCCTTGGTCGCCCAAAATAAAGAAACCGGCAGCACAATTGTGCCTCCTGGTCTGTTAAAGAATCTCGGTACAGTCCTGTAGCTCTAACGGAAGTTCCTCTGCACACAGAGCCAGGGGCTGCCACGGCATCGGGGATGCTGAGAGATTCAGGACAGCGGCGGCCCAGTGGCAATGACAGCGCTGGGGAGTGAGCCGTTCCTTCTCCTGGGGAAGCCCAGAAGCCGACGAAACCACACAAGCAATACATCACAGTCTCCCCTGAACACACCTCATTATCCTGAATCGTGGCTGTCCTGGCCCCGGCGCACCGTGGCCCTCGTGAATGTGTTCGTTAATTCACTCAGCAAGTCACGGCCGGTCACTCACATGCTGGGCCCTGTGCTCAGCACTTAGGCTACTGCAGGGAGTAAGACAGACACTGTCCCTGCCCTCATGGAGCCTGCAGTCCCCTGGAATATTAAAAAGCCACGTGTCCACCAGGGGCCACATCACGCATGTACAGAGCCACCTCCTCTGACGCCCCCTGTAAATGACGAGGTGGCCTGTATGTTGCCAGAGCCGTTTGGTGTCCCTGGTGTCTCCTGTCCCCGGATATGCAGCATCCCTGGGGGGCTCCACCTCCCCTTCCACATGCTGCGCTCCCCCCACCTCTCTCCTTCCAGCATCCCTGGGGGGCTCCACCTCCCCTTCAACACCCTGTGCTCCCCCCACCTCTCTCCTTCCAGCATCCCTGGGGGGCTCCACCTCCCCTTCCACACCCTGTGCTCCCCCCACCTCTCTCCTTCCAGCATCCCTGGGGGGCTCCACCTCCCCTTCCACACCCTGTGCTCCCCCCACCTCTCTCCTTCCAGCATCCCTGGGGGGCTCCACCTCCCCTTCCACACCCTGTGCTCCCCCCACCTCTCTCCTTCCAGCATCCCTGGGGGGCTCCACCTCCCCTTCCACACCCTGTGCTCCCCCCACCTCTCTCCTTCCAGCATCCCTGGGGGGCTCCACCTCCCCTTCCACACCCTGTGCTCCCCCCACCTCTCTCCTTCCAGCATCCCTGGGGGGCTCCACCTCCCCTTCCACACCCTGTGCTCCCCCCACCTCTCTCCTTCCAGCATCCCTGGGGGGCTCCACCTCCCCTTCCACACCCTGTGCTCCCCCCACCTCTCTCCTTCCAGCATCCCTGGGGGGCTCCACCTCCCCTTCCACACCCTGTGCTCCCCCCACCTCTCTCCTTCCAGCATCCCTGGGGGGCTCCACCTCCCCTTCCACACCCTGTGCTCCCCCCACCTCTCTCCTTCCAGCATCCCTGGGGGGCTCCACCTCCCCTTCGACACCCTGTGCTCCCCCCACCTCTCTCCTTCCAGCATCCCTGGGGGGCTCCACCTCCCCTTCCACATGCTGCGCTCCCCCCCCCTCCTTCCAGCATCCCTGGGCTCTACATCTGGCCCCCTTGCTCCTGTAGAGGGGCCGAAGTCGGGAGACTGGGTTGACCTTCTCAGTTGATAAAAGTGCCACTGTGTTAGAGATTAAAGGAGAAAAGAAATGCATAGTTTAAAAATGTTCGTTGCTATTAATTACTGTCTGTACACAGTTGAACTACCCGGAATAGCAGGCCATAAATGCCTGGTGAATCAAAACCTTAAAAGCAGCATCTGAGGTTTTCTGGGTTGTGGAGAGAGAAAATTATAGCAGTGTCCTCGCCTACGCCCAAAATGCTCCAGAGAAGAGCCCTGCTGTGGCCATGCCAGGCTTGGGGGCAAGCGTCTGAGCACACACAGCGGACACTGTTGTGTACCCAGACGGCAAACTGGACTGCTGGTCCTTCCCCATCCCCTCTGGTGAGACATTTCCTGCTCCCTTTCCAGAAACATCCCTACATCCAGTTAAGGGCCCTGGGTGGCTCCCGAGTGCTCACATGTACCGACGGCTCAGGACGGCTGTCACAGCCTTGCATAGACGGGGGCAGGGAACAGGGAACAAGCAGACCGAGCCGTTCCCTTTCCTGTCCTTCACTCTCTTCTTAAAATTCATTGAGAGTGTGTGTGTGTGTGCGTGTGTGTGTGAGAGAGAGAGAGAGAGAGAGAGACAGACAGACAGAGACAGAGAGAGTGAGACAGAGAGAGTGAGAGAGAAAGAGAGGAGAGAGGGAGAGACGAAGGGAGAAAGAGGTTTAGTTAAACAGAGATTTCCGCACATGCACAGGCTGACCTAGCCTCGACTAAGCACACGGGAGCACACGGCCGCTGCACTAAGGGTGTAATTTGAGGGGGGAAAAGAGTGTTTCTCCAAACACTCTTTTTGGAGATTTCTCCAAAATCTGTCTGTCCTTAGCGTGGGCCTTATAGTTCACTGAGTTTCACTCCTGCAAGTTGAGAAAGCTTTTCACTGTGTATAACTCTCCTATTAAAAAATACAAACAGTCCTGGTAGGAGAAAGCCAGAAGCAGTATCAAAACTCCAGTAGAACAGAATAACGAAGATGAAGTTTGGAAGTGTCATCCCAGGAAGAGGGAGGTGTTGAGGGGCAGTGGGCAGCCCAGGGCAAAAGCCCTCTTAGCTGGTCACCCACGTGTGCCTGGGTCGGGGGAGGGGGGAGGGCGACCTGCCAAAGAACTTCATTACTTCTCATCTTCCCATAAATGATTTGCCACTGTTTCAAAATCAACATCAAGTATTCTAAAAACTTCTCCTGAATAAACTTCCCTGAAAAACAAAATCGGTTTTATTCAAGATTATGCTATGCCTCCAAACCGAAGAACTCTCGTGGAAATCAGCCAGCTCCAGTCATTTTGGTGTCCGTAGGCCCTTCCTTCTATTTTAAGGGAATGTGTGTGTGTGTGTGTATTTTTTAAGGGAATGCCAAGGCCCAAGGAAAGCTTTGCCAAGCAAGGTCGAGGCAGACAGCTGAAGATCCATTTGGCCACTGTGATCGGCCCACTCGGAACGTTCGGCTGTAAAGAACGGAGACCAGCTCAGCCTGCTTACACACGCAGCTCAGCTCTGACTGCTAAGTCCCAGGCGGTTCAAGTATCAGCCGTGGTTTGCTACACAGGTGCACACTGTCATCAGCACTTTACCTCTACTTCTCCGAAGTTCCTTCACCTCTGGCCTCCATGAATATTGGCTTCACCCTCAGACAGTCTTTCCTGCAATGGCAAATAGTTGCACGCTTGTCCAAAGTACCAAGGAGAGAGACCTTTCTCCCGAAGCCCTGCATTCACCTTGATTTCACTGGCTTGGGTCACATGACCACTCCTGGCCAATCACTTTGGCCCCGTGCTGATTGGCTTGCCTAGATCACATGACCCACCCCCCAGAGCTGGATTGGCATTAGTCCCACTGGAACCACACCATTCCTTAAGTGGACACTAGGGAGCTTGGAAAGGGTAAAGGGAGGAAAGGGGGAGACGCTGGTAGTGGAGGGTGCGTCTAGAATTAGACAGGCCGGCTTTTCAGCTGTTAACCGGGCGAGTGCCTCAGATTCTCTAAGCCTCTGTTTCCTCATCCGTACGTGTCAACAATAATAACACCTGCCTTACAGAAATACCCTGAGAATTAAATGAGAGAACAGTGCCAGGCACGTAACTCCGTGAATGTGAGTTACTACTCTGTTCGGAACGCTATAATAAAAATACGTAAGCTGGGTGGCTTACAAGCAACCGACATTTATTTCTCACATTTTTCTCAGTTATTTCTGGATGCTGGAAAGACCAAGACCAAGTTGCCAGCAAGTTCAGTGTCTGGTGAGGGGCCGCTTCCTGGATCACAGACAGCTGTCTTCCTGCTGTGTCTTCACGCGGTGGGAGGGGAGAGGAAAAGCTCTCCGCGGTCCCTTTCATAAAGACACTAATCACCTAATCACCTCCCAAAGACCCACCACCAATACCATCGCACTGCGGGTAAGAATTTCAACATATGAATTGGGTCGGGGGGGGGGGGGGGGGACACAAACATTCAGTCTATAGCAGGTGGGTATTCACCTTGGAGCTGAAGCCCTGTTTCCTAATTTCCCTCTCCAATCCCTCCGACATCATCGCGGCCAAAGTGTCTTTGAGCCTTGACCTCACCCATAAGCCCACCTTCCTTTTTAAGTCCTGAAATGGTTCCTTGGCAACTTGATTTCTTCAAAGCGTAGCTGGTTTAAGTAGACCTGGGATGTTCACTGAGCTACATGAACTCTGAAAAGAATTCAAGGGAAACATTAAGGTACAAGTTTCCCCTGAAACAGAAACTTTATAACCAGGCCAAAAAAAAAAAAAAAGGCCTAGGAAAGAAAATGTGTGTAATTTTTAATTAAACTTGCTTCCTGTTTTTTAAAAAAAGATACACATTCAGGATGTGAAGAACTAAATGTAACAACTGCAAATTACATCTGCTTTCTGAAAAAAATCACCCAAAATAGCCAGGAAGAGAACGGAAAAGGCCACATCCTGATTTTGACCCGCACTTGTTAGGGAGGGAAAGTTTATCACGCCAGCAGTTCAATTTCAGATTGGAATCAGCTACAATTTTCTCAGTCAACTCTCTCAGACGCGTTCTTCTGTCTAGTTTCCCGATCATTTTATCTGGCAGGCAGGGGTTCCAGAGGAATTGGGAAAGAGCTACTTTACATCTAGTGTGTAAATAACTTCAGTTGTTCCATTGGAGCTGAAGCCTTCAGCTGCCTTCAAATGCACGAGCCTGAATTTTCTTTCTCCTCTAACCCAGCTTGCCTTTAAAATGCGTGACAAAACCAAATTCCTTCCTGCAGTATCTTGGTCTCCTCACTCCTGAGGAAAAGCGTATAAGCATCGATGTTATTTCTTCCTCCAGCTGATATTTTTATGGACTCCCTGAAACCCAAGCCAGGATGGAAAGAAAGAAAACATCCAGGCCATGCAAGCCTGTATCATTTTATTTGGTTTTCCCTCCTTTTCTTCTACTCAGAAATAGTGGAAGAAAACTGGAGAAGGGGCCAGAGAATGTTATGGAAATGGTCAAAGGGATACAGCGAGGTTTCCACACAGAGGTAGACTAAAAAGGTTAAAGTGTGTGAGTATAGAAAAATAACATCTGAGAAGGCAGAATAATAATAACAACTGTTTAAAAGCGAACAATTAGTTTAGCATTTGCTATGTTCCAGCATTGAGCTGGGTATTTTACCTGTATTTCAGTTCTTAATCTCAATAACAGCCCATGGGGGATAATCCAAGGACCCCCCTTATAGAGGAGGAAGCCGTGGTTAGTAAAGTGAGGAAACAGACAGACCCCTGCTTCTTCAGGCTCGTGAGCTCAGGGACTGGGACTCACATCTGTCCGAGCCCATCCTAGCTCTCACCAGCTGACGCTACCTTAGCTGTTTGGCTGGAGGCTATATAAGAAGCAGCACTGTGTGTTATAGCCTGGCAGTTTCTTTCAAGTCAAGCAGCAGACAGGCTGAGAACAAAAGGTAGCGACTAAAAAAGTGTTAGATTAACTCACTGATGGGAGCACAGAAAAGAAAGAGCAGGTTCAGCCTAGCTGTCAGCCCTGGTGGTTCACTCCCGGGGACTGGGACACATTATATTTCTGCTATAATTGGGCAAGGAACTCAGTGTCAGACAAAAGAAAGTATATAAGGAAAGATGCTTTCTCCCAAGCCCAGGCTTTTCTCTCAATACTTAGTTGTGATCCCTGAAACTCAACCACTCAGCAGGTATTTACTGGGGCCAACTGTGCACCCAGATCTCACCCTAGCCCGTGCCCCTGCTGGAGTCCCCCTGTCACCCTCCTGAGCAGCTTGCCAGCATCCGTCGCTGGAGAGAGGTTATTCTCTTCACCAAGCGTGGCCTCTTCACCCCTTTTCACATGTGACTCATGTTGCCTGAGTCCCCTTCGGTGGCAGCAGGTGTGGGGCTGACCTGGTGGATGAGGGCTCTGTGCAGGGTTCCATGGGGATGGGATGGATGAAGGAAGGAGGGGGAGGGGAGGGGAGGGGAGGGGATGCCAGCCTGAGAAGGGCATCCGGACAAGGAAGCAGCATTGAAACCAAAGGCTGATGGCGGGAGCAGAGACTGGAGGGGCAGGGAGCAGCTGTTCTGAGGGTGGAAGGAGATCGGGGCACACACGGGGCCACAGCAGCCTCTCTATGGACCAGAAGCCGGAGTTCGCGACGGGGCAGCCGAGAGCCGCCGGGCACTCAGTGGCCATCGGCTTCTTCCCAGGTTTACTTCTCCCAGCCAGACACACTAACACTCGAGTCATGACTTTCCCCATGGCAGGATCACGTGTTTGTGATCTCTCGTCCTGTCTTAGTCCGTTCTGCTGCTGTGACAAAGACATCACGGAGCAGGGAGCTGAGGAACCACAGAAATTCACCTCTCACGGTTCCGGAGGCTGCAAGTTCTAGGTGTGGGCAGATTCTGAGTCTGGTGAGGGTCCCTTCCTGGTCCCTGGTTCATAGACAGATGGCCAGACAGACGGTCTTCCCACTGTGCCCTCAGTGGCCGAAGGGGCGGGAGCTCTCTGGGGCCTCTTCGGTAAGCACCGTAACCCCACCCGTGGGGAATCCACCCTCATGACCTAACCACCTCCCAAAGCCCCCAGGAGGCAACCCCATCACCGCAGAGGGTCAGTTTCAACATCAGAATTTTGGAGGGATGCAAACATTCAGACCTCACAGCTCCCTTACGTTTTTCCTTTCCCCACTTCATTTTTGGTAATGAAACGGAAGAAATTGAAAGCTTAACACAGAAACTCCTCTACTGAAAATGATCCCAACCACCAAACAGAAAGAATAGTTATGTGATGTGATAGAAGTGCTACATATCCCTTCGAAAGCAATCGGATTACAATATATAAATGTATCAATGTAATGCCTCGTGCATCTTAAACATACACGATGTTATATGTCAATATATTTGACTTTTTTAAAAAAAGAACGGAAGGAATAAACTCCTGTATTGGTTACCTGTCCACGTCTGCCGCTGTTAGTAATGACCCCCTTTGCCAACCTGGGAGACAAACGTCATGTCTGGAGTCATTTAGAAGAGAAAGGTGCTTTTCACCCGTCTCGCTCCCTGGCCACCATTTTTCCTAATCGAATCGGATTTTCCCTTTGTTGCCTCCCAAGGTACCAGACTATTCGTTTGTCAGAGTTGAGTTTTTCCCCTTCACTTTCACACCCTGAGGCCTATCTGTCTACAGTTGTTTGGTTTTTGTTCAATTTTTTAATCGGATCTCATTGTTCACTATTTTATGTGTTCTCACTTCAATATTTCACGGCCACATTCAGGCTTCCAGAACCTTGGGCTCAGGAACGAGCTACTGAGGTTCATCCCTGAGAGCCGAGTGGCGCCTGTTCCACTCAGAGGGTTCGTTCCCAGACCCCGGAGAAACATCCCTAAAAGTTAGAAATTAAAAATGAGCACAGCTGTGGTAGGAAACCAATCCTCCCTGTAGCAGAAGACACGGTTTCATCTCTTCTGGATGTTTCGGGCTGGAAGTGGTGATGTTGGCTCTGCCTTGTGGGCGAGCTTCTGGGGGCAGAGGCGGACAGGAAGGGGGGCCTGGTGTCCCAGCCCCGCAGACGTGCATCGGAGCCTCAAGGAGAGAGAATCGACAGCAGGAATCTGGGCCAGTAGCTGACTCACCAGGGGTTCAGAGCCACCAGGGTACCCGTGGTACTTTGTGGCACCCCCATGGCACTGGGGTACAGGGGCAGGAAGGGAGAACACAGCACGGCTTGTTCCACGAACCTGGGAGAGCCAGCCCAAAGCAGGGAGGGGAGAGTCAGGCCAGAGCGCAGGTGCCACGCTGCCCCCGGAACACACAATGGCTCTGCCTTTCTGCAGCTTCGACAGCTGATGAGAACCCGGGGGAGACAAGAATGAGAGAGGAAAGAACTGCTCTTCTGCTGACAGAGGCCCCAGAAATAACGAGCGTGGAATGTGACGAGAGTCTGCAGAGATTCCCTGATACACAAGTGGGGGGACCAGTCAGTGACATTTCATTCCTTTCTCCTCGTTAGAATGTCTTCACAAGAACCCACAGACTGACACCTAAGACGTTCCAGCGTTTCTGGTGGGCAGGATTTCCCTCCTCCAGAGCCACGCCAGGATGGGAATCCACTTCCTTACCACGTGCTTCCACCCCAGCCCCTTCTGTTCCTCACTGGCATCTGGGGGTCCACTTGGACCTCCTCGTAACCTCTGCGCCATCCCCGTGTTACTGCTTTTCTGTCCACTTGAGGACAGGCGGGACGCGCTGCTCCTGCTGGGAAAAGGGCCCCTTCCTCCCCACCCTCCTGATGACAAGTGTTAGAATCTCTGTCTGTCTGTGTCCTGGATGAGCACACCCCAAATCCCCACAGCCTATCCTTTACCGTATGCCCAAAGCAAATGTGTGGCAGGGTTCATAACAGAGGAAACTCCAAACTCAGGGTAATTTACAAAGAATGAGACCTTCATGTATATGACCGGAATGCAGTGCGCAGGGAACATCGTCCTAGCTACGCAGGCAATATTTCTAAGTAACAGTTAATGGCCAACTGCTTGGAGCTCTATCATGTCCCTTCTTCTTTAGGCTCCACAAAAAACAGATATAATCTCATCCTCAGGGTCCTGAGCCAAACGCCATACAGCAAAGGTTCAGACTAGCAAACGAACCAGGAGGAGGTAAATTAACCAATGAGAGGAGTATACAGTTAGAGTTTCAGCTCAATCCGCTCTCTAACTGTATGACCAGGACTCCTGGGGCAGCTTTCCAACATGCAGAATAGACTTTATTTCAAAGAAACAAATGCCTTGTCATGCAGCCAGACCAAATGCCATGATGGAAACTACCACTAGGATAGACGGCACCTTTGGGTACCCCCTCCCAGGGGAACCAGAATCAGTTGCGTATGACTTGACAAGAAGATGACACCCTTGTGCAAAGCAAAGGGGTGCCCATCCTCTGGGCAGACAGGGGCCCATGCTCAGACACATGGCTTGGTAAGTGGACACATGCCAGATTTCAGTCCCCAGTCTCCCCTTGTGCAGTCCACAACCTATACAACCTTACCCAGAGACCCAGGCCAAGCTTTGGAACCTTCTCCCACCACATGGCACAGGTTGAGGAAAGAGAGCTAAACAAAGGGAACCTTCTGCCTCAAGAAGCCACCAGTCTCTGCCTGTTGATTGATGGTCCCTGATCTCACCTCCAACCCACCCTATCCAGTCCCCACTCACCTCTACCAACCAACCAAAGTTAATAAGGTGACACCCTAGCTAAGATTTATTCTGGAGGCAAAACTGCTAAGTGGAACAAACACATTGACTTCTCTCTAATCTTGCTTGTTCACTGCCATTCCTCATGTTGACTCGGAACTCACTTTGTTCCATTATAACAACAGTCATTCACAACCTTGCTCCATGACCTGAAAGCTTTGGAACGTCGCTCCCTCCAAGAAGCCGTCTGTCTCTGGTGCCCAGGCTGGGTGAAAGGTCCCTCCTGGGGCTCCCCAGCACCTCCCCTTGACCATGGTGTGACTATAATCGCTTTTTGCTTTTTGTCTCTTCTACTAGGACATAAGCAACCTGAGAGATAAGCCGGGTCTTGTCCACCTCTGCACAAATTCCAGCACTGGGCTTAAAATATTTGTTGAATAAATGGTCTAGGACAGAAAAAGCATGCTGGTGGTGTCCTGCACTAATTTGCTAGGGCTGCTGTAGCAAAGACCACAGACTGAGTGCCTTAAAACAACACAAGTTTCTGTTTAATCCATTTTCCCCGGCACCAGAACCCCACAGGGTCATCAGAGAGACCTTTCTAAAGCACGAATCTGGTTATGTCACTCGTCGGCATAAAGTTCTTAAAAGCCCCCTGCCTCGTGCCTGCAACACCCTCCGTCTGTGGTACCGTGCCCTCTGTAACCTGGGTCCTCCGCCTCTCGCCAGCATTCCCACCGTTCACTTTACAGTGAAGCAACACGGAGCCGCTCGCGTCTCCTGGAGCACAAAGTTCCCCTAAGCTTCCAGCTTTGCACAGGCTGCTCCCGTGCCTAGAGCGTGCTTCTCCCTTACCTGGCTGCTCTCCCAAGGTCTCTGTTGCGATTCTGCTCTCTCTGGGGAGCTGTTCCTTATTCACAATGGGTTAGCTTCCAACAAGCTCCGTCGCATCCTATCACAGGGCTACTCACTGGGCTACGATCACCTGTTTATCTCTCTGTCTTCCCCACTGGACTGGGAGCACCTTGCAGGCAGGCACTGCGTTTTCTCCAGTTTCTAATAGAGGGCCTGGCACTTAGTAAACTCTGATCGATTCCTGTGGAGTTGAATTGTGTCAGAACCAACAGGGCCCCCAGAAGTGGATTTCCTACCGCTCCTCTGCCACCCCCTTGGTCGACGTCCCCGATTACTACCCACTGTTTGGTCTCTTGTCAACAATATGCTCCACCCTGGGCCCTAGACTCCACCCTGGATCCCGGTGTGCCCTCTCCAGACCTCCTTGTCTGAGCTCCCAGATTTGCAGCCTGTCTTTAGACTCACGTGGCTGAGTGCTGAGTGGGGACCACCCTTTGATCCCAGTCATCCTCTGTGGAATTGAACCGTATCAGAATCCACAGTGCCCTGGGAAGTAGATTTCCTTCTCTGAACCTCTGTCTCCTTTGTCTGAGCCCCTACTGAACACCAATACTGACCAAGTGGACCACAGTTTCCTGGTTCACTTTTCCACCCTGCCACACCCGTCTGCCTACACCCAGGCCATCCAGGAGAAATCTGATGTGCAGGCCATCCATGTCATTTAAAATTTTCTAGAAGCCACATTTTAAAAAAGGAAAAAGAAACAGGCGAAATTAATTTTTTAAGCAATAATTCCACCAACAGCAGCTTTATTGCTTATGGATTTTTTTTTTTTCTCCATACGGCTTGGTGTAAGTGATCTGAGTTCCCCCACCAGCGATCGAACCTGCACCCCCTGCAGTGGAAGCATGGAGTCTTAACCACTGGGCCACCAGGGAAGTCCCAGGTGAAATTAATTTTAATAATATATTTTATTTAACACAATATGTCCAAACTGTTATCATTTCAATATGTAATCAATAGTTTAAAAATTATCAGAAAAATATTGGACATTCTTGTGTTCATACTAAGACTTCACAATCTAGTCTGTATTTTTCACTTGCAGTACACCTCGATTTGGACCACCCTCATCTCGGTGCCTAACGGCTACAGGTGACCAGCGACTGCCGTGCTGGACAGGAGATGGCGTGTTAGTATTAATGGTAATAGCTAGTGGATACTGTGTCCTTACCACCTGCCCAGGGCTCTGCTGAGCCTCTAAGACTTTTCATGCATTATCAAACTTACCTCTCACAGCAATCCCATAAGCTAGGGACTTATGGTGCAAATGAGGAAACAGTCTCAGAGATTAAGAGACTTACCACTGGTCTACACTGTCTCCTGACCGATGGAACACTTAGTAAGCATGGGATTTGCTAACACTTAGAAGTCACATATCGAAAGTGCATGTGAAGGCTAAAAAATGCTCTGGATAACATAGCTAAAAAGTTTTGATGAGTAAATTCACATTTTGAAAGTCATCAGAGAGAACAGCCATATCCTTCCAGAAAATACCCCTCTGTGCCATGGCCAAAAAGTGGATGAAAAGTCCGACAAAGGGTAACATTTATTATGTTCTCAGGCTTTGAAAACTTCAAAAAGAATTAGTTTAGAGAAAGTTCATTTTCAACAGGTTAGACAGACAATTAAAATCAAGCCGGTTTCCTTCTTTGGTCCCTTCATCCAGCAAACTCTGTCAGCCTCTGGGGCCAGTGCTCTTAGCCTGACATGCAGTGGCAGGGACATTAGCTGCTTTCTCAAGTGCTGTTTTCCAAGACTTCTCTGTGATGGGGATCAGTGGTTTCCTTCTCTTGTCCTTGTGAACTGAGAGGGATGCCCTCCTAGCAACCGGAAGGGGAGACCTGTCCCCATCCTCAACATATGGAATAAAGATCATCTTCCACCCATAGTCTTAGGTAATTAAACTTTTCTTTGTGCCATGATTTATCCTCTGGGAAATATTTACCCCTTTAACCTTTAGACTTTACATATAAAATGTAGCTTCTTTGCAATTAGGATTAAGTTCTGTTTCAAGGGACAGAAAATCAAGCAGTGACTTACACAAGTCAGAAGATGAGCTCTCTCTCCCATGAACCTAGGCAGCCCATGATCAGTGGGGCTTGAGTTTGTCTTATTTTGTGGCTTTAATCACCCTCCACAAATGGCTTCTGCCTCACGGTCCAAAATGGCTGTCCAGATCCAGTCATCTCATCATATTCTAGCCAGCAAGAGAGGCAAAAGGGCAGGGAAGGAATAACCCCTCTTTTAAGGACTCTTCCTGAAAGCTGTATATCCCATATTGACCAGAACGTAACACAAGGCCATCTAAGCTTCAAGGGAGGATGAGAAATGTAATCTTCTCCCTGGGTGTCTTCAGCAGCATGTGAACGTGCCTCTCAGACACCTGACCGCAGGGAGTGCAGTCGTGCGAGGGCCCAGCTGCTGTGCTCTGAAACCCATCACTGCATTTGCAGCGAGATCAAGCTTGCAAAACGCTGCTCCCAGCCTGAGGGCATCAGTAATTCTAAGGCAGCTCTTTGCTAGGAGTCGTATGACTTCTGTGATGGGCAATGTCGGCTAGAGGACTGTATGAATTATCTGCGGCTGCGTAACAAATGACACCACATTTTAGTGGCTAAAAACAACACACATTTATTATCTCTCAGTTTCTGTGGGTCAGGAATTCAGTGCTGTTTGGCTGGATCCTCTGCCTCAGGATCTCCCTCAGAGCTGAAGTCAAAGTGTGAGCAAGAGCTGAGGTCTCATCTGAGGTCTGACTGGGGAAGGACCTGCTTCCAAGCACCCCGGTGGTGGTTGTCAGGATGCGTCTCCTCACAGGTTGCTGCACTGGGAGCCTCAGCTCTTTCCTAGGTCATGGCTGGAGGCCACTTTCAGTCCCAACCTGGCAGCTTGCTCCAACAGAATCAGCACGAGAGAGAGAGAGTCCAGGAAGACGGGGGTCACAGGCTTTCGTAACAGCATCGGGGAATAGACATCCCATCACTTTGCCATCTTCTATTCATTAGGCGCTAGTCACTAGGTCCAGTTCATTCTCAAAGTGAAGGGATTATACAAAGTCATGGGTACCTGGAGGTAGGGGTCATTGGGGCTCATCTCTGAAATCTGCCTGTCACAAAGGTCCAAAACTTGCCAAACTTTCTTTAGAACTGCACTGTAGTGTAAGATGTTCCCATCCAGCTCCTTCCTTCCTCCTTCCTTCCCTCCTTTCCAACCTCCCTCCCTCCCTCTCTTCCTTCCCTCCCTCCCTCCCTTCCTTCTTTCCTTCCTTTCCTCCCTCCCTCCCTCCCTCCCTTCCTTCCTTCCCTCCTTTTCTCCTGCACTTGAGGTCAGACCTGCTCTGTGTTCTGGTGGCCCCTCCAGCCTTCCTCTAGCTGCCTTTCCATCTTTCCTAGCAGACATTGTCCCTAACAAACTCCTTGCACGTTTAATCCCTTCTTAGCACCTGCTTCTCAGAACACCAGGACTAACACAGTGGCCATGGGCAGCTAAAATTGTGCAGTTTCTGTTGCTGAGGAATAAGAGAAGAAAGGATTCTGAGAAGTCTTGCCAATATCCCTAATATAATTCTGAAATCACCCACCTGTGGGTCTCAGCACATTCGATATTAAAGGTAAAATACAACTTTTCCCCCAAGAAATTTAAATAGCTGGAAAGACATATTTCTACCTTGGTCCATATATGTGTATTGTACGTGTTACAGTAATCCTTAACCTGACTTAGAATTTAAATTTCTAGAGAGTAAGAGTCTAAGAATAAAATCAATATGAAAAAATGATGATTCCAAATCTTATTTTTTAATGCATAATTTTAAAGACAGACCTTAGGTCCCCAAATATTTTTAAGTTGCAATTTTCACCTGAGTCCTTAATTCTGTACTGATTTTCCAAAAGTGGTTAGTAGGTTCATCTAAATTTGCTAAGAACTCAGCTTTAGAGAGTGGGCAGGTCTTAGAAACTCAGATAAGGGCTGAACACTTAATTTGGAAAAGGTAACACTGAGTCAAAAGGTATAATAAATTGCTCTGACACATTCTTGGTTTGCCTCACGTGAGAACAGCCCACTATGTTTTTATTCATCGTTGCTGTGTCTGCTTTATCATTGTTGCTAACATGAAATATGCAAAGAAATACTCTATCTACAGAAAATTCCTCTCATTTCCCTTTTGCACCACTCAGAGCTGATAAAAAGCTGGAGAAAGGGGTTAGTAATCTTTCTTAATACTGTTTCCCTAGGAAGTCCAGATTGTGTAGTTCACAAGCTCAGCCAGGAGGTGGCAGTCATAACCAATGAGAAAATCCTGACCCTCTGCCTCTAGCAGTTTTGCATTGCCCAGCGGATGCTTCCTGGACCTAATCTCATTCTTATGAACGCGATTTCCTTCTTACAAAAACACCAGGCCCAAACAGAAACTAACCTCATCCTGCAGATAAAGAATGTTTGTGCCTTACATGTTGTCAGACTCTCTTAGCTATAGCCAGACCTTCAGTATTTTCCCAGCAGCAAGACAAGAGGCAGCTGCACATCACGGGAAGCAGAGTGGGCACATGCCCCGCGCTGAAGCCCCACATCTTATCACATGGGCCTTCGTGGTGGGCGGAAGGTGTATGAAGGGGGAGGACTCAGCTGGGCTGCTAGACCGAGTCCAGCTCCGGGAAGGCTGAACAGCTGGAGGATTCTGCAGGAAATAACAAAGAAGCGGGGTAGCTGTTCTGTTGAGGTCACAGTGCTGTCCCCAAGCCCTGAGTCACTCAGACCAAGTGCTTTCCCACCAGCAATGCCCACGTGTCTTCCTCATGCCAACACGGGTCTGGCGAGCTTTCCTGAGAGGCGGTTCGTTGAGATGGAATTATTGCCACCTCTTAAGCTACAGAACTAGGATGGCTGCTCAGAGAGTAAAGGTTTCTGGAGGGTTGAGGAAGCCACTTAAAGAGTCCAGACCTGACCCCAAGGGCAGTGGGTGCCAGTCAAAGATTTTAAGCAGGGCAGGGAGAGGGTGGACGGAACAGAACGCAGAGGGGGCAAAGGAAAGGAGACAGAGGACGTTCTCTTCCTGTCCCTGAGTCTCAGCATCCAGCCACTTTCATCGTACTTCTCATAACATGTTGTGAAGAGTGACAACGTTCCTTAGGCTCCTTCCTCTACTGCATCTTCGCCAGGGCAACAGCCCCCCATTTCCAGCGAGTCCCGGGTGAGACAAATGATGGCAGAGCTGCTCGTGGGCTGTGGCGTCGGAGGGAACCAGCTTCAGGATTTGGAGCAGCAACATAAGCTCTCAAACCTTATTTCCTTGTGCGTTAAGTAGGGGTGAAAGTACAGCAGCTCAGGGGCTGCGGTGAGGGTGGAGTGAGGCCAGACAGGGAAGTCCTTAGGACAGCGCTTGAACTAGAGAAAACGCTCGATAAACTGGTTACCATAGACGGAAACTCTACCTGGGAAGTGCTCATGAAGCCGGGCAAATCCACCACCAGATGCTGAGCGAGCCCTGGGGCTCATCACACCCACGATTCTATAAAGACCCTGCGCGCGCGCGCGCGCGCACACACACACACACACACACACACACACACACACACACACAGGCATAAAGGGCTTCTCCCCCGTCCTACACACACCCACTGGGTCTGCTTAGAGCCACCCACTTCTTTGCTTCTGCCAAGGTGCCCTGGAGGTGTTCCCTTTTCCATCTGCTTGAAAATGCACCCAGAGGGCCCACCTGGGGTTCAGCCCTCTGGGATTCTGTACCCCTGGGATGGCCCTGACTCTGGCCCACCATCCAGGGCTTACCGGAGCCAGAGAAAGGTCACCGGCTGCTTTTGATAAGTAACTAGAAATGTCGGCCTCTACAGCATCAGACACCTTGAGACGACACCAAGGCTCTGCACGTGTTTGAACCGCAGGGAAGGGCAGGTGTCCTGTGAGGTTAGAAAGATGGGAAATCACAGGAGTCACGTGAGGAAAAGCCACGCCTAGAAACACCACGTTCACACCTGTCGGCCCCTGAGCCGGAGCCCGCGCCCGGGGAGCGAACCCGGCGCGCTGCCTACCCTGCTGCAGGGCCTGCCGGCTCCTCTCGCCCAGCATCCAGTGAGAACTTGCACTGCTTACCAGCTCAGCCTTCACCCAGATCGACTCCAAATGCCTTCCCATGCCAAACGGGCGGGCAGCGAATGGGTCAGCCTTCCGTGTCCAAGCTTCCAAAGCTCTGAAGAGGGGTCCCCCAGGAGGCAGGGGCAGCTGCTAGGACCAGACTCTTCTAATGTAACTGAAGTTGTGTAGCAAAACCTGTGAGGCCCAGCTTACAGCTTCCTATGCCCCAAATGTGGTTTTGAAGGTTGGTTTGGCATGTTTTCCCATCCAAACAAGGAGGCTTGGAGAGTGCATTTGTAGAACTCCCTAAAGGCAGTCAAACCCTC
Source organism: Tursiops truncatus (assembly GCF_011762595.2). Classification (NCBI taxonomy): domain Eukaryota; kingdom Metazoa; phylum Chordata; class Mammalia; order Artiodactyla; family Delphinidae; genus Tursiops; species Tursiops truncatus. Next base: position 4,601,437 of record NC_047043.1, read on the forward strand.
TCCAGGCCTCATGCAGAGACTGGGAAGTCAGGGAAAGCCTGACAAGTTTTGGGGGACTGGACCAAGGTCAGAGTTGGAGGAGAATTGACAAGAAGCGACCCGGGGGAAGGTACACAGACACCCAGGGAGATGATGAAGGATTTTGGAAGCCACTTAGGAGTTTGGATTTACCTTGAGGCCAATGGGGCACCATCTAAAGGTTTTATACAGGGGAGACGCCGGACCACAAAGTGTGGAACCCTTCTCCCCTCAGGGGTTGGGACGGTGGGTGTGAACTCAGCAGGGAAGAGCATGCGCTTGTGAGGAAGGACCTGGCCTCTCCCCCGACGGTGGGCAGGGAAAGGGACCCTGAGGATCTCGGCTTTAGTATTGGGAGACAGAGCAGGGACGAGGGGGTGTTTGTTCAAAAGGCCAACAGGCCACCAAATCGGAGATCAGAGGGCTAGTTTTAGGTGGGGTGCAGGTGTGCATAAACTTGGGGGATGTCTGCACTCTGCTTTCTTGGAAATGCCATCTCCTCCCAGCCTGGAAGCTTCCATCAATCCAGACACAGCAACTGCGTGGCAGTGCCAGGACTGAAAGAGCGGTGCAAAGGGAAAGAAGTTTCTATTGTTTGTGAGGCATTTGTTATCTCTAAATGTGGGACAAAACCAAAGTCCACTGCCCTTCAAGATGGAATAGACTGATTTCTCTTCGTGCACAGGGACTGCACGGAACTTGAGGCTTGTGGGAAGTCCTTTGAAGTTGAACTATTTTTATGATATCATAGTGTTTTTCTAAAAGGAAAGATAGTATAAATAAATACACAACCTGCAGCACCAATGATAAGGTTACATTTTTTCTTTAAATTAATTAATTAATTTATTTTTTGCTGCGTTGGGTCTTCGTTGCTGTGCACGGGCTTTCTCTAGTTGAGGAGAGCGGGGGCTACTCTTCATTATGGTGCGTGGGCTTTTCATTGCGGTGGCTTCTTCTATTGCAGAGCACAGGTTCTAGGCGCGCAGACTTCAGTAGTTGTGGTGCACGGGCTTAGTCGCTCTGCGGCATGAGGGATCTTCCTGGACCAGGGCTTGAACCCGTGTCCCCGGTATTGGCAGGCGGATTTTTAACCACTGCACCACCGGGGAAGTCCCAAGGTTACGTTTTTTTCTATTTAAATATATTAATAAATAAATCCAAGGGCACTCAAGGACACACATCCCTAACCACGGGTCAGTTAGTGCAGGAGCAGACTGGCCAGGCTTTTGAACTGAAACATTTTTATCAAAGCCACACCGACGTTGCACAAATGACCACTCGTTCTCCAAACTGCACGTTTTGTAATACAAGCATTTTAATTTTGCTTGATATGTATTTCCTTTACTTATAAATTTCACCTATTTATATATTTTTCATTTGTTTGTTGGTTGGTTTTAGACAAAAGCCAGGGTTAACAAAAGTTAACCAAAAATACACCCAGAAACATAGGCTTATAGTGCCAGAAACTCCCCTCTCGAAAGCAAGAAAGTTTCTTAGCTAATTTGTGAAACCTTGGTAGGCTTCCATGAGATTTCGAAAATAGTTGCATGGCAAGATGGCTCACATATTTCTCCATGAATAGATTAGAAACAGATTGATGAGTATTGAAACAGAAAACATAAACACTACTGTATTTCATGTAATCTGAGGCTCCTTCGGTGTTATTTAATGAAACACCAAGCAAGGGAAATTGTTGCCATCTCACTGTATGTGTCACAGTGCTTTCTTAGCACTTAGAATTTTTATTTTAAACGTGTTAAAAGAACTCTTTTAGACCTGTTCGAACACAGAATGTATTATATCACGTATCACTCTTCTGCATACACAAAAAGGAAATAGAGGCTAAATACATTGGTTAAGGTATGCCTAAAACTCTTCCCCATGCAGAATCTACCTCTTTGGAATCACATTTGAGGCAGGACCTCTGGAATCCATGTTCTCCATCCACCACTGTCCTATGAGCCATCGAGGGCTTTCAGGAGAATTTTGGTAAGGCCGTATTTCTCCTAAAAGTGCTCCACAGTTGTCTTCAGGATTTTCCTCCAAACCTCTGACACCCATTCTCTAAGCTTTGATGCCCATACAGTACCAGCAACACTATGACACACAGCTGCCTACTTCACAGCTAGAATAAGAGATCTCAGAATGGCTAGAGCACGAGAAAGTGTTCCTCCTAAAATCAGTGAAATGGGTGCAATGGACTGAATGTCCCTCTAAAATTCATATGTAGAAATGCTAATCTCCAATGTGATGGTATTCAGAGGTGGAGCCTTTGGGGGGGTGATTGGGTCATGAGGGTGGAGCCCTCAGGATGGGATTAGTGCCCTCGTAAAAGGGACCCCAGAGAGCTGCCTCCTCTTTCTGCCCTGTAAGGACAAAATGAGTTGTGACCTGGAAGAGGGCCCTCACCCAACCCTGCTGGCACCTTGACTGCCATGTTTCAGTCTCCAGAATCGTGAGCAATAAATGTCTGATGTTTATAAGTCACGAAGTCTGTGGCACACTGTTATAGCAACGGAAACTAAGACACACGATCACTTGAATTTAACATGCGCTTTTGCTGTCTCCCATCTCCACTTCCCCCCACTCAGATACAGGGGTGTGTGTGTGTGTGTGTGCGTGAGTGTGCACACATGTGCATACCTAAAGATAACTTTGGGAGAAGGAGGAAAATCTGGCATCCGTGATAAAAAGTAGGAAAGACCACATTTGAAAAATGCACGACAAACCCATGGTTTCGGACGATCACAGCTGTCAACCATCCAGTATACCCGAGGCTAGTCCACAGCGTGACTCAGACCTACGGGAAGCTAGACCTCGTGCATTAGGAAGCCGGGGGATACTCACCAGACAGAACAGCACAGGCTTTGGGGGCAGCCCCTGCAGGGAGTGGATGGTGGTTTTCTCCTTTAAGTTGCCCAGTGGCGCTCCCATGACCATGCTCCCTGAGTTCCAGGTTACTCGGCTGCGAAAAAGGACAATTATGGTGCATGTCTCACAGGGGGTGGTAAAGAATAAATAAAGCCACCTATGGAAATGCCATGAATTAAGGCCAAATACTTTTTGGTTGCCCCCGCCCCATTTATCCCGCCCTCAATATACAGCCCCAAGCTTTACCCCAAAGACTGAAAATAAATCAGAACCGAAAACAGAAAAACCAGAAAAAAACCAGAGAAACAAAATTAAAGCGTGTTTTTGTCTGTATTTTACGGATTCCTGAGAGGAGACAATTTCTCCTGAAAACATATCTTTGTGCAACAACATATAAACATAACAGCTAAAGACTGGGGGCATTTTTCTGGCATTCTACTACAGGGTTTTTTTTATACAATTTTTAAAGCTTACACTCAATTCACAGTTACTACAAAATACTGGCTCTATTCCCCATGTTGTACAGTACATCTTTGCGCCCTGTCTTACACCCAATTGTTTGTACCTCCCATCCCCCCACCCCTATATTTCCCCTCCCCCCCCCACTGCTAACCTCTAGTTTGTTCTCTGTATCTGTAAGGCTGTTTCTTTTTTGTTCTATTCACTATCTTTTTAAGAATAGTATGTTTGCGTGACTCAGATCTGTAGAGAGATGAGTTCTGCTCTGTCCTTGGTATCCATGAATGCAGTCAGACTCTTCCAGGCAGTGGCAAGTTCAGCCATGGGCAGATGGTCAGCGATGACGCAGCAGATCCCGAGCCTGGCTGCTCAGAATGGCTCACCCCTCCCTTTCCTAGGTATACCTCCTGCAGCATCCTCCCGGGCCACACCAGGTGAAAGGCCCCAGCACAGGACAAGCAAATATAAACCTCTGCCTTCCAGGAAGCCCACAAACCTCCTTCCCTGGGGTTGGTTCCAGTCAAAGGTTGGGCTTGATTCCAGTCAAAGGTTGGGCTTGGCTGCAGTGGGCAGGAAGCCCAAAACGTAACCCAAAACTCAACAACGACTTTCTTTTATGGCTCTGGGAGATCAATGACTCACTTTGCCTTGGTTTCCCATCTCTATAATGAGAAGAATAGCCTCGTCTCCTCTGTAAGTGTGTTCGGAGGACTAAGAATTTGTGAAACGTGACTGCTTTGTACCCTCTAACGAGTGGAACACAGAGGTATCGCTAAATACGACTAAGGCATGATTATGGCTGAACTTCCAGCCTGACCATTCAGTAAACCATATTCCATATTCCCCTGTGTATACATACTGAGAGAGAAAGAGAGAGAGAGAGAATAACCCTCTCTCTCATTCACTCCTTCCTGTTCTTGGTGTGTGCCGTTTATTTCCCCTCTGCTTCTAGAAACAGCACTCCTTTTCATTGGGCATCTGCACTCTCCCCACCATAACCACAGCACCCCATCCCGTCTCATTCCTATTTGAGAGCCCCAGGCAAAGACCCAGGCCTCAGGTCTGGCTAGTTAGAAGACTCCAAGTTCATTAGCCCTGGTTTCCCTGAAAGCAGAGTACCTCACGTAGCAGTTTATTTGGGAAGAAGGTCCAGGGAGCAGGAGTGAGGCAAGGAGGAAAAGTCACCACAAAGACGTGCTACTGGCCATCAAGGCAGCTGCCTGGAGAGAGATCTTGCGAGGCTCTTGGAGAAACCCATACAGGGCATCTCAGAACCATCCGCCTGATGGACGAAGGACAGGAGCGTTTCTCCGGTGGTCCCTGCCCCAGCCTCACTGGCCCTTATTTACAGGTTGATCCTGTGAGAGTGCTGGGAGGGGGCCCTGCAGGCGTCCCTCACCAGGGCTTAGGGGAACCAGGGTGGGAGCTGGAAACATCCCAAGCTGAGATGGGACACGTGAGCCCCGAAGAATCCTGACCGACGGAGTGTGGACGCAGCGCCTAAACAGCCCTGCAGAGCAGGGAACATCGTGACAGGAGGGATCACCTTGCTGGACAGGACCACCTTGCAACTCACAACAGTCAAGCAGGAGCCCCTTGAACTTGTCGTGTACTTGGAGACCAAGCGCTTAAGCCTCTGATGATTGTGGTGAATTTTCTATGAACATATTCAGACAACCAGGAAATCGCAACAAAATCTTATTTTAGTAGATACAGAACTTACAACAGATATCATCTATCTATCTATCTACCTATATTGATCTATCTCTATCTATCATCTGTATTTACCTCTATCTATCTCTATCTCTATCTATTTTATCTGTATATCTATCTATCATCTATATACCTCTATCTATCTCTATCTCTATGTATCTATCTATTTTATCTCTCTCTCTCTCTATCTATCATCTATCCTACAGAGGGAACTGTCAGGAGGGAGCTTGGTGATCTAAATTTTCCAACGAATCACAGTCCTCAGGGTCTCATCTCCTTGTACAGTCTCAACTGTCACCTCTAAGCATGCGATGCTTACTCCACATCTTTGGGGCAAACCCCTGTCCTGAAGGTTCCTCCTGCACTTGCAGTGGCATTCTGGTTGCTCCTGCGGGTACTTTCAGCTCTCCACGTCTAAAACAAATCTCCACGACCACACGAAACCTCTTCTTCCTCCCAACCTCCCTGCCACCTTCCAGAACCCCCCGCCTGGCCTCCAGAGGAGCTGTCCCCCGCTTCCCTGTCTCCTCATCCAATCAGCAGCAGAAGTGACCTCTGTCTGTCTGCTCTGTTGCCTTCCTGCTGCCTGCACCACCGTCCAGGCCTCGCTTCCTTTGCGGGAGAGGCTCCAACAGCCGCCCCTGCACCCTCCACCCCCGGGCTCCCCTGCCCTAGTCCCGCCGGCACACAGCACCCCGGCCACTCGGCTCCCATGGCTCTCACTGTCCGCTAAACGCAGATTTCCCGTCCTGCGACGTAGAGTTCTCTCTAATTCACGTAGCCAAGCAGCCACCCCTGCCGGTTCCACCAAAGCACCGCTTTAAGAAATCCTTCCCAGGTGGCTTCATCAGTAACACTGACAGAAATGGCTGGCCCAGCAGGAATGGAGCTGTGTTTCTTCCCTGGCATTTGCTTTCCTCTCCTCTCCTTCCTTCCTTTCCCCTCCCAACACACACAGAAAACAATTACACCTTTAAATACAAAAGGACACTTCTCTGAAATAGCCAGCAAACATCAGGGATGTGCAGATGTCACAGCAAGAGCAAGGGGGGGAAGAAGCATAAGGAAAATATAGAAATCCCAAATTTCAACCAATAGTCACCATGACCTCTTACAGCCTTCACTAAGAGACGCATTTGTGACCCAGATCCTTCCAGAAGGATGAATCAAGGCTAGAACCAGAGATTTCCCGGAGGCTGTCCAAAGGCAAGTAGGGGCCTCTTTCAAGGCCTGGAGACAGAAGTCTATATGCCTGAAAATCATGAGAATCCTTTTTCCTTGACACCAAGGAGTTAAATAGGAAACTGTACATGCAAACAGCTATGAAGGGAAGGAGGAAGGGAAGAGAATGTGGCCCATTTCCTCACTCGGGCAAAAAGAAAATATGTTTAAATAGAACAATGAGAAGATGGTGTCATGATGAGATACTGCGTAGCGTGTCAGCTGGTGAGCTGTTCATACACAGCCTGGCCTGGAGCTTGGCCGACCGCGGAGACACTTCCTGCCTCCTTGCAATGACCCCTGTAGGAAAGTGCTGAAAACATTGTGTGTCTGTGTGCATGTTTGTGTGAGTGTGTGTGTGTGCATGTGTGTACGCAAGTGTGTGCGTGCCTGTGTGTGAGCATGTGAGTGTACATGTTTGTGTACTTTGCACGTCTGCATGTGTAATTGTGTGAGTTTGTGTACATGTGAGTCATGTGTGTGTTTGCACGTGTGTGCATGTGTGCATGTGTTTTGCACATGTGTGCATGTGTGGTTTTGCACATGTGTGGTTTGTTGCATGTGTGTGCATGTGTTTTTGCACACGTGTGCATGTGTGATTTGTCTGCATGTGTGTGTGAGTGCATAGTGTGCCCATGAGTGTCTCAGTAGAGGCCAGCACAGGCTGCTTTGAGGAACATCCATTCCCATTCCACCCAGAGCTGCCCAAGGCCATACTGATTAGTGGGGAGAGTGAAAGAGAAAAGAGCAGACAGATGAAAAATTGTCCCTCTCCCTTCATGTTCACTGTACTCCTAAATGCAGGAGCCTTTGGGGTGGACGACAATTACCCAGTACGTCTTAACCTGTATTCGGTGGACACGGACCTGTGACCCTCCCTGTGGGACCCTCAGAGAAGCACACACCTTCCCCCTCCCCCTCCCCCAGCACAGAAATAGACCCTTCCCGGCCCCCCCCCCCGACTTCCGCGTGCACCCAAGCTCCTCTCTCCTCTCTTCACCATGGTAGCCCCCGCCCCCAACTTCCTTAAATCAAAAATTGACAAATAACCCAAGGAAATGAGTACCCTCCCAATGAACTGAAGTTTTGCTCTGTGCTGTTTGGATAATACCATCCTAACAGAATACCTGGAAGTTACAGAACAGACTCATTAAACACAGCTACCAGTTCATAAGCCCTTGAAATGCCTTGGGGGTCCCAACGAAGACTCTTCCAGGGACAGAGGGCCGGGTGGTGCCTAGGTCCGGCTTAGGAATTAGATTTCATTTCAGAGACCGCTTGCTACACTGTACTGAGACTGTTTCAGCGGCTGAATCAGGCCGCCCTGGAGAAAAAAATAATTTTTTTGTGAATTTGTGCCACTTGCCTTGGGCATGGGAAAGGGAGTGGCACCGGCTTGCTATCCTCAATGGGCTACGTTCTCGGGCTTTGTCTTATCTGATCCACACAGCTCCTTGTACAATAAGTACCACCCTCATTTCATAAACAAGGCATCAGAGGGTTTTGCACTCAGAAGGGAGGGATCCTTGTGTCCGGGAGACGCGGTTTGGCCTTAGGACTCCCCATAGGCCTGGCTGAAACTTTCTTAGACCTGCACCAGTGCCCTTCTCCTTCCACCGGGGCTACACCTGCATCTCAACCCAGGGTTCTCCCAGCCTCTGTCACAGGAACCTGGGGCCCCTCGGGAGCACCCCACCCCTTCTCTCTGCTCCTAGGTGATAAAGGCTGTCGGGTCCAGCATAACCTGTTGGGGATGTGCTGTGCTGATGAAGAAGGAAAGAAACGACACACCAAAGCTGCTGCGAGAATTAGCCGTGGTTATTGGCAGGACCTAGGTGAGCCCTTCTGGGACTGGATTTTTAGGGGACTCGATCAAGGAGGCCAGAATGTCAGACTGCAGAAATCAGAAATTCATAGATTCAAGGGCAATTTCTCTAGAGTCAGGATTTAACATCGTTGCAGGGACCCCAGGGGATGGACGAATTCTCTGTTGGAGAAACTGATGGGCAGTGCTGGGTGAAGCAAAATAGCCCCAGCCTCCCTGGCAGGTGGCCAAGGAAGGGTGGAGAAGCATGAGGCATGGTGGGATGGGAATGAATATTAGGGAGGCAGAAGACCCACCAGAGGATGGTGCCCGGCAGGAAGCCCAGAAGACGCAGCTTCCCCCAGAAGGGGGACGTGCTGGGGAGGCGGACCCAGCATCTCGAGATGTTCAGGCTGGCTCTGCTCTACAGATCGTAGGAGGGCTGGCCGCAGAGCTGGGCTCATGAACAACCATGGTTAGGATGAGGGAGAGCCCCGAAGCTCTAGCAGGAGCCTGCATTTAACCACCAGAAGCTACAGGGCTGCTACCACCCTCCTGACTGGCGAGGCCACAGAGGCATGACCACCAGGGAGTCACAGACACGGTTAACAGAGCATGGTGTTCCCAAGGGAAAAAATAAACAGGCAGCCAAGAAGGGTGCTACTCAATATCTGCAAAAACAGAGGCAAGAATAGAGGACCAGGAGACGGCGGGGCTGCGCCCCCAATAAAATATTACGGCTTCTTACGTAGTGTCTAGATTCAAGTCAGCTTTCAGATTTGGAGCCCGTTGACCAGAGAGGGAGAACCCTGCAACACCGCTGCAAGCTGTACTGTGACGATAGCTGCATTCGTTTCCTAAAGTACCCCAAGTAGGTGGCTGACAAGAGAAATGTATTCTCTTACAGTTCTGGAGATCAGAAGTCTGAAATCAAGGTTTCAGGAGGGTCACACTCCGTCTGAAACCTGGAGGTGATCCCTCCTCGCTGCTAGCTAGCTGCTAGTGGTTTTCCAACAATCTCTGGCATCCCGTGGCTGACAGATGCATCCCCCCAGTCCTCCCTCTTCACATGGATTTCTCCTTTTGTCTTCACACCGTCTTTCCTCTGTGCATGTCTGTCCCTGTGTTCCAATTGTTCCTTTTTATAATGACTCCAGTTACACTGGATTAGGGTCCGCCCTAATGAACTGAACTCATCCTCATGTGGTTAAATCTGCAAAAATCCTATTTCCAAATAAGGTCACATTCACAGGTATGGGGGTTAGGACTTTAACATATCTTCTTCTGGGGAGAAGAAAACTCAACTCTAACAATAGTATCACTGACAAGGTCATTTCCTAGGTGAGTAATCACTGGGAAAAGGTGAAAACTCAGACAATGTAAGAACTATTGGGTCTGAATTGACATTGACCCCTGGAGACCCAAAGCGTCATCATGACCCCCTGTTAGAGTGGGGACCTACGAGGCCGGGCAATACATGGAGTCCAAGTTACTGTCCAGCTCACAGTGGTCCTGCGGTTCCACTGACATGCCTATGGCCATTTCCTTGCTACGTGCACAACTGTATTAGCTCTGCTTGGTGGTTGGATTAGCTTCAACTTTGGAACGCTGGTCCTTAGTCCTATCATAGTGGAGAACAACAAATAGAAACCTCTGAAAATAGCCCTACCTGTCAGGGTAGCAAATCAAAAACAATATTGCATTCTGAGGGGGGCGGCAGAAATTTGTACCACCGTTAAAGACCTCTGGGGTGCACAGTGGTTGTAACCATCCTATCTGCATTTAATTTACCAATTTGGTCCCTGCAGAAACTGAATAGATCTGAGGGAATGATTAAAACCTACAACAAATTAAACAAATAGTAGCCCCGCTCACGGGTGCTGTGTTGGATTTAGTCCGTGGCAAACAATCATTAAAGAGAATTAGAAACTGTTTGCGTTTATGTGGGATGGAAAACAATATTCAATTAGCTCTTTGCCTCGTGGCTGTATGAACTCTCCTGCCTTCTTCATAAAATGGTCTGAAGATATGTGGACCACCCGAACATCCTACAGAACATAATGACATCATGGAGATTGGACAGAAGAAATAATAGGTTCACTGGAGACCTTAGTAAAGTACATGCACCAGAGAGGATGGCAGATAAACCCTGTGAAGATTCAGAGCTTACATTTCAATGAAGTCTTTAGGAGTCCAGTGGCTAGAGAATTCCTGAATGCCCCCCTCCAAGGTAAAATACAAATTTCTGCATCTTGCCTCCCCTACCACAAGGAAAGCAGCACCATGCCTGTTGTGCCTCATCTGATTCTGAAGGCAGAACATTCTACACCTAGAAGTACTGTTCCAGCCCATACACTTTGTGGCACAGAAGAATATTAACTCTGAGTGGCACCTGCAGAGGGTCCAAACTGCACACCCACCACTGGAGCCATATGATCTGGTGGCCCATGAGGTTGGAGGTGTCAGTGGTGGGATAAGATTACAAGTTAATCACCAAAGGGGATGCTGCCTATAAGCTTAACTTATGCATCATGGCCCATCTCTGGGAACCCTGCCTCCCAGGTCATGAGCATTAAGCTAAAATACCTTTGTTTAGCTCACAGGAAACATCCTGACTAGGCCCACCTGTGAAGGACTGCAGGGAGGAAGAAATTAGCACATCCCCTCTGGAGGATGACCAGAGCCAAGAAATGTTTGACTTTACTCCATCCCCTTTTAGTATAAAAAAGCCTGAGCTCTAGCTCGGGCAAGATTGCTCTTTGGGACATGAGTCCACCATCTTCTTGGTCTTCTGGCTTCTGAACAAAGTCACTATCCCTGGCCCCAACAACTCGTCTCTCAATTTATTGGCCTGTCATGCAGCAAGCAGTATGGGCTTGGACTCGGTAACAATCATAGTTGAAACTAAAAGTAGAACTACCATAGGACCCAGCAATCCCACTACTGGGCATATACCCTGAGAAAACCATAATTCAAAAGGACACACGTACCCCAATGTTCATTGCAGCACAATTTACAGTAGCCAGGTCATGGAAGCAGTCTAAATGTCCAACAACAGACGAATGGATAAAGAAGATGCAGTACATGTATACAATGGAATATTACTCGGCCATAAAAAGAAACGAAATTGGGTCATTTGTAGAGATGTGGATGGACCTGGAGACTGTCATACAGAGTGAAGTAAGCCAGATAGAGGAAAATGAATATCGTATGTCAATGCATATATGTGGAATCTAGAAAAATGGTACAGATGAAACTATTTGCAGGGCAGAAAAAGAGACATAGACGTAGAGAACAGACATGTGGACACGGGGCGGGGGGAAGAGGAGGGTGGGATGAATTGGGAGATTAGGATTGACATATATGCACCACCATTCGTAAAATAGCTAGCTAGTGGGAACCTGCTACAAAGCACAGGAAGCCTGGCTCGGTGCTGGGATGACCTAGATGGGGGGGATGGCAGTGGTGGGGTGGTGGGAGGGAGGTCCAAGAGGGAGGGGATATAGGTATACATATAGTTGGTTCACTTCATTGTACAGCAGAAACTAACACAACATGGTAAAGCAACTATACTCCAATAAAATTTTTTTTTAAAAAGTACTGCCTAGACATGGAGATCTTTCAGGAGGAGACAGAAAGGCACTGGGTTCTCCCAGGCTTTTCTTTGGTTGCTGATCAGAGTCAGCTGCCAGTCTCCAGTGACATGGGATTTCCAGCCCATGTGTCACCCTTGGTCTTGCAAGTCCCACAGGATCTTCATCATCAGGCGAAATGTGTGGCGTCCTGAGCTGCAGGGCTGTGTGAGGAAACGGAGGACCGATGAGAGCCTATTTTTACTTTAAGAATCGCCTCTCATTCCATTCACATGAGACACTTAGAGCAGAAAAACCATAGAGACATATAGGGCAGGGGCTGCCAGCGGCAGGGGGCGGGGGGGGGGTGGGACTGTTCGATGGGGCCAGAGGTTCAGCTGAGGAAGATGAAAAGGGCTCTGGAGACGATGGTGGTGATGGTGGTACAACCGTGAATGTATTTAATCCCACTGAACTGTTCCCATAAAAATGGTTCCGATGGTAAATTTTATGTTATGTGTATTTGACCACAATGGAAAATTTTGAAAGAAAAAACAAGGGATGAAGCATGTACTGATACATACTCTGCCGTGGGTGAACCTTGAAAACATGATGCTAAAGGGAAAAAAAAAAGCAGTAGCAAAGGTCACATACTGTCTGATTCCATTTATAGGAAACTTCCAGAACAGATAAATCCACAGGGACAGAAAGCAGATTGGTGGTTGCCAGGGCTGGGGAGGGGGATGGGGGGACACTGCTTCTGGGGTGATGAAAACATTTTGGAACTAGATGGGGGTGGTGTTTGCACGACATTGTGAATGCGCTACATGCCACTGAATTGTTACTTTAAAATGGTTACGTTTACGTTATATGAGTTTCACCTCAATAATTCATTTTTTAAGTCCAACAAAAATCACCGATCCGGCCGGTGGGTGTGAGTGGGAGTGAAAATGCTCAGGGCTGCGTGCCGCCCTTCTGCAGGCGGCACTGGGCCCGATGCTCACTGGCTCCCGAGGGTCTTCTCAGGGGGTCTCCTCCAGGGACCACCACCGCAGTCTGTGCACAGAAGCCCCCCCTCAGGCCTCAGGAGCCTTCCAACCTCAGAAGCATGTGGCAGTGATTTTTCCCCTTTTCTGTGGGTTCTCTGTGGTTATCCATACGAGACAGGCCCTGTGTGTTTGCAGGGAGTCACCAGGGGCAGAGGCTCGGATCGGAGCAGCTGGGCAGGGAAACGGAACCCTGGGCGCTGCTGGGTCCACAGGGGGCAGGCGGCCTCCACTCTCTCAGCACGACCTCCCCTGCCCGGCTCAACCAGGGGCTTGCAAAGCCCTTGCCAAGCACCAGGCAGGCGCCCCGTGGGACCAGACAGGGACCAGGACCAGGACCAGACAGGGACCAGACAGGGACAGGGGAGAGGGCCGGGGTGGGGGAAGATGAGACCCTGCATGACAGAGCGAGGCTGGGTCTGCACTGGGGGCTGGAGGGAGAAGCCGAGTTACTGAAGGATGCAGGGAGCAGAAGAACAGCCCAACTCAACAAACAAAACAAAACGATGCTTTGGTGACGGAAACGCTGAAGGTGCAGGAAAGGGTGTGAGGAAGGGCCACGTGCCGGAGCAGGTGGGCAGTGAGGGCACCCTGATGGGGGAGAGAAGGTAAGGGGGGGCGTGTGGAGGTCGTTCGAGGGTGGAGGGTGGGAACTTCAGGGAGCGCAGAGCAGATGGCCTCGATCTTCTAACTGGGAAAGGCGGCCATGCAGAATCTGGCCGAGGAGACGGTGGGGCAGGACTGGGCAGTAGGCAGACAGTTCCCCAGCGGCCAAGGGGTCCAGGACAGGGCGTCCTGTGTGAACAAAGGTGCCTCCCAAGATGCTTCCTGAGGAGAATCCCCAGGAGGGATGTCAAAATGCAGATTCCCAAACTGCTCCCCAGAACTGGGAAGGGACCAAAAACCTGCATTGTCAGGACAGCCGGAGTACACGCTTCACACCAGGCAAGTTCGAAGAAAGAGTGGTTGAAGTGCTGAGCATGGAGAGCCCGGGACAGGCTGGATAATGTGAAACTGCGGGGAAGCCTTTAGCATCCTTTGGCCTCATATAAAACACCGCTGCCCAAAAGCCCGTGAGGAGAAAACTGACGACTGGGGTAAGCCCGGTGAGGGGCGTCTGCCCAGGAGGGTGGGGTTTACACAGGAGGGTGGGGTCTACTCAGGAGCCTGGGGTTTACTCAGGAGGGCGGGGCCTACCCAGGAGGCTGGGGTTTACCCAGGAGGGTGGGGCCTACCTCAGGCCTACCCACGCCTACTCAGGAGGTTGGGGTCTACTCTGGAGGGTGGGGTTTACCCAGGAGGGTGTGGTGGGAAGGCTTGGCGGGGTGACTGTGAGCACAGTTGCAACGCTTGACCTTGGACCCACACTTAGCAGAGACTGAGAGTGAAGGCAGGAGAGAGCTGAAAGACGGTGAGAGAGGAAAAGTGGAGGGGAAAGGTCAAGATTGGAAGTGAGTGAGGGTGAGGAAAACGGGAGCATCTGAGCAGGAGGTGGGGTTTCAGGGTCGGACAGGGGAGCTGGAGTCCAGGCAGCGCTGCTTGGGGCCAAGAGCCATGTTCCCAGGTCACCCATCAGTCCCAGGACATCTTCCTGAGGCAGCCACTTTACACAGATACTTGGGGAGGAAGTTATTTTTCTATTGTAACAAACACTTTCCATTAACTCACATGAAATAGTAAGATTTTTTTAAAAAGCCTTCAAAGGCCTTTCTCCTGGCTGCTTCCGGCTCCGCACCCGGGGTCCGCGCCCCTCTGTGGTTTGGTGATGAGGAATCCACACAATAAAGACAGACACTGGACTCTCGATCTCTGGGTAGGGAGGCGTGGCCAGGCTTAATAACTGGAACGTCATGAAATTGCCAATAATTGACCATTTCTATACGAATGGTTCCTTCCTGCGATTCATCCCAAATCACAGATTCCTTTCTGAGTTCTCTGTCTCGCCACTGCCTCCACCGTGTGGCCTCAGGGGGCACTGCTCCTCCTCCAAAGGGCAAAGGCCACTTCCTGGGCCTCCCGAAGCGTCACCAAGTCAGGGTTGGAACAAAGAAGGCTACTTAAAAAGGAAGTAACCAGAAAGATGCAGGAATCTGGACAGGGCAGCTCCTTGTCCCCTAACACGTGGTCCCCAGACCTGCGGCATCACCTGGAAGCTTGCAGAGTCTCTGGCCCCCAAACAGACCTATGGAATCAGAATCAGCATTTTAACAAGCTTCCCAGGTGATCTGAACGCACACTGAGATCTGAGAAGCACGGGTATAGCTGGCAGATTCTACTTCCTGGGCATCCACCGCCTAACCTTAGCAACCTGGGCCCTGCCCATTTTGCACCCACCCTCAAAAGTGTTCTCTTAGACCCTCCTCTCCCCAGAATCTACAGAAAGCCTGGCCCTCCCAGGAATACAGCTTCACCTCTTCTCTTGGGAGTGTATTAGCTATCAATTGCTGTGTAACAAATGACCCCCAAACTTAGTTTAAAACAGCAAACATTTATTATCTCACAGTTTCTGTGGGCCAGGAATCTGGACATGGCTTAGCTGGGTAACTCTGACCCAGGGTCTCCCACAGGCTGCACAGAGCCAGCAGTCACCACTGGGCTCCACTGGGGGGCATTTCACTTTCAGGCTCACTTGTGCTGGGGCGTCAGTGGGTCCCCACGGGCGGTTGGCTGGAAACATTCATTCCCTGCCACCTGGTTCTTTCCACAGGACAAATCACAACCTATCAGCTTGCTTCCTTCAGAGCAAGGGCTCTGGACGGGAAGAGGGAGGGGGCAGAGACAGACAGACAGGGCAGGCAAGCAGAGGTCACAGACTTTGGCCACCAAATCTTGGAAGTGACATTCCATCACTTGTGTCCTATGCTATTGGTTAGAAGCAAGTCACAGCCCAGGCTTAAGGGGAAGGGGTTACATTGTGGGGGTGTGAGTACCAGGACGTGAGGGGTCACTGGGGACTGTCGTAGTGGCTGTTTACCTCAGGCGGTGATATCATATCTAAGGGGCACCCCACAGGGAAGCCATATCAGAATACGAGAACACAACCGCCATGGTCATGGGCAAGGATTGGCTTACTGTCAATAAGAGGTTTGTTCCCTTTAATAGTAGCTTAAAGGGCAATTCTACATTAGCGTCACTTGGGGAGCATTAAAAATGCCAGTGAAGATCAACTGCATCCTAATTTCCAGGCACTGATTTTTTAAAATTTCCTGGGTTTGAGAATTACTGCAGCAGATAAACAATTTCAGATGCTGCAATGCCAGGGCTGGGACAAAAGAAGACGTGGGGCCGGCAGCTTGGAATTCAGATGGGTGACCTGCAGTGGGAAGGTGGACGGGGTGGGTGGCGGGTGAGCCAGGGGATCTAGACCTCAAGGAGAGTTGCAGGTGAGGAGATAAGACTGACAAAAATAAATGACTTTTTACAATTGCCTACTGTAGCCAAATGACACATGCAAGAGTTAGGAAGAAAGGCAGGAAGGAATGGATATATATGTATGTGTGTAACTGAATCCCTTTGCTGTACACCTGAAACTAACACAACATTGTAAATCAACTCTACTCTAATACAAAATAAAATAAAAATTAAATTATAAAGAAGGACGAAAGGCAGGAAAGAATGGATGCATGTAGACGTATAACTGAATCCCTTTGTTGTACACCTAAAACTAACACAGCATTGTAAATCAACTAGACTCTAGTATAAAATAAGATAAAAATTAAATTTTAAGAAAAGGAAGGAAAGGAGTGAAGGAGAGAGGGAGAGAAGGGAGGGCAGAAAAAGAAACCTGTCCATTTGTAAAGCTTGTCCTCGACTCCGGCTGATGGCTTCAAGGAAATGGAGGGAGAAAAATGAAGACGACATAACCAATAAAAGTGCCTCGTAATCTTTTACTCCTCAGTCCACAGACACACGGAAATTCAGAACTGGAGAGGCTCTGACCATCTCACCACCCCCATTTTATGGGTGCGGAAACCGAGGCACAGAGAGGTCACGTGATGGGTCGTGGTGTTGCTGGGATTGGAACTCACAGCTTTGCACGGGGCCCAGAGCTCCAGCGGCAGGCTTCCCACACACCGCCCATCTCTCCCCATGGGGTGGGTTCCGTGCCTTCTCCTGCCCAGCGGCGTGAGGATGAGACTTACGGGAAAATCGCTGGGGGGAAATACCACGCACTCTCTTATCGTGGTCCTGGGAGAGCATCGTCCACGTAAATATTTCGATAACGGTCAGCCCACAGTAGGTTGGTGGCGCACAGCCAGTACTGCGGCTGCTAATTTACTGTTTGATGGAGCCAACGGGTCGATTATAGCCTGGGCGTCTAACAAGCTCCCCACTGAACTGCACCTGCTTCCTGGAGCCTGTGATGGACTCACGCGGGGCTTCATCCACAGCAGGAAGGTGGCTCCACTCTCTAGGCGAGCCCACCTTCCCCTCTCCACCCTGCACCTCCCCTGCCTGACCGCATCTTATCCGCTGGTCTCAATCCCAGGGACCTGGTCGCTCTGTCCCGTTGCTATGGCCACCAGCCTCACCCCAGGCACCCCAGCGCTGCGGTGCTCACGGGCTCTGACTGACACCCAGGCAGATGCTGAGCCGTTGGGGAAGATATCGTTCTTCTCCGAAAGTTGTTCCAAGGCTGTTCCACGGGACCCTCTAGGCTGTTGGCTGAGTGTTTCAAAGCTGTCCATTTGGCGGCCGTCCACAACCGAGCAGGGATGGTTCATTTCTCTCCTGCACGAGCTTCCAGGCGCCTCTAATCCCAACCTTAAAGAGCTAAAGAAAGCTGTGCCCAGAGCTCAGGACCCTGACTGGTTACTAAACCCTGAAAACGTCACTGGTTGCCACCAATTCTCCAAGCCCCTAAGAGGGTGGTGAGGAATATTGTCCCAAGAGGTCCAGCCTGACCCCTTCCCCAGCTCCTGAGTGTCCTGTGACCCCGGAGAGAAAGAAATCAGTGAGGGGTGGGGGGAGGCAAAGAAGCACATAGTTGAGACTAGAGACGTCCCCTCTTCAAAATCAAAGGCAAACCTCCCGTGTGTGACACAGACTCAGGGCGCGGTCCTGGTGGTTTGCTGACCCAGTGCTTGTGTTCACCGCCATCACAAGCAGCGAGGGGCTCCGAGGGGCTCCCTGAAAACCCACGCTACCAAGTAACACCTGTCCCTTGGGGTGGACAGCATGCCTCTCCCCATCAGAACTCCATCCCGAATCCCGCACTGGGCACAGGCAGGCAGGGCGCCCTCCAGATCAGAAAGCAGCGTGGCAGCAGAGAGCGTTGTTTTCACTATGCTGCTCCCACAACTCCACTCAGCTCCCAAAGCCCGGAAGATGGGAGCCCCACGCCCCAGAGATGTACCCCGTTGTTGCAGAGCCCAGCCCGGGGGTGGGGGCAGCAGGGATGCACTGCCAGGTGTTCACCCACGTGAGAAGGGGTCAGGGTGGGGCAGGCAGCGGCCACTTCTGCTGACCCAACCGCAGCCATTCCAGCCACCGAGGGGCCAGGGCCACCAAGCCCCTCCCCAGGCCTCATCTTTGGCATCGATCTGCCCAGAGATACTTTGCTGAGAATTGCCCTGTCCTTTGCTTAGTTTGCAAATAACTAAATGGAATATTCAAATTGAGCTGCCTCAGAGATGCGGGTTCTTCTTTAGGAGTAATGTCAAAAAGTATCTCTTTCCAGTGAGGGAATATGATCGTGAGTTAATAACTAGTTAAAAATTAATGAGAAAGATGCCAAAGGAGGCTGTGGCTTGAATTTCTTCATACATTTTTGTGCTCACTTGGAATAATTCATTCAGTTTACCATTTCAGTTTGAATGTCTTCATAAAGATTTATGGTTTAATTTTTAAATTGAGGGACAGCGTGTTTTCCTCTAGAGCTGGCAAAGCAAACCTCGAGTTCAAGCCTTGATATTCAGACCCCACCGCCAGGCCCATCACTACCACCGACTTTTAACCACATCCCCTAAAAGCGGGGAACAAAGACGGCGAGTATGAGCGCTGAAAAGGCCAGTGTTCAGAGCGCTGACAGCGTCACACGTCCCAGGAGGGTTAGCACAGACCCCCGTGCTTTCCTTCCCATTCTTCTCCCCATCACCTCTCCCCTCCCGGCACACACATCAGTCCCACTTATTCAAAATGACCCCCAGTCTCTGCAGAGAACATTTAGATGATCAAGAGGCTGGACAGGGTCCAGCAGGAAGAAGCCTCAAACTGGGCAAACAAACTGGGCTGAAATGTCTCCCAGAGCTGCTGGCAGGCTGTTGAGACACACCATGTACTGAAAGACACTTGGAAACTTCTTGCACCACGGAAGCCTGGCGCCTCATGCACACTTCGTGACCTGCACGGCACACGACTGTGATCGCCCCGTCACTCGTTCACAGGCCCCGCGGGTCCCCGAGGCGGCGGCTGCTCCCAGACCCGCCCAAAGCTTAGGCGGGATGAGCAATGTTTTCCAGCCGGGCTGGGCTGCATGTGGTGACTCACGGAAGACTCTGGATAGGGAGGCAGCTCAGGACTCCACTTTATGATGGCGGTGTCCCCGCAAGAACGGGCATGGAGGGAGGCCTGCCACTCTCTAGATGGGTAAGGGGAAATTCAAGTTATTCTATTCTACTCTATTCTATTCTATTCTGTTCTGTTCTATTTTATTCTATTCTATTCTATTTTACTTTATTTTATTCTATTTTATTCTATTCTTTTTATTCTATTCTATTCTATTCTATTATGCTACTGAGTTTCAAGTCGTTGGAAGGCTCATGTGCTACTGGCAGCTGCTGGCTTCCTGAGGCTTTAAACAAAATAAGAATTGTCTTGGGATATGGTATAGCCCAGCACAGCACGCTGGGGGCCAGGAGATGGCTTGGACCTGGCCCTGCCCCTTACCAGCTGCATTGCCCTGAGTCACCTTCCTTCTCAGGGCCTGCACCTCGGAGACAGGCTGCAGCTCCTCCTGCTGCTGCCCTGAGGCTCAGAGGAAAGGCAGGCAGGGCAGTGTCTGTCCCAAGGGGCTGCCGCAGGAGAGGTGCTGGGGGCATCTGCTCAGAGCCAGGGCATGGATAGGTTTTCAGTGTCTGTCACCCAGTAGTCATCGGTCCGTGTTAACTTTGTGCCCCTCCTTTCCCAGATAAGCAGCCACCACCGAGCTGGTTCCAGCAGCTCCACCTGTCAGCCAAGCCACACACACGGCTTCTTAGAGGCGCTGAGTCCTCTCCACGAGGTGACTCCTGAGGGGAAGTCTTCAGACCAGCTGTCCAGCCCTGCTCTGTCACTAGGGGTGGTGCACCTGTGCATGGAGAGATCACAGTTCCTCTCCCCTCCTGCCAAGCCTCCACTTCCCCATATTTAGTTAGAAACTGAGCTTTCTCTCCCATGAACCTAGGCAGCCCATGACCAGTGGGGCTTGAGTTTGTCTTATTTTGTGGCTTCATCACCCTCCACAGATGGCTCCTGTCTCATGGTCCAAAATGGCTGTCCAGATCCAGTCATCTCATCTTATTCCAGATGGACCAGATCCATTGTGATAAGCCATTTTGTAGCACTGAAACCTTTCTTCTTGAGAAATCTTCCCCAGTTGAATAAAATGACTCAGGGGAGGGGAAGAAGGTCTGCTCAGCTCCCCACCCCACCTGCTCACAGAAGGCACCCCTTAAGGAACCCCCTGGGGTTCCCTGGAGCATAGTTAGAGAACTGCAAGACTACCTTCTAAATTCAACATTCTGCTATTCTAAGTATTCACAGAGTCACTTGGGCACATTTCTGAGCCTGACAAAATTAGCTCAAGGATGATGTGAAACACAGAGCAGAAAGAATACAGACAAGATTCCCCTCGGACCCAGCTCTGCAGATCTGCCACCTGGGCAGAACCCACTTGGCAGGAAGTTCCTTGTTAACTGATCTCAGCTGTACACTCAGCAGCTTTGGGGGAGGAGGGAGAAGAGGGGGAAGTAATAGGGAAAAAAGTGTAATCTTATACTGAGGAGGATGTAGGCTGTAGAAACAGGACCTGTAATAAATTAGCATGAGCGGTAAGGGAGTGGAGGGGGCGGGGAGGAGATCAAAACACCTCATCCCAGGTAGGCATCAACTGCTGACCTTGAGCAGATCACACCTGTGTCTCAGTTACCTCCACGGGGGGGCTGGATCATCAGGTAGGGCTTAAACTCTGTGGGACTTTTCCAACCATAAACTTCTGTGATTCTAAGGACTGCAGGCACTTGAGAATGCTGATAACAAGATTGCCCAACTGTCCCTGTTAGCGGTCTCCAGCGACTTGTGTTCATTACAAGGGAGATGGCTTTGAGTCTGTGAGACCAGAGTCTGTACAATTACCAGAGGCAATTTCGGGCACTTCTCAAGTCCAGGAAGGATGTGGAAACATTTGCAGGCCGGTAGAATTGTCTACGTATCGACAAGGATTTTCTATAGCTCTGCTGCTTAGCTAATGTTTTCTGGGGTCACTTTCTGGGGGTCTCAGGTTTACTAATTTTTTACTATTATTTTTTTTTAAACTCCTAAATTGAATGGCCCTGAAGTTGGAAGCCTGAGGAACGAACACAGAGAGGCAGCGAGACTCCCTGAGTTGATTTAACCCTGGGTGTGACTGGACCAGGCTTGTTCAGGTCACAGGTGACTCTTACAAGGTCATCCATTGGCCTGAAGAGGACAGTGCAGGTAAATACAGCATCTTCAGGATGGCAGGTGTCTTGGCTGGGGACGGTGTGGGACGGCATTCCATCCAAAATCTGACAGCAGGGCCTGGTTGCCAGCTGGGTCGCTTCAGTCTTCTAAGTTCCAAAGTCTTATCTGGATGGACTAGGTGGCCCCTAGTTTTATGTGTCCACCTTTGTCAGCAGCAGGGAGCAGAGACACACAGCCAGGGAGGAAAAAGGAAGCAAAACAGGATGGCGCTTACCCACTAAGGACAGAATGTCCCACTACATACGTTAGAACGCTTTTGACTGCAAGAAACAGAACACTCAGCTCCAACCAGCTTTAAAAACAAGGCTGTTTTTATCTCAGGTGATAAGAAGTCCAGTAAGTTCCCAGGGGATTAAAGCCAGTGGTTCAATGATATCATCAGGAACCCAAGTTCCTTCCAGCTCTTGGCTCTCCCATCCTCAGGGCACTGGGGTTGGCCCTAGGCATCTTGTCTCATGGTCTCCAGAGCCCTCAGAAGTCCTGGTTTCACATCTAGACCAGCAGGGCGACTTCACAGGTCGTCCATCTGTGCAGGTTCACAGGGCCCTGTGCTCACAAGGGTCCCAAGCTTCGTTTAATGCTTTGCCGTTGCCATCTTGAAATTTCTAATAATTTTATCTTTGAACTTGTGTTTTTCATTGCTCCTAAATGCACGTGAGCAGAGGAGGTGTATGCAACGTGGTGCCCACCCTCCCCTGCTGCCCCATTCATACGATCCTGATGCCAGGAGCACAGAACCCCAGGGTACCCACACGCCCGGGAATCCAGTGAGATTCAAGCGTGATACACCGGCACTGAGTAACTGGGGGCACCAATGGCCCCTAAAGGCCACGCTAAACACAGAAAGAAGACAACAGAGTTCTAAGAAAACACAGAAGATGAAGAAACCCTATCCTATTCTTTCTAACTTGTGTTACTTCCCTGTATTAGCCAAGCACTTACTCTGAAAATGATGACATAGAAGGAAAAACAGAAGTGGTTGGCTAATACACTAGTGTGGACTGTTCTGGAAGAAAACCAGTAGAACTCCAGCCTGTAACTCCGAAGGCCTCAGTTTCTTGCTTTGTTCCTATCCCTTGACTTTTTCTCCTTTTCCTCTATCAATAGAGCAGCAGGGCAACCACCTAAGCTGTGTGCAGCGGTCTATCTCGCTGTGGATGTCTGTCCAGAACTGAGTGTCATCTTCCTGGACTCTGGCCCCTCCGGCCTCCTTTCCTAAGATGTCACAAGAAAGAGCCCCCTCAGTTTGATGTTCTCTCCTCTAAAGCAGCAATTCTCCAACTTCTTCAGTTCCCCCGGGACCATTTTGAGACGAAAACAAGGAACATCCACCCCGGAGCTGGGAAGAAGACTTATTTTTCACTGTATACCCTTTTTCATATTTAAATGTCTTACCATGTGTATAGATGACCTATAAAATGTGTCCACTAGGTATATTTTTAGAATCACCTATTCTCAGTTGTTTCAGAAAACAAAACAAACAACTCAACCTCTTGCATGAATAGCAAAGAAAAAAATTCAGCTTCTGGAGTTGAGACTAATAAGAACTACGGAAAGTGAGCGATAATTCGTCCCAGAAAAGAGTATACGTCTTCTCAAAGAGTGGCATCAAAATGTCGGGGCCAGTCATCATTTCTCTCTTGAGAATAACTGGCATGTCACAGCTCCCTGGACCCCAGTGTGAAAGCAAGTCTCACAGAGGTCCCTCTGCCCCGAGTTGGGACAGTGCCCTGGCCAGCCTTTGGGGACCTCCCCCTGGCCAGCCTTCCTGCCTCTCCAGCCCCTCCTTTCTCAACAGCTGCTTCTCAAGCCCGTGTAGGGACAGGAAGCCGGGCACGCGGGGAGCACAGTTGGGTGTGGGAGGGCAGAGCACCACGGGCTGCTTCTTCCTTCTTCCTGTTGTGCTTTGGCAACTCTCCACACTGACTCATGCATGGACTGGTTAGAGAATAAAAACTGCTGGAGCCAGAAAAGAGCTGGAGACACTTATTTCCACCCCGAGGAGAGCAGAACTCCCAAAGACACACGGCAGTGCTACAGAGCGAGGACCCCGGGCACCGTGCTCCTGGCCAAGTTCTCTCCCAATAGCATGTATTTGCCCAAGACCAACTTTTGTCCAGAAACAAGAAGACTGTTCTGTTGTTTCTATGTCCACACTACAGCTCGTAATATTTAAAGACAGAACACTTCTATAAGCATCAGCTTCCATCACTAAAGCAGACTGGGTGATTTCTTTTTATTTCTTGAATCACATTGGAGAGTATCATAGAAGCAGTGCTGTCTGCATCAGGGTCTCCCAGCCTGGGCAGTGCCGACACTTCCCGCAGGATAACCCTTTGCCGTGGGGCTGTCCTGTCTTGGTAGGTGTGTAGCAGCGTCCCTGGCCTCTGCCTGCTAGGCGCCGGCGGCACCTCTGCCCCTCAGGTTGCGACAACCAAAAGTATCTCCGGACACTGCCAGATGTCCCCTGAGGGGCAGAGTTGCCCCCAGTTAAGAGCCGCTGATCAAGAGGAAACTACATTATTTGGTTGTCCCTAGAAAACACTTACCAACAACAACAACAAAATTGCTCACAATTATCTTGGCTTTGTAGCCAAATTATACGGGACACTGGGAGAGTCCGAGGCATTCCTCCACAGGCTTTGTGTTTCCACGTAAGCGTGCGAGGAGCACCCCTGCCCCTTCTGCCTGGCGTCCTGCTCCTGGAGTTGATGGGCAGGCAACCGCGGTCCTTCATGGCGGAGCCCCACGCCTAGCGGCTCTTAGCTTCCAGCTTTGGAGTCGGAACTGGGATCAGACTCATGGGAACTGGGACATGAGTTTTTCTGCGTGTTTCTTTTTTCACCTTTTTTTAAAAACCAGTATACAAACAATACATGCATACTGATTATAAAAGCCAAACGATACAGAAGGAACATATACTAACTGTAAGAGGAAAGTCCTCCTCTATCTCACTCCTTTCCCCTTGGGTGACATCCGGTTATCACTTCGCTGCATTTTTTTTCCTGGATCCTTCACCATGCATTTACATAGATGGGGACGTAGTTAAAATTGTATTATTTTTAATGTAATTCTAGGCTTATTTTTCTGTGACCTATTTTTAAGGTATTCCATGTCAGTACATGTGACTCTTTCTTTTTCGTTTCTAAATTTTTATGACCTGTATAATTTGCATGCAATAAAATATTCCTAGGTGACAAATGTATACCTGTGTAGCTACCATCACGGTCAAGGTAAAAGCATTTCAACCACTCAGAAGCGCTCCCGTGAGGCCCCTTCCCAGACCATCCTCTTCGCGCTCAGCCCCAGGCAACAACGGACCTGCTTTCTGTCGCTTGTCTTTTCAAGAGTTTGATATAAACAAAACCATGTCACACGCTGTTTGTACTCGTTTTGTGCGTGGCTACTTTCTCTCAACATAATGCGTTGTTCAATTCAGCCGTGGTGAGCGCACATCTTAGGAGTTTGGGGTTTTTTAATTGCAAAGTAGTGACTCATCGTACGGATACCCCAGCTTGTTTATCCATTCACCTATGGATGGATAGCTGGGCTGTGTCCATTTGGGGGCTGCTGTGAATAATACTGCTGTGAAGACTAGTGGTTAAGTCTCTATGTGGACATGTTTTCATCTCTTTTGAAGAGAATGAATGACTCAGAGAGCAAATGCTAGGTCTTACGGTAAGTGTATGTTTAACTTGGTAAAAAATGCCAAACTGTTTTCAAAGACATTCGTATTCCCGCCAGCCACGTATGAATGAGCGTTCCAGTTGCTCTGTATCCTGCAAGTTCCTTTCTGAGCTTCAGTTTCCTCATCGGTAATACAGAGGTGGTTATGATACCCGCCTCACGGGGTTTGGGAAAGGACCAGATAAGGTTATGCTTAGCCCAGGGCCTGGAGAAGAGTGAAGCTCAGTATTTCTAGGCATTAGGGAAGCCACAATTGCATGTATTTTCAGGCACTTGCTTGACCCTGCCTGCTGGCCCCTCAATTATTTTCGTATTTTTCTCTTTCCTTTACTATCACACTTCCTGAAAAAGCAGTCTATGCCTTTTTGCCTTTTCTCACTAACTCATCAATCCTCCTGCTGCTCTGAAAGGCTCTCTCAACATCCCTCATTGCTTCCATGCACATGGTTCCTAAGTCTGCATCTTGGTCCCAAAAAGCTCTCCGGAGTCCAGAGCCCAATTCTAATTGAACGACACAGAGCCTGTTCTTAACCTGTAACATCCTTCCTCATCTCTACTCAACAAAGCCTTTTCCAGCCTCCAGTACACCCCTCTAATGCCACCTTCTCATAAGCTTTCCCCAGCCTCTTAATTCCTGGCCTTCCAGAGCACTTTCCATCTCTATTATTAGTACAGCAAGAATGAATGTATTAATGGTTAATGTGGGAGACTTCATAGCCATAGCACAGAATATAGAGAAAGAACCCTGCCTGTGAAATTCCAAATCTGCCGTGTCCTCTCATGGGACGTGAGAAGTTACTCTGCTTTTCCTCTTCAAAAAGATAGGGGGAAACATGCACAGCTCCTAGGGTTATGGTGAGGATTAAATGAAATACTACATGTATAGTCCTTAGAACGGTGCCTTACCCATAGCAAATGCTCAATTAATAACAGTTTCTACTGTGAAAAACAAAGAGGTAAAGGCATTGACTGCACTCAGGCTATTGCAGTCGGGAGAGAATCCCAGCTCTGAAGACCAGGGTGTCTCGGCTATGGGTGTGTCTAGACTTTCAGAGGGAGGAGAGGACAAGTCACAGCTGGGTGATTTCACAGTTGGGATGTTTTTTATAATCAAGGGAGTCTGTCAGCTGAACAAGAGATGTCTCTCCCTGTGTCTAGCTAGTTTTGAGGGGCAAATAGTTCAGCTAATCACTTACGAAACAAAGATGGGAATTTGGAGGGTCTGTGTCAGGCCTTGTCACAGGTGAACATGGAGTCTCATGGGGTCACAAGAATGAGTGGGTGTATCAGTCAGCAGAGGTTGCTGTAACAAATAGCACAGACTAGGGAGCTTAAACCACAGAAATTTATATTCTCACAGTTCTACAGGCTAGAAGTACTGGCAGGGCTGGTTTCTTCCGAGGCCTCTCTCCTTGCCTTGTGGATGCCACTTCCTCCCTGTGTCTTCAGGTGGTCTCCCTTTTGTGTGTGTCTGTGTCCTGACATCTTCTCCTTACAAGGTCACCAATCACTGGCTTAGGCCCCACCCGCCATGACCGCATTTTAACTTAATCACCTCTTTAAAGGCCCATCTCCGAATACAGTCACATTCTGAGGTGCTGGGCGTTAGGACTTAACACATGAATTTGTGGGGGACACATTCAACCCATAGCAGTGGGTCTTATCTAAGTCTGGAGGGCGAGGGTGGTCTCCGCAGTAAGTCATTCCCCAGAACACACAAGGTGGGAGAGCTCAGTCACAGAGCTTGGGAGGATTAAGCTTTGCCGTTATCCAGGAGCTTGGCGCCCAGGTAGAACTCAGCACTGTCACCAAGGACCCTCCCCCTTGCTTGCTGAGCCCCCCTGAAGCCTCCCCTGGCTGATGGGGGACGTGGTAGGAAAGAACCTGTGAAGAGGCTGAGAGGGGCCAACAGAGCCACTGAAAAGAGCCCATTGAAGGGAGCGACGCAGTGAAGCAGAGAAAGTAAGTGAGGAAGGGGATTATGGGGGAGGGGACGGAGTGGGGAGGGGGGATGTGGTGTGAGGTGGCCAAGGGGAGAGAGGAATGAGACAGCCAAGCAGCAGGACACAGGACAATAAGAGAGGAGAGATTTCATCCATCTCAGGCCAGGAGCCAGAGAGGCAGATGGGTCAGGGGGTGCCTTTTTCCAGAAGTTTCCACCGTGTTGGTCCGTGTAATGCCCAATCCCTCACCTCTTCACAGCCCCCTGAATTGTTTAGCAAACATATTCATTACTCTCCAAGACCAATGGAGTCTAATCTGTGGTCCTTTGTGTCCATCTGGGCCGAGAAAGGCCTGGAAGCAGGGAGAGCAGGAAGGCTTATCTCATGGGGGCGGGAGGAGGTCTCTCACCTGCCAGCCACCTGGTTGCACATCTCATTTCCCTCCCAGACTGGAAGCTCTTTGAACGCAAGGAGCCCGTCTGCTTCACGTGTCCCCCGCCCCAGAGCAGAGGCTTACATACGAGTACTTCCTGGGTCCCTTGGAAAAGCCCATAAACCGGTCACTTATGAATCCACTCTAAACCTCGCTGTGAACCCCATTATTTCTTCACCTTGTACCGCCTCTCGCGGACACCGAAGTCCTAGTTCTTCCATACGCCCCGCGCGTCCTGACCAGGCAGGAGCTGCGTGACCGTCTGGGCTCTCCAGGATTGTGAGCAACGTGGTCACAGTGTCGAAGCAGAAAGACGGCCAGGCATTCTGCTTTCCCAGGGCTCGCAGATCAGGGGGCAGGAGAGGCACAGAGCCAGGCAAGGGGCCACCCTGAGGGCCCAGCAGAGTCAGGCGCGGGCCTGGGGCCCCAGCCTGATTAGCATGTGCCCTGAATGCTCTTTGATGATCTGAATTTAGTTCTATTTTGGAAATCTGTTGGGAAATGAGCTAAGTGCCAAGAAGAGAGATCTGGGGGTGAGGGCAGCAGGGATGACAGAGGAAAGGCCGGCCAGTTCTTCCCACCCCAGCCTCCTTGGGGAGCACACGGGTGAGGGGTGGCCCGCTCCTCTAACCCGGCTGCTCTACCCAGCAGTAGGGGCGGGTGGGGCAGGAGGACGGCAAAGCAGAGGCCTGGAAACGACTCGGTGATGTCTGAGGGTGTTTTCTTTCTGGGAGGCGTGCAAAGTGAATGGTAATGACTTGCCAGGGTTGGACCAGCACCCTTCCAAGGGGGCTGCAGCATCTCGGAGTTATCACCCCGCACAGAGGAGCTTTCATAGCTCGGTTTGGCCTCCAACCCAGACTAGCCCGGGGGGCGGATGGTTTTAGGACCCATTTGTGTACCATGAAAGCAAACTGCCGACCTTCCTAAGGAGATCCGAATTTCCAACTGTTTGAGCCACAGCAGAGAAAAGCCTAGACAAACAAATGCCGTTAGAACATAAGGTTTTCCTTGTGCCAATATCCCCACTTCCTCCCCCCGAAAATGACTCTCTCAGGCACTCACCCTCCAGCAAAACACCGTGCTGTCTCTTCAAGTAAAAATAAAGCCAGCAGGGCTTCCCTGGTGGCGCAGCGGTAGAGAGTCCGCCTGCCGATGCAAGGGACACGGGTTCGTGCCCCGGTCCGGGAAGATCCCACATGCCGCGGAGCGGCTGGGCCCGTGAGCCATGGCCGCTGGGCCTGAGCGTCCGGAGCCTGTGCTCCGCAACGGGAGAGGCCACAACAGTGAGAGGCCCGCGTACTGCAATAAATAAATAAAGCCATCGGAGGGAGGAGATGCAGCGGGAAGAGTGAGACGTGACCTTCCTTGACGTTAACTCCCTCGAGGCCACTTTGAGGAGTAAGTGGCCATTCTGCACCCCCAGAGGAAGCCCTGTGCCCCATCGAGAACCAGGGTCAATGATATGCTGAAATCAGTTTAATAAAAGCACCCGTGACACGCATCCCCATCCAAAAATGTTTTCATTAAGATGCAGCTAACGGGTCTTCCCTGTTGGCACAGTGGTTAAGAATCCGCCTGCTAATGCAGGGGACATGGGTTCGAGCCCTGGTCTGGGAAGATTCCACATGCCGCGTAGCAGCAAAGCCCGTGCGCCGCAACTACTGAAGCCCGTGTGCCTAGAGTCTGTCCTCTGCAACAAGAGAAGCCACCACAATGAGAAGTCTGGGCACCGCAAAGAAGAGTAGCCCGCTCGCCGCAACTAGAGAAAGCCCACGCACAGCAACGAAGACCCAACTCAGCCAAAAATTAATTAATTAATTAATTTTTTTTTTTTTTAAAAAAGATGCAGCTAACGTGATATGCTGGGTCAGCAAGCACGACTGCAAAACCACGACCCGGGTGCAAAGGGAACGCTTTCTCCCATTACTTTTAGTGTTTGCATTAGGGAGTATGCACCAGTCCTGGCATCTGTCTGCAGTACAGGCAATGCTGCAGAATTGCATGCAACCGGGTCCAGCTGCAGGAGCCACTGGCCTGGGGAGGCGGTTTGCAAACAGCTGCACGGCAGCAGGGAAGCCTCGGTCTACCCCTACCCAGCTGCCCCAGACTTGCCGAGGCAAAGAGCAGCTACCCCTCACAGGCAGGCCTTGTGTTCATCTCAGGAGAGCCAAAGGCTGTCAAGATGAAGCCAAGCTCTCGGGAGTGATCTCAGAAAAGCCACTGTGCTGAGAATAGATCCCTAGATTCCAGGTTTCATCTTCTTTAAGAAAGACATTGTGCATATTGTTTAAAGTAAATAACATAATGAGGAGATGAGGAAGAAGAAAGGAAAATCATTTGCAAAAGACATCCTTCAATTCCCTGAGGAGAGCGGCTCTTGGTGTCTAGAAAGGGCTCCATCTACACTTGGTCAGTGGACGGAGCAATCCCCTCGTTGGGACAATGCCCCTCTCCATGGACGAGCTCACCACGTGAGCAGAGTGGGCAGCTGCATGGAGCCCAGAGCTGGGGCCCTGGCAATGCCCATGAAGCTGCTTCGCGGGACCAGGAGTTTGTCCCCACCACTGGCAGTCACCAAGGAGGTTGACCCATCTCCAAGTAGTTTGCTCTTCCTCTTTTCCGAGACAAGCCTCCAGTTCTCAGCTTAAGGCATCATATTTTCCATGTCCCAGGGCTGGGACTGTTGTCCTGGAGCCTCTATGACCCGACACCCAGCACACCCAGTGGAGTTAGGGATTCTCAGTCTCCTGCTGACGCCTGAGAAAAATAGGGACCATGGAGGAGAAAGGCCAGGACGCAGCCATGGGTCAGACCTCTGGGAATTCCCAAGGATCCCTCAGCCTCTTGACAGCTCTGCATCTTTGGGGCCAGCCCCTCATTAAACAGACCGGGCTGGGGAAGGAGCCACGTGTGAGAGCCACACGGCTTCTCCAGTCTCATTTTTAAACAGCTCTGAGCGTCTCTCTAACCCTGCCCTTAACACGAGCTAACGACACCGTGGCCAGAGCTGGTTTGAGCCCCGCTTACACATCATCTACTGAGCTGACGGGCTGCAAAACGCACCAAGGTGGCAGAGGAACAAGCAGCAGTCTCAAAGCACCAGCTGAGTGGACGAAAGGCTGTCTGGAGTTTGTCAACCAGCAAGTGTATGGCAGGTAGAAAGCGTGCCTCCCTGCAGGGCTCCTGGTCGGCAGGACCACACAGAAAGGGCGCCGTCTCTGTGGAGGCTGGATGGGCACAAGAAGTGCTCAGAAGTCACTGATGCAGGAAGCGAGGTCTGACCATCTCCAGGAGTGTGGGACCCGGGAAAGGACATTTTTTTATAGGACCCCCGGGGCCTGGCCCGTGGCTGGAGGAGGGCGCCCAGGGAGCTCTCACAGCTTCAGCCCCTGCAGGGGAATCAGGTCACCCAGACAAACGCAGGAATGCAGTCGGCGCTGGACGCCCAGGTGGGGAGGCCAGAGCAGCAACGCCAGCAAAGGAGGCCGAGGGTCCAGAAAGAATAGAAAAGAACCAGTTTACTTAACATTGAAACAAACAGGGAGGGAGGCTAGTTTCTATCTGAAGCTCTTCCACGCAGTTCATTCACTCTTTCACTCACTCATTCTCCTATCAGCTTCTACAGACATTTCTAAAAGTTCCGTATCTGCAAACTTCTGCGGGGGAAGGACCCCCGAGGAGACCCGGGGGGGGAGGCACACTCGGTCACTGGAATTTGAAGCTGTAGCTTCCAGCTTTGCACTGACTGAGGAGAACAAACATTTAAATGGATGTTCAGAAAATGGTTCCTGGTCGTCTCTAATTGGAAGATGCTTTCCCGACACCCTGTGCTCTGCAACCCCCGTCCAGAGCTGGCACAGCTTCAGCGACAGGCTCCTTGCTGACCTCAGCATTTCCTTTGTCTCTCGGGCTGGTCCTCAAGTGTATGAATTTTCCCTAAATTTTCATGAAGCACAAAAGTTTCTTTTGTGATGTGGAACTCTGGAGGGGTTTGGTTTCTTACCCGTGGCCTGTGTGCTGTCACTTATACTCATCTACTGAGCTGCGCTGGAAAAAGGGCTGGAAACACCTACTACCATCACCGCCTGAAGGAGGCCACGGGAGACTTAGGGAAATGCCCTGGGGCCAAACTCAGGAGACCTGTGTGTCAGCACCTGTCCTGCCACCAACTGGCTCATTCTCACTGCTGCGGGGGGAAAAAAGGGGAGAGGGAATTGGTCTAAACTAGGATTCCTCAACCTCGGCATTACTGACATCCTGGGACAGATGATTCTTTGTTGGGGGGCGGTGGCGGATGGGAGACTGTCCTGTGCATTGTGGGATATTTAGTGGCATCCCTGGTCTCTACCCACTAGATGCCAGTAGCATCCCCTCCAGTTGTGACAACCCCAAATATCTGCAAACATTGATAAATGCCCCCTGATGAGAGGGACGACTTCCCCCAGGAAAATCACTGGTACAAACCAGCACCGTCTAATACAGAAGCCAGATGGGGCCACTGAGCACGTGACGTGTGGCCAGTCCAAACTGAGATGTGCTGTGAGTATAAACTCTACCCTGGATTTCAAACATTTAAATGCAAAACAAAAAATGTAAAATATTTCATGAATATTTTTATATTATTATATTTTTTCTTGATTACACTGATAGCATTTTTAAATACATTGGATTACCTAAAACAAATTGTAAGAATTAATTTCACCTCTCTTTTTTCTTTAACTTTAATAATGTGGCTACTTAAGAAATTGAAATAACATATGCGGCTCAGCTGGTGGGACATTAGGTTTCCACTGGTCAGCACAGGTTCAGACGCTGCCCCCTAAGGTCCTCCCCACTCAGGTCCAGATTCCCTGGGAGGGACTCGCTACCACACAGGCTAAGCAAGCGCTTGTCAGCACTACCTGCCGTCGGGATGGACCCGACGGCTGAGGCATCACGGACCGGACACAGAATCTATCAGAAAATCTCCGACGCCTGCTCCCAGGTATTTGAGAGTCTCTCTCTCCTCAGTGACACAGTCAGCAAAAAGTCAGCGTTTAGAGGCGACGCCCGGCTCCATCCCACAAAGGAAGCAGCCCCAGCTGTCAACAGCCTGATCCTGTCTGAGGGATGCAACAAACCCTGGACACGCCATGCAGGAGCCCGGGAAAGTCTACCTCCCCGAGGTGACTTTCCACTCCCACCGACCTGTAAGAGAGCCTGGGGCCGAAGCTTCCTCTGTAGCCAGGAGAGCCAGGGTCTAATAAGAGCTGGTGAGGTGCTTCATGATTTGCTAAGTGCTTCCCACCTCCATCAACTCCCTTAATGCCCAAAATAGTCGTGTTATAGAGAACAGACTTGTGGTTGCCAAGGGGGAGGGAGGGGGAGGGAGGGCTGGACTGGGAGTTTGGGGTGAGCAGATGTGAGCTTTTATATATAGAATGGATAAACTACAAGGTCTTACTGTAGAGCACAGGGAACTATATCCAATATCCTGGGATAAACCATAATGGAAAAGAATGTAAAAAGGAATATATATATGTATGTATAACTGAGTCGCTTTAGTGTACTTTTTCTAAAAATTAAAAAAAGAATAGTCATGTTAGCTGGACACTAGGATGTCTCCGTTTTATTTATGTGGCCAATGGGCACTTTGCTCTATAAACTCAGGTCATAAGAAATGTTGATTTCTTCATTTTTATTAAATCAAAGTAATTCAGTCTTAGCCTTTTTTTTCCACTATCATTTCTCACCCCAGTTCCTTCGGTTGTTCGAAAGGTAAAGGTCCCAGAGTTGTAAGCAAAGAACATTCAAGGTAGCCCCTCTGGTTTTCTGTACCCCTGGTTATCCCTGATGGGCCATTGCTTTGGCCCACTTGGTACCTGGAAGGGGTCTGTATGCTGCTTATAATAGGAAGGACCAACCAAGGTTTGGCCACTTTCCCGAGAACTGGGACGGTGACAGCACAGGACTCAAATTCTTTGGGCTCCCCACCGACTGCAATCCCCAACCCACCGACTCTCTCCTGGATGCAGGAAAGCTCTCTCTCTGCTCTGCAGCTTTCCCTCTGACTGAAAAAAACAAACCCAAACCAAACCAAAACAAAAAGCACCAGCCTCAATCCCCCCACCACTTCCCCCATGCACACACCCCATTCTCCCAGCAGCGCTAGCATTATCTCCTGAATGACTTCAAGCTTTCAAAATAAAATCCAGGACACTGGGTTTCGATTCAGGCAAACCCTTCTCTCCGTCCTGCACCACGAAGCTCCAGTGAGATAACACGCTCCAAAGCCTGAACTTCTGGCAGCGGAGACGCCAAAAAAAGACAACGGGCAATTTAAGATCTCTATAAATTATGCTCTTTCCACAAGTGGACAAAGCAAGAGTCCGTGCGGGTGAAGACAATCGCTCAGAATCACGTTTCTGGTAAATGTCAGATGAAGAACTCAAACCCAGGACCCCTGACTCCACCTAACGAGATCACGCCGCCACCACACCCCGTCCCCAGATTCCCAGAGAGCCTGGAAGGATTGCTGATGACCTAGGGAGGGGACCTCAGCTCTATTCCTGGAGTGCCTTCCTCTTGGGAAACTCTTACTGTTACATGGCTGCCAGCCTCAAAAAACCAAGTTAGGACACGCGTCCGTATTCCCTTAGCATCCCTGGAACCCGCTGGAACATTTAGACAGGACCTTGTTCGAAGCTGAGGTTCACACCTCTGATTTACGAGATACTTTTCACACTCAGCTCTCTACAGAAATGGTTAACGAAAGGAAAGTCTTCCATGAAATCCATAGGTGCTTCGGGGGTTCTATAAATACGGGATTCCAACAGCAGTTTTTTTATTGGGTAGATGTGGATGGAAGGGTTCATGAAGAAATCTGGTTGAGAAGCGGCGTGGAAGCCTGAACTACTGTATCACATGTAGCCAGTTATCACCAAGGGAACTGAGCAGCCGATCAAAGTTCTCCATCGTAAAATTATAGAATCGACATTCACATTGCACATTTGACATCAGAGCAGGCCTGGCTCATGGACTGGGCAGGAGTCTTCACTTGGATGTCTGCCTCTCCAGGCTGTGAACTCTGTGAGAGCGGCAGAAGCAGAGAAGCAGCTAATGTCCCCACGGGGGACCTGAATCGTAGAACCTACCATAACTCCTCCACCTGTGTCCAGCAGAGGCTTCTGTAGAGAGTGAAAGAGGAAACGTACCACTCCACCCAAACCCCTTACAAAATGCTACACAGTTAATCGCAGAACTGGAAGCATCTACCTAAGAAAACATAGCTTAAGAAGATACGGGATAGAGCACAGGGAACTACAGTCAACATTCTGTGCTTAAACCATAATGGAAAAGAATATTTAAAAAAAGAACGTTTGGGCTTCCCTGGTGGTACAAGTGGTTGAGAGTCCGCCTGCCGATGCAGGGGACGCGGGTTCGTGCCCCGGTCCGGGAAGATCCCACATGCCGCGGAGCGGCTGGGCCCGTGAGCCATGGCCGCTGAGCCTGCGCGTCCGGAGCCTGTGCTCCGCAACGGGAGAGGCCACAACGGTGAGAGGCCCGCGTACCGCAAAAAAAAAAAAAAAAAAAAAAAGAACGTATGTCTGGGTATGTACGTATAACTGAATCACGTCGCTGTACAGCAGAAATTAACACAGCGTTGTAAATCAACTATATTTCAATTAAAAAGATATGGGAAGATATGAAACACAGACAAATAAAAATCAAGTACATTATAACTTCTTACAAAACCTGGATGCCTGTTAAACATGTACCAACAAAGACTGAGTTACACAAAGTTGAGGGAAAAAAGCCAGACAAAACAGTGTGTACTGAACAGTTCCTGCACAGAAAGTTCAAGACGGGCAAAACTAGCTGTGGAAAATAGTGTGGAGGTTCCTCAAAAACTCGCAAGTAGAATTACCACATGACCTAGCAACTGTACTTCTGGGTATTTAGCCAAAAGAATTGAAAGCAGGGTCTCTAAGAGATATTTGCACACCCACGTTCATAGCTGCATTATTCACAATTGCCAAGAGGTGGAAGCCACCCAAGTGTCCCTCAATGGATGACTCTGGATAAACAAAAGTGATATTAACAGGGTGGAACAGTAGTCAGCCTGCAAAAGGGAGGAAATTGACACAGGCTGCAGTGTGGATGAACCTTGAGGACATTACTCTCAGTGAAATAAACCAGTCACAAAAGGACCAACACTGTTTGATACTTATTTATATGAGGTCCTTAGAGCAGGCAAGTTCATAGACACAGAATGGTGAGGGCCAGAGGCTGGGGAGTTTTAGTGATTAACGGGGACAGTTTCCGTTTTGCAAGAAGAAAAGAGGTCTGTGGATTGAGGGTGGCGATGGTGGCCCAAAATGAATTTATTTCATGAAACTGAGCTGGACACTTAGAAATGGTTAAGATGATAAATTTTATGTTTTGCATCTTTCACCACAGTTAAAAAGTCATTTTTTAATAAAGGGGAAAAAGAAACAGGCAGCACTAAACTGTGGTGCGAGATGAGCGCTGGTTCTGGAAAGGGGACCTCCTGGCTGTTGGTCAAGTCCTGTTCCTTAGTCTAAGTGCTGGTTGTATGAGTGTTTTCAAGTTGTGAACTGTTAGCAAATTACACATTTAGGCTTTTGGCACTTTTCTGAATGCATTTTTTTAATTTTTTAAATATTGTAAAATAACTGGCTTCATCCGATTCTTCCTCCCCACTCCCCATATTACACTTAAAGGTTAAAGGAAATTATATGAACAAAAATAAAAATCCAATTCTACAGGAAAGGCCACAAGGATGAAAGATAATCTTAAGTCTGTAATAACATCCGACTGACTTCACTTTTGCCCATGTTTTGCTCCCTAAGAACATCTGGGGCTCTCGAGTTTATGAAGCAACTCCTCTTTCTGTTTTCTTTGCCACTTCTGTTAATGGGCAAGAGCAAACACCCCCAAAATGCCAGGTTTTTTTAAAACTTTGTCCCAGGGGTCCCTCCCCCCAAGGGCTGCTCAGCACAACGCGGGCTTAGTCAAGCAGGCAGAGTGGGAAAGGCCTGGGCGTGTGGAGAGCAGCCCAGGGGCGAGCTCGGTGGGGATTAGGGGAACACCAGGTGCACCCTGACCTGGACAGCCCGCAGCTTACTCATTAATCAGGCGTTTAACAGGCTGGCGCTCCAAGGCCCCTCTCAGCCTGGCAGACTGGGAACTTTGGCTCGGTTCCCAGTTTGCACCCCACCCCAGGGCCCCTTATCTACTCCCAGGCAAAACCTCTCTCCGCAGGTATCCAGACCCTAAGCCCGGGGCTCTGTCAGGTTCTCTCCGCTGCTGGATCGCCTCCACTTGGAGGATGGAGCTGAACCCTGTTCCATCCTCCACTTTCCCCAGGTCTGCTCCCCACACCTCCACGGGCTCAGGTTGCGATGGAACTAGCCTCTCCAGAAGGAGGGGTCTTAGTTCTCCCCTCTCTGTTTCTTCATCTTCCTCCCAAAGCTTTTGTTTCTACTTTTACCCCAGTTCCTTCCCTCACCTGACCGCAAGCCGGATGAGGCACAAGGCTGGATGAGGCACAAGGCTCGAAGAAGCCAGTTCTACATCTCATTTCCTTTGGGTACTTTTAATCCAGACTTTAAAAAAATAATCATATTGCTATCTTATAAATGCTAAGCATTGGACTTCTAAAATAATGCTCACAACATCTCCACCCCCCAAGGGGGACCCTGAGGCTGGGAGAAGTAAAGTGCGTCTGATGCCACCAAGAAGCAAAGTCCAGAAGATGCACGTCCCGCCTGGACGGTGCGGCCCTATGAACTCAGGTGCGCTGGAGCCTCAGTTACACTCTGACAGTCGTGGTCCTGCTGTTGGGCATTTCAGGCCCTTCCCCAGGCCAGCTTCCCCTAACCACAGTGAGAACACTCACAGGGAAACATGGAATGCCGGGAATTTCAAGAACTCTTAGAGGTATTCTTTTTTTTTTTTTTTTTTTTTTTTTGCGGTACACGGGCCTCTCACCGCTGTGGCCTCTCCCGTTGCGGAGCACAGGCTCCGGACGCGCAGGCTCAGCGGCCATGGCTCACGGGCCCAGCCGCTCCGCGGCATGTGGGATCTTCCCGGACCGGAGCACGAACCCGCGTCCCCCGCATCGGCAGGCGGACTCTCAACCACTGCGCCACCAGGGAAGCCCCAGAGGTATTCTTTAAATAATCACACTCTTTTGTTTTAAACATCACGTATAAGGCCAGGGCCCTCTGTTTACCTTTGATTTTACCCAAATAAAACCAGGGAGCAGTGTGTGCAGCTCAGCAGGAGCCCAGCTTTGGGGAAACACTTCTCTCTTCAGAGCTGGAACTGGCCTTGCACGAAATATTATGGAGGAAGAAGGGCTTCCTGCTGAACAGGACAGAACATCTCCCAAAGCCTCGGTGCCATCCTTACGCTGGAGGGGCGGGGGGAGGCGTGGCTATCAAACAAACCAAATCTTGGAGTGGACAATACACGTGTTATTTCAGAGCCAGCTCTGTTCCCCGGAAGAGCCAGCACTCAGAGCTTCGCCCTCTGCCTGCCGGGCCCTTAGAATCCGCAGCGGGAACCGCTGTTTCTGCCCGGCCTGGATGGGAGGCACACAGCACCTTTAGGAAGATGCTGCACACCTCTGAGGCTGCATCAGCACCACCAGGCGTCCAAAGGCAAGCAAGGCCCAGGTTCCAAGTGAGGGCTGTCAAAAGAGAGGCACCTTTTTTTCAATTTTAAGTTTTTTCAGAATCTGCTCAAGATTTTCAGAAAGGAGAGAAAAAGCCCGCTTTTTAAAGTTGAGTGGGGAAAGATGTGTTTCTGAATGATGACTTTCTGCAGCTGGAGACCCAAATAAAATAAAAAATAAATTTTAAAAAATGCCTCTTTTCCAATGCTACAAAGAGCGACCATATCAGAAGTGATGAGTTGCTTAAACCCCACATGAAAACCAGGCTTATAATTCAAATTTCAGAGCAATCTGCCCCACTTTCTGGTCTCTGTGCCCGTTCCCCTGGGCTGAAGAGAGCCACGTTTGCTCCCACCAAACAGTGGTTTCAATTCCCTGCGAATTAGCGCAGCAACCTCTGTGACCACCATCCCCGATTTAAGCAAAGCTGAAGGCGGCCAGCTCCAAGCTCCGTTTCACAGTGAGTCGTTCTTCCCCAAGGAGCTTCACTCTATAAAACACTCGAAACTCGTGAAAACGCACTTTCACGTCATTTCCGGCTGAGCGGCAGAGCTCCCCCACGATGCTTTACTTTTGCCAGATTTGGGCTTAATTGGAGGAAAACACGAGTCCTTTCCTCTTTCAGCTTCTTTCCATCACTTCTGGAGATAAGCTTTCCAGCTACCAGAACAAAATGTTTCCCAGTTTCTCCTCCCACACCCGTGAACTTTGTTCCTTAACTAGGTCCCAGATTCCCCTCAAAACAGAACTGGACTATGTCCAACCAATTTCTCCAGGTTCTTCAAACATTAACTCAAGGGATGTTGTTTCAAGAGGTTTGTGTGTCCTCCCTCCCTCACCTTTTAGCATTTGTGCTGGTTTTCGAGGCTGAACAGGGAAGGCTGAGGGGTGCGTCACACCCATCCCTCACCTTGCCCCGCGGCCCTCTCACCAGAAGGGTGGGAGAAGGAAGCCACTTTGGGTGCACGGAGGACAGGCCCTGAACTTCCCTCTCTAGGCCCGGCAAGGAACTGCGAACGAGCAGGTGGACATCACAGCCATGGGATAGACTGGTCCAAGCCCCTGAGCTCGAAGAATCCAGTTATTTCATGTCTGGCAGGGAAACGCTGGACTATTTTCCTCACAGCAAGACACACCAAAGCTGCCTGACTTTTGACATCCCCCCCCGACCCCCTCCCACGAGCAAGGGCTGGTTCTTTGCACTGAGCGAAGGGAGAGAGCCAGCTTACTTGGAAGGAATCTTGCTTTGGACCTCCAAGAAGGCCCAGGGCAGCTGTTGCCAGTGGCGCTGGGAAACTAGAAGACGCGGCCGTTAGAGGGCAGCGTGTGCTAACCTGTAACTCAGCGCTGGCTCCTTTTCCAATTACAGGCAGGGCGTCTCAAAGAGCAAAGGCACTAGGGTTCCACTGTCAGCAGAAAAACAAGTTGGAAAGACACGAGGGAGGGCTGGCTTGGAAGACAGAGAAACACCCCTCCAAGCCAGAGCTGTGCCCGTGAGACACTGCTCCTGGAACAGCCAGGCTACATGTCCCAGCACATGCCAGGAATACAAACCCGGGAAGACACAGGCCCCAGAGAGAAGCCGACACCTCCGGCCCCGTGAGCCTGCATCTGATGGCCTGGGCCAATCAGCCAGCTCGGTGCCCAGACCTCGAACAGAGAGAGGTGTGGGGAGGACTCGAGGTACCATGTGTCCCTTCGCTCTTCAGCCTTCTGGAAAGAGAGGACAAAGGAGTGCCCTGAGGCTGGCAGACGGGGTTGTCGGGGAGCAGGGGGGGCAAGGCCTGGGTTTGACGAGGAAGGACGAAATCCGACCCCACCAGTCGGGATCTGTCATCTTTGCTGGTCTACAAGGTGGGCCAGTTCTGAGGGCAGAGCCTGGCTCTGAGCAGTGGGCATCACCCTCCCAGCTCGCAGCCCCGGGCCTTGCCAGAGAGGTATCCTTCCACGGGACAGACGCGAGCTGGCGCTGGGGCATGCCCTGCAAGAGCAGCTCTGCGTCGCAAAGGGCTCCCGGCAACGAGGATCGGCCTCTGTCCCTCTCCCCGCAGCACCTCTCGTTGTGATTCCCGGGCTGCCCTGCGGAGGGGAGAGCTCGGCGCACTGACAAGCAGAATCTGGAGCGTGGCCGGGCCTCACCTCCGTCCAGCTCACCAGGGGAAGGAGTAAGGGCGTTTGTGCAACCCAGGTATTCATTTCTTCCCACAAGCCCTTGGGGGCAGCGCCAACCACGATGCCACGGGCCTGTGAGACTCGAATGACAGGCTCTGCCCTAACAGGCTTGGGAGTGTCAAATTGAAGGTGACAGGTGACCAAAGTCCCAGCACTGAGGTCTCAGCAGGCGCACAGGCCCAGGCTCTCACTCCCTTCTCCACCCCTGCTTTCATTTCATCTCCTCCCCAAGATCCAGCCTGGCCTCGAACCAGCAGGCGAGTCCTCAGCTAGTGCCCCCGCTGACGGCGCTGTGGTTCAGCCTGTCGCTATGCCTGCGTTTCTTTATGGAGCGATTACTTTTTCTCGAGCACCATTCACATGTTTTGCTTTCAAATCCTGCCCACTGAAAGCCAAGCGCAGGTCCTGGGCAGGCAGCGCAGCAAGACGGACGGTGCCAGGACCCCCGAGCATCCCCAGCTCTGCCCACGTGGCAATCGGGTCGGCCTCTGGGCCCTCCCCCTCCCTCCTTCTTCAATCCAATGGTCCAAGGGAAAGGGACTGCTGGGCCTCTAAACTGGGGACGTGCTAATTATAGAAGTAACACTCACCATCTAGAATAGGACGCGCTTGGAACTGAATGGGAATCTCACGCTGTCGGGAGGGTTTCCAACTTCCAACAGCTCCAAGCACGGTATTCAGACTAAGTTTTCCACTGACAGCAATTTAAAAGCTGGACAATGCATAAAAGAACTCCAGGTC
Source organism: Tursiops truncatus (assembly GCF_011762595.2). Lineage (NCBI taxonomy): Eukaryota > Metazoa > Chordata > Mammalia > Artiodactyla > Delphinidae > Tursiops > Tursiops truncatus. The sequence continues at coordinate 4,642,504 of NC_047043.1, forward strand.
TTTCTGTTTTAATTTTTAAACACAGAGAAGTAAAGAATATTGGCTCTTGATGCAGGGAATAAGGAAGGACTGGAATTCATTCCTCTCCGATCACTTAGGCATCAGAAACAAAGTTATATAGTAAGTGTTCAGCCTTAAGGAAGGAGATGCCACCATTTGTGACCACACGGATGGTGCCGGAGGACACTGTGCTCTGTGAAGTAAGCTGGACAGAGAAATACTACATGATTCCACTTGTAGCTGGAATCTACAATAGTCAAATGCATAGAAGCAGAGAGTAGAACGGTGGCTGCCGGGGAAGAAGGGGAAGAGAAATGAACGGTGTTGGTCAAAGGGTTTCAGTTATGCAAGATGAGTAAGTTCTAGAGAGAAATCTAGAGAGTTGTTGTACAGCATGGTGACTGTAGTGAGTACTTGGAAGTTGCAAAGAGGACAGAGCTAAAAGGAAATCATCTCACCACAAACACATACACACACACACACACACACACACACTCGGTAACTACAGAAAGGTGAGGGACGTGTTAATTAGCTTGGTTGTGGGGATCTTTTCACACTGTTTACGTATATCAAAACATCAGATTGTACACTTTAAATAGATATAATTTTCCTGTGTCAAAGATATTTCTAGGGCTTCCCTGGTGGCGCAGTGGTTGAGAGTCTGCCTGCCGATGCAGGGAATGCGGGTTTGTGCCCCGGTCCGGGAAGATCCCACATGCCGCCGAGCGGCTGGGCCCGTGAGCCAATGGCCGCTGAGCCTGTGCGTCTGGAGCCTGTGCTCCACAACGGCAGAGGCCACAACAGTGAGAGGCCCACATATGGCAAAAAAAAAAAAAAAAAGATATTTCTAAAAAAAAGAACTTGAAAAATGGGAAGCAGAAAACATAGTGTAAGAATGACAAGGGGACACAGGAAGGGCAGCAGTAGAGGTGGACCACCACCTGGACGGGGCCAGACTGCAGAGGCCTCCAGGCCAGGCCCACAGCCCTGGGACGGGAACCAGGTACCAGGTTTTCATGCTGATGGTGACCTTGCCCGGACAGAAGGATGTTTTCACTTCCTAAAAATCTTTAGGCATAGGAAATACACCCATCAGTCTTTGCTGAATACAACTGCCCAGAAAGGGCAAGACTGAGTGAAAATAGGCCTTGAAAGCAAACCATGATCCTAGTATGTTATGTAACTCAGCAGAAGCCTAGCATCTCTTCTGGTCGGAGGCTCTCCAAACATTTGGGGAATGCGGCCTTTTGACAGATGTTTGCTGAGGTTACCCTGGACACTCAGCGCCTGCTGTGACCCAGCCCTGACCACGGGGGTGTGGGGGGGGGGGGGTGAGGGGAGCAGAACTTAGCCAAGCTCCACGTTCAGTGTCCAGAATCATGCGTCTCAGGCCCACCAGCCTGCTGCCTGGCTTGCTTGGGCATTAAGCGTATTTCCAGAGCGCTGTTTCTTCCTTGGGAACCCAGAAATGAATAACATGATAACAGTAACACATTCACTTCGTGGGGTTTTGAGTTGCTCTGTGGGAGTGAACAGTTCTTATACGTATACCACGCAGTAGCTCATGCCCATCGGAGCTGGGTGGGCTTGCTATGTCCTCTTAGCCTCACATACCTGTAAAACCAACCCGAAAAAGACAGTATTGCTCAGAAGAGACTTCTTTCAAGTAATGCTTCCCAGATAATTTTGTGTGCAGCTTCTAAGGAGAAACACGTTTTCATCTCTAGCCAGGACACACAACGTAGGCCTACTCAACTGAAACAATATTTAATCTTACTCTGTGCGATACACACAATCTGGTATTTTCTACTCTGTTTCATTTGTTAAAATACTGGACACAGCTCACTCACAGGCTACAGCTCACGGTATGAGGAACACTGGCTGCAGGCTTCCAAACAGGGAGAGAGACTGAACACACATTTTTCACCCCTCCCTTCAGGGATCCTGAACAAAAGGAACAAAATGGCACAAACCCACAAGGGCAAAGGACACAGGAGGGGACAACAGCACATAGGAGACACATAGAAGAGAGATCACCAGGTCTCCATCACAGTAAATGACACAAGAACCCCCAGCCGCTGCAGCAGACAATCTGGTTGCCCACCAATAACGCCTGACTTATTTTTCCTTGTAATAAGATTCAGATTCTATTTAAAGCCCTCACGTTCCACTGCAAAGTCATGGTGTCAGGAAAGACCAACCCCACCTTCAGCTCCAGGGATTAAATCTTGATTAGTCGAAGACAATCAAATTAGTTTGATTTCCTTTGTCTAGTGATTCATTTAAGAAGGGACATAACACCTAATTTTGGACATGGGGTCTCGATAGAAAGTCTGCCAGTGACGGGATTCATTCTGGGAAGTACTCTACAGTTTTAAAGAGTCAGAGAAAGAGGTAGATCCAATTTCTGCCTCTGGAATAGAAGCCGCTGTCATATTTTGTCCATGAAAGGGAGCTACGCAAAGCATTCTGGAAGAGCAAATAGATTTTGTAAAACCTGGGTTCCCGAGGATGTAATTCAGCCACTAAGTCAATCAACCTCAGAGCCACCTTATCCCAGGACTTTTTCATTTTGTGCAAGAAAAAAAAAACACTTGTCCTATGAGCCATTTTAGTTGGGTTTTCTTCACTTCCAGCATCCTAGCAGAAACAACAAGGTGCATCATCATGAAACTCCACCACACCAGGGACAAACTGAGCGCCCTCGAACTTCCAAGGAGGGAAAAGCAAGGGAAGACACAGAGGAACAAGAACAAAAATGGTACAGGTACAGCATTGGATGCTAGAAGGACAATAAATGACTTCAAAATTCTAAGAGAAAACGACACTCTACCTCGAATTCAGTAATCAACCCAGCTATTGATCAAGAAAGAAAGCAGGTAAAAACATTTTTAGACATACAAGGATTAAAAAATTATCTCCCATACACTTTTTTCCTAAGAGCTAGTTGTTGATGGGTTTCAGGGAAAGAAAAGAATAAAAAGGAAGAAAAGGAAGCCTAATCACCTCACAACAGTCAGAATAGCCATCATTTAAAAGTCGACAAATAATACATGCTGGAGAGGGTGTGGAGAAAAAGGAGCCCTCCTATATGTTAGTGGGAATGTAAACTGGTGCAGTCACTATGGAGAATGGTATGGAGGTTCCTCTAAAAACTAAAAACAGAGTTACCATATGATCCTGCAGTCCCACTCCTGGGCATATATCCGGAGAAAACTCTAATTCAAAAAGATACACGCACCCCAATGTTCAGAGCAGCACTATTTACAACAGCCAAGACATGGAAACAATCTAAGTGTCCATCGACAGATGAATGGATAAAGAAGATGTGGTATATAGACACAGCTGGAATACTACTCAGCCATAAAAAGGAATGCAATAATGCCATTTGCAGCAACATGGATGGACCTAGAGATTATCACATTAAGCGAAATAAGTCAGACAGAGAAAGATAAATATCATATGATATCGCTTATATGTGGAATCTAAAAAAATGATACAAATGAACTTACTTACAAAACAAAAGGAGACTCACAGACATAGAAAACCAACTTACAGTTATCAAAGGGTATAGCAGGGGGTGGGGGGTGGAGAGAAAAATTAGGAGTTTAGGATTAACCTATACACACTACCATATATAAAATAGGTGAACAATGAGGTGTACTATATAGCACAGGGAACTCTACTCCATATCTTATAATAATCTATAAGGGAAATGAATCTGAAAAAGAATATATATATATATATATACACACACAACTGAATCACTTTGCTGTACACTTGAAACTAATACAGCATTGTAAATGAACTAGACTTCAATAAAAGAATAAAAAATTTAAAAATAAATTTGAAATAATTTTTTTTAAAAAAGGAAAAGGAAGCCTAAGAAAGGCTAAGAGATCCCGGAACCAGTGCGCCCAGTCAGCAGGGTGGGGAAGGTGACCACTGTGCTGCAGGTCTCGAGAGTAACCAGTCCAGTGGCAGTGGGAAGGTGGAGAGACCCAGGAAAACGGCATTAGACTTGACAAAGTAGATTATGCGGCAAGTCTAGCGACAAAGTGATGATCAGAGTGCAATCAAAGGTATTATATTCATTACCTATTGCTGCATAACCAGTCATCCCAAGGCTCACAGACTTAAAACAATAAACACCTATTATCTCACAGTGTCTGAGGGTCAGGCATCTGGGAGCAGCCTGGCTGGGGGATCCTGGCTCAGAGCCTCTCCTGAGGCTGCAGTCAAGATGTCAGATGGACCCCATCAGCTGAAAGCTCCGCGGCGTCTATCGGCTCAGCTCCCAGCCTGGCTCACTCGTGGAGCTGTTGGCTGGAGGCCTCAGCTTCTTTCCACAGACGTCCGGCAATAGGGCTGATTCAGTGGCCTCACAACATGGCAACTCTTTTCCCCAGAGCAAGATCCCCATGAGAAAGATCAAAGAGGAAAGCTGTGTTGCCTTTTATGACCTGGTCTCAGAAGCCACACAGCCTCCTCCTGCCATTTCCTACCTGTTAGAAACAACTCACTAAGTGCAGCCCACTTACAAGGCAAGTGAAATAGGGCTTTACATTTTGAAGGGAAGGGTATCAAAGAAATGGTGGACACATGTTTAAACTGCCACAACTACGTATATGAAAATAGCATGTAAGTAATAAATTAGGCAAACATGTAATTTAAGGGAAAACAAAGGGCTGCAAAAATATAATCATAATATACTAAGATGTGCTACAGACAATATCAACATGGTTTTGGCATCATAAACAGAATGTTGATTTAATTTAAAACAGAGATATGAGGAGAATGGGGAGAGATGAATTCCAGAGTATAAGAGAGCTAACTTCTCATTAATCCTAATAGGGAGTCAATAGCTATGACTTGTAATTGATAAATCAAAAATAGCACTATAATCAAGACAGCGTGGCACTGGCGAAAGAATAAACAACTAGATCAATGGAACAGAATAGAGACCCCAAAAACACACTCACAGAAATAAAGTCAACTAATTTTTGACACAAGAGAAAGAAATGGTGCAGGGAAAACTGGACCTCCACATGCAAAGAAATTAATCAAGACCCAGCTCTTACATCCTTCACAAAAAATTAATTCAAAATAGATCATAGATCTAAATGTAAAATATAAAACTATAAAAGTCTTAGAAGGTAACATAGAAAAGAATCTAGATGGCCTTGGGTTTGGGAATGACCTTTTAGATACAACACCAAAGGCACACCCATTCAAAGAAAGCTTTAGTAAGCTGGACTTCATTAAAAGTAAAAACTTCTGCTCTGCAAAAGACACTATCAAGAGAATGTGAAAACAAGGCTGGGAGAAAATATTTGCAAAAGACACGTCTGATAAAGGACTCTTCTCAAAGATATACAAAAGAGTTTCGAAATCCAACAAGAGGAAAACAACCCAATTTTAAAATGGGCCAAAGATCTGCATAAGCATCTCACCAAAAAAGATATACAAATGTCAACTGAGCTTATGAAAGATACTCGACGTCCTGTGTCATCAGGGAAATGCAAATTAAAACAACAAAGAGACACCACTACGCACCTATTAGAATGGCTAAAATCCAAAACACAGACAACACCAAATGCTGGTGAGGGTGTGGAGCAACGGGAACGCCCATTCACTGTTGGTGGGAACATAGAATGGTTACAGCCACCTTGGAAGACAGCCTGGCAATTTCTTACAAGACTAAATATACTCCTTCCATATTATCCAGCAATTGCACTCCTTAGTATTTACTCAAATGAGTTAAAAACTTATGTCTACACAAAACCCTGCACACAGATATTTACAACAGCTTTATTCATAATTGCCAAAACTTAGATGCAGCCCAGATGTCCCTCCATAGGCGAATGGATAAGCTATGGTACATGCAGACAATAGTATATTATTCAGCACTAAAAAGAAATGAGCAATCAAGCCACAAAAGGACATGGAGGAACCTTAAATGTCTATTATTAAGTAAAAGAAGCCAATCTGAAAAGACTACTTATTATATGATTCCAACTATATAAAATACCGGAAAAGGCAAACTAAGGAGACAGTAAAAAGATCAGTGGTTGACAGGGGCTGGGGGAGGGAGGGATGAATAGACAGAACACAGGGTTTTTAGGAGAGGGCAAACGCTCTGTATGATACTGTAATGGCGGGTACATTTGTCCATATGCATAGAACGTACAACACCAACAGTGAACCTTAATGTAAACTATGGACCTCGGGTAATTATTATGCGTTAATGCAGGCTCATTCATTATAACAAATATGCCACAGGGAAGGGGATGGCGGTGGTAAGGGAAGTGTGTGGGGCTGGGGGGCTGGGATCTGGGAAATCTCTGTATTTTCTACTCAATTATGCCATGAACATAAAACTGCCCTTAAAAATAAAGCCAGCTAAGAAAATTAGCCCCGTTGTGCTCTCTGGTCTATGAGCAAGCTCTGCTGTGCCCACTCCCAGCCCCCAAGCAGCCTGCCCCCCTCCCTTCCCGGCCCTTCCTCACGGTAGCGTCTTGATCCCATGTGCCCCCTGACCCCATACTCACAGCCTCCCCGCCATCAACATCCTGCACCAGATGGTGCATTTTTACCACTGATGAAACTACACTGACATGTCACCACTGCCCCAGGTCCACCGTTCCAGTGCGTGGGTGACCCCGAAGGCCTCCCTCTGGATAAAACACAGGGAGTGAAATGAACCTGGTTTTCAATGAAGAGGCTCGAGGCAGGTGGGAAAGGAGGACAAGAATCGCGGGGCTCGGGCCAGAGCCCTTTGCTCCCTTGGCCCCTGGCCCTGTGTCTCGTCTGCCCTCCGGTCTTGAGCTTCTCCTCCGATCCCCACACACCCCCTTCCTTCCCACACCCTCACAGCACTGATGGAGGAAACTCCAGACCATCGGTGCCAGAGTCACCTTGAATACACCATCGACCTCAGCTAGGCAAGCAGCAACGTGGAGACCACCTCCTGGTCCCTGCCCGCCCCCTCTCAGCCCCCACAACTGCCGAATCTCAGATTTTCTCATCACGCCCCATCACATCCTTGTCTTCCCCTCCACGGATGATCTTGCCGCCTGCCTGTTGAGCAGGGAAAGTTGGGCATGGGTCCCCTGAACTTCCTGCCCAGGCGCACACCTGTCCCTGCCTCCTAGGCCCTCCAGCTCCCCCACCCTGGCCTTTCACCTGCCTGCCGACCCCATCCGGTCTTCCCTCCTCCAGAATCCCCTCCCTCTCATCCTCTCCCTCTCCCCTCGTCCCCTTTGTCTCGGCACCAAGATTCTCTCCAGTTAAAACCAAAACAATAACAAAGAACAAAAATGTCTCCCAGCAATAGTAGGAATCGCACAAAACAGTTTCACCAACGAGGTGGAGCTGACCTTCACTGGCCGCTGGAAGAGGTGAGCCTGCAGGTGTGGAGGTGAAGGCAGGGGTGGGCCAATCTCGAAAAGCGGGGTGGGGGGGACTGGATTTGGAAAGTGGGCATGCTCTGGGTCAGTTACTACCTGGGCCTTTCCCCGGCACTGCTAACCTTCCTCCAGACACATGGAGCGACAGCAAGACTTTGACAGGACAAACCGGCAGGTCTCCATCACACTGAGTCCCCAAACAAACAAACAAACAAACAAACACCGCAATAGCAGACAGGCTGGGCTGTCAGCCGATAGCACCTGTTTTCTTCTTCTTTGTAACTGGAGATGAAAGTGCAGTGACGCCCTCCCTAAGCTCCGCGCGAAGCCAGGCAAACAGAGCCCCTCCCTCCACCCAGTGTGCTCTTCTGCTTCTGCCCTGTCTCTCTTCTTCTCCAAATTCCCTACAAGTAGCTTCACTTGCTGCCTCTGTTGCCTCACTTTCCAACCTCCTGTAGGCTGGTTTCCGGCCCCACCCCTTTCCTCTAACCAGCTCTGCGGAAGGCACCAGTTAGCGCTGAATTTCTAAATCTAATGGACACTGTAGCGATGTCTTAATAACCGCCTGCAGTGTGTTGACTCATCAACAAGTGTCCCTTCTTGAAATTTGCTTCTTCCAGACTTCCACGACTCCCCACCGCAGTTCTCACCACCCGCGCACCCACCCCCAGCCGCCTTGCCTCCCCGGCTGCCCTACGAGCTCCCTTCCTGCTGTCTGGTCCATCCCAGAGCTCCGAGCTCCATGCTGGTTCCCTCTGCGTCTCCCTGTACACACCTCCCGTGAGCAATCTGGCCTTCACCCACCCCTCATGTTGTCGTGACACCTCAGTTTGCACTTTATCCCAGTTATCTGCAGCAAGGATCCCCAAAGGGGAGGAAATCCGCAGCTCCAGTCCTGGGAGTAATCCCGGTACCAGCAAAAACCAAGCAACGCAGGAGAGTAAGAAGGGCTGCAGGAGAGAGAGGGAGAGAGAAACCCAGACTGGTGCTAGTGTTCCAGCCTCCCCTGGATGGTGAATCAGCTCTCCCTGGCCCTTCCTCGCCTAGCCCATGGGCTCCACACTAGACCACAAGAAAGCCCCTCAGCAGTTCCTGCACATATGTCCCAGCTTCAGTCACTCAAGTGCAGTTTCTAACTCTATGGTACAAGCGGCATCTGTTTCCAGCCTTACTTGAGGGCAGGGGAAGGCAGGAGGTTGTTAGAGTCGTTTTATTTTTATTCTTTAAATTTTATTTATTGTATTTATGTATTTTGGTTGCACCAGGTCTTAGTTGTGGCCGGCGGGCTCCTTAGTTGCAGCTCACCGGCTCCTTTAGTTGTGGCACGTGTGCTCCTTAGTTGCGGCCGGTGGGCTCCTTATTTGCGGGTCATGGGTTCCTTCGTTGTGGCATGCATGTGGGATCTAGTTCCCTGACCAGGGATGGAACCTGCCTCCCCTGCATTGGGAGGTGGATTCTTAACCACTGCACCACCAGGGAAGTCCCTATGGTCATTTTATATGAAGAATCCATTGAACTGAACACTGTTCCTATTTGATTAGAACAACTAAAAGCCATAGATAGCTGCCATGCAAAGTAGAAATCGCACAGGACGCAATAAGCGTGAACGGCAGGGTCGACTGCCACCTGCCTCCCTGTAAGTGGGCATCTCTGTCCAAGTCTAAGCAGCTGATGGCATCCTGACCATCAGCTGCTTAGACACAGACCTAGAAGTGCTGTTTCAAGTAGGCTATCAGAACCTGGTCGCTTAGAATGTGCTGGAAACTAATGTAACACTTTCAGCAACATGGATCAAAGGAAAAATTAAATCCTTCCTGTTTAGCGACTAATAATGAAATAATAAGGTCATACCCGCTGTAAAAGTGTCAACAAGCTGGGAAAATGTTAAGAGAGTAGAAGATTTGCGCTAGGCGATGCAAAAAGACAGAAATGGAGAACTCGGGGAGAATGCTGCTGGTCGGGGGTCAGGATGGCAAGATTTCCTGCCGCGTGGGAACCGCCATCAAGAGCGGGCAGCTACCTGGGAGCCCCGCGGGGAAACCGCGGCGCCGCTTGTGGGCTCAGCTGGAGAGATGAAGGACAAACGTCGGCCACAGGCAGGAGGAAGAACGTGACCTGCGTATTGGCAGCCATGACCCAGGGCGCCCTGGCACTGGCCAGCGTCTATGCAGAGATCAGGTGACCACACAGAAATCTCCTGCAGTCCTATACACTAACAACAAAAGATCAGAAAGAGAAATTAAGAAGGTGACCACAACCGTAGTGGCAAGAGTAGAGGGCAACTGGGGCCTGACCATACCTATCTTTTTAATTATCACCCATGACTCCCAAATTTAGATCCCAGCCCTGACCTCTCTTCACATCTCCAGACCCACATCTCCAACTGTCTCTTTATTTTATTTTTGCAGTACACGGGCCTCTCACTGCTGTGGCCTCTCCCGTTGCGGAACACAGGCTCCGGACGCGCTCACGGGCCCAGCCGCGTGGGATCTTCCCGGACCGGGGCACGAACCCGTGTCCCCTGGATCGGCAGGGGGACTCTCAACCACTGTGCCACCAGGAAAGCCCAAGAAACACTTTTTTAGGGGTTTTTTTGTTGGTTTTCTTTTCTTTTTTTTAGTCTTTTTTTTTTTTTTTTTTTTTTTTTTTTTTTTTTGCAGTACGCGGGCCTCTCACTGCTGTGGCCTCTTCCGTTGCGGAGCACAGGCTCCGGACGCTCAGGCCCAGCGGCCATGGCTCACGGGCCCAGCCGCTCCGCGGCATGTGGGATCTTCCCGGACTGGGGCACGAACCCGTGTTCCCTACATCGGCAGGCGGACTCTCAACCACTGCGCCACCAGGGAAGCCCTCCAACTGTCTCTTTAAAACATCCACATAGGTGTCTATGAGCATTTCTAACCCAACGGGTCCGAAACCCGAAGTCTGAATCCCCTCCGGAGACTTGATCCTCCTCCAGGCCCCGTTGCAGTGGCTTCATCATTTTCCACTCGGCTGCTCACACCAGAAGTTGGGACGCCTCCTTGATTCTTCCCCGGGTCTGGCCACCAGACCTTGAGCCCATTTGCCGTTCTCCGCGTCCATGGCTTCCACCTGGTGCACGGCAGCGTCATCACCCGACGCCTGTGAGAGTCTCCTGGGCTGCCTCCTTGCTTCCTTCTTGCACCACCCCCATAGTTCAGCCTCCACACAGCAGACAGAACCACTACTTTCAAGCCCAAGTCCGATGGCGTCCCACGCACTGAGGGTCCATCCCAGCTTCTGGAGGATGGCCCCCTCGGGCAGTGGCATCTCGTCCCTGCCCGCGTCTCCTTTCTCCTACAGGCACTTCCACCTGCCGTGAAAACTCTGCCTCTGTGATTTCCATTCCCACCGAGTTCTCTTGCATCTGCTAGTACTTTCCAAAGAGAAAGCAAGTTTTTTTTCAGGCTAAAATGCAAGATAGAGTTTGGCTTATTTCCCGAGAAGGCCAAAATCCAAGCCAATCTTGTAACATCTTTTCAAATTCTTGAAAAGCAACCGCTGGTCCCCAGTCAGGCTCCCCGCCCCCGTGCTCCCCACCCATGTCCCTTCTGCACTGTCCGCAGCCTCCGGTCACTGCTGCAGCTGGGCTCTGCCCCTTCAGAAGCCAATGCTCCAGCGAGGGCAGTGGATTTATGGTGCAAGGTTACACAGAGCGTAAATCTGGGCCTCAGGAATCAAGGGCTGTGACATTTTTACAGCCTCCTCCTCCAAGCCCCTGCATGGATATGAAGCAACTGGAGGGAAGAACATCTGGTTTCACTTTTTTTATTCACTACCACAGCTCCCATCTGACAAAACCCTCGATCCTGCCAGAGTTCTGGTGGCTGGCGGGATGAATGAGCAGTGGGGCAGCCCTCGGCTAGAGATCTTGCTTTTCCTGTCTCATCGTGGGGCAAAGAAACCGCCAGGAATGAAGGGATCACCACTGCCGCATTGAAACAAAGCATGTGGCTGAGTCAAGGCCGAGGTGGCAGCCTGCCAGCTTGCCAAAGATACGGAGGGGCATTCTGGGGGACGGAGCGAGGGCCCTGGCCTCGCCGTTAACAGGGGGCGTGGCCGGGACTCTTGTGATGGATGCTGGGACTTGTAGTCTCTGTGGGCAAGATGGCCGTCGGTGAGAGGCTCTGGGACAGGACTTAACCAAAGGAAGGCTTCCCGTGGTGGCTAAAGGTAGCACTGGAGGAAGGCACACCGAAGATAAGAAGCCGTTCAGATGACTTATCTCGTGTTCAGCGTGGCTCGCCCAGAGCCCCACCTCATGACAGAGGCTTACTTCTCATCTGATGGAGACAGCCCTGCTGGAGCCAGGTAGAAAAACGTGTCCCTCCTCACCCGTGCAATCAGGAGCCAGTCCTGGTAATAGGCCAGCAGGCATGATCAGAACAATCGGAACAGGTTCCCCTGAAGGACACCCCCTGCAGTGAACGGACCCGACCCAGACCATTGGCTCTCCCTGTGCCAACTTAACTATGTACAGCTCGGTCAAACCCGGTGATCGGGGTCGTAATCCTTCATCACTTGCTCCCCACACTGTGCACCCGCCAGAATATGCCAGGAAAGATAGAAAGCAAAAAACGTCCAAGCAGAGCACTGTACTGGGGCCCTCGGAGGACAGCCCAAGTGGCCAGATCTGCCCTCGGATCTCCAGTCCACTGTCTCCAGGATTCCAAAAGCACACACCCCAGACTGAAATACCGCGGCGGTCCTCACAGCCTATTAAACAAGCTCCTCTCATGTGGAGGAAAGCGAACCCTCATACACTGCGGGTGGGAATGTGAATGGGTTCAGCCACTATGGAGAACGGTGTGGCAGTTTCTCAAAAAACTAAAAATAGAACCACCATAGGACCCAGCAATTCCACACCTGGGTGTGTATCAGAAAAAAAAACAAAAACACTAATTTGAAAAGATACATATGCCCAAGTGTTCATAGCAGCATTATTTATAATGGCCAAGATATGGAAGCAATGTAAGTGTCCAGCAACAGATGAATGGATAAAGAAGAGGTGATATATAATGGAATATTACTCAGCCATAAAAAAGAATGAAATGTTGCCATTTGCAACAACATGGATGGACTTGGAGGGCGTGACGCTAAGTGAAATAAGTCAGACAGAGAAAGACAAATACTGTGTGTTATCACTTACATGTGGAATCTAAAAAATAAAACAAGCTAGTATAACAAAAAGGAAACAGACTCACAGATATAGAGAACAAACCAGTGGTTACCAGCGGGAAGAGGGAAGGGGAGAGGGGCAAGATAAGGGGAGGGGAGTAAGAGATACAAACTATTATGTGTAAAATAAGCTACAAGGATATATTGTACAACACAAGGAACATAACCAATATTTTATAGTCACTATAAAAGGACTATAACCTTTAAAATTGTGAACCACTATGTTGTACACCTGTTACTTATATAATATCGTACATCAACTATATCTCAATAAAAAAAAAAGGGCAAAAAAAAGCTCCTCTCTACAAACACGATTCTATAGCTCTATCTCACTACCCTTCCACTCACATCCTAAATTCTAGCCAAGAAGGTTATTTGCTAATGTGAATGGTGACCTTTTATGCTGTACCATGAGCTGTGTAGGCAATCCTACATCAATCCTAGAAGGTAGGTACCATCATGTCCATTGTTCAGATGATGAAATGGATGCACAGAAGTTAAGGTCTCCACCACCTACTGTCATCAAAGCTGAAACTGAGCAGGTCCTTCTGCTGGAGGTACCCAAGTAGCCAAGCAGACAGTCACCAGGGGAAAGGGACCGTCACCTACCTCAGTAGAGCCTCACGTTGCCTGCGGCCCTGGTGAGTGGCCTCTGCTCCCACGGTTTAATCCCACGACCACTCACCACCACCCCATCTCCTCCCCGGTCACCTCCAGCAGTGACCCTCCTCCCCCCAGGCTGCACTCTGGTCTCCTGGGGGGAACTTTAAAAAATCCTGATGGCTGGATTCCAACCCAGAGATTGTAATGTAATGAGTCTGAGAGGTGAGCCCAGCGTAAGGGCGGTTGAAATGCTCCCCCAGGGGATTCTAATATGTGACCGAAGTTGAGCGTCACTAACGTAGACTTGAACTTCATCAGAAAACAGAAGGCACCCGGGGGAAACCCCCAACCTACAGATGCCCATCACAGGCACCCAAGCCTGCATCTTCCTTTCTGTTAGAAAGGAGGACGCACCCGGCAAAGAGCAAAGGCAGGCGACTTCTCCAGGACTTCACTCCCTAACCAAGCGCTCTTACTCTTCTCTCTCCTCTCCCCACCCCTCCCTCTCCACTGCAGCCCTCCCTCAAGCATTAAAACATTTTTAACTTCCTTTACTGCCCTCTTCTATTATAGCCAACCTTCCTGAAAGAGCTGTCAGCCCAGTTTCTATCCACTTTCTCTCCTTCCAAATATTCACTCCTCGACCCAATCCAATCTGACTTCCACTCAGTCCACTGACACTCAAGGTCACAGACGGCCTCCACATCACCAAATCCAGCCATGTTCCCAGCCCCGTGCGGCACAGGAACCCACTCTCTCCTCCTGGCTCCCTGAAGGCCACAGTTTCTGGATTTTCTGTCCCCTCTCTGGTTGCCCCATTCTTGGTCTTCTTTGCTAGACTGTCTTCCTCTACACAAACCCCAAACAAAGGAGTTCCTCTGAGCTCTACCTGGGCCCTTTGCTCCCCTTAGTTTATGCCCTTTGCTGGGTGATCTCACCTGCACCCATAGTTTTCATGCTTACAACCCCCAGATCAACACCACGTCTGTGGTGCACACCTGCCAATTTGAAATACCCATTTCACATCCCAAAGGCCTCTCACATCTGACACGTCCTGACTCTACTCTTCCTCCACCACATCCCATCCTTTCTGGTTGTCTCAGCTCAGTCTAATTGCAGTTTCCAAATCACACTGACTCTATGAGCTTCAAGTCTCCAAATCTGTGCCCCATTTATTCTATCTGCATTAGGGCCAGATTACGACCCCTTTCCTTTCTCACCTGGGTCACAGAATAACCTCTTATTTTAAGAACATCACAAAGGGATATCGAGATTATGTTCACAAGTTCTTTGATGTGCCTTCCTTCCAAATGTGGGGGTCTAATTCCTTTGCCCTTGAAAGTAGCCTGGACTTAACGACTTTCTAGCAAACAATGTGGCTGCAGGGATGGTACAAGGTCATGTCACGGAAGGCATTAGCACTGTCCCCATCAGCTCAGGCTGCCATAACCAGATACCACGGACCAGGTGGCTAAACAGCAGACATTTCTCTCACGGTTCTGGACGCTGGCACGTCCAAGATCAAGGTGCCTGCAGATTCGGTGTTTAGTGAGGGCTTGCTTCCTGGCTTGTAGAAGCAGCCTTCACCCTGTGTCCTCACATGGCAGAGAGAGCAAGGGCTCCAGTGGCTTCCTCGTCTCAGAAAGGCACCAACCCTTTCAGGTTAGGGCCCCACCTCATGGCCGCATTTACCCTTAATTACCTTCCAGAGTACGAATACAGCATACAAATCTGGGAGGAGGGGACAAAAATATGCAGTTCGTAACAGACACTTTGGTCTCACTCTCCTGGATCACCCATTCTGGGGTAACCCGGCAGCTACGTCACGTGGCCTGTGGCGAGGTTGACAGGGAGAGGAACTGACCTTCTGTCTGCCGATGACAAGCACCAACTTGGCAGCTGTGAAACTTAGCCACCTTGGCCTTCCGATACTGTAGCCTCAGCCAGCATCTTCACAGCAACCTCATGGGAGACCCCGAGCCGGAACCCCTCAGCTGAGCAGCTGCAGAAATCCTGACCCAAAGAAAGACGCGCTCTTATTCTGAGCCACTGTGTTTTGAAGTGATTCATGGTGCAGCAAAGATAACTAAACCCTTCTTCCCTATCCCCTGATTACAGCCAGAGCCCTATTTTCAGAATGTAAGTAGGTTATGTCATTCCCTTACTTAAAATTATTTTATGGCTTTCAAAACCTCCCAACGAACAGTGAAACTGATGAAAACAGCATTCCAAGCTCCTCCAGGACCCAGCCTCTTGGCCTCATCACTCGGGAGCTCCAGCAGGCCAGAGCAATTGCATATCTGATGCCCCTCCGCCAGAAATCCTCCGCCAAGTGGTAGACAACAGTCCTAAGAGTTGCACATACCTTTATCTACACACTGATGAACACCTGCCAGTCTGTCGCCCATTCGGGCCCAGGGAAGATTGTCTTTTACATCTACCTCCACAGCACGAGGCAGTACTGAGCCCACGGGAGACACCCACCAAGTAATTTTGATGGGCTAGAATGAAATGCGCAGAAAACAAATGATCTTAACTATCTGATTTCAAGAGCAACCAGCAACTGAATCAAAGCGCGCAATTCCATTAGACCTTCCTCTGTCAACTCCTCTGGGTAAACCGATGTTTGCTGGGGTCTCCAGGTCCATTTCTGGGGGCTGGAAGCTTTGGTAACAAATTCTGATCGTTTTGCGTTTCCCTTCGGCCAGCAGGGAGAAGAGCCCCTGTCATGCTTCTTGCTCCCCCTGTCCCCAGCCATGGCCCTGATACCCTAGGTTTCCCTTCAGGGGGCCCTGACACCTGACTGCCATTTGAAACCGTCCGGGAGCCTGGAACACGGACATTTCAGGTCGAGCGTGGGTTTCAGGGGCATGTCTGTGAGAGGCAAGGATGGGCGGGTCTGAAGGAAGCATTTACTGGGACCACCGTGATTTGCTGGGATGTTACGAGGTGCACAGACCCGGAGATCATTTAGATGTGTAAGCAATTAGAGGGGGAGGAAAAGTGAGTGGTGTTTGGTACTGTTCATCTGAGTGACCCATTCTTCACGTATGTTAGGAAATACCTGTTTTAGTCACTCTTATGGAAAAAATATCTGTGAGCCAGCATGACTGGAGGTCTCCCGGGAGGTCATTTAGATTGGTGATTGCTTCACCAAGGTGGAGGGCCCGAGGTTTTTACACTTAGAAAAAAATCTGAATTCCTCACCCTGGCTGACGCGGGTCCACAGAGCTGCCTGGAGCCCAGACCAACGGCTCTGGCCTCCTCTTACTCAGCCCGGGGCCCCATCCCACCACCTGTGGCTGTCACCTGGGCCTTCCTTCCGTTCCTCCTACGTGCTGGGCATCCTTAGGTCTCCTCCTCTTCTGAAGTTCTGCACGGGCGGTTCCTCCCAGCTGTTCAGTCCCCTGTCAGCATCACCTCCTCAGAAGCTTACCCCCAGCACCGTCTTTCCCAGGGAGCCCTTTCCTCTGAGTAAGTCAGGTGGCAGCCAGGAATTTGAATTAGGTAAAGGAATGCTGACAATAACAGCTAAGAAAGCGTAAGGAACTCCCACTTCTTCATACCAAAACTTGCGTCCACTGGGCAGTGGCAGTGGAGGTGGGAGGGGTGAAGAGTTCTTCTTGCTTTCAGCTCTTTGTCGGCAATGAGTGCCTGCAGGGTTTGCTCCACCAAGGAAACTGAAGAGGAAACGATCCAAAATGTCTGGTTTCACTATAATGTTAATGGTTTATTTTATCCTCAAGTATGGGCCTGGTTGCCTTGAATTAGAAAAAACCTGAAAGAAGCTAATGGCTTAAACACCAGCAGCTATACTCTTCCACAGCGGCCTCACCTTGAGGCCAGGGGGTGGCTTTGTGCCCTGGTGAGAAAGGGAAGAGGGTGACCAGAAGGGCAAAGCTCTGGGGACGGTTGTGGGAGTGAGTTCTTAGCTGCCCACTCACGGCATCAGGGGACGGAGGCACCTTCTGGAAAGAGACTTGCAGCCAAGACAGGTGCACCCCGGTCACCTCCCACAGCTCCTGGATGTGGACCTCCTATCGCCAAGAGCCTTCCCCTTCCTGCGGACTGTTTCATACTCTAATTGTACCCTCTCTGTGCGCCCCATTACGAATACCTGTTCTTGATAAAATTCACAACTAAATAAGAAAGTGAACATCAGCCATGACACCTCCCAGGCTGCCCCATCCAGAGGTGGCGTCAGTGGTGCGCTGGGTGACCGGCTCTACAAGGCCAGGGAATGAGGTTGCGTTTGCCTATCTCTCCGATGAAAAGACTCCTTCCGTGGCCGAGCAGCTAGCAAATGTCTGAATATCTAAAAATCCCTCCTAGGAATCCACATGGCACACCACTGCCACACGCCTCCCCTTGCGCCCATCTTAGGCACGGGCTCCCACCACCGCCCCTAAGAAAATAAAGATCAGAGCTGTTTTCTGGAAGAAATCTGAAACAGTACATCAAAATCCAGATTAGAGTGAAGTCATGAAAAAATCACCCACAGTCACCGTGAACAAACCAGTCCATGATATGAAAAGTGCTTTGCATGGCGAGTCCTGCTTCTCAGCAGGTTGCTGAGTGGGAGGGAACTTTTCAGAGGGCAGGGACCTTGCCTCCTAAGGTTCTTTGCCCTGCAGGTAGTAAGAAAGTGCTCAATTCACAGGGAAGCTCCATTATCCTAACAGATGGAGAGAAGCCCTTAGCGAGGGAATTAACCAGGCTAAAAGCCACGCTTTGACAGGAGAGTTAGATCAAAGCCAGAGGCGAACCGGACCCAGATAAAGCACCAGGACTGAATCCCATGCATTTGGTAGATGCAAACAGCCTCATCTAGCCTGAGCCGGAAGGCAAAGGCCTGTGGAGACTTACCTGGCCCCAGCTCGAGCCTCAGCCACAAACTTGGACCTGCCCCAGGGGAACTGGAAATTTCAAGGCTAAGCCAGGTATGAGGCTGTGCAGAAAGAGTGGTCAGATGCGGATGCCCCACCTCGCCCGGCGCCAGCAAAGCTAACCACCTCCCGTCCCAGCCAGAGGGGCAGAAGAAGACAAAACCATCTCATCTAAATGAAAAGGTCAGCAAACCGCTCAGGACCAGATGCCTCAGCCCTGCTAAGGAGCGGCTCTGTGCTCTAACTCCTCCTTGTCATGGGAAAAAGGAAAAAATACGCAAAAATAGATGTTCTGCGCCTATATGTCACATAGATGAAAATGATGAATCTGTTGGATCATGGATTTATTGCATGAGCATTTCGTGAGCCCTTATTATGTGCAAGTAACTGTGCAAAGTGCTGAGGATACAAAATTCAAGAGCAGAGTCTGAGTTCTCCTTCAGAACTCCTCTCCCCGGCTAGCAGGCCGGCCTGGTCCCTGCTCCACTGGGTACCCATGGGCATAAGGGTCCCCAGACTGCAGAGCACACAGCCAGGACACAGCAGATGATGGAGCCTGGAAGCAAAGGCAGGATTCAGCTGCACAGACAGCCCCATGGAGTGGAAGGGAAACCCAGGCAGGACACGGACACCATGGGGGACGCTAGGGGACAAGAGAACTGAAGCCACAGCTGCCAAGACAGAGTCAGGCGGGTTTGGTGTCAAGTAAAAGAGCACCTGGAAGATTCCAGAAGTAATAGGAGAGGAGCCTTTTTTATAGGATGCCTGGGTCCTCTCGGTTGCTAGGAAGGGAGCTGTTAAGACCACTGTCACGGGTTCAGGATCGCTCAAGGGCCCACATGCAATACTCCAGCAAGTCTAAAATACAGTCATTAGTGTCATTAGTTGGTGTGTCACTAAGAAAGAAAGAAACCTTAGCCAATTGTGACTCGCCACCAATTTTAAATGTGTTCCCATATCAGACGTGTGAAAATAAGAAACAATGTGCATCACAGAAGCAGTGAAATACGGTACCTGGACCCAGATACTTGGCTGAAACAGACAAGGGGGAAATGGACACCAAGAGTGAATTCCCAGGATAGACTGGATAAGGGCTCCCTGTTTGGGATGCACTCTCATAACACTGGGAATCCTGGTAACCATGGAGACAGGAGGGCACAGCAAAAAGAAGGGAACGGTGTGGTGGCACCAGCTTAGCAGTCTCTAAAGACAAGACAGTAAGTCCATCAGGCGTCCCAATCAGCGAGTCTGTATTGCTCCATTGTTCCAGGAGCGTCTTTTCTCTCAAATCATACCCATCCTCATGGGAAAACTTCATTATGAGCTCCTGGATGTAGCTGAGCCAGGCATTAGCTATATTAGCTGTTCGGAGAGCAGACAATCAACAAACGTTTGTTGAATAATGATTTAATTCACTTAATGAGGGATTAAATGACTGGGTGGCTTGGGCAGTGAAATAGATGCATCTGCCTTTGAGTACAGGGTCTAAGATTTGACCGCGGTGCAGCAGAAGCTTCACTACAAGCGTTTAAGAGCGTAAAATTCTTGGGATGCAGATGGAAAACTCCCTTCAAGGAAGGAAGTAGAATGCTCAGCAACAATGCCTCAGCCCTCTTCAGCTGTGAATGATTGATTACAGATGGGAATTAAAGATTAGGTAATTTAGGAAATAAAAAGGAAAACACCCTGTGCATTTTTATTAAATATCCTTGTTTACCTGAAGATACATGTGTGTGTGTGTATATATATAAATATACGTGTGTGTATATATATATACATATATACACAATATACTATATAGCATATACTACATATATACCATGAACTATATATATATATATCCCATAAACTATATATAGATCATATACTGTAATATACATACATACATACAGTTGACCCTTGAACAACACAGGGTTAGGGACACCAACCCTCTGCGCCGATGAAAATCCTTGTATAACTTACATGCGGCCCTCTGTATATGCAATCCCTCCAATTCCATGGTTCTGCCTCTGAGGATTCAAATAACCTCAGATCATATAATATTGTCATATTTACTATTGAAAAAAATCTATGTATAAGTGGACCCACGCCATTCAAACCCATGTTGTTCAAGGGTCAGCTGTATACCATATATAACGTATAATATATATATACACACTATGTACTCCATATACCATATGCTGTGTATATACCATATACTATGTACTATATACAGACTTTATATGTTTATATAGTAATACATATATAATAGCAGTGCATGCACTGGCTATTTCCAGATGACAAGTATACTGATTAAAAGTGATTTTAAATCCTGCAAATCAGTATCCTGACATAACCACTTGGATTCTGGAAGAACTTCCCAGAAATATGATGAAAAACACTGAAATTCCCAGCGTCTGATAGGCCCCTCATGTCAGCTTACCCCTAAATGCCTACAGTGAGTCCATTTAGCAGCAAACCAGACTTCCCTTCATTTCATCTGATGGAGTGAGCCAGGGCGGGAGCCTCTCTCTGCCAGCGGGAGCCGGGCCGGGAGGGAGAGAAGGGCGAGCCCGGGGGGTGGGCGGGGAGCAGGGACCAAAGTGTGGGACCTGGAGACCCCCACTCACCCTCACTGCTCTGCTTCCTCCCCACCCCGCCCCGCAGTTTCCCAGTATTCCTCTCACTGCATCGATGTCTTCATTTAAGAATAAACTGTCTTGCATAGAGTGTGCAGGTTTTTGTTGTTTTGGGGTTTTTTTCTATATAATTATTTTGTTATTTTATTTATTTATTGTTTCTGGCTGCGTTGGGTCTTTGTTGCTGCGCACAGGCTTTCTCTAGTTGCGGCGAGCGGGGGCTACTCTTCATTGCGGTGCGCGGGCTTCTCATTGCAGTGGCTTCTCTTGTTGCGGAGCATGGGCTCTGGGCACACGGGCTTCAGTAGTTGTGGCTCGCAGGCTCAGTAGTTGTGGCTCGCGGGCTCTAGAGCGCAGGCTCAGTAGTTGTGGCTTAGTTGCTCCACAGCCTGTGGGATCTTCCCGGACCAGGGATCGAACCCATGTCCCCTGCATTGACAGGCGGATTCTCAACCACTGCGAGTGTGCAGTTTTTATAACTGATCTTTAAAAGAATCAAAACTATCAGGTACCGTCCTAGAAAAAATTAGTTGAAATCTACTTTTAAAGCAGAGTCTCTTTTATCTCTCTCTTACCTCTCTCTGTCTGTGTGTCTGTCTCTCTCCTTCTGTAACACACACACACACACACACACACACACACACACACACACACACACACACACACACACCCCTTCTCCCCCAAGAATGTTCTTTGCTGACCCGGGCCTCCAGGAACACTGCACTCCGCATGGAGCCTGACAGGACAGTCCTTCCGGCCCCCAGTGTCCCGCAGCCCCTGACTGGGGGGCCAGGATGCGGGACGGCAGGCACCAATGCACACTCGGGGACACAGGGCTGCGGCAGCCACGGGCACACATGCGCCACCAGGGCGCGGACGCCAGCAGTGCTGGCTCCACGTGGAGTGCGCCCTGCCAAGCCTCCTCTCTCCTCTCAAGGTCAAAATAATAGATTATGAAAGAGTGGAAAAGCAATGCCCAGAAAATGGGCCGCGGGGACTTTCCTCTGGGTGAGGAAGGAGGAAACTAGGCAGCGAGGTCCCGCTGAGCGGGACGGAGACTTGGAGCGTGCCTCCCACCAAATGAAAAAAACATGACGCGGAGACAACAGGAGAGATGGGACGGTCGGGAGAGTTATTTCTAAGGCGTTTCTATGTGGAAGAGATTCTATCACAAACATTCACGTGTTTCCCAAGAAGCAAATACTTTTCTATCATATTTCATGGCGGCTATGGTTTTTTTATCCCTTGCAAATTAAGGTGGGACAAATGTTCTCATAAAATAAACATCTCCCTGTCTTTCAAAACCACTGATAAATAGTTCGGGCAAATGAATCCTTGTCTCTCCTCAAAAATGTGGGAGGGCTGTTATTCTGGAGCAGCAAATAGAATCAGCTCCTCAAGTGCCCTGACGGAACACAGGACCCAACTGTTCAAAGTCCTTACACCTAAATGATGACCTTGGTCTCCCAGGATCTGAAACAGCCGTACTCAAAGGAAACACTTTGTGTACGAGGCAGTAGTAACCATACTTCAAGTCTTGACTTAAAAAATAAATAACCACAAAAATAAAAGTACTCTATAAAAGGAACACTTTTTTTAAAAATCCAAGCCACACTCACCAGCTTGAAAAATATTTGAGGGTCTTAACTTTTTCCAAGACTATAGCAAGTGGTTTAGAGTAACATCAGATCCATGGGAATTCTCGGAGGGGATCCTGAGCGCTTGGATTTTATTTCCAACACAATTCCCAGACGGGTCAGTGGAAAGGTCACCACATAACAGGAGCAACTCCAGGATGTAAAATGTCCAGGGGAGACAGACAGCCAGAAAGAGTCAGAGATTCCAGAAGCTTCCCTAGACGCCTATAGATTGGTAGCCTTCCGCCCACCCGGAATGCTTCTCCTGACCTAACTGTCCTCCTGGCATCTCCTGGTGGTTCCAGCCTTGGAAACCAGTCCTACCAGTTCCTGAGCGTCCAGCCACCTTCTCTGAATGTCTGAACTATGGGCTGCTTTCCTCGGAGCTGGCCCGCGGGAAACCGGCCAGGGTGTGTGAAGTGGTCAGAGGTAGACCCCATGGCCCTGAGAAACCACTGACCGGTCCCGGCTGCACTGAGGCCCCTGCGGTCACACAGGCCCGTGTCTGCGAGAATCCAGCCCTTCCCGGAATTGCTCACAGCTCACCAGCCAGCTGAAGGCCTTAAATCTCAGCTGGAGCTTTTCAGCTCTGGTTTTTCCTCCCGGTTATTTATCTTCCCTCCGGCTTCAGGCAGGTCACACCCTGCGGTGCTGCTGTCCCCCCCTCGCTGTGAAACGGGGCGATTACTACTGACTTCCCGAGGAGGATGGATGACTCATCCTGGATGTTTCCAGCCGAGGGACAGCGGCGGGAAACCGAGGCCGCGTGGGCCCTCCCTCCCCCGCACACCTTGGGACCAGCGGAGCCGTGAGGATGGGGGGCCAGGATTTCCTGCTGCGCCAACCCCGGACGGTGTGCGGCTGCCCTGCCCCGAGGTGCGCCCGCCCCCGCCCCCAGCACGGCCGTCAGTGACTGCAGCCCTCCTGGCCCCGCCTGGAATCTGAACAAAGGAGGCGCCGAGGGAGCGTCCACGACATCCCCAAACAGCTTCCACCGGATGAAATAAAGCGTATCCAGTGCCTTCTGTTTAAATACACTTTACTGAATTATGAAATAATTAAAAGATGTAGAAAAGTACAGAAACAAGGTACCCGCCAATTACTTTAACATTTTACCGTATTTGCTTCAGATCTGTTCCTTTAAAAAAGAAAAAAAAAAAAAAGGTGATCACTCAACTGACCACAGGGCAGCTCCCTGGAGGGGCTTAAGGGCCACCAGCGCTAGAGGAAATTAATGCAGCCTCAGCAGCAGGCGAGCTGGGCTGGCCCCAGAGGATGCGGCTCGGTGAACGGGGCTGTGGGGTTTCCTACTCCCTGTGCTGAGCGGCTCGGGATCTCCTTCAGGCTCAGCTGTCGTGGCAGGAGTCCCCGGCTAGCTCTCACGTCCCGCTGACCGTGGCCGCCGACTCGCCCCTTCGCGAATCCTGGAGCCAGCGGCCCCACCCGCGAGCCCGCTTCCCCCTCGCCTTCCCTCTCCTCTTGAGCCCCACCCATCCCTCCACGGCCCCTGTCCCTGGCTGTCCACAGGCACCCTTTGGCTCCAATTCCACATCCTAAGCGTTTCTATGAATATAGGCTTTGTGGACTGTTTATTCATGTGACATTAATCCCAAAGGGGAATCAAAACAGCGTCAAGGCCGTTATCCTTGTTTGCCTTGGATGGTCTGCCTTAAACAATCACAGGCAGCCTGGGTGTTGAGAAGGGGGGCGGGGCGGTGGGGGGGGGTGCTGTTTGTTTCCCTGGGATCCACGGGGATCCAAGGAAGGGGGAGGCCTGGCAGCGATGTCACTGATTCCACATCTCAGCCGATCACCCGGACGTCACCCAAAACCAGGTCCCCAGAGCGAGGGCCTTGCTCTGCACGGAGCAGAGCCCCGTGTTTCTCAGGCCACTTTCCTGATGCACCAGGTCACTGATTAGCCCTAGCTTTGGTGTCAAAACACCCCAGGGTTGTCAGTGGAGCCCTCGCAGCTCAGCAAACCTATGCTTCTGAAAATAAAAATGACACCAGTCAGCACTCCTCCTCCTGCACGGCTGAGAGCTGGAGCCCACGGCCTCTTGGGCAGGACGCCGCCTGCGATTCCCAGGAGGTCGGGCAGAAGCCGCGGTAGAGGAGGGGCAGGCCCAGGGGCAGGCAGCCACGCCCCCTCCCCTCCTAGCAACTGCTCCGTCTCAGGCCTGAGAAGTACCAGCCCTGCCTCAGGCTCACCAGCACCACTCCGAGGCCACAGGGCCGTGCCTGACGGTGACAGCTGTTCCCTTGACTTTCCGGAGGAGGAAATTGACTCTGAGATCGTAAAACGGTGGTAGGACCTGAAACTGCACCGCCTCTCCCTCTGGCTCACACCCTGTTCTTGACAAGCATGCGCACACACACGCTCCGGGGCCGGACACAGGCCTGCCCATCCCCTGCTAAGGTCATCTGTGTTGCATCCGTGTTGCTCATCCAGCGTTTGTCTGGCTGGTGAGCGGGGTTGTGTTTGAGGAAAGGTGCTTTTTCATCAAATCCAGCGCTTTGCCATCCTGAGCTGACAGCCACACGTCACAGGAGCCTCCGCAACCCCTAACCCCCCACGGGCAGCACTTCATGTTGTCTCCTCTGGGCGGCTGGCCAGATGGAGACCCTGGCAGGTGAGAACCGTTTCTGGAAGCCCAGGAATTCGCAGGGTGGCGCGGACCCTCCACACCCGCAGCAGACAGCCTGAAGGTCAGGGAGGAGGCCTAGCATTCCCAGTAAGCACTCTTCCAGAAACCTGCCAGCTTCCCACAGCGACGGCAGATTGCGGGGCGAACGGCTGCAGCCTCTGCTTCCCTGGGCCTGGAGGACTGGCCGCCAGGTCCCTGCCCACCCAGCCCCCAGAGCAGAGAGAAGGGGCTGGGGGACTGGAGGGGGACTGCTCTTATAAGACCTCAAGAGGGACCGTGACGTTACAGAGGGGCCCAGGAGAAGTACACTTAAAGAGGGAGGGAGGGAAGATGGAAAGAAGGAAGGGAGGGAGGGAGGGAAGGAAAGTAGGAAACGGACTCATTAATAAGCTATCCAAGAAGGATTACGTTTATTTTTTAGCAGTGATGAGGATGCCACATTGCCTGAGACTTTTCCCTTCAAGCCCTATCACTGCCAAATCAATTTCTTGTCTTCTGTATTGCCAATTCTTAAGGACTTCATTTTTTTGCTTAGACATCAATCAGTAAACCTTCCTTAAAAACCTTACCTTAATTCCTAAACCATACCTGAGGGCGACTGCTCAGGGGCCAGCTCTGTTCAGGCTGGACACCTGACTGTCACCAATGCCTGGTTAAGACCTCTGTTTCTCTTACCCTGTGGAGGGTAAAGACGCCCAGTGTGTGACAGTCATCAAGGTCCCAGCCTAGGGCTTAAGGGGCCCTGGGGGCCCAGGAGCAATTGCAAGGGGTCCTTGAAGCCACATTCCCACCAAATATTGTCTAAAGCAATATATCTAATATGGTAGCCACTAGCCACATGTGGCTCTCGAGCCCTGAACACGTGGCCATTGTGGTAGGCTGAAATAGTAAGATATACAACAGAGTTTGAAGGTTTAGTATGAAAAAGGAATGTAAACTGTCTCATTAATAGTTTTTTAGTATTGATTACCTGTTGAACTGACAATATTCTAATTCTGTTGGGTTAAATGTGATATGTTATTAAAATTATTCTTGCCTGTTCTTTTATTTATTGTGGTAAAACACACACAACATAAAATGTACCGTCTTAACCATGTTTAAGTGTACCGTTCAGTATTGTTAAGTACTTTCACATTGTTGTGAAACCATCACCAACATCCATCTCCAGCACTTCTTTATCAACCCAAACCGAAACTCTCTACCCGCTAAACAGTATCTCCCCATCCTCCGTCCCCCAGCCCCTGGTAACCCCCATTCTACTTTCTGTCTCTACGAATCTGACTATTCTCGGGACTTCAGATAAGTGAACTCATCCAAGATTTATCCTTTGTGTCTGGCTTGTTTCACTCAGCACAGTGTCCATAAAGTCCATCCACGTTGTACCATTTTTCAGAATTTTCTTCGTTTTTAAGCCCAAATCATTCTCCCTTGTACGTAGCTACCAGCTTTTGTTTGTCCATTCATCTGTCGTTGGACACTTGGATTGCTTCTACCTCTTGATAACTGTGAATAACACTGCTATGGACGTGGATGTGCAAATAGTCTTCAAGACCCTGCTTTCAATTCCCAGAAGTGGAATTGCTGGGCCATATGGTAACTATTTTTAATTTTTCAAAAACCACCACACTCTTTTCCACAGCAGCTGCACCATTTTACATCCCCACCAGCAACGCATAAGGGTTCCAATTTCTCCACATCCTCACTGACACTTGTTATTTTCTTTGTTTTTAATTGCTGTCATCCTAAGAGTTGGGAGGTGGTACCTCATTGTGGTTTTGATTTGCATTGCCCTAGTGATTACTGATGCTGAGCATCTTTTCATGTGCTTTTTGGCCATTTCTATATCTTCTATGGAGAATCATCCGTTTAGTTTTACTTTTTTAATGTGGCTACTATGAAATTTACAGCTACACATGTGGCTCACATTTTACTTCTACTGGATAGTTCTAGTCTAGAAGGAATAAAGGCACAACCACTATCACACAGGAATTTTTTGACAATGAAAGGAACCCTGATATTTAAAATGTGGGAAATCTAGTTCCAATGAATGATTTCTAAGTGTCCTTCCAGCAATGACATTTTATGCTCTCTTTCTCTCTCTGCTCAAAGAACTTAAACTAGAGCTTTCATTTCAAAGATGTCAGGAGTCATTCCCCCTATAAGGAGGAGGCCCCCTACATACAACCTGGAAGATTCAAAGATCCGAGGGCCCTCTCCCCTCTGTAGAGTGGGCAGGCTCTGTGATGGGGGGGTGGGGGTGGGTCTTGGTTCCAGAGCTTGCTGATGTCCCAAACTGAGGGGAGAAGTCATCTGTGTCTGAAAATTTGATTGGTAAAATCCTGCACCATCTGAGGGAAGGATGCCTAGGGCTGGGGATTGAAAAGTTGGTCTCCAGGGAAACCTCAACACTTCCGGCAACTTCTTTTTTTTTTTTTTGCTTTATGATCCTTTTATTTATTTATTTATTTATGTTTACATCTTTATTGGAGTATAATTGCTTTACAATGGTGTGTTAGTTTCTGCTTTATAACAAAGTGAATCAGTTATCCATACACATATGTTCCCATATCTCTTCCCTCTTGCATCTCCCTCCCTCCCACCCCGAATAGCCAAAGCAATCTTGAGAACGAAAAACAGAACTGGAGGAATCAGGCTCCCTGACTTCAGACTATACTACAAAGCTACAGTAATCAAGACAGTATGGTACTGGCACAAACACAGAAAGATAGATCAATGGAACAGGATAGAAAGCCCAGAGATAAACCCACGCACATATGGTCACCTTATCTTTGATAAAGGAAGCAGGAATGTACAGTGGAGAAAGGACAGCCTCTTCAATAAGCCGTAACTTCTGATGACAGAGACTAATCCTACCCTAAGGGAGAGACTGGATGCCATCAGAATCTAGCCCCTTGGTCTTAGGGGTGGAGACTGCAAGTTTGTAGCACTGAAATGAACGCATTGCTTGATTGCACAAGCCATCCTACTCACAGAGGCTGCTACCAACCCATCCCTGGGTGTCATAAATTGTATCTAGAAGAAGACAGCCCTCTCTTCCCACCATTGAACATTAATAAGAAAAGAATGGGTTCCAAAATACTGCTACTTTTCATAAATGTCCCTATTTTCCCTGAGGAAATAGCATTGCTAGTCCAGATTTCCTTCCCTTTATCTTACTAAAAATCTCACAAAGCCATGGCCCACCGACCAGGAAGGGGTTGAGCCCACAAATGCCATGGCCTGTGACTTAATTTAAAGGGAAGAAAAAAAAAAAAAGAAGAAGAAATTTTGTGGAAAAAGCAAGAACTGTGGTGAGGTCTCTTATTTGTTCTTTCTAACTAAGGGGAATAAGCTTCAAGCATGTCTGTCTTGGACCATAGTTGTTAATATGGTTTTAAAGGAAAATGAAAGCAGTCTTTTGATGCCAGATAACAAAATGAAGAGCTGGCAGGAATTAAGAATCAGATTAAAACAACAGAACCTGACCACCTACTGTGAAAAGATAATGTAAAGAATAATACTAAATAGAAGATATTTGAACATATGGGAGGAAAATGCTGTGTAAATATAAGGCTTTATATTGTAGCTTATATAAAATGTAGCTAATATAAATTTTCTTTACTACCTAGAGTCGTGTAAATACTGGGAAGTTTGGTATCTTGGTAATAATGGCAACTCAGATCTTTTATCATTTCTTTTAGATCCAAAGTTTTAAACCCTAATATCCCTGCGATACAGTCATCTAATCTCTCTTACGTCAGTTTCCTCAACTGAAGAATGCATTAGAGGTACAGTTTTCCCTATACGATTTTGGGGGTTGTTGTAGGATCTAATGAAATAATATATGTGTGAGGATAACACAGAATGATTAGTATAAAAGTAAATGCAGTTCATTATACTAGACTTCCTCTTAGGGGGGCTGAGAAATACTGATTTTCATAGAAAGAAATGAACACCTACACTGGCTGTGTAAAAGGCATAAAACACGGGATTTCCCACCCAATCCACCAATGTGGATTATCTTTTTAGGAGGCCTGTAGGGAACCTGTGGTGTAATATGCATCATACAGTTCGTATTTAATGTACAAAACCTTTAGAGTAAACTGGATGAGGGTGGGAGAGAGTTAACCAAGGAAAACTGAAATTAATACTGTAACCTCTGCTATTATGTGCAGAAAGTTTCCTGCCAGTAGTAGGCAAGTTCCTGGAGGGAAAAAAAAGTGTGTGTGTGTATGTGTGTATATATGTGTGTATATGTATATGTGTATGTTATGTATGTGTGTATAATGTTTGTGTGTATATGTGCGCATGTATGTGTATGTATGTGTGCATGTGCGTATGTGTGTACATGTGTGTATGTGTGTGTTGTGTGTATGTACGTGTGTGTGTTTAGCTTCATAATCATAGTGCTCTTAGGTACCACATACCTTCACCATCCTTCCTTCCAAAAAGGAAAAAGCATCAACGCAGGCAGCGCAGAAACTTTCAGGCTTCTGTCTCAGGTTCCGCCTGAGTCTTTACACCAAAGCGCGGCTGAGGGCATAAAACCCCTTTGCCCAGCACCCATGGCAGCTCAGGCCTGAAGCAGGTGTGGCAGCGACACAGGTGGTTTGTTTTTCAGGGTCAGATTGGCACATTTCTTGCCTAGGGCTCTGGGTGAATGTTTAGATTCCATCTTCCGGTCACATGGTGTTCAGCCCCTCGGCGTCCAAGGCAGGCCCCTGCACGCTGCCCGCCTACAGCCTGTCTCCCCTCCTGGCCCGCTGGGAAGGCAGGAGGTGAGGGCAGAGGGGAGGAGGGGAGGGGAGGAGGGAGCAAGGGCCGGAGCTTTTGCAGCATTTCCAACTCTCCCCAAGAGCCACTTTTCAGGCACATCAAATCCCTCCCCATCCCTCTCCTGGGCTGCCCTGCCCCAGCGCTGGGAATCAGCCTTGTTTACACTGCTCATTAGGCTCTCTTAGCAGTTGCTATAGCAACCACCAGGGGTCAGTTTATAGAAGGAGAGGAAGTTCACTTTTGGGGAGTTAGCTTTCCAGCTCCTGTGCAGAGCACAGCTGAAAACAAAAGACCCAGACACCCAAGGAGGAAACACACTGAAAAATTTCCTATGAGTAGAAGCATCATTTAGAGCCTAAAACTTCACTCAGCGATGGATGCCATGTTCCTTCTTTGCTGAAAGAGCTGTTTTAGAACTGCTGATAGGAGCGTAGAGGTCTTATCGTTGCACTTCCCGATTTTCCTCTCCCCCTCCGTTCACCCCTCTGCCTTGTCCTCACGGCCTTAGTTAAGAGAACAAGGGCAGGTGCCAGGGTTCATTTAAAGTGATAACTTCATTAATATAATGTATTCACTGAGGATCAGAAGGATCTTCACAAACTGTTATTATTCCATCTTTCTCATGGGGAGGGAGGCAGCAGCCCCTGGAACTGTGTGCCCATCTGGAGGTCCAAGCCGAACAAAATGGAGCCCCTCCGCCTACAGGGAGTATGCTGGGAATCTCCCAGGGTGCCAGGATGCCGTCCAGTGAAGACTTTCCAGCTCTAACCTGACTAGCTAACCTGATTTAGCAAATTTAAAAGTACAGGATGGGGCTTCCCTGGTGGCGCAGTGGTTGGGAGTCCGCCTGCCGATGCAGGGGACACAGGTTTGTGCCCCTGTCCGGGAGGATCCCACATGCCGCGGAGCGGCTGGGCCCGTGAGCCATGGCCGCTGGGCCTGAGCGTCCGGAGCCTGTGCTCCGCAGCGGGAGGGGCCACAGCAGTGAGAGGCCCGCGTACCGCCAAAAAAAAAAAAAAAAAAAAAAAAAAAACACGTACAGGATGCCCAATTAAGTTTGATTTTCAGATAAACAACGAATGGATTTTTATAAGCCTATCCCACTCAATCTTTGGGACATCCACAGAGTAAGTCAAGCTTAACCCAACCTATTCTAACCCACCTCTTCTCTATTGCCACCTTCAAAAAAAAAGCACAACAGAGTTCTCTCTCTACAACAAATCACGTGCCAGATCAGTTGAGGAGGATCTGACCCTTGGACTATCTTGCTGATCGTGAAAAAGTGAAAGGGGATGATTTACATGTGTGCAAGCAAGTCAGCTCACCAACAGGAAGGTGAGGCCCCTGATGCTTCCTCAGATCCGAACACCTGCAGAAGGGGCTGGACGGCTAAAGAATCCGGCGCTGGTCTTTATGGGATATCACTTGGACTTTTTCATGAAGAGTAAAAGTCAGCTTTCTAAAGAATAATGATTTTTATTTCTGTGACAGGAAAAATATACATATATATATATATTTTTTTTTTTTTATTTTTTATTTTTTTTTTTTTTTGCGGTACACGGGCCTCTCACTGTTGTGGCCTCTCCCGTTGCGGAGCACAGGCTCCGGACGCACAGGCTCAGCGGCCATGGCTCACGGGCCCAGCCGCTCCGCGGCATGTGGGATCTTCCCGGACCGGGGCACGCACCCGCGTCCCCTGCATCGGCAGGTGGACTCTCAACCACTGCGCCACCACGGAAGCCCAGGAAAAATATTTTTAATGCACCTTTTTTCAGGAATAAATGACATTGGTTTCCAAGTGTTATGCTGCGAAAATTTGAGTGGGAAGATGCCCAGGGAGCCGGTATGCTGTCTCTGTCCGTTTGGTCCTCTGTGGTTTTGGTGCCTGGGTACCCGTGTCCACGGGGAGAAAATGACATTGACTTTATGAAAGTCACCCTCTGCCCAGCATGCCCTCTGCTAAGATTTTGCCGCTTTGTCACCAAGGGAAGGCTGGCCCGATGAAAGTTGTGCTGACTTCTGTAGAACTTGTGGAAAACCTAGACCACTAGTTGTAATTCTGTACCTGTGGAAGTTTTGCCTCTGTTTTGACCCTAAATCCTACGAACCTAAAACTTAAGGCAAATAAGTCAAGAAGCATAAACGGACATGAAAACAAAGCAAAGAGTCGCAATGATACCTTCCGTGAGGTCCCTGCCACGTCAGACAGCAAGGTTCCCACAGCGCAAATCCAAAATGAGTAATGAGAGGGAAACTGTCAAGATAAACATCACGGACAATAAAAGTATCCTCACCTGTTACGGACCCTAAAGAATCTCAATACGATTTTCACCAAGACTAAAACAGCTGATGCTTCAAGTGAGTTCCAATTGTGTCTCTTCTTCTGAAATGTGGCCCCACGAACGTCTGTGGACAGCCTATGACTGAGCTTCCCCACGGGCAAAATGCAGATCCTGGGTCAGTACTAAGTGGTCCTTGTCTAACTGAAGGGGTATCGTGAGACCATCTGCAAATCATTCTGAGCTCCTCAGACAAAAGGCAGGAAGTATGAAATGTGATTATTTGTGCTATTTACTTTTTTAAAAAACATTCACAAATATTTTAATAATTTTGAATATGTATTTCTTATATTGAAATATCTGGAAAAGTGAAAGAAGAATTATGGGTTTGCATATATATTCCAGAAAATTACCTCAGTTCTTTTCTCATTTTGTATTTAGGAGAACCATCTTAGAATTACAATGTAAATGGGATATATAGGGTATGATTAAATTTAGTGATAGTAATAGTGATATAAACTAAAGTTACATTTTTATTTTTGTTGTCTGTGCTGTTCACTTTTTAAACAAGCCACTTGATTTAGGAGTTGATGGATTTAGTTTTGTTTAAAGCACATTGAAAGGTCCTAACTTTTGAAAGCCTATTTTCATTTATATTTTTTAAAACCCAATAGTTTTTTACTTTTTTTTCTGAACGAGTTGTTATTTAACCGAATATTTGAAGCTGAAGCTGTCAGACAGTGTCTCTTTAACACTGTTCAACAGCTGTTAAATGGGATAATCACCTGTTTATCCTCATGTCACTAATTCAAATGCTAATTGCACTCTAGACACTGGCTTATTCTCCCCATCAAGCCAGACCAGGTGCACAGCCCTCTGAAAGATGCTGCAGTGATCACAGGCCTCCATCTATGCACTCGTGGAGGCACAGAGGAAACAGGGCAACACACACACACACACACACACACACGAATGAACGTGCTGCTTATAACTGTGAAAAATCAGGAATTACTTAAATTACTTAAATGTCAAATGACAGTAAAATAAGCCAAAGTAAACAACCACAGAATATAGTATTATACAGTCGTTAAAGGGATGCTTACGAATACGGTTAAATAACGTGTTAAAAAAAATCTACCTACTGATGTTGAGTGAAAATAGTATGCAGAACTATTGTATGATAACAAATATGAGGGGGAAATTTGCACAGAAAAAGGCAAAGGATACGTGATAGTCTTGGAACTATAATCAACCACTATCTACAGAACTACCCAAGGATAATTCTAGGGTCTGGGAATACATGAATTCCTGTTTTCACAGAGCTGGCATTTCACGGAGCTTACATTTGGAGCTTATATTTTGGAGAAGAAAGATAGACAAAATCCAGGTAAAGAAACCAATAAACAAGATATATGCAAAGAGTGATGTCCTAAGAAAATGTACAGAGAGTTGTGGGGTAGAGGGACCAGAAGGTCTGCTCTCACGTGGGTCGTGAAGGCGGAGACCTCAGAAGAAACCCAAACAATGAGGAGCCCCAGTGTTAAGTCCCAAGAGTGACCCTGCTTGGCAGGGTCACAGCCCAGGAATGCACAGCAGGTCGGAGCAAGGGAGAGGGAGGGATAAGGTGAGTTTGGAGAGTTGGCAGGAGCCCGGTCATGCTGAAAGGACAAGGGTTCCCACCAGCGAACCTGTTCCACCTGTTCCAACCAGGTGGAAGTTCCTGCAGGGGCCCAGGTGTGAGAGGCAGGCATGGGCTGGAGTGGCAACCGTGGAGATGGGAGGGATGGATGGACTCAGGAAATACACTGAAGGGGGAGCGGCATCAACTGAACTGAACCTGATTCAGGGTGAGGGAGGGTGCAGACAGAGATACTGAGTCAAAAGAGAAGAATCTCACACGATTCCGAGATTTTTGGCCTCAACAACTTCGGGACCACTGCCTGAGCTGAGAAAGTGGGCGGAACAGGCTTGTGCTGGAAAATCGAGAGTTGTGTTTCTGTCATTTTACAGTCGAAATGCCTATTTGATATCCCCAAGAAGACATCAATGACACAGTCAAGTTGCTCAGGGGGCGTCACAGGGAAGATAGGCATTTGGGAGTTACTTGAACGTGATGGCGTAGAAAGCAACGGGCCTGGATGGGGTGACGTACAAAGAGCACATGGAGAGGAAAGACAGCCCAGGACTGAGAGCTGGATACTGGACTCAGGAGGAGGAGCAAGGAGAGAGGCGGACAGTGAGTGGGGAGGAAGTCTAGGCGGG
This sequence comes from Tursiops truncatus, assembly GCF_011762595.2. Classification (NCBI taxonomy): domain Eukaryota; kingdom Metazoa; phylum Chordata; class Mammalia; order Artiodactyla; family Delphinidae; genus Tursiops; species Tursiops truncatus. The sequence continues at coordinate 4,676,817 of NC_047043.1, forward strand.
CATCGTGTGCCGGAACCAAGGTTAGAATCTTGTTGGAAGGAAGAAGGGATTCTCGACTATAGCTAATGCTGCTGAACGTTTGAGAATTAGTAAAGAGATGTCACCTCTGCTCTGGCGACATGGTGGCCCTTACAAGCTCAGGTTCAGGGGAGGGGTGAGAACAGGAAGGACGGAAAGGGAGGTGGTGGTCACAGTGGGACCCCTGACACACTTGAGGTTCCCTGGGGAGGGGCGTAGAGCAAAGAGGCAGAGGAGAATCAGGGGCAGGCTGTTCTAGGGAACGATTTTAGAGCTTGTTTGTGTGCTGATAAGAATGACCTAGTCAAAAGAGATAAAAGAGATGGTGGAGGAAAGAGAAAGATAACAGAGAGAGGTTACTGAAAAACAGGACGGGGTGGCTTCTGGAGAAGGCAGGGTTTGACCTTTGATGGGAGCAAGGAAACTGCATCCCTAGGAGCGGACAGAAGGCAGGAAGAGCCAGCAGAGATGCCCATAGAACAGGAGACTTGGAGGGGAGAGTGGAAGGGGTTCCTTTCTGTGTTTCCACTTTCTTGATGCACCACAGAACCAGATCATCAGCGGAGGGCGCTCAGCTCTGCCGCTGCAGAGTGAAAGCAGCCAGAGACGATACATACAAGGACAAGGGTGGCTGTGTTCCGGGAACACCTTATTATGGACACGGACTTCGAATTTGACCTAGGTTTTATGTTTATGAAATATTCTTCTTCCTTTGGCTTTTCCAACCATTTAAAAATGGAAAAAGCATTTTTGCTTCATCGGCCATTCAAAAGCAGGGGTGAGCCAGATTTGGCCAACGGGCAATGACCCTCGTGTTAGAGCAAAGCATGCTGTTGACTGAAGTGACACACAGGGAAACCTCTTCGGGGCACTGCTCTTGGCTTGAGGCAGTGGGGCCGCTGGGGGCACGCGTGAGGGACCCTCTGAGCCTCCTTTAGTCTCCTGTTAGCTGACATGGATTTCTTCTTCTTTCAACTTGTATTTTCCAACTTTTCTTTTCAAAGCACGTGCTAATTCTAGCATTAAAAAGTCCCGTGTGTCGTGAAGGGGAGAGAAATAATTACCCCCCCTTGTTGTACTGTGGTCCCTTCTCATCTTCCTGCTGACCCAGGTGCTTAGTACAACTGGAGCCCCACGGAACTTCTGAGCACCTGCTCTGCGACCTTAGATCTCTTAGGGTTCTGAAGCCATTCCAGTCCTATGCTGAAATTTCAAGATGGTTACTTTATAGCTATTTTGGATTAAGCAAAATTAATTGAATTGATCGAATTCTTTGGAATATTTTAATTTACCGTTCGATGTTTTTTAAAAAAAACTACTTAAATTATTTTCTAAATTTTGTGTCTCTTCGTATGTGAGAAAAAATATGGAAACAGATTTAAATAATTGGATGGAACCTAGAACTAGAGATTTATTCTAGAGATTTCTAGAAGTAGAAATTTCTCCATGAGAAAATCATGGAGAACGTCATTTCCTTCAAGAATAAAGGAGTTGATAATGACAGTATATTTAATTACAGGACCAAAATGAATTTAACATAATGTCCATCTACAAGCCATTGGAAGAATTTTAAAAGAATGTTTAAAATAGTGATTTGATTTTTTTAACCACTGTAAACTCTCGTTTTTTCTCAAGATAGAATATTGTTTGTATTTTTTCAGACTCATTTCCATGTTTAGTTTCTCTCTAGCCGCTAACTATTTAAAAAATTCAATATTTCAAGGATGTCTTAATCATCAGAATGGCACAGTAATTTTTTTAAATTTACTTTAAAATTGATGCATCTGGATTATATTTCTGGCAGGAAGTTAGACATCTGCCTACAGAATACATATTTCCATTAAGTATCCCCTGCATGCCTACGTATTCATGGCTTTGCCAAGGGCTTAAGGTCCTTACTGGGATAGGAATTAAGAGAAGGAAGAGTTTATGCTTCTGTACGAGGCAATTAGAAGTAGTTATCCCACATTAGGAGTTTGGTATTAACAGATACACGCTACTGTATATAAAATAAATAAACAACAAGGACCTACTGCATAGTACAGGGAACTATATTCAATATCTACTAATAATGTATAATGGAAAAGAATCTGAAAAAATATATATATATGTATAACTGAATCACTTTGCTGTACACCTGAAACTAACACAACTTTGTAAGTCAAGTATACTTCAATTTAAAAATATAGCGTTAAACGCACAAGCTTTGCGAAAGACCATCTCAGGTGTAATTCCTGGTCACTACATTTACTAGCTATGTGACCTGGGCAAGCTACTTACCTTTCTGAGCCTTGGCTTAATCCCTACAACAGGGAAATTATAATACCTAACACCTGGGGAATTGAATGAGATGATATATGAAAAGCGCCTAGACAGTGCCTGGGAGATTGGAAAATTCTCACCAGATGTTGGGACGCTTGTCTTATCTCTCAGCCACACGTGGTCCAGGCTCTAATACCCTCTGTCCGTTGATGGGAGAGACAAAGCAGAGTGCTTGGCACGTAGGCAGCACTCAATAAACATCTGGAGGCTGATGAGTTAATTAACTGGGTACTTAATTAATATAACCGAGGACTTTCCATTAAAGAAGAGCAAAATCACAATGCTTCATCTCTGCAGAGGTTTTACAGCCTCTCCCGTGAACGAGGCATGTCTAGAAGACCACGTATTGCACAAAGAAGAATGGAGGCTAAACGCGTCCGGGGTCACGAGCTGTGGGGAAGGATGTTTCCCTCTTCATTTCGACCAGTTTGTTCTTTCAACCAACCTGCTTCCAACCAGCGCTCTCGATTGTCTTATGGGCTGCCCACTGCAATCTCTTAAAAGGGCAGCCCTTGTAAACCACAGGATTCCCGCCGCCAGCCTCCCACTTTCCCACTTTACTCTCCACCCACCAACCAGGGTACTGGATGCCTTGCATTGGGCAACGCGTTCAAAAGCTTGCCAATCAGAGTGTCCCTCAAAATTGTGAACTGAGAGATGCAGACACAACTGACAGATGAGGATGAAGCCGGTGGCTGACAGAAATAAGCAATGCTGGAAAGTCAAGGTCGGCGGCATTACTGAGCCACGTTCACGAGGCCTACACAAGGGAAGCAGGCTGTAAGAAAAATGAGAGCAGATGTGTTAGGAAGAGCAGAGATGAGAGGCCCTGCGGCTCCTGAGAGAGAGGTGAAAGGCCAGCCCACCCGTGGTCGGTCAGTCCATGTGGAGGTAGGGGTTCCCAGCGCCCTAAGCACTCCCAGCTGCTGGGTGTCCTCTCCTTCCAGTGACATTCATCTGTGACACCGCTGCTTGGGTCAACAGAGCCCTCTCTACTGTGCAGTGGAACGTTCTCTTGACATCACCTGGCACAGGTGAAACCCTGACATGAACCATCTGAGATGCATGACGATGCAACAGGATGGGAGCACACAGCTAGAGTGAACCCTTCAGATGCTTACTGTCAACTCATTCATACTGTGTCACCATGTGTTAAAAGTCTGAGCCTCGAGTAACTCAAGAAAATGCAGCTGGAATTCCAGGCTTTCCTGGCTTCGAAACAGTCCCTCACTTGGGTGTGTTTTCTCACACTCACAGCTGAACAGGAGCTTATCCTTACTGGATTTCTTGGTGTCCATCTGAACAGCTCCAACCTGAATCGGGATGGCCAGGCCACCCTTTTCTTCCTGACTTATTCTCTTAACATGCATTCATTTCTCACATCCATTCAAGCCTTAAAAATAAGTTATTTATTCATAGCAGCATTATTCACAATAGCCTGATGGTGGAAGTAACCCAAGTGTCCATTGATGGATGAGTGGATAAACATACGTGCCATACACATGCAGTGGAGTATTATCCTGCCTTTAAAAGGAAGGGAATTCTAACATAAAAGGACAAACGCTTTACAAGTCCACTTCTATGAGGTCCCTAGACTGGTCAGGTTCACAGAGACAGAAAGTAGAAGGGTGGCTGCCAGGGGCTGGGGGCTAGGGGATGGGGAGTTAAGGTTTAATGGGGACAGAGTTTCAGTTTGAGATGATCAAAAAAGTTCTAGAGATGGAGGGTAGTGATGGCTCTACGATGATGTGGAAGTACTTGATGCCACTGCACTGTAACTTAAAAGATGGTTAAAATAGTCAATTTATGTTGTGTATTTTAATAGACGCACAGAAACACTAGACGGCAAAAGCGGTAGGGGAGGGTGTCCTATACATGTCTTTATGTAAGAGATTTTTTTTAAGTTTACTTTTCGCGAATGGGACTCAGAGAAGAAGAGACCATTTGGGGAAGGTACAGGACCTCCTGTTTTCTTCTCTGGGCATAGAATACCAGCCAAGGAAAGCCATGGTCGAGTCAGAATCCAAACAGGGTCAGTTCATTTTGTTTCTTAAACTCAATATCCCTCTTCCCCAAAGTCCTCTCGGTTCCCAGGTCTGCACGGGGTCTCCAGATCTCCACCCCAGGGCTTTGGCGGGACTCAGGAGGGAGCTTCCTCCTCCAATGGAGGGCATTGCCCAACGCCCACGTGCAATAAAAGGAGTTTTGTGTGAGACGTTTAGAGTAAAATCTGACTTCCATGCACTAGAACTTTCATTAATGAAGAGCTTTCATGTCTGTCTAGTGGGTCAATGGTTTATTTTCATTTAGTAAATGTGGGGAAAGGATTATAAACGTGCGGGTTTGCTCTGCTATCTTAACCCTGAATTTCCAGTCACGTATTTCTAAAGCCCAGAAACGGTTACAAGGTGCACAGGGTGAGCATTGCAAAGGCCGAACAAGGGCAGAAGAGCTGAGTCACTCACATGAGGTGATTACACACTCTCACAACAAAGAATGAAAAAGAAAAAGCGCCAGACACCCAAGTCTCATGACATGACGCATTGGACTGGTGGGCTTTCCCCTTGCTCTGCGTGCTCTCTCTGCACAGATGACTGGTCCCCTTGGCCTGTTTCACAGGATTCCTCAGGCTTTGCCCAGCTGCCTGAAGGTCAGCTTGCCTGGGGTGGGTGGGCAATCAGGTTGGCAGGGTTCTGTCTCCGATACCCTGGAGTTGCCAGTTTTGTGTTTGTTACTTCATTCTTGGAACCGAACGATACTTCTGCAATCCTGAAAGAACTACAGTGGGCTACTGGGTCAACTAGATTACCTGGACCCCGGGGTCCACACATACTCGGTCCTAAGCTCAAATCACGGTCCTGCTAGGATAGTCTTGGGCATCCAGGCCTGTAGACAAGGACAAGATGGTTCACGGACCCTAATTACAGGATGGAACAGTCAGCACTGAACACTGAAACCAGAAAGTCCTTCCCTCAACAAACATTTACTTTGAATACGAAGACCCTTTGATATAAAGAAGCACATGGGTGGTAAATGGATCCCCTCAACCACTGTCACCATCATCACCAAACGTACACACCCACAACTGTCGATGATGCTCTCAGTGCCTCTTGTCCTGTAGACAGAAAATCCCCTCAGGTAGGTTTCATAAAAACTCAAATGCCTCTGAAAGCACTTTCAGAATGAGGAGGAAGAGGTGACAGGGAAGAAGGAGAATGATGGGCGAAGGACTGTGGCTCCCACAAGTCGGGTGAAGAAAATGGTTTGGACTAAGCCAGAAACGAAAAGGATCTTGGGAGCATGTGAAGGTAAAAGCTAAGAGGTACGGAGTTCACCCAGCTGGGAAGATAAGAGAAGCAAGGAGGAGGCTAGTCAGATGCCCCATGGCTAGTTCAGGAAGGCCGCTCTGAGGGAAGAAAACAGAATGGAAACTGCCCTAAACAACAGACAGAAAAAGGACCATTAACTGAGGAAGCAGAAAGCAGCCAATAAGGGAAGCCCCTTCCTCCCTCCCCCACTCCAGGTTCTAAGAGTAATTAACCCAATTCTTTTTTCAGAGCTGCCTTTCATTGACACAGGTTAAAAAAAAAAAAAAAAATCTCCTCCCCCAGACTCACCAAGGAGCCCACCGTTTCACTTTTACTTCCCCTTTAAAAAAATTTAAACAACTATACAAGTTAGAAGGATGGCTCAGTGAACACTCAACAAGCCACCTGGACTCAAGGACTATCAGTATTCTGCTACATCACAGGCTCCCCTGGAACAAATTGGATGGAGGGTTCAGGCACCGTGACCTTGCGTCCCTAAATGCTTCAACGAGCATCGCCCAGGAATACAGACGTTCTAAAAAGCCCCAAGGTAAACATCTCGGCTAGGAAAACTAACACTAATTCCCTACTCTCATCTAATACCCAGTCCACATTCAGATTCCCCCAAATGGCTCTTAGTGTTTTTTTCTGTTCTTCATCATCAAATTCTTCTTTGTTTTTGTTGTCACTTTGAACCAGGATCTGATAAGGTAAGCACACCACATTTGATCGTTATGTCTCTTTAGACTCTTTCAAATCCTCTAGTCTAGAACAGCAACCACCCCCTTTTTTTATTCATGATATTGATTTTTTCAAGAGTCCTGGACAGTTTTGTAAAATTTCCCATATTCTGGTTTGGCTGATCGTTTTGTCCTACTGTTGTCTACCTTGTCTCTAGTCTCTGCCCTGTATTTCCCGTCAACGGAAGGCTAGGTCTAGAGACTGGATTCGATTCAGGTTAAACGTTTCTGGCAAGAACACTCCACAGGTGATGCTGTGTGGTTCATGGCGCATCCTGTCAGGAGACTGCCTCGCTACAAGTGTTCCACCAAATCCGATCCCTCGAGTAAAGCGGTGACCCTCAGGTCTCTCCGTCGGGAAGGTTCCTTGCCTCCGCACAGCTAGTCGGTAACCCTGGAGCGATATGTTGGCCCATGTCCTGTCCCCGACAAACTTCCATCGGATGGTTTAGCATCTATTGATGATCCTTGCTGATAACAGGTATTTCACAAACAGCCCATCAATTTTGAAATGTCTAAAGGGTGACTGGGAAGAAGAGAAAGGAGTGTTGAGGGAAGAAACAGAGAACAAGGTAAACAGGCACTAGAAAGCTGGAAAAGTAGCAGATAATTCCAAAAGCTTTGCCAAGACCGTCCCAATTTACACTCAGCTGTTTCCAGAGTCATAAGCCCTTTAAGGAAATGCTAGCACAGAGGGCCCTGAGCAAAGTGCTGTCACGCGGTAAGAAGTGAACACGTTTCAGTGCATCGAGGCATCTGCAATGTTTTTGAACTTCATCCCCAACCTTAGCCGAGAGAGAGCTATTAAATCAAGAGGAAGTATGCAGCTGTGCCCCAGACCAGGTGTTTGGGCCGTGGATTTCCATTTGACCAGGAAGAAGTAGTGCCAGCTCAGGGCATCCCGGGCCTCTTCATCCAGGGCTGGTTTACAAGACACACTCAAGAGCCATTTACCCAGAACTCTCAGTTCCAAATCTTTACTTCTGTCCAAACAGTACTTGCTGCACTGTCCAAAAACGGGTTTCTTTGAAAGAAACAAGTGGTCCCTTTGCCGACCTGTTGAAAAACTGCATTGTCTTAGGTAAATGACTCTTTCAGACTTTCAGAAATTACGTTTTTCTCTATGAAGAGTTCTGGTGAATGCCTGCATCAAGAATATTCCACATCTACTCAGATATTTAAATCACTGACGGTTATCTCCCAACACACATCTTTTTTAAGACATCCAGTATTGAAAACTTTGTTCTGATTCTGGGGCATTCTGACTCTGGTTATGACAAGCAAGGACCCTAACCCCCCAAAACAGGAATTAAAGTTGACTTCAGTAAACACAAGGTGCAAGCATAGACCCTTTGGCAAAGAGTCTGACATCTAATAGGAGAGGTAAGTCATACAGACATTCGGTCATCGATGGTAGAGCTGGAGATGCAGTTGGAAATAAAAAAGGGCTGCCAGGGAGGTAGCACAGAGCACTTCTCTGACTTGAGGAATCAGAGAAGGTGTCTCCCAAGGGACTCCCCCAGGAACAGAAAATTATTCCCCATGGTGGGAACCAACTCCTGGGAAATCAGCCCGTGCTGATTCACCAAGTAATTATGAGAGTCTAAACGTACACTTCTCTAGACAAGGTATGGTCTCCCGGCTCCCTGGAGAGGACTGTAATTATTTCAAGGGGAAAAGTTGTTTAAACCTTATAGTTTTAAAATACGTATTTTAAATGCACTTTAGCTTTATTTTAACATATGCATGATTTTTTAAGACGAGGGAGAGAAAGGAATTATATTATCAAGCAAACAGCGACAGGGTGTCCCAGCACGTAATGGGTTGGGGATTTGGAATCCTTGTGACGGCAGATGCTAGGTAAATGATGAATAGACAAATTCTTCAGACGCTTTTTTTCAAGAAGGAATATAGTGTCTCTTGTCGGTACTTTCGCCCCGCCTGGCCATCTAGCCTCCTGGGTCCCTACCATCTCTTGGGTCATGTCTCGTATACTACCCACTACCAACAAATTAACTTCACACAAGCTCTACATTTCCCTCCCTCAGAAGTTACTGCACATTTGCCAGAGACTAACTTTACGATGGCTCAGAAAACCCAACTAAACCAAGCATTGTAACTATTCAGAAGAGAGCTGGCAAGAAACTCATCACGTAAGAACGTTACTGCCAATTACACAATCTCACTACCTGCATCAACAGCGGAGCACTGTGGGGGCTGAAAGCAAATTCTGACTTTAAAAATTCAGAGGAAAAACGTCAGCCCGATGATTCTGATACATTTTATAACTGTGTAATTTTTTCTAACAGGCACAACTCATAATACTATTTCTGATAATAAAATAAAATGGCATTCTTCTCCCTTTAAAAAAGTTTAGGTCTAGAAAAACTTCCCTTATGTGAGGGATGGAAAATTGTATTCCTGTCCCTTCAACCACCTTCATCTTTGCTCTTCCTTTTCATCATTAAACGAAAAACCAACCTGAGTCATCTCGTTATATATCACGTGTAAAACTAATGAGCAATGGGACATGGATGTCCTATCCTGGCTGCTGAAACCGAACTGCTTAAATAAATGTGCCCCTTCATCCTGGTGAAGTTCCTCGTCCACGACACCAAGCGCAATGGGACAAATGGATCTCCTTCCAGCTCACCTTGAAACACTCTTGCCAGAAAGAAGGTCATTTCCGTTCCTCTTTGCCTCTGAACGCAACAGGGGATGGCCATCTGAAGAGCAGTCACACTAGTACCTTGGACCACCAAACACAAGAGCATCTAATGGAGATCTGCCCATTAAAGTTACAGTAAAAACAGGAAGAGACCAGTGCGAAGAGGGGCCAAGGCAGCGAGGCTGGCCGGCCAGTTAGTTGCATCCTTCTCCACTAGGAGAAGCGTGGACGCATGAGGGTATGCAGGTCAGCCCAGCGAGATATTCTGACACAAGAAAGAGAGCAAATGTGCCCACCATGTAACCACTACAAGAATTATAAATGTTAATAAATGCTGGAGAGGGTGTGGAGAAAAGGGAATGCTCCTACACTGTTGGTGGGAATACAAATTGATACAGCCACTATGGAGAACAGTATGGAGGTTCCTTAAAAAACTACAAATAGAGCTACCATACGACCCAGCAATCCCACTACTGGGCATATACCCTGAGAAAACCATAATTCAAAAAGAGTCATGTACCACAATGTTCACTGCAGCTCTATTTACAATAGCCAGGACATGGAAGCAACCTAAGTGTCCATCGACAGATGAATGGATAAAGAAGATGTGGCACATATACACAATGGAATATTACTCAGCCATAAAAAGAAATGAAATTGAGTTATTTGTAGTGAGGTGGCTGGACCTAGAGTCTGTCATACAGAGTGAAGTCAGTCAGAAAGAGAAAAACAAATACCATACGCTAATGCATATATACAGAATTAAAAAAAAAATGGTTCTGAAGAACCTAGGGGCAGGACAGGAATAGGGACGCAGACGTAGAGGATGGACTTGAGGACACGGGGAGGGGGCAGGGTAAGCTGGGACAAAGTGAGAGAGTGATATGGACATATATACACTACCAAATGTAAAATAGCTAGTGGGAAGCAGCCGCATAGCACAGGGAGATCAGTTTGGTGCTTTGTGACCACCTAGAGGGGTGGGATAGGGAGGGTGGGAGGGAGACGCAAGAGGGAGGGGATATGGGGATACATGTATGCATATAGCTGATTCACTTTGTTATACAGCAGAAACTAACACACCACTGTGAGGCAACTGTACTCCAATAAAGATGTTAAAAAAAAATTAGAAATGTTAGCATAGAAAGGAGAGAAATTGCAAGCCATTTAGAGCAAGATTTAAAGAAATACAAAATTTCACGGACTATCTAGTACCCTTCTAAACTTGAGCTATTGAACAATTACTGCTTCATCTAAATCTTTTTCTTTTCCCCCTCTTGTTTCTGCTTCTACTTTTTCTGCTTACTTTGAAGGTTTTAAAAAAAAAAGACTATCTGCATCTTCCTTTGTTTATACCTTTGGCATAAAGGGGCCTGAGTACCAGTTTACAACTGATTGGTAAGAACTTCCAGGAGGGGGCAATATTGCAGAGTTGGTCACAGCCAAGACCCCAGGTTGGGCTGCCCAGGTTCAGTGCTGGTGCTGACCTAGATGTGTGGTTTAACCTCACTCCATCTCAGTTTCTGTAAAATGGGGACAATTAAAACACCTGTCTCACCTGTTTTTGTGTGGATCAAATTAAACATTCCAGGTAAAGGGTTTGACACTGTGCCTGAGACCAAATGATAACTGTTTGCTATCACTATTGCTATATGACCATCACCACACACCCAAGAGATCCCAGCTAACCTCTTAGCCGTTAGATCTTCCATGCTTCTCCTGGATAGCTCCGGAGAAAAGGAATCGCCTCTTTCAGGAAGCTTTGGCTGCAAAACAAATACTGAATAATAAATAATTAAATAACAGTTTTAAAAGAATATAGACATGTACACAAAGGGTAACCAAATGCAAAACCTCATTCTTCTAATTCATAAAAGATTCCCCCGCCACTTAGCTGTTTAGAGGCATTTACTTTCCAACCATTTAACCAAACAGAATTCAAAAATAGTGTTATTCTGTGGTTTCCCTAGAATCCAAATTTAATTCAGTTGAAGGAAAGGAAAGAAGGAAAGGCCTGAGGCACTTGATGGCTAGTTACAAAGCAGAGAGCATTCTTATATTAAAAATAAGTCCACTGGGGCTTCCCTGGTGGCGCAGTGGTTGACAGTCCGCCTGCCGATGCAAGGGACACGGGTTCGTGCCCCGGTCCGGGAAGATCCCACATGCCGCGGAGCGGCTGGGCCCGTGAGCCATGGCCGCTGGGCCTGCGCGTCCAGAGCCTGTGCTCCGCAACGGGAGAGGCCACAACAGTGAGAGGCCTGCGTACCGCAAAAAAATAATAATAATAATAAGTCCAGTGGTCCAATCTTTATTTAAATTTGTCTGTTCCATGTACTGGAATTTGTTTGTTTGTTCAGGTTTTTTTTTTCTTTTTAAAGTAAAGTATTTTAGGTTATAGTTGCAGGCTTTATATGCTTTTTTGCCACAGATGAAGCAAGTGGGCTTCCTCTGATATTTTATCTACATAAACTCACCAAATGACTAGTTGGCTTAGCCAAAAGGACAAGGTTAAAACAAATCCCAAGAAAATAAACTCTTATTCATTAGCGAAATCAACCACTTTCAACTGTTGGTAGAGAACCAAGCTCACTGTGTATCCTCATTTCCTCACCCATCATAAAGCCCTGTCTCAGGGGTCCCAAAAGGTGCCCTGGGGTTGATAAGGTTCCAGCGAAGGCCCCCCTGAGCTCAGGTTTACCCCCTCCCAGTGCTCCCAAGTAGTCAAAGCTTGACTTCTCCCCCTACACAAAACAAAACTGTGAAGGCTCTGGGGTGTGGACCAGTTTAAATCACAGCCACCAAAAGCCCTGAAGACATGCCAACCACAGAGCCTCCAAGGGCCTTTTGAATTCTTCTTCTTCTTCTGTAGAATCACCTACAGAATCAGTTTTACATATACTGTGCTTTCCAGGCATTAAATCTGGCCACTAATTTTACGGCACAATTCCTTCCTCCCACCGGGAGGTAATAAAAAGGTGAATCACGTTCTCCTTCCTTTGGGTCCCAAGAGCTAATGACTTGACATGTAAATTATTCACAAAGGCTTAGTTTTACCCCAAACAGAAATGTGTGGGTGGGTTTCAGTTGCTGCTTTTGATCTGTTTAATTCCTGATACACCCTCACCTACCCATCAAATTCTGAAACAAAGTTCTTATGTATCCTGGTTTCCTTAAGCAAGACAAAATTAAGGAAGTGCTTTAAGCAAAAGAGAATGCTGAGGGGAGGGGGATAAATTGGGAGATTGGGATTGACATACACACACTACTATATATAAAATAGATAACCAACAAGGACCTACTGTATAGCACAGGGAACTCTAGTCAATACTGTGTAATGGAAAAAGAATCTAAAAAAGAGTGGATATATGTATATGTATAACTGATTCACTTTGCTGTAGAGCAGAAACTAACACAACGTTATAAATCAACTACACTCCAATAAAATCTTTTAAAAATAAAATAAATAAAATTGGGAGATGGTATATAGAAAAAAAAAAAGAGAGAATGCTGAAAAGGTTATGGTATAATACAAACTGAGAAATCAATGTCTTAGGACTCAGTGGCTGAGAACTTACCTAACCAAATCCATCTTCTCTAAAATAGATATGGCGGTGTCAGTCTGACTAGTAGAGCATTCTTAGGAAAACAAATCAAAGGATCCAAATCTACTTCCTAGACCAGTGGTTTTCAGATTTTACCGGTTTCCATGGCAAGAAATATATTTACACCTTGACCCGGTACCCAGACACATAAACTGAAACAAAGGTTTCATGAGTCAACACTTGCCCCACCTACAGGCAAGGCACAATGATGTTTTCTAATCTACTTGAGTTCATGTTTTAAATGTTGGCTGTGACTAAGCAAATGGTTGCAGCTCACAGTTTGAAAAAACATGACCTAGAAAAGCACCTTCTGTACTACGCAGGTCACACAAAGCATTCTTGAGGCAAAGGCCAGCTTTCTCAAACCAGCTTCAGCCACTGGTTGAACACTGGTTCCCAATGGCCAGTGTCAAAAAAAACACTTATTCTGGCACTTGTTAAAATGGTAAAGAAGACTTTATTCAAGACTATTGTAATAGGAGTAACACAATAGAGGAGAAAAATGGAGCTCAACTCCAAATACAACAAGGACGAGTGGGGATTTATAGCCAACGAGCAGAGCGAGGGAGTCAGTGGATGGAAAATCACTAAGAGGAGCATGAGGGATGAGGGGATTCTTGCTAATCTGACCTAACAGGATTCTTGCTGAAGGCCAAGGACATATACATCAAGCGTGGGGGATGAGCAATTTGATCAGACATCAAAGTGGTGGGGGTGGGGGTGGGGCGGGGAGTGGATTCTCACTAAAGGGATTTAGCAGAATTCTTGCTAAGACTGGGCTGGGCAGGCCAAGGACAGGACAGGGGCCAAGGTCAAGGCCTCATTAAGAAGAGGAGCCTGACTACAGTTTGGTCACCAGCTGTGGTCAACAGAAGGATGGAGATCATTTTGTTATTACAAGTGCAGGAGAAACCCTCAAAGCAGATACTGACATTACCTCCCGGGAGGCAGGACCACCTTATGGTTCAAGGTGTGGCTTGTGGGACTCCTAACTAAACCCCTGACCTCCAGAGACCCCACTAAAATGACAAGGAAGGAACTAAAAGAGAGCAGGAGACTTCAGCAAAGGAAAGACTTTAATGGTGTCTTGGAAGACGAAATGCAGATAGAAAAATGGTAAAGATTTAGCAGTAAGCTGCATGCGAGGGGGTAAAAGGGTAAAAAGATTAAAAACTGGGGCCAGTCCTCATCCAGAGCCCACAGAGCTTTCAGCTTTTAAGGCATCAGACACCCAGATAGACAGCTGTGAGTCTCGGGCCTGAAACAGGAGAGCCAACTAAAGTCTGCATGTGGGCTGGTTGGACCTCCATGTGCCCTTTCCTACCCGTTTCTGCCAGCAAGTCTCCCCAGCCCCACACACACTACTGCACTCTCACCCCCACCCCATCAGGGATGGGAGACTGTGTTCTGGAGAAAATTAACCTGGGATTCTCCAGACCTGGGGACACCAGACACGGTGTAAGGTAGGGAGAAATGAAAATGAGGGGTTGGGGTAAGTCCCACAAGGAAGCCTGAGCCATGCCAGGCATCCCCACTCAGCCAGCCCACCACTGCATGCACGTCTCCTGCAGGTAAAGATATGGACATTTATTTTCTGGATAAACCAAAACAAAGAACCTTTAGATACTGAAATATGGTCGTCCCCAAGAAAAATGTCCAGCTCACCACTCACTGGACTTTGAATGCCCGCCAGTTAAAAAGCCCAACGTGAAAAACGCAGAGGCTCCAGTCAGCTAAGGGTTCAAGGCATTTGAAGTCAGTCTCCAAGGTACAAGAAACTGAAACAGACACACCAAAAATAGGAACCCCGAAAAAACAGACAATACAGGAAACAGAAGAAAAATTTTTAAATAATTAAAAAAAAATTTTTTTAACTGATCATCTCCTTAGAAAAAGAGAGAGGATGTTAAGTATGTAAAACCAAAACAAAGTGCTTTTAAGATGAAACAACCAGAAAACAAGAAATATGATCATTAAAATTGTATTAAACAATTAGAAGATAAAGTCAAAGAAATCTCCGAGAAAACAGAAGGAGAGACAGAGGAAAGAGATAAAAGACGTAAGGAGAATCCACAAGTTTCAAATAAAACTGTAGGAATTCCTGAGGCAAAATGTAAATTGGAAGGAAAGAAACGTACATATGTATGTATGTATATATAAGACTCTACAAGACTTTAACTATGAAAGAAAAGTTCCCATATCTGAAAGCTAAGATTCTCCAAACTGAAAAAGACCACTGAATGCCCAGCACAATAAATTAAAAATGACCCCAAACAAAGTCATATGTCATAAAATTTCAGAATACCAGGTTAAAAAGAAAATTCTGAAGGGGAACACATCACAAACCAAACAATGGGGATCAAATGGCTTCAGACTTCTCTCCAGCAACACTGGATGCTAGAAGCGCGTGGAGCAATGCTTTCACATTTTTGTGGGAAAATAATTTGTGACCCAAGATTTTATACTTGTCCGACTACCAATAAAGTAAAAAGTAGGATAAATACATTTTTAGACATGTAAGAACACAAGAAAATTTACCTTCTATGTATTCTTTCTTACGAAGCTGCTAAAGGATATGCTCCAGCAAAACAAGGGAGTAAATCAAGAAATAGCTAGGAAACAGGAAATCCAACACAGATGGGGAAAAGGGAAGTACCAGATGATGCTGAAAGAAAGTCCCAGCACGTAGCCAGAGGGCTCCAGGGAAGGGTCTCTAGGAAAAAGTTGTCAAGGATAAAACCACAGTTTCAGAATTTCAAAATAGAGATCTTAGGTTTATAAGAACTACATTGCAAGAAGAATGGGTTAATCAGTCAGAGATTGGGGCCTGTTACACACCAATTCTTGAACACACAAAATCTCCTGACTTTCTTTTACAGAAAAGTACATCTAAAAATTGCCTTGTGGGTTAGCTAGACCTTGAGATAATTGGGAAATGAAGATGAAACCCTTGGTCCTCAGCGAGAAAGGAGAAAGCAGACCCTATTGCTAGAAGTTAGTAAACTTAAAATATGCTGTTTGAAAGGAGTGAGCATAAGACACATCTGAAAGAGATCATGGTATTTAGTAACACCCTTAGGATCTGTAAGTGGCCACCATATTTGCCAAGGAGAGTAAAATCTTCACCACCAGTGAAGAGATCCTGGGTCATTAAACCCCTGTTTTCCTCGCTTTGTTAGTTTGTTGGTTATGGTTCTAATTTCAGAGTGCATGGCACCAAGTTCTGTTCATTACGGAGACTGACTTATTATGGAGACTGATATCTTTCTCTTGGAGATCCCACCCTCCAAGAAAAAGATACAGAGAACTGAAACTGTCTGAGCCTTTGGAAGACAACATTTAAAGGCATTTAACAGATCTGATGAAGCATGTGAAAAGGATTAAAGGCAGATATACAGAAAACAAAGGCATTTTTTTAAAGTAGGCAGTTAAACATAGTGAAAAACAAAAATCTGTTCAGGAAAGAAAATGTAATCGTAATTCACTACTTAGCTATACAGTCAGCAATATTTACATAGTTTAATAATGCAAGCATTGTACTCACAACAAAAGCAATATATTATATGGGGGTGGGGTAGGGGTAAATGGTATTAAAATACAACACAGGAACAAAAGTGTGAACAGGGTTTAGGAAAACAGACAGTGAAGTAGCAGAGCTAACAATAGCAGGGAGTCATTGCCACCTCCAGACCTGATAGTTCAAGGGCAAGGGGAGAAGCAATTATCAGACCGCAGAGAGCAGCTGATAGGGAAGCATGCCAGAAGAGGAGGAGGGGTCTCATTCCGGAGAATAAATACCCCATCCCCCCATCCCCTCTCCAATCCAGTCTCCTGCTGATGCCTCCACTAACCAGACCCAACACGAAGCCAGAGGATAAGGGAGCCTGTCCACTTCATCCACGAAGGTCGGCCTCCCCGGGAACACCCAGGGTTAAGAAGAATACATCTGGAAGAGGCAGACAGACAGCGTCCAACAGAGAGAGCTAAAACATCATGACTGGAAGACATAAATAATGTCTAAAATTAGCACATCAAAAAATAGCACCACTAGTCTATTTTTTAGAACTGAGGTAGCCAACATTTGAAAGCCATTGGCTCTGGAAAGCAGCAAGAGATGGCAGAAGGTATACCAGACAACACCGTTTTCATGACCCAGCTTAGAAGCGTTACCTTTCTTTTAATTAATTTTTATTGGACTATAGTTGCTTTACAATGTTGTGTTAGTTTCTGCTGTATAGCAAAGTGAATCAGCTATACGTGTACATACAGCCCCTCTCTTTTGGATTTTCTTCCCATTTAGGTCACCACAGAGCATAGAGTTCCCCGTGCTATACAGTAGGTTCTCGTGAGTTTATCTATTTTATACATAGTAGTGTATATATGTCAATCCCAATCTCCCAATTCATCCCAACGCCCCTTCCCACCTTGGTATCCATACGTTTGTTCTCTAGGAAGCATTAGACTTTTAAAATACTTGTTTATATTACTTGATTAGAAACAAAAATGAATACAATGTTTAAAACATCAAAAAAAAATAAGTAGGCATAAGGGAGAAGAAAAATGCACCAGCTTTGTCATTTGAATCTAGCTATGGGACCCGATTTAAGTCCTGTCACCTCTTTGGGTTGCAGTTGTCCCAGCTGTAAAACAAGATAATCGTCCTACTTTGGAGGGAGGTTGGAGAGAGTTGAACGAGATGACGGACATGAAGCACTGGGCATAGGATGAGCCCCTCGGCTCAGGAGAAAGGGACACACAGAGATGTAAAGAGACGGGGAGAATCTTAAAGTGCCTAAAAGGCAATGACTATCTTTATAAAGGTCTGTATTTTGTAGCTTCTCCTGAACCCTCAGCATCTAACAGAGTCTGGCTAATGGCAAAAGCTCCGTAAGAGTTCGTTGGATGAGAGTGGTGTGCTTTCCGCCTCTCTCCTCGTTTGATGGAAGAGGACAAATTCAAGGGCCCGTGATTGGCTTCTCAAGGTTTCATCTTGACCTCGACCTTGCAGTCAGACTCACTGCTCAGATCTTTCCAGCTCCCTCAGTGCAGCCCTCACCTCTCCATCCCTGCAGCCACTCCTACGCCATCATAATCCTGTCTTGCACGTGGAGCTTCTGGGACCCATCTTCCATCCCTGAAGCCTCACCCCAGCCTAAATACCAAGTTCTCTGCGCTCACCGCTTTGAGCCTCTTTTGTGATGGTCGTGAACCAAGCAGGACTAGACCTTCAGGAAGGAAGGTCCATTGGAAAGGCTCTTTTGATGATGCTCTACCAACAGCTTCACAGCAGGAAACGAGGCCCAGCGGTGCTTTTCTGATGGCCTTGGCAGGACTGAAGGCCCGGGTGACGTGGAGAAGCATCTCGTGTGGCCCTGGCACAGGTTCAGGTAGCCGTGACTCAGCCTGCTCCCACCTCCAGAAAGGCTCCAAGGGAAGGTTCTGATGTCGCCCTCAGGCTGCTCTCTGGCTACACAGGCTCCTCCAGTGGATGCCGAGCTGCACTGGAGAAAACGAAGCCCTCTGAGATGGGTATTCGTTAATGCTCGTTCCCCACGTGGGACCCATTTTGCGATGCCCATCCATGCCAGCCCCCACGGTGGCCACCAGGGCCCTGGTGTGTGGTGGTGGTGCTCCTTGTCTGCGGGTGTCTCCCCTGTGCAGTCGGGGTCCAGGGCTCTACCTGTGACCAGGGCCCGCCTCCAAGAAAGGTCTCTTTCCCTGATGAGGAGGTGCAGGAGGAGGAGGCCCTTTGCCAAGGCTCCCCTCGCCCGCTGCTTGGGACCCCGTGGCATGAGAGGCCCCTCCAGCACCTCAAACTCAGCTCACGGAAACACGACTCACCTCTCACCAGCAACTCCCCTGCGTGTTCCTGTTCTCTGTTTCTGACACGCCTCCTCTCCCCAGATCAAGACCCCGGAGTGATCCGTGATGTCCCTCTCACGCCCACGTTCGATCCCTCACCAGATTTTACACACTGCTCCTTTTCTGCTTCTCTCTACCTGTGTCCCTTTCATTTACATCAATGATCATTGTTTTTGTCTTGACTTCAGTACTAGCCAAGGCTCTTTGGTTGCCAGAAAGAAATGAGCAGTCAACCTGAGGAGGTTCTTCAGAGGCACGAGGGCGTGTCACTGACACAGACACGGAAACGCAGCCGGGCCTCGTGGGAAACGAGGTTAGATCTGAAAAGGCTTTGGGGATACGGTTCCAGCTCACTTTTCCTCCTCTGGGGCCACCTGGCCTTTTCCCTTTGTCCTGTTCTCCTGCGTTTCTCTACCTCGATTGTTTATGTTTCAAAGTGATTATCCCACCCCCTAATGTGCTCTGCAATCTAAACACAGCCTCTCATTCTGTTCAAGTTCTGGAGAGAGAGGCTTGATGGCCCACTGGCCAGCTGGTAGGTTGGCCCAGCCCCGCCAGCAGGCCAGCTCTGATGCCAGCATCTGGACTAGTCCAGGTGGAGTCGTGGGTGTTAACGGCGATCCCTGGGTGTGCTCCTTCATTCCCAGACCACAGGGCTGTTAGGAAGGCACCTCACAATATTCTGTGACAGCCGCTCCTAGAAGTCGGCGGGAAGCACTAGTGACACCTCCAAAACCGAGTTTTTACCTTTCTGTTATGAAACGAGGAAAATAACAGGTAGGTGTGTGTGTGCGTGTATGTGTGTGTGTGTGTGTGTGTGTGTGCGCGCGTGCGTGTGTGTGTGTGTGTGTGTGTGTGTGTGTTGGCAGGAGGGATCATATGTTGATAGGAGGTTCCTGATGTCGTTTTGGGGAAAGACTGTCATGTACACAGAGATAATGTCTTCTCTGTTCATGGAGGATGACATGTCTTTTCACTTATGAAACAATAGTGGCTGAGATGGTTGTTTTTGTTTGTGCCATTACCTAGCAAAATAAAATGTGGGGGGAAACTTGGCTGGTTCATAAAATCCAAATGTCTTGGAAACATTATACCATGTCTTGGCTATTTTAATAGCTTCCTAAATGGTCTTCCTACTCTCAAGATCTCTTCCCCATCTATCTTGGACATCGCTGTCAAGTTAATCTCTCTAGAACGTATTTTAATATATTATTTCCTTGTTGAAATCTTCAAGGGCTTTGCAATGAATATGAAATACAATAGACAGTCTTTGCTCTAAACACCAGCTTCAACTGCACTCCCAGCCCTTTCCCACTGCCCCTGCCCAACCTGCCACGTGTCCCACACGAGGCCCCTCACCCTTCTTAACCCGCCCCTTCCCATGCTGTGCCCACACTTTCCATCCCACCTCCGTGAAGCCCTCTGATGCTCTCAGCTAAAACGAATCTCTCCTGACTCTGAATTCTTTTATTAAAACATTTATACCTTCCCAGGACACTCGTTACATTCTGTATCATCATGTGGTATTTTGTGCATTTCCTATATGCCCCACTAATTACAAACCCTTGGGGGTGACCACCTTGCCTATGGAGCAAGTAGGTAAAGATGGAGTCACACAACACAGGATTCAAGCATGGCTCTGTTCTGTGTGATTTTAGGGAACCTCCATTCCCTCCTCTCTAAACTGGAGAGCATAGTACCAGCTGCTCGGGCCGTGGTGAGGTGAGCGAGACCACCATGCAAAGTCCCTGGGCTGTGGTCATTGAAAAACAAAAGTGGTCATTTCCTTCCTCACAAAACGCCTGTCCAACCCAGAACCTCATGCATAAGTCAAAAGTCACGCCTATTGAGGCCCCATATGGGACCTCGCTTTAAAATTAACATTTGTATGTGACTCGTAATGTTACCAATCGGTAGAAATTGATAAGAGGCCAGCCGAGAAATTCAGGCAAGGCTTTATCGGGACTCCACGCTGCAGCAGAAGGGAACAAAAACAAGTAACAGGTTCCCTTGCTCGCACCCGAGGGGCGCTGGTCGCTTAAATGGGGTGTGGCTGGGGGCGGCAGTGGGTGGGGCTGGGGGCGTGGCTTAGGTGGCCTGCCCGCCCCCTTGGTGGTGACGCGTGCGGGATTATGCGCAGGCCCCTGCTTTCTCCCCTGGCACCTGAGAAGCGGCAGTTGGGTCTCGGCCTTTCTGTATCTTGTTGTTCATAACTTGGCCCAACTGTTCATGCATGCAGTTGTTTTTAGTCCTTCATAGTTTCTTTGTATTCTGCTGCTGGAGGAGACGTGTGTCCAGATGCAAGCACTACAGCAAATGGTCCCAGGTCCCAGGTCCCAGCCTGTCTCAATAACTTACCTCTGAGGAAGATTCCAGTAGAAGAGTTTGAAAACATTTGAGCAACACAGCACATTGGAAGGAGAACCCTGCTTCCCAAGGTGACCACCTCAAAGGACAACGCTCACGTGGAAACCTATGCCCTGAACTGTTTCGTTTTTAAAATGTGGTTCCTCTCTCTTGTGGCCACACCTCATAAATGTACCTATTTGGTTTCGACCATCTCTCTGTTCTCTGCTCAACCTTGGCCAACTGGCTCACCTTCGTGGCTCAAAATCAAGCAGAAAGTCTGGGAGATACAGAAACATCTGGATGGACATCTACCACTGAACTTACTGTTAACCAAAAATAGACATCCTTATGAGAAAAGCCGTTTTTTATTATTTGCAGCTGAAAACAGCCTAACAGACACAAACACAAGAAGCGACCTTACCCAGTTGTTTTATAACCGGAAATTGGGCTGAGACCACACAGTGTGTTTCAGGGTATCCATGGGGAAGGTGAGATGGACGAGTCACAGGACGTCAGTGGTGCTCACTAGCGTGTGTGCAGCAGGCACTATTCTAGACTCTGGATGAGCTCAATCTCTCATGGTCCTCACAGCATCTTATGGGACAGGAGGTCTTACTGAGCCTTTTACAGGAGAGGAAACTAAAGTGCTGAGAAGTGAGATCAATTCCCAAGGTCACACAGCCAGCAGGAGGAATGGCAGGATTTGCTCCCAGGAGGGCAGACCCTAGGACCCACCCTAGGATCACTACTCCATCAGGCCTCCCTAGCAACAGAAGGTCCTCCCAGAGGCCATCATTTGGGGGCTGATCTGGCCTGAAAGTGTCCACGAGTCTTCCCTTTTGGTCTCATTTCTACACGGGAAAAAAATGAAGACTAAGTGTGAAACGCGCAGGGTGCCTCTTCCGTGCCTCCCGCGCACGTTTGCTCTAGTTAATTTCACCCCTTCCTCTCCATCTCCCGGCTGCCCCTCCCTGCTCAGTTCAGCCCTGCCAGGCTCACTGCCTCCCCATCTCTGCCCCCTTCTTGCCCCCAGCTTCTCTGCTTTCCTCACCATATGCAGGCCCGGATCCCCACACTGCTCTTCTAGATGTTTCCTTCGAGTCCAGGTATTCCACCCTAGACAGCCTACAGAGACGACACGGGAGGTTGGGAGGAAAAATCAAAGCAACTGAGAATAGTTAGAAAAACTAGTATGCAAATTCCCTTATCCCTACTCAATAAACAGCCACTAAAATCACGGTGACTATACCTAATTTTTAAAAATGTGCTCAGGGCTTCCCTGGTGGCTCAGTGGTTAAGAATCCTCCTGCCAATGCAGGCAACATGGGTTCAAGCCCTGGTCCGGGAAGATCCCACATGCCACGGCGCAACTAGGCCCATGCGCCACAACTACTGAGCCTGTGCTGTAAAGCCCATGAGCCACAACTACTGAGCCCACGTGCCACAACTACTGAAGCCCGCGTGCCTGGAGCCCGTGCTTCGCAACAAGAGAAGCCACCGCCATGAGAAGCCTGTGCACCGCAATGAAGAGTAGCCCCCGCTCGCCGCAACTAGAGAAAGCCCACGCGCAGCAACAAAGACCTGACGCAGCCAAAAATAAATAAATTTTAAAAAAATAAAAAAATAAAAATGTGTTCAGTTCTATGCATTTAAGGCTTACTAACACTCAAACACTATAGTTAAGGTGCATTTAATGCATATTAATTTAGAAAAATAAAAGCTCGCAGACACAGTAGTAATAGATTTAGAGCATCCGTTCTGAGCAGAACACGTGTTCCTTTCCAGCTAAGAAAGTGTAGCAGCCGGAGCTCTGCTTGGTCCAGAGAGGCGGAGCAATCAGCAGCTACACTCTAGGACCTGGGGCTTCTGCTCCTTAGCTGTATTGAATGTCCTTCTTGCCTGTCACTGGGGGTGAAGTATTGACCCTCCACACCAGGCACAAAGAACGCCTCCTCAAGTCCCCAGAACACAGGACTTTCTCACCACATCTCAGAACAGCCTGGGTCGTTGTATAATCTTTCCTTTGCAACTCTGAAAGGAAGAGAATTCACTTTGTTCCTCCTTGGAATCCTCACCCTCTCCCCACCCTGTCCTTCAAAACTCACAGCACTGAGCCTGGTCAAAGAGACCCTGGAAGCTGGATGAACAGATAAGAGCTGCAGGGATGCAGAGTTCACCATTGGTGAAAACGTTTGTCCACTCAAGGACGTGGCTTTGCTCACAGCCGTTCCATGGTCTCATCCTTACCCATCCCCTCTACATTCCAATTATAAAGGGACATGGAGATGGAAAGAGTCTCAGCAATAATACAACATCCTTCCTCAGACATTCCTCTTCTGCCATTCAGAAAACTGGCTTCTTGGCTTTTATGTGACAGGAAAAGTTTGCAAGAATCAACTGTGATTCTAAGAAAAGATTTTGCTCAGCAAAGTGAAAGCCCTCCCATCGCTGCCTGCAGACTGCTGACAAGGTGCCCTGTGCCGCCCCGAGAGAGGAGGAGGAGCCCCAGCCCAGCACCAGGGCGCTGACCTGCTGTGCATCTTGCCCCACCCAGGAAAAAACGGGTGGTAGCGTGAAGAGGGCCAGGGCTGGAGCCCCAGGGCTTGGAGAGGGAGAGAGCGGCCAGCAGCCAACCTCTGCAGCTGCTGTTTCCTCTGCCCAGATGCCTCCCTAGTCCCTTTACCCACACGTATACAGCTCACCCTTAAGAGAAAACTCACATGCCGATGCCACCTCCTCCGGGAAGTCTTCCATGGATCCTTCCAGCAAGAATTAACCACCCTTTCCATTATTCTCCCCAGGACCCTTTGTTTGTAGCCCCAGTCTACTCTGTATTTTTGTTATATTTGTCGGCGTGTTAGGCCCTCCTGCTGGTGATCAAACCCTTCAGGTCAGTGCCTGTGTCCGAACCATTTTGTTGCTTCTTCCCCATCCACACACCTTCTCCCTCTCCAGCCTCTCTCTCTGTCCCTCTCTCTGCCTCTCCATTTCTCTCTGTCTCTCCTTCTCTGTCTCTCTCTCACAGATACACACAGCAGTGCTTGTTTCCAGAACTTTTTGAAGGACGCTTTGAGTAGCACAGAGGATCTGTCCTCCACTTCCACAAGGAAGTGTGACTAATTCCCTCCAGTGCTTAAAGGGGGAAGCGAGTTTCCAATTCGACCTGAAATATAAATATGAGTTTAAACCACACCAGCCCCGATCCCTTTTATGGCACAAGAAAATACTCCTCCCCTTTGGGACAACTGCATTTTCCAAATCACCTTCAAAAATAAAACGCATTAAAAAAAAAATCAGAATAGTTGCCCCTTTTTTTGGTAATTGACTTTACAACCATATTACTTGCTCACAGTAATGTTTCTGGGACTCAATATCATCATGTTGAAAACCAGAGAAGCCTTGGAGAAACATCCTCCACCCCGACTAATTTACAAGTGTGGAAACCAAGGCCGTGAAAGATGCGGTGACCTGACCGTGTCCACTCAGCCTGTTGGTGGCCAGGCGGGGACTTGGGCCCAGGCCCCTGGCTCTGCTCTCTTATTGGCTGGGAGTTCGCTGGACAATGGTTTCTGTTGGGTTTTCCATTTTAAAAGCAGAAGTGAACATTTCAAGTTTTCCGGTCCTGTCCAGCCTCAAGATTCAACTAGTAAAACAGGAAAAAGAGATTGGAACAGGGGAACATCACTTCCCCTCTGACGCCTGTGAGCGCCGAGACCCTGGGCGTTGGCGGGATGGGGCGGAGGGGAGCTTGCTGTGGCCTGTCCTCCACCCCCAGGCCTGCTGCCTTCAATCCCGTCCTCGGTTTAGACAGCTGGGCTGTGCTCAGTCACGACACGTGGGAGACCCCTGCTCTCCGGGGCAGAGAAAGGGAAAGAGGCCATTTGATGCCCCCGGTCTCGCAAGATAAACGGCACAAAGGCACCAGTGTGTGGCTGCGGCCGGGGCGGCGCAGCAAGGATGTGGTAGGGCCTGGAGGGGTTGGAGCACGATGGGGGAGGCCAGGAAGGGTCAGAAGAGGAACTCAGAAAGCATCAGCGCACGGCTGCCGCCAGGAACCAGCCAACCACAGGGCCGGATGTGAACGAATGAATGGACAAGCAGGGGGAGTTACAGCCCCACCTTCCTCCCCCCTCGGCCTCGGGCGGCTCCTGCCTCAGTTTATCCACCTGAACACTGTGGGATGAGGCGTGTCACGCAGGCGGGTGGCGACGGGAGTGCGCGCCGAGGCCGGCCATGGCTCAGGCTGCGGCCGCGCACGCACCACACAGACGCGACCAGCCAGGTCTGGGCGGCCGGGACTCGACCGCAGAGCCCCCCCCCCCCCCGCGTCTCGCAGCCCTTGGGGCCCGTCCGCTCCTCGTCCAGCATGCTGACTCAGCCGCAGCCTCCTGCCCCAGCCCCGACCCACCTGGCACGGCGTGACCTCACTGTCTCGTCACCCCAGTCGCCCCTCTGTAAACCCTTCACCCGGCCCTCCCTGCAGGGCACCGCCCAGCTCCCCGGCCCCCTCCCCGCCCCGCGCCCAAGGCCACTGCTTCACGCACACCCCTGGCTGCCGCCACCTGGAATGAATCAGGGAGCCACCCCAGGAGGCCGTGCGAGGTCCTCAGGGTCACCAGCAAGCTGGCGACAGAGCCATCGTCACTACCTGCAGCCTCAGGATGCCCCTTCCACGGGCCATGAACTCCTTCTCTGCTGCGGGAAACGGTCGAGGGATATTATTCTTTAGGAAAAATTTAAAGGGAAAAGATTTGAGGGGATGCCCAGGAAGGGGGTGGCTGGGGATCGGGGCGTGGCGGAGCTGTGACTAAGGCGTCCTGCTGAGATGGGGGTGGGTTCAGCGCAGCCCTTTCCGTCCACTGCGGAACCTGGCAGCCTAAGGGCTGCGGGCCGCCTTCCGGGCACCAGCCGGGGGTCCCCCACCATCTGTAGAGGAGCTGCAGCTCCCGGAGGTGACGGGGGGCCGACGGTGAGGACAGCTGCGCCAGGCCCCTCCTCGTGTCCAGCACGCACGCCCGCTGGGGCTTGTCGTCCACGTGGACAAACAGGACACTGGCAGCCGCCGGCCCCACTGAGCACCTGGAAGGCCTGTGGTCCTGCCCGCCGGCCGCGCTCGCGGGCCGGGGCTCCAGGAAAGCACGTGCCCGGCGTTGCTGGGTTCCGTCCGCATTCGATGGCGGAACCTGCAAGCTGCCTGCATGGAGTCGGGCCTAGGGGCCCTAAGGAAGCAGACGTTACTCAGGACGAGCCAGGGCCTCCCCTCCAACACAGTCAGGTCTACGTCATCCTCCTTTTACAGACGTGGAAACCGAGGCTCAGAGAGGCTGTTGCCCACGGAGGCTGCACAGTAGCCGCGGGAGCCTGTCCGAACCCCTTCTCATCACACTGCCCGCCCCGCCCTCCGGGAGCTGAGCTGGCGGGCGGCCCCGCGATGATTCCACGATTTGATATCTAAAGTCACTTCCTGCTCACAGGTCTCCAAGCCCCTCCCTGATTCCCACTGCCTCAGGCGGGGAACCCAGAAAGTGCAGAAAACTTTCCTGGTGCCGGACACACCCCACGACGCAGGCCCGGGGCTGAGTGGATGCTTCTATTGCGAGAGCGTCCTGCGGGGCTCCTCCTGGGGCTGAAGGAGGGTGCAGCGAGACCAGCAGAGGCTGCGCTGGCTGGGAAACGGGGCGGTTTCTGTTCAGGCAGGTCTGGGGAAGTTTCAGGTCAGGAACTGCCAGGTGGGCAGGGGGCTTCTCTTCACAGGCTGCTCGGTCGTGATGCACGTGGGGGAGGCCAAAGCCGGCCCCCCAGATGGAACCGTGTCTCTGAAGGTCCTGCTCCCCTAGGAGACCTAATGGCCCGAGACGGGTGGGGATTCTTAGTTCGGCCTTAATTTCCAGCAGACCGATACTCCTTTGGTCTTTCTCCCCAGAAGCCTCTTAGACACAGGAAGGGCCATTTCGGGGTGCAGTGGGGGGGCACAGAGGATCCCGAGTTGACGCCAGGCTGATAGGGTAAATCCCCACCAGGCAACCCTGGGAGGAATCTGCATGACTTCTTAGTCTGAGAGTGTGTGAGGGCAGTGAGGCAGAAGGTAGGTGTGGGTGGGTATCTGCCTGGCTGGGTTTCAGGGCAGGGGTTGCTGGGCTGATGAGGTCAAGGTCAGTGTGAGGTCTGTGCAGCCCTGGCCAGAAAGAACCCACCCTCACACTCATTTTCCTCTCTTGCCATCAGAAAGTCTGTGGTTTCCATGGAAACTGAGAGCCCAGGCTGGGAGTTGGGGGGAGCCTCTTGCCCCTCTTTCTGTATCTGCATTCACCCCCTTTCTCACTTCCCCACTCCTCCCTTGTCCTTCCTGCACATCTGCCTTCCCCCGGGTGCCCCCCATTCATGCACCCCAGTCTCCTCCCCTCCCCCATCCCTCTTGTACCCCTCTGCAATAAGGACACACAGTGGGGACACTGCTGTGCCAGCTCAGAGCCCCTCAACCTTGGCTGCTGTGGCACAAAGTGCCGGTCGGTCCCAGTGTTATGTTCTACCCACATCTGCCAGTTTTCAACTGGGCAGAAGACCACCCAGGATGACGATGATGCTTCATATCTCAGTGTGGTGCTAGGACTAAGTTATGGCCAAAGGGAGGCCAGCAAGGAGGTCGTGTACAAACTTTCTTCTTCATTTTCCTTGGTAGGAGGTATGCAGACGTGATGGCTGGGGCCCATGCAGCCATTCTAGCCTATGAAACACGTCAGTCTGTACACCTCTCAAGATTTGCTCAGCCATGGTTTCTCTGCTCTTTGCCACTAACGATCCTCTGAGAGGGTCACCTGACACCCACCGCACTCTTGCACACCACAGAGGGTTTCGATTTTTTTAAGAGAGGTTCATTGAGTTCCATCCCACCTTGTGGGCGAGGTCATAGTGCACGACATTTCCGCTGCTTGGCGGGGTCAGGCCCATTGTAGCAGGTGTTCCTGGTTCTACACGCTGCTCCAGACCTCGTCAGAGGCCCCTCACCTGCCCTACGGCTTCCCCCTTGCTGCTGATGAGCAGACACCGGGGGACCTGCTCTCCAGGTCCACTGACTCACCTGGCCGGGCCGTTGGGCTGCAGATGGAGACGTGTGAGTCGACAGCCCGGCTGGCCGCTGCTCACTCACCAGCCGCCCCCTGTGCCCTGGTTCAGCTGTGGAAGCTTCTGCTGCTGTCCTGGGCTCTGACTTTCCCGAGCAGGAGAGGCAGACAGTGCCCCCCTGGAAGGTGGGGTCCTGATGCCCTGTGAAGCCCACGTGGACCAATGGGGGCTGAGCAGACAGATTCTTCTCCCCTCCTCCTCTGGTCCAAGCCCCAAGGGGCCCTTCTGGAGACCACCCCCCACCCCCCCACCCCCACACACACACACAGGGAACGAAACCACTGGCCGCATCTGCGACCACCGGCTCTTCGTGTCTCCCTCCCTCCTCCTTGGCCTCACTTCCCCCTCGCTTCCTGGGGTCACACTGCCACTGAAGTGCTGATGCCTTTGCGCTTTGGCCTCAAGCTCTGGTTTCCGGAGCACTTGGGCTGAAACAGGGAGACGCTTGGAGAATGGCAAGGAAGCAAGGTGGGGGGAGCCAGAACACCGAGAATCTGGAGAATCTGGGAGTGGTTGCACCCACCCTGGACCACGTGCCCCTCAGCTTTGTATCTGAGAAACCAATGTCCAGACTATGTAAGCCACAGCTATTTTGGACTTTCTGCGACCTGCAACCTTACCCTAAGACACACAACTGCCCTTGCCCTAAGACACACACCCGTACCCTAAGACACACACCCTTACCCTAAGACACACACCCTTGCCCTAAGACACACACCCGTACCCTAAGACACACACCCTTACCCTAAGACACACACCCGTACCCTAAGACACACACCCTTACCCTAAGACACACACCCTTGCCCTAAGACACACACCCTTACCCTAAGACACACACCCTTACCCTAAGAAACACAACTGCCCTTGCCCTAAGACACACACCCTTACCCTAAGACACACACCCGTACCCTAAGACACACACCCTTTCCCTAAGACACACACCCTTACCCTAAGACACACACCCTTGCCCTAAGACACACACCCTTGCCCTAAGACACACACCCGTACCCTAAGACACACACCCTTGCCCTAAGACACACACCCTTGCCCTAAGACACACACCCTTACCCTAAGACACACACCCGTACCCTAAGACACACACCCTCACCCTAAGACACACACCCGTACCCTAAGACACACACCCTTACCCTAAGACACACACCCGTACCCTAAGACACACACCCGTACCCTAAGACACACACCCTTACCCTAAGACACACACCCGTACCCTAAGACACACACCCTTACCCTAAGACACACACCCATACCCTAAGACACACACCCTTACCCTAAGACACACACCCGTACCCTAAGACACACACCCTTACCCTAAGACACACACCCGTACCCTAAGACACACACCCTTGCCCTAAGACACACACCCGTACCCTAAGACACACACCCTTACCCTAAGACACACACCCTTACCCTAAGACACACACCCGTACCCTAAGACACACACCCTTGCCCTAAGACACACACCCTTGCCCTAAGACACACACCCTTACCCTAAGACACACACCCTTACCCTAAGACACACACCCTTACCCTAAGACACACACCCTTGCCCTAAGACACACAGCCTTACCCTAAGACACACACCCTTACCCTAAGAAACACAACTGCCCTTGCCCTAAGACACACACCCTTACCCTAAGACACACACCCGTACCCTAAGACACACACCCTTTCCCTAAGACACACACCCTTACCCTAAGACACACACCCTTGCCCTAAGACACACACCCTTGCCCTAAGACACACACCCGTACCCTAAGACACACACCCTTGCCCTAAGACACACACCCTTACCCTAAGACACACACCCGTACCCTAAGACACACACCCGTACCCTAAGAAACACAACTGCCCTTGCCCTAAGACACACACCCTTACCCTAAGACACACACCCGTACCCTAAGACACACACCCGTACCCTAAGACACACACCCTTACCCTAAGACACACACCCTTGCCCTAAGACACACACCCTTGCCCTAAGACACACACCCGTACCCTAAGACACACACCCTTGCCCTAAGACACACACCCTTACCCTAAGACACACACCCTTGCCCTAAGACACACACCCGTACCCTAAGACACACACCCTTACCCTAAGACACACACCCGTACCCTAAGACACACACCCTTACCCTAAGACACACACCCGTACCCTAAGACACACACCCTTACCCTAAGACACACACCCGTACCCTAAGACATACACCCTTACCCTAAGACACACACCCGTACCCTAAGACACACACCCTTGCCCTAAGACACACACCCGTACCCTAAGACACACACCCTGACCCTAAGACATACACCCTCACCCTAAGACACACACGAGGACCACCTCCGGGCTGCAGTTCCCTGGGGGCTTCTTTCTCCGGCACAACATTAAAATACTTCTAATCCCTTTCCTTCCCATCTCACTTTCACTGGCGATGCCTCATTTTCATGCACACAGCATTCCTACTTGGGAGGTCGAACAGGTGTGATTATTCCTCTCCCTTCTCCATCCCTTCCTACCCATTTCCTGCTTAAAGGATAAGGAGATGAGATCTCTTCGAACTTACATGATTTGCCTACAAGCAAGAGCTAACGAGAGAAAATCACTGTCCTGCAGGCTTCCAGGCCATGAGGCCAGGCCACATCATCACTACATCCCCACCCTTCAGAGGTCACAGGGTTTGGGAGTCACCGAATTTCCAGCTCTCCTTACGCCGTGGACCGCCTCTCCTGCCCGTTTAGAGTTACAAGTGGCCTGGGGTCTGGCCGAGATCACAGCAGTGCACACGGAGGTGATATGTGTCCTGACAGGAGCTCTAGAAAGCAGTGGTGACTCACCAGTCACCTCTTTACATCTGGCCTGGGGACCAGCAGACCTGGGGATGGTACTTGGTCTGGCTGCCCCACTCCTGGGCTGAGGCTGGCGCGGAGAAGGGCCCCGACCCACTCACTACTCCATGTGTACTGAGAAAGAGAAGGAAACCTTTTGGGTTTTACGCCACTGAGACTTGGGGAGGGAGGGGTGTTGCTGACCGCAGTAACCCAACCCATCCTGACTAACACACGCATTCAATGGGCAAGTCAAGGGCAGAGATTTGGGCTTATTCTGATTTGTTTGCAAAGGAGACAAACGGAAGGCAGTTTTATTAAATATCAAAGATCTTCTCAATTTCTGACAAGCCTGAGACCCTGGGGAAGGGCGTGTCCGCTTGGCTGACGCCTTCACAGCGAGGGTTCTGACAAGGCTTCGCGATTAAAACCAAGGATGCGCTTCATTTCTGGGCTCGCAGTCCCACGCCAAGTAGAGTTTCCAGGTTTCGGCCATCACACGGCCCTTTCCAGGGCCCCATGTGACAGTCAGTTAGACATTCGGACCGATCAAAGTGCGTTTAAAAATTTGTTTTCTAAGCTGCAAGGAATTCATGGTTTTATACTTAGGAAGAGACAAGTGACCCAATAAAGGCAATAACTACATCTCATGCTGTCCTCCAACTCCATAAGGAAATCCCACTCCACACGCTGCTGCCCCTTGAGTGGAGAGAGCTGGGAAAAGGGGAAATAAATCCATTCCTCCTTAAAATCCCTCAGCCTAAAAAAAAAAAAAAAAAAAATCCCTCAGCCTGTCTGGAAGCAGCACAGCTCCTGGGAAAAGGATGGGCTGATCCCCTTTTTAGTGGCTCCGGATGCACATAAGGATGGGAAGAGGGGCTCTTCCTCCTTGTGGGACAGGGTAACCCCACACAAGCCTCCCTTTCTCTGTGAAACCATGCCAAGACCAGGGCTGCATTTCCTGTCCAAACGCTGGGCCCAGGAGAATTAAACACTTCAAGAAGGACACAGATTCATCACTCAAAATAGTAAGCTCTTTGCTTAAGAAGAGGGACTTGGGGCTCCACTGAGCTTGCAGTCGTTGTGAATCTCTGTGCACTGCAGCTCTATTTGGAGTGAACGCTGGCGTGGTCCAGGGCCCGCAGGACGGTCCCCTCACGCCCAGCCCTGTGTGGCCTCTGCCTGCCCATCTGTCTTCTCTCTCTTTGCAGCCCTTCCAACTACTCCAAGCCCACCTCCTCCAAGCAACTCCGAGCTACTCATCTCTCTGCTGGCCATAAAGCAGTACTTCATTTCAAGCCAGTAACAGTATCCCTAACACTTAACTACATAATTAATAGTCCCATGTGTGTCATTTCATTATCCAACTTCATTACAAATTGCGCAGGGCAGGAATCAGGCCTCATTTACTTTTATTTTCATCCTGTACTCCCCACAAGGATTTATTTCTGGGGGCAAGATAGTCATTCAACAAACACGCTGCTTCATTTCACATGGTATTTGAGCCCAAGGCTGTTTCCTATTCTTAACTTTTTAGAATAGGTTTTGAGAGTCAAAGCACCGACAACTCACTCTTCAGAGATATTTTATCTGCGTACAGCTGGCTGCCAGGCACCAGTTTTCTAAAAATTGTAAACCCACTTCTTTTGGGGGAGTGAAATGACCCACACGTGTCTGATTCTTTTATACTGAAAAAAGTGAGTGTCCGAGGAAAATTAAAAGACCTTTCCAAGACTGAAAGCATCAAAACTAAATTTAGAAAAACTCTGAAACTCCTGCACACAGATTCCAGTGCCTCCATCCTAAGCTACCATCACCTGTCATCCCAACTGAATTACTGTGAGAGGGTCCTAATTCACCTGCTGCCCTGCAGGGTAATTCCCCTACTGGGGAGGGCTGACCACTGGGATGTCTTCTCTCTAAAATACAAGCCTAGTTGAACAAGACCCCTCCTTAAAATCTCTCGATGCTCTCCAAGTGCCTTAGTGTGTCCCATAGACCCTGCTTACTTCCTCCAAACTTACCCTCCCCTCCCCAGGGACCAAGACTTATTACAGAGCTTTGGCAAGTGCCCTGGGCTCTCGCCTGGAGTCCTGTATACAGTCAGCCCTCCTGCCCGCAGGGAATTCATTCCAAGACAGCAGCAGATACCAAAATCTTGTGGATGCTCGAGTCCCTTTCATAAAACGGCACCGTACAGTTGGCCCTCTGTATCTGCAGTTGGTTGAAAACTTGGATACAGAGGGCTCACAGTATTTTCAAAAGGCCTTTGCCTGGGAGGCCTTCCTCACGCCCTCTCTTCTTACCTCGGCCAGCTCCTACACTCTCTGCTGCAATTCAGAAATCAGCCACCTCCCTTAAGCCTCCAAGACGGAGTCCAGAGGCCCCAGCCCCGCACAGGTTAGCACAATGGACGAGGACAGGCTGCTTCCTTGTCAACATCCCTCCCTGGACAGAAGGATTGGACACAGCAGAGGGACAGCTCTTACCCGCGACTGAGCTGGCATGCAGGCCGAATCACCTGCACCCCGCACTACTTCATCCTTGTCTCTCTCTTCTTGTGGGAGGATGAGTATTGGGAGGTAGGGAGCAGCTGGGTCACAGGTAAAGTTAATTTTAAATAAGTTAAAAATGCACGTGGTGAGACCCCACGATACAAGAAATCATAAGAAAAGGAAAACAAATAACAACAAATATAGTCAGCGGACTTGTGTCCATGCACATTTGAGTTACCCAGCAGGGCTTGGCCAAAAGAGTGTTTTAAAGAGAGATATAAACAATTTAAAAATAGCACCAGCAATTCCGGGCACTAGAGGAAAATGGGACAGGAGAGCCGCTGCCCCTCCAGCCCGGGTCCCTTCTAGGCTGGTCATTGCCTGAGTGAAAGGCAGCATCCTTGGGGACAACCTAAGGGGAGCTCTAAGATTTCTCCTTTACTCGCCAACTTCAGAAGCTAGCACTGAATGACCTAACCCCCTTTCCGGGAAAATGCAGATTTTTTTCCAGCACACGTGGCATTCGGAGCCTGAGACGCTGGGCTCTGAACAGAAGAGGAGAGAAGATTCTGGAAGAGCCACCACAGGGACTGCAGACACCTTGAGGGCAGACTTAGGCCACACATAGGGGTCTCCTTCCCGAGGCAGCGATGCTGTAGAGAATGGATCACAGAGCAAGCGTGTTTGGGGCAGGAGGGTGAGCTCCTGATCTGTGGACCTCCGTGGCCACCAGAAGGCTGCTGAGAGCTTCCTTCTCCTGGGTTGCCCGTTAGTCCCAGACGCTCATACCCTTCTGAAAAACTATTGTGTCCAGATTTTATTTATTTATTTTCATTTTAACTACGTCCATCATTTACTGAATCACGTTCTACATCAGGCCAGGCCAGTGCTTCCTTTTACCAGGTATAGGTATCATGGGGACCCACACACATATAACTGGGGGAATATCGAGAGTGTGATTTTTACCGAAAGGGTAAGAGAGGGTCCATTGTGGCTCTGGTTGCAGCAGTTCTCTCTCCACATAGAAACTGCTGAGCTACTAGCCCGTCGGCCCCACTAAATGGGAGGCCCGCATCTGTATGGTCCCCTGTAACTCCAGATTCTAGTACAGTGCCTGAGAGAGTAGGTGCTCGGTGAAAAACAACTTTTGTTTTGGTTGAATGGATGGCTAAATATGAAAGAGTGAGCAACCCAATGAAAGAGCAAAGTTCAGGAGAGATAAAGTATTGAACCCCAAAGTATAAACCAGAGGAAGGACTCAAAAGGAAATACGGTGATGGCAGCCCTGTTAGTATCATGAGAGGTGACCAACTCTGCTGTGAGACTGGCAGGAAAGACAAAGTTGGGAGACAACAGAAACAAAAGTGTTAATTGCATCGAATGTCTTAAGGACAGAAAATACTGGAAACAAATGCCGTAGACCTTCTCTGCGTGTCCGTGAAGTTCTGTTTCAAAACGAAGCACAGGAACGGGCCATTTCTTTTCCTGTCTTGGCTTCTATAACCACAGACTCTTTGGCAATCGCCAAGGTGTCAGACAAGAAACCCCCCTGGATTTCCCAACTATTCTTCAAAATCTGCGGAATCAGAGACCACCCTACGTGTTTCAAACCAGAGGGATTTAATACAGGGAGTAGGTCACAAATCATTGGAAGGGCTGGGAAAAGGGGGGCAGGAAGATTATCCAGAGATTAAATAATGATAGGAATCTGCCGTCACACTGGAATTGCCTCCACCCCGCCCCCCGGGGCTGCCCCCAGGCTGCTGGCACCAGCGTTACTCTGCAGGAGGCCGGGCCCTCCATTCTCCTGCGGCTGCCGCAGACCCTCTGCTGCCACGGTGTGGAAACCAGGCCACCTGAGCAGGGACCACGAGGCCAAACTTTGCTACCATTGCTGCCGCTGCCACTTCCAGAGGAAACGGGGCCACTCCTGTCTCCTGCCAATCCCCTGACAGTGCCTGCCACTGGCTGACACAGAAATGACAAGGGACTCTGGGCAATGTAGTTTACAAACTTGCCTGTCCTGGCTCTACAGAAGACAGCATGAAAACGTGGGAACAGAGAGAGGCGGGCAGATACTGAGCACATCCAGAGTGTGGGGATGTCGTGTTCTAAGTCACAGGTGTGCACGCGTGGGTGTGTGTGCAGGTATAAGTAAAGGTAGACACACACACACACACACACCCCTATGTCTGAGAGGCAAGGGGTTATTCTTAAATTAGAATGCCCCCCATTCCATCTTGACACGTCTCAAAACAACTGCTTCAGTGATGCCTCTGGGCTGGACCACAGAACCTTAACAGCCGGGAGGCTGTGGCCTCTGTCTAGTGATCACTGCTCATTAACACGAGTCCCGGGGATGGGCGGGGGGCCTGATCCTTCCTGGGCCCCCCAGAAGCTCGTGGCAGGTCAAGCATGAGGGCTCGGTGCGCTCACAGGACGTGAACAGGTGATCTGTCACTCCCGGTTCCCAGGGGGTTCTTAATAGTAAAAACAACCTGAATGACAGTATATTTGAGGTAATAAGATTCCCAATACTCTCTTGATTCTGAGAATATTCAAGAGAAACTTTTCCTCCAGAGAGTTTAAATAAGAGACATTTTTAAATGACAAGAACTTTTAAGTAATACAAGTAAGAACTATATTAAAGGTTCCTCTCTGGAAATCTTTCTAGTGACAAAGAGGCGGCACTAGATGACCTGCGGAGAAGGCGCTTTGCTTTCTTGGTTTGGTTTGGACTGGGGTGCGAGGGAGAGGCTCGTTGATTTCCTTTTTTGTTTTTAATAATGCCGCATATTTACAGAAAATATGCAAGAACAGTACAAAGAACTTCCATATCTCCTTCACCCAGATTCCCAATTTTGCCCCATTTGCTTTCTCTCTCTCTCTCTTTCATCCCCATTACTTCTTTTCTGAACTATTTGAGAGCAAGTTGTAACCCTGATGCCCCATCACTCCTATATACTCCAGGTGTATTTTCCAGAGTGTAGTTCTCAAAAACAAAGGCACTCTTCCACATAATCACAATACCATCGTCCACATCAGGAAATCGGCTCTGATTCAACACTACCGTCCAAACCAGAATCCCCATTCAGATCCCACCAACAGTCCCATCAATGTCACCTTTTTCTTTCTGGTCCAAAACCCAATCCAGGATCATGCCTTGCATTTAGTCTCCTTCAATATGAAAGTTACGAAGGCGTTCTTTGTCTCCTGTGTCCTGGACAAGCGTAAGAGCACAACCGTTCATTCTGTAGCTGACCCTCAGCTGGGCAGCCCAATCTTGTCTCAGGACCAGTCTCAGGCCACGCCCTCAGACCAGGCACCTCAGGGATGACTTCAGGCCCGGAGCACCACCACTGGGGCACACTGGGCCGACATGTCTCGCCTGTGGGATTTTTACCCTTGGTCACCTGACCAGGTGACCAGCCAGCCTTCTCCACCATAAAGTCAGAACACACTCTCCACTGCTAACACAGCTTTAGGGGAGATGCTCCCGGGAGATGCTTTGTGTTCTAATCACGAGACAGCAGTGCCTTTTCTTCGGGTTTAACCGGCATCTCCTGCAGATTCCCTTTCGACCCTTCTAGCCCGGTTTGACTTGCTGTACACTTTGACGAAATGTTTTTTCTTCTGCTGAAAGAATGGAAATCCAGGATTACAGGTTCCTGGATTCCAGTCCTGTCTTAATCTCTCTGAGCCTCAGTTCCCAAATCCACGGAATGGGGCCTAAGTGGGTCCTACATGAGTTCCAAGCTTTCTCCGGCTTTGGCATCGCACAATTTAGGTTCTAGTTTTGCCTGGAGGTCCCTGCGTCCACACTGTAATTGGCTTCCTGGCAACAGTCCTTCACTTTAGTAATGCGGTGGGTAGTTTGGGGAAAGACATGTCTCCTGAGTCCCCCAGCACAGGGGCAGAGAAAGGAAGCACGACCCTTAGCCTTCTGTGACCTCTGACCTCTCGGTGGTTGCAAACTGGAGCCTCCCCCAACCCCATCTCACTGGGCCGACCCTTTGGGGACGATCCCTGTACTACTGGCCGTTCATGAGCATAGTTTTCACTGCAAGAGAAGAAGTTTTTATTTAATTCCCCATCTGCTTGGTAAATAAAAACAGAGACAGAAAGTAGATTAGTGATTGCTTATGGCTGGTCGGGAGGGAGACGAGGGGACAGAAGGGTGGTAGCTCAAGAGAAAGTGAAGAGGTTTCTTTCTGAAGTAATAAAAACAGCCTAAAATTGATTGTAGCGGTAGTCACACAACTCTGTGAACACCCTAAAAACCATCGATTTGTAAACTGTAAGTGGGTGAATTGTGTGATGTGCAAGTTACCTCAGTAAAGCTATTTCACACACACACACACAGACACACACACAGACAAGGAAGCCCCATCTTAAAACTCCAAATCTCTCTGTGATGATGGACACACATCCCACACGTGTCCCCAGTGAGGTCAGCTGGGAGAGGCGCTGGGAGCAGGGAGAGCCTGCAGGTGGGGGAAGAGCTGGTGCGGGAGCCACGTGCGGGAGGAGGGCCAGAGCTCAGCAGGGCACACGGGGCTCTATTCATAGGTCCTGAGGTCTTAACTGGTAGATGGGCAACCAGGCAACTTCACCCCAGTTAAGGTGCGCAGGGATTTCTGGCAGGAGAGGACCTGGGGTCAGGCTGTCCAGCACTCAGTGCCCAGCTCAGGGACGTCACTGCCCAACACCCTCTCCCCTGCCAGCAAGAGAGGTGACCGTTCTATCATCTGTCCTCGCCGTCAGGTGATCTCATGGCTTCAGGAGAGAGAAGCCACAAAATTAAGTACATAGATGACAGATACGTAGGTAGATAGATGATAGATAGATAGACAGACAGACAGATGATAGGCGGGCCTTGGTTGACTCCAAGGACAGTATAATGAGGTGACCATAAGGGGGTCCAGGAAAAATCACGGCTATGGCACTGACCAGGGCAAAGCAAGCGTTCCGCGCTGAGCCTGTGCTGCTCCAGGACAGCCCTGTGGGCTAATGCGATACTAGAAAAGCCGAGAGATTTGCCTAAGCCCCCATGATGGATGAGAAGCAAGGTGGGGACCCAGGCCCCAACCCTGGTCTCCTGGCTCCCAGCCCAGCGTTCTGTCTTCTGAACCACACGCCCCTGGCCTGTGTGCCACGGCCCGTCGGGGAGAAGGAAACGTGCGAGGTGTGGGGAGGAAGGTCCAGGAGGAAAGTGGACCCTTCTACAATTAGGGAAGGAAAATGTTGGTTGGGCTGAGTGTCCCTTGGGTTTGCATTGTTTTTAAAGGATCAAGTGATTCAAACATTAGTAGCATGCTAGCGCACAGTCCAAAGGTGGGAGCACCCCACTACTCGAAGACACAGGTTTGCTGGGGCATAAAGAATTGAAAAACGGAAAACTAGTGAACCATGCTTGCTGTACTAACCAAGTTCCAAAAGTCTGATGAATGAGATGATTCGCTCACCCACACAAGAAGGGGAAGGGACACATCTCAGGAAATTTGGAATATTGAAAAACAGTATGTGAAGAAAAGAGTTCGACACATCTCCTGGGCTCCAGACAAGACAAGGGTGATAGTCTGTTACTCGCTGGCTCAGAAGATGGACCCCTCCCTTCCTCCAACCTCCTTCCTTCCGACGGTCGTTAATTGGTGTTTCAGGCACTCAGCAAGCACTGCGCAACTCCACTTACCCCTGTGGGGCTCAGTACAGACGGAGACAGAAGAGGCCCCTCCCTTCACGGCACCATCATTCTTACCTCCTAGTCATATTTTTGTTGGGTGCTCACTACACAGTGATCACTGAAAAAAATAAAGTCATTTCTTGGGTTTCCCTGGTGGCGCAGTGGTTGAGAGTCCACCTGCCAATGCAGGGGACACGGGTTCGTGCCCCGGTCTGGGAAGATCCCACATGCCGCGGAGCGGCTGGGTCCGTGAGCCATGGCCGCTGAGCCTGCGCGTCTGGAGCCTGTGCTCCGCAGCGGGAGAGGCCACAACAGTGAGAGGCCAGCGTACCGCAAAAAAAAAAAAAAAAAGTCATTTCTTAATACCTACAATTTTTCTCTCCAGGAGTGCTCCCAATTTCACAGGCATTTCTTCATAATATTTACAAATTCCCATTTTCCTCTGGTAAAACTGAGGTGCAACTAAATCAAATAGAAATTAAGTGATACGATTCCTGTCAATGGTAGAAATAATAATTATAATAACAGCTGCAACCATAAACACAGAAAAAAGAACCCAAGTCCAATTCAGAAATTGAACTCAAATCATTATTGAAGGAAGCAAATACTAAAGAATCTGTCTATCCCCATCCTACCTCAAGACTGTATCTTATGTCAAGTAAAACACTGTCCCATGAGTTAGTCATAAAGTGGTATTGAATCTCCATAGGTAAATCATTGTAACTATAGAAAAGTGTATTTAACTACTACACCGGACCATGTTTGTTGGCGAGACCTTAACGCAACTGTAAGACCAGTCATGAAAATGGGACTCCTCTTATCCACCACATATTCTTGGATCGGGAGAAATCTTGGTTCTCAAAATGCTAACAGGTCAGGGGCAGTAATGTTCTCTGCTGTGCCTGGCATAATGCCATGGAAGGCAAGCTGTCTAGGGAACAGAAGAAATTCAAAGAGATGCGGTTGGAAATTGTTCGCAAGGGGCTATTATTTTTCCAGGTTAGATGGGCCCAGAAAGAGCATTCTCTGTGCTCCCGTGGCCCCAGGTGGCCACCTGCACTTGCACGTACCTTCAGAGCAGTGGGAAGAGGCAAGAGCCTGCAGCCCTGGACAACTCAGAGACTGAGCTGGGTGGAAACGTTTCCCATTGCCTTATGGGTCATTCCGCTATGCCACCTTCTACATAATGCACTCCTAGAACCTCCATAGAATACGAAACTGATCTGAGCAAGCAGAGACCCAGAGGTCCTCGGGCCTTCCTTGGGCAATGCTAATGCTCTCTTCTGGAGGTCAGCCACGCATATTCTGTTATTAAGGACTCAGAAATATGCTATAGTGAAGAAACCTGTTGGACGCTGTTTAATGCATCATTTTCAAGACTTACTTGATCGTGAAAATCTTTTTCCTCTAAAATCTATTAACACCTCTTGGAGTCTATAAAACACTGTCTGGGAAAATCCTGATTGAGTCCGAACTCCACACTCTCCCTCTCATTTTGTACGAGGATCTCCACGAGACATACTTAGATCACAAAAGGCACACGGTAAGCGGTAACTGAGGAAATGAAAGGT
Source organism: Tursiops truncatus (assembly GCF_011762595.2). NCBI lineage: Eukaryota > Metazoa > Chordata > Mammalia > Artiodactyla > Delphinidae > Tursiops > Tursiops truncatus. The sequence goes on from NC_047043.1 coordinate 4,717,401, forward strand.
TGACAGATTAACGGGTGAATGACTCAGTGGATTTACCATAAGGCCTTACACACCCGATGGAAGCCTGGGCGGCGATGGGCCTAGAGCTTGCGGTCCTGCCTGCCTCGCCTGCGTGCAGAAGGCGCAGGAGGGTCAGTGCCGCGGTCACCTCTGTGTCCAGCCAGCCTGAAGGCCGCGCTGCTTGGACGTCGGGCAGGGCAGAGAAAGCACTGGAGTCCGGGGTTTAATGTGGGATCATGTCGCCTTAGACTTTGTCAGGGAGGGGACTAAGGGCTTGACAGCCTGGGCCATCTGGTTGGGGACCCAACTTTGAACAGTGCGACAGGAGATATCAACTGCCTATCAAAAAAGGCATCAGATGTTTGCGCAGCAGGAAAATAAAAAGGCTGTGTTTTAGGTCCACAATCCCTTATCCAGAATCCTGGAGGCAGCTGCGTTACAGAATTCCAAGATTTTCAGATTTTTAGAAAGATAACGCAGTACATCTAGCATAACTTATGTGACACCACTCGCAGGGCACCCGGGGCACTGCCCCATGTTCAATGTTAATATTTCTGCAATGAAATATGAAGGAAGGTTCATGGTAGGTGAGATAAATAAGCTCTAAGTCTTAAGTCAGTTCAGGTCAGATTTTACTGCCAAGTGGCATCAGATACACAAAACCTCTGTTGGTTTTCCCACCTTTCTGGATGTTAGGATTGTAGATGAGAGAGGGGGAGGCTTCAGTGTGCCCCTCACAGAAGGATGCCCCGCACAGAAGGATGCTTGCTACGAAGAGAAGAGGGTGGGCAGTGACTCCATGCAATAAATCTAAGGACTTCTCTTTATGGAAAAATCCCATCTCCAGTGCACCACAGTGTTCTTACTTGTAAACAAAAATTTTCCAGTGTTTCTTTTAGGATCAACTTACTTTGGACTTTGCTTTAATGTTGTTTGCTTTGATCTGGATTCCACGAAAGGGGACTCTATCCGTTTTTGTCCTTGAAGGACTCACAAGAACTTTGGACTATTTTAACTATAACGAGGGGGGGCCTGAGAAAGTGCGGCTTTCCAAGACAAAGGGTCGAAGAACAAAGGTTTAATGACTTATCAGTAAACTTCTAAAGTCAGCAAAGCGTCTACCGTTTTGGGTGAATGTAATCGCATAGCTGTGTCCAGTGACAAGGACACAGTGACTGTTTCTCTCCTGATACGAGCTTCTCTGAAGCAAATCTGGCTTTATGGCCTCGGGTTCTAACTTAGAAAGAATGGTTAAATGCAAACTATCTCCTGTCGCACTGTTCAAGGGGCCTCCAGGTTTCTTAGTCCAACAAAATCCCAACAACACAATTCTTATTTGCCTTAATAAATAAAATATGACGTACTTGGCCACAACGCTAACCAAACAGTGACAGGCGTTCCAACTTCAAAACGGTTGTAAATATTCAATCTTTAAACCGTTGGAATATCATACCAGAGGATTCTGCCTATAGACTGGCTGAAGCCTATCCATTGGTGGTCAGGCAAAGTTGAAACACCAAGACTGTATCTTCTCCGCATTAGGCCATAGCTCCACCGACAGAGTAGAGATTTCACAAAACCGAAGTGCAACACAGGCTCTAAAATAACCTTTAGCTGATGCCTTTACTTCAGGTAACACTGCACCTAATTGGTCAGACACATCGTGTTCACTTCTGTTTTCAGAGCCCTCCAGACATGAGAATTCAATAGTGCCTGTAACCCAGCCCTGGGTTTTAAGTCCCTGTTCACCAGTTTGTGCCAATTCAGTCCCAAATCCCAGACACTGGGCCAATTACATTCTGTCCCTGGCATCCTAGCCTCACCTGGCCACTGAGCCTTAATAACCTCGAGAAGGGAATTTGCTACACTCATATGCAGCTGGGGATTTAGGACAATGAGTTCCTCTCCATTAATCTTTAATTCCTGCAAATGCCGAGGGTGCCAGCAGTGTTTGCGAGGGTTTCTCTCTAGATCTTCAGAAGTGAGAACCTGAGGCAGCCAGGTGGCTACAGGAAGTAATGCCAAGGCTGAAGGCCACCTGCATCCAGCTCCCGGGTGGCGTTTGGTCCTAGCAGCTGGGGGGTGGCAGCAAGGGCAATCCAAGAGCCACACGCAGCCCCTTGGGCAGCCAGAGCTGCCTCGTGCCCAGGGGAGGGGGATCTGACTGAAACAATCAGTGGCCAGGGGTCCCATGGTTCCCACATACTCCAGGAGGAGCGAGAGACACCCCTGCTCTCGGGATGATGGTGACCCAATGAGAAGCTCGTATGCAAAGGATTTAAAGAGTGTGTGCTGGGTGAGGGTAGGGATGAACCCCAAGGCGGAGTCTGCCTCTTGAGGCGCTGTACGGCAGGAAGCCCACTTAAAGCCTGAGCACAGGGCCTGGCACACAGTAAGTGCTTAATAAGTACAAGTGCTCCCCTGTTTCCTGGCCTGTCCCTCCAGGCACCATATCCTGGATCCCTATCAGCTGGGTTTCCCTAGTTCAAGCACCTCTCCTGAGGAATACTTGGGTAGAAATCCTTAACTCAGAACTCTGTAGTGAAAGAATTAGTTAAAACATGATTGGCAATTTTAAAAAAGATTAAATCCCCATTTATATAACATTCTTGAAATGAAATTATAGAGCCAGAGGACAGATTAGTGGTTACCAGAGGTTAAGGATGGAGAGGATATAGTAGGTGGGAGATGTCCTTGGGGATGGAACAGTTCTGTATCTTCATTGTGGAGATGGTTACAAGAATCTACAGCCAGTTTATCATGACAGAAGTTTATCATGCATTGAAGCACACACACACACACACACACACACATACACAGATGACTGCATGCGAAACCAGTGAAATCTGAATAGGCTCTATGGGTTGTACCAATGTCAATTTCCTGGTTTTGATATTATATCTAGTTCTGCAAGATGTTATCATTGAGCAAAACCGGATAATGTGTACACGGGACCTTCTTGTACATTGTTTTGCAACTTCCTATAAACCTATAATTATTTCATAACAAAAATTTCTTGAATGACTGAATCCACATGAGTGAATTATATATGCAATTTGCTGAACAGTTAAGGGAAGCATAAACAGATGCATAGACAAACTCCAAATGATACGCACTGCTTTGTTCTCATACTAACTTTTCACATACCCCTAACTAAAGGATTGGGAAAACGCTTATCCAGGTCTACTGCTTTACAACACACTACATACTGTGGTGGCTAGGAAGAGTGCTTCCAGAGCTGTGCAGTACACAACCTGTGCAACCCTGCCTTTAGCTAAGAACTGCAAAGAGATGTACCGCAGTCACAGATTCTTTTCTTCCATCATCCTGGTTTCATGATCTTTTTCTGATCTCAAACTGCTCCACCTTCCAAGCCAGATTGGATTGGAATAATCACATTTTTGTACCAGCATTGATGTTCTGATTACAGAGGATTCTCAGTCTACACTTGCTCAAATGTCAGGCCTAAAAATAGAGTCTGTATTCACGTATTCGATAAATTTTCTGTTGAGGTAGGAAGACTGATTTCAGTCTCGCTGTTACTCCAGCCGTGGTGAACCGTAATTCACAGATACTCCCGCAATGCTGTAGTTTAAGGCACTTCCTGCTGCTCTGCTTGTTACTCTGCAAAATGCTTTCTACCTAGAAAAGGCTTCTCTGTAGCTCTGGTATATCTAATTCCCTAACTCGCCGGCAAAAAGAGGGCTTCCAGTGCGAAAGCTACATGAACCAAGACTCCCCACTACACAGATGTGGACGCTGTATTTCTTTACAGGTTGGACCATCTGCCGTGACTGGTGTCGGGCTTGTATTGTTCATTCATTTCAATGTATTGACATGCAGGCCAGTCACAATTATGTGGTTCCCAGCAGGGCTGGTCCCCAGATGAGCCCCACACAGACTCGGTGATGGGAACAGATGGAGACAGGTGAGTAATGGCCAGGGGTGAGGAACTGGTGGCAAGGGTGGTGCTGGGAAGAGAGCCAAACTGGTGAGGCGGTGCCTGCGCCAGTGACTCACGGGCTCCCCTTTGTCAGGAGGGGCGGGGCAGAGGTAGAGCTTGCCCGGGGCATGGAACCCACACCCAGCACAGCTTCTTTCCTGATCTGCTCCCCCCGCCCTCGATTTCCCATCAGACACAGGTGCAAGGGATGCACAGAGGCTGCTTCCTGAGCAGTGAGTTGGGGCAAAGCCAACAGGTGATCTCAGGGTTTGGTGCTCTCCCCGGGCTCCTGAAAGGAGACTAGCCACGAAGGAGGCGTGAACTAGCAGGGGCGAGGCGGGGTGGTCTGCAAGCTCCAGGATCCAGATGTTTTCCTGAAGCAACTCTGATCTACACTCACACACTATCTCACACTCACACACCCGGATTACCAATCACCGGCTCCCTCCACTGTCAACCCTACTCCTTGATGGGGCCTGGGGCAGAAAAGTTTACGGGGGGGGGGGGGGGGGGGCTAAAATATTCACCTTTCCCAGCCTTTAGGGAAGAAAATAAAATAGGAAAGGTGAGAAGCTGGCTGAAAAAGAAGACTCTTCTTGGACTCCACCGACCTGGCCTTGTGGGCAGAGAAAAGGCAGCATAATTTTAAAAAAAGAAGGAGGAAAGGAAGGAGGGAAAGAGGGAGGGAGGAAAAGAAAGGAAGGGAAAGCTCCTCTCCTCCTTAACCATCAGACAAATTTGAATCCCAGCTACATCACTTAGTAGCTGTGTGACCTTGTGTAAGTTTCATTACTCCTCTGTGCCTTTACTCTCCTCATTTGTAAAATGGAGATGATGATGATGATGATACTGACCTCCTAGGATTCGGAACGCAGGAATGGGTTAAATGTGGGAAAGCAAAGAGAAACGCCTGGCACACAGGAAGGCCTGGTACACTGAGACAGCTCTTACAGCCTCTGGTCAGAAACCTCTTCCACTCCCAGCCCCGCAGAGGTTGTTTCTCTGCCTCTTGCTGCGTCCAGCCCCGTTGTCAAAGCATCATCCTGGCGTCTCCTTCCCGCTAGAGAGCCCCGCCTCATGACTGGACTTTGGAGGATGATGGGCTTGGAGGAAAGCCTCACTCCCCACATCCTGGCTTGGCCAGTGCGCTGACCTCCCTCTGCCTGTCTTCCTGACCTGCGCCCAGGTGTGCCCCGCAGCTCAGTCCCAGCCCCCAGGACACGGGTGAAGGGTGGAAATGCCGCCCGGCAGGAACTCAGCTCTTGGGTGCTCCCTCTGCTGCACTGGAGTCCCCAGCTTTGCTGTCCCTTCCCCTTCTTCTGCCCCCCACGTCGTGTTAGCCGGGACAATGAGAGTGGTCACTGAATGGGCGTTCGTTGGCTTCCCAGCTCTGGGCTAAGAATGTCTCTCCCTGTCATCCTCAAATAACCCCAGGATGTGGGGTCTGCTCTCTACCCCCGGGGCCCCTCTCTGTCTTTCCCAAGTTACTGTGAAGATCAAAAGCAATAGATGTGCCTATATGGGGAAAGAATCTAAAAAAAAAGAAGAGTGGATATATGTAGATGTATAACTGAGTCACTTTGCTGCACACCTGAAACTAACACAACTTTGTAAATCAACTCGACCCCAATAAAAATTTAAAAAATGAAGAGCAACAGCTGTGCCATAGGAGGGAGAGACGGACGAGCAGTTGATGGGGTGCCCAACCCCCCAGGTGTGCCAGAGACCAAGGGCTTTCCCAGGACACTTTCATTACTAAGCCTGCGAGAGTCCCTGGCAAACTGGGACAGCTGGTCACTCCAACAGTCCAGTCATCCATATCGTCCAGGACCCCAGAAGACACCTGTTTCCGCTGTAGCAGTGGCTCTGAAACTAAAGGGACCGTTTTTGAAAGGTACTTAACTTCTCTGAGCCTCAGTTTCCTCATCTGTAAAATGGGGAAACACCTCCTCACGAGACCATCGTCAAGAAGAAAAGGTATCAAACACATTAAGCCCCCTGAACAGTGCCTGTTGCACCGTGAGCCTCTCACAGGTGTCAGCATCAAGCCCTGGAGAGGCTCCAGGCGCCTCACATCAGCCTGGGATGCAGCCCTGGCCACCACTAGCACTGACCCCGGCCACTCGCTGACTGCCCCAACTCCAGCTGCCTCGCCTGTCCACTCGCTTCCGTGGGGAGGTAAATAAGTGACATGACCTTGCCTTCCAGGGCCAGGCCCTCAGGAGACACAGGTCCCCTCCCCTCTCCACATGCACCTTTCCCCAGTCTTAGGGAAGAAGGAAAAGAGGAAGGAGTGGGCTGGATCAAAAAGAAGATTTTGCCCGGACTCTGCCGACCAGGCCTCGTGGATAAAGGCGGCATCATTGTTTTTTTTAAAGGAAGAGATCAGAACGTAAGACTCATGCTGGCTGGAAAACCCCAGTCCCTCCTGTCCTTCACCACCAGACAAGGAAGTCTTGGCGGAACAATGGTGGAAGGGACTTTGCTGGGTCAGGCAAAGAAGAGAGGTGACAGAAGTGCCCAGCCTCAGCCCAGTGTCCGAAACGCTGGGTGCCCAGGCCACCTGACCCCACCAGCGCTGTCTGCAGGGCTGGGGCGAGGTGAGGCAGGCTCTGCCCTTGGTTTGCAGAGGGCCAGCAGCCCGGCGCCTCCGTAGGGCACCCCGTCCCACTTAGCACGACCTCTGAGCCTGGCTGGGTCCGGGGCAAACTCCACGCCACGCCCGGACGCCGGCGTCCCCACCCCTGAGCTGAGGGTGTATTTCTCTCTCCCCCTTCCAGGCCTTGGCTGTCTGGCTCCACCAAGGGGGAACCGCTCTGGCTGTGGTCTCCAAGGCCTTTATGTGAAGGTCAGTGGTTCAGATGTTGCTATTTTTTAACAAGTATTAAATGCCAATGGCATCTGAGCCCATGGGGAAAGCAGAGGTGGACAGAGTGGGCGGGCACGACTCTGTGCAGATAGACCAATGCGTGGCATTCCAGAGCTCTGAGGGAAGGCGCCCCTCCAAGCCCTCGGCCGGGAGTGGCCTCGCCCACATTCTCACCTTCAGGGACGTTCTCAGAAATCCCCACTCCAGCGCGCAGCGACAGGGCAAGCCAGAGCCTGAGGACTCCTTGGCTGTCTCTGCGGTTCAGCCACCAACCCCAGCGCTGCTGGCCACGCCCCAGATGACTTGCTTGGCTGCCCAAGCTCTCCTGGCTCCTTCGGTGCATGTGCTCAATAATAAAAGAACATGCAAATCAAAACGACAATGAGATATGACCTCACACCGGTCAGAATGGCCATCATCAAAAAATCTAGAAGCAATAAATGCTGGAGAGGGTGTGGAGAAAAGGGAACCCTCTCGCACTGTTGGTGGGAATGTAAATTGATACAGCCACTACGGAGAACAGTATGGAGGTTCCTTAAAAAACTACAAATAGAACTACCACAGGACCCAGCAATCCCATTACTGGGCATATACCCTGAGAAAACCATAATTCAAAACGAGTCATGTACCACAATGCTCACTGCAGCTCTATGTACAATAGCCAGGACATGGAAGCAACCTAAGTGTCCATCGACAGATGAATGGATAAAGAAGATGTGGCACATATATACAATGGAATATTACTCAGCCATAAAAGGAAACGAAATTGAGTTATTTGTAGTGAGGTGGATGGACCTAGAGTCTGTCATACAGAGTGAAGCAAGTCAGAAAGAGAAAGACAAATACCGTATGCTAACCCATATATATGGAATCTAAAAAAAAAAAAATGGTTCTGAAGAGCCTAGGGGCAGGACGGGAATAAAGATGCAGACATAGAGAATGGACTTGAGGACACGGGGAGGAGGCAGGGTAAGCTGGGACGAAGTGAGAGAGTGGCATGGACACATATACACTACCAAACGTAAAATAGATAGCTGGTGGGAAGCAGCCGCATAGCACAGGGAGATCAGCTCCGTGCTTTGTGTCCACCTAGAGGGGTGGGATAGGGAGGGTGGGAGGGAGGCTCAAGAGGGAAGAGATATGGGGACATATGTATATGTATAGCTGATTCACTTTGTTATAAAGCAGACACTAACACACCATTGTAAAGCAATTATACTCCAATAAAGATGTTAAAAAAAAAAAAAAAAGAACAGCTGGAGGCAGGGAACGGCCAAGGGTGCTCTTCCCAGGCGCCCCAGGCTGGTGCTCCACCCGTCCCTCCCCCAGGGTGATGGGGGTGGAAGATTTAGTTTGAGCCAGAAGGGAAAGCCATCACTTTTAGAAGGGGTCCGGGGCTACAGCGGGCGGGGCCGGCAGCAGAGCTAGGGGTGCAGGGACCAGGCTCAGGGATAGAGTCCATGAATCTTACAGCTCACCTCCTTGGGTGCAAGGGAAACACGTGAGGCCAGGGCAGGTGTCGGAGCTGAGAGCCCCTGAGCTTCCCAGTGTGTGGACTCTATAGCTCTGAGTTCAAGCCCTGCTCTATCCCAACTCGGGACAATTCATTTCCCCTCTGGACTTCCGTTTCTTCATCTGGAAAATACAGGGCTGGGGTGGGATAGCTTGCAAAGGTCCTTCGAGCTCCCCGATTCAGCAGTGTGAGCGGAGTCTAGCCACGCATGCCCCCCGAAGGAGCAGTGGGCCCCCTCTCTGGCGGGGGACCAATGCGGAGGATGACATGTGATGAGAGGCTGTGTGCGGGATCCTCCCGTGAGAAATGCTCACCCACATCTCCGTCTCGTTACTCACTCGCATGGCCTTGCCAGACCTTCTGGGCTTGGCACCGGCGGCCTCCACCCACCAGCACACATCCTCATTCAGTTTCCAGTGACTCACAGCCCTGGGGACAGGGTGCCCCGGAGCACAGCTGCAAGTCAGTGCCTATCGCCCCTTCCCCAGGAGCCATGGCTGGGAGCTACCTGCCGGGATGTCAGCTGTTCCTGAGCCCAAGATGCTCCTTGAGTTACAAAACAGAGAGGACATGGAAATTGAAACAGGAGGAGCAGCGAGCAGGGCCAGAGGGCTCCCGGGGCAGCTATGGAGAGACAGCCCAGCCAGAGGGAGCACATTATTTACTGGTTCTCTCGGGGAGACATATACGGTTAGGAAAAGAACATCTTCACATCACAAGACACAGCAGCCCTGCTTTTTCGTGGCTCACCAAGGCACCACCAAACTTGCTCAAGGCGGTTGCCACGCTTGCATGTCAGCAACACGGTTCTTTCTCCCAAGCGCTTCACAGGATGTGGGGTGCAGAGACAAGGCGTTCCATGTGGCCCCAGGGAGGCAGGTGCCCCAGGGAACGGGAGGGTCTTCCCCAGGGCCACCCAGCCCAGCCACTCAGCGAGCACGTGGCATTCCCAGAGCCTCTGCCCAGGGAAGAGATTAGAGCAGCCAGGGCCCAAGGATATTTTCAGAAACAAAGGGAATTAGTGCCCCTTCCCCAGCCTCACCACCAAAAGCCCAAAGCATTCCCACTACTTCGCAAACTATCAGCCTGGACCTCGGGGAGGAGAAGGGCTGGGGGCGAGGCTGCATGGGGGAGGTGGGGGATGGCTGGCCGATCGGAAGTGATGCCACGTGGCCACAGCTAAGACACCCCTCTGCTGTGGAGTCCTGGGGCGTAAATGCCGTGTCAGTGGCCAGGCTGGGGAGTGGGTTTCGCCAGGTTGGATGGAGTGGCTGCTTTCCTGGAAACCAGGCTTCTGGTTGCTAGGGCTGATAAGGCAGGCGGGGAAATGCTGCCCCTGGCGTTCACGGGAAAACGTTGTGACACTGAAGAAGAGTTAACATGTTAACTCTTAACACAGAGCCATCCTGGCTTAGTGGCTGCAGCTATCAAGCCCTGCAGAGGCTCGGATTACCCACTCGGGGTGCCGTGGGCCAAGGAATCCCAAGGGGCATGCTCCAGAGACTGCAGGACGGAAATCCCCAAGAGGACACACCAGCTAATGTGGCACCAGTGCACCCTGTCTTGCCCCAGGGTCCCCAAGGATCCGGCCTCCACTCTGCATGGCTGTGGCCCTTGCACCACATGGCAGCCAGCTGCCCTGGGACATGACTCCAAGCCCCGTCAGCCGGGCACCGGGTATGTGCTGATGTAGCAGCACCCAAGGCTGCTGCTAATGAGGGAAGGGTAGCCCAGGGCAATTGGGGGCGATCTGCAGCCGGGCTCAGGAAGACCCTAACTGGGACGCGGTCTGCACCGGCCAATGTGACCAGAAGGGCAGCGGCCTTGGAACCTCACTGTTTGCAATTCTCTGCTGGGGGTTGGGGTCACGGGGCATCCTGCAAAAGGAAATGGTTTTGGTGACTCAGGAAATAAAGTCCTTTGGCCGAGAGCCAGGGCCAGCCTGACTTATACTGGCTTCTGCCCTATAACAAGCAGCACTGTAAGTAGGTGCCTTTACATTTCTTCCAATCCACTTGAGTACGACTCCCCGGGGACGTGCAGAGCTCGGGCCCTCGATTGGGAGACCCGAATGCCCACCATCTTCTGCCTGTTCCAGGACAGCTCTGCACCCTCCCACACAACTAATGATTTTAGTTTTTCTCTGATACCACCTGTAGGTATGAGCAAGCTCTCAGCAGAGGATGCGAGCGAGCCCTGAGCGCAGGGCTCATCCTAAGGGGCTCATTCTGGATGGCGAGATCCAGAAGCCACTGTGGGTGGAGTCACCCCCGCCCCATGCCACCCCCCGACCAACAGTCCTGCCCCGTAAGTTGTCCTGGGAACCCTGATGCGCAGTTCATTTCCCCTCTGCAGCATCTACTTCTGCTCCGACCATGGAAGTGAAAGCCAGTGGCCCCTGCTACTTCTCTGTGATTCTCCAATCACCACCGACGGTCCCCAGAGAACTGATCACGCTGCAGAGGAGCGTGGGAATATCGATGAGGGGAGAGAGAAAAGGAGGGTCTGAAGAGAAGGGACAGAAAGTGGGGACGGAGAGGGGAGGCAGAGGGGCGGCCACTGGACAGGAGCCCATCGGGACGCATGTAGGGAACGATGGAAAAGACAAAGTCGGATTAATCTCAATTTTAAAAAAAGATTTAGAAAAAAGTGGGAAAAGATTGAAAAGTTGAAGGGGAAAAATTTTGGTCAGTTGGAAACAAGGTAAAACAGACAGTCCTCAACCTAGGATGGCTCATTACCGATTTTTCGACTTGGTGTAAAATCAATATGAATTCAATAGAAACTGTACTCTGATTTTTGATCTTGTCTCCAATCCTAAATGGTCACAATTCCTTCTCTGCTGCCTAGGGCCATTTTTTTAATCCTATCTACTTCCTAGGCAAAGGTTTTATTGAAATTTGCCTCGTAAGCATCGATTTTTCCTAATGTGGATTGGCTGTTATTAGAAATCAATCAGAAGTTATTGCACTTTAGGGACTTCCCCGGCAGCCCAGTGCTTAAGACTCCGCGCTTCCACCGCAGGGGTTGCGGGTTCGATGCCTGTTCCGGGAACTAAGATCCCCCAAGCCACATGCCGCTCACAGCGCGGCCAAAAAAAAAGTTATTGCACTTTATACTTTTAACAAATGGCTTCAAAACCCATTGAGATTTCTCATTGGAGAAAAAAAAGGGGCAAAATAAAAATTCTTTTTCCATACTTTTAAAGAATGCAGGGATGAGGTTTTATATTTAACACACGTCATTTCCAGCTGAAAGAAAAAAGGAAGGAGGGAGAGAGAGAAAGGGAAAAGAGAAGAAAATGGCAAGCACTGGAAATAGTCTCAAAGACCTGTTTTTAACATGCTTTCTCCACAACATTTGAAAATCAATTATTCTTTCACTCATTGTTAAAGTGTCCCTTTTACTTTGAAAGTACATATTAGAATGTTCTTAATTTCTCAAGAGTATTTTCTACACAGCTTATGACTGAGAGCCACTTAACCAGACACAAAAAGTCAGAAATTCTGGAACCTGTGCCTTTAGGATCGACAGCCAGCTCTTTGCCTTGAGCAAACCTCTTTGGAATAAATACCTTGCATCCACTTCTCATTTCATTAAAAGTGTCATAAAGACGCTGCTTCTTAGAAGCCAGTCTTACAAGCACGTAGCCGCGTGGATATTTGGCAGCGAACGTCACCGCCAGCCTCTCGAGTTGTGGCACTCAGCACTCCCCACAGGTGCCTGGGGTCCCGTGACAGCTCACAGACCCAGTGAGGCTACCCGTGTTAATCCATGTATTTCATATCAATCGATCCTAATGTATTCCATCATTTGGGTTTAAAATACATCTAAATAGAAGTTCTAAAGTTGTTCACCCGTGACACCCTCAGGGGACCGTGCCCACCCTTTGGAAACCACATGCACAGGGGAGCAGCACGGGGAAGTAGGGGCAAGTGGGCTCCAGAGAGCCTCCTGACCATCCCCCCCCAGGCCCCTCTCTCTGTCTCCCTCCCCCTTCCCTCTCCCTCTCCCACTCCCATGGGAGGATACAGCCAGAAAGTGGCCGCCCACACACCAGGTAAGAGGGTCATGACCAGACCACGGATCAGCAGTACCTTGATCTTGGACTTCCAGCCTCAGAACTGCGAGAAATGACTGTCTGTTGCTGAAGCCCCCCCCGTCTATGGTATGTGTGTTACAGATGTCCAAATAAGACCGCCCACTTGCCAAGGTCGGTTAGAAAGGCCAGGGTTCGACAATATTCACACCCTACCACCCTGTAGCACATGGTAATCCCAGGGGTCACCTGCTTCAGAAAAACGGGAAAGAACCTTTTCTTCAAAGCTGAACGTCACAATTCCATCTCTGCTGCCCAGGGCCACTGCCAGGGGCGGATGCTCCGTCTCTGGGCAGGCTGCAAAGATGCCCCTCACAGCTTTCTCCTCCTTTGCCAGTGTTCCCAGCGCCACAGGGCCTGGTGGCCAAACGCACTGTCACGTCCACCCCAGGTCCTCACGAGTGTGGTGAAGGAACGGAACACACTGGCCCAGGACCCATGAATCCTGGCCGTTCTCTGCCCGGTGTATCTACGGCCTCCGGCATACAGCCCGCACCTCTCCAGGGGATCCAGACTCTTGCCCCTGCACGATCTCGGGACGTGAGAGGGGATTTGCCTTCAGGTACCAAGAGAGCAGAGAACACAGCTCCGCAAGAGAGGGCTGCTGGGTTTTCCCTTCGGAAAAGAAGAAATCACCCTTCCTTTGCCACCGTGTCCCCTGAGGAGGGAGAGAAAGTAATGTAAAATGAAACACCGCCATTCCACAGCTGAGACGGCAACAGCCCTGTAAACACAATCCGTGTTTCAGAAGAATTACTTGGTACGCACAGTGTGCATTTGTTGATGTTCTGGCTTCGAGAAAAAGAAAGCAACTCATCCTAGCTTCAACACAAAGTGGGCGTTTTTCTTAAGAAAACGGGTACCTTGTCAAGTATATGGAGCCAGCCTTCTGCAAAGACTGGGACCAGAATCTGGGAGGCCGCCAAAGCCACGGCGGGAATCCTGTGTCCCACACCGACGCTCTGCACTGCACACCTGGTTCATCTGCTCTCTGCAGACGAACTGAGCTGCCTCTGCTCCCCAGGATACACGGCAGAAGGTGTCGGAGCTCCCAAGTGCGCGCTTCGGCCCCCACCTGGGGAAAGGTCAGTCTCTCAGTCTCTCTCCTCTCTCTTCTCCGCTCCCCTCCCCCAACCCATCCATCCCAACCAGGGGAGGGCCCAGCTGGTCTCTCTCCCTGGTCCCTCAGGTGGCCAGGAGGGCAGGACAGGCTTATATGGCACAGACATGGTACCAAGAGCCCAAACGTAAGCTTAGAAGGGCGGTGAGGAGGGGTGGGGGGAAGCTGAGGATGGCATCTTGCTGGGATCCCCCAGAAGCTGTGCTGAGATAAGGATTACAGCGCAAGGAGGCTACCTGGGAGGCGGAAGCAGCGCCCGGAGCACAGCCAAGTGTCTGAGGTCCAAAGGGCGAGGCTGGGCCCTGGCAACCTCTGCTACAGCCGTGGTTGTGCAGGAGGGGACGTCCTGGGGACCAACCCAACCCCCCTTGGCAACCATGGCTTTGCTGCTTCCTAACACGTTTGTCTTTGTCATCAGAAGGAAGAAAACGGGGCCTCTGAGGAGCCACCAAAGGACGCCCCAGGGCTGTGCCGCATGGGGACACGGGGAACAAGAGGTGGCATCAGAACAGGAGAGGCACTGAAGGCCTTCACACGACGGCGTGAAGTTATTAAACAAAAGGGAAAGCCTCCACGCTAACTCCACTGAACCGCAGTCATTCAACAGGACAAAACCTCCACACACACGTCAGTGCTCTGTGAGGCTCGTGCATGTGCGCATACACGTAGGGCGTGTGTGTGTGTGTGTGTGTGTGCGTGTGTGTGTGTGTGTGTGTGTGTCTTATAGTTAATGCAGCTTTTTTGTTTTCTGACTGCCTTACGTTGCAGAGGATTTCACATGGGGTTCCAAAGTTCTGGTTCTCCATGGAAATATATCAATGATTCCACAAAAACAAGTATCTTCTGACAATCAGTGATGATCTAACCCACCTGGGCATCTTCATTGCAGGGCTTTTGTCCATTTTACATTTTTGAGCTCAGTGTAAAGTTTCCACTGAAGCAGGTGACAGAGTGGATTTGTTCCAGCTGCCAATTTTAAGGGGAACAGGGGGAGGAGAAATCAAGTAGCCCCAGGAAGGTTTATGGTTCAACTGCTCTTTTCATTTTCCTGGAGGAGGCATTTCAGGACTGTATCACTTTTCTCAGGTGGTGAGAAAACCAGCAGTATTGTCTTTTTTTTTTTTTTGTCACACCGCACAGCATGCAGGATCTTAGTTCCCCAACCAGGGATGGAACCCACGCCCCCTGCAGTGGAAGCACGGGGTCTTAACCCCTGGATTGCCAGGGAAGTCCCAGTATGGCCATGAAGATAATGATAGCAGGAAAACAACCTGACGTTTCTTTTTCATTTAGTTGCATCAAATATTAACAATATAGTAATGGTTAAATAATGATTAAATACTCTACACGTGTGTAGTGAGTAAGTACTCTGGGTGTGATCTAAAGAATCTACCTGGCACAGAGAGCCCAAGGTAACACAGATAAAACATGCTGATGGAGCCTTGACCTGAACACAGAGAAGGCCCGGCCCCAGAGGCTGTGGCCTTAACCACTGCACTGCACTGCTTGCGACTGCCAAACCTCCCGAGGCTTTCCTACAGCTTCGTCGCTGGTAGGTATCAGACGCAGAACGTTTACTGCTTCAAAATCGGAAACTCTAAAAGCATGGTCTTCTCGAATCATAGAATTTCAGAGTCCACAGAAATACCAAACTGAGCTCACTCGCTGTAACTGCCCCTGGTGAGAAAACCGTGGTCTGGATGTGTGCGCGACAGCGCCTCCGGAGGCCAGCTTTTCGTGAACGGAAGCGGGGTCGGGCAGAGCAAAGCGCACCCACCAAACGGGGGCTGGAAGGGGTTGGTAGACTTCCGGCATTGGACTGACGGGAAGCGTCAGCTCCGCAGAGAGCTCTCCAACTGCAGTACAAGCACGGTGGGTTGGTTAGCGGCTCTCCTAATTAGCTGCACAAACCTTCCCTAACTTCCCCTAAAAGGCAAATGTCTAGACTGTGGGATCATCTCGGCATCACC
This sequence comes from Tursiops truncatus, assembly GCF_011762595.2. NCBI lineage: Eukaryota > Metazoa > Chordata > Mammalia > Artiodactyla > Delphinidae > Tursiops > Tursiops truncatus. The sequence goes on from NC_047043.1 coordinate 4,732,915, forward strand.
TCCTTTCCCCTCCCCCTGCGACCCCATCAGTCTTAGTCAGTCAATCAAGACGTGCTGCCCTGGCTGAGGGAGGCCACGTGGGCCAGGCCAGGCCCGAGGACCCTCTCTCCTGTGAACACTGAGCACAGCAGCAGGGGCCTGGGGACTGACCGAAGCCGGAAATGAGGGCTCAGCGATATGGCCGCTCTCTTCCTGCCTGGAGCTCAGCCCTGGAGATGCCACAGGGTTGGGAGGTCTGAGAAACTGACATGAAATCGGTGAGAAGCCCTTGGTCAGGTTCTAAAGAAGGAGAGACAGGTGTGTGCACAGCACCACAGGCAGAAGGTGGCTGGGCGCACAGATGGGTGAGTAAGTGTTCTTATTTACACTTCCTTCCATCCCTCCCCTGCCCCTACGTGTACCACTGCTCACATGGGGAGAAAAAACCCAGCTAGCCCAGGCCTGGCTGCAGACAACAGGGTTCCAGACACTACATCAAAAATGAGAGCAGAGGGGTTTCCCTGGTGGTGCAGTGGTTGAGAGTCCGCCTGTCGATGCAGGGGACACAGGTTCGAGCCCTGGTCTGGGACGATCCCACATGCTGCGGAGCAACTAGGCCCGTGAGCCACAACTACTGAGCCTGTGCGTCTGGAGCCTGTGCTCCACAACAAGACAGGCCGCGATAGTGAGAGGCCCGCGCACCGCGATGAAGAGTGGCCCCCGCTTGCCACAACTAGAGAAAAGCCCTCGCACAGAAACAAAAGCCCAACACAGCAAAAATAAATAAATTAATAAATAAAAACTCCTACCCCCAACATCTTCAAAAAAAAAAAAAAAAGCAAGCATCAGTATACTATCTGCCATGTAAAGCCAATTACATAAATTTTAAATACACACAGACACATATTCCAAAGACTCTGTGTATGTTATATACACGTATATACCCATGAGTCCAGAACACAAATCAAGCACGTTTACGGTAGTTGCCTGTGGGGAGGAGAGTGGGACTCACAGATCAAATAAGGAAAATGTATTAAAAAAGCAAGACGGGCCTTGCCCAGACCGGTGGGGTCCGGTGCCTCAAGACAGACTAGGCTCGAGTCTAATCTCTGCATCTACCTGAGCTTACCAAAAAAACCCCAAATTTCTTACTTTCAAAGCCAAGTTGATTCATTCCTGCAGCAGCATTCAGACAAGACATTACTCCCTTCTACCCAGACTGCCTAACCCTGCCTGGGTTTCTGTCCCTCAGAAGGTGTGGCTAGGGCTTCCCTGGTGGCGCAGTGGTTGGGAGTCCGCCTGCCGATGCGGGGGATGCAGGTTCATGCCCCGGTCCGGGAAGATCCCACGTGCCGCGGAGCAGCTGGGCCCGTGAGCCATGGCCGCTGGGCCTGCGCGTCCGGAGCCTGTGCTCTGCAACGGGAGAGGCCGCAGCAGTGAGAGGCCCTTGTACCGCAAAAAAAAAAAAAAAAAAAAAAAAAAAAAAAGGTGTGGCTATCCCTATATCCATCAATTCTGGGAGCTCCCCATATCTTTCCCATAATACCTATTTTTCTCCATTAAGGCGGCAGAATCAGCTTCTGTTCCCTGCCACCAAAGACCCCAATACGTCCTCAATGAGCGTGTCCTTGGGGGAGGGCGGAGAACCCGCTCGGTGAACAGACTTCTAGGCTGAGAGGTTCAGTGGCCACTCACTTCTGCGTCCTGTGTCTAAGCTGCTCTGCCCCCAGGGCCATGGCCTATGAGGGAGAGGCAAGAACATATAGGTCGTGCTTCAGGGGACGTTCACATCCTCCACACCTAGCAGGGTGCCTGCACACGGTATGGTTGATAAATGCCTTGTGAATTGATGACTTCATGGATAAAAAGCAAATAAGCGAGTTTACAGCGGCTGCTGTTGTCAACTGGCTGTTTTACAGAGTCTCATTTCCACCCCGCAGCTGTTGTTGTGTTAGGAACCTTGGCATAACTGCAGGCCTTTGGTGAATATCTTTGCTGGACCAGATCACTGTGGACTGGCTACCTTCAGGGTCAGCTTCGTGGGCGACTGTCCTGTGCAGTCACGCAGGTCCCACACACTCAGAGGTCTCTGCACTTATTAACACTCCACCTTCACCATCTGGAAATTCCTTTCTAACTTTTCAACGAAGGGGCCCACATTTTCATTGTGCACTGGATCCTGGCCAGCGCCAGCCTCAATCATGCAGCACACACCTGCAAATGGGAAATGCAAAGAAACTGAAATCTCACCACTGAACTACAGAGCGGCCCAACATTCATAATGATAACTTTCAGTGGCCAAGGAATTACTCTTCCAAGGACAATGCCCGTCAGATCACGGCCTTTCCTTTTCACTTCTCCTGCACCTCCACCGAGTCCTCGGCTAGGAGCACGTAACCAGCCGTGCAGAGAGCAGACTTTACGGAAATTTTGGGCACAGACTGCATGCACGAAGATAACTTGAGCGCAGTCTCCCTACACAGCGTAGCTGGAACTGTCACTGGGTTTCCGCAGATATTTTCCATTCCGTTTTCTGGAAGAGAGCTGGTGTAATGTTTTGGAAAGAACATGGGTTTGGGAGTTAGGGGAAGCTCAATTTGAATCTTCCTTTTTCATTTAGTTATATAAATTTGGGCATGCTACTTGATTTCTTGGAACGTTAAAATTTCATCTTTGAAGTAGGAACAATGATCAAAGTGTTGGGAGAAGTAGTTTGAGATTTTTTTTTAAGAAAGGAAAGGAGGGAGGGAGGGAGGGAAGGAGGGAGGGAGGGAGGGAAGGAAAGAAAGGAAGCAGCGCCTTCCTCCTGAGCACCTAGCATAGTGTCTGAGGTGTTGTTAGAAGTGGGAACTTGCTTCCTCTGTCTCCTTTTACTCGCATTTCAAAAGGCAGCTCTCTGGGGCCCTCTGGATTTAACATCATTTTTCTCTAGTCCCCAGACACCTTGAGTCCATTCTTGGACAACCCCTGAAACTAGGCAGGACAGAGGATATGCTCGTTTGATCAGAATCCGCCTTTCCTGGCCCATATTCTAATCCCACACAAACATTCAAGAGAAGTTTTCTGACTTCTTTAATGACTGCCCGCATCCTGAACTCATTTTTCTCAATGTTCCCAATTATTCTTGCGCATCTAATATCCTCCCCCAATAATCCCATCCTACCACCCACAGCTCCCCAAGCCACACCTCCCTTAATTGTCTCCTGGGTGGCAAGAACACATTCTCATTTACTGACCTCCCTGACGCCTGGGGACAAACAGTAGCATGGAAAAGCACAGGGACGTTTTGATAAGCACAGCTCTAGTCTGATAGCAGCTCCCCATTCACCTGCATTCAGGGGAGGTAGAAAATACTGCACTCTATAGAGTAACCACGTCTCGGTTTTGAATTCCTACGTGCCATTGACCTGGATCCTATCACCTTGTCATACATCCTTTGCTCTAAAGAGAAAAGTCACAACATTCACCCACCCCCCGGGGGCCTCAGAGAACAACCAGTAAATTGTTAGGAGTGAATGGTGCTCTTTTTATTATGTATTCGCTCTTCCAGGAAAAACCAGTTATTCTATCATGAGCTACCCCCTTACAAGCAATTTAAAAAGGACGGAGTACAGGGAAGGCGAGATAAGGAGAAATTTCTAGACTAGAAAGAAATAAATGATTAAGTTTGTTCCCAGTTTAAAATTTCATGTACCCTTGAGCAAAACGAAATTCAACCCATTCCCAAAGATATGCGAATCCTTTGAAATAACATGGTCTACAAGGAAGGAGCCGACAATGGTTTTTCAGTTAATAAAACGTCAAAGCCTGCTTTCGCTGAAGTATGAAACTGACTCTGGAGTATTAGTTCAGCTTCCAGATGTTGGTAATGAGGGTCCCCGGGAACCTGCTGTCTGAGGGAGGACACCCTTCAATCTGGAAATAGACTGTTATTACGAGCAAGGTGCTCGGTGTATCTATTAAAAGTTGTCTTACGTATCACTCAGCTTCTTTTCTCCCCAGCTAAACGCCAGCAGCTGTGTCTGCTGACTAAGCACGCTTCAATCAGAAAGTCAGCCTGGGCCTCGGAGAAACCAAACACCAAGGCCGCTTTTCCTCTTTTTCTCTTTACCACACTAATCTCTATTTTCTGTCCCCACTGGTTTGATTGTCGCGCCTCCACGAGTGTGGGGGCGGATCTTGAATCCACTTGCCTGGGCAGACAGGTGGTGTCTGAATGCGACAGACAGCAGTGAAGCGCTGAGGTTGGGTAGATATGAAACGTGGGTTCAGGAGAGGCAAGTGAGCTATTCATAATTTTGCTTTGTACTTTAGAAGTTACAAAGCACACAAATCACTTCATGTCATTGATTCTTTATTCTGTGGTTTTTAAACCTGTCGGACCTCGATATATCATGACCCAGCATATATATCACACACATACATGCACACACGTACACATGCACACATGCACGCACACACAAAACACACACGCATGCATACACACAAGCACGTACACACATGCATGCACACACGAACACATGCATACGCACACACGCCTGTGTGTGCATACATGCACATACACACATACATGCGTGGTGCATACACACGTACACATACATGCACACACAATGCATGCATATACAGACATGCATGCATGCACACACACATGCACACTCAAATGCTACTCTACACAATGCACTATTTTCCATTTTGGTTTTTGTGTGTGTGTGTGTGTGTGGTACGCGGGCCTCTCAGTGTTCTGGCCTCTCCCGTTGCGGAGCACAGGCTCCGGACACGCAGGCTCAGCGGCCATGGCTCACGGGCCCAGCCGCTCCGTGGCATGTGGGATCTTCCCGGACCAGGGCATGAGCCCGTGTCCCATGCATCGGCAGGCAGACTCTCAACCACTGCGCCACCAGGGAAGCCCTATTTTCCGTTTTATCCATTTGATTTTTTTAATGCTGAGCACAGCCTTCTAAATTGAGTTCACAACCCACTAATGGTTGCCACCCACAGCTTCCAATGGCCCTTTTAGTCAGAGCTGAATATGGCCTGTCAGCACCTGTACTCCTCTCCACACGTTTTTCTAGGCTCTTTTCTGAATTCTCAGGGCTAGAAGACTAGAAACTGTGCTTTCTTAAGTGCCTGGCTGACAGAGTTCCAGTCTAATTTCCACCAATGTCACGTCCATGAGCAATACTTGGATGGCGCAAGAGTGACGGAAGGCATCCTTCCTTAGCAGTAGCAGTGCTCACTCAGGGGCTTCGGTACACGTGCGCCTCTACTGGGCCCGAGGACTCTGCACGCCGGTCAGCACCACCCCGTCCCTGGGTGGAAGTGGCAACTTCCTGACCCTCACAGCTGTACCAGCAAACTGGAGAGCTAGTGCAAGGCCTCCCAACTTCTGTTTTCCTAATCTCTCCTATGGTCTTTAAAGCACCTAATTCAAATTGCTTCAAATACTGGTTTCTGCTTCCTGACTAAAGTTCAGCTGATACAGACAGATACCGGAAATCCCCATTTTATGTTTGCAGAAACCAAGACTTAAGAAGCTCAAATGACTGGTACAGATCACATCATCGTAAGCGGCAAATCCACAACAAGCTTTCTTTTTTTAACTTATTTATTTATTATTTGTGGCTGTATTGGGTCTTCATTTCTGTGCGAGGGCTTTCTCTAGTTGCGGCGAGTGGGGGCCCCTCTTCATCGCGGTACGCGGGCCTCTCACTTTTGTGGCCTCTCTTGTTGTGGAGCACAGGCTCCAGACGCACAGGCTCCGGACGCGCAGGCTCAGTAGTTGTGGCTCACGGGTCCAGTTGCTCCGCGGCATGTGGGATCTTCCCAGACCAGGGCTCGAACCCGTGTCCCCTGCATTGGCAGGCAGATTCTCAACCACTGCGCCACCAGGGGAGCCCCACAACAAGCTTTCTGATGACAAACTCAGTTCTCTTTTTCACCATCTCAGAGTTGTGTTATATAAAGTTGCAGGGGTTTTTGTTTATGCAAAGTTATACTAACTTTAATATCTAAAACTCTTAAATGTTCTCAATTTTTTCCTCCTCTTTATCAAATTTCATTCTTTTGTGCGTACATCAACCTACTCTGACCTTTCCTTTCTGTGAACTGCTGCATTTAGAATCATTGGGATCTGTTAAAGGATATGATTATTCTCCTACTGTTTATATGTACATCTTTTTCTCCAAACTGGGTTGTAAGGGCCTTGAAGACAGGAATCCTATGTTATCAATAGTTTCCCTGTGGTCTCCTTATTATGGTTCTTAGATTTCTTTCCTATTACGAGCAAGTAAGAGATTTAACAAATACGGTGGCACAGTGAATACACGTTGCACAATTGCTATTTTGCCAAAGGTCACAGGTTATAAAAAAAGATAAATACCAATCTGCTCATGCCTCCTAAATGGTCTGAGTAAGAAGACATTCTCCGCAAGGCACTTTGGGAAAAGAAGAATTGGATTCAAGGGATAAAATTCAAAGGCCCTCTTCCCAAAATGAAATCAGGACATGGTCAACCGGAAAAAGAAAGGGACGTGCAGGTAACAAGGAGGGAAAATTATCCTCATTGGATGTCAACTACTTTCACTAAACTCCTATCTTTTCCCTTCGTTTGACTTCCTCAACTGTTTATCATGTTTATATTTTTCTATTTTATAAGGCAACCTCAAGTCCTTTCTGAAATGAAGCAGGTTGAACCATTTAAGTACTTCCATTTACACCCACCCTGCACTCGTGTCTGGGGCTGGAAAGCGTTTCCTGACACCTGGGGTTGAGTTCTGACCAGCCGCGTCTAAAGCTGACGCCTTTTAAACCACCAGTTCTCCAAGTGTGGTCGCCAGGCCGGCAGCATTAGCACCAGCTGGGAACTTGTGAGAAATGCACGCTCTCAGGCCCTGCCCCAGACCTGAACTGGAAAGCTGGGAGTGGGGAACGTCTGACCTGAACCAGAAGCCCTCCCCACACCCAGCCTTCATGGCCACTTTCCCCACTCTCCTAAAGGCTGCACCGAGCAAGGGGAACTTCAGAACGGGACAGAGCTGGGTTTAACTCCACACTCCAACATTTAGGGCGACCTTGTGCAAGACTGGTGTTTGGGCCTGGATCTCCCAACCTGTAAACCAGAAACCATTAGGCTGCTCAGCTGGGCTGTTACAGAGATTAGCAGTTCCCGATCAACAGTGGTACTCATTACTTTTGTGTTCTGACACCACTACCTCTTTGTAGCCATACGAAGGCAGGCACTGGTTTTCAATAACACAGCTTGTACTTTCTCTCCCTGAGAATTGCGATCCGTTTCAGCTGACAAAGGAGTCAGAAACCAAAGTTGTGATAAACCTGGAAAAGCACGAAGAGCACAGGGAAGAAAGAGAGGTGGAAAAGAAGGGATGAGAGGAACACAAAACGTGGGAAAGCAAAGGGGGAAAAGGAAAAGAAATTGGGGACAAATAAAGAAGGGAAAACATGAATAGGAAGTAGATGGAGAAAAAAATTTAAAAAGTAGGAAAAGAGAAAGAAGAAAAGGACGAGAAGCAAGAAGGAGGCAGAAGAAGGGCAGGAGATTAAAGCCTTCAGGTTCCGTAGGGCACTGGGCTCTTTGCCCCTCCCTGCAGGAGACTATCTAGTTACCCTGTTTCCTGCAAGCTGCCTCTCCGGCTGGAAGTGGTCTTGTGTCTGGGAAAAGCCTTAAGCATCTTACGTGTATATGTCCTTCCTAATCCCAACGGCGCGGGGGGGAGCACAGGCTCTGCCAGCTGCCCTGTGCAGGGTGCTCGCAGCCTCCTGGCCTTCTACTGGGCTGCCCGTGAGCCAGGGGGCGAGGGGCACTGCCATCCACTCAGACCCCAGCCAGGAGCAGGGAAACGGCTTCTTCCTCTCCCGATTTAAGGGCAGGAAATCAAAGTGTGTCTGGATTCTTGCTATTTCCACTCCTCACGTTGCTTCCTCCCTGAGGTCTTCCTCCCTAAAGCAGCTTTGTCTGGATGGGCAAACATCTAAGTCTTTAAATGGAAAGAGGAGACAGAGGGAGAGAGAAAAGGGGAGGCCAGGAGAGGGGAGGAGAGGAGGGGAGAGGAAGAGGAAGGGGACAGGAAGAGGAAGGGGACAGGAAGAGGAGGGGGACAGGAAGAGGAAGGGGACAGGAAGAGGGGAGAACCTGTCCTTGCTTCCTCTCGGACTGAAAACAACTCCATGTGGGAACAAAGCATCAGAGACACACAAGTTTCATTTTCCCTCTTCCTTCTTTCCTTCTTTCCTTCCTTCCTTCCTTCTTCCTTTCTTCCTCTCTTTCTTTCTTTCACTCTTTTTGAAAGAGTTCATTCAATCCAACAGTCTCTTGAGGAAAAACAACTCAGCTGCCAGGAGAAGGACCATCTTGTGTGGGAAATACACGAGGAATCGGGAGAAACCACAACCTTGCCTAATTCACAGTGTAACGTAAACCATGTCCACACTTGGGAAAAGACAGGTGAGAGAGAAAGAAACGCCTTAGCAACCAACCCATTCACTCCGGTTGCCCACTGGGCTCTGCCCTCCCACCCACCCAGCCGACCCGCCCTCTCCAACTAGAGGATTCTCCAGCACACTCCCGGCCACCGCCGCCTGCCGGACCCCCGGGAGAGAACGCTTTCTTTGTAATTCACCTCGGTTAAGCAGGGCCCCTCTCGGAATTTCACTTTGGTGCCTCCTTCACGGCCAGTGCAATGGTTTGGGGTAACACCTCGAATGAGACTGAAAATCAGGGCCGCTTTTGCTTTGGCCCCGAAGCAGAATTCAACCACTAGAGCAATGTGCCGGGGGAAACAGCCCTTCCACGCTTCCTGTTTAAATCTCTCCAAGGGAAGATATTTACAAATACACCGGACTGGTATGAATCACTCAGAATGCAGCATTTTCAGTTCCTTTTGAGAGACAAACAAGTACAGTCCTCTGACACTGCGAAGGGGCGGAACATCTGCCCCTCAGCGACCAGTGGGTTCTACCCTCCCTTTATCTGGCCGTGTATGCAAGGAATAATTCTCTTGGAAGAGGGAGAATTCCAGCACGTCTGCACACCAGGCCAGCTTGCCCACACAGCCCTCCCTCCACCTAACCCTCAGGACGGCCAGGCCAGCATCCCATGCCCCTTACCTCCAACCAAGAGACGCAGTGAATATTTTTTTTCCTTTAAGAAACAAAAAGCCCCTTTGCTACTCCCTTTCCTTAGAGCAGAAACTCCAGAGTTATTAGATAACCCGAAGCTGCACAATGTAAATTATAGACAGTTTCCCCTGGAAGATAGAAAATAAAATTACCCAAAGCCAATGGAATTCTTTTGTTCAAAAACCGGCTCTAAAATAACGAACTTGGGATGGAACTTTACGCGTCCCCTGGTAACTGGCTACGCTCAGATACAGGGCAGCCAGTGCCCGGCTAGTAAATAACCACCTCTAGAAGCCACGGGTCAGCCTTCGCTCGCCGGGAAACTCGCAGTTTCTTGGAAGCAAAGAAGCTTTGTTAGGGAAGGTTGGGGGTCTAAGGAGAGGTTCCCAGGGCTATTCTGAGGTTGCTGGTGCCCTGGGATCCCCAGCTTATTCCACGGTGTCCCAAAGCCACAGAAGGACCCGGAGGTCCGAGGGCTCAGAAAGAGGCCCAGGCATCCACTTCCAAACGGTGACAACATCGTTCTCATAGCTGTATTTCCCTTGGACAAAACTACGGTTTAAAAGTCACGACTGTACTTTCTTTTTTGGCCACACCATGCAGCATGAGGGATCTTTAGTTCCCCCGACCACGGATTGAACCGGGGCCCCCTGCAGTGGAAGCACGTAGTCCTAACCACTGGACCGCTTAGGAAGTATCTCATGACTGTACTTTCACAGATAGATAGATAGATAGATAGATAGATAGATAGATAGATAGATAGATATACTATGACTGATTTTTAGAACAGTTTTAGGTTTACAAAAAATCGAGGAAGATAGTACAGAGACTTCCCATATACCCAGCACCCAGTTCTCCTATTATTGACATCTTACATGAGTATGGTACGTTTGTTATGCTTAATGAACTAATATTGATACACGATTGTAAATGAAAGTTTGAACTTGATTCAGATTTCCTAAGTCTTCCCCATAGTTTCTCATAGTTGTGTTTTTCTTCCTGGACTTGAGACCACAGTTAGTGATCCAGTCTGCTTAGCTGCCTCTTGGCCGTGGTGGTTCACTCCCTTGTTTTTGATGACCTGGACCGTTCTGAGAAGCACGGGTCAGGTACCTTGCAGAATGTCCCTCTATTGGGTTGTCTGATGTTTTTCTCATGGTTAGACTGGGAATACGGATTTGGGGGAGGGAGACCAGGGGTCAGGGCCATTGTCGTCACATCATATCAAGAGCACACGCTCTCAGCATGACTTATCACTGTTGATGCTGACCTTGGTCATCTGGCTGAGGTCGTCTGTCAGGTTGCTCCATTGTAAGATGACTCTTTTCCCCCCTTTGCCCATACCCTCTTCTGGAAGGAGGTGGGTCTGGGGCATGACCTGGAAGGGAGAGCTGGCCTGAGAATGCCGGCTGCCCTAGGACTCTGCCACCCCTCTGTCCCCAGCCAGCCACCAGCCTCTGCTCCTGCCTCGGGGGAGCATGGCTCCCTCCAAACCACCCTCCCACTCTGTGCACAAACACCACGGTCCCTGTCAGGACCTTGTATAGCACCCTATTAGACAGGGCATGCTGGCCCTGCCACGTCCCGGGCACACGTTTATCGAGGACTGACAGGTCGGAGGTTGGTGGGACTCCACCCTGACACCGGAGAGGAAGGCTCCCCAGGTCCTCCTAGCCTTTGGAAGGAGGTTGGTCCCTAGGTGGGCAGTTCTATTCCAGCTCCTCGAGGGTGAGATGTGTCTCTCCTCCCGCATTTATTTATTTATTCCATCATTATTTACATCACTCTGGACTGACGGATATTCATTTTACACTTTGGGTTACAAAATGGACCTTATTTTGTTGCTCAAATTGTCCCCGCTTTAGCCACTGGAGGCTCCGTTATTTGTCCCCTGCGCCCTGTGACGAAGTCCACCAGTGAGCACTCCCTTACTTTCTGGCACCACAAGATGCCCAGGCTCATCTGATATGTTTCCTGTCCCGGTCCTATTTCTCCAAGGACCTCTGGCTCCTTTTACTGGAGGATGGTGGTTAGAACTCAAGATCTGGCATGAGGTGTGCTCATTGGTACCAAGGTTATCTTTTTCTTTTTCCTTTTCTTTTTCTTCTTAAAAGGTCCTGTTGACTGACTGAGCGAAGAAATACTTGTGGGTATGTCAACCCATATATATACAAATATCTAGAAGTACTGAATGTGGGGAATTCCCCGGTGGTTCAGTGGTTAGGACTCTGCGCTCTCACTGCCGAGGGCCTGGGTTCGATCCCTGCTCGGGGAACTAAAATCCCACAAGCCACGCAGTGCAGCCAAAAAAAAAAAAAAGAAATACTGAACGTGAATGTGTGCTCCACCTGGCCATCCCTCCTCCCTCCCCACTGCGACCACTGATCTTTTTACCGTCTCTGTAGTTTTGCCTTTTACAGAAAGTCATACTACTGGAACCGGACAGTGTGTCGTCTTCTCAGACTGACTGCTTTCACTTAGCAATATGTACATCCATTCCCTCCATGTCTTTTCATGTCTGGTTTGTTGTTCAGTCGATTCCAGGGGAGAAAAGTGAGCTGTGTGAATCCGTCACGTCACCTAATTTTCTTCCCAACCGGAGCCTGACTCGCTCACTTTCTACAGAGCTGGGTTCATGTCTCCACCAGGTCAGACCTCCGTGACCACACCACGTAACACGGCAGCCCCTCGTCTTTACTCTTTCCGGGCTTCATTTTATTTTATTTTATTTTATTTTATTTTATCTAACATGCCTTTACTCTTATACATTTATCTTATTTAGTGTGTGTGTCTAAAAGGGCAGGGATTTTTGCTGTTTCATTATTTAGCACCAGAAATAGTAACTACACACAGGAGCCCTCAGTAACTAGCTGATGGGTGGACAAACCAAATGGACATCCCCTCCCAAAAATGTGCACCTGACTCCGTGCCTTGTGTGCCCCTTGGCTTTACAGCAAATCGACAGATTGGGATGGCGAGATGGAGCCCGGAGGTGTAAGGAAGTGGTACCTGCTCTCAGCTCTCTCTCCAACCACAAGCTCACCTGGCATTTCTCAATTAGAGATTAATTTAGCTGGTGTCTTTTTTCCCCATTAGAGTTTTGGTTTTCAATTTAAAATGTTTAAGGGGATACTTTTTAAATGTTTTTTCCTTCTTTTTGCTTCTTTTTTATTGAAGTATAGTTGATTTACAATGTTGTGTTAGTTTCAGGGGTACAGTGATTGCTATATATCTCTATATAAAGAATATATATATTCTTTTTCAGATTCTTTTCCATTAAGGTTATTACAAGTAACATGTTTTTAAATTCCTGGATGCTTATTGTAATGAGTCGGGTAATTTAGAGATATGTACGGAAGAGTATTAATCATCTTCTCCAGCCCCTGTACCTGGGCCACTGGAGCCCCGGCCCTGAGCACTCTGCTCTAGAAGGCTGAGCCTTACCACTGTCCCGAGGAGGCTCCAGGGCCAACAATACGTGCCTACCTGGAGTCTATGACTCTCCTTCAAGACCACACTCCAAGTACCGAGGATGCTAGAATTCCCTACCCAAGTGGCCCCAAGCCCTCTTCCAGGGCCAGCACGGGCCTCCTCTGGGGCTTGTCCTCCCCAGGAAAGCACACTCCTAGACCCCAGGAGCGTTTGTGGGGAGTGAGCAGGCCTCCTCAGGTGCACCAGGAGCTGGGGTGAAGAGCAGGGAGCCGACAAGGCCAAGCACCCATTTGTCCCCTCTCAGGCCACCACCTCTCAATGGTAAGGGCAGGCCTGCCTACCCTGGGGTGATCCCATCCCCCCCGTTAACAATGTTAACCGTGTGGCTTGTAACCCTCACACCTTCCTCCATGGGTTCACAAACACACAGAAATATAAACACATGTGGAGGAGGTTTTCTTCCTCTTTCTCAGTAACTTTTCAATGAAAGTGGTATTCCAATATATAATATGATGTATATCATGGTCACTCCCCCCTCCACTTATAGATCTAACTCATTTTTTTAATTAGTTTCAGGAGGCGCCATAGAACAAATGTGTATTCCTTTATGACGGGACAGGCAGCGTTTCCTCTGCCTTCACCCCACCTCAACCGAAGCTGACATAATCTTGATACCTGCAGTCTTACATCCTGGTGCTTTCACTTTGAAAGCTATGGTTTGGATTCCCAGAAACAGGATTAGTGTTTCAATCAAAGGCTGTACACGTCACTTATCTTATAGCTCCTTCCAAACAGCTTTGGGAAATATGGACAGCAATTCACACCCACACTGGCAACGGATAAGATGCCCGTTTCGCCAATACTCCCAGCTCTTTGGGAAATATGGATTGTCTCAAATTTTGCCAATTGGGTGGATAAAAACTGACATCTGGTTAACTTCACCTCTGTTTCCCTGACTGCGGTGAGACGCAGCTTCTTTTCAGACACTCTGGCCACTTGTATTTCCTCTTCTGTAAGTCGCATATTTATATCCTTTGCCCGTTTTTATATTGGGATGTTTGCTTTCTCATATCAGATTTCAAACATTTATCAAATAGTAAACTTCTGTGGTTACCGGAATTATCAATGGTTTCTCCTGTCATCTATCAACTTTGATTAAGGTACATTTTCCCGTGCAGATATTTCCTTTCTTTTTTCATCTTTTTTCTTCTTTTTAGATGCTATCTGGGTTTCCTATCTTATTTAAAAAGCAGTCTCTACCTGTCCTCCTAAATTTTATTCTCCTGTTTTTATTGTCATGTCCTTCTGTGCTCACTTCTAATAGAGCTACTGCAGGAAACAAGGAGCTCTGAGAAAGCATGGAGTCCCTGATTTCTGGACCTGAGGTCTTTTCTTCTGCTTCGGTTCAACATTACCACTTAAAATTTCTTGTCTTCCAACAACTTCCTCTTAAAATGTCAGCAACCCTGCAGAAGTAACACTTCAAGGCCTTTTCAGCAAGTCAGGCTAGAGTTCATCAGAGCTTCCCAAGGACTGACATCTTGGGAAAGATAAAATGCCAGAAACAGAGAGAAGGAGGAAGAAAGGGGAGGCGTGATTGTTTCATTCACTTGGACTTTGATTCAAACAGCAGAAACAGATTGCTTGCTTCCTATGCATAAGACACAGTAGCAGAGCCTAGGAAGACTCAAGCCTCAAGGGACACAGCATGAGCCCCGTCCCCAAGGGTTTATCATGGTGAACAGGAAAGTGAAGCCCACACAGAAACACTACAGGGCAGTCTGGACACAGGGCAGAGAAGGAAGGAGATCACTTCTCCTGGGGGATCAGAGAAAACTTCAAAGAGGGGGTGAATTTAAGTCGACTTTTTAATAATGGTTACAATTTTATCAGGTAGAAGATGAGGACTTTTGGAAGAATATGACATAAGTAAGGACAGGAAAGTGGGAAAGGAATGGAGCATTTTTAGGTAAGGGACTAATCCAGTCTGACAGATAAAAAGTAAAGGTAGAGGAACAGCAAGAGACGAACCGGAAAGGCCGCACGAGTCCCGACCTCAGGAGGCTGGGAGGTCTCGGCTGGACCCTGTGGGCACCCGAGGCACAGGTGCAGACACAGACAGACTGGCCTACTTCACCCCCCTGCTGGAGCTGGCCCTGCCAAGCACAAGGGTGCCTAAAGGATGTCCAATGCCACCTGATCTTCCAAATCCCCTGGGATCATCTTTAACGATGACCACATTTATCATATTTATCATACGCACTGGGTCTCGCTCCAAACCTCTAGCGTCTAAATCCCCCAGTGATTTTAATGACGTGACAGTTGGAAAACTTCTACTTCTGGCTAAACCTGCTCCCAAAGAAAGTATAATCACATTTGTAGGATTCCCTGGAAATTATTTATGTTCCACCATTTCCTCTAGTCTGTCTTGTCTGCGAAAACGCAGCTCGTGAGTAGCAGAGATCTGCATCCTTGGCTGTCCAGCTTCTCTTTTCTCCTGGTAACCATCCCCAGATCCCCTACAGATCCCCAGCACGCCATTCTCAGCAGCCACTCCTCCTCCCCAGAGCAGCTGGCAACCACCTTGCAGAGGAAGAGCCCACCGTGTAGGCAGCTGACTCGGGAAAGAAGTGACAGCAGGACTCAGGTTATATCACCTGAGGCTTGAATAAAGTCCCCCCTGAAGCTGCCCCTCATGTACTCTAGACCGCTTGCTTACACCAGCCAGCATATTCTCTGCCTTGCTTAAGCCTGTTTAGATCAGGTTTCTCGCCACTTGCAGCTGAAAGAATTATCGCTGATAGGAGGTACAAAGTCCTCCTAGTACAAAGAAAGCAGGAACACTTCCTTAGTCATCTTGTAAGGAAGATGTCCTCCTGAGACAGATGCAGACCACTGGCAACTTGACTTCATCTGGAAAATTCTTTCAGGAGCTTCTAGAAACAGCAAAGAAAATGGTTTCTTTGTTAGGCCAAAGAACCACTCTCCTGATGAGGTAATAATTCCATCTCCCTGCTTGCTTGGGTGCAGAGGTGACTTGAGAGTGCGTTAAAATGACACATGGTAAAAATCTTCCTTATATTATCTCAGCATAAAGAGTTTTGCAAAAGCAGGAAGAACTGTTGGGCTGGGAACTGGAAAGTCAGTTCCTCTAGAGCCCCTCCGAAGGGACTGTCCCGTGGGTCTGTCAGTGTGTCTGTTTATGTGAACATCTGTCAGGCAAAGAATCTGCTAACTGGATAGAAGTCTGTTTACTTTTCCCTTTGAGACCTTGAGAAGCAACAAGCCTAGGAGAAACTTTTTAAATTTCCACGTCACAGGTGAGGAAAAGAGGACGGAAGAAAGAGAAAAATGAGGGAGAGACAGGACTCAGACGCGAGCGCCTGGAGAATCACTTTCTTTGTTCCAGCTTCAGAGAGACCCCCTTCCTCTCTCTGCAGACCACCCTCAAGGAGAGTTCACGTGATACACAGGTACAGATAAACATTCTACTCGATGAAAACTTCCTACATCGAAACGACTTTCATGTTTGTGCTTTAATTTTAGGATTAAGAAGGTTGATGTATTATTATCCTAAAAAATTCACCTGTCCCGACCTGGTGCTTTCTGACCAATAACGTAAGACAAACCCATGAGGTATTACTGTCTGGACTCTACAGAATATTTCGAAATCCCTTAAAGTAGTATTTGTACTGTAAGAAAATTACCAGTGAATGTTTATTATTCCCAGGCTAATGCTCAATAGTGAACTTCACTTAAAGCTATTTGTAATGACGCAATACTATTTCTTGACATCCTGCAGGATCTCTATGAAGGCCAGCAAGTATCACCAGGGTTCAATCAATGACACCCTAACAAACCTTCAGGACTGAGAATCCCAAAGCCTGCTGAACATTTCAAAAGCCTCTACGTCTTCCAAGGGACCAGGGGAGAAAAGAATTGACACCAGGACCAGAATCTAATAAGAGAATCTACAAACTCCAAATCCAATCATTTGTCCATCAATTCATTCATTCAACAAATACCCGGCTCTTCCTGGGTGCCAGCCACAGTCTAGGCACTGGAGACAGAACAGCAAACAGGTCAATTAAGTTTCTGCCTCCAAGGAACTTCCAAATCCTAGAGAAACAAGTGAATGGAGAGATGGATAGAAACAAGTGAAAAATGGGTATGTAGTGTAAGAGTAATAGTGTATCATTTTAGGCAATGGTAAATGCTACTAAGATAGATAAACAACAAGGACCTACTACCTAGCACAGGAAACTATACTCAATATTTTGTGGGAATTCCCTGGTGGTCCAGTGGTTAGGACTCCACGCTGCTACTGCAAGGGGCACAGGTTCGATCCCTGGTTGGGGAACTAAGACTCCACATGCCACACAGCGTTGCCCCCCCAAAATTCTAATAATCTATATGGGGAAAGAATC
Source organism: Tursiops truncatus (assembly GCF_011762595.2). NCBI lineage: Eukaryota > Metazoa > Chordata > Mammalia > Artiodactyla > Delphinidae > Tursiops > Tursiops truncatus. The sequence continues at coordinate 4,749,888 of NC_047043.1, forward strand.
TGAAAACATATATATATGTTTCTGAGAGGACACCTCAGTGTCCTCTCTCCAGCAGCCCTCTCCCAGAGACCCCCTCAGCTCTCTCCCACACCTGCTGTGAGCACGCACCCAGGAAGGAGGCAGGGTAGGGACGGGGCAGCTGAGTGTCGGGGTGCAGATCACACTCGATGGTCCAAGGTGGGGCTCGGGGCTGCCATTTGTCACAGGTTCCCAGGGACGCAGGAGGCTTCCCAGGTCCCCCTCTGAGGCACTCTGCTCTGTGGGAAGCCAGGATGAGGTTGGCAGGGGAAAGATAATAAATATAGCCACGACTTACCGAGTGCCAGGCTCTGGGCTGAGGGCGGTGTGTGAATAATCTCTTTTAATCCTCACCCAGCGCTGTTATTCTGCCTGTTTAACAGATGAGGCTTAAAAGAGTGGGTAACTCGCCCAAGGTCTCACAGGTTACGAGTGAGCTTTGCACTCGACTGACTCCAGTGCCCAAACTATTAAAAGAAATCTCAAGGGAATAATGTTCATAGGCTGACTATAACCTGTTAGGAGCTGACAACTAGAGAAAAGGTCAAGAAATACAAAATACACCCAGGCTTCCCAATGTTCCACCACAAAGGGAAGAGTATATATGCAGCTGTAACCGGTTCCAACAGGATAATCTCGGGAATGCCACAAATTCTGAACCAAGCAAGATTAAAAATAGCTGTGACGAAAGAAAACAAGAAAGTTGACAGACACTTCCCTCTCGGCTTTGCATTTATTTACATGTTTATATTAAGATTAAAAATCCCCCAGATTAAAAAATTTCTCTTTTATTTCTAGTATGTTCGCACCCCAGGCTCTCAGTGGTGTCCTCAAAATATACACTAATTTGTCTAAACTCTTTGTCTTTTTTATGGATGGAGTGTCACAGACAAGCAGCTAAGATGGTTCACTCAGACCACTACACAACCGCGCACGCCACACAGGAGATGCTGACATGAGACTGCGGAGTGTGGGATGACCTGGTATGATCAGCAGGAAAAAACGGTGAACAGAATTCTCCTCGCTGGGGCAGTATGCACACTGAAAATGAAATTATTTTATGGAATGAAATGAAAATGAAAATACTTTTATAACCAGTGCCACTCAAGGGAAAGCAACAATCTGGCTTAAATCCTTCATGAAAGGAAGTCAGCACTGGAGGAGATGTTAACCCAAACTCTTTCTTTTCCAGGGGGAGAGTCCCTTGAATGTGGCTTTACAGGGATAAAAGCTCAGCCTGCATTCTCATCCTCGGCGCTGACATGCTCATTTCTACAGATTTCAAATCAGACCCCGAAGATCGTCTAATGCGGTTAAATAATTTGGTGCCTGGACTCACGACTCCGAAATGAGAACGGGGAGAGAACTTATTCTTCCCCCTCGGCTGCCCTACCTCTCAGCTTAGCAATCCTCCAGACACCCATAAACATAATCCCGTGCGCTTCTGCTAATCACACCTTGCACAAGCGCTCTGCGGTGCTAACCCGACCCTGTCCAACAGAAATATAACACAGGTCGGTGTGTGGTCTGAAAGTCTCTAGGGACCACGTTCAAAGAAAAGAAAAAGAAACAGATGAAATTCATTTTAGGAATATATTCAGCCCAATGTAAACAAAACACTACCATTTGAACATATACTCGATACCTCAAGTTATTAATGAGACATCTTGCATTCTTTCCCACGCTGAATCTCCAGGCCCCCGGTATGTTTGTTACGATGGCTGCACATCTGACCTTGGACTTGGCACACGTCAGGTACTTGGGAACCACATGTGGCCAGTGGCTGCCATACTGGACAGAGCAGGTCTAATCAGAGCTGCAGGATCTCTGAGCTGTCCTGTTATTTGTCTGCTCTTTCAGGGTTTTCTTCCTTGAAGGCAGACCACGGGCTTTATATCCTCTGTATACCCCACCTAATAGGCGCTCAATACAATGAATGAATGAATTTCTAATTTACCCTTTCATGCCCCTTAAATCATCCCTTCTAAAAATATCACTTAAAGATTAAAGCCTGCCAAGGGTAACATGTAATTTTTTTGAAATCTGAAAATAAGGGCCTTTTTTTTACATGCTAAAGAAGGCATACGGGTTTAATTTGGCAGAAATTCCCAGATAACCTTGGTGCCGAAGGAGGGCCCTGAAAGGCAGCACTGTAAATTCCTACTTTGACTTTGAAACGTGAATGTGCCCCTGAGCAGCACACCCCCCAAAGCCGAGTTGCTCAGTTATGTTCAGACGGAAGCCATACGGCACCAGGCGCCAAACCAGCCCCATTCCTTCCAGCGGGACAGGATGGGGCGAGAAGCGGTGGGGAGGGACTCCTTCCCAGCCCCCGCCCGACACTCACACCCACAGCTGGAGTCCATGGGCTCCTTTAGGGCGCCCGCCTGAACTGAGAGGAGGGGCCGGCCCTGCTCAGTGCTGGCCTCTCTCTCCATCAACGTCCCCTGCAGCTGGGGCTTCCGCTTGTCCTGCAAGGAACCTCTGAGGCCACAAGTCTGAGCAGGGCTCCTGAGGATGGACCGGCTCCCCTCCCTGTCAGCTTTGCCTCAGCTCGCACCTCCCAACGTCCAGGAATATTTCCCCAGCTCAAGGGCCTGCCGTTTAAATCATCAGCTGAAGTATTGATTCTCTGGGCGGTGCTGTACTGATGAGGGCTTCTCAGGATTCTCAGGATTCTCAGGATTCTCCTTCCCTGCCTCCCGCCCTCCCTTCCTCCTTCCTTCCTTCCTTCCTTCCTCTCTCCCTCCCTCCCTCCCTTCCTTCCTCTCTCCATCCCTCCCTCCTTCCTCCCTCCCCTCCTTCCTCCCTCCATCCCTCCCTCCTTCCTCCCTCCATCCCTCCCTCCTGCCTCCCTCCCTCCCTCCCTCCTTCTTCCCTCCCTTCCTTCCTCCCTCCCTCCCTCCATCCCTCCCTCCCTTCCTCCCTCCCTCCATCCTTCCTCCCTCCCTCCATCCCTCCCTCCCTCCCTCATTCCTTCCTCCCTCCCTCCCTTCTTCCTCACTCCCTTCCTTCCTTCCTCCATCCCTTCCTTCCTCCCTCCCTCCCTCCCTTCCTCCCTTCTTCCTCCCTCCCTTCCTTCCTTCCTCCATCCCTCCCTCCTTCCTCCCTCCCTCCCTCCATCCCTCCCTCCCTTCCTCCCTTCCTCCCTCCCTTCCTTCCTTCCTCCATCCCTCCCTCCTTCCTCCCTCCCTCCCTCCCTCCCTTCCTCTCTCCCTCCTTCCTCCCTCCCTCCCTTCCTCCCTCCCTCCTTCCTCCCTCCCTTCCTTCCTCCCTCCATCCTTCCCTCCTTTCCTCCCTTCCTCCCTTCCTCCCTCCCTCCATCCCTCCCTCCCTTCCTCTCTCCCTCCTTCCTCCCTCCCTCCCTTCCTCCCTCCCTCCTTCCTCCCTCCCTTCCTTCCTCCCTCCATCCTTCCCTCCTTTCCTCCCTTCCTCCCTTCCTCCCTCCCTCCATCCCTCCCTCCCTTCCTCCCTCCCTCCTTCCTCCCTTCCTCCCTCCCTCCTTCCTCCCTTCCTCCCTCCCTCCATCCCTCCCTCCCTTCCTCCCTCCCTCCTTCCTCCCTTCCTTCCTTCCTCCCTCCATCCCTCCCTCCTCCCTCCCTCCTTCCCTCCCTCCCTCCCTCCTTCCTCCCTCCCTCCCTCCCTCCCTTTCTTCCTTCCTCTTTCCCTCCCTTTCATGTAATGACATCCAGATCCCGTCCTAACAGATGAGCTGGGTGTTGCCCCACTGAACACTTTCCTCCCTTGGTTCTGACTCACACTCACTACCTTGTACTTTGAACTCAGCCTAGATTATCTGCCGCCTCAATCACTAAAAACAATCCAAATTCATTCCAATCTGGACAGCACTACCACCTCTCTAAAACCAGCTCTTAGGAGTACAGGCTTTCATAGTCCCGCCAACCATCCAAACACAACATAGGATGAACGGAAGCCCGGTCCACTCACTCACTCTTCATTCTAAGGCCCTCACGGAGCTTCCACTGCAGAAAAGGTTATGGAGAAGATCACAAGCACTGAAAGAGGCAGCAAGATAGACGCCAAGTTGAGAGAAATCTTCACTGACCTCCGCCGTCCAACTCTGAAAGCAGGGAGGACAGTAAAGTTTGAGGTCGTTCACTCGATCATTCCGCAGTGATGTGCCCGACAACCAACTGTGGGGTTGACGTAAAGTAGAAAGAAGAAAACAGACACAGGAGGCTTAGGTGTGAGATTATCAACTGGGCAGATTTTTTTTAATGGAGCAAGAAGTAACCAGAAGTACTAGGGTGACTATTACAAAAGGCCATCATGACAAGTGTTGGCCAGGATGCGGAGAAACAGCAACCCTTGTGCGCTGCTGGTGGGAAAGTAAAGTGGTGCAGATGCTTCAGAAATTAGTCTGGCCGCCCCTCAAACCATGTAGGGTTCAACAATGCCACTACCAGGTATACCCGAGATAAACGAAAACGCATGTCCACACAAAAACGTGCATGCCAATATTCATAGAAGCTCCATTCATAATGGCCAAAAAATGGAAACAACCAATGTTCATCCACTGATGAATGGATAAATAAAATATGCTGTATTCATATAACAGACTAGTTGGCAAAACAGAAAAAAGAAAAAGGAATGAAGCAGTGATACTTAGTACAACATGTCTGAACCCTGAAAACATTGTTAAATGAAAGAAACCGGTCACATGTTGTACGATTCCATCTGTAGGAAATGGCCAGAACAGGCGAATCTATAGAAACAGAAAGTAAATGGTGGCTGCTGGGGGCGGCGTTGGCGGGAATGGGAGTGACTGCTAATAGGGACGGGGTTTCTTTCTAGGGGGATGGGAATGTTCTAAAGTTAATCGTGGTGATGGCTGTGCAGCTGGGTGAATACACTGAAAACCATTGAACTGTACACTTTAAATGACCGAATTGTGTGGTATGCGAATTATATCTAAATTAATCTGCCCAGGCCTGTCCCCAGCATCCTTAGCAAATGGAAGAGCCGTCATCCAGGGACACGCAGGGATTCCCGCTGAGGGGGGAGCCAAAGCAACGTTAACTGGGACGTAAATGTCAGAGTGTGACCTGTGAGGACAACCAGCTGGGGCCACCAGGCAGCTGCCACTAGGGACACATGTGAAATGTGAAGCGTTGAGCCCAGGGTCTGACACTCAGGAAGGACTCGATAAATATTAACTCTTGTTAAATGTCTTCTTAGTATCCTATTCTATGTCATCCTTAATTGTACTCCTCCCAACTTTCTAGCTCGCTTTGACCATAACACATGCATGCAGAGGCCCACACTATGGAAATCATGAATAGCCTTTTGAGCTCTATTTATGGTACGAAAAAAATTGTATTTTGTTAAAGGAGTTTTGAAACCACCAGGAAACACCTCATTTGGTGAGTGGGGGGATGGGCATGGTGGCTTCTCTTTCCCCAGAAGAAATGACAATAACCCTAAAGCAGGGTTCGATGTTTGGGGCTGGACAATTCTTTGCTGGAAGGGCCGTCCTGTGCCTCGAAGGATGTCTGGCAACGTCCCTGGTCTCTACCCGTTAGATGCTAGTAGCAACCTGCCCCTGGTTGTGACAATCAAAAATGTCTCCAGACATTGCCAAATGTCCCCTGAGGGGTCAGTCTGACCTCTTTTTCTGTCTCTGTCTCTCTGTCTCTGTCTCTCTCACACACACACATCTGTCAATAACCAGAGCCCTATAGGAAGGGATACGTGATAGTGAACTTTTTTTTTTTTTTTTGCAGTACGCGGGCCTCTCACTGCTGTGGCCTCTCCCGTTGCAGAGCACAGGCTCCGGACGCGCAGGCTCAGCGGCCATGGCTCACGGGCCCAGCCGCTGCGCGGCATGTGGGATCTTCCCAGACCGGGGCACGAACCCGTGTCCCCTGCATCGGCAGGTGGACTCTCAAGCACTGCGCCACCAGGGAAGCCCTGAACTTTGAACTTTAACATCAGAAGGAGGTAGAAGGCACTCAGGCAGGTCTCGGGCTTAACAGAGGCCCCCTCTCTGCCCTGCTGTCACATGTCTCCACGCCCTGCTCCTAGACCCTCCTCTAGACCAACTCCCCCAAACAAGCCTACAGTCTTTAGCTTTGATAATTAGATCTTTGCTCATCCATCCCAATTGTTACACGCCTGAGACCTTTACACGGTTGGGATCTGTTTTGCTCTGGGAGCGGAGGAGAGATCACACATGAAAGGAGCCTGGTAGGCGGGCGTGTGTGGGCAGAAGCGAGGAAGGGGAAGAGGAGTGAGCTGCCATTTATCTGAGTAGCTATTTCATCTATCAATCTCATGTTCCCAGTTTCTTATTCATTATTTCCTTGAATTTCCACAATAATCTTGCATAATAGGTAGCATTCCCTTTTTTACACGTGGAGAAATTGAGATTCAGGGAGGTATTTTAGAAGGTTACCTGGAAATACAGCCATCAAAAATTCCTCTCACTCCTGACGTGCACGCTACAGCTACACAAACACAGCCACTGTGGACAACTGTGACCGGTCTTATTCCAAGCTCTTTGTGGTACTATTTAGTTTTCTGGCCACAGTTCTCAAGGTGCAATGGTACCTGAGAAAATTTCAAGTGAATACAGATGGGCATCTTTAAAATTATTTGAGAGTCTGTATTTATTTTAAGGTGAAAAACAAAGAGTACATCAAATCTGTCATTTCATAGGTATTTTTACTTAGGAGTAGGGTAAGATAGATAATGCCAGTTTAAGTTTAAAAGTTATTAAATTCCAGAAAACTATGAAGTAAATGATAGTGTAGGTGATAACGAGCATAAGGTGAGGTCTGGGTGAGGCCTGAGGTCTGGGAAACACTGAGATCCCTGTCACCATCCACACTTTCCAGAGGGAGAAACTGAGGCTCGAGGGAAGCGACAGAACTTGCCCAAGTTCACACATAATTATGTTGGCAGGTTTGATAACCTTGTTCTTGAACCATGACTAATATCCCTAACTTTACATTTGAGAATAACTGTGATACGGTTTCTAGTCCTTTTGGTAAAATCATTTTCCTCACACCTATAATTTTTAATTATAGATCCTTTTTTATATAGATATAAACATAATGTTATAATTTATATAAATACGATTAAAGGCCCAATTTCCTAACTAATACTTTTGGAGGAGCTTTGTGTGGTGTCTCTAGGGAACCCAGTGTCTTCTCCTCAGACAATACCTAACAAACAGCTATTAGTTCACAAAGGCCTCTTGACGTCTCTCAGGGCTGGTTTCACAACAGTGGCGACAGTTAGGAAGAATTTCTTCAAAATTAGAACAAATTCTGGGAAACAGAGGACAAACTAGGGGAGCTAGTTTGTAATACAGCTGATGTAATACAACATGGGTCTAAGGGGGGAATATAAATTATAGTAGAATAAATAAGGTGTTCTCTACTTTATTTGGAAGTAGAGACTTATGAACATGATATGCAAATTTGTGCCACATATATGCAAATTTATGCCCCAATACTGCACATTTGTCTTCTAAGCCAAGTCCTCTGGAAACAGATATACATATATGTCTATGCCTATTTTCTGTTTTAACTAGGCTGCATTTCTGTCATACGTCCAGGTTTTCCCATATGCGGCCTCGCCAGCTCGTCCTTCACAGAGAGCTAAAGGCAATGCAAGCACCTGTGATGGGGTCTGAGTGACCAGAAGACCACACACGGCTGGAGGTCTAGAAACGCTGGACAGTCCCTGGCAGTGAGGCTCTAAACTCAGAGATGGATAACAAAGCAAGGTCACAGAAGCAGCCCTGTCCGTGGAGCTTCTTTGGGAGTAGATAGATGCCTCTGTCTGTCCAGACTTGTTTGTGTACTATTCTGTTTGGAGGAGAGAGAGGGAGGAGATAAGGGTTCAAGGTCCCTTGGCCTCTAAGAGTGGCTGAAGCCTCCAGATTAATCTGTTTTCCACGGGTGGGTTAATGAACCCAGGACTGATGTACACCCTCCTGGGTATGGGGGGTGGAGCAGGGCAACTCAGGAGGGTGGGGGGAACATTTCTGTTTCCAGTTCTTTGTGTCTACTGTATCATTATGGAAAAGAAATGCAAACTTACAACAGCCTAAAGTAATTATGAGTGGGGAATATGTAAGAGGATAGGACGCCACTTGTCCTCTGGGCAGTGCCCTGCTGTATTTCTACATGTGACGTACTATAAATAAAGCCCAAACCAAACCATAAAACTTGAAGGAAAAATGGGGAGGAGAAAGCTGTTGTTCATCTCTAGAACCACCCTGGTGCACATGCAAAACAGATGAGCTGAGAGACACCCAACTCAAAATCATCTCTTCATAATGGAAACCTAAGAACGGTTTCCAGATGGAATCTGAGATACACAGCTTATCATTATTTCAAGGAGCAGGCCTGCTTCTGACCACATCCAAACGAACCACTGATCCACAAGTCTATGCATGGGCAAGTTTGGCTTTTTCAGTTTGCCTGGGACGTTCCTGGACCTGCCACTGTGGTTTCTGGGCTCTCCCCGAGCTAGTCACTGAGATTACGCTGATCGACTTGGAAGCAGGCAATGTTTCAGGTGCATGACCATTCCTAACCCTTTTCTGCCTCATCTTATTCTCCCCAGGCTTGCCAGGTGGAATAGGAAATTATATCAAAACGTCATGATGGCATCTTTACAGGGTTAGTTTCCCTCTTCCTCTGTGACCCTGAAAGTACAGAAAACCCTAAGTAGTGTAATTTAAACCGGTAAGTAGGGCTGGAAATTTCGAAGAGGTTGAGCACGGAGAGAATGTAAAGATTTGGCTGCAAGGAACGGAAAGTTCAAAATGACAGTGGCTCAAACAAATAGGAGTTTAGAGCTCTCTCCTATTAAACCACAATGGAGGTAGATGGTCTACAACTCAGAAAGCGTGCGGGGGCTCAGGCTCTTTCCATCTCGCCCCTCCAACGTTCCCAGCAAGTGGTCTCCATAGCTTGTCCAGGATAACTGCTTGGATTCTAGACATCACAACCACATTCCAGATAACAAACATGATAGATGGTTCTTAATAATGGGCCCCAGTGAATCGGGCCTCCTGTGTCTGCACACTTTTGCAATATCAAGGTCACTGCCTCTTCTTCTATCAAGACATGGGTTCTATTTCTCCGCCCCTGAATCCAGGTTGACCAATACAATTTGGCGGAAGTGACGTGTGCATTCCAGAGCCCAGCCCTTAAGGGGTCTTGAAGCTTCCTCTGTCTCCCTCTGGAAACCTTGATACCCATGTCGTGATAAAGTCCATCCAGCCTCTGGGAGAGCAAGACACCTCGCAGAGAAGAACCAAGGAACCTCAGTGGCCAGATACGACCACGAGGCCATCTCAGATCCCACGGCCCAGCTGGGATGTCAGCGGAGACCAGCATGAGAAACCTCCCAGATTGCCAACCCACAGAATCATAAAAAATAATAAACTGTAGTGGTTTTAGTCGCTAATTTTCCGAGTGGATTGGTTCACAGCAATGGATAACGGAAAGAACAGTAAGCAGAAGAAGCAGAGATAAAAAGCATGTGCAGGGCTTCCCTGGTGGCGCAGTGCTTGAGAGTCCGCCTGCCGATGCAGGGGACGCAGGTTCGTGCCCCGGTCCGGGAAGATCCCACATGCCACGGAGCGGCTGCGCCCGTGAGCCATGGCCGCTGAGCCTGCGCGTCCGGAGCCTGTGCTCCGCAACGGGACAGGCCGCGGCAGTGAGAGGCCCGCGTACTAGGGGGGGAAAAAAAAAAAAAAAAAAAGCATGTGCAGTGTCATCTTTGATGGAACTTTCCATAAGCTTCCAGGCAACACTGCTGTCTGTCTTTTTGGCCATAATCAGCTGCAAGGGAGGTCGGGGAGTGTGGTCTTTATGTGGACAGCCTGGGGCCCAGCTATCAGCAGGTGGATCAGTGACTAAGGAAGAACTGCTATCAGGGTAAACTCTTGAGACGGAGGCAAGATCAGGAAACCAAATGCACAGCACTTCTGACGACTACCACAGGTTTTTAAAAGTTAGAAAGGTAACCTGCACATTCTTCTTCCTTTTAAACTTAAAATTCTCGCCAGCTCAAAATAAGAGAAGGGAAATGAGAACACCTTGCGAAAACATGCTACACCTCCGACACAGAAAAGTCCATCTGCTGTGTGTTTGTGCAGGTTTACCGTCTGCCCAACTTATCTGGGCCCTCTGGGGGAATAGTAATAAAGGATACACATCTGCCCTCAGAACGCTTATGGTCTACTTAGAAAAGCAATTTCTGTGGCATCTCAGAACAAAACCCCAAAGAACGTCCTCAGAGTTGCCGGGAGTTGTCCCCAGTTCTCCTGTACATGATGGGGGAGGTTCTCTCTTTATAAGTAACGTCTGCACAGGCCCTGTTTACTACGACAACTGGAAGATCCCCTAACTTACTAGGCACCCCCTAACTTTGGGAAATGTGAAAACTTTCCAGGGGGTACCTCTTGGATAGTCTTAAGAGAATCATGTTCTAGATTTTCGTTCTCCACATGTGCACTCTCCTAAAGTGGTTGCGGTGAGAAGGTGCTGGAGTTTGCAAAAGCCTTTCTCCCATTTTATAAAAGAAAGGCTCACCCCTCAGCCCTCCTACATCTTCCCGTGGCTCATTATCCTGTGACGGGAAAACTCCAGGGCAGCCAACCAAAGGAGAGCCTCCTTTGATGAATAATAATGGCCCTGTTGACTCATAGGGCTTTTGGGTTTTCCCTGGTTTGCACCTTTGCTTATTTGCTTGTTAAGGGAAAGCCTGTTAGTCAAACCAGGTACTTGGCCTGTGTTGGGATGTCTGAATTCAGTTAGATGGTCAGGGGTGGGGAACTAGAATAAAAACAACTTTTCATCAACAAAGTCACCTCTTCCACTCTCTCACCTCTGTCAAAGAAAGGGAGAAGGAGGAAGTGGGGGGAGGGAGAAAGAGAAAATTCACCATTCTTAGGTTAGTCCTATAGGCGCAAATCAAGGAGAACATCTGTAAGAATTTTTAATGCTAAAAAATACTTTTCTTCCTCACATTTTTAAATATAAGAAATTCTTTGCCGCTATTCCTAAAATTCATCCCTAGGAGGTGTCATTAGCTGAGAAGAAAAGCACATTCAAATAGCTAAACCATGCAGCTATTGGAGTTTTATAATTTTAGTCATATGCTGGTCATTTTAACTGTAACAGGAATGTTTTAAACAATTTCTAAAATTTTCAAGACACCTTAGCAAAAGCCCTGGGATGGAAGTTTCCTGTGATTTCTTTCAGATTTGGTGTGTTGTTTAATAACATAGTTTAAAACCTATTTTTATCAATTTTATCATTAAAATCTTATTCCAGGAGAGGAAATATTTTCTAACTCATTCTAATAGGTCAGCATTACCCTAATACCAAAACCAGAAAAGGCGTTACAAGCAAACTACAGACCAATATCTCATATAAATATAGATACAAAAATCCTCAACAAAATATTAGCAAATTGAATCTAACAATGCATAAAAAGAATTATACACCCAACCAAATGGGATTCATCCCAAGGATGCAAGGTTGGTTCAACATTCAAAAATCACTTAATGCAATCATCAACAGAATAAAAAAGAAAAAACATCACACAATCACATCAATAGATACAGAAAATCATTTGATAAAATCCAACACCCATTCATAATAAGAAAAACTCAGTAAACTGAGAGTAGAAGGGAACATCCTCAACTTGATAAAGAATATCTACAGAAAGCCTACAGCTAACATCATAATTAATGATGAGAAACTAGCAGCTTTCCCACTAGGATCAGGAACAAGGCAAGGATGTCCCTCTCACCACTCCTCTCCAACACTGTACTGAAAGTTCTAGCTAATGCAATAAGATAAGAAAAGGAAATAAAAGGTACCCAGATTGGGAAAGAAGCCATAAAACTGTGTTTGTTCCCAGATAACATGGTCATCTATGTAGAAAATCTGACAGAACTGACAAAAGAAAAAACCTCCTGGAACTAATAAGTGATTATAACAAGGTTGTAGGATAAAAAGTTAATATATAAAAGCCAATTCCTTTTCTATATATCAGCAATAAACAAGTAGAATTTGACATTAAAAACACAACACCATTTATATTAGTACCCCAAAATGAAAAACTTAGTATAAATCTATCAAAATATTGCCCTTGTGATGTGACTGTGTGAGTCTGTCTCTTTCCCCATCCCTGAGCCTGGACTGGCCTTAGAACTTGCTCTGGCCAGTGGAATGTGGCAGAAGTGAGAATGAGTCAGTTCTGAAGTTGGACACAAGAAGCTTTGTTTGGTCACACCCACACTCTTGGAACCCTGCCCGACTGCCCCATGAAGAAGCCCAGGCTAGCCCACTGGAGACTGAGAAAGCACAGGCAGCAGACACCAGACATCCCAGCTGACCAGCTGGCTGCTGGTTTGTGCACCAGCCCAGACAGATCAGCCACCAGCCCTTCTAGACCTGAAGAACCACTCAGTCGACCCACAGACTCCCGAGCTAAAAGAATGCTCACTGGGGGGCTGTGATAGCTTGTAATTCTTGAGGCAAGAGAAAGCTGATACACCTTATTTTGACAAATTCTCTACTATCTATTTTGGTGCTAATTCAATCCACAAAGAAAATAAAACACTTTTTTTTTTTTTTTTTTTTTTTTTTTACCATTTAGCAACTTGTCACGGGAAATAAAATACAGGTGCAATTTACATACATAGATTTGATTGAGATAATTATGAGACCAATAAAAGACTTTCAAGCATAAAAATGTATTACATTAGGATAAAAATGTGTGCAGCAGAATAGAAATAGGACTGCAAGGTGAAAAAAGGAAGATGAAAAATGTCTGAATGTTAACAAGAAGTGTTAACATCGTGTAAAATGTGACAATTATCAAATCGTTATAGCACTTAAATTCCATTTGGTCTATTTTTTTTTTTTTTTTTTCTTTTTTTTTTTTGCAGTACGCGGGCCTCTCACTGTTGTGGCCTCTCCCATTGTGGAGCACAGGCTCCAGACGCGCAGGCTCAGCGGCCATGGCTCACGGGCCCAGCCGCTCCGCAGCATGTGGGATCTTCCCCAACCGGGGCACGAACCCGCATCCCCTGCATCGGCAGGCGGACTCTCAACCACTGCGCCACCAGGGAAGCCCCGTTTGGCCTATATTTTAAAGTCTTGTCATAGTTTTACTTTAAAGAGCCAACCTTTTACAATACGCCAAATTTACATCCTTGACAACTATTTAAACTTACGATAAAAAAAATTTTAGATGTTGAGTTGTAAATGTTGTGGACGGTTTTTGCAAAATTCCTTCAGGAGGTGTACAAGTTAAAATTCTTGAAAACCACTATTCCAGAAAAACCACTCAAGTAGTTTCTATTTAACAGGTGAAATGGGCTGTATCTATTGTGTACTTCGCGTAGTTCCCTGTGCATATGTGTTAGAATAAGTTTATATACATTCTTACGTGTGCATGCATATAGATTTACCTTCACGTGCAACTTTATTCAAAGAGGTGGTTTTCTGCTTAAATGTATAATTTCTCCGTGACCAGTCAGCCATAGCTTTTTGTTTTCTTGAAGAGAGATGGAATGACTCCTGGTCCAGGAAAAGGAAGCACATAGGTCCCCTGCTGAGAAGCAGAACAAGATATGGAAAGAGAAGTAGGTTTTCCTTCAGAAGATGCTGGGACCCATGTGAGAGAGCGCAAGATCTCAGACAGTCAGTTCACAATATCAGGCAACCAGTGTTAATTTGTGTGTGGTGGTGAACAAGACTGATAAAGTCCCCTACTTTTAAGGAACTTAGATTCCAGTAGGTGTCCAGAAATCACAAACAGAGACATGCCAACAGTTCTGGAAGCCCGGCCGGAGGGACACCAGATGCAAGTTAGGGGGACTTTGTTGTCTTGTTTTTGCAGCTTCATGCCTCCAGGCCCCTGCACATGCTGTTCTCTCTGCCCAGAACGTTCTTCCCTTTTCTTATTACATTTCATCTTACCTACTGGCGGAGATAACATATTTACATGGTTCAAAAATCAAAATAATAAAGAATGATTAGGAAGAGTGGCTCCCACCCTGGCCTGGTCCTCTGCCTTCCTACTGGGGGGGGGGGGGCGGGGGGGTGTCATTTCTATTAGTTCCTTGTTTATGTTGCCAGTCTTTCTGCAAATACAAGGAAATATGGATGTATATGCCCCCAACTTTCCTTACACAAAACGTAACCCACTATATATGCTCACTGCTTTTTGCTTTTTTTTTTTTTTTTTAGCTTAACAGTATATTCTGGAAGCCTTGTTCTATCAGAGCACTGATGACAACCCTTTCTTTTTCCAGCTGTATACTATTTTACTGCGGGGATGTCAGTAGATTACCCAGCCCTCTATAGATGGACATATGGGTTCCAGACTTCCGCTATTACAAACGATGCTGCCGTGAATAACCGTGTTCGCACATCCTCCCATACATGTGCAGACGCCTCTGGGGGATAAATTCCCAGAAGTGCTGCCCCACCTTTTCTTCCTGGCAAATTCTTACTCACCTTCTGACACCCACAGCCCAGGGAGACAGACATAAGAAGAGGCATGTCCAGAGAGCTGCAGGAAGCATAGCTGCCTTCTCCACAAAGCTGAGAGCATCTTAGGGCATGCATCCCTCATTTGCCTTTAAATTCCCATGAATAAATAAATGAACGGATGATGTTCAGACTTTGGTTTCTTAAGAAACCCGGGAAGCCAACGCCTACCAGAGAAGTGTACTCTTTCTCTAGGTACAAATTCCTGCTCATCATTATGAAATTTATATCTATATACAGTCTAAACATTAATAACCAGAGCAGTGAAGGGACTCAGAACACACAGCAAATTCCAACGACCCACTCTTCTAGAAACGATTAATTCCTCAATCCAAACCTTAAGGGAGATTGTCTTAAGAAAAAATCTTGAATATGCATGCATAAATTGCATTTTGACTGTGCTTATATTGTTTCTTTTTGTCTTTCTGGAGCATTACTGGAAGTTATCAAATGAGCAAGTAGATGAGGGAAAGCACACCTAGCACAGCTCTGTACTTGCCTCAGTGTATGGAGACGCAAAGTATGAGCAAAGAATGTGTAGCCTGTCTACCGACGACAACGGGCAGCGCGCGCCAAACATTTACCGCGCGCCAACCTCCTGTGCTTTCAGGTGCGTCCTCTCAGTCCAACCCCTTCAGAAACAAAAACCGCACAGTTGTTACTATTATTATTCCCAGTTTATAAATTCAGAAACTGAGGCACAGAGAGGTTAAGAAACTTAAGGGCACGTAGTTAGCAACTAGTGGAGCTGGAATTTGAAGCCAGGCAATCCAACTGGGGAGTCCACGTCATTCATTTCAGGGCTGTTCCTTCGTGTGTCCTTTACATAAATAAAGAATAAAGGTGGACTTCCCTGGTGGTCCAGTGGGTAAGACTCTGTGCTCCCAATGCCAGGGGCTCAGGTTCGATCCCTGGTCAGATCCCGCATGCATGCCAAAACTAAGAGCTCTCATGCTGCAACTAAGAAGTCCACATGCCGCAACTAAAAGATCCCACATGCCGCAACTAAAGATCCCACATGCCACAACGACGATCCCACGTGCCTCAACTAAGACCCAATGCAGCCAAAAATAAATAAATAAATAAGAATAAAGGTAACAATATGGGGGTTGCAGTAATGGTCACAGCCATCAGGAATGCAGGCTCCTTATCAATACAGAGCTTCTACCTCATGCCCCAAAATGGCTACTGAGCTCCAGCCACCACATCCACATTCCAGCCTACATAAAGGAGGAAGGGGAAATAAGAGTATACCCCTCCTCTCTTTACTACTGCTTCCCAGAATCTAAACGTGATACTTCCGCTTTTACTCCATTGGTCACAATCCACAACTGCACTCCCTGGCCATACCTAGTTCCAAGGAAGGTTGGGGAAAGTAGCCCTTGTTCTGGAAAGGCATGCTAAAAATGTTGGGGTTCACTGTTAAGGGAGAAGTAAAAATGGATATCAAGGAGGAACTGGCAGATTCTACCTCACACAGTAATAGAGGAGCATAAATGCATGGAATCCCACTGTGAAAGGGGTTTTTTAATTATCAAGTAAAAGTGCTTATCTGATGCTTAAGCTTTCCTGCCCATTGGTTGTCCCCACTCCCACCCCCACTCACCTCATAAAAAGAGGTCTGGGCCAACCCATCTGATGTCTGGACAACATTTTCATCTGTTTAGCTGACATCCAGTGGTCCTTAAGGTCATTCCGAATAACTCTCAAACCTGAGCCCTCTTGCCTTAGTAATTCCGATCTTTGAAGAGAGCCACCAAGTCCCCACAGCCAGACTCCTCTCCTCCCAGCACCCACTGCTCTACACCACCTCCCAGTGTGCTACCCATGGCGGGACTTGAAGTCCTAGGAGTGGCCTTACACAGTCAGAGGAGGATATAACCACTCTGAGAAAATACGCATCTATTAATATACTTCCAGAACAGCTTCTCTGCTTGCTTTAGGATTTCTGCCAATTGCTTCACACTTGTAATTCAGACAGTGCTCACCACATCCTGAAGCTACATATCCCCAATCCCATTTGTTACAGTTGATTTTTTGGCTTTGCCGTAGAACCTTCCATGTCTGCCTATTTTTACCTTCTCCTATGGGTCGGGCCTCTTGGCTTGAACCTACAAAGATAGTTTTAAATCCTGAGTCTGTCGATCAACAAATCATCCATCCCTCCCACCTGCATCTGCAGCTGGTAGTGACTCTGGGGCTCCATCAGTGACACTGAGCAGAGCGTTGCACAGGGCAGGGCCCAGGCCAAGGCTGTGAGATACGCCCTGAAATCCTCCCTCTGGGTGACACGGATCCATGAAGCAGCCCTTTCTGTGGCAACAAGGAAAACTGGTTTGGATGTGTTGCTGCCATAGCGACGCCCAAGCAGGCAGCTAAGAGCCCCGGGGGACTGGGCCGCTGGCAGCACCTGCTACCAGAACTTTCCTTCAGCAGTGAGGAGACTTCCAGAGCCCTCCGGAGCCAGGAGCCAGTGGTTGGGAGATAGCATTCACTCATGCATTCATTCGTTCCTCATTCATTTGTAAAACATACTGAGGTCTTCTACAAGCCAGAGGCTCTCCGAGAATAAGGGTCAACAAGATCCTATGAGCTGTCTGTCTAGAGGGGAGTAACATCACTGCCGGGACGACTCTATGAAACTGCGTCAGGTCACGCCGTCCTCTGCTCAGCACTCCGAGGGGCTCCCACGGCCCTTCCCCTGGCCCCCAGAGCCCTGTCCAGCCCACATTTCCCCCACACCCATTCTCTCCCCTCCAGCCACCCTGGCCTCCTTTTCTAACAGCCCACATGGGTGTGCTCCTGCCCTCCCACCTTTGCATTTCTCTTTCCTTTGTCTAAAATGCTCTTCCCCAAATTTCTACGTGGCTCCCTCCCTCCCTCCCCTCCTTCAAACCTTTACTCAAACATCACCTTCTCGGGCTTCCCTGGTGGCGCAGTGGTTGAGAGTCCGCCTGCTGATGCAGGGGACACGGGTTCGTGCCCCGGTCCGGGAAGATCCCACATGCCGCGGAGCGGCTGGGCCCGTGAGCCGTGGCCGCGGGGCCTGCGCGTCTGGAGCCTGTGCTCCACAACGGGAGAGGCCACAACAGTGAGAGGCCCGTGTACCGCAAAAAAAAAAAAAAAAAACCACCTTCTCAGTGAGGCCTTCTCTGGCCACCATGTCTCAGTGTTAGCACTCCCAGTGTATTTCATTCCTCCTTCCCGATTTATTTTTTCTCCTTAACCTCTTCTCCAACATTCACTACCCTAATTTTTTTTTTTTTTTGGACGGAGACCCGGCGCCTTGGGAACAGGCGCAGTGGATGTGGCACCATGGAACCACGGGAGGAGCAGAGCTGGAGGCACGTGGAGAGGCCGCACACCCAGAGAAGGGGCCGAGAAGCCAGCCAGCCAGCCCCAGGAGCCAGTGAAGCGAATGGCGAAGTAGCATCACCCAATTCCTACTTTAGAAAGGCCGGAGGGCGTGGCCCCTCGGCCTCTTGGCTAAATCAAGGGTAGAAAGGCCAGAGCGTGGAGCACGGACGGGAGGGGAGCCAGACAGGAGACAGGACAGCAGTGGGAACGATGGTTCACTCATCCCTGAAAGAGGATCGCGGTGAATTAGAGCAGGGGTAGCCGACGTGCTCTGTGAAAGACCAGACGGTAAACACTGGGGGCATATTCAACTCAGCCGGTGTAGCAAGAAGGCAGCCAGAGAGCACGCAGATGAAGGGACGTGGATGCTCTCCAATAAAACTCTATTTACAAAATAGTCGGCCGCCAGATCTGGCCTGTGGGCCATAGTTTACGACTCCAGAACCGGGGGTCCTGGAGAGAGACGGCAGAGCCAGCAGAGTGGGTGGTGGGCAGGCTTCGGTGGCAGACAGGCCGGCCCCGCTGTGAGCGCTCGAGCACCAGGGGGCTGAAACCATCGGGGCCCACGGCCCTGAGTCAAGGGTGACCCAGGAGAATCTCTGCAACTACCTGATTCCAGTTGGAAATATCCCAAGAGAGAGTGAGAAGCCGTGCAGGGCAGCCAAAACCGGACCGAGGGAGGCAGGGCGTCCCCAAGAGTGTCTGGGGCCTGGACGTAGGGATCCCTCCCACCTGCCTTAGAGCGACTGCAAGGCACCCTGACCTTTCCTCCTCAGAACGTCTCCCTCTGCGACCCCACGGGGCCCCCTCCACCCTCCTCTGCCAGGTTCCCCTCCACGACGCCAGTGTCTTCCCTTCCGTGGGATCTTCCCCAAGTGGATAAAGCTCAGCGAGCCCCACCGAGAACGAGAGAATGCCAGGGTGCATGTGTGTGATGGGCGGCCGGGGTGCATGTGTGTGATGGGCGGCCGCCAAAACACAGGCCCCGGGGGGTGAGAGAGTGTGACGAGGAGCAGGGCGCGGATCTGGGGTCCTCACGGAGTCGGACAGGTGCCGAACCCCCCAACAGCTGCGCGCAAGACAACTGCGGGAAGAAGAAGAATAAGACGCAGCAAAAGCAGATGCCGAGGGACTGAGCCCGTCGGGCTCCCCTCCAACGCCTCCTGCCGGCGGGCAGCAGGGACGGGCGCTCCTCCCCAGCACATGCCCCACAAGCGGCTCCTGTTCCCGCAAGTTTTAAAGGTCACATGCTGACGTGACAGTCGCTAAGACCGCGATACAAACGCTCACAGGAGGCTTTGTGCCGGGGGCACGGCCCACCCACGGGCTCCGCACACAGAGGGCGGCCTTTCATGTCACCCAGAGCCCGGCCAGGAACCGGCCCCAGCGGGTGGGGTGCTGGCAGCCGGGCGGGTCCTCGAGTGGGTACCACGACGCTCTCGTCCCAGGCTCGTGGCCTGTGACCTTCCACTGCCCACACTCGGCGAGTGTGCGAGTGGTTCAAAGGCAAGTGTGCACGGCAGAGTTTGCAGTCTATCAGCTGAAGGAGTGAAACCGGCCTCTGCTTGTCTTGGGCCCACTTGCTGCTGTACAGAGTTCTCGAGGACCCCAGATTCTCAACGAAGAGGCCGGGCCGCGCCCCGCCCTTGGGGCGACAGACTGGGGCCCACTGTAAACCCATCCCACCCACCAGCCCTGCTCCCCCGGGGCCTGGCCCGCCTCCCCCTCCTCTCTCACCCGCCCAGCGAGCCCAGGGCTGCCAGCCAGAGGCCTCCTGCACCACCCAGCCTGGGGGGGCTCCCGGGAAGGCTGGGAGCAGATCCGGGCAGATAGGGCTTCTTCCCAACACCTCAGGAAACTGCCCACCCAACACACACACACACACACACACACGCACACACGCACACACACACGCACGCAGACTAGGCCCCTCTACTTCTAGCTCGCGCCGCCAGCTCTGGCCGCTCTGGGGTGATGGATGAAGGCTCCAAAAGCACACCCACCAACAGCTCGACTGCAGCCCGTCTCCAGGGACCCTGGGCGCCCTTCAGGCAGTGGTCTTGCAGGATGCGGTGCCCCCGTCTGGGTTTTGTTTGTTCTGCTTGTTCAAACTTTCATGCTTCCCATTGTTTGTCAGCTCACAGGAGCTCAGGTAACAAGCAGAGAACTGTGCCCGGATGGAGACCCTGGACGGCTGCCACCCCCCTTTCGCTCCCCCACCCCCATGATGCACTTCCCGTTCACGCAGGGGAAGCTTCCGGAACGGGCAGTGTTCGCGCTGTTGACCGTGGCTGAGGGCCTCTGAGAAGCTGCAGCAGCGTCAGGCGGGTGTCAGGACCCGCTCTCGCACCGTGTGGGGCCGCAGTGGCTTCAGGACCACCAGGCCCAGCTAGGACTCCAGGCCAACCTCGGAGCAAATGCCAGCCCCCCCTCACGAGACCACACAAGACTGGGCCCCTGCAGGGTGGGGACGGGTGCCCCCCTGCTGGGTGAGCCCAACGGGGTGGGAGAGAAGAGTAGACCTCAGAGGGTGGGAGACAGAACCTGACAGCTGTCTGAAGACAGAGGGATGAGACGGGGGGCCTGGGCTCTAAGCCTGGGAGGGTCCTAAGCAAAGCCCCCCAGAAGACCAGCCCCCCTCTACATGAATCAGCTGTGTGACCACGTGCACCTCAGCAACCTCTCTGGGCCTCCATTTCCATAGCATTAGAGCAGGATGGTGAACATCCCATCCTTGACGTTTGCTGCAGGCAGAGGCCAGTGCCTGCCCCACGGGAGAGCCGGGTCAGCATCAGTCATGATACAACGAGGACTCTCCTGGTCCGAAACCAGCAACGGCCTCACGGACCCAAATTCAACACCTTCCTTCCTGCCTCCTTTGAAAGGAACACACCTTTGCCTAAAAAGTGGGAGAGAGAAACTCAAGACTTTCTTCTTTCCATTTAGATGCCCAGTTAGGGTCTCAAACCCAGAATTCAGTTTGCCCATAATTTCTCTGAGCCAATGCTTCTCTTAAGGCAGGAAAACAGGGAAGAGGGGTGATCCGCGTTCCCTTTCTAGCCTGTCACTGCAAAGTGGTCCCCCACCCTTCTCACACACTCACACCTACCTCACTCACTCTCACATCCACACACACTCACACACACCTCTGGTTGAAGGGTGATGCAGCTGCTGAACTTATGGGACGCAGTACGCAACATCTGCTTTTTAATTAAGTGCAACGAGTCAATTATTAATCGACACCAAAACCTAAAGTGTAGGTGTGGCTGAGATCACTAATGCCACAAGAGACCAGGCCACGGATGCCCGGGGCAGCTACAAGCCCTAAAATATGTCTAGTCTGCCCGTTAACACTGACTGAGCAGTCAAACACACGGTCACATCGTGTGAGACCCAAAAGACCACAGGGGCGCCCTCAGTCTCCAAACATCAACATGAAACCCAACCAGAGGGAACAGCTGAGAAACGAAGGAAATCCTGACACAAGCCACACCCTGGAGGAAACTTGAGGACATGATGCTGAGTGCCATAAGTGACCTAAGGATAAATACTGCGAGATTCCACTGACATGAGGGCCCTAGAGTGGCCAGATCCACAGAGAAGGAAAGTAGGGGGGTGGGTGCTCGGGGCTGCGGGGCGAATGGGGACTTTGTGTTTCATGGGGACAGAGGTTCAGTTTGGGACAACGAAAAAGTTCTGGAGATGGACAGTGGCTGCACAACAACATGAATGTACTGAAGGCCACCGACTCGTACACTTAAAAATGGTTAAAATGGTAAATTTTATGTTACGTGTATTTTATCACAATTTTTAAAAATAGAACAAATAATCCCACGAAATTAAGAGGTAAGCAGTACAGCCTGGACCATGAGACCCTCTGAGGTCATGGAATTCAGGGAAGACTTCATGGAAGAGGCATCCGCGCCCCCCATCCATCCCCCCACCCACCCCGAGCACCCCCTCTGAATAAGCCGTGAGGGGCTGGCTGAACGGAGCAAAGGGTAGGGGTCGTCTTACACTCCAAAGACATCTATGGGAACTGAAGGCCAGGTCTCAACTGCTGAGAAGGCCCAGTCACCAAGGCACAGTGTGGCGCGGTTGACGTGACCACACGATATAAATTCCAAAGACCCAGTTATCTTGAGAGCAAAGGGGCGCTGCTGATAATTACCCCAGACAAATGGCGCGGGGTCACCTGGGGCACAGCAGGAAGAGCCCAGGCTCAGGAACCAGGCAGGCCTGGGTCAAGTCCTAGCTCAGGCACTCACTTGGGCAAATTACTTTCAGTCTCTGAGCCTCAGTTTCCCTACCTGTAAAATTTCTATCTCATGAGGTTACTGGGACTATCAAAAATAAGATGAGAGGACTTCCCTGGAGGTCCAGTGGTTAGGACTCTGCGCTTCCGCTCAGGGGTCATGGGTTCAATCCCCGGGCGGGGAACTAAGATCCTACATGCCGCGTGGTGCAGCCAAACAGAAATTTTAAAAACTAAAATGAGAAAAGTTCAGTCCAGGATGTTGTATCTCTAAATATTAAAGTCTGTAATTTCTTATCTGCAATTCTGAGATCCAAAATGCTGTGAAAACTGAAAGCTTTCTAAACTCCTTTGGTGGCAAAATTTAATAGTGACCAATGCCCGGCAATTTAGAAGCTTTACGTCACTTGGTATAATTTATTCCTGTTTCTCTGCAGAAGCCGTAATGTCTTTGATGACAGAGGGCTGCTCCAGTCCCCGCTGGGCATGCATGATCCTTCCTAAGTGCAAACCTTCTGTATGAGGCTGGAAGGGTGAGGACTCTAATTATAGTTTCAGTGTCTTATACAGATTTAAATCTCTTGTCACCTCTAGATACAGTTATGGGAAGTTATATTAAGTGGAAAACGGCATGTTTTTTTTGTTGTTGTTTTGTTTTGTTTTGTTTTGGTTTTTTGGCCGCTCAGCATGGGGGATCTTATTTCCCAGACCAGGGATCGAACCTGCACCCCCTGCAGTGGAAGCTCCGAGTCTTAACCACTGGACCTCCAGGGAAGTCCCCAAAAATGGCATGTTTAGTTTAAAAAAAAGCAACATGTAAAATAATGTGTATTCTCTGCTCTTCTTTATTTTAAAAAGACGTCTGCACCCATGAGCTTATCTAAGCATAGACCATCTTGAGAAGCATCCTTGAGGATGGAAACACGGGTGGCCTCTGGAAACGGGGAACTGGGGTCTGGGCAGAGGAAGATTGATACTGCACTGTGCTCCCTCTTATGTATATTAAAATGTTTATTCCACATACCGAATACATTTTAAAACATTAAATTAAGACACGAAAAGGCACTTTACATCCATTAGAATGACTTTTATTTAAAAAAAAACAGAAAACAACTGTTGGCAAGGATGTGGAGAAAAGGGAACCCTCGTGCTCTATTGGTGGGAATGTAAAATGATGTGGCTATGGGAAACTATATAGCAGTTCCTCAAAGAATTAATAATAGAACATAGGATCCAGCAATTCCGCTTCTGGGCACCTACCCAAAGGAATTGAAAGCAGGGTCTCAAACAAATATTTGTACTCCCATGTTCACAGCAGTGTTATTCAAAAGGTGGGAACAACCCAAGTGTCCATCAGTGGATGAATGGGTCAACAAAATGTGGCATATACATATGATGGAGTGTCATTCAGCCTTAAAAAGGAAGGAAATTCTGACACATAAATGAACCTTGAAGACATTATGCTCAGTGAAATAAGCCAGTCATCAAGGACAAACACTGCATGCTTCCACTTATATGAGGGCCCTAGAATAGTCAAATTCAGAGAGACAGAAAGTAGAATGGTCGTTACCAGGAGCTGAGGGAGGGGGAGGGGGAGTATGTAATGGGGACAGAGGTTCAGTTTGGGAAGATGAAAAAGTTCTTGAGATGAACTATGGTGATGGTTGCACCACAATGTGAATGTACTTAATGCCAGTGAACTGTACACTTTAAATGGTTAAGATGGGGCTTCCCTGGTGGCGCAGTGGTTAAGAACCCGCCTGCCAATGCAGGGGACACGGGTTCGAGCCCTGGTCCGGGAAGATCCCACATGCCACAGAGCAACTAAGCCCGTGCGCCACAACTGCTGATCCTGCGCTCTAGAGCCCGCGAGCCACAACTACTGAGCCCATGCACCACAACTACTGAGCCCTCGTACCTAGAGCCCGTGCTCCGCAACAAGAGAAGCCACCGCAATGAGAAGCCCGTGCACCGCAATGAAGAGTAGCCCCGGCTCGCCGCAACTAGAGAAAGCCTGCGCACAGCAGCAAAGACCCGACGCAGCCAAAAATAAATAAATAAAATTTTTAAAAATGGTTAAGATGGTAAATTTTATATTATGTGTCTTTTACTGCAATTAAAAATAAAGTTAGAAGAAAAATTTCTCGCATCACACTTCCCTTTGGACGCTGGACTGCTGGAGCTGAACCTTCCTGTGACCTGTTCAGGAGACAGGCAGCGCTGGTTCAGGGCCGTCTGAATAATGCATGAGTCAAAGGGCTGTGGTCAGGGAGGGTCCTCCCACCCCGCAGGGCTCCGCTTGCCCAGCTGACCGCGGAGTGCCCTTTGGGAGGGCTGGGTTGGGTGGCGGTGGAGCAGGTGCTGGGCTCGAGCCTGACATGGACCAGGCTGGGGCCATCATGATATATATGCAGGCTGCCCAGAGCCAGGGCCTGCTGTGACACACCCCACAGAGCCACGGCAAGACGCTAAGCCATGCGTGTCCCCCAGCAGCATCCAGTCCTGACAGAACGGATGAGGGGCCCCGGTTTCCCTTCGAAGCGAGTCAGTTCCTCTGCCCAGGGTTCCTCCTCAAAGTCTAAGAAGGCTTAGAAAGGGGAATAGGGGAATAAGAATTCCCACCTAGGGGGAAAGGGGAATAAGGAGAATAAGAATATCCACCTCTTTCCTTAATACCTGACACCCAAGTTTCTCTTTTCATCTTTCCAGTCTTTTTTTTTTTTCTTTTTTAAGTTAAAGGAAGGGCCTTTCTGGCAGATTAGAGTATTTGGATCATTTCTATGCACCAACTGGCAATTTCAGCTTCATTTCTGGGTTTCTTCTTACCACACATGGCCCCGTGTGAGGCTCGAACCACAGGTGCCCTGCACGGGGATGCTCGCCCACAGGTGTCCCCATGGCATCCCTGGGTCACAGGCGCCTCAGAAGCTCTGTCCATTTACCAGTTAGGAAAACAGTGCCCTGCCAGGGAGTTTCATGGAGAAAATGTTACAGGGGGAAGGGGTTACAGAGATGCTGGAAGAGCTGAAAAGCCAAACCCGGAAGGGAGTCCCAGCTGGACGTCCCCATACGCCCAGGCTCACCCAAACTCTGGGCAGCTTGGAGAGACCAGGGAGGGGACCGTCCCACGGGAGGACCGCTGTCAGGGCCCCAGCCGGCTCAGAGCCAGGCGGAGGGGACACCTGGCTTTGCCCTCCCTCCAGCCCTCCCATATCTCCTCGTTGGCTGCTCTTGGTTGAACCCAGCTGGACGCCAGGCAGCGGCAAGGGAGCCTGGGAGATGTGGTTTGCAGAAGACAGAACACAGCTGTCCAGGGCAAGGCAGGCTGGCGACTCCAGCCACGGCTGTTGCAGCTGTCCCGACCTCCGGGGGGATATATCCACCTTTCTTTTTTCAGTTGTTGTTCTGTCCTAACATTTCTCTTTTAGATGCCCCATATGCAAAGGAATTGAATTAAATTTGGACAGAATGGATACTTTTTAATTAGATGGATACAATTAATCGCCAGGCCAGCCCACCACTTCTGAAGCCCCAAAGTGGACATGTGTCCCCTGGCTCTTCCCTTGCCCGACCAAGCGTCCCCCAGACGAGTCCCTCTGCCCCGTGCCCTCTGTCAACAAGGAGCAGGCTGTGCCAGGCCAGTGTGAGGCGTGGACCGGACACAGACGTTGCTGGACTCAAGCCGAGCGCTGGGGGAAGAGGCAGCATAACAGGCTTCCAGGGCACCTGGAGAAGCAGGGGCGTTGCTTCCTGCACCAGGGCTGGGCTTCCAGGTACAGAGAGCAGAGGTCACTGTGGTCCAACGGGCTGAGCATAGATTAGGAGCTCAATTGCTCTTTGTCTAGATTCAGCGGAGGCACCCAACCTTGTGTGACCTTGAGCCAAACATGGTTAAGCTACAACCGGCTTTCCAAGACAAGGGAGACGTGACCAAGAACGTCAGCAAGAGGCGCCGACAGGTGCGTGCACCAGGATGGCAATGCTCAGCGCCCACACCCTGCCCTTCCTCGGAGGCGTGTTCTTATATTCGATCTCATCTGTCCTTGAGACCATCCTTGTGAAGGAGGGGGAGGGGTTTTTAGCCCATCTTACGGAGAGGGCACTGAAATATACAGGCACTGGAAATACGCGAGCACCAGCGCAGTGGGTGAAGCTGGTATCGGATTCAAGGCCACGTGAGTGTCAGCCACGACCTGTTTCTACTGAATCAAGGAGGACCAGTTACCTCCTCAGCCCAGGGCCATGGTACAGTTAAGGAACAGCTTTGCATTCGGCCTAGGAAGGGGAGAAGTTACACGGGGGAAGAGGACGAGGGAGAAAAGGAAAAAGGAAGGAGAGAGAAAGCGGAGATGAAGAAAGGGCCACGATGGGCAAGCTGGGTGGGAACACACAGGTGAGGGAATCATTCTGCCCCCTCTCTTCATCACGGCCCGTGACAGAACCGGTTTGCAAGACTGGGATGCCTCCCACCATCCCTCCAGGGCACTGGAAGCTCCCCCCACCCCCGGTTACTTATTCCGAAGAATAAAGAGCTACTCCCCTCCGTTTCTAATCTGGGGTAGTCCTACCATCTGCGGAGATTTTCCCTCCCCCCGGGGGCCCAGTTTCCCACACTGGGAGTCTAGTTCCCTTGCTGTAAGGTGCCGGCCATCGTGTAAGGTGGGAGAACAAATACTCAGGTGGCTGTGCTGCGGCTGCAACACGTTTAAATGCACCTGAACAGTGAAACACTTTCACCTGGGTAGACAGGGGGACCACAAGGTCAAGGTGCCAAGGGTCCTCTCCTTCCCACTCACAGCAGCGTTATCTAGGCTGTTGTCAAAGACAAGCCCTTGCAGAGGTTGGGCGGGTGTCGTTCACGGGCCCAACCAGGGTGGGAAGGATGCAACCAAGGCCTTGCTCTCAGAGCGCGTTACCGTGAGCCCTGGTAGTCACACTGCCGGCCACACTAGAGCCCAGGACTCTGGCTGCGTCTTCTGCTAAAAAGAGAACGATCATCTTCTCTAGTTTAGACACCCAAACTCATACCACCAGATCCAGAAACACACCCAAATTCCACTTTTGCTAATTTTCAACCCAAGGGATTTTCCAGAAAGTAGCGCTTTATAACAGAAAAGCTTCCTGGATAGCAGGCGGGGCTGTTCTAGCGAGTCCAGGCCATCGTTCTGACTGCACCCTGTAAGCCAGGAAAACCCCCTGCTCAGTCTGCGCAGCTCCCTGTTTGCCGTCAGGGAAACCTACTCAAGATGCTCGAGGCAACAGTTGCTGTGCTGTGTTCAGGGCATGTAGGAAAGTGACATTTATTCCTGGGTTAACGTTTTCTCTCTCTGCCCCCAGGGTCAGTCAACAAACAAGATGTCCTTGGAACAGAGGCCTCACTTTAGGCATCTCCCGGTTTCGGAGCACAGCTCAGCAAAGACGCCACAGCCCTTCATCCGGCTGTGTGCAGACGGGCATCCTCTGAGTCCTGCTGCAGCATTTCGGGGTTGCCAAGTTACGGATGGGAACAGGTGCTCCTAATTCAGCGTAACCCACCCAGCCTTAATTCACTTTCCCTGGAAACCTCTTGATTTCGGAGTGAAAACTCCTGGCTCCTCTCAGGCTAGCCTGGATTTGCCGAGGTGCGTTGCTAAATTTAATTGCCAGTTTCCATGCCATGTGATGGCGTGTGACAGGCCAACTCACCCTGTTAAGTTAGCCAAGGGGTTTTAAATAAATGCTTTCTGACAGAAAGGATGATAAAGATCCCTGTTATTCAGCAGCGTGCTTGGAGAGTGGGCCGGTCCAAGTCTCACAACGAAGCAGGAACAGCCGCGGTGTTAATCGCACGAGCTCCCTCAGCGCTGCCCAGTGGTTACCAAGAAAGGCTAACAGGGCCTGCGGAAAGAGCCCCCTCCTGGATCAGGAGGCCTCACCAGCCCAGCCTGTCCCAGGTCTCTGTGACCTCGGGACACAAACAGCTCTGTGGGCCAGCCTCAGCTTCTCCATCTGAAAAGAGGAACTGTTAACAAAAACTCAGGAGTAGCAGTAAATGCTTGGAACTTTCGGGGAGCATGCTACAGATCTCCAGATGCAGGATTGTGGGTGAAATCCCCCACAGAGCCCCGTCAACAAGCCCTTCAAAGGAAGCAGCGTTACTCTTCCTCATAGCCTGTAATATACCAATAGGAATCAAATGCTGATGACGTTTGTATTCTCCCTGATTATTTCCTTAAGAAGCCCTGCCCGTCTTCCGTCTAACGTTGCTCAGCGTGGTCTGAGAAACGGCAGCATCGGCTGCACCTGGGAGCTCGTGAGAAATGCAGAGTCTCAGACCCCACTCCGTTCCTGGGGAATCAGAATGTGATTCTGATTAACAAGCGCCCCAGGGGATGCATGTGTATTTTTAAAATAAATTAATTTACTTCATTTATTCACTTTTGGCTGTGTTGGGTCTTCACTGCTGCACATGGGCTTTCTCTAGTTGCAGCGAGCGGGAGCTATTCTTCGTTGCAGTGCGCGGGCTTCTCATTGCGGTGGCTTCTCTTGTTGCGGAGCACGGGCTCTAGGTGCACAGGCTCAGGAGTTGTGGCTCGCGGGCTCTAGAGCGCAGGATCAGTAGTTGTGGCACACGGGCTTAGTTGCTCCGCAGCATGTGGGATCTTCCCGGACCTGGGCTCGAACCCATGTCCCCTGCATTGGCAGGCAGATTCTTAACCACCGCGTCACCAGGGAAGCCCCTGCATATGTATTTTAAATGTCAAGAAGCACTGGTCTGAAACAGTGGTTGTCAAACTTTAGTGCACGTCAGAATTCTCCGGAAAGCTCATTTAAACATTGCCTTCCACCCCCCACCTCCAGAGTTTCTGATTCAGTAGGTCTGGGCTGGGGTTCAATAAGTTTCATTTCTACCAGGTTCCCTAGTGATGACAGTGCTGCTGGTCCGAGGACCACACTTTGAGAACCACGAGTAAGTATTCCTTGTGGCAGCTGTTCTGTGATACCTCACTTCCCAAGTCACTGAGGGTCCATGATATCTCTTCTGTATGTACTCTGGCCCCTGAAATCCCTGGAATCACTGCATTCTTCTCTTAATATGTCTTAATTCCTAACTCTTTAATCATTTTTGATATCTTGAGTTCAGCCCACGTCTCTTTTAGGAAGTTCTGCACTAGGCATGGAAAATCAGAGAGTTGGTGCCGCACAGAAATGAGAGGATTTCATGAAAAGCCTACTTTTTACCCCCATATGGTTGTTCTAAAATTCCACTTGTTTTATTTTTCAACTAGAGTTATGCTGCTGGTCTATAGGGAGTTTGTTATGAGTACCACAAGATGACCATGTTGATTTACTACAGTACAATTTTTATTAAATTTTTTAAATCACATGAGCAATATAGTAACACGTGTAATTAAAACAATCAAGACTGAAGAATAATAAATTAAAAGCAAAAGTCAATTTTTATGTCCCCACCATCCCCATCCCCTATTCCATTCTCCTCCCAGAGATAACGCATGTTGGCAACTATGTGTGTATTCTTCTGGGCCTTTATATGTGCATATATACATAAAGAGAGAGAGAGATCTGTTTATATGTACATAATAAGGCCATAAATATAGTTCTACAACTTCCTTTTATTAACAATATTTCTTAGAGAGTTTTTCAAATCAATAAATAGACTCTAGCTCATTCTTTTTATTTTTTTAACATCTTTATTGGAGTAGAATTGCTTTACAATGTTGTGTTAGTTCCTGCTGTGTAAAAAAGAGAATCAGCTATATGTATACATATATCCCCATATCCCCTCCCTCTTGCGTCTCCCCGCCACCCTCCCTATCCCACCCCTCTAGGTGATCACAAAGCACCCAACTGATCTCCCTGTGCGATGCGGCTGCTTCCCACTAGCTAGCTATTTTACATCTGGTAGTGTATATCTCCAAAATGTACAAGCAGCTCATGCAGATCAATATCAAAAAAACAAACAACCCAATCCAAAAATGGGCAGAGGACATAAATAGACATTTCTCCAAAGAAGACATACAGATTGCCAACAAACACATGAAAGGATGCTCAACATCACATCATTAGAGAAATGAAAATTAAAACTACAATGAGGTTCACCTCACACCGGTCAGAATGGCCATCATCAAAAAATCTACAAACAATAAATGCTGGAGAGGGTATGGAGAAAAAGGGAACCCTCTTGCACTATTGGTGGGAATGTAAATTGATACAGCCACTATAGAGAACAGTATGGAGGTTCCTAAAAAATCTAAAAATAGAACTACCACATGACCGAGCAATCCCACTACTGGGCATATATCCCGAGAACAATGTAATTCAAAAAGACTCATGTACCACAATGTTCATTGCAGCACTATTTACGATAGCCAGGACATGGAAGCAACCTAAGTGTCCATCGACAGATGAATGGATAAAGACAGGACAGGAATAAAGACACAGATGTAGAGAATGGACTTGAGGACATGGGGAGGGGGAAGGGTAAGCTGGGACGAAGTGAGAGAGTAGCATTGACATATGTACACTACCAAATGTAAAATAGCTCATTCTTTTTAAATCTGCATGGCTATATCCCACAAAAGAAATATATCATAGTTTATTTACTATTCTGTTGATGGTTTTGCTATTACCAGTAATACTGGGTTAGCATTCTCATGAGGTTCAACTGAGCAGCGACCTCCAAAAAGGTGCTATCAATTTACATTACATTTACATTACAAAGTGCGCCACTTTGAAAGTGCTTATTTCTAACCTTCTCATCAATGTTGGCTATTATCAGTATTTTATATTTTTACCAATATATGGGGATATCTCATTATCTAAATTTGCACTTACCTGATTACCACTTGAGGTTAAACATCTTTACTTAAGTTTACTGACCACTTTATTTCCTTTTCTGCAAATTATTCAGATTTTCTCTCCTTTTTTCTATTGGGTTTGAGGTTTGTTTGTTTGTTTTGGGGTGGGGTGGGGGGAGAGTAGGAGCAATAGTCTGTATATTGATCTTTGTTCTACTAAAAATGTTACAATGGTCACAGCAAAGCAAACCATAAACAAAATGAAAAGACAACCTACAGAATAGGAGAAAATATTTGCAAACAATGCAACCAGCAAAGGATTAGTTTCCAAAATATACAAACAGCTCATACAACCCAATATCAAAAAAACAAACAACCCAATCAAAAAATGGGCAGAAGATCTAAATAGACATTTCTCCAAAGAAGACATACAGATGGTGAGCAGGCAGATGAAAAAAAGTTCAACATCGCTAATTATTATAGAAATGCAAATCAAAACTACAATGAAGTATCACCTCACTCCAATCAGAATGACCCTCATCAAAAGCCTACAAATTATAAATGCTGGAGAGGGTGTGGAGAAAAGGGGACCTTCCTACACAGTTGGTGGGAATGTAAATTGGTGCAGCCACTATGGAGAACAGTGTGGAGGTTCCTTAAAAAACTAAAATTAGTGTGACTATATGATCCTACAATCCCACTCCTGGGCATATATCCAGAGAAATCTATAATTCAAAAAGTTACATGCACACCAATGTTCACTGCAGTACTATTTACAATAGCCAAGACATGGAAGCAGCCTAAATGTCCACCGACAGGTGAATGGATAAAGATGTGGTACACACACACACACACACACACACACACACACACACACACACTGGAATATTACTCAGCCATAAAAAAGAATGTAATAATGCCATTTGCAGCAACATGAATGGACTTAGAGATTATCATACTAAGTGAAGACAGAGAACAACAAATATTATATGATAACACTTATATGTGGAATCTAAAAAAAAAAGGTACAAGTGAACTTATTTACACAACAGAAAGAGACTCACAGACATAGCAAACAAACTGATGGTTACCAAAGGGGAAACAGAGGGGAGGGATAATTTAGGAGTTTAGGATTAACAGATACACACTACTATATATAAAATAGATAAACAAGGACCTACTGTATAGCACAGGGAACTATATTCGATATTTTGTAATAACCCATAAGGGAAGAGAATCTGAAAAAGAATAGCTATATATTCTTTTCACCTGTACACCTGAAACTAACAAGACATTGTAAATCAACTATACTTCAGTTTAAAAAAAAAGTTGCAATGTTTCATCCAAGTCTCTCCCTTGACTTTTCATAACTTCATCTTTTGTCATATAGAAGTCGTAGTTGCTGTATACTCTATAATACCTTTTCCACTGAATCCATGCATTGCTAGAAATCAGATTCCTCTAATCTGCATTCTTCTGAGGGGAACAGTCCAAATTTTTGGACATGAATGAAAGGAAGGTGGGAAAGGAAGTTGTAAACAAAACTTAGCAGGAAAATAAAGGGATCCTGCACCTCCCACCTTCCTCTGTCTTCCCCGTGTATCTTTCGGCCTGAAGTTTTGGTTTGATGAGAGGTTTAGGAAAATAAGCACACTGGTTTAGGTAGTTTGGAGATTTGTGTGCAAGAGCTGAAGTCAAAGGAAGCTGCTATCGGGAGGGGGAGGCGATTCTTCATGGTCTGTCCTGTTTCTGCACGTGTTCCTGGCAGAGGCGGTGACTGTTTTTGCTCCACCTTATCTTTTCAAGGCTGTTTGCACAGCAAAGAGCCCTGGAGACAGAGGCCGTATCACCCTCTGGAGCACAAGGCTGGTTTGTTTGCTCCCCCCAGGCAAATGCTGCAGGTTTGCATACAGCCCGTTACAAAAGCTTGGGGTTTCCTAAGCTCAGCTCCTCTCCTGTGACACGCCCCACTGAGTGTGGAGGTGTCATCTGGCCCTGTCTGGCCACCCAGTGGGAACTGGGGCTTAGGGGACCAGCACAAGAAAATGGTGATTCTCTGGCTACTGCTATTGCTACGAGTATTAAACTGTCCTTTGTCTCTAATCCAGGCATCTCATATCTCTTGCTGGTGTCCAAACCTTCACAGCTCTTGACAGTTACCACATAATGAATGATTAAAACACCTCATAAACTCAATTCTTATTCCAGTCAGACCGATCTGCCTACAATGCACACGTCACCCAACCCAGTTTTTTCCTCAAATTGAAGAGTCCTTGAATGGTTAGAGAGAGAAATGTGTTGTAAAAAAGTTTACAGGGCTTCCCTGGTGGCGCAGTGGTTGAGAGTCCGCCTGCCGATGCAGGGGACACGGGTTCATGCCCCGGTCCGGGAGGATCCCACATGCCGCGGAGCGGCTGGGTCCATGAGCCATGGCTGCTGAGCCTGCGTGTCCGGAGGAGCCTGTGCTCCGCAACGGGAGAGGCCGCAGCAGTGAGAGGCCGGCTTACCGCAAAAACAAAAACAAAAACAAAAACAAAGCAGGGAGCCAATGCCTTAATCTTAAAGTGAAAGACAAACTTTTCCAATGATTCCAGTCCAGGGTACAGAGCACCCTAGCTCTCCCCAGCGGCTAGGTTCTAATGAAACAGAATCAATAGTCAGCGGTTTGGTCCCCCAAACCCAGCAAAAGAGAGCGAATGGCCCTGGACCTCGCTTCATCTGAGGGGATGCGTTAGAGCATCACATCACACTGAGGAGATATCTCCTCCCCAATGAAGGATACACTTTGTAGTGACCAGAATGTTCTCGCTCACTAAACGCAATGTCTCTTCCTTCGACAGAGCTGGAAATACTCAACAGTTTGTAACTTCGTCTCCCTTTCTAGACCCCAAGATGCTCATCACCCTATTGCCTATGCTGTATAACAAGTTTGTGCATTGTAACAAGTTTACAGAGTACTTGTTGTTAATCCCCTTTTAAAGTGGCTGCTTTCTAAAGATACCTAAGGAAATATCTTAATGTCATCAGTAGTAAAAGTGTGTGATGCACCTGTAGGTTTAGTTTTTCAGTCCTGTCTCTGCCATCTACTAGCTGGGTAAGTCTTGTACAGGATCACTTAACTTCTAGAAGCCTCAGTTTCCTCATTTGTAAAAGACGACAATATGGTTATGCTTTAAAATCAACAAATACGTAAATACTTTATGAGAGCTAAATACCTAAGAAACTGTAAAGTCATCATCATAACAGCCATAGATGGTAACAGCATACAGGTCACGTCACAACGGGTGGCTTTCCTGCATCCAGCTCATCCTACCCACGGTGTGAGGGTCTTACCAGCTTCAATTTCAGTGGGTACGAGTGTCTTATTAGCCTTTAGCTTTCAATCTCAATTAGCACTTTTTTATCTTGCCCTACAATCTGGTTCCCGTCTTACTTTTGAGACTTATAGCTACCTCCATAATGGTCCGTGTTGAGAGATTTCTTTTTCCTGCACAGCAAAAGGTGAGTGTATGAAAACTTGTGCTCAGATGGTTGTCCTCAACAGAAGTGCTGCAGTGGGAGGGACCTCGTGCAGTGAGCAGTTTCAGTGAGTTCATCCAGGACCTTTCACTGTGAACAGGATGTCTTGCCCAAGATGGGCAATGAGCACGGTGAGGAGACAACGGGACCCGTCAGCCGGAGCACAGCCCTGTGGGCAGCAGAGTCGGCGGCCGGGAAGCAAAGGCACCATTTAGCACCACAGACAAGAGGCTGGCAAGGTCAGCCTTGCAGATCCCAGACGAGGACACGCCCAGCTGCTCCGGGAAAGCCGCTCACCTCACTGCCCGGCCTTCAGCACTTTCTCCTTTGATCCCGGTGTCCTGGCTGGAACCAGGACACTCAGAAAGCAGGTCAGAGGAGAGAAAGGACCCAATTCTTCTAAAACGAAAAGACTTTAGCCCAAGGGAAGATAAAGGGCATGACTTTTAACTTTCCAAAGTTAGCTCATTTATTTTCAATGCTGAAAATTAGCACCAGCCTTACACAGAAATCCACTGACTGGGGCTGAAACCCGAGGTGTCAAAAGCTCTGCATTGACAAAGGTTTGCCTCAGCTGCTGCCGCCGAACAACATGCAAAAACATGTCGTTTAATTTTAGCTTTATAATAAATAAGTTCTTTCCCGAACCCACTCAGGAGCACAGGCTGTCACCAGGCCTCCAGGTGTGCTCTGAAATCAGACCCTACCAAGAGATCCCATCCTGCTAAAACATGCAGCTAAGCCATCCATCATCTGCTATGTTCCTGCGAACCGTCTTAACAAGTGCGAGTGTTCCAACAAAACCTCTTCCTCAGGTTCTGCTGTGCTACATAAAGTCAGCGTGTGTGTGTATGTGTGTATGCGTGGGGGGCACGTGTGCATGTGTGTATTCTATAGTAAACTCTTCATTTAAAGGTGTCAGGAAAAGAGTGATAAATAAAGCACAGAGATGAGGCAGCAGAGACTGTAATTCAAAGAGCTTGGGAGCAATGAGACGGTTTTAGCTCCTTCATTCAACCAACCCATTTTACTGTGCTCCTCCCGTGTACCAGGCGCTGTGCTGGGTCCCAGGGGAGACACAGAGGTGGGGTAGGCACGATGCCACTCTCAAGAAGTTCTCAGTCTACTTCACACACACACAGTGGTGATGCCGAGCAGGAGAGCCGTAACGCAGGGCAGCTGAAGCACTTTGGCGTCTCTCTGGATGACCGTTATGGACACGTGCCGTCTTCCAGGGGTCCCAGAACCCCCTGAGAAGGGGCTTGTTGAATGAGTCTTTCTTTCCAGGGCAAAGGCTGATAAGTCTCTGGTAGCAAAGGAATATGAAGCACGTAGAGAAAAAAAAAGGATGCATTTATGAAATGTAAGGAGAGGGGAAATATTACATCTATATAAGAAACAGACAAAGATTTCTAATTTTTAGCTGTGAGATTTATAATGCAAACGTGAACACTGTCCTTGTGCATAAGAACAACACGTAAGGCACGCGTGGGCCCCGATGTTTCTTTTCTCCACCGACGTACATTCTGCCATGCTAAGTGGGGACTCTCTTGGAAATACCATTTCACCTAAGTCCCTCCTTCCTGGCAACCTCCATCACAACCTCATCATGATGTTTGGAGGTGAACTGGGCAATCGAAGTGTCCACAAACCAGGTATTGGACTCTCGGTTGAGAAAACAAACCTGAATCAGATTCATCCCTGTGGTTCCGGAGTCCCTCCGTGCAGAGCGTGGCTGGTGGTCAGGGTGCAATGAGGCCCCCTCCGGGCTCACACTGAGACACTTGCCCTCTTGGCCCCGGACCCCCATGCAGCTGGATGTTCAGAGCTCCCCCAGCCTCTTCTCTGATGGCTGAGTTTCTTGTCCGAGTCCCCTGCTAATCTGTGAAGTCCTTGGGCAGGGGCAATGGCTTTGATTTTGGATTCCCCAAGCTTGGCACCTTCTAACGAGAAGAGAAGCAGCTCACCTTACAGATATTTCTTCTTATTTATTCTAGCGTTTTATTTTACATGCTTGCACGCATACACACATCAAGATTGGCTCATTGCACAATGTTTTCTTCATGCATTCCTTTATTTTTTATTTCTATTTGAGTTAATATTATTTTTTACGCATGAATGTGTTTAAACCTCCCCATTCACCTTAATATTTGCGAAGACAATTTTAAATGCAAATATAAGGGCGTTCAACTTCTATCAGAATCGCTGAAATTATACAAATCGTATTTTGTAGCTCACAGATGCATACGTATTCTTACCTAAACAGTGGAAACTCTAAATAAAACTAAGCAACCCGTGTTTTACCTCTTGACTTGCGCACATTTGACCAGCGCTTTCTATCTTCAGCTTACTGATAGGTAAGGAAGGACCCAAGGAAAAGGACCTGTGGGTTACCCTATCATCTCCTTTTCTTCTACGTCATCGTTTTCAGTGTAAATGGTTGGCTAATTCAGGGAAATAACACGAGTGAGAAAGGATATGACAGGGCCCCTTGGCAATTGGTGTCTGTTACACCACCACTGCCTTTCTGCATTTGAAGCCTGTTCTGATTCTACTGGGAAGCATGGCCCCCTCCCCACTTCCCTTACTTACCCCCTCCTTCCCTGGTTCGCTCAGTCGTGAATGTAACACACCTGCCTGTGCTCACTTTGTGCCTCCCTGGGCTCCTGTAGGATTCTGCGCTCACGAGCATCGTGAATGGAGCAGCAGGGAAGGGTGGACACCAGCCAACTCCTCTGCTCCTGTGCGTGCTCCACCGTCCCTTTCACTTCGCTCCCCAAACCCAACTTCAAAGATAAATATTAAGAATTTCCGGATGGCAACAGCCAAGCATTAAACCAAGCTGTAATGCTTTATAAACTCTGAACACAGAGCCCTGGGCAACTTCAAGGTTGCACGCCCGTGAAGCCGGCCCTGGTCACAATACTCAATGGTCACAACCAACTGCACTTCATTTCGAGCAACAACTGGATCGACAACAGCTAAAGGAGAAAGCCTCAACACTTCAAGACCATAGCAGTACAGAACACCACTGTTCTAAGTCAGATGCACTGAGAATATTACAGCGTGACTTTAAAAGCCGTCAGACAGGACTCTGACATTCTGTGAAATTCAACAGACATTTACTGTGCCCAGCACTGTCCCAAAACCCTCCAGGATGGGGTGCAGGGGGTGTGGCGAGTGCTCCTCAAATGAACAGACACTGTCCCTGACCTCAAGAACACTAGTCCAGCTGGGGAGACAGCTGCAGAACCACACTGCCAGACACAGGTGGCCACTGCTGTGATGGCAAAAGGGAGCACTGTGGAAGCCCAAGTGAGAGAGTAATTGCATCTAACTGGGAGACAGAGGTTTATGAGCTATAGGTGACATTCGAACTGGTCCTCAGAGGTGAGTAAAATATTGATAAAGGATGGGGGAATGACACTGACTTAGTTCGGATTCCTCCAAGAAGTAGAGCCTAAGACAAGGGTCTGTGTGCAGGGAGTTTATTTTGGAAAGTAATCCCAGGAAACAAAAATGAAGAGATTGGGAAGAGGAAAAGCCAACCCAAAGGTGTATTACTGAGCTGATAAGCGCTCTGGACAGATGGGGCTCAGTCCCAGCCGAACCCACTGCGGAGCCACGTAGAATGCACCTCCACCCCAAGACCGTGGGAGAGTGATTGATCCCCACCTCCACTGGTCCAGGGCTGCCCCAGGACTCTTCAAGAACTCCTCAGCATCTCCAGGTTTGCACATACCCAGGGAGAGCCGGGCAGCCTCCCCCAGTCATCCCACACTGAGGTGGAAGAGAAGCCCAGAGGCAGGGGAGATACACGTGGTGCAGCTGACATGGGGTGCGGTCAGGCTACACCTGTGCCCTGCTGGTTGCCACAGCAACGCCTGGAACAAAAAGGTGTGGTGCGAGGAGAGTATCAGGGATGTTCTGCACATCATCCAGCCCCGTGCTTCTCAGACCTGAGCCTGTGTCAGACTCCCCAGAGGGCTTGTTAATGCAGATCGATGGACTCCACCCCAGAGTTTCTGGTTCAGTAGATGGAGAGGAGGAGCTGGGAGTTAACATTTCTAGCATGGCCTCTGTATGGGCATTAAGGCTTTTAAAGACAGTTGTCCATTCTGTACAGGGACACAAGACTGACCAAGCAGGAGAAAGAGCAGTTGCTAAAACGGAAAAATAAATATGTGTGTGTGTGTGTGTGTGTGTGTGTGTGTGTGTACACACCCGTATCTCCAGGGAGAGCAGAAACTGATTTCATCATAAGAATAAAACTGGCATATGCATTCTCTGTCGATCTACAGAGAATTGCTCATCTGTTGATAATCTAAGGAGAATTTCAATAGCCAAATGTGAAGGAGAGGCTGGT
The DNA here is from genome assembly GCF_011762595.2 of Tursiops truncatus. Lineage (NCBI taxonomy): Eukaryota > Metazoa > Chordata > Mammalia > Artiodactyla > Delphinidae > Tursiops > Tursiops truncatus. Next base: position 4,788,756 of record NC_047043.1, read on the forward strand.
GTTAGTCTGTTTGTGTCTTATCCCCACCTCAGTCCAGATCTATTCTCTGCCCTTCGCTGTGCCTGGGAAGCTAATCTCTCTTGACTGGATCACCCAGATTGAGTCAGGCTGGAACCTGGGACCCTTTGCTGCAATGCTGCAAATGCAATGCTTGCACGTGGACACACCTCTCCTCCAGCTACAAAATACAAAGAAACTATATGGGACTAAAAAAAACTGGGGATCCGGAGCAAAAGCAGGTTACTGCGCATAACCCCCTGCAGGTAACACCGCCAAAGGGTGGGCAAAATAATTAAGCCACCCCTCCGGCCCCAGCCCTAGCCACATCCCTACCCTCACCCCATATAAGGAACGAGCTCCTCCCCCTTGGGGAGCGAGCGAGGGAACCTGTTACTTGTTGTCGCCCCCCCCCTGCACCCGGCACAGGAACACCAACAAAGCCTTGCCTGAATTTCTCCTGTGGCCTCTAGTCAGTTTCTATTGATTGGGGAAGGCCAAGAACCCTGGTGGGTATCAAGATTGGCCCATCAAAGGCACCGTTAAGAAACCAAAAAGATGAGAGAAGAGAGGATGTTTAGCTCCGTGCTTCTCCAGGGCTGCTGTGTTCCCATGTGGCCACCTTCGTCCTGGGGCCTCCTCTTGTACATTGCTCACCAGGCTCACCGCCCCTCGGGCCTCGGGGTGGTCACGGTTCCTCACTGTTCCTGGTCCTGGAGCCTCACCATCCCCGGCTGCTCCCTTAACTCTGCCCAAAGTGCTTCATTAATATTCTTTTCAGCTCAGCCATCTTCTTTCTACCAGCATCCTGACTAACAATGGTGTCTTGGGGAAAAAATACAAATTAGAGCCAGGTAAGGCTTCATAAATAGACCAGTATTTCTGAGCCTTCTGCCACGAAGAATAACCCTAATAACACTCAGGGGATGCTGACATTTTAAGACTTAAGGGCAGGATACAATGAAATACAAAATGAAAAAAAATTAGATGAGCCACACATAAAGAGAAACCACGGCCTTGAAACGACTGCCACGATTAAAGACACACCAAAAAAGGCAAGGAGAACTTGACAGAGACAGAGTTTTCTTTCAAACCCTAAGGAATTTGCTAAAGGCAAGGGAGAGGCCCAAAAGTGCTCTGTAAAACTTGTCCCCATCTACATGCGCGCTGGGAACATGGACCCCTGGCAGGAGAAAAGAAAGTGTGATTTAGTCTGTGGACATGAAAGCCTTCCAAAGCATCTTGGGAAATATGAGATAAGATCAGACCAGAAATTAACTAACCTGAGAACACACTGATAACGCGACGTGTTGCAATCAATTTAAAGTTCACGTCTTGCTTGATTTACGCACCCATAATAAAATCAATCAAAAGCTGGTGCTTCTTCGGTGTATTTTAACTCTGTCCCTTGGCATCCCCAGCCCCAGGCTCTGACTGGAGCTCTTGGTTCAGCATCTCAGAGGCCACGGGGTATTTCTACATCTGTCTTCAGCGACCCTGTGCGTGTTGGGGGCGCCTGGAGGAGTCGCCATGCACCCCGGCAAGGATGGCCAATTACTTCAGATCTCAAAGGGACATTCTAAGTGAGGTGCTTAAGCGAGACAGGGGGTGTTGCACAGCGAGGAGGGATCTGGTTCGAGCCTTACAGCTCTTCTCAATGGCCCTCTGTTCTGTTTTTACTCTGTTTACACTGTGCCCTGTTGTTCTCCAGATTTCCAAGGTTAAATCCAGCACCCCCCCCCCCCCCATTAAGGCTATTTGAGTCCTTCAGAATTTCTAGAGCTTCTCTGCTAATCCGATGTGTGTAGCACTTTTCTTCTGGCTGGGCGTGAATACAGGGCGAAGCACGGCTTTTGTGCACTACTGCAGAATTTTTCCCCATGTGACCATCTAAGATGAGGTCTGTGCCTTTAAACTTCTTATCAGTGAGTCGTTCCCCGTTTATTGGTTACAGTATTTTATCTCAGGTGAGAGGTTGTCGTTATCATCACAAACGTAGTTAATATTTATTGAACACTTACTATGTGCTGGATGACTATACTTAAGCACTTAATCTTACAGTAATCTTGTGAGGTATCCGCATTTTTACAGATGAAGAAATTGAGCTCAAGGGAGATGAGGAGACTTAACTCCAAGATCGTGGGGCTAGCAGGTGGCAGATCTGGGCTGTGAATCCAGCTAGCCCATTCTTTAGTCTAACCCAGTTGTTCTTGGCCCAGAGTGACGTTACCTTCTGCCCCCAAGGGACATGTGGCGATGTCTGGAGGCACTTTTGGTTGTCACAGCCAAGGCAGCGCTACTGGCATCTAGTTAGCAGCGCCCAAGGCTGCTTCTATACACCCTACAATGCACAGGAGAGCTCCCGACAAAAAATTATCCAGCCCCAGCTGTCAGCAGTGCCGACCTTGAGAGACCTTGCTCTAACCTCTGCACCATACTATATTGTAATCCTTTTCTGTTTTTATGTCTCTGTATTTGGCAGGATGTCTTTGCTGCAATAGGTCCTAATAGGGTCTCTTTCAGATGTATTCTTGATAAATTAGGGTAAGAAAGCTCGCTTATCCCCGCCCATTTTCCTTCGTCTGTCTTCTCTCCCCTGAGTTGGGACAAAGGTCCGATTAACTGCTGAGCAGAGCGTTCATTCTGCGGGAACAGTGTGCTGAAGTCGGATGTTCTGAGACAGGCTATCTGGTTCCGGGGTTGACTTGGTATGATACACCCAGGCAGCTTTGCAGGTAATTTTTTTTAATTGTCGTAGGAAGTTGCAAGTAGATAAGAATTCTCGTAGCATCTCCCTGCCTTTTCCTATACTTTGAAATATCATACCAATTCTACAGTAGCTTGAAAAAGTGCGGGGCAGAGCTAAAAAGTTACGCTTTCAACTTTTATTTTTTTTAAAAAAAAGTCTCTGATGCCCAGAGGATCATTTATCTGGGACAATGCAATGTTCCGCTCACATGCATTTGCCTTTGGGTACGAGCCAGTGAAAAGCGGCACCCAGGTCTCAGGATGTGGCTTCTCCTTCTCCCCAGAGCCACGGTCTTGTTTCTTCGAGGTTAATACATCCTGGAAAAGGAGAAAGGCTTCCTTCTCGTGCTGTTTATGAACTGAAGGGATGCTGGTAGATTAAGTAATTGTTTGAAAAGACACCCCCCAAAAAATAAGACCCAGAAACAAGTTTGGAAACTTCTAGAAGGGAAGAGCAGAGGAAAGTTTGGAGAATAAAGGGCACAACGGGGCTGTTGATGTGACGCAGGAGAAAGTCTGGTAGGACAGAGAACTGTGGGAACAGCTCATAGCTTCCAACGGGGCCTTAGGCTGGACGCGAAAATCTGATAGTGACCATTTTTAAGCACTTGATGGGCAGAAACATCTTGAAACATGTCTGTGTCCCAGCTGCAAAGCACAAATACCCTGACTGGGAGAAGCCCTTGGAGACAGACACTGACGAGCAGTCCCGACATTCCAGGGACAACAGCCCCTGAGCGAGCGTTTCACCAGCACAAGCTTCAGCCCCAAAGCCCCGAAGCCCTTCCTGTTGAACTCAACTTTCCAGCAACAGAATGAGGGAGGGGACAGCGTTTGAAGGGCAAACACCCTGAGCCTAAAGATGCAGTGTGGTCCACACCTTGACGGTCTCCAGCTTTACTGTGCAAACCAGTCACCTGGGGACCTTATCGAAAGGCTCATCTCGGTGGGTCTGGGGTGGAGCCTGAGACTCTGCATTCCTGACAGGCTCCCAGGCCAGGCCACAGCCCTGCTGCTCCCCAGATTCACCTTGAGAACCAAAGAGGTAATGGGAAGTGAGAAGGACCCCGAGGCGCTGTGAAGCCGGACAAGTCCTCTGAGACCCACAACCTGAGCCCATCTCACTCCCTCTCCTCGCGGTCAGAGTGAGCTTCACACACCCAGCCTGGCAGTTCAGGGCTGCGGGCAGCCTGGCGCCGGCCGGCCAGCACAGTTCTGGCTACACTCAGCTTCCCCCAGAACAGAGCCGTGTGCCGTTCACACCTCCACCTGCCACGTCCCAACCTAACCCTAACCCTAACCCCAACCCTAACCCCAACCCCAACCCTAACCCTAATCCCAACCCTAACCCCAACCGCAACCCTAACCCCAACCCCAACCCCAACCCTAACCCTAACCCCAACCCTAACCCTAACCCCAACCCCAACCCCAACCCTAATCCCAACCCTAACCCCAACCCCAACCCCAACCCTAACCCCAACCCCAACCCTAACCCTAACCCCAACCCCAACCCTAACCCCAACCCCAACCCTAACCCCAACCCTAACCCCAACCCTAACCCTAACCCCAACCCTAACCCCAACCCCAACCCTAACCCCAACCCTAACCTTAACCGTAACCCCAACCCCAACCCCAACACTAACCCCAACCCCAACCCTAACCCTAACCCAGCCTGCTGAATTCCTCCCTCTCTGAAGCCTTCCCCACGGGCAGTCGCTTCCCCTGGCTGCCTTTAAATACCCCTAATGTAGTACGTGGGGCCTCGTATTGGGTTAGTTTACTGAAGTTTGTAAGTCCCCCACTAAGCTGTGAGCTCTCAGAGCAGAAACTGTATCTCCTTTATTTAGGTAACGCTGCTTCTTCACATGGTTACCTGGCACCTGGTGTATCTTTTTGTTTTGTTTTGCTTTGTTTGTTTTAATTTTTATTCGTATAGTTGCTTTACAATGTTGTGTTCGTTTCTGCTGTACAGCAAAGTGAATCAGCTATACATGTACACAGATCCCCTCTTTTTTGGATTTCCTTCCCATTTAGGTCACCACAGAGCACTGAGTGGAGTTCCCTATGCTAAACAGTAGGTTCTCATTAGTTATCTGTTTTATACATAGTAGTGTATGTATGTCAATCCCAATCTCCCAATTCTTCCCATTCCCCTTTCCCCCCTTGGTATTCTCTACATCTGGCTCTATTTCTGCTTTGCAAATAAGTTCATCTGTATCGTTTTTCTAGGCGCCACACATAAGCGATATTATACGATATTTGTTTTTCTCTTCCTGACTTACTTCACTCTGTATGACAGTCTCTAGGTCCATCCATGTCTCTGCAAAGAGCACAATTTGTGAATTTGTTAAAAAATATTAGTTAAACAAGTGAAGGAATTAAGTGTCACACCCATGCCCATCATTCTCTTTTCTTCCCCTTCTTCAAAGGTCTCAAGGGCCTTAAATGTTTGAGGTTATACATTTTAGGTGGTTTTAGAATAAGAATAAGATCTAACTTTCACAGAGCACTCACTATATGTTAGACATTGTTCTAAGCACTTCTGTCTCGTTTAATCTTCCTAACAATCTCCATGACCCTTTGAAGTTATCACTGTCATTATTGTTCCCATTTTAAACATGAGGAAACTGCAGCACAGAGAAGTTAAGGAACTTGACCAAAGTCACACAGCTAGGAAGTGCTTGCACCAGGATTTAAACCCAGGCAGTGTGGTGTTAAAAACAAGTAGGAGTCTTTGGAGGACCCCAACATAGGACAAACAAACCACGACTCTGCCTGCTCTCCGGGCCGCTCTTCGGCCGTATCCAACTTACAAAACACACACCCTCGGCCATCTTTTGTCTCTATCGTGGACTCACACTGGAGCTGGGATACATCCAGTGTCTCCGTGCAGGGCTCACAGCCCTCCAGAGGGGTCACGGGCAAAGCCAAGTACAAAGCCTGTCAAACGGTCAACAGAGGGAGGGAGGGGGAGGGGGCGTCCACCCTGGGGGTGCAGTCAACAGCTACAGCACATCTAGCCGTAAACTGGCTTGTGGATTTCACAAGGTGGATCTCTTGGCCACAGCTGGGTCTTGGTCTAGGTGTAGCACCGTGTTCACCATCACCAAGGGGTCAGTAAGAGCCAGCCCTTCACTGGACGCCACCCGCCCCCTCACCAGGGCCCTCTGGGAACCCTGAGCAGATGGGAGAGCTGAGGGCCGGAGGGGCCGACATCCCAACGTGCTAGTCTACGGCCCACCCTTCCAGCGACGCTCAAAGCTGCAAGGTGGACGAGCCTTCGCGCTGGGGTGGCGGAAGTTTTGTGGGCTTTGTGCTGCGATTCAGCTTCTCACTCTGCCCATTCCTTCCTCCTCCCCCTTCACCGGCCCTGATATCTGATAAACATCTTGTTTCCAAAGGCCAACTCAGCATCTGGAGAACCCAGCCTGCCACACACTGGCCTCGGAATAGGATGTGTCCTTCCATTTTCTCCTCTCTAGTGATCCCTACACCTTAGGACCCTTCAACCTCAAACAACTACTGTCGGTGCCTAGAAAAGACCCTGTATTTCTACATGTCCCTGCTCTGGCTCATCGCCATCCTCTCTGCATAACACGGTCCTTCCCTCCTCCCCCCACGTCATCCACCTGGCCACCGTCTAACCATCCCTTCCGGCTCAGCTCAAATGGCACGCCTCCCTTGGGCTCTCCTACACAGCCACTCTCCCAGGCAAAAACATTTTGTCCCCTCCATCTTTCACCCCACGTGCCTTCTGCATACACTATTATGATGCTAATTATACACTTATAGTCTCACTGAGCTGTGAGACACTTGAGAGTAGATTCTGTTTTGTGTTCGTTTTTTTAGCTCTAGCACTTGGGACACAGTAGGAGCACAATAAATGTTTACTCAGTTGAATACACTTGAATGTGTGATGCTTGTCTGATGGAATTTCTTACAAGAATGACTGGTTCATTTAAAGCCCTCCTGACCCCCACTCCCACGACAAGGGATCCACAACAGCACAGATGTGACCCACACGCAGACAGTGAGCTCAGCCTCTAGAGAGAGCTCCAGTCTTCACACACACACACACACACACACACACACACACACACACACACTCACAAAGTACAAGAGGGTGTCCCCACACCCCAAGACCACGCTTGTGTCAGGGATCAGAGGATCAGCCTCTGTGTGCCTGTGGCATCCCCTGTTCCTCGTCCACTTGTGATGGTGACCAGAGGCCACCCTTTCTCCCCTGTCTCAGATCACTTTCTTTTCCACATCATGGCTTGGCCAGGGGCTACTGCCGCATACCTATCTTCCTCTGGAACTTTCTGGAGGGTTAGTACACTGGCTGGGCCACAGAGAATGTACATATGCCTTGACCCCTGACCTAATATCATCATGAGTCCTCCAAGTTCATGGCCACCCCTGTCAAGTCATGAGGAAACAAGGTCAGAAAGCATCAGGACAGACTTGGGAAACCCTAGGAGAGAGGACTTCTAAAGACAGGTGGAGCTGCTTCTGGAATGTGGATGTAGGGGTGGGTATAGGGGAGGGGGAAGGGCAGGGGAAGGTCAAAAGAAAGTTATAGTAACTGGCTCATTCCCTGAAAAGGAGATTTACAGGACCTTTGCAATTAAATGTATCCACCTGGAGATTCACGAGGTACATTCCCGCAACCAGGATGCTGGTGATTCCTTCAACAGATACTTCTTAAGTGCCTTACACTCAATAATACAAGTGCCTTATCATGCCAGGCACTGTTCTAGGCACAGCTGACAAACCAGGAGCTGGAGGCCCCATCTCGGTCCAGTGTAGCTTTCAATTAAACACTAGCTCAACAGCCACAACTGTATTTCCTTCGTTACTGTTGATTCTCATAGAAACACCAAAGAGCGAGTGTCCATTGATCACACACAACACAATTAAATCCCCTGCCCGCCTCCCTGCTCAGCACTCTCACACAGAGCGACCGCCCCAGTCTTCCCTCCGCACTCCAAGCTCCCAACTCCCTCACAAGCAGCTCTCGCCTCCTTTAATGCAGAAGAAAGAGGCTGAGATGAGAGTTTAAGGAAAGAAAGAAATCATTACCCAAAGTTGTGCCCAAATCAGGAAGGGAGCCACTAGAATAAAGCCAGGGTCCAAAAACAGGAGCCCCATCAGTTACCGTGTTTTTCTTAACTCAAAAAAAAAGGGGGGGGGAGGGCTTCCCTGGTGGCGCAGTGGTTGAGAGTCCTCCTGCCGATGCAGGGGACACGGGTTCGTGCCCCGGTCCGGGAAGATCCCACATGCCGCGGAGCGGCTGGGCCCGTGAGCCATGGCCGCTGGGCCTGCGCGTCCGGAGCCTGTGCTCTGCAGTGGGAGAGGCCACAGCAGTGAGAGGCCCGCGTACCGCAAAAAAAAAAAAATCACTCATCAAGTGCCAAAGAAGTGCCTCCGCCTAAGGCATTCTGCAAGGACTTAAAGTTGACAATAAATTCAACCAGACATTTTCATCCCTCACAGACCCATGAGCTGGACCGTCTACACTTGCCAACTGACCCAAGTCTGGCAGGAAATGGAAGGACCTTTGCTCGAACCCTCACCACCGAGAAGTGTTTGCTTTGTATCCACCTCACCACCCGTGATAATAAGGATGAATAATGTTTACTGAAAGACAACTACACACAAGGCACCATGTGGTAGCTCTTTTCCATGGATCTTCTCCGTCAGTATTCACAGATCCATGAAGTAAGGTCTACGGTCATCCGCCTTTGGAGATGCGGAAGTCGAGGGTCAGAGGGATTCAGGGGCTTGCCCAAGGTCCCACTGTTGGTACCAGGAGCTGCCACAACACCAGCCCTAGAGCTGGTGCCCTCACGTCCTGGGAGCTCGTGGTCCAGATCATTCTGCACCTCAGGAAAGAGAGAGGGGCATCCCCGCTTTCTGCGTGAAGCTCGTTCACAGCTAAACAAGGCCATGTCCACACAGCGAACTCTGCTGGTTCAGCCAAACTGCTGGTCGCTTTCACAGGGAAAGAGTCTCACCAGTAATATACCAAAGGCACAAACTGACTGAGTTGATCTGGAAGCTTCCCAGACAGTGCCCATTAGAAATAGGATTCAAAACCCAAGATGTGCTATTTCTAGGTTATTCGTTGGCACGCTGCCGCTCAGAACCTCTCGTGAAAAGTTCAATCCTTGTGTATTTTACCAAATCCGAAAATGGTTCAACCCCATTTCAAATGTTCATTTCTCATTTTTCTCCCCAACTTTCTGAATAAGTTAAATTTTAAACAAGTAGAATTTAGCTTTCTTGTTGAACACTTAAGTAAAAGATGAACTGCCTAATGGATGAGAGGTTATCCTAATATTATTGTGACAAAACCCATAAATCATGGCCATTATAATTTTTCTAAAATTGTATTTTGTTTCCAATATGTAACTCTTTCTGTCTTTCAATTATTTGGGACAGTTTTGCCAAGACAGCTTCATATGGAAAATTCAGACAACTAGGTCTCATCCATGACAGGTCAACATTCACTTTGGAAATACAAAAGCTTTTTATTTTTTTTTTAAAATAATCTTACAAAGGTCTTTTTTTTTTAATATATATTTATTTATTTGGCTGCACTGGGCCTTAGTTGCAGCATGCGGGATCTACTTCCCTGATCAGGTATTGAACCTGGGCCCCCTGTATTCGGAGGGTGGAGTCTTATGCACTGGACTGCCAGGGAAGGCCCAAAAAACCTTTTTAAAACACTGAAATCAGGTTGAGTGGGTACTTCTTCTCTTATCTATTTTAAAATAGTTCAAATAATTGAGGCATTAAAAACTCATCCAGAATCACACCAAGCTAGCGAGTAAGTTCTTATTTTCCCCTCCAGATGCACACAGAATCTCACACACATGCAAACCTATCCTGTACGCTTTCAACCCCGCTCATTAGAAACAGAATTGCCTTTGTACAAACGATCAACCAGGGTCTGTCCCTTCTCCATCCACCCACCCTCAGAGCTGGGTTTTTACTCGATATCCTTTCTCAGCATTAATTGAATTATGAATATTTACGTATGTCTTTTACTTCCTCAAAATGCCTTTCCATCCGTTATCTCTTTTCATCCTTATAGTAACTCCGCGAGGCATTACTGTTTCCCTAAATGCAGGAAATAGACTACATGTTGTGCTGTGGCAAACAGCTATGAATACAGCAAGCTGTGTCTGTAAAGGGCCGGACAGGAGGCGTTTAAGGTCTTGTGGGCAGGCGGTCTCTGTTGCAGCTTCTCAGCTCTGCCCCTGCAGTGCAAAGGCGGCCTGCATGAGAATGAGTATTGTTCACGTTCCCAGGAGACTATATTTACAGACTCTGATTGGAAGGCCTGTCATTTTCATAGCTCACAAAACTTTATTCTTCTTTTGACTCAACCATTAAAAATGTAAAAACCACTCTTAGCTTGTGGACATACAGGTGGTGGGCCAGAATGACCCACCTGTGGGCCACAGCTGGCCAATCTTGTCCAGAGCAGAGGCGCTTGGAATTAGGAAGGACCTTTAGAGAGCTATGAGCTCATTGCCCCTCCACTCATGGGTGAAGGATCGGATGCGTCTCCAGGCAGTAGCCCATGTGACCTGCCAAGATGAGACCCCAGATATTCTAGCTCTAGTTCAGTGCACTGTCCACCAAAAGGCACTGCTTCAAATAAAAGCAGATGAGGCCAATTAAAGAGATAACTGTAAAAACTGTTCAGCAGCACTCCCGAAGCCGAGACCGCCTAGTGCCAGCTGCGTGGCCTGCCGCTACCTCTGCAGACAGCGCCTGGCACGCTTTCAGAGGGCTTGAGAAACATAACTGGTTGAGCAGAAATCGTCCCAAGAAATAGCACAGTGACTTTTGCTCTGCCGCTGCCGTACCCTGCTACAGTTTAACTCCTCTTCTGCCTGAGTTGTGAAATCTGTGAAGTAAGGAAATCGACACTTGCCATTTTAACTTTTACGACAGTTTCACTTTTTATACCAACTTAACCAGTCCCCAGATAGAATGCCACCACGAGGCAAGGCAGACTTTTCTCCAGGTAATCTCTAACAGAGGGCTCGGTTGCATAACAGCCAGGACAAAGCAGTTTAGCTCTCTCCCTTCTTCTGTTTGCTTGAAATCCATGTTTCGTCACCTCTATTCATTTGTTTTCTACCGTTTCAATAAGAACAAAACCTCACTAGCTGGGGTGGCAGGGCAAGTGCCCCAGAAGCAGCAGGCTGAGATCGGAGTCCGCCATTCCAAAAGCTAGAGCAGAGACCATCGTGCGTGTGCGTGCGTGTGTGTGTGTGTTTGCATGTACAGAAACTAGAGACAGGTTTAAACTCTTCAGGGAAGGGGAGCAGAATGGGCCGGGAATAAGGGAACAGAAAGCTACCTGAGCCCACGTGGGAAGAGCAAAGGACATTCTGCTTATTTGCTCATCTCTGAAGCACTTCCTCCATCCGTCTCCTCCTGCTTCCTCCTCTCCCTCTGGCTTGGCTGCTCTGAATCATCCAGTCTGGACAAAGGGCCCTGGGGGCCAAGCCCTGCCGGCCCCAGCCCCCCACTCTGTGGCTCCCTGCACTTTGCCCACCGATCGCCGCAAGCAATGGTCAAGTGTGAGCAAGTGCGTGACGGTCTGCCATCCCCACTGCCCCCCACCGCTGGTCTGGGAGCCCCTGACACCAGGGCTATGGTCACTTCATCCATCACTGAATGCCAGCACCCAGCAGAAGGCCTGACACACAGCAGCAGAAACTCCGTTCAGTGTTGCTAAGTGAGTGAATAGCCCTGGCTCCAAAAAAGAAAAAAATCCACAAAAGTGTGAACCAATGCTTTTATTTATTTATTTATTTATTTTTGGCTGCGTTGGGTCTTCGTTGCTGTGCGCGGGCTTTCTCTATTTGCGGTGAGCGGGGGCTACTCTTTGTTGTGGTACACGGGCTTCTCATTGCGGTGGTTTCTCTTGTTGCGGAGCACGGGCTCTAGGCACACGGGCTTTAACAGTTGTGGCTTGCAGGCTCTAGAGCGCAGGCTCAGTAGTTGTGGTGCACGGGCTTAGTTGCTCTACGGCATGTGGGATCTTCCCGGACCAGGGCTCGAACCCGTGTCCCTGCCTTGGCAGGAGGATTCTTAACCACTGCGCCACCAGGGAAGTCCTGAACCAATGCTTTTAAATGAAGATTTAATGTCGGTCACATAAACACCTATTGCCCTGATGGGAAAGCTGGACTGAACCCAGACTCCACTTTGATCTCCAGTAGGACAGAAACAGCAGGAGCTGTGGACCCAAAAGAGCCCCTGACCTTCCAGGGGGAGGGCGTGTGGGAGGTGCTGGGGGTTATTTACATAGCGATGTGCTCAGCTGGCGAGAGCCCTTGGCTTTCCCAGGGTCCTAAGACTTCTCGAAGAAGGGTCAGCAGGGAACGCTACGATGTGCGTCCAGTTCCTCAGCATCACCTTCGGTGAGACTTTCAGAAGTGTCCAAAGAGGCAAAGAAGTAGTACAATTAGAAAGTCAAAGAGTTGCCCCACAGGATACCCTCTCTGTTCTGCAGCTCCTTCATCCAAAAACTGGGCAACGTTACCATCTTTCTCCTACCTTACCCCAACTTGAAACGTTACCCAGCAATTTTTGCACGTTGCTTTATGCAGCCTTCTTTTTAGTACATATTACACTTTCAACATTTATTTAGCATCTACTACGTGGCAGGCACTGAGCTGAGTTCAGTGGAGAAAGCAGAGGAAGACCAGAATGACACTTCTGAGAAGCTTGTGGTCAATTGGAGGAAATGGAGGAGGTTAAATGAATTAATTATGCCCATAATTCAGTGGAAAAGGTCAGCAAAGATGTAAATCACTGTCATGTATTATAAGTGGTACAGCAGGTTGGAACAAATGTGTATTAGGCACAAAAGCTTCGCTTTGGGTGGAGGTCAGAGAAGCTGACCTTTTTATTATGTTTTTAATTGGACCTTGAAGAATGAATAGAAATCCATGGCAGCAGTGTGGGGAAGAGGGGCAACGAGGTGGAGGTGGGAACTTATGGACCAAGTGTACAGGTTAGGTAAGGACCAGGCCCAAAACACTATGATTTAGAGAACAGCAAGTATGCATGCAGTTAGAGGGAAGCCAGCAGAAAACGGAAGGGGATGTCATGCTAAAAATAAAACTGGTGATGTGTCCCCTGAGCAATGGTGAACTGTGGAAGCCAAGGGTCCAAGGAAGGGAACCCACACTTGCGTTTAAAAAAGACGACTAGTGACTGAAAGAAGGAGCATGAAAGGACAGGACCGATAGTCCAATACCATTGCTTTGACTCCCATTCAAGTGTACTTCCCATCCACACGACCAGCGAGACGATGCCCCAGAGGAGGTCACTGCAGGGTGGTGGGACCTCCCGAGGATGGAGAAGCCAGGTTTCATGATGTAGGAACAGAGCGGAGGTGAGACTGTGAACACAGCAAGGCAGTAAGTGATGCATGTCCCAGACAGTACCTTCTCATGGGAGGAAATAGGTCTTATTGACCCTCTTTTCACCAGGGTCTTGCAGAGGAGGTAGGTGAGCTCGTGGGAAGGATCATACCGGAAGCTTTCAGAAGATGAGCCAACACAGGCTTGAGGAAGAACACGTGCAGTGGGTGTGGGTGGAGATATCGCCCGCGGCACTGGTCCTCTCCGTGGGGTAGCCAAGATCTCCTCCCACAGAGCAACGCTTTGCAATTTTCAAAGCACTGTCTCACTCACACAGCTGGCTTCTGGAACAGATGCTGATGTGGATGTCCCGCTGAAATGACTAATGGCCCGAGAGTGTGCTGGAAAGAGGAGCCGCGCTAGAATAAGGCAAAGTGATGTCACAGCAGCTCAAGAAAGAAAGGGCCATTCAGGGCTGGCAGGTGTGTGACATTTGCAACTCAGAGGTTTATTAACAACCACTTAGCCCCAAAGCATTCCCACTTGCCCGTCAAATAAAAACTAAAAACAAATGAATTCCGCAAGCCTTATCAGAGCCACACACATACACACAGATCGTGGTTATTAAGATAATCAGGATTATATTTTACATTTAGTCCTATTTCTAAATTGAGAAAGATTTCCATAGTACTGTTACACACACTATAGGCTCTACTGTTTTTCAAAACTGCTGTACAGGTTGCGAGTGTTAAAATAATAAAATGCAATAATGCAAATGCCAGGTCAGCAGACATTCATCCAGAAGCCAAGCACCAGTAAAGCACTTTGGTCAAAAGATTATAATGTAACTGAAGCCCTGGAATATATTACACTGAATATAAATTATTAATGTAATTTAATTTTAAGTGTTAGCCAAATGCTTACTGGAGTATTTTAAAAGCAAAACAATCTAATGGCATAAACCTGAGACGTGCAAAAGCAAGTCAGTAAACTATTGTAAAATATGGTAGGGAATAATTTGATCTTAGCTCTGGGCACACTAATACTTAATTGAAAATTGGTCTTCTGGGGTTTTGTCAGTTGTTTTATTCAAAACCAAAAAAATAAAAACCCCACAATTCTGCTACGTGTTCAGGAACATTTTCTAGATTATTCATTTCTACTTCTCTTAATACCTCACTGTTTCTACAACCAATATTTTCCCTTCCATAAATACACTGCTGCTTCATTGCAAATACCCTCCTGTAATGGAGAGTTTAGTATCATGAATTGAACTTACTCCAAGATTTAGCCATACAATTATAATCAGAATCTTACTGGGTCAACTCATATGAACACTTTTACAATTTTTGATACACACTGACAAGCGACTTTTCTAAAGGTTATCCCCACTTGCCCCCCACCACGCTGCACTCATGCCGGCATGCAATGTTATCAGTTTGGAATCTTCGCTAATTTTAAATGGCGATGAGTACAGCGTTCACGCGCATCTTTCCGATTCCGGGTGATGCTGAACATTTTCTAGGCATTCTGTCCCTCTTCTGTGATTTTTCTGTAGATGTCTCTCGTCCAATTTCTTTGGGAAGGCGGGAGGGGATGGCAGTCACTAAGTTCTCTTAACAATACATTTGAACTCCACTAGTGATTCAATCATTCTGGGAGTATTTACTGAACGCCTGTATGTGCTAGAAACTGGGAAGAATAGCAGGAAGAGTCCTCCCTCCTGTGGAGCTGACACTCTAGTGGTACTGGAGATATCTATTAAGTTAAGCTATCAAAATTTGGCTATGTTTTTTAGTAGCATTGCTTTCACCATGCAATGTGTCCCGAGCACAGAGCTTAGCTGCACTACAGGGCTCAGCACTGGTCCACGTGGGGCACAGCCCCACAATACACACACACTTACTTTCATTTTTTAACCAGCTACCAGTCAGGACCACCCCGCCAGTGCCGCATGAATCAGGTACTGACCCGCAACCACACTCTGCAGATTTTCCACACAGCTCCCACTCTGCTGCAGCAAACCACCAAGCAAGATCAGCCCTCACAAGGCGAAGCCTCAGAATCAGAACAGCAGAGCCTACGCTTTAGTGATTCGGCAGAAACAAACAAGAAGAAAACCAGAAGCTGCTTCTACTCCAAGGCAGCTGGGGTGCAGAGCTTGACCATAAGAGGCCTTACGAGTCCAGTCACACCTGAGCACCCCAAAGAATTCCAGGCCTTCTTTTTCAGAATTGCCAGGACGTGGGCTCCCTGATAAGGGCTCCCCCTGGCACAAGAACTAGGAATCCTCTTGTTCCACAAGCCCTGAGTGCGCCTCGGACAAAACAAGGGGCATGTGTGCAGCGTGTGGGTGTGGGTGTGGAGGTGTGTGATGTGTGTGGGGGGGTGTTTGTGGTCCGGGATGTATGTGGTGTGTGTGTGCGTGTATGTGTGATGTCTGTGTGTGTGCATGTATGGTTTGTGGTGTGTGTGCTGTGTGCATGTGTGATGTCTGTGTGTATGAACGTATGATTTGTGGTGTGTGTGGTGTGTGTGTGATGTCTGTGCGTGTGCATGTATGGTCTGTGGTGTGTGTGTGGTGTGTGGGGGGTATGTGTGATGTCTGTGTGTGTGCATGTATGATGTGTGGTGTGTGTGTGGTGTGTGTGCATGTGTGTGTGTGTGTGCTGTATGCATGTGTGGTGTGTGCATGTATATGTGTGGTGTGTGTGGTGTCTGTGTGTGCATGTATGATGTGTGTGGTGTGTGTGATGTCTGTGTGTGTACATGTGTGGTGTATGTGTGCTGTCTGTGTGTGTGCGTGTGTGGTATGTGTGTGTGCGTCTCTAACTCTGCTTCCTCCATCAGTGACCAGCTCCTGCTAGCGCCAAGTTCACTCTTCCTGTCTCTAATGGGACTGTGTCCTACCTCCACCCAAGGCTCTGTGACACCACTCACCTGTGTCCTGTGTAGGGGCGGGGGCGCTTGATCTCCTGCCCCTGCTGCCTGCTCCCAACCTGAACAATCGGCCTACCCCTGTCCACTTCACTGGCGCCCATGTTCCCGCTGCCTCCTGTCACCTGGGCCTGTGCACCGTGGGCCGTGTCTCTGTGATGCAGACCTCTCCTCTCCCACCTCTTTCCCCGGCCTCCTTGTTCTCCCTGGAGAACACCCTCCTCCTCCTGCCTTTTCTCACTCCCTATGATTCACTGCAATGGTGGGTGTGGCTGGCCTTCTCTTTAAATCCCAGTGCTGCTTCGAGGCCAGTAAGTGACCCTCTCCCCCATGTCACCTGTGTTTGCTCAGGCGGCCATCACAAAGGATCCGAGACTGGGGGACTTAAACAACAGAAACATATCCCCTCACAGTTCTGGAGGCTGGAAGTCCAAGATCAAGGTGTCAGCAGAGCTGGTTTCTCCTGAGGCCTCTCTCCTTGGCTGGGAGATGCCACCTTCTCCCTGTACCTTCACATGGTCGTCCTTCTGTGTGTATCTGTGTCCTGAACTCTTCTTATAAGGACACAGGTCCTATTTGATTAGGGCCCACCTTGTTTAACTTAATTACCTCTTTAAAGACCCCACCTTCAAATACAGATACATTCTGAGGTACTGGGGAGTGGGGCTTCAACATACGAATTTCAGCCCGTAACACCATCCATGAATATAACACTTATCAAGTTGTCTCTACATCACACCATATGGCCACAACCCAGACCTCGCCCAAGTCTAACCCAGCACCCACTCGTCACCTCCAGTCCCAGGCTCACTGAGGGCCGTCTCCCTCCAGACTCCAGATCTGCATTCTCACAGGACTTTCAACCACTCACCTCGTTTACACCTCTGGCAGCCCTTCAAACCCCCCCTGCCTGCACTGCCTCCCCACCCTCTGTAGAATCCACAGCCAGTTATGTGTTCTGCCCCATTCACAGCCCGTGTTCCCCGTCCCAGCATCAGTGTTCAGCCAGTAAGGACGGACCCAGGCACACTACTGTTCACGGCCAGCATCCACACCAACCCGTTTGGATTTGTCAGTGCCGGAGACAAGCTTTCATTGTGCAAATGCCTGTCACTTCCTCCACCTACTACTTCTTCCCCCAGTTCTACCTCCTTCTCGGAGAACCTTCCCCCACCCACTCAGCCAGAGAGGAGAAGCCACCCTCTGACCTCCGGCCACAGGTGACTGGACCAATGGCAGGTACTGCCTTAAGAATTCCTCATAGAGTCAGACCTGTTGCCGAGTGCTGGGTACCTGAGCCGTAGGACTACACTGGGTCAGAGCCCTCCTAGGCACCACGGCAACCCCAGTCCACATCAGGCCCATGCGATGGGAGACAGGCCTTGCAAAAACACTCAGTCGACAAGGAAAGGAGTGAAGCAGACATGCCCCAGAGATGAGAGGGCGGAGGCCAGAGCCGCGGATGACCCCTCAGCTCCCATGACGTCAGCCTCCACTTCCACCGCCGGCTTCCGTGAGAGCGCCCTGACACCATCAAACAAATCCCTTTACTCAAGCGGAGTAGCTTTTGGTTTCCTGCCACCAAACCATCCTTGACTAAGACACCTTTCAACACAGCTGGCGGATCGTCCCCACTGCCCACTTTTTCATTCTTTTTCTTCTCCCGGAATCTGTTTGCCCGTTTCTATTGAAACAGTCACACCACACACACAGAGCCTGATTTTTCACTTGAACAAATGCTGCCTGGCCTGGTCCCAAGAGAACAAGCGGCAACCCCATGACTTAATCGCACAACAGGTGAGCCGGGCCGTGCCAGCATTGACACCAACTTGCCTCTGACCTGCCGGAGTTATTTGCCTGCTAGAGTTTCCTGACCACAATCCCGACTGCTTGAGTTACTTTGCGGAATATCCAGACGTTTGCAGCATCTGCGGCCCCACAGCAGTGGGAAGCGTTCAGCGGCAAGGGCAGAGCTGCGTGTAGGAACAGGGGTTGGGGGTAAAATGTGTTCAAGTGAACATTCTTCATCTCAAACCACTTAGCACTTCAGCAATGAGATTAATGGTTGCCATGGCAACTGATAAACCCAGGAGCCTAGGGAAGACGGCAGCCTTCTCGAAACTCCTCAGAACGAGGGGACTCTCTAAAATGCCAAGATCTGCCACAGGCCAAAGTCCTCCCTTCAGCTTTGGCCAAAAATAAACTTTCTCTTGCACATTTTATGATTTTTGGTAAAACCTTCTCTCCTGAGGAAAATCCACTTTTTTCTCTTGGTGTTTTTTTGATCCTACACTATTCTGCTATTCCTAAAGACAGGAAGTTCCTACAACATTTCTGGCGTTTTTCTGTCAAATGTTACAGCTTGGGGGGTATGGATCTGTTTCATTTATTTCTGTTCCTTCGGTCTCTCTCTCCTTCTTGGCCCTCACTCTCCTTCAGCCCTCACTCTCTTCCAGATAACACACTAGGCATCACATGGTTTGCAGATTTGAATGCATCCTTCTGGGAGCACCTCCAAATGAAAGCGACGCGCTCTGGCAAGCATTCAGCTCTAACAAATGGCAGGTCCTTTTCCCCTGTAGACAACACACAGCTCTGAGAACCACGGGTCATGAGACGAGGTGAAGCCACGGCATGTCCTTCCCCACAGCCTGTTCTCCAAGAGACCCCTCTTTGAAATAAAGGCTGGTCGCCCACATGAGAAAGGGTACCAACGTGTTCTTTTTGTTCATTAGCTTCTTTTGCTTTGTTTTCCGGTTGATTCAGAGAAGTGGTAGTGACTGTACGTACAGACATAAACTTCTACAGCACTCGTTCCATTAACGTGAATAAGAAATAAAGTGATAATTATGGGAACATGCTAGAATTACACCTGTCGTGCTTGATTTCAACTTGATCACAACAGGCACTGGCACCAAGGAAGGAAGAGAAAAAGCTGAGTGGGGCGTCACAGGCACACTTGGCGTAAGGGGCCCACTGCCTGGGCACCACCTTACTCCTCTCCCTGCCATTGGTGGCCTCGGACTGGGCTGTGATTCATATTCCTGACATAGAAATACATGGATTTTATGGTCCATCTTGTATGCTCTAGAGGCTTTCCTCTATGATATTTAGAATTGATTTTGTCAGTTTTGATTACACAGTTCATAGTTTTAAGTTTTCAATAACAAAATATGTGTGAAATCCCTTTATTATTGAAAATTCTGCAAGAAAAATAATTTAATTATGGTGAGTGTGAAAGTTTCTGGCTTTTGTTTTAACCATCAAAGAAATTCATTTTTCATTTAGTTTTTGATAACCTGAGGTTTCTTAGAAATGCAACTATGTTCTTATTAGAAAACAGAGTGTACCATGAAATCTTAGTCAACCAGAATGCCATTTTCTGGTAGAGCAAGCATTAGATGTACCATAAGCACAGAGGACTGGGCTATGGGTCAGGATACCTGACAGTCAGTCAGGGCACCACTGCCTGATGGAAATACTCCTTGCAGAGACTCTGGTCCTGTTGTTCTAACTCTCTGTACCTCAAGTCACCACCTAGCTTCTCTTTGCTGCAGCACCACGATCAGCCCACCAGGAGGAAGGGCGTTGAGCAAATGACTGGTTCGGATGTTCAAACCATGTTACTTCAGTGAGCAATCATTAATAATTTCACCAACAGAGAAAGATGTTCCCCATATATTGTTAACTAAAATATCAGTTTGGGGAATTCTCTGGCGGTCCAGTGGCTAGGATTCGGCGCTCTCACTGCTGAGGCCCTGGTTTTGATCCCTGGTCGGGGAACTAAGATCCCACAGACCACAAGGCGCAGCCAAAAAAAAAAAAAAAACTTTTAAATTATCAGCTTGGAAAACAGTAAAAACACAGTTTTGTAAAGTGTACACCCCAGGATTGGGTTAGGGAAGAGGGTTGGGTGACAAAGGTAGACGTAAGGAGAAAGTACAAGGAGACGGTTGCAATGATCCAGAGATGAAAGTGGCTTGGTCCAGCACACTGAAGAGAGCTGTAAGTAAACAAATTAGTTGAATTTTGATTCGTTGGATTACAGGTCACTGATATTTTAATATAGATTACATTAAAAACCTTATTTGGGCTCAAGTACAGCTCTCATTCACGTGCTTGGAACTGGATTTCAACCACTGTTAAATAGGAAGGACTGGCCAATTTGTTGTATCAGTCAGGAGAGGCTGGGTTATATACGTAACAAACAACCCTGTCACCTCTTTTGATTAAATAGCAAGCTTATTTCCCTCTCACCCTACTGCCCAACACAGATCGGCTCAGCATAGTCTCTTGAATCCAGGCTGACGAAGGCTCTATGCAACACACGCTTCCACAGTCACTACCATGGCAAGGAGGAAACCTGGTGAATTTTATCACTTCTGCTCACATGTAATTGGCAAAGCAATACTTGTTTCATTAATCAGTTTGGTCAGCAGGAGACATTCCCCTAGATAACATTTAACTGATACAATCCATTTTCAGAACCTAAGAATTTGATGACTCCATTAAGAGAATGCCCACAGAAAGGTTCAGACAGCAGATCTGTTCCTTTATTTATTCCACATATGTAGATGATAGATAGATAGATGGATGGATATGTATGTATACATACGCATAGGTGTACCTGTAAAAAGCACAGACGATTGAGTTAAATTTTCATGGATCCTGGATGGACACTGAAGGAGCGTTTTCTGAGTAAATACTTCACAGAGCCAGAGTTGAGCAAAAAGAAGCATAGCTTTGAAACCAGATTGTCTTGCCTGTTACTTTCTCTAGAGACTTGCCAAGATGAGTGCTCACCCTCTCGGCCGCAGGGTCCTCATATGTGAAGTGGATACAAAAGCTACCATGTCGCTCTTGCAAAATAAAGTACCTAAGAACATACTAGGTAGTCAGCAAATGGTAGCTGCTTCATCTTGTTTGCTACAGAAAAGTTTGTGATTATTTGCCTTCTATAAAAGGCATAGATAAACATCCCTACTGAGACTTCCCTGGTGGTCCAGTGGTTAAGACTTCACTTTCCAATGCAGGGGGTGCAGGTTCGATCCCTGTTCAGTGAGCTAAGAACCCACATGCCTTGGGGCCAGAAAACCAAAATGTAAAACAGAAGCAATATTGTAACAAATTCAATAAAGACTTTAAAAATGGTCCACATCAAAAAAATCTTTTAAAAAAAGCCCTACTAATCGACATTTCTGATTAAATAGTGATTAATAAACATTTTGTTTAAAATGTATGTTTGCATTCAAGACACCTCTGATTTTCTTACACTAGGACAACTCTGGCTATGTTCTCCCAGAAAAACTGATTCTGTTGAAATGTTGGAGATAGCAGTTCTACTTTCATCAACAAAGCCTTGGAATCACGAACGAATTTTGACTTCAAGAACTATTTATTTATACACTGAAATGTTTCACTTTGGAAACTAATGTTGAATCTTAAGATCAGTCAGCAATGTGCTGATATCCTACTTTAAACTGTCTAAGGTGTTAAAAGATTTTGCAGCACGTTATACCTGCAACTAATATTTTTATTCCATTTCGGTTAGTACTTTTGTACGTGTTAACACCTATTCCTTCTTTCGTGCAAGCTGAGCCTTCCATCCCTTATCACCCCTCCCCCACAATTCGGTAAGCAACGTGTTTCAATTGCTTGTTGCAATTTCAACCAGTCCTCTGCCTTGTGGCCGGTCAGTACTGATATATGATATCCACCTGTAGTAAAACGGATCCCTTGATTTTCCCTTGATGATACACAAGGAGCAGGTCCAAATGAAAATACTTTCTGCTCTAAGTCTCTTATAGTGTTAGAGGTGCTTGCTTCAGATCCTGGAAATGCAAATCTTAATCTAGAATGAGCATCTATCTACCTCAGTCAAGACCCATGGGTATCCGACTGGAGCCATGGATAATAGGCCACTACAATCCCCCTGCCAGCTACAGGCCACCGTAAGCAGTCCATGGCTGACTTTCGTCTCTGATGTTTTTGTTGACAAGCAGAACAAGCTTGTCACATTTTTAGTTTATGAGAGAGATAGCAGAAAACATCTCTTTTCTGCCCTCAAGTAGTAGAATGATGACGTTTTTATTTCTATCCAAAAATTCTTATTACATTAAACAGGAAATGTAACATAGTCATTGAAACAAATTGGAAATTTCTATGGCCATAACATTTGTGAGTTCAAATTTCATCAGAGCACAGAGAAATAGCGAAAGTACACTGGCAACATCTAAATGACACCTAATAAAGTGGCCAGAGAGAGAAAAGGAACATAAGATGACTTACTTATCCTACCTAATTCACTGTTTTATTTCAATCCCTAACTATTCCCAGTCAGCCAAATGCAGCCATTCTGTTCACCCTGAGTTTCTGATACTGGCAGCCAGTGTCATCTGGTTGTTAGTAAAGTCTTCTTTGGCTGGTCAGAAGTTTAGCAGGTGTGAAACAGAGTCCTGTTCCCTTTGCATTCTTGTCGGTCATCTGGGCGGAGCTAAGAACAATTCGAAAGATAAAAAGCACTTGCACTCACTTAGCTGAGTAGTGCCCTGTGTCTATACCCCAGATTAAATCTGTGGGCTTGTCAGGGATGGGAGAAGGGTGCTTGGGTCAGCTGCTCTCTTAAAGAATGAAAGAAATGCCCTGGCTCACTGTGGTGTGGGAGGATCCCCTCTAGCAAGGGTGAGGCTCATGACCTCTTCGACAGGCCCTCGGCTTCCCTGTCCCCAAGCTGCGTCCACGTGAACCTGGGCTCATCACTGTTCTCTTTCTCTAAAACTAAATGTTGAAATCTGTGCTGGCACATACATCAAAGGGTCCCACTAATTACCCCCTTACTACACAGACATCATATAATGAAAAAGAGTGAACTATCTGGGGGACCAGTGGCACTCTGTAGGGTTCTATCATGAAAAGAGATCTGAGCCTTTAATTCATCATCTCTAAACCGGGGTGAGTAATACCCACCCTGCCCACCACATACAGGTGATGTAAGGATCCAATCTAATGAGAACACAGCAAATAGGAACACGTTTGGGAAACTGTCAGACCTCGCCCAGATGTTAGCCAGGATTACTTAGGCCTGAGACATGCAGTAAGCTTCAGATGACTTTTTAGCCAAATTTACTACAAACATAGGAAATCTACTTGGGGTGTGATAATGCTTTTTTTTTTAAGATTTTTTTTGATGTGGACCATTTTTAAAGTTTTTATTGAATTTGTTACAATATTGCTTCTGGGTTTTTTTTATGTTTTGATTTCTTGGCCACAAGGGATGTGGGATCCTAACTCCCCAACCAGGAATCGAACCTGCACCCCCTGCATTAGAAGGCGAACTCTTAACCTCTGCACCGCCAGGGAAGTCCCTGTGATAATGCCTTGATAAAGCAAAGTATCAGGATTACAGGATGGGGGCCTCAAGTTTCCTCCACTCGGGATCAGCCCGTCTGAAGCTGTGAAAGCTCACGGGGCAGCGCAGCGGGGGCCCCGCCCACTCTTCCCTTCCCCCCCCACCGCACTCCGCCCCCTCGCAACACGCGGAGGGATGCCATCAGGACCACAGCCTCTCCCCATCCTCTGCTTGGTCTGTAACCTCTTTCAACACTGAGACCTAAGTGGGGAGCCTGGGTCTCATCACACAGGCCTCTGACAGGTGGTCCACAATTGAGGGGGACAGCCAGTAGAGAGAAGAAAGGGACTCGTAAGCTCCCCCAAAATCACCAAGGCCGAGCTGGGGAAGATTCCCTGTATCTCCTTCCATCCAGTCCCCAGATGGCCCTATGGGGACATCCCTGTCCCTACAACAGTCTAGATTCCTCATGAACCGTCCACCCACGAGTCAAGCATGTCTGATACACGGGCAGGTGCAGGGAGCACACGGCATGGACAGCGTCCTCTCTCGCCCGTCCTGTGTTTAACCTCCAGCACGCAGAAGAAACCAAAGCCACAGCCTCTGGGCCATGAGGAAGACCAACTGCTTTCGGCCCCACTGCTCCTCAGCCCAGCGGGGCACTGACTCTGTTAACACAGACATTCTCTCCTCCACCACATTTTGTTGTCTCGGGGCGTGTAAGATAGGATTCAGAACCCCTTGCCCCACTGTAAAGTGCAAGTGACTCGCCACTAGCCAAGAACTGGTGTTAATTACCGTTGATCCCGGATGAAGTTATAGACCCAAATTTCTGAAACCTCGGCCCTAAGGAGGAATGAAGCTTTACCCAGAGAAGATGACATATAAAATGGGTCCCTGCCCAGAAGAGCGTACACACTAACATGTATACAGGCAGGAGCAAAACATGTTTTTCCCATACGGCATGTTGTTGAGAGCTTGCTCTTAATGGCATAAATCTTTGTAAATCCTCCAGACTGAAAGATGAATTGAGGGAAGCGAGCGTGTATAGCAGGAGGCATTTCAGGCTGCCTGTGGGTAATGTGACGAGCCCGGAGCCTCAGACGGGAGTGTCCGTGTGGAGGGTCCCCCCAGGAGAGGCAGGTGTTGCTGCTGCTGAAGAAGGCCTGTCCCCTCTGAGAGCCACCAGGCAGCCCGGCCCGCGGTTCACCTCCTGGCGTCTCCCCTTCCCAAGAAGAGCATGCTGGTGCCAAGCAGCACTGTGGCGAGGCCGGGCCTGAGTCAGCATTGTGTCCCCAGCACCTAATGCCAACCCAGGCACACACATTGCATGAACAGGTAAATTAAGTAATGCACCTGCAGAAAACAGCCCTCCCCAAGGAGCTTCCGTTCCAGGACAAACATGAGATGCATCCTCGGTCACTTTTATAAATGAGTGTCTTAATTGTGTCACGCTCCCAAAACGTGATCACTGAGTTACAGTTTGTTCAAGCTGAAAAGAATCTTAGAGACTGACTAGTGTGACCATTTCCTCTTCCCCATGAGAAATCTGATCGATTCCACCAAGTGGGGAATATCTCAATTACTTGCCAAAATAAAACCTCAGTAACCCAAAGGCAAGTGACTTGCCCAGGGTAGCATAAGGACAACAAAAATCTGGCTAGACCTCAGGATGGTCTTCATTAAGAGGTTTTCTCCAGGTGTTTACATTGTAAATTCTACAAGGTCAGGGAGTATATCCATTGGTGAGAAAGAGATCAGCTTAGTTTGGGTTTTTGTGTTTGTTGGTTAGTTGGTTGGTTCTGTTATTTTCTAGGTTATAAAGATATATACCTAGCACCAAGCAATTCTTTTAAATTCTTTTAAACTTAACATTTACTGAATAGCTGTTACCTGTAAGGTGCTCCAATAGGTGCCCTAGAGGGATTCAAAGGTGAATTCAGTATCCCTGCCCCCAGAGGCTCTTGATTTCATGAGAGGTCAGACAAACATGTGCAAATGATCCTGATACAGCCCGATGCGGGGTAGACCCTGGCACCCACTATAGTGGAGGAACAAGGTTCAGAGAGAAAAGGAACTGGAGGGACTGGGCCCAGCAGGTGGAGAGGAAGGAGGTGACCAGGCCTTGAATGGTGGATGGAGATTCAACAGGCAGATGGAAGACAGCAGGCGTATTTCTCATGAAGGAATCAGCGTGGGCTAAAGCAAGGGACAGAAGGAAATACTTTTTATTTTGCACCAACGGTGTGCTGGGCACTTTAAAAGTAGAATCATTTGGAACTCACAGCAACCCAATGAATTAGGTGCTTCCGTTTTCCAGAGAAGGAAACCGAACCTTGGAAGGATTAATAATGTGGCGAGTGAGAGTCAAGATTATATAACACACGTGGGGCAAAGCCAGGCTATAAAGCCCCGAGGGGCGCCGCCAGCGTCATGCTTCAGCCACCGCAGGAGGCTGCCTCTCTGGGGGAGGGCACATTTCAGGGACAGCGTGGCTGGTTCACGGGACCGGCGAGGAAAGTGGAACCAGACTGGAGAATGAGGAAGATGAGAGAGGAAGCAGGGGGAGAGGAGGAAGACCGAGTAAGGGCTCTGTTTCTGCTTGTTTTTTAAGGTGGGGGAAATCAGAGTGAGGCTCAGGGGAAGGGGGGTGGAAGGCGAGGAACAACAACAGAGCCAGATCACAGGGCGGGGCAGACGGCAGAGCCTTGGGAAGAAAAGGAACACCTCCTGCCCAAAACAGGATGAAAGGAGAGGAGGATGAGAAAAAGAAGGAAGGAAGGAAGGGTGGAAGGAAGGAAGGAAGGAAGGACGGAAGGAAGGAAGGAAAGACAGAAGAAAGGACGGAAGGAAGGAAGGGTGGAAGGAAGGAAGGAAGGAAGGGTGGAAGGAAGAAAGGGTGGAAGGAAGGGTGGAAGAGAGGGAGGGAGGAAAGGCGGGAGGCTGGAAGGGTCTCAGCAGTGCTGAGGGCTGGGTTTCTCAACCAGTCTAGTGAAGAGGTCTATTCCGGGACAGGAGGCGAGCAGGGTCAGCTAGGGCTTGGGCAGAGTGGAAAAGATGCAGAGCAGCTGTCGTGGGAATCTGATAGGAGCTAAAAATGGAGTTCAAGGAAGATGGCCATGGGCGTGGGGAGAGTCCGACGGCAGGAACGGGCAGTGGGTCCGATTACTTTGGGAGCCCCGAGTCTCTTCAACAGAACTCAGCAGAGTGGGATCAGGAGAAGATGAGAGGGTCGTCCGGGAAGACACAGAGGAAGGTCAAGAGGGAAAGGGAATCGGACACTCTTGAGAACTTTGCCAAAACGGCTTTACCAAGGGGCCCAAACACAGCAGGGAGGGAGGGAACAGATACAACCAGGATGGGTCCAAGATGCCCTAAAATAGGGAGGGCTCCAGGGGCCACAATGAAGGCAAAGAAGAGGTTTCGTGGGAATGCGTGAACGGACAATGGAAGGACATGTGGCCGGGGCTGTAGAGGCCAATTCAGAGATGAAGATCTCAAAGGTGGCGCCCCCTGAGGGGCGATAAGGTCCAGGGTGTGGCCTAGGAGAGAGATGCAGGAGGTGAAGGAGAAGCCGAAGGAGGACGATGGGAGGGGAGGAGGGTGGGGGTGGGGCAGGAGGAGCCACTTGCTGACGTCATCCGCCAAACGCACAGCAAGGAGAGAGGCTGAGCACAGGCTGGACGGAGACGAGAAAGCAAAGGAGGAGCTGGCTTATTAACAGGGACATTCAGCTGCATTTCTAGTGAAATAGCATCACGACCAGCGCTGTTCCCCACCCACCCCACCCCTAGAAAGAAAAAGCAAGTAAAACAGGCTTCGTAGAGTTCTCCCCGAGAAGCTGAGATCCAGGAAAGTGCGCGGTGAGAAGGGAAGGAGGCTGAGGAAGGGTATAAAGCATCGTGGGTGGCAAACTGCCGAGGCTGAGAGCCTCAGGTTTAGAAAGTGTCTACTTCTTTGACCTTCTGCCTTAGACAAAGCCAACCAGCCATGTATCCTGTGTCCAGAGTGCAAGAAAAGGGGCCTCGGGGCATCCCACCCCTACTCACAGCAGGAGCTCCAGACCCACCCCCACGGCTGGCTTCCTCACCAACTGCTCCAGGCCTTCAGGGCCACTCCCCCCAGCCCAAGTTCAGCCTTTTGACCTGGAAACAGGTTTGACTCCACCTGGTTTGACCTTGGTCCTCTCTTGAACACAACTCGAGACTCACTGTGGCAAGCACCTGCAGCCCTGCCGTCCTCGCCTGCTTCAAGAGAACATTTAGTAAAGGCTAACGTTTGCTGGCGCTTAGTTCCTGCATGGCATGGGCTGGAGAAGCCCGTGGAAGTCATTCCATTCCGCTGTGATTCCTCTTATAACATTTCCACCCAAAAATGCCCCACTGCTGCGTCAACACCCCAGAGCCTGGAAACTTGCTCTGCGTGACACAGGCCGCCTCGCTGCTGAACGGCTCTACTGGAAACTTGCCGTTCCCAAATCTTTCTTTCCTTCACAGCCATTAAAACAAGCCACATTCTTTTCCCATCGGATAGGAATCTGAAGACAGCCATCACATCTCAACGGAGCCTCTTCCTTCCAGGAGAAACAGCACCAAGTCTTCACACTTCTCATAAGACACCAGCTCAGCTCCCTTCACCACCCTGCCTGTTCCACCTGCCTGTGTGCTCCCCACATAACCAGCGGCAATGCTGCGAGACGTCTGACGGTGGGCCAGCCAGTTCCCAAGCCCTTGCTGCACGTTAACTCGCTGAATCCTCACTTCAGTGCTGTGTGCTATTGTTGGCACCGTTGTTATTCCCGTTGTACACCTGAGAAAACTGCGGCAGGGAGCAGTAAACAACGTGCCCAGTGCCATGACCAACAGCAGAGCCAGGAGTCAAGTCCAGGCAACCGGATGTGCTCATACCCCCGTGCCAGTGGCTCTCAAAGTTGGCAGCCACTGGAATCACCCTGGGAAGTTCTAAAAACTACCAAGCCCGCGATCAACCCCAGAGACTGATTTACTGGGCTGTGGTGATCTGGGCATCCCAAGGTTTCAAAGGTGTCTGGTGATGGCAGCATACAGGCAAGGCTGACGCCGACTCTGCCGTGAGACGACGGCACCCCCGGCAGTCTGGCCGGTGCCGGCTGGGCTGGATTAGAGGGGAGCGATGGAAATTTCCAAGCTTCCCTGGTGGAGGATAACTCAGGGACAGTCCCAGACATGGGTGACGAGAGCCAGCCTTGCAGGAAGGCTAAGTAAACAGTCACTCAGCTGCTGTGAGTTTAGACACACCGGGAGGCCCTCATTCTCAAAAAAAAAAAAAAGATAAGAGCAAGAAGACACAAAGCCTCCCTGGACCGGACACTGGCCTCAAGGGCTTCCTCTGGGAAGGACTCATATGGATGACAAAGCCCACCTTGGGCCCAGAGCCACCGTCTCCTCAAAGGAGCAGCTTCCTCTGCAGCTGCCAACTTCCTGACCTCCCCTCAAAGCCAGAGATGGACGGAGCATTTACCCTCTCTTCACTGACTTGTGAATTCACTCGAAGAAGCACTGGGGCTGCTGGCTCCAGAGGCCAAGAAAAGCCTGGATACGTTCTCCAGCCCCGCCTCCAAAGGGCCCTCAGGACACTTCCCATCCATCAGACGTCCGCAGTGGGCTCTCCCACTGTGCCCCTCTTTCCCTCCCCTGTATTGTCTGTGGCCCCTAAACTCAGGTTATTTCTTTTGCGGGGGGGGGCATACCACACTGCTTGCAGGATCTCAGTTCCCCGACCAGGGATCGAACCCGCACCCTCGGCAGTGAAAGCACAGAGTCCTAACCACTGGACTGCCAGGAAATTCCCAGGTTATTTCTTTCTAAAGCATGAGCGTGTTTCATCAGTTAAAGATTGGCCATTGGATGTTCCCTGGTTGTTAATGGAAACTTCCACATCCCTCAGTTCCTTGAACTTGCTCCTCCCGGACTGCACCACAGTGCCAGGGCATAGGACAGCCGACCCTGAGCTGCCCGCCGGGAAAGGGTGGCCCTTTTCCTCCACCTTGCCTCCCCCTCCTCCCTGCACACCCCAGACGGGTAGGGCGACCTGAGGGGGAATAAGAGAGCGACTCCCCTCACCCCCAAGCCCATTCATATTTAATGCAAACATCTGAATGCAAATTAACTCCACTTTTGTTTTACTCCCTTTCCTCCCTGTCCCTCTCTAATGTAAACCGCCTTTCATCCAAGACAGGTGCTTCCCTCAGCTAGAAACATGGAGAGAGGCACAAGGATGGCGCTGCATGCAACTGGAGCAGATCCTATAGCTCCAAACTCCGTATTTTTAGGATATTTCCAAATGGGAATGTGTCTCGGGGGAATTTATTCTCTGTGGAGGTCAGAGACTCGTGGGAGTCTCAACCTGGGAGAGGAATTTTGCAAACAGGCATAGAATACTAGTGGCCTGGAAGCCCCTAAAAATAATCTGTTCCCAAACCTGTAAATCCTCTTTTTCTACAGCTGAGAAAAAGTGGAGGTTTGGTAGACAGCTCTGTTCCCATCCCTCCACAGTCTATGACCCTGTGGCTGTTTCCTGGTCCGTTGTCGCCGAGACTGAGATGCTTTGGGTTTAAAGAAACGGAGGAGTGGGGAAAAAGGAGAGCAAGAAAGGCAAATATTGATATAAATATATCTATTTGTTTGAGATGGCAAAAGAATAGGTAGTTGCTTGAGGAGTAAGAAAATTGGACGGCTGTGGGATATTTATTAATGAGCTATTTACGTTTCTGATAAGAACGTAAGGCTAGTGTCGAGTTCATTCACTGTAAGGGGTATAGCCAATAGAGATACTGGCTAGGGCCATATTTTTGCAGAAAAGAGAGTAATGGCAAAGAAGCAGTCCGGCAAGTGTCTGTTTACTGTTGATTGCATTTCATTTTTTGCCTCTCTCTGTGTGTGTGTGTACATGCGCGCACACACAAATTCAAGAGCTGTGAGCATTCTCTTGTGTGAATGGTGTGTTTGTGCATAAACGATGTCAGGAACTGGGGCCAGAGAACAAATCTGTTGACATAGTTCTTCCCAAATCCTCACAAAACATCTGAGAGGACAAAGACACCGTAATTCTTTAAGAAGTGCTTTTGAAACCAAAACACTAATTCAAAAAGATACATGCACCCTTATGTTTGCTGCAGCACTTACAACAGCCAAGATATGGAAACAACCTAAGTGCCCATCAACAGCTGAATGGATAAAGAAGACGTGGCATATATCTACAGTGGAATACGACCCAGCCATTAAAAAGATGAAATCTTGCCATTTGCAGCAACATGGATGGACCTTCAGAGTATTATGCTGAGTGAAACAAGTCAGATGGAGAAAGACAAACACTATATGATTTCACTATATGTGGAATCTAAAAAACTAATAAACAAACAAACAAAAACAAGTGAAGAAAAAAACAAAATAGACACATAAAACAGAGTAGTGGTTACAGGAGGAGGAGGAGGGGGAGGGCAAAATGGGTAAAGCGGATCAACTGTATGGTAATTTTTGGTGGTGAGCGTGCTGTAGTATAGACAGAAGTAGAAATACAAAGTTGTACACATGAAACTTACATACTGTTGTAAATCAACATTACCTCAATTTTTAAAAATGCCTGCTAGATTTACGAGGGATAAATATCTTCCAGAACAAAGAGATAAAAACACCCAAACCAGCTAACTGGTACAGCCAAGGTCACACAACAAGTCAGGGGTGCAGCCATGGAGAGAAACCCTTCACTGCCGACTCCTCACCCCAGCGTGTATACTCGGTGTGTTCACCCATTCAGAGGAGGGGTGATGACCCACTGAGGTGAGTCTGGGATCACAGTCGGGGACGTTACTCTCCAGCTGTCCGTCGGGACATTTCAACAGCAGCATCAGGCAAGGAGAAGAAAACGGTGCAAAGAGGGATAAGGGAAAACGGAGCAAAAAAGGGCAGAATGACACGGGTTGTTCTCATTGTTGGATCCAGAGTTAATTTTTAAACTCCCAGCTGGAAAGTAGAATCAGTAACAAAGGCGACTTATGCAAATAGAAACTTAATTTGCACTCTTGACACTTTTTAATGGGAAGTGAGGGAGAGAGAATAAAACCCGAAACACCTTGATCTATAACCACAATAGAAATGTTTTCTTTGCAGACATGTGCAAAATAAGGGCGTTTCAGTGGAAATGAAATGATGCCTGAAAGAAAGTTAAGTAATGGCATCAACGAGCATGGATGATACTTCCTTCCACCGGAGGTTCACTCTACAGCAAGACTTGGCTAAAGTGGTACCCGAATCAGGCTTTGGGAGTCATGGAAACAAAGAGCAAATACTAACCTTTTATAAGGGCCTTTTTTTGCTATGGTTTAGTGGAATCAACTAGGTCACTATGTTATTTGGAATCTAAATGAGCAAAGGCTTGTATCACCTCCATAAGGTCATTGTGAAGAATTCATGAAGTTGTAAGGACTCATGGAGAATTTTAAGTCTCTCACACGAAGATAATGTGAGAAATACAGGATGATAATCATAAAAATAACTGTGGCTAGGCAGAGAAAGGGTGGCAATTGTACGCAGTGTGAAAAATCCTCAACCTAATCATATTTACGTCAGGAACACTAAATATCATTTTGGGGATATTTACTCTAAAAAGTAAAATTCAGCCAGTTCTTTTTGGCTGGTGGAGAGGTCCAGCGCATACTGGGATTCTCAACTGGAGGGCACACACTCTATCAGAGGCCTATCTGAATCTGGAGATGGGGTGACAAAGGATGTGTAATTTGTATATTTATCAACAGAAAATACACATTTTAGAAGGTTAAAAAGCAAACAAGTGAACAATCCCGCCCGCTTAAAGCCTTGCTACCCAGCAGCGGTCAGGAACAGCGGCAGCAGCGTTTCCTGGGGCCTTGTTTGAAATGGGAAATCTCAGTTCCCACCCAGACCGAAAGAATCCGAATCTGCAGTTTTCAAGATCCTCAGGAGATTCACATGCACATGAAAGTCTGAGAAAGTTTGAAGTCCCTCTGCTGTGTGTCAGCCAACAAACTCACCGCACACCCACCACGGGGTATTAGAAAAGGAGCTTCAGTGCCAACAAGAATATTGGGGGCTGGATGGACAGTTGACAAAAGCCAAGTGGCTTTTCCATCTAGCCTCCTAAAAGGAGCTGTCAGCCCCATTTCTTATTTTGTGCATGGTCCTAACTCTTCTTGCTCTTTGCACTAACTTTGGGATACATTCTATCACAAGTTGGCTATTTTCTCTTAAATTACAGGATAGGACATTTGGCCAGTCCTTAACTATTATGAACATATGTGCCTCTAAGCTCTTCCTATATAGGACACATCTACACTTTTTGAGAAATTTCTACTAGGCAGGCTTTGCTTTTGCCATTTGGTATCTGTGCCCCATTGGCGTGTGTTAACAGAGCCACTGACAATCCTTTCAGAGCTGGGTAACCACACATCCCAGCTGGATGTACTCCTTCCCTATTTGGGGCTTTTCTAATCCTCACTACTATCAACAGGTGTTGTGGATATTTCTGTGCACAGGACTAACTTTCCCCTTTTGGGTTATTTCCTGGGGTTATACTCCCCCAAAATGATAAGGCACAGCTCCCGACTTTGAGGGTCTTTATGAGTTGTGCCGTGCAAGGGTGGCAACATCGAGGGTCCGAAAGGTGGGCAGGTGCCGGGCAGAGGTACCCCAACGTGCTGGATCAGACTCCAGGTACCCCGTCCCCTCCTCTCCGCCCTGCTCTCAGCGCGGTTGCTGGTCCTCATGAACTGTATCCAAGGTTCCCTCGCCTCCTGGCTTCCTAGAGGGCTGACCAGTGCAGGGCTCCAGGAGGAGGTGGGGGAATGGGAGGGGAGGAGGGGGACTCCGTCCCTGGCAGGCCACAGGCTGTCAGTTTATGTGCTCCCCAGCCAAAGCTCCCCTCAGGGGTCCTCTCTGGGCTCCGGGAACCCCTTCTTTGTCTTGGCCCTGCAGGCTTGGAGCTGGCCATGGTTTCCGACGCTAGCCCACATGCTCCACCTTCTCGTGTTGGTTTTCCGTAACCCTGCCTACACCTCTGTAAACAGTCTGCCATTAAGTTCTCCTCAATGACCTATTTAGACTACACCTTCTGTTTGCTGCCAGGAGCCTGAGTGATGTGCCAGAGGCTGGGGGACAAGAGCCAGGGGACCCTAACCAATGGGGGACGGGGCACGGGAGTCTTGCCAGAAGGTGTCTGCTAGGCTGCAACCCATTAGGCAAGGACACGTTAGCCAGGCATAGGGGGCAGGGGAAGGAGGAAACATCAGGTACAAAACAGAGAGTGCAGAGACTAGAGCATTCAAGAACCTCCTAGAGGGCTTCCCTGGTGGCGCGGTGATTGAGAGTCCGCCTGCCGATGCAGGGGACACGGGTTCGTGCCCCGGTCCGGGAAAATCCCACATGCCGCGGAACGTCTATGCCCATGAGCCATGGCCGCTGAGCCTGCGCATCCGGAGCAAACATTCACATAAAAATAAACAAAGAATTCTTACAACTCAACAATAAGAAAACAAACAACCTGATTTTAACAGGGGCCACCTCACCAAGGGAAATATACAGATAAGCATATGAAAAAAGCACATGAGAAAGTGCTCCACATAAAGCCATCAGGGAAATACAAACTAAAACACTGAGGTACCGCTACACGCCTACTGGAATAGCCAAACTCCAGAACACTGACACCACCAAATGCTAATGAGGACGTGGCGCCACAGGAACTCTCCTGCAGGCTGGCGGGAATGCAAAACGGGACAGTGACTTTGCAGGGCAGTTCAGCAGTTTCTTACAAACGTAAACATACTCTTACCATACGATCCAGCAATCACACTCCTTGGTGTTACCCAAAGGAGATGAAAACTTATGTGCACACAAAAGGCTATACAAGGATGTTTCCATCACCTTTATTCATAACTGCCAAAACGTGGAAGCAACCAAGATGTCCTTTGGTGTGTGAATGGATAAACTGTGACACATTCACACAATGGAATATTATTCAGCACTAAAAAGAAATGAGCATGAAAAGATATTGAGGCAACTTAAATGCATATTGCTAAGTGAAAGAAAATCTGCAAAGGCTACGTACTGCATGCTTCTAACTATACGACATTCTGGAAAAGGAAGAACTATGGAGACAATAAAAAGCTTAGTAGTTGCCGAATAAGCGGAGCAAAGATTTTCAGGGCAGTGAGAATACTCTCTGATACCGTAACGACTGACACCTGGCATTATGTCACCAGCAAAGCCCACCAACAATTCCCAGGAAATAAAAACAGACTCTGGGTAATAAAATAAAGTCTAACCTTTTCTTTTCCTTTGTGCTCAGTGTAGCTTCACTTGCTCACAGGGGGCCGTGTGCAGAGCTCTCACACCCGGCTCTTCAGACGACCAGAGTTCCTGACGCACAACGGCGGTACCAGCACCTCAGCTCGGGCTGCACAGGACACCGCCATTCAAGACGGCAGGCGGTACCAGCACCTCAGCTCGGGCTGCACAGGACACCGCCATTCAAGGCGGCAGCCGTGAGCTGTCTGCACAGACGCTGCACACAACACGCAATCCAAGATGGCGGCCGCACTGTGATCTGGAGCCTGAGCAGCGGTAGCGGTTGCGCCTGCGCCTGCGCCTACGCCTACGCCTACGGCTACGCCTACGTCTACCCGGCAAAACCCCCGGCCCCGCCCCCTAACGGCTCTACGTAAAGCAGCCCCGCCCATGGCTTGGCGGGGGAGGGTGTGCTCTAGAGCCGGAGCTCACACCTCCCCGTCCTCTAATAAGAGAATAACGCTTTGCTCTGCTCTGAAGCAAACTCGCTCTTGTCCTGTTGACGAGAGCACGGTACCAGGCAGGAGGACCCTTGTTGGGGCCCAATTGGAAAGGGTAACAGTTGTAAATTTGTCTAAACCCATAGAACGTACAACACCAGGCACAGTGCACCCTAACGTAAAGAATGGGCTTTGGGTGAGTGTGATGTGTCAGTGTTTTATTCATTGACTGCTAAGAAATGTACCACTCAGTTGCGGGGTGTTGACAGTGGAGGACGTCATGCGTGTGTGGGGCAGGGAACATCCGGTAAATGTCTGTACCTTCCACTGACCTTTGCTGTGAACCTAGAACTGCCCTAAAAATATTGTCTTAACAAAAAAAGGAAAAATAGTCTTATTCATAATGGAGGAGAAAACAAAGTATCTTTGAATAAATAGATACAAGAAACATAAAACTTTAAGTAAGGTATAGAATTTTATTAAATGACATAAAACAAAATGATCCTGGATGGGAAAACAATGAAATACTATGTATCCTCCAAAGATAATATAATGATTTATTAAGAGTTCCAATTAGGGGCTTCCCTGGTGGCACAGTGGTTGGGAGTCCGCCTGCCAATGCAGGGAACAGGGGTTCGTGCCCTGGTCCGGGAAGATCCCATATGCCGCAGGGCGGCTGGGCCCGTGAGCAATGGCCGCTGAGCCTGCGCGTCCAGAGCCTGTGCTCCGCAACGGGAGAGGCTACAACAGTGAGAGGCCCGCGTACCGCAAAAAAAAAAAAAAAAACTAGACACAATTGGAAAGTCTATCCATAGGACTGAATAAATTATAGCAAAGTTTTGTGTATAATATTATGCAACTGAAATGATTTAGGCCTCAATATATTGATCTGGGAAGATAGCCGTGCTATATTGCTAAGTGAAAAACAT
The DNA here is from genome assembly GCF_011762595.2 of Tursiops truncatus. NCBI lineage: Eukaryota > Metazoa > Chordata > Mammalia > Artiodactyla > Delphinidae > Tursiops > Tursiops truncatus. Next base: position 4,824,906 of record NC_047043.1, read on the forward strand.
TGCAAAATAATGGGTATGATATGACTCCACTTCTTTAATATAAAACAATATGACATATGATTTGCATTTCTGTACAATAGGAAATCAAAAAAATCACATCCAATTCTGCAAAGATGGAGGAGAAACTGGAAGAAAGGAGGGGAGAGGATTAAATGGGTTTTTTTATGCCGTTCTGTATTGTTTAAAATTGTTTCAATCGGACTTCCCTGGTGGCGCAGTGGTTAAGAGTCCGCCTGCCGATGCAGGGGACACGGGTTCGTGCCCCGGTCCGGGAAGATCCCACATGCCGCGGAGCGGCTGGGCCCATGAGCCATGGCCGCTGAGCCTGCGCGTCCGGAGCCTGTGCTCCGCAACGGGAGAGGCCACAACAGTGAGAGGCCCGCGTACCGCAAAAACAAAAACAAAACAAAAAAATTGTTTCAATCAACATGTGGTACTTTTATAATAAAAAAAAAATCATAAAAGGCCAAGAGACTTGTGTACCAGGTAGAAAAAGTTCTGCCTATTTTTTTATATCCACGATGAAAGAAGCAGCGCCAGGCAGAGGGAAGCTCCAGCCCCAGCTGCCCAGGTGGGGAGGGGGAAATGAAGGCCTGTGGCCTCCTTCCAGGCTTGCAATTTAGAGGACGTCCAAGCTGGCCGTCCTGCAAAGTATCAGAGTCAGTGTCCTATGGCGTCCCATAGCACCAGGCCACCAGTCCTAACACACCAGGGCAGAGACCCGTGACCAGCACCCAAATCCTGTTCTTCAACCAAGGTCACTGTCTTCACTCACAAGGTCACACTGTGGTCCCCATGCCTTTGGCCTCCAGGTCTACCTTCACCGGGAGAAAAGAAAAATTAAATCTTCAGCTCTTATAAACGACTCCAATAAACTCAAACTCGTGTTATGAAATTCCTTTTAAGAAATAAATAATTGAAACGTTGACACTTGGTGACATTTGCTTACTCAAATCTGCGTGTTGGTGAATGGCCTTGACTTCCGTTTCCGAGGAATCGCAGGTCAACCTGCTACAAACGTGGCTCCTCGTAAACTAAGAAGGGAGGTCAGAACTCACAACTGCGCTGGCTTTTTTAAAAACTTTTTTTTTGGGGGGGTATTGCTATTTACCTCATCCATGTGATTATTCATTTGTTGAATTTAAGTGGAAGGAAAATTTGAGACTCACGCAAAGAGAGGAACCTTTTATGGAGACTTCCATCTGGGGAACAGATTTATGAGGCTTTTTGGGACCCAGAATAACTTTACTGTGATGAAGCACGAGGCAGGGCCACCCCTCCCCCCGCCCCAGCCCCCCAAACTGAGCGCGTGGGGCTCGGAAAACCGAACGCAGAAAGATACCCAGATGGAAGGGTTCAGGGGCCATTCTGGTTGAGACCTGAATAAAGCCAACCTTTTTAGAGTTAAATAGAACTGAGCTATCCTTTAAGTGCTGAGCTTTTTTTTTTTTTAATGACCTCAACCATGCGGCTGCTCTGGGCTTTAGAAGCTCAGTTTGAAATCCAGGGAAGGAAGTGACAGAGCGATGTGGCAGGGCAGCTGCCAGTCTCCAGCGAACATGTGCAGGATGTCACAAAAAGGCACGGGAGCTCCAGGAGCCCAGCATCGTGCCCAAGCGGATCCTTCCCCTCCAAATCACGCAGTGGCGAGCAAACAGAAACTCAACGGCGTGACGTGGGCTGAAATTGAATTAAAAGTGGGCGATTTCATAGCAAGATTCAAAGTAGGAAGTAAGGTAGCTTTGCCACAAGTTTATTGTCAGAAACATCTTTCCAATCATTTTTTGTTTGGCTTCACAATACAATATTGAAAAGGGGACCCCAAAGTGCTCTGCTGGGAGACTGGAAAGCATTCGACCCCTCAGTGCTAAAGATGACGCACCACGGGAAAGCAAGCAGACAAAACTGAAAGCAGGGGCTCGAACAGAAACAACAGGAGCCTAGGAGTTCCCTGGTGGTCCAGTGGTTAGGGCTCCTCGTTCTCACTGCCGAGGGCCTGGGTTGGGGAACGAGAATCCCAGAGGCCGCGTGGTGCATCAAAAAACAAAACGAACAAAAAAAGAAAAACAAGGAAATGGCAGGGGCCTGAGCCAGAAGCTGGAAGTGATGATCGCCAAACTATTCGCAGAAAGCAGAAACAACCTGAGTGTCCATCCACTGATGAATCAATAGACCAAATGGGCTGTATTCATACAGTGGAATATGATTCAGCCTGAAAAAAGGAAGGAAGTTCTGACACACACTACACCATGGATGAACCTTAAGGACATTATGCTCAGTGAAATAAGCCGTCACAAAAGGACAAATACTACATTATCCCACCGATATGAGGTCCCTAGAGGTAATCAAATCCCTAGAGACAGAAGGTAGAAGGGTGGCTGCCAGGGGCTGGGAGGACAGAGGAATGGGGAGTTAGTGTTTAATGGGGACAGAGGTTCAGTTTGGGAAGACGAAAAGGTTTTAGAGATGGATGATTGCACAACAAAGTGAATGTACTTAGTACCACTGACCTGTATACTTAAAAATGGTTAAAATGATCAATGTTATGTTATATATATTTTAGCAGAATAGAAAATTAAGCAGGCAAGGCTCCATTTTTCATCAATTCAACAAGCACTCTTTGCATATCTATTCCACGCTAAGGACGCGTGCGAACAAAGCCACACAGTGAGAATACAGGATTAATAATCCAGTTCGGGTTGGCTCACGTACTGCCAAACGTCTCACTGAAATTGAAAGTAAGTCCACTCAATTCTTTAAATATTTCCACCCCAAAGTTCAGACTCCTAAAAATTACATGTTCCCAAAATCTGACTTGCTTCTGTGCCAGTTTAATTTCCCAACTCTCCTCCTGTTTGCTTGTGGCCAGAAATATGTTTGCAAACTATCGATTCACATGTTTTCAGGGTAGCGAGCTGACTCTGTGTCAGATATAACCTTGATCCCAAGCTCCTCCCAAAGACCCCGAACTATGGCTCCTCTGAAGCTCCCACTTCAGTCTGAGGGACTGGCCTGGTGAAGACAGCCTTCCTTTGGGTGGGAGACAGGGGACATAAAGACTCCTCGAGGCTGACGCAGTAGGCAACAGTAAGTTAAAAATAAATCCAGTTCTCTTTAAGTTTCAGTTCATTAAACAGTATACGGCAGTGAGTGCTGGTGAGGAAATCTAGACAGGCGTGCATTTCAATGCTGACTCTGCCGTGAAATTCATTATGTGATCTTGGGCAACGCAAGTTTCTGAACCTTGTACCCTCAGACTGCCAGTGGGGGAAAGAATTGTAATTTCAGAGGGCAGAGTTCTCAACAGGAGGGGCCTGGAGAGGGAGAGAGAGTCCTGCTGCGGGTGGAAGGACAGATCACAGTTGATACCATGACCAGTAATTAAAACACACTCTATATTCAAAGAGCGTCATTAGAATCACAGCTTTGGGAGGATTTAATAAGGACAGATGCAGAAGGCATCTGGAAGAATACCTAATAAGTAGCCAATATTATTAATATCAGCCCCCTTCAGGCCTCTAAACAAATGCTTTTGCAAAAGTCCCTTCTGGTCAGGGTCTACAATTCTTTTTTGCTTCCCTTCAAATCTTCCCTTCAAAGCGACATACAATGTACATAAAATACGGGGCTTAGCCTTCATCACGCAGGTTTTCACCCGTAGGTGGCATTTCTTGAGCATCTTCTGGGCTCAGGGGACCTGGGTCTGGCTGAGGCAGCGGAAACCACACCGGGAACAGACGACTTGCTTCACAGGAGGTGGGTAGCCCCAGGCGTGCAGATGCAGCCCAGGCAGTGGAAGTCTGCTCACTCGCTAAGGGCAGAAATGACCACAGATCTCGGGGCAGGAAGGCCTTGGGAGCTTGTCCGCTGACTCTCTTGTAGCCGTAACTCGTATTTCCTTTGCAGTCTCGCGTGGCTCACGAGCAAAGCAGAGTGGCAAAGTTAGCCCAAGTCACTAGGGCAGATCCTAAACATCGTTCTTGCCTCCTTTTAAATCCAGGACTCAGCTCAGACCCTAAGGAGAGGCAATTTAGCATAATGGCAACAAGCACAATCATTAATGTTAGCAAGACGTGGATTTAAGTATTGGCCGTGTCACTTAACACTGGGGTGACCTCAGTTAAGAACTTAACCTCTCTGGGGCTCCATTTCCTCATCTATAAAATAGAAAGGAAAAAAATATTTACAGTTCGTGAAGACTAACTAGGTCAGAGCACATAACACAAGGCTTAGCACATAGTAACTGCTCAATAAATAATCATGAATTAGGTCACACAGGAGCAAGACCCAAGACCCAACATTCATTAGCTTTTGCTATGTGACAGGTACTGTACTAAAAGCCTTACATACAGAACTACTATCTCAAGCTCCACCATAATTTTATGAGGTAAATATTATCTTTTCATAGATGAAGAAAACAAGGCTTGGAAAAATAAAACACCCTGAGTAAGACCACAGAGCCAGGATTCAAAGCTCAACTATAGTACTCGAAACCTCTCTTGCATCTCACCTCCCCTCACCAACCAAATGGGTGTGTCATGATAACGTCCACTCACCTCCCTCGAAAAGTATGAGGGTCCACTGGTACCACGGATCTGGAAGACACAATCTGTGTGAAGAGATAGACAATGCAAAGTGAAGCCATTATGAAAAGGCCTGGATCCTGCTAAGAGAGCCATAGTCTAACAGGAAAAACAGGCAGGACACACAGAACTAACCCAGTGCAGGAAAATCAGAGCAGGGCCAATGCAGGACAAAAGGACTTTGTTTTTCTTTTTCCTTTCCTTTTCTTTTCTCTGGGGGTGGATTAGGTGTTCATACCCCAGACAGAGGGCCACATCGGTCATCACCCTGAAAGGGACTTTAAAGGAATACACTTGCTCTGACTTTATATTTTTTAATGTGCCATTTCTTTTTTAAAAATATTTATATATTTATTTATTAATTATATGTATTTTGGCTGCACCGGGTCTTAGTTGTGGCACGCGGGATCTTCGTTGCGGCATGCAGGATCTTTAGTTGCAGCATGCAGACTCTTAGTTGCAGCATGTGGGATCTAATTCCCCGACCAGAGATCGAACCTGGCCCCCTGCACTGGGAGCACGGAGTCTTACCCGCTGGACCACCAGGGAAGTCCCACATTTGCTCTGACTTTAGTTCACTTTGGCTCGAGAAGCTTTATGAGAAATAGCTATAACATACACATATACCCTATTCACTTTGTATTTGCTTCAAATTATGTTTCACTCAGACAGTTGTGCATCCTGAATGAGTTGCCATTTACCTGTGGGGCAGCAGGGAAGTCAACAGGACTGGCTTTGAGGGGCCCTCCTGCTCCTGGAAGGAGGAGATGGGGTGGTCCTTTGCACGGCAGACCTGGCAAAGACAGAACCCAGGGCCTCGAAGCCAAATGGCATCAGAGTGAGGAGGGTCCCCAAAGCCCATGGGTCCAACCCCTACCTCCACCCCAAGCCAATGCTTGCAGCCCCTGAGCAGGAGAGGTTCAGCGACCCTTTAGCCTCTGTGGAACGTTCTCAGGGGACTCACCACCCACTGCCGCCCCCTCCTAAGACCACTATCCTGTGCCTCTGACCATGACACCTAGTTTAACCCCTTGGGTAGGAATCTGCTTAGAAATATGTTCACAATATTACTCAGCCATCAAAAAGAATGAAATAATGCCATTTGCAGCAACATGGATGGACCTAGAGATGGTCATGCTAAGCTAAGTCAAAAGGAGAAGACAAATACCATATGATATCGCTTATATGTAGAATCTAAAATATGATACAAATCAACATATCTACGAACCAAAAAGAGACTCACAGACATAGAGAACAGACTTGTGGTTGCCAATGGGGGAGGGCGTTGGGGGAGGGATGGAGTGGGAGTTTGGGATGAGCAGGTGTAAAGTATTATATATAGAATGGGTAGACAACAAGGTCCTAGTGTGTAGCACGGGGAACTATATTCAATATCCTGTGATAAACCATAATAGGAAAGAATGTATACATATATATATATGTATAACTGAATCACTTTGCTGTACAGAAGAAATTAACACAACACTGTAAATCAACTACATTTCAATAAAATTTTTTAAAAATAAAAAATACATGAAATTTAAAAAATATGTTGGGAATTCCCTGGCGATCCAGTGGTTAGAACTCAGTGCTTTCACTGCTGGGGGTCCGGGTGCGAACCCTGGTCAGGGAACTAAGATCCTGCAAGCCTCGTGGTTTGGCCAAAAAAAAGGAAAAAAAATGTTCACAGATTAGGTGCTTTCGCTAGCACTTGGAGTTTACCAATGAGAACAGAATTCTCTTCATTTGAGAACAGGCCCCAACAGCGTGTGTTATGTAAAGTCTCCCCTTTTCCACGTAGACATGGCGTTTTCGTGGTTTCCTGCATGTGGGCCCATCTGCGCTTGTCCACTGTGGCCTTGGTAAGTCCATCACTGACCCAAGCCCTCCTATTCCCACTGCCGAAGCTCGTGAGCCCAGTCCGGCTTTAGTGTCCAGAATCAGGACCGACCCCAGGCGGGAGGGGTTTATGGACCGTTAACCCAACCCTCTGGTACTTATCATCATCTTCCTTGACCTCATCCAACTCTGTCCACTATTTCACCCACCTGTGGTCTCGGGGGTTTCTCCAGACACCACACCCCTGCCCAATATTTCAGTTCGAGAAAATGAAATCTTCTCTCATTCCCCTCGTCTGGAAATCCTGGAATTTCTGAAAATCTGCCTAGTGTCCGAGTTCTTCTCAAATCCCCCTGGAACAGGGCTCTGCTTTGCTTTTGCAAGGTATGGGGTGTGCTGCTCTGAGGGCCTGCCCCGCCCACAGGCAGCTCCGGCATCTGCTCTGCGTCATCTCGCCCTGCCACCTTGGCCTCGGCTTACCGGACCAGGTGTCAGGCCTTACCCCAAAGTAGCCACCTAGAGACCAGCCTGAGAAGGCACTGGGACCCCATCCCCAGGCCCATCCTCAAACTCGGTCTTTATTGTTAAGGATTTCTGAATATAACACACATCGAGAGGATCAACAGGGAGTAGATGGTAACAGGAAATAGAGAGGCTGCAGAAAGCAGGAGTCACGAGACAGCAGAGAGAAGAGAGTTTGAAGCAGCAGGAGAGCAGCAGGGAGAGAGCGGAAGTACCACAATGGGGGGAAGTCACCATTTCTGAGGGGAGAACAGCTGGTCGCTAGGGTAACACTCAACCTTGAACAACCTTCCCGTTCCCCAAGAGGCCTAAGGAAGCGTCTCCCACCTCCCCCAAAACCCCGTCTCTACATGTCCCTCCACCAAACCCCCATCACCTGCAGCAACCGGCCTCAGTCTCCACTCTCCACCACCTGAAATCACCAAACTAACTCAGCAAGCATCCCTCCCAGGGACCGGGGTCCATCCCTGAGCCACGACTGGGCCTCGCTTCCCGCTGTGTCCACTGAGTCACGCCCAGGCCTGTGCTCAGAATACAGCAGCCTGTGGCCCTCACCAGCTCCCAGGACCACCACAGGCCCCAGAACAGGAAGACCTGAGTTCTTGCTGTCTTAGCCTCTTCCGGCAAGTGACAGAAACTTCCCTGTGGTTATTTCCTCATCCATGAGCTGAGAGTGACCATACCTGCTCCACACACTGGCAGGGATGCCGGGGGCATCCAGTGAGGTTGGAAGACCAGCCACACCTGCCAGAGGAGGTAGCATCACCTGGGTGACGAATGACCATCCCCCCGTCAGCGCCCCTGGTCCACCCCCCAGGCCCAGTTTCTGGGGATCCCATCCATCCTGCCCCTCAGACTCACAAGGCACGCCATCTGCCACTCCCTTTGACGGTAACTCCGCTCCATCAGGGCAAACGCCCAAACCTTGTTTCTCAATGCATCCCTCCTTTTCTTCACCTTTGCAGAAGCTGAACTTTACTCTGAAAAGTCTGACGTCCCCAGGTCACCACCATTACTCGGAGAGCCAGCAACTTCCTCCATGCCCAATGGACGCCACAGGAGGGCGTGAGGACATGGCATGAAACGTGGCCAATTTATACCACGTTGAGTGGTATAAATCCAGCAAACCGTCAGCTCTGCCCTCTTTTAAGCTTTCCCAGCCTGGACCTCATCACTAAGAGGCACTTGGATCGACAGCCCACTCTGGCTCTAACTGAGCGCATTGTCCTTCAGGGCGTCTGTGGCCAGTGGCTCTCAAAGTGGGGTCCCCAGACCAGCAGCATCAGCATCATCTGGGGACTGGTTATAGATGCATATTCTCAGGCCCTCCCAGGCCTCCTGAGTCAGAAATTCCCTGGGTGGGGCCCAGCTCTGTGTTTAACAAGCCCTCCAGGTGATTCTGATACAGGTTCAAGTTTAATGACAACTGTCCTAGATTATAAGCCTTCTCATCACCCGGACTGCACGAGTCCACCCATGTGCTTTCTTGGTTTCCATTCAGGACACGGATGGAGACACCCCCTGCTGACTCATAAAGGCCAACAAGTTTGCTCTGACCCCTGCTCAGCCTCTCTGCACTGTCCAATTCCCATCACAGCATCTCCATTTTGGGGGGTGCCGCACCGTGCAGCTTGCGGGACCTTAGTCCCTGACCAGGGATCGAACCCACGCCCTCGGCAGCAAAAGTGCAGAATCCTAACCACTGGACCGCCAGGGAAGTCCCTTGATTCCCACAGCAGTATCTCCAGAGGTTCTTCTTTCTCCCTAAGCTCCCATCCCTACTCACTCTCCCTTTCAATAACAATGTCCTCTCGTGTCCTGGTGAAGGCTGCTGGGGTGCAGAAAAAGGGGCTCCACACCTGTAGTCAGAAGACCTCAGCTCCCCCCTTCCTGTGTGTGAGCTGAGGAGATGGGTTAAGTGGGCAGCGGATGTAAGGTATCTGCTCACCAGACATTGCTGCCCGGGGCCACCCTCTGCTTCTCTTCCTGCCCTTCTCTGATCTCCTTTCCTCACCTGTATAATCAGGATGGTAAGACCTATGTCTTACAGGCCATAGCGTAATTCATACGTAAAACAGGAGGATCAACGCAAAACCCTCTGTCAATTTCAAGCCTTGCTAACCAAAGTGGGGTCCAGCAGCAGTGGTACCCCAAGGGAGTGTGTGGGAAATGCAGAGTCTCAGGACCCACCCAGCCCTACCGAATCAGAATCTGCATTTCAGCAACACCCCCAGGGGATTCGTCTGCACTTAGAGACTGAGAAGTGTGATTGAAAGAACTAGGAAAGTCTATGATAAACATTATTATCCTCAAGTCCCCATCGGCCTTCTTCTCCCCACGTCCAGGAGAAGGACCACCCCCTTTCCAAAGTCTAAAGCAGTCATTCCTAACCAGCTGGCACATTAGAATCATCTGGGCCAAAACCCCAGGCCAATTACATTAGACTCTTTTGGAGAAGAGCCCGAATCAGTATATTTTAAATTCCCCAGGTGAGTCTAATGGGGGCCCAGGGGAGGCACACCCTACCCGCCAACCAGACTGAGGCTCCGTAACATGGATTCTATCATCTCACGGGGAAATTTGCTGTCACACCATGAGCCTTATCTCTCTCTCCAGAGCTGTGCCTCGTGCCTCTCTGCTTACTCCCTGCCCTCACTTTTATCCACTGAGCCCCCCTTCATGTCCCCACCCCCTAGCTTGCTTTTCCCTTGGGATCCTATCATTGTGCCCTGTGGCTCTCCCTTGACCAGAGTCCAGTAAACATTCACGGACGTGGATTTTTAGCTTTGCCCATGCACAACGCCGTCTTCTGGATGCGAAATCTCCCCTTGATCTGTCCTCCTTCCAACTATCACCCTGCCCTGCTTTCCTCCCGAGCCAGTCACGAACCGGTGGTCCCCACCGCCCGCCTCTGCATCCTCAGCAGGGGGACACCTGCCCACACGAAGCCAGGTAACCTCTCCCACCTCCTCTGCGGCTGTCACCACAGCCTTCAGACGCTCGCCTCAACGCCGGAGGACTCTGGAAAATGTGGTTTGTTGTTAAGGGTTGCTAGTAGGTAAACAAGGGAGGATTCTTCAAGGGACCTCCAATTTCCACGAAACAATAGATCAAAGAGGAGCCAAAGAAAGAAGAAAGGTTTGGTTAGGTCCCACCTGGGAAACGCCTGCCCTGGACCGAGGCTCTAAAGGGCTCTTTTCCCTTCTGTGGCAATGAGCTGCAAGGGAGTTCCGCCTGGACCCAAAGCAGAAGCCAGACGGGACCAGAAGAGCACACACACCGGCAGCCCTCGGAGATACCACGGGCTGGGTTCCACACCACGTAACAAAGCGAGGATCCCAGCAAAGCAAGTCACACGAGTGTTTTGGTTTCCCAGTGCATGTAAGTTATGTCTGCGCTCTACTGTAGTCTAAGTGCCCAATAGCATTAGGTCTAGAAAAACAATGTACATACCTGAATTTAATATACTTATTGCCTTAAAAAAAAAAAAAGCTGGGGCTTCCCTGGTGGCGCAGTGGTTGAGAGTCCGCCTGCCGATGCAGGGGACACGGGTTCATGACCCGGTCTGGGAAGATCCCACATGCCGCGGAGCGGCTGGGCCCGTGAGCCATGGCCGCTGAGCCTGCGCATCCGGAGCCTGTGCTCCGCAACGGGAGAGGCCGCAACAGTGAGAGGCCCGCGTACCGAAAAAAAAAAAAAAAAAAAAAAAAAAAGACAAGCATATCGGGACTTCTCTGGTGGCCCAGCGGTTAAGACCACACATTTCCACTGCAGAGGGTGAAGGTTTGATCCCTGGTCGGGGAGCTAAGATCCCGCATGCCCCACGGCGCGGCCGAAAAGAAAAAGACAAACGTGTCCACCGACCCCACAATATAAACCTTGTCTGGATCCTGATTCAATCAAGCAAGCTGTCTTAGCAGCAGCAGCATCCCTATGTTACAACTGAAACAACATAAGCGCTGAGTAGCAATTTACTGATGATAAGGAATTACTCAGGACTGGCTCAAGTGGCCACATGATTTAGGAAAGGGACATGATGCGTCTGGAATCTGCTGCGAATTCAGGGCGACCCCCAATCCCAGAGCTGCAGACAAGTATTCAGATAATAACTGTTTCACGTTCCCAAATTCCTGTCCAATACGAGCAGGGAAGAGTGGCCCCAGGCCATCCCGGTCAAGACAGCCAACAGGTCCGGGAACGTTCCTGATCTTGGCCATCTCACCTCCCTTCCTTGTAATGCTGTGTGAGGACAAGAAAACTCATCCACCTCAAATTCCAGCCATGTGCAGGGCATGACGTGTTGCCATCAGTCCCTGCCTTTTCCCCCCCAACTCTGAGGAAACTCTGTCATCCTGCCCATATCCTGAACTGGGAAGTCCCAGCTTCGGCCTCTAACTTGACTTGAAGGCTGACTCTTTTTCTTTCCTTAAAAGAAGATTCACACTCCGTCTCTCCTGCAAGCCAAATATACTGCATGTCAGAAAGCGCACCCCTAGATCACATGCAGTATTTTCTTAAATGTGGTAGGAAGGCGGTTTCTGAATTAGATGATTTCTACTGACACTTTACCGTGGATTCTGGAAGGATTGGAAAACGAAAATGCACAGGCACTGGAAACTTCACATATATAACTTCACAATAGCGGGTCTATTAGCACCCCTCCCCCTTTTTAAAAATGAGAATACCTTTTCATCATCAACATACAACGCCCCTTTTTCCCACAAAACCTACTCATTTCATCCACTTGAAATATCTAAGAAACTGTGCTTTAGTTTTATGCCTGGAAACAGGGATCTTGCGGGCCATTCCCATGTGATTAATAAAGCTTACACTCCCCGCCAACAGACAGATTTGCATGTGCTTCCTGTTAAATTAATGAAGATTTGCTTAGAAGACACGATACCCAGAAAAGAATAACCCATGACAGTCTTCATAAACACTGCTGCATGAAGAGAGAGCAAACAGGAAAAAAAGATACTTGAACGAGAAACAATTTTCAGACTTGCCACTATCCAGCTATGAGACATCTTTTGCCTCTTGAGATACTAATTTTCTCATCTGTAAAATAAGGCATTTGGACAACATAATCTCCACCACCCCTTTCTGCTCCAAAATGCTGTGATCTCTCTAATTGACTACATTCTTTCTCACTCACCTCTCATCATTTATCTCCAGGGCAGTTAACAGGAATTGAGTGTATGTTGAAAACAAAAACATGTAATAAATGATTACAAAGCAATACATGGTAAAGATTAAACAAGTCAATTTTAAAAATACGAAAGATAGGACTTCCCTGATGGCACAGTGGTTAAGAATCCTCCTGCCAATGCAGAGGACACGGGTTTGATCCCTGGTCCAGGAAGATCCCACATGCCGTGGAGGAACTAAGCCCTTGCACCATAACTACTGAGCCCACGTGCCACAACTACTGAACCCGCGCACCTAGAGCCCGTGCTCTGCAACAAGAGAAGCCACCGCAATGAGAAGCCCATGCACGACAACGAAGAGTAGTCCCCGCTCGCCACAACTAGAGAAAGCCCGCACACAGCAATGAAGACCCAAGGCAGCCAAAAATTAATTAATTAATTTAAAAATAAATAAATACTACAAAGGATAAATATATGCATTTCAGAAAAGAAACACAAATAGCTGATAAATACATGAAAAGATGCTCCACCTCACTAGTAATCAGGAACATTAAAATTGCAATGAGATGCCATTTTTCCTCCATCAAGCTGGTAAAAATATAAAAGATCGATAATAAGTGTTGGCAGGGAGGTAGAGAAATGGCAGTATAATTCAGCACAAACTTTTTGGTGACAATTTCACGTTACCTATGAAAATGTGGACGTTGAGTATGCTTTACCTGGATTTATAAGTGCATACTTCCGATATTCACACACGTTACATCATTGTGTGTAATAAAAAAAAAAAATAGGGGGCTTCCCTGGTGGCGCAGTGGTTGAGAGTCCGCCTGCCGATGCAGGGGACATGGGTTCGTGCCCCGGTCCGGGAGGATCCCACATGCCGCGGAGCGGCTGGGCCCGTGAGCCATGGCCGCTGAGCGTGCGCGTCCGGAGCCTGTGCTCCGCAACGGGAGAGGCCACAGCGGTGAGAGGCCCACGTACCGCAAAAAAAAAATTGGATGCAAACCAAGTGTCTTTTACAGGGAAATGGCTAAGTATAGTACAGCCATGCTCTGGAACACCATATGCAGCCACTAGAAATTGATAGTAAATTATATTCAAGATACATTGTCAAGGGAAAAAAGCAAGTGACCGAGCAGCATGTAAAATACGGTGCCGTTTCTTTCTTTCTCCTCTCTCTCTCTCTATATATATATGAGTTGTGTGTCTACGTGTAAATATGTTTATAAGTGCACATGTACATACATGTATGTGAGTACGTGGCTAGATAAAGACCTGGCCACATCGGAAGAGGGGAGTGGGCTGCAGGAGGCCTGCAGAGACAAGGTGGCCACACATGGTTGCATGGACCGAGCACGGGGACATTCATACAGCAGATGTCATGGATTTGCATATTTATTGTTATACAATTTCCTGGCAGCCAGCAGGAGTGCCTTTTTCCTTCTTTCTTTTTTTTTTTAAGAAATGTCTTTTATTGTCATCTACAGTACTTTTTCCCCCGAGAGACAGCCCTATTGCCTCCTTTCACTTTTATTTATTTATTTATTTATTGCCACTTCGCACTGCTTGCAGGATCTTAGTTCCCCAACCAGGGATCGAACCTGGGCCCCGGCAGTGAAGGCACCAAGTCCTAACCACTGGACCATCAGGGAATTCCCAGGAATGCCTTTTTCTAGATTCACACAAGTGTACCACCTAGGCTAGTAGCAGTCCTATGAGGGGGCACTCTCATCTTTCTTCTGTATAGCTGTGCATTATTTTTACCACAAGCATGCATCACTCTTACAATTAAAATAATTGGGAAATCTGAACATTGACCTTGACTTCAACTGGCTAACAATCTAATAGAAAACTGAAAAAGAAAGGGACCAAAATCAAACTCTAGTCTTCTAACCTGATCACCCTCAGATATCTTTTGCTTTCTGAAAATCCTCTCTTCTAATTCTGGCAAAATGTGCGATTTTTAAAATCACAAAAATCTAACAGCTCCATCTTGAAACATCACATATTCCCACAGTTTTCCAAAATCTCCCAACATCTCCAGACACCCTTTTCATCATGCCTCAAACTCTGCCACTACCCTCCCCACCCACTCTCCCCACTGAGGGGTCTCCCACCCACAGTCACCCATCTTCCTTGAAAGGACTCTGGTCCAGGAACACACAGGGTCAGGCACCAGCCAACCTGAATAAATACTCTTCTTAAAGCTTCGGCGGTCCCACCTGAGGGCCCCCCATTCTAATGAGATGCTTTCATATTTCATTCATGAATTCTCCCTCAGCCCATTCCATTCATTGCCTTATTGATTCGACACAAATAGTGACCACCTGCTCTGAGCCAGACCCTCAGCTGGCTGACTCACTCACATCCTCACCCTCAAATCTCCCACAAGGCAGTGATGCTGCAGTTCAGCCCTGGGGCTGCAGAAGCCCAGAGGAGTGACATCCTGTTTGGAAGATGCAGAGGGCTTCCAAGAGGAAAGGCCACTACGACCGAATGCTGAAGGATACGGAGGAAGGCAGGAGAGGGGACTCTTGGCAGGCGTGGTAAGAGCGATAGAGACTGGGGAAGAGAGTTGGAAACTGACCGCACGTGAAGGAGTCTGGAAAGGATGCAACAGGAGAGCCATCAAGCCACTGAAGGAGATTAAGAGGAAAAATCACAATCAGCTCCGGTTTTTGGAAATATAGTCACGGTAGTGGTTTGAAGGCTGCCCTAGAGGAAGCAGGATTAACGTCGAGAAGTCCAGCTAGGAGGCTGGTGCTCTAGTCTGGGCCCTTGGCCTTTCAATATTGGCTCAGACGGGAAATGATTCTCCAAGATGAGCCAACCTCATATACTCTGAAATAAACTGCATTATGTTGAACTTGCAATGCTCTTCCATTTGAAGCCAAGTTTGGATTTTAAGAGAATACAGAAATGTACCAAATGTTACTTTCTACTTGAATTTTGTAACTTACATTTTTCTGTTTTAAATTAGTTTCATTTTACTTTATGTTTTTTAAGCCTAAATTCAAACTGAATGAAAAGTATATCCAATAATGTGGATGTTCACTATTATTCCTGGAGTTTACCTTCAATGAAGTCTTTCTGTCTCAGAAGATGTTGGAATATCACTCTGATTTCTTTGCTTTTTTTTTTTAAGACCAGATTCTTTTTTATAATTTTTTAAATTAACTTATTAATTTATTTATTTTTGGCTGCATTGGGTCTTTGTTGCTGCGCACAGGCTTTCTTTAGTTACAGTGAGAGAGGGGGGCTACTCTTCGTTGCCGTGCGTGGGCTTCTCTTTGCGGTGGCTTCTCTTGTGGCAGAGCACAGGCTCTAGGCACACAAACTTCAGTAGTTGTGGAGCGCGGGCTCAGTGGGCTCAGTAGTTGTGGCGCATGGGCTCTAGAGCGCAGGCACAGTAGTCGTTGTGCACGGGCTTAGTTGCTCCACGGCATGTGGGATCTTCCTGGACCAGGGCTTGAACCCATGTCCCCTGCATTGGCAGGTGGATTCTTAACC
This sequence comes from Tursiops truncatus, assembly GCF_011762595.2. NCBI lineage: Eukaryota > Metazoa > Chordata > Mammalia > Artiodactyla > Delphinidae > Tursiops > Tursiops truncatus. The sequence goes on from NC_047043.1 coordinate 4,840,507, forward strand.
ACTGCACCACCAGGGAAGCCCTGTTTACATTTTAAGGTAACTAAACTGTAACTATACTTACATTCAACCTAGATTATACCTACCCTTGCTCTCCTGTTGCACAGGTAGTCACAGATGACTGGTGGCAATTGATTGCATGAAATACAGATGGTCAAAACTGCGAAGTGCTGTAACTGTGAAATACACACTGGGTCTCTAACATTTTGCATGAAAAAAGAATATAAATTATCTCATTAATAATGTTATACTTATTACATGTTAAAATGATCATGTTTTATATATACAGTTGGTTAAAAAAATGTCATTAAAACGCAAAAAAATACACCATAGATAACCTATATTGAATAAACTCTAATTTTCATCCATCGGGGGAAAAAAAAAGAAAATACAGAAATTTAACTCTGGTTCCAATTACACTTCCTTAAGACATCTACAGAAAACAGGAATTGGCGTGAATATGTTTCTTCCGAAGATTGATTAAAGGCACTTAGCTTCCCTTTAGGAATCTGCAGTTTGGACTTCAGGGTTTTTAAAAGAAGAAGAAAAAAAAAAAAAGGTGAGTTCATTTTCTCAGCCACAAACTCTAATTTGCATTTGACATCAGCCTCTTAGAATTAGTAATTTCCCTCTTTCCTGCACCAAGCACATAGCTCACACTTTAATGTGGAAGTTCTTTTCTCCACCTTCCATACCATTCTTCAAAATGGTAGAGAGAAATGGGAAGGAAATCAGGCATGAAAAAAAGAGAAACCCCATGAAAAGGATCTCTTATGTCCGGAGTTGAGAGTTTCTTTCATGTCTGCTAAACAAACCTGGGAGCCAGCCTGAGAACTAGAACATCATGAACAGCTAGAAAATTCTGCGTGCGACCAGGTAACACCAGGCTGATCCTCAGTATTTCTTAGGGTCAAAAGAGCCCAAATGAAAGGGAGAAAATCCAGGTCAGCTGCATCAGGAGGAAGCCTGGCCAGAAAACAAGTCCATCAGGACAGAGGGAGTTATTCAATCTTCAAGACCCGAGTTCTTCAAAGGGGGCGCAGCCTGGTGCAGAGAGCGGTGGGGTGCGCCGGGGAATCTCAATCACTACAAGAAGGAGCACTTCTAAAAGGAAAATAAGGGATTCAGAGAGTTTCTGAGACGGTACACATTTCTCACACAAAACACAAACTTTTACCTAAAAATCTGCTGCTTTTCCAAGTACATTGATAATTAACCGGAAAAGTTGTGTTTGGCCCATTCTCTTTCTACTGGGGATGTTTCAATAACCTAAAGTTTCTGAACATACTATTCTCTCTATAAATAAAAAAGAAGAAAGTCTATATAAAAGCAAGTAGAAAGTATTTTTATAGAAATAAACTAGATACACATTCTGGGCTGAAGAGTTAACCATTAAGTACACACACAAACACACACACAGAGCATATACAGTGACCATTGCCATACCAACTAAACGTCTTTAACAATCCACGTCCTGGACGTTTGAACTTTTCCTCCAGAAGCCCAGTGTTTTCGCAAACACCATCCCATTTCTATACACAGCATCCCCCGGCTTTCACAGAGGCTGAGACTATCCCCATTTTGTAACTATAAAGAAGTCAGGTGCAAAAAGGCTAACTGACCTGCCCAAGTCACAGAGTCATTAGCCGGGACCTACGTGCCCGGCAGGCAGACAGACAGAGCTCACAGGAAACCAGCTATGCCTCTCCAGGCACTAAAACTATACTTTAATATTTCAACAACCATTTTGGACACGATCTTTCCCCCAAAACCACACTGTAATAGAGTTGTCTCTTGTGTCCCAAGAAGGCTCTTTGATGGTGCAGAGTTCAACAAGCCTCTTCCTTCGCCCAAACTGGTTTGCCCAGCCCTCCCTACTCAACAGGTGAGAGGAGATGAAACCTGGGAACCCGGACCTGCAAACAGAGCCAACTCAAAGCAGAGTCCAGTCACCACCGCTGCAAGTTTCCCCAACCTGGGTATTTGACTAATTCCCATTCAGGACGTAAGTCAGAGCCTTTACACTTAGGGTAAATAGCAACCAGCCGGGTAGGGCAACCAGCCCTAAGACACTTTCTCAATGTGCCCTAACGCTGACCACTCCCTATAATGCTCTTCAAGGTCGAGTCTCAGTTCTTGACCCCAACTGTCCTGAACTGACGCCAGTCAGGGAATGTGCCTCCTACCTCTGGGCCTACGCAGATGCACACTCCTGCTCTCCACCCCACTCACCCCCACGCTATCTGCCACTTCTTCCAGGAAGCCTTCCTGATCTCCCTAGGCCATATGTTTCCATAGTACCCTGTCCCACTCCTAGCATAGAATTTCAGGCAGCACCCCACAGGGTAACAACCCGTCCATCTGTCCTCATCCCCGACCTACACCATAAACTCCATGAGAGCAAGGGCTCGTCTGACTTTGCCTTTTACACCCCAGCAAACAGCAGAGTGTCTAGTTGTGAATAAGTAACTGAATGAAGGTTTGCAGTCGACAAGCAGGCATGGTTTACCGTTAGGGCAGGCATGCTGCTAGACCCTGAGGATAGAAAGGTGAAGTTCTATCTTCTGCCCTCAGGTCAATTCTGATCTATTAATCTATGATGCTTCCTATCTTTATTTTACAAAAACACAACTACACAATGGGTAACTGGTAGGAAGGGGCCCAGGGAGCCCTAGAGCTGGTTACAAGCAGAACAAGGATCTCCTTCCCTCTGGTATCAGTGATGTTCCTGAAATGTTGAGACTCAGATCTGCTTTCAATTGCTGCCTCGTGAGAACTAACAAAGAGATGAAAATATTCTAGGCCGCAAGGTAGCATCGTGCCTTGAGGCCAGCTGGATGGCCAGCTCCCCAGAACAATGAGATTCCAAATGCTCATCAGAACAGGGACAAAAGTAGAGGGAGATATGAGAGAGACACTCTGTTTTCCTTTCCTTGCGGCTGTCCATTCCAAAAAGAGCTGCAGATAACATACAGCCTCCACCCCTACCCCCTACCCCCTACCCCCTCTACCCACCCACCCCACCCCCGGCCAACTGCAAGGAAACAATCCTGACATCCTTGACCCTTCCTGAGCTGTTTCTAAACTAGCCCCCGCTCCACCGCTTTATACGGAGACCCTGGTCAGTGGTTCTCAAAGTGTGCTCCAGGGACGAGCAACGTCTGCATCACCTGAGAACTCGTTAGAAAGGCAGATTATCCGGCCCCTCCCTGGACACACTGAGCCAGAAGCAGTGGGGTAGGGCCGGGCCACACGTGAGCCTGGTGCACGCGCAAATGTGAGAACCACGGCCTGCCTAGTTCTCTATCTTCAGGGCGCTGACGGCTTGCAGAGTTCCCTTGTTTATTTACTTGCGCGCCTCATTTATTTATTGTCCTCTCTCCCTGGAATGAACGCTGCCTGACAACTGGGAACTTGCCCGTCTTGCTCAGGGCTCTGCATCTTCTGTGGTTTAGAACAGGCTGTCACATCGTGGCGCTCGGTAAATATTTGTCGAGCAAACAAACAAATCTTCCTCTTTTTGCTTGTTTTCCCCCAATTTCCCTGGAGCTGGCCATGAACAATCCCGAAAGGAGTTAAGCCACCCTCGTGAGTCATCTGGCCAAGCCTGGTTATCTGTCGGTGGGTGATAAGCCTGCAAGGACAGGAGCTGTGACACAACACGGCCGCACTTCATCAACCCTTTTGCCCAAATCCCCAGGACTGCAGTACTCGCTCACAACTGGCAGCATTCACTTTTCCAAATGTCAGAGGCCTGATGATTCTCCATAATCTAGACATCTCAGGCCCACCAGTGTGTGCGGGATCGGTTAGGAAAGCCCCTGCACAGGAGAATCAACGCTTTGCCGCTCCTGCAGCACTTGCGGTGAGTGGGTGCAGCCCAGCACAGCACCCCCTGCGTGGTGCTCCCACCTCTGTATACACAGCCACCCTCCCCTCTCACACCACCCAGGGAAGGGAAACCAGCCACCCATTACCGTGCTTAAAATCCCATCTACAAGATTCATGGCAGAATTGTTGAGAAGTTCCCCTATTAGGTCAGAGTGGCAGGAAAGCCACATCTTGGGGGAAGAGGCAAGGGAAACAGTCATTCATGAAAAGAAAGATGATAGCTGCTACCTAACCTGTGCTGTACATACTGTGAAGTTGGTTCTCCTCATCGGAGGCTCAGAAAAGAGCCCTCCCAAGGCCTCAGAGCCATCAACCATGGACCTTGACCTCTAACCCAGCTCTGACCCCAAAGCCCTTCTTAACCTCTGAAAAATCACAAACACACTGTGACCCTCGGGTCCCTCCCTAACATGGGCCAAGCCAGAGGCGGTGTTTCACTTAAATACCTGGGCAGCAGGGAAAGAGAAAATGAATTTCAGGAGGGATGGGCTGGACCATTTGAAGGGCCCTGGTTAAGAGCCCTCCGGGATCCCGGATCTTCCCATCAGCCCACCCTGGGATGCCACGCCCCCTCCCTGGGTTTGCCTTGGGCCTGCCTGGACGGTTAATATTAACCCCAGGGGATGAGCACCCTTGTGGGTTCGCGGGGCCTCCAGGGGAGGGCGGATGCTGACTCACTGCCTCTGGGGCAGCCACGTGTCTCCACAGCTCCCAGCAGGCCGGCGGGCTCCTGCGCTGAGCACAGGCGGCCCCTTCACCGGGGCGAGGAAGGGGAAACGCAGCTGGTTTTGTGTCTCCATCAGAGGGTGAAGGGAGCAAGAAGGAAGTTCCCAGAAGCTTAGCCCAAAGCGTCCCTTGATCGGCTCCCTACGGCCGGCCCCCTCTGTCTTCTGCCTCTCCAAAGGTTTATCCACTTTCCCCCAATCGTGCCAGCTCCCACGCAAGGGAGGGTGGGGCTGTGGAAGGACGATTTGGAAAAAGCTCGCTGGCACAAACAAGAAAGGGTTAAAGGCCCCTTAGCCCCTCCGCGTGGCTCCTGCGGGCTCCAGAAGCCAAGATCCAGTCTCCTCTTCTCTGCCCTGCCCCCATCCTCAGTCCAGGTCCTCCCTGCCCCGAAGACAGGAGCCCGAGGCTGGCTTCACCCCAAGCGCCTCAGCAAATCTCTGAGCCAGGATGGAGAAGCTGGGCATGGGGCACCTTTCTTTCTGTCCACGTGTGCCTCCCACCAAAAATCGAATTAAGTAAAAGGAAAAAGCTACGTGCACTTGAGGTTATGGAGACTGACAGCTTTATAAACTTGGCACACACATGGAAATAACAGGAGAGTGCGTAGGACCTACCGATTTTAAATTACAGTATTCTGAATGGAAGCGCTCACGCCCAGAGGAAGTTTGCCCTCCTGCTTCTCCAGATGCCTTTAAACCCCAAGATATCATGGCCGGGTTGAGACAGCTTTGGGGATGCTGGGAAGAATACACCCACCCTCTCTGCTCTGATGCCTCTACCCCAAGGAGGTTTGAGACCTCAGTATGTTCCAAGAAAACCACTCTCCCCCCGGGCTGCTGATAGTGCGGAGTGGCATGTGGCAGAGGTAAGGGGAGGGAGGCGGGGCCGGCACACAGAGCTAACCCAGCCCCAGTGCAGCCCTGAAACAGAGGCCTGGGCTCGGGAGGCTGGAACTCCCGCTCTTTCTGCTGCGCGCTGAAACACGCCTGGGTGCTGCATGCTTGTGGGGGCTGCGTGCTTGTGGGTGCAGGCTGATCCCGCCTTCTGAGCAGAGAAGCCCCCTTCATTGGGGCGAAGAAGGGGAGACGTGGCTGGCTTTGTGTCTCCATCAGAGGGTGAATGGAGCAAGAAGGAAGTTATTAAACTGGCGACTTGGACAAGAAGCAAAATCAGCCAGGGCCCAGCACTCCGGGAAACACTGAAGAGTGCAGACTCAGAACCCACTACCGGCACTCACAAATCTTTATCTTCAACCTCGTCCTTTTCCCTCAACCCCGGATTCCAGGCATCTGGGAGGTGATCTCCCCGCTGTCCTGACTAGTGACTCTCTCTCACCATCTTTGTCTTCCCTTCGCACCTGCTCTGGCTCTCCTCCGCCTCCCAGCTCTGTGCACCTGCCCAGGGAGACGTCCAAACCAGACAATCTAGGCTCAGCTGCGACTGTGCCTTCCCCTCCCGGGCCGCCATCCCAGCCTGGCCGATTACACCTTCCGATGGGCCCACAAGCCAGCCCCGCCTCCCCTCCCCAGGGACGTCGTGTATTGTTTCAGGCCCTCATTATTTCTGTTGCCTTCTACCTGGTCTCCCAGACTCTAGTCTTCATGCCTCTGATGTTTCCTAGCGGGTGGTCTTCCACTGGACCCTCCTGGCCGGCTCCCGTGAGGCCACGTGAAGCCCTCTCGAGAGAGCATGGCCAGAAACAAAGAGCCCTGGGCTTTCCCGAAGCACCTAACTTTTCTGTGCAGCTTTTTGAAGTGATGATTTTTAAAGCTTAGCGCGTACTTAGCGAGACTAACTCGTGACAATGGGAAGCTGCCCTGCGGCGCACATTGCTAATGGCGCCCATCAGTAGGCCACACCCAGGACAGCGTAGTTGGTTGTGTGGCTCTGTTCCCCGTTGCCTACCCTGCACCTCGGTGGTTAGTTTGCACCCTTCATGTGGGACGGTCAAGACCTGGCCCATTTACCTTCCAGTCTCCAGATGTACTGAGCTCCACCCAGTTTTGAACCACCTGAGGGTGTCCTACTGGGCGGGGCCCTCTCCCCACCCCACCCCAAGCTTGGGCATGGAAGGCCCTCTTCCTCTCTGATTTCCCTGGGGACTCAGTGATTCTCAACCAGGGACAATTTTGTCCCCCAGCAGACATTTGTCTACATCTGGAAGCATCTTTATTACTATAACCTGGAGAGAAGTGTTGCTACCCTGTCATCGAGTCCAGCGGTCCCCAACCTTTTTGGCACCAGGGACCGGTTTCGTGGAAGACAATTTTTCTACGGACTGGGGGTGAGGGGCGTGGTTCAGGCAGTAAGTAATTCGAGCAATGGATTCATCAGCAATGGCTGATGAAGCTTTGCTCACTTGCCCACCGCTCACCTCCTGCTGTGCGGCCCGGTTCCTAACAGGCCACGGACCAGTACTGGTCCATGGCCCAGGGTCTGGGGACCCCTGATCTAGTAGGCAGAGGCCAAGGATCTGCTCCACATCCTGCAAAGCACAGCACAGTCCCCACGACGAAGAACGATCTGGTCCAAAATGCCAACAGTTCCAAGAATGAGAAACCCTGTCTAGCTCCAGCCCAACCCTCACTCACTCTGCTCCCTCAAAGCCCTCCTTTTCTCTATGAAACAGAGAGAAGCAGCCTTTCCACATCAGGTCCAAACATCTACAGTAGCAATTATCACTGTTTACCCCTCCGTGTCTTCCCCAAGCTTCTTGAGGGCAAGGAATTTTTTGTCTTCTTCTCCTTATGCCACTGGAACCAGGTACCTAGTAAGGTCTCAGGGACTGACATGCAAAGAGAAAAGAGGAAGTGAGTCTGATCCTAGCCAGCAAGCATTATTGCAGTGACCATAGTGTCGCCACTCCACCACCTGCCAAGACTCACATCATCTCTTATTTATGCTGCTGTTGGTGGCGTTTCACATATAAAGAGCACAATGTGCTCAGTATTGCAGAGAACATAGATTTTTACATGGACTGGTTTTTGCTTCAGCTTACACAATAAAAATTGCTGCTGAGCCAGCACATCAAGGTCAAAAGAGTATTTCAAATACCAACAATTGCTCTTAACCAATCACACACACACACACACACACACACACACACACACAAACCTACGCACTCTCAGAACATGTTCTGCCTTTTGCGAAAAGTGAGGAAATAGAGGAAGGAACATCAGCCGTAAGAGCGAATTCTTGGAGAAATTGTAAAGAAGAAAAGAGCCCTCGGAACCCCGGAAGTTATTACCCTCCCTCCTGGCCACAAAAGCAGTGAAAACTTAAGTATAAAACGCGTGGAAAGAAAAAGGTAAACCCCCCCCAAAAGCAAAGCTTCCTCCACGCAGCTAACTTACTCACCCAGATTCCAGAAGGCTAAGGAAAGCCAGTGGTAGAAAAGCAAATATGTGAAAAAGTGAGGAAAACAGTTTTCATCTCTGCTTTGGTCCCACCCAGCTCAACCAAGTGGCTCCCTGACACCTCCCAAAAGATGCTCAAGATGCAGGTACCCGGACACCCTCACGACAGACCTGTCCTGCCGGAACACTCTTTATCCAGGAGCCTGACAACCACCCAGCCATCCAGAGAAATAAGACCCACAACGAGGAAGAAGAGACGTTAAGACCAAAAGAAGAAGTCCATGTAGGAAAAAGAGAAACAGATTCAACGCCATAGAAACTAGTACAGATCATGAACCTTCCCCTTTGCCACGCGTGGATTTCCGTTTTTCTGTCTGCAAAGGGGTCAGGAGGTCCATGCCAAAGGCATGTGTGTTAAGAACCTCAAGGTCACAGCTGACCCCCAGCAGCCCACACAGGAGCCACATAGAAGGGCCACAAGTGGGACCACCTGCTCTCCCCCTCAACCCCCCCCCAGGAATGCAGCTCTATCGCAGGACTCTGCCCAGGTGCTAAGGCCACAAGTATGTCCCTTGAGTTTATTTATTAGAAGAGAAGGTCACCTTCAGTAGAGAATGAGGCGTTTGGTTTGTCCTTGATCAAATATTTCTATGTATTAAACCTCCCAACCCAAGGCTATTGCCCTTTCCATCTGATTGGATGGGAAAACATGAAGGAAATACACCTTTATATAGCACATTACGGCCCATGTGCCATTGTGCTTTGCAGAATGTGTTTCTGTCATTTATTTATAGCTTTAATTGATCATCGGAAGGTGCCCCGTAAGTCACTACACCCGTGACAAAGATGCCCGCCATTGCGGGTAAGAGTGTAAAATGCTGCAGCCACTGTGGAAAACAGATTGGCAGCTCCTCAAAAAGTCAAACACGGAATTACCATACGCTCCAGCAATTCCACTTTTGGGTATGTGCCCAAGGCAGTCAGTTGTCAATGAGAGCTATGGGTTTAATGTAATGGTCTGGGCGCGGAGGGTCAGGGCCATTAAGGGTCTGCTGGGTTGGTCTCGATGGGAGGAACACCCTCAGGCAGGCACCACCTTTCCTTTCTTATTTTTCTTATTTTGGCAAAATATACATACGTAACATTTACCATTTTAACCGTTTTTAAGCATCTGTTCCAGTGGCTTTAGATACATTCACATTGTTGTGCTACCGTCACCACCATTTGTCCCCAGAGCTTTTGCATCTTCCCCAGCTGACCCATTAAATATTAACTCTCCGTCCCCTTCCCCTTACTTCCTGGCAACCACCATGCTACTTTCCATCTCTACGAATCTGACTATTCTAGCTACTTCACAGGAGTGCACAAAGGGCAGTATTTGTCCTTTTGTGTCTGTCTTATTTCACAGAGCATAATGTCTTTAAGGTTCATCCATGGTGTAGCGTGTGTCAGAACTTCCTTCCTTTTTCAGGCCCAATGATTTTCCATTGAATGTATAGACCACATTTTGTGTATCCATTCGTCTGCGGATGGACACTTGGGTTGTTTCCACCTTTTGGCTACCGTGAATGATGCTGCTGTGAATGTTGGTGTACAAATATCTATTAGAATATATTTCATAAAGGAAAGAGAAAAGACCAGAAGAGGCCTTTTTTTTTTTTTTTCGGTACGCAGGCCTCTCACTGTTGTGGCCTTTCCCGTTGTGGAGCACAGCCTCCGGATGCGCAGGCTCGGCGGCCATGGCTCACAGGCCCAGCCGCTCCGCGGCATGTGGGATCCTCCCGGACCGGGGCACGAACCCGTGTCCCCTGCATCGGCAGGCGGACTCTCAACCACTGCGCCACCAGGGAAGCCCCGAGGCCTTATTTTTCATCAATGAGTTAGTAACCCCAAGAGTGTCGATATAAGCCAAAGTGCGTGAGCAGCCGGCACACATTACTGATGGGACGAAGGTGATGCCTTCCGTCTGCACTCCAAGGCTCTCCTGGGTGACGGTAGGAGATGGTCCCTCTGATCTCCAACTGTCTACAGTTCTTACTATAATTAAGAGGGAGACGCAGGTGTCGGTGTTGGGTGGGAGAGGATAGGAGTTAGTAGGGAGCAAAGAGGCAGGGAGGAAAGGCAGATAAACCCACATACACCACTGGGAACAGCAAACCAGAGTGTAGCAATTGCGTCCGTGACTTACCAGTCCAAGACGTCACGGTTTCAGGCAGGAAGGAGGGAATTCGTGTTTCTGAAAATTCTTTCCACCAAACTGTAGACTCTTATCTTAAACCAGCATTGCACACCACTTATCACAGCTGCAAAAAAAAAAAAATTATATCAGTCCCAGAAACTCTAATAACATGCAGGAGGATGGAGAAGGGGGGATTTAGGGTAAAAAGCTTAAGCTTTCTTAAGCTTAGCTTTCTTCTAAAGAATAGCAATTGTTCTGCACTTTTAGCTGCTCTGTTTATGGTCAGACATTTCCACCAGCTTCACAGGTGGCAAAGCACCAGGAAGACAAGACGCAAACTCACTCTTAACACTTCTTGATGCAAAAAATGTAGGCACTTAAATAAAACAGATTTCTACACGCTACTTGAGAGTATTTTATTACCCTTTCAACAAAAAATAAAATTAAAAAGATATACAGGAAAACATTCTGTAAGATTTAAATGGCTGTGTAAGCACTGGTTTTCTTCTGTGCCAGTCAGCTTGGACTCTGCCATTACAAAGGACCACAGACTGGGGGCCTTAAACAACAGATGCTTATATTCTCACAGTTCCGGAAGGCCAAGTCAAGGTGCCAGCAGGGTTAGTTTCTAGTGAGGTCTCTCTTCCGGGCTTGCAGACTGCCACCTTCTCGCTCTGTCCTCACATTGCCCTTCTGTGCTCACGCAGAGGGGAAGAGAGAGCTCTGGGGTCTCTTCCTCTTCTTACAAGGACAGTAGTCCTATCATATTAGGGTCCCACCTTTACAACCTCATTTAACCTTAGTTACTTCCTTAAACGCCCCATCTCCAAATACAGCCCTATTGGGGGTTCGGGCTTCAATATACGAATGCGGGGCGGGGAACACAATTCAGACCGTACTGATTTGCTACCCTGTTTGCATAGAAGTCTACAGTTTTCAAAGCACTTTCACGTACATTCTCATTTTTAATCCTTCCAAAAAATCTGGAGATAGACAAGGTAGGCGTTACGTCATTGTACAGAGGAGGAACCTGAGGATTGGGCATTTCCTAACTCACCCGGGGACACGAAACTGGCAAGTGGCAGAGCTAAGATTCAAATCCAGGTCTGTGGGACTCTGGGGTCCTTAACAAAAATAAATAATTTCACTAGTTCAATTAAAAGAATATATATATTTAGTGATTGCTATGACAGTTCATGGGGGAAGTCCAAAAAACGAGAGGCCCCGCATAGGGTAAAAAGCATGTGACCTTGGGAGTCAGATACATGCCTGTGTGTGCACATGTGTCTAGGGCATGTCTCACTTCCCAGGCACTCATCTTCATCCCTTCTGGACCTGGTTTAGGTAACCCCTTGTCCCCCAGAGCCTTGTAGCCCACAAAGAACTTGCCCTCCTCTGGGATGTTGGTTTTCATCACTCTTTGGAAAACAAATCCCTTTATACCTGGAAAGTAATTCCACACCCTGTTTCCCCAGCCTGAGCCACTCCCACCTGTATACAAGTCCAATTTGGCCCTGCAGCTAACCCTACTACAGCAGTTTCAGATTTGTTTTTTAAAGTTTTCCCTGAATCTCAGTTATCTGCTGAGAAAGAATTATTTCACTGATAACATCTTACGTCTCAGTGACATTTCAATGTCCTTCTCCCAAGGATGAAAAAACAAGAAACAAAATGCTATGAATCTCCTCGTCCGTGAGTCGGATGCCACATTCTCCATCATCCCGGGTGCACATGTCTGCAGGAGAAGTGCTAAGAGAGTTCCTTGTCTTGGTTTTTGATTTCTTCTAAGAGATTTTCCAGAATAGAGAGTTCCTGCTAGCTGGTACTTCCTGAGTATGGGGAGATGGAGAAAATGTCCCTCCTAGAGTGCAGTAGTTTGTGGTATACATTCTAGAAACAAAGGGCTGAAGCCTTAGTTATCTGACAATGTGTTAAATTCCAGATGTGAACCCATGAACACCTGGGCTCTCCAGGGAGGTAAGCCCTGTGTGTTTGGCCTCAATCCAGACGATATCAAATCCTGAAGCATTGAAAAAACAGACACGCAGCTAGCTAATACCAGAGATGGGCATGCTCTATAAAGGCTGGACTCTAAAAGTTATTCTCCTTTGGGTTGATAAACACACACTGAGATTTACAATATCATTGCTTCATCAGGTAAACTAAATATTTAATCACTTCTGATTAAACCAAATTGTGTTTTCAAAGTTGTTTTTCAGTTTTAGGTGAACCATCTACCCTGGTGTGCCTGCAGCCACGGGGTCTCCCAGGATGCAGGACTTTCTGTGTTTAAACTGAGACCGTCCTGGGCAAACCACATAATCGATCACCCTATGAGGTTTCGTGGAATGGGAACTCACTGTGGACAGCATGCCCTTTGGGGTGGGAGCTTTCTTTCTGCTTGTTTCATTTTTCTGTACTCGTTCCTGCATTTGTCCTACGCAGGGACACTCTGACTAGCTTCACATTTCTGTTGTAGGAGGGAGAGTATTCAGCATTTATGCGCGTGTGCAGCGTCAATACTTGGCTGTGTTACGAGCGGCAGCCCGCAGGTGTGATGAACAAGGATGCTGTTGGCTGCCCCCTTGTTCATGCCCAGCACCTATGTAGTTTCACTTTGAAAGATGTCTACGCTGAGAGGGATGTCATATGATGAGTCATGGGGGCAAAGCTGAGGTCAGGGTCTGGGACACAAAGTTGGGCTCAGAGACACACAGACAAGTTTCAACACTGCCGTAGGAGATTGGGATCGGTGCTGAGAATTCTAAGCAAGACGGTCCTAAGCAGTGCATGGGCCGGGGGGAGGGGGGGCATACGGATGGGGCCATAGGCAGAGATGCAAGCCAGGCGGCAGTGGGCACAGAACCCCTGCAGCCAGAGTAGAGAGGAATGCAGAGCTCAGAGACCTGAACTGTACCAGAGGGTACAATCCAGGAGCGATTCCAACCACCCGGAACATCGCTGAGAAACTAGAAACGTGAAGGAAAAAGACCTCAGAGGAGCCCAAATCAACGTCACCAGTCCCTCATGAAAGAGCCAGTCGCGAGACCATCCTCAGAGCATGATTCTAAGATGTTTGGTTATCTCAGTTCCACTGCAACACAGAAGCCAAAATCCAGCAAGAGACACCATGTGAGAGGGCAGAAGAACTGGTGGAATTGGACATAGGACAATTGGGTGGCTCAGGGACAAATTTCAGTGCAGAAGGAGTAACTCAGTGTCTGCTTTTATGGGGGCAGCGGGGAGAGAGAGAGAACGGGGGGTGTTGGGGAGAAGGAGGTCGTATAAACCACGTTCGGTATTAGCACAGTCACTGTCGTAGCAAAGGTGCCGTGCTCAGGAAGAGAAGTACCAGCTCTCCCTTGTGAGTTCAGAGAAGCCGGCAGAGTCGGGAAGACCTTATGCGGCAGCTCCTTCCGCCTCCCCCTCCCACCCGGAGACACTCTGCCTCTGGAAGCAAGAAACACCCCTGGTCACGTGGCAGAGCTGCCCAGCCTCCCTCTTGAGGTCTAGGAAGCTGGCCGCCCTAGAAAGGGACGTGGGCCTTCCATGCGTGCAAGTATTTGTGCTGGAGGACAAGGTCAGCTGCATAGTTTCTAGGATCCACAAAATGAAAAGGCAGGGCTTCCCGTTTAAAAAAATCATTAAGAATTTCTGGACGGTCGTAACAGAGCATCAGACCAAGCACAGGGCTGTTCTCAGCTTGGGGACCAGCACAAAGGCACAGACTGCACGCCCATGAGTCAGGACCGTTGCGTCTCTCTGAATTGTAAAACTCTCCTCTGTAAAGTGAAGATGATGGTACTTACTTTGTGATGTTCCTGGGAGGATGAAATGATAAACGTGTGAGTGATGAGCCTGACTCACAGAGGAGCTTGCGGTCTGCTAGGGATTTTCCTGTCATTGTTCACCTCCTTTTGCTCCCAGAATTCACAATGGTCACCACACAGCAAGCTCTACCTCAGTCAACCAACCCGTCCTTAGAAAAAGCCAGGGGTAGGGACTTCCCTGGTGGCCCAGCGGTTAAGAATCCACCTGCCAGGGCTTCCCTGGTGGCGCAGTGGTTGAGAGTCCGCCTGCTGATGCAGGGGACACGGGTTCGTGCCCCGGTCCGGGAAGATCCCACATGCCGCGGAGCGGCTGGGCCCGTGAGCCATGGCCGCTGAGCCAGCGCGTCCGGAGCCTGTGCTCCGCAACGGGAGAGGCCACAACAGTGAGAGGCCCGCGTACCGCAAAAAAGAAAAAAAGACTCCACCTGCCAGTGCAGGGGACACGGGTTCCAGCCCTGGGCCGGGAACATCCCACATGCTGCGGAGCAACTAAGCCCGTGCGCCACACTACTGAGCCTGCGCTCTAGAGCCCACGAGCCACAACTACTGAAGCCCACATGCCTAGAGCCCGTGCTCTGCAACAAGAGAAGCCACCGCAATGAGAATTCTGCACACGGCAAAGAAGAGTAGCCCCCGCTCTCCGCAACTAGAGAAAGCCTGCGAGCAGCAACGATGACCCAACGCAGCCAAAAATAAATAAATAAAAAGTCAGGGATAGTCCTGGTTTGTCTGGGGAAAAAAAGGTTTCAGACTAGGCATTCATTAAATGACATGCTTCAGACACTCTTCGCAAATATAGCAGCAAAAACAGGAAACAAGGCAATGTTAAAGGAAGCTTCCCTCCCCTAGAAGTCAACTTCCATGTGTCATGTTTGCCCACACTCTATTGCTAGCACTCATATGTCGTGCTATAAATAACGTATTCTACCAGGAACCCTTGGCTGGTACAGAAATGAAGAGTCTGAAAAGATTAGACAGATGTTGTATGTCGCAAATTTGTCGACTTTGTCTGCTGCATGCTTATTTAATCCTTATGCAGCTAGGGCCATTGTGATGAAAGAATTAAAGAAACCTGTGTGCTTTTTTTCCCTTTCTTTAAAAACAAAAAACTGTTTACCACGTAGAAGCTTTACATTTTCTTTTTAACATTTGGGATAATGGGAAGCAATTTTTGCATGTGATGAAGCAGGGGTCTAAATTACTTATTTTCCATAACGATACCCTGCAGACCCAGCACCATTTTTTAAAAAGACAGTCCTTTTCCCCTGCACTGCAGGAGTCCTATCTTTTTAAATTTGAGTATCATTTGAATCGTGGTTTTGATGTGCTAATTACTTTTCTCTTATATTATCTTCTGGGTGCTTTACAGTTTTTTCTTTCACATTTAGATCTATGATCCATTTTGAGTTAATTTCGGGGAAAGGTTAGGATCTCTGTCTAGATTCTCTTTTTTTTTTTCTTTTTTTTGGTATATGGGTGTCCAATTGTTTCAGCACCCTTTGTTGAAACTAATTTATTTTTTAATATGTGTTACCATTTTTGTAATATATTTTTGTAATATATTATGAAAATAAGAACTGCTTAATCTGCATCAAACCACCTAAAATCATCTTATATATATTCCATGCTTTAGGAAACCCCACAGTGGGATGTTGAGCTCACAGCAGTGGATAAAGGAGGGTTACCTGTAGAAGTTTTCTCAAAAGTCTTTAAGAATTTATTATGTAAGAAGTTTGTACTTGTTTCAGAAACAATAGAAAATACAGATAAGTATAAAGAAGTAAATAAAAGTCATCTGTAATCCTCCTACCGACAGGTAAGCACTACCACCATGTTGGTGTGTTGTTTTCCAGCCGCTTGCCCCATACACACATATATATTGCATCTTATAAAAGGGAGGTAATGAAATAATACTGTTTTGTGTTCTTACATTTTACTTAATATGTTCTTAACAGGGACTTCCCTGATGGTCCAGTGGTTAAGAATCCACCTTCCAATGCAGGGGATGCAGAAGGAAGGAAAAAGGAAGGAAGGAAGAAAGAGAGAAGGAGGGAGGATGGAAAGAAGAAAAGAAAAAGATAAAGCAAAACCAAATTACTATGGACAACATCGACAACAAAACTAGATGACATTTTCCCCACAAACACCAAAATACAAGGTCACCAACCGTCACACAGTCTGCATGGTCTCAGCATCTATGTAGGAGAAAGCACAGAGAAGCAAAAGGGTGTCTCCTGGACCTGAGAACAGAAGTCCCAGTCAGCCAGGAGGCATGTAAAGGAGAGCTCTGGGGGACCATTTGAGAACAGCAGCTAAAACTACCAGGGCTTTGCCCAACCTAATAGTGGTTGAGAGCAGAGGGAGCTTTAACGAAGGACTAATGGGTCTAGAGAAGTCAAGCTCCCGGGAATTCTTGAAACTGTTAAGGCAGGTTCCACAATGAGGAGAAACTGCTGAGAGTGAAGTCGGACTTGAGGTGGATAGAGACAAAGGATAGGGATGCTCCAGCTAAAAGTGAAAGGGAAGGACAGAGGCAGGAAAGTTACATGAAAACAACAGAAGACAAAAGTTAGAAAGATAAAAATAAAACAGAAGATAAAATTTAGAAAAACTCTCTCAACTGTGCCACCCTCTAAAAGTTTAGGAGAATTAATTTTTTAAATGAGCAACATAAAAATATCAAGATCAAATCCTATATGAAATTATCATAAGAAAAGAGAGATTAAGAAGTTGAAAAACATCTCTATAGATCATGAAAACCCACCAGAGAGACAAGTCTAAAAAACATATCAAAACTGTAACCTCCTATTAAAAATTTTTAAAAACTAAAATAAATTTTAAAGGATACAAGACATAAAAGAACAGCATAAATCAGAACTAAGAAAAACTCGGAAATGAGATGACAGAACTCAGGAAAAATTGTATTTAGAAGAAGATATCATTTCAAAGATGAAGAGAAAATTAGAATGAAGAAACACAATAGATAATGCCTTAAGACAAACAAGAAAAAAAATGTAAGGAAATTTTAAAATAAAAAAGAAACAAAGAAAAATTAAAAAGATCTGAAAGAAAGTAACAAATGTTGACAACAGACAGAGAAGACTTAACACACAAGATAACAAGAGACACTGAAGAAGAAAACCAAAGCAAGGGAGCAGAATAAGAAAAAAACTAATTGAAACTACACAGTGAAAGAGCACACAGGGTTTCTGAAAATACCAACCCAGAATGACTAACACCAAAATATATTCTAGAAAAAATTACTGGAGATTAAAAAACCCTTTGGGGCATCTAGGCAAAAACAGGTAGTGACATTTAAGACAAGAAAATTAAATTTTCATCAAACTTTTTGACAGCAAGGCTGGATGCCAGAAGAAAATAAAATAATGTATTAAGATTCTCAAGGGAAAGAAATGTGATCCAAGGGTTTTGTATCCAGAAAAACTGACTTTAAAGTATAAAAGGCGTAAACTGTTAGCATGCAAGAAACCAGGGAATATTGTTGCCATTCATAAGCGCTTTCTGAAAAATCTACCAGTGAACAAGCTTCAGACAACCAAAATGGCCAGAGAGACATTGACATAATAAGGACTGGTGACGAGCATTAAACGTACAGTTATTTGTGGTACTAACACTAAGTGAGGTTTAAAGAAGAGAGAGTACAGTACGCAATGACTCTAGTAAATGAGATACAGCACAACAATTTAAAAATGGGGAAAATAAGATATGAAAAAGGTATTGAACCGTTCACAGTGATTCCATTTGAGGTGGTAGCAGTATTGTTATTCTGAGACTATTGTGTGTCCAATATGAGATAAAATAAATGAGTCATTGTACGATATTCTAATTATAGCATCTCTTGTATTTTTTAAGATCAGGGTGTTCGGTATGAAAGAAAGGATGTATCGATTTAACATGGAAAAGTTTAAGTTGAAAAATACTCATCATCATAGTCATAAATATGAATTAGAAGTACCAGTTATAAACTCATAAAGTAGTTTATCTCATCTTTTATTTTACCTTAAAAATGTATATAATATTGCATATTTATTTATATATATATATATATATATATCTCCTAGTTCTGTCCACTGAAGAGACCTAGAAGCAATGGCCAACCCAGTAGCAACAAACATTATTAATGGTCAGATCGTGGTCTTGAAATGCCATTTCTCACTAAAAGAAACCAGGACTTCTTGGAGAAATGACTGATTCTGGTCTGAGGCACAAAATGTAGAAAATTGAAAACATTTTGTCAAACTAGTGAGGAGACAAAGACCACAAGGGTCCTGTCAAAAGGGCTCAGGAGGCAAATTGAAGAGTCTTCCACCAGCAAAAGATAAAGGAACTGGAGCTTCAAAAATGATAACCGGGGCTTCCCTGGTGGCACAGTGGTTGAGAATGTGTCTGCCAATGCAGGGGACACGGGTTTGAGCCCTGGTCCGGGAAGATCCCACATGCCACAGAGCAACTAAGCCCATGCGCCACAACTACTGAGCCTGTGCTGTAGAGCCTGGGAGCCACAACTACTGAACCCGCATGCCACAACTACTGAAGCCCGCGCAGCTAGAGCCCATGCTCCGCAGCAAGAGAAGCCCGCACACCGCAACAAAGAGTAGCCCCCGCTCCACGCAAAAGCCCATGCGCAGCAACGGAGACCCAACACAGCCAAAACTAAATAAATAAATAAATTTAAAAAAAAATGATAACTACAATTGATTGAAACTCATCCAATACGTTTTAGTTTATGGAGTCATGATGAACTATACATATTTTTAAACTAATTGGTCACCTTCAGAGAAGGATAGGGTGAAAAGGACCCAACTCATGATCTTGAAAACTAATAAATATAGGGGAGACATCAAAAATCAAACATTTATCCTGCCTTTTTATTATGAGCTGAACAACTGGGTAACCCAAAAGTACTAAGGGGAAGAGTATCCCTATTAAATTTTTCCAACTAAATATTTTTTAAGGAATAGTAAGATTAGAATATCACCATCTCGCAACCCCCAATGAATTAACGCATTTAGGCAACAATTACCAGTAGCTGAAAACATCACATACATAGACAGATACTCCGTGCATCCTGATAAAAGAGCATTTCACAGGTGATGTTGTGTGTGTCACAATGCATCTCGCAGGAGACCTGCTATCCCAGCTTTTCTCACGACTGGGCTGCAAAGTCTGATCCCTTGGTTAAGGTGGTGAACACATGAGATTTTGATTTGGAAAAGATTGTTGTAAAAAGTTAAAGTTGAAGAAAGAGGAGGAAGCCTCCCAGAATCCCTTCTGGCAAAGTGGCAGAGTGCAGAGAAAGGAGGCACCCAGCTTTCAGGGGCAGTTTGACAGAGGTTCCAGGCGCAGTGCCTCAGGCCCGACACTGGAGTAGTTAATTCTCCCCGGAACAGTCAGGCAGTGCAATCAGCATAACTCAGCCATTGTTTCTAAGGGCCAAGCTCTCCTGGAAATTTTCTGAGCTACCTAATTGCCATTACTCGATTTCCCCTCAAGAATGGATTCTGTTGTTTGTAACTAAAGGACCCTGAGGGATACAGGATCCAAAGAGTTGACCATAGTGTGTGTGTGTGTGTATGCGTGCGCGCGCGTGCTTAAATTAATGAGTCTCCAAAATGCCATTAATTTCTCCAAATTTATTTTAAAAGCCCAGATTGGCTGACAAAAAGGAGCTATTTGCTTTGATCAGTGTTTGCCCCTGAAAGCCTTCAAGAAGGTAAACAGAAGCTTGGCTTGCATAGAACTCTGGGTATTTGAGAACTGTTGGGAGTGTATGTACAGTAATCTCTGGTTTTATATAAACCTGACAAGAGAGTGACAATGACAAGCCTTTCTCAGAAAATTCTTAAAGAAGCAATTAAGCCTGAAAGCACACTCCACATTCATGTTTATTCAGCGCTTACATGTCTTTTCTGAACCACACTCTCTCGTGCTTCCTAAGGTTGTTTTGCAGATATATTGTGCTAAACTGTAATAGCATTCAAAAACATTCCCTGCCTCTGCCTAGAGGAGAATTCCGTTTCTCTTCCCAATCGCATTGGGCTTGGCCATGTGACTCGATCTGGCCAGCTGAAGGTGAGAGGTAAAGTATGTCACATTCAGCGCTAAGAGTCAGTCAGGGTTTTGCCACGCTCTTTTCCCTCTGCCCTGGTGTAACCATGGAAGCTTCACCATCAGCCTGAGTCCGAAAGAAAGAAGGCTTGGATCAGAGCCACAGTTCACCCACAATGGACGTGGAGCATGCATATGTGGGAAGAAAGGGCTAAGCCGCTGGGATCTGGACCCCTTTTGACCACAGTGTAGCCTTGTTTGTCTATTGCATGTTATTGATCACAGACACTGTCTTCTAAGCACTGTTTATAAGCCAGGCACTTACATCCTTACATCATCAGGAACTGGATACTCATCTCTCCACCTGACAGACGAGGAGACAGACCTGTAGAGGGTAAGGAACCTGACACCTGCTCGAGCCAGCGCTGAGACCTGGACCGAGTCAGTCTTTTCTTTTTTTTTTTTTTTTCCGGTACGCTGGCCTCTCACTGTTGTAGCCTCTCCCGTTGCGGAGTACAGGCTCCGGTAGCGGCCATGGCTCACGGGCCCAGCCGCTCTGCGGCATGTGGGATCTTCCCAGACCGGGGCACGAACCCGCGTCCCCTGCATCGGCAGGCGGACTCCCAAGCACTGTGCCACCAGGGAAGCCCAGTCTTTTCTTTTTAATTGAGGCATAGTTGATTTACAATGTTGTGTTAGTTTCAAGTGTACAGCAAAGTGATTCAGTTATTCTTGTAGGTTAGTAAAGATATTGAATATAGTTAGTTCCCTGTGCTATACAGTAGGTCCTTGTTGGCTATCTATTTTATATATATATTATAGTGTGTACCTGTTAATCCCTACTATACAGTAGGTCCTTGTTGGTTATCTGTTTTATATATATTGTAATGTGTATCTGTTAATCCCAAACTCCTAATTACTCCCTCCCGCCCCCACTTTGCCCTTTGGTAACCCTAAGTTTGTTTTCTATGTCTGTGAGTCTATTTCTGAAATAAGTTCATTTGTATCTTTTTTTAGATTCCACATGTAAGTGATATCATATGATATTTGTCTTTTTCTGGCTTACTTCACTTAGTATGATAATCTCTAGGTCCATCCATGTTGCTGCAAATGGCATTATTTCATTCTTTTTTATGGCTGAGTAATATTCTGTGGTATATATGTACCACATCTTCTTTATCCATCCCTCTGTCGATGGACATTTAGGTTGCTTCCATGTCTTGGCTATGGTAAACAGTGCTGCTATGAACACTGGGGGGCATGGATCTTTTTGAATTAGAGTTTTCTCCGGATAGATGCCTAGGAGTGGATTGCAAGATCATATGGTAACTCTATTTTTAGTTTTCTAAGGAACCTCCATACTGTTCTCCATAGTGGCTGTACCAATTTACATTCCCACCAACAGTGCAGGAGTGTTCCCTTTTCTCCACACCCTCTCCAGTATCTATTGTTTGTAGACTTTCTGATGATGGCCATTCTGGCTGGTGTGAGGTGATATCTCATTGTAATTTTGATTTGTTTCTCTAATAATTAGCTATGTTGAGCATTTTTTCATGTGTCTGTTGGCCATCTGTATGTCTTTTTAAGAGAAATTAGACCAAGTCAGTTTAATGCCAGAGGCTCCTGCTCTTAAAACTACATTCTGGGGCTTCCCTGGTGGCGCAGTGGTTGAGAGTCCGCCTGCCGATGCAGGGGACACGGGTTCGTGCCCCGGTCCGGGAAGATCCCACGTGCCGTGGAGCGGCTGGGCCCGTAAGCCATGGCCGCTGAGCCTGCACATCCGGAGCCTGTGCTTTGCAACGGGAGAGACCACAACAGTGAGAGGCTCACGTACCGCAAAAAAGAAAAAAACTACATTCTGCAAAACTGAGAAAGTCCCAGCATATACGGCATTTCTGCTACCACCCCTGCACTCACAGAAGCACTCAGCAAATGCTTACTGACTGGAGAGCAACGCCTAAATGACCCTTCCTGAATGTCTGAATAAATGAATAAATATTTATTGGATGCCAATTGACAAATCACATTGTAATAAGTTGTTTAGGGTCTAACAGAACACGCACTCACAAAAAGATGTAGACTGCAACTTCCAAAACTATGTCCAAGGAGCAGAATGGACCACATACAAGCTTTAGAAGCAGTGTTGGATATAGGCTGTGTAGCAGCCAGAGCCCCAGACCCAGAGGCCAAGGGCCTGCATCCTGGCCTCTCCCACCGCTGTGTGACGCCAGCCATCATTTTAACCCCTCTGAGCCTGTTTCCTCACATAAAAAATTACTAATAAAATTGGTCTTGGGTGTCAGGTGAAATAATCCATGTAAATCATTTTAATTTCTCTGAGTTGATATGTCGAAGCATGGGCAGAGAAGTGACTCAGTCCAGAAGAGGTCTGGAAAGATTCCTCATCCACGGGCAGTAACCCCTGGGCTTCTGTGGCAGGACACTTGAAGATAATGGGATTTTTGATTTACTGAAATGTCTCTTTTACAGAATATATAAAACACATAGATTTTTAAAAATTTATTGAAACTTTCTGATTTAAAAAAAAACACTATAAAGTGCTATAAAATATTAAAAGATTAAGGAATTGCTAAATGGAGACATTTCACAATCTAAAATTCAGAACCTCTTTGTAGATGGACACAGTGAGAGGTCATTTTCCCCCTGTTGTCATGGAGACACATGGACCCCACATGTAAACGTAAGAGCTCTGTGCACCCTCACGTACATTTGCAATGAGGGCAAAGGGTGAGCTGAAGGCAGCCTAGAAGGCTTCGGCACAGAACTGGGCTTTGTGCTCTGGGCTGCTGGATTCCAGTTTTGGAAAGATCTTGAAGGGAAAGAAAGGAACTAACACATACTGAGTGTCCTCTGCATGTCGGAAACTTTACATCAGTTATCCCTAATTCTCATAGCAACTCTGCAAGGTCTGAAGTTTCAGAAGATGGTATAACCTGTCTGGGTCACACAGCAAATGACAAAAGCACCTCAAGTCCTTATCTGTCTGACCCCAAGGTTCAGTCTCTTTCCACTAGAACAAAGGTTGGCAAACTATACTGTCTGTGGGCCAAATCTGGCTGACCACCTTTATTTTTGTACTACCTGTGAGTCAAGAATAACTTTTTAACAGTTATAAATAAATAAATAAATAAATAAAAAGAGAATATTTTGTGACATGTAAAAACAATGTGAAATTCACATTTCAGCGTCCACAAATAAAATTTTACTGGAACACAGCCATACCTATTTATTTATACATTGTCTATGGTTACTTTTATGCTACAAGGGCCGAGATGAGTAGCTGTGCCAGAAATCGTATAGCCCCCAAAGTCTAAAATATCTGTTACCTGTTCGTTTACAGAAAAAAATTCTCCCACCCCTGCTCTAGACCAGTTAGCTTTTGTAGATGATCCGGGCCTCTCCTTTCACAGAGGAGGAAACACGAGTCTGTAAGGATTGAATAAATGTGCCCCAAATTAATAATATTAGGGGAGACACGGGTCTAGCAAATGAGAGGCGTTATGTGGCTGGCACGGCAAGTTGAGAAGGGGATCGAGCCTGGTCAGTCCACTCGTCTGGCCGTGGTGGAGAGGATGGGCAGCTGGGCCGGGGGCTGGGAGGCAGGGAAGCTGGCCGCTCAGAGAGTCCTGGAGTTTCCACCTGAAATGTAGACCCACCTGGGGAAAATGGAAGGACAAGGTGGCCGAGGAGTCAGAGAACCGGAGGCTGGGCTCAAGGAGAGGGTTAAGGGTGGAGGGACTTGCCAAGGAGGGCCGAGGAAGTCAGTCTCAGAACCTTGTCTTTCACTCAGTGAAACAAGATACATGAAGGCGTGGTACGGATGAAGAGCGATGTTTATAACATATTAGTGAGAAAAAAATGTTTACCAAGTGTGATTTTTTAAAAGAAGCTACATTAAAAAAAAAAAAAAGGGGCTTCCCTGGTGGCGCAGTGGTTGAGAGTCCACCTGCCGATGCAGGGGATGCAGGTTCGTGCCCCGGTCCGGGAGGATCCCACATGCCGCGGAGCGGCTGGGCCCGTGAGCCATGGCCGCTGAGCCTGCGCGTCCGGAGCCTGTGCTCCACAACGGGAGAGGCCACAACAGTGAGAGGCCCGTGTACCGCAAAAAAAAAAAAAAAGCTACATAGGTATATGGGTTTATATAAATCTGATGTAAATAGATAGAGAGATATAGATATAAATAGACAGAGGTATAGCTATAGATCCATACAAGAAACATAAAGAGATTCACACCAAACTTGTAACCATAGCTACTTCTATTGAGTGACAGAGAAAAGAGGAAGCTTTCACATGTACACAATTACACACATTATATTGCTTGAACTTTTATTTTGAAAATGTATTATTTGCAAAAACATAAGAATAAAAGCCCTATCATCTCTAAAATACACAGAGTCTAGAAGATTCCTCAGTGTGTCACCATGGAAGTAACTAGGAATAGCCCCCAGAAGCTATTAGGTGGGTGAAATCCAAGTATGGCCTGACACTAGTTGACGGGTGGTGCCAGTATCAATTTCCCGGTTTTGACAGTGAACCATGTTATGTAAGATGCTGCCAGTGGGGGAAGCTGGGTGATGGGCACATGGCCTCTGTTTCTGTAACGTCTTGCTCATCTATAATTAAATTAAAATTAAAAGTTTTTAAATCTTTTAGGTTGACTTCTATGAACACGTCCATTCTTGGCTGCTTTTGACCCACAAAACTGGCAATTTCCTATAGCTAACTATATAATTAACCTAAAGGAAAAAGTTAACCTAATCAATTGTACTTAAAACCGTCTGAAGTGCTACCCGTCTGAACAGATGTAGGTTTGTCTGCACAGGTATGAGGACTCAACGGCTCTCTGGGGCAGGAGTGGTCCTGAGGTGTCCTCGGGGTACCAGCCCACTTTGTTCTGACCAACCCTCACAGGGCAGCACCTGTACTAGGAACAGGGGTATCCCGGTGCCCAGGAAGATACGTACCTCTTGATGTGCCGGCTTACGTATGGTTCCCCTGACAGCTTCCATCCCCTGAAGCCATCGGAACGGTTCTGGGTGAGTGGACAAATTAACTTAAAAAGCCCAAGTGGCCCTTGAGCATGTGATGGTCACATGCCAGTCCAGCTTTGTGAGAACCTGACTGCAGGGCGGGCAGCGCTACTCCCCCTGAGACATGGCTTCTGAGTGGTCAGCTCAGGCCAAAGGCATAGCCAGGAGAGTGGACCTCAGAGGGACCCACCATGAGAAGAGGGAACTTATAGCAACTCCTCCACAGAACGAAGGACCCCGGGGCTCTGGTAGCCCTTCTGACACGGCTCAGAAGTGTGGGCCCTGTCAAGGCCAAAGAAAAGGAGCATATGCTCTGGTAGGTAGGTTGACACAAATCAAGCAGGCAGATAAACTCTGGGACTGGAGTGAGGGATAAATGACCCTAGGTTAGTAGCCTGAACAGTATAACGCCAATAACATCCCTGAGAAAAATTGTCAAATAAATTGCTTGAGATGGCGTTTTTTCATTCTGTGTTTAAAAAACAAAACAAAACAAAAGCCTAACTAAAAAGTCTTACAATTAAATGGGGTACTTTTCCTTAGCTACCAAGCTCTTTTCAGTACTAAAATAAATATCTGAGATCATTAAGCGCATGGGTGAGGAGAGCCCTGAGTAAGGGGAATGTATTTGTGTGCTAGGGCTGCATAACAAAACGCCACACACTGGGTGGCTTAAACAACCATCTCAAAGTTCTGGTGGCCAGAAGTCCAAAACTGAGGTATTGGCAGGGTAGCTTCCTTCTGGGGACCAGGAGGGAAAATCGGTTCCAGGCCGCTCTCCTAGCTTCCCGTGGTTTGCCGGCAGCCTTTGGTGTGTAGAAATATCACCCTGACCTCCGCCGTCACCTTCACGTGACATTCTCCCTGCGTGTGTGTGTCTGTGTCCCAATTTCTCTTTTTATAAGGCCACAGTCATACTGGATTAGGGGCCCATCCTCCTCCAGTATGACTTCATCTTAACTAATCACATCTGCAGTGACCTTTTTTCCAAGTAAGGTCACATTCTGAGGTGCTGGGGGTTAAGACTTCAACATATGAAATTGGGGGGGGGGACACGATTCCGTCTATAGCAAGGGGCAAAGGTCAATATCCACACTGAACCCTCTCAAACGCCTGCTCTGGTATTCCCTCTTTTTGCGGCTGTTCCTAGCTGTACCTCTTTCATTAAATACGAAATGTATTAAGACTAGAATATCGGAAGCACCAAGAAAACTGCCACGAGAGTAGAGAAAACTTGACAAAGCATCACTGAAATTAGATGATTTTGAGTGATAGAAGGCATCCTGGCCTGGACGTCAAAATACGTGGTCTGTACTCCTGGTCTCCTGGCCTCCAGTCAGCTGGAGAGATGTGGGCTGTCGCTTGCTGAGCTGCAGTTTTGTGCTCTGTGAGGTGGAGGGGCCCCCCAGGATGGACAGAGGGCCCACCCACCGGCTGTATCAGAACCAGGACTACAGCCCCCATCTCTCTTTGCCTGGAGCTCTCTCCACTCTACCTGTATCTCTCTGAGCTTCTAGGCTCCGTCACTCGAACTCTGAGATTTCAAACCCAGTCTTTTCCACGCTAACTACATGCTCGGAAATCTAACCTTCCCTCAAAACCCCTGACCCCACTAAAGATCAGTGAGTTGCCCTAAAATCTTTTCCGAAAGCCTGGTGGCTGAGCAGCCTATAACCTCCTTGACTCGCATCACTGGCCTCACAGAGCACGGAACTGTTCTCGGCGGCACAATTGCTGGTATTTAGCAGACTCTGGACTTGCTCGTCTCAGCAGATGGTTTTCTATGGCCGCAGTCCACTGAGGGCTGTCTGGACATCTCATGCTGAAACGAAGTTTGGGCAGTAATCCAGGTTTGCAAAAACTCAGAACCAAAGTTTCGTTACTCCACCCCAAAACCCAGCAAGGATCTCCACGGGGGCACCAGGCAGCTGAAAATGGAAGAAGCACTCAAACCTTAACCATTCACCGCTCCCCCGACTGGCTCCCCTGTTCCACTCACAAAGAGCAAAAGAAACCCTTTTCTTGCCTCCCCATGAGGACAGTCTGGAAACTGTGAACACAGATGGCTAGTGAGCGCTAACCACAGTGAGGGAAAATGTCAGATATTCATGTCGCTTTTTTTATGTGTCAGTGTGAACATTGGAGGATAATAATAAACTCTTATTTACAGGGTCAAACGCCACAATATGTACATATCACGAAAGTGTGTTTGCAAACTGGGTAATAATGGCTCTAAATAGACTGTCTTGGAATGACTAATAAGCAATTAGCGTCTTGCCTTCAAAATTAACAGCAGAGAAGAAGCGTACTATTTGGGGCACTGCAGTAAGAGGTAGCTTTCACCGGAGGCGTGGGGCTGCAGCAGGAGGGCCCCAGACTCGGTTCTTGTCCTCGTGTTACTTCGGACGCAATGGGAAGCAGGGTCATGTGAAGTGGTGACGAGAGCAAAGCTGCCTGAAGAGGTGACGTCGGAGAACCTCAGCATCTAGATCTGGAACGAACCTTCGTGTTCCTTGAACTCCAGCCTGCCTGGTCTTACATTTGCAGTCATTGGCCCAGGTTCACACCTGGTAAAGCAGGAAGTACCCACGGAATCATCCTATCTAAGGACATTCAGATTCTGGGGAGGGGTTGGAGTGGATGTGCCTGCCTTGAATGGAAGAGTCCGGCAATTCAGCCCCTCTTCTCTGTGACCAGGGATGACACTAGACCTCACGGGACAGCACGTGCCTGTCGTAGACATGGTAGCACCTCTTCACGGTGTCACCTCAGGGATTAAATGAGATAAGTAACACACCTGGGTGAATGTCAAATGATACCCCATGAAACGCATGAAGCGATAATGCGAGCAAGAAAGGCTATATTCTTTTCGAAGTGATACCGTTACGATGCTAATAAAATCTTCAAGAAACAGTTACTTTCAAAGTTAATAAACGCTGCCACCTTTGCAGCACTGAATAGTTGCCTCTGGAGTGATGTCAACACCAGATATTTATTTAGACCTCGTCTGGTTTCCAAGTCCTTTTAATACAGCTGTCTGAATCGATGCTCACTGAGGAAACCAATGGGGAAACCGAAACTCCAAGAAGCCAGAAACTTCCCCAAGGTCCCAGAGTTAATGGATGCTAAGGCTGGACTTCCAGTGCTACATGGGGTGGGTGCTCTGTTGACAAAACCATGGTGCCTCTGGAAAGAAACCGGCTCGTCTGGGCAGCCCAGGATCGCTAAGTGATTGCCCACTGCGGAGAAAGATTCATCAGGACCAGGACCGTTGCTGGGCTTGCTTGTAACATCACTCAAAGAGTTCCCGAGGGTGAGCACTGAGTGCCCAGGCTTCCCCCCACGCAGCACAGACCTCACACCAATCATTCGAGCGCGAGACGCTCCATCTCAGCTTAACTCTCAGGGCAGCAGGAAGTGAGGCGGGACACAGCTCGCGTGATGTCCCAGAGCTCATGTCCTCCCTCTGGCTGTCATCACCTCATGTAAATCAGTACAAATCCCCCAGCCCTTTCCAGTTTCTGATCCCAGATCCCATGCAGACTGGCACATAGCTGCAATAATTCCACCCCTGCATGAAGAGAAATGTTCAAGGCACCAAATCTCTGATAGACTCTGGGGGAAAGAAATCAATCAAGTATCCAGATATTTTATTTGTGTGGTACCAACAGTAGGCACATGAGAAATTGCCAGTTGAATGTGTAAATTTGGTTTTTAATCAGAATATTTATTCACTGTAAAGAGAGCCACATCGGTATTTTGTGACAGCCTGGAGGGGTGGGATAGGGAGGGTGGGAGGGAGGGAGACGCAAGAGGGAAGACATATGGGAACATATGTTTATGTATGACTGATTCACTTTGTTATAAAGCAGAAACTAACACACCATTGTAAAGCAATTATACCCCAATAAAGATGTTAAAAAAAAATAAAAAATAAATAAAAAAAAAAAGAGAGAGACACAAAGGAAGGCTTTCTGCTCCTGTTTCCTCGTGTTAAAATTACAAAGTTATGTCTGGAAGGCATTTTGGCATTATCCATCAAATGGTCTAAAAATGTTTACACCCATTGGCCAAGTGGGCCTTTTTTTTAATTTATTAATTTATTTTTTTAAATTAATGTATTAATTTTTGGCTGCGTTGGGTCTTTGTTGCTGCGCGCGGGCTTTCTCTAGTTGCAGCGAGCGGGGGCTACTCTTCGTTGCAGTGCGTGAGCTTCTCATTGCAGTGGCTTCTCTTGTTGTGGAGCACAGGCTCTAGGTGCGCAGGCTTCAGTAGTTGCAGCATGTGGGCTCAGTAGTTGTGGCACTCAGGCTCAGTAGTTGTGGCTCACGGGCTCTAGAGTGCAGGCTTAGTAGTTGTGGCGCAGGGGCTTAGTTGCTCCATGGCATCTGGGATCTTCCCAGACCAGGGCTCAAACCCGTGTCCACTGCATTGGGAGGCGGATTCTTAACCACTGAGCCACCAGGGAAGTCCCAGTGATTCCCTTTCTAAGAAACGTTACCAGAAATTCAGACAAAGAGACGTGTATGAAGATACCATCCCTTACGACTGGGAAGAGTTAGCCGTAAATGTCACTGTTCATCACTAAAAGGAAACGTGCCAAAGTGTTAGCAATGATTGCTTCTGGGCAACTGGATTATGATAGAACTTTTTTTTTTTCTTTTTATTTGTCTCTATATTTTCCAAAATTCTCTACAATGAGAAACAACCCAAATATCCATTGACACATGAATGGATAAACAAAATGCGGTCTATACATACAGCAAAATATGATTCAGCCTTAAAAACAAATGAAATTCTGACACAGGCTACGAGGATGAACCTTAGAGATATTAGGCTAAGTGAACTAAGCCAGTCACGAAAGGACAAATACTGTGTGATTCCACTTGCACGAGGTCCCTTGAGTAATCAAGTTCAAAGAGACAGAAAGTAGAGCAGTGGGTGCCCCAGGTTTGGGGGAGGGGATGGGGAGTTAATGTTTAATCTGCACAGAGTTTCAGTTTGGGGAGATGAAAACGTTCTGGGGATGGATGGTGGTGATGGTTACACAACAGTGTGAATGTACTAAATGCCACTGGACTGTACACTTAAAAATGGTTAAAATGGTACATTCAGGTTATATATATTCTACCAGACTAAAATATTTTAAAGAAAAAAAAATCTGGGACTTCCCTGGAAGTCCAGTGGTTAGGACTCAGCACTTTCACTGCCGAGGGCCCAGGTTTGATCCCTAGTCGGGGAACTAAGTTCCCACAAGCCTCGCGGTGTGGCGAATAAAAAAAAAGAAAAGAAAACAATCTATACTAAGTATGTGTTTTACTCTGATACTAAAGGGGAAAAAAATAAATAGAAAATTAGATCTGGTTTTGGCTAGATGGTCTCCTTTCCAGCTATAGCCTTTCACGTCTTAATACCATGTTCAACATTCAACTTCAGCACGAACATGATGAGTGCTCCAAGGTGACCTGAAGAGAGAGCTCCAGACTCAGAACTCAGGCGCAGGGAGAGGCTGTTATTTAGGCAAATTTTTTATTGTGGTGACATACAGACAACATGAAAGTTACCTTTTTTTTTTGCGGTACGCGGGCCTGGCACTGCTGTGGCCTCTCCCGTTACGGAGCACAGGCTCCAGACGCACAGGCTCAGCGGCCATGGCTCACGGGCCCAGGCGCTCCGCGGCATGTGGGATCTTCCCGGACCGGGGCACGAACCCGCGTCCCCTGCATCGGCAGGCGGACTCTCAACCACTGCGCCACCAGGGAAGCCCGAAAGTTACCTTTTTAACCATGTTTAAGTGTACGGTTCAGTGGCATTCAGTACATTCATATTGTTGTGCGACCTTCACTGCCATCCTTCCCCAGAACTTTCTCATCTTCCCCGTTAGACACTAACTCCTAGGACTTCCCTGGCGGTCCAGTGGTTAAAACTCCGCAATCCCAATGCAGGGGGCACGAGTTCGATCCCTGGTAGGGGAACTAAGATCCCGAATGCCATCTGGCATGGCCAAAAACAAAAAGCACTAACTCCCCATTCCTCCCACACCCTGCTCCGTCTCTACGAATTTCACTCACCTGGAAACCTCAGTAGAATCTCACAGTATTTGTCCATTTATGACTGGCTTATTTGCTAAGCATAATGTCCTCAACGGTCATCCATGTGGCAGAGCCTGTGTCTGAATTTCCTTCCTTTTTAAGGCTGAATCATATTCTATTGCACGTATGTACCACTTTTTTTTATCCATTTATCCACTGATGGATACTTGGATCACTTCCACCTCTCGGCTATTGTGAATAATGCTGCTGTGAACACGGGTGTACAAACGTTCAATGCAAGTTTTAAGAATTGCTGCACTGTATGTGTTCAGGAAAATTAAATAAGTGACCTCTGTCTCGCTGGTACCAGGAAATCACTCATTTCATGGAATCAGAAAATGGTAGAGCAGGAAACTCTTATAAAATTATCATCGATATTTATCTATAGATGAGGAAAGGGACATGAAGTGACTTAACTAGGATGATTTGGAAAACGTTCCTACATTTAGGGAGGAGGGGAACCCCTCTCCCAGGCAAAAATATTCACCCAACTTGTCATGCCACATACCTCAAATTCCCGACACCGAGATTTATTTACTTAGATGAGGGCACTGGTCCTTTTACCAGGAATCTCCTAGTAAAATAAAAATAGCTCTGAGGGAAAGTCATTCTTGAGCCATAACCCTTGTCTTGAAAGACTGGTTTTCCACAGAACAGTAGGCTTAGATTGGGATTCTCGGGGAAGAGAGTCCATACGGGAGAATTCCATGCAGAGGGCAGAGTCACGAGGAACGTTAGGCATAGACACTGCACAAGGAGACAGACATCTCCTGAGGAGCTCCAGCCACCCACGAGTAGTCAGCACCAGTGCTGAGAGTCTGAAGACCCAGCAGAGGGAGGTGAGAAAAGACCAGCTCAGGCCAACATGACAGTTTTCTCTCTGGCTAGCTTGTTGCTGTGTGTTATGCTTCAAACCAAAGTACAAGTCTTCTGTAGATGACCTGGGGGCCATGACTAAGTTCTGGTTGTCAACAAAACATCTTGCTAGGTTTCCTCAGCTATATAAAAATCTTTTTTTTTTTTTTTTTTTTTTTGCTTTTAGGAAGAATGGAAAATACCCACATGGATCACCAACCGAGGAAGTCATTATTCTTCAACAGGTTTCAGTATCTCCAGCGGCCAGATGTGTTTCATGATGGAGCTGAGGTAGCTGTGTCAGTAAAAGGAGGTGTTTGAAGACCGGGAGAACCCCAGCATAACACAGCCTATGAGAATAAGCATCTGAACAACACTCCTCAAGTCAGAAGATGCTTTCCATAAACACAGTAACCGTATTCGTTCCATAATAACCAGGTTGAGTCATAAGGGGAGTGTTATCTCTACATCCAGTTCCAAAGCTGTGAGATGGCTCCACGGGGCCTGTGGAAGAACAAGGGGTTAAAAAAGAGGACTATGGGATCCCAAGGAAAGGTAACACCTACCGATGTACTTGACAAGAGACACAAATGAGGTATAGAGCCTTTTGCAATCCTCACGTCAAGGCCAAGGACACCAGAAACGCTTCTGTTTGTGAGACTGACAAAAACAACTAATTGGGCAATAGGACATGAGATGCACGGCTTTACCAGCAGGTAATTCGAGAGGATATGGAAATTGAATCATGAAAACAGAGCCGGATACTAGTAATTAGTGACATGTATACACATTAGGCATAGAGTTTATGAAACTAGGCATTTATCGTGGTCCAGGGAAAGTCCAGAAAATAGCATCTTCAGGTTCCTGCCATGGTGACGTGTCTAGCATCTGGTAAGTAAAGTCCACACGAACAAAGCAAGTTCAACCAAGTTAGCCTAAACAATAAAAATAAAATAGTAACATTAATCTAGTTCCCATGGTGGTGATGTTTGGTTTGCTTCATTGGCAAGTTAATTGAGTCCACATCTGTTTTGCTCCCTCCCATTTCCCAGTAGGCCAAGCTCACGCTACATCTTAAAATGCTTCCCAGAGGTCTCCTTACCCTCCATGTCATACAACCTGAGAGGCACACTGGACAGTTTTCAGCTAACCCCACCCTGACAGAGCCCGCGAACGACTCTCCCTGCGGGTCCTATCGCGGCGTCGATAGCCACCGAGAACCAGGGTAGGATTGCCAGAGATTCCGGTGTAAGCAAAGGTAAGCTGGGCTTTATTTTTCCATTAAAAAATGGTATACATAAAGCACTCTTCTATGTGCTTTCTTGTTATAAAAGACTATATAAAAGGGAGCACAGAATACTTCTTTTATCAATTTAGTATAGATTCTTCTAGCAGCTTTTCTAAGCATTTATACACATCTCATGCACTGTTCTACAACAAATGTGTTTTGTTTAACAAATATGGCTTAGGGAATTCCCTGGTGGGCCAGCGGTTAAGACCCTGCGCTTCCGCTGCCGGGGGCCAGGTTCAGTCCCTGGTTGGGGAATTAAGATCCCACAAGTGGCCAAAAAAAAGAATTAAATTAAATTTGTAAATTCCCTGTAAGCTTTTGAGCAAACGTGTGACACGGTGGAGTCAGTCCCCGGTGTCCCTCCTCTCAGCCTAGCCCCGCTCATTTGAGTAAAAGTCACATCAAAGTGAAGGACCTGCTTATCTCTGCAAAACATTGTGCCAAGCCTGGAGACCAGAGGTGCAAAGAAAGGGAGCAGATGAGAGTAGGTGCATCCAGGAGGCTGGAGGGGGTGGTGCAGACCATGCTGAGGAAGAGCAAGGGCTCAGAACCAACAGGGGAGGCGGCGCGCGAGGGCGTGCCGTGCCAGCCAGCCTCAGAGTTAGAGCGTCTAGGCTGGGACGCACTAGAGCGAGGCCACCGGAAGCTGGGGACATGAGTGGGAAAGCAGGAAAGTGAGGAAAGAAGAGGGCAGCCACGAGGGAGGATCTACTGGGCTCGCTCTGGGGGTGTGAGGGTGGCAAGGGGGCCCACGTGACCCACGATGGGCAGAAGGTGGCGCAGTTACAGAGGCGTGGGAGCCAGGGCCCAGAGATAGGCTGCGGGGCATGGATGGGACAAACATGCTGGATGGGGATGACAGCGGTCGACTTTTCCTTCCAATTCCTTTTTCCTCCCTGCCGTCATTTCCGCTAGTGCATCCGTGAAGGAGAGGGGTATCTAGGTGAGGAAGTAAGTGACTAGCACCTCCCTAAATAGCCCTCATCCCACCTTGCTTTGGGTCACCAACCTTGTTTAACTTCTCTTAGGCCCTACTGGGCTCTGTGCTCCCTAAGGGAGGCCCATCTGTCTTCGTCACCCTGTAACACTTTACAGCGTACTCAAAGGCTACCAGCTGGGGTCATATCAGCAGAGGCTCTGTGGTCAACCCAAGCTTCCCAAGGGCCACCCGCTCAGGGAAGGCAAGTTGCAGGCTGCTGGGAGAAGCATCTAGCAATGATCAGTGGTGGGGTCTGTCCAAGATGCCCTGATAACCGCTGAGACCCAGGAAGGAGGAGGGAAAAAAAAGAGGAAAGATGGGGGCAAAGCTATGTACCCGAGACAGAAATCGGCAATTCCTGGCCATCTTCTTGGAGAGCCGATACAAAAATATAGGCGGAGCTTAGGCCTCTGGGAGGAAAGAAATGGGGAACAAAATCCCCATAACTTAGCAGCATTAAAAGCTGCATAAAAACGTTTGCAGGCACCGTGACTCCTTTTTCGCTTGGGAGCAGATATGAAAGTTGATGGATTAAGTTAGGATCTCGCACGGCCTGACGCAGACTCTACTCTGGAAGAAGCTTCCAAGAGTGTCCCTGGAAGTATCTGGGCTCAGGGTCGATCAGGTGGCCCGTCTGACCAGCCGGGCTCATTTACTGGCAGAGAGCAGGGAGGACATCCATTCCAGCCAAGGTCAGGGACAACGAAAGTCCAGAGCAAAGGTGGAGCAAAAACGTTTGTCCAGGAAAAGCAAACTCTGCCCGGGGTGGGGATTAGGGCCTCTGAGAACCCTCCTCTCACCCCAGTCTGTCCAAAAGGCAATAATAACACAAGTTTCTCAAAACACAAATACACAGAATGGACGGGGAGGGGCAAAGGCGTAAGTGCTTTGCAACATAAAAGCAACAATAATAAAGCCCCTTGTGCTGCCAGCGGCTTTGGAAATGCCTTGAGTCCACCAGGCAAGGGCCTTCTGCGGAGTGACAGCACACGGAAACCAGGGGACAGAGTTCGGGACACCCTGTCCCTCCTGGCACTACCGCAGGAACCGCGTGGGAGGGCCTTGTCGGTTTTGGGGTCTGTTTGTCTCTGGGCAGTTGTAGCCTGTATACAACACTAGATACCTAATAAACCTGTCTTATTTCATTATTTTCTCTCTCACAGCTCCAATCTGCTACCCACTTTTTTTCCCCGGCTGTTGTCACAGTGAAATTCATAACCTGAATTCCTTCCAGCTTTCTGAGGCAAGGCCTGTGGCTCTCACTTTGAACAAGGAAGTGTGACTTGGCATCAGTCATTTTTGGGGGAGCTGGAGCTAAGAAGTGGTGGAGGAGGGGTGAGGAGAAGGGATCAAAAAGTTCAGAAGTGAGAGGAGAAGGACGGTGGAAGGAGAAATACAAAAGGACATTCATTTAACTGGACTTCCTTTTCTTAATTTCCTGTTTCCATGTGCTCTGTTTTATTGTATTTCCTCTTAGCAATAAGGACCAAATCATCTCCCAGCTCACATTGTTTAATTAATGTCACCAATCCAGTCTTAGCACCACACTTAATAAAAAGGTAATAGGGTAATGCCTAAGGGTGACGTTTTTCTTTAAAGCTAAATGTTGGTGATATTCCTTCTGAAACAACGTTTGGCACTTAAACCCAGGCATTTGATTTTTCAAGTTTTTGTGATTGCTTCACCAAAATCAGGTTGAGCGCAAGCTGCTTTTGTCTAAAATGGTTTTGCAGACAGTGATTGTCAAGCAGCTGTATCGTTACATTTTGCACCATACGATTTCACTGAAAGGCAGATTGATAAAACCAGCCAGGCCAGTTTCTGGCCGTTACCCTCTCCTCTGCAGGACAGGCCTCCAGAGCCATCTGTACCTTTTGGCCCATCCCCCCAGGGCACTCTACCACCTGGCCTACCAGGAAAATTCACTGGCAGTTGTCTAGGACAGACACGTGGGGAAATGACATGCCCGGGGGAGGGGTGCACTCGGGGCCTTTGTTTTGGAAGAATAGCTGAGGAGCCATGGGGACCAGCACGATGTCCTGGAGTCACAACGAGAGAGGACTCTTCCTTCATTCGACATCTAACAAATACTGGTTGTCGGACGGACCATGCCTGGCAGGAAGCTCTGCCGCCACCAAGATGAGTCATGCTGGGCCTCCAGGTTCCCTGGGTAGGGAGACATCAAGCAGGAAGGCAGTTAGAGCCCAGTGTAGAAGGTCCGTAACCGAAAAGAAGCCCAGACACCATGTGAGCACACGGGAGCAGAGCCTACACCAGGCTGATGTGGAGCAGGAATCAGGGAAGACTGCCTGGGGGAGGTGCACTCTAGCACTTCCATCCATTCAACTGCAATTGAGCACTTATCACGGGCCCCCACTGCTCTGAGTGCTGAGACAGAGCAGTGGACCCAACACTCAAGGTCCTCCTCACTAGAAACTCACATTCCACCAGTGGGCAGAGGATTGTACCAGAGTTACCTCGTGGCCAGAGAGGCCTGAGGAAGTGATGTGCAAGCTGAGACCTAATGATAAGGTGGAGGGAAGAGCTTCTCAAGCAGAGGAAATGGCCCGCAGCCACAAGCATCAGGTGCTACTGGAGAATGTAGTAGGCAAGGGGCAGCATGAAGGGACCGGGGTCAGAGACAGAGGCCAGGGCCAGATCACACAAGGCTCCATAGATTATGGTCACAAGTTTGGATTTTATTGTATGCATTGTGGGAAGTTAAGGGTTTTAAGCCAGCAGCTGACACGATCAGATTTGTGTTTTAAAGTGATCATCCCGGCTGCTTGGTCAGGCAAGGGCGTGGGCAGGAGAGAGTGCTTGGGAGAAGCAGCCCATGCAAAGGCCCTGGGAGAAGTGACTACTGCCGGGGAGGGGGGAGGCCTTGTGCGTGGCCAGGGGCAGAGCTCCAGACTGG
Source organism: Tursiops truncatus (assembly GCF_011762595.2). Lineage (NCBI taxonomy): Eukaryota > Metazoa > Chordata > Mammalia > Artiodactyla > Delphinidae > Tursiops > Tursiops truncatus. Next base: position 4,877,740 of record NC_047043.1, read on the forward strand.
GGCCACACCACCAAGGTTCTCACGTGCCACCGGAGGCCTCCAAGCTGGGCTGAAGCAACCCTGATTTACTCAACTCACTCTGGCTTTTGGATTGGTGGGTGGGATTGACGTCATGGATTCCCCAAACAGCAAGGACCCAGCGTGTGGAATAAATTCTGTCTTCAGAGACACAGAATGGGCAGGTTTTCAGAGTTACTAAAATGTATGAAGTTTGCACTTTCTTACACATGAAACAACAATTTTCTCATTCTCAAGAGTTCAGTGGGTAAAGTAGGGGAGTAACGAGCCACTATGTGATTAACGCCATCATTTTATTGTTGCTGTTATTTATTTTATTTGCATCGCACACTGATCCCTGGCTTCCTTCTTCAGACTCCAGGCTACTCTCATTTTCCTACTTCTTCCTTGGCAGTTTACTTTCGGATTGTTTTCTTACCGCCTCTTCATCCTCTCACTCTGGGTCTCCAGCTAGTACTTCTCTAAGGACAAGTCCAGAGCCCTGCTCAGTGGCTCCACCCTCCCCGCCGAGGGCCACGCCCACCTGCCTGCTCCATTTGCTGTCACATCGGCATCTTGGACCTGTGGGGTGAGACTGCTCACCATCTTCCCCAAACCATTTCCTTCTTCTGCAGTTCTCTGCAGTTCTCTATGATAGAGTGGCCCACATTCACCCGGACTAAAGCCCCCATCATTCTCGACTCTTCCCTCTCCCTAGGCCTCCACGCCCACGTGATCAATTAAACCCCTCCTGTGTTATTTCCTCAATGCCCTTGCCCACCTGCCCTTCTCCACGACCACCACGCTAATTACAGCCCTCCCTCACAGCGGTCTCCTCGGCTGCTGTATTTCTTTATTCCCTCTTTATACTGCCCTCAAGTTCTCTAAACTGACCCCATGCTGCTCAGAGTAAAAAGCCACTCGGTTTGAATTTTCTCAACGTCCCATCCCAAAATATGAAGTCAGTGAAAATGTGGAATAGAAGAAACGGCAGCAGGCAAAACTGTAGTCTTTACTGTCATAAACCTTAGGGCAAAATCTGAATACGCACTGTCCACATGGTAGACGATTCCCACCTGACTTACTGAGCCCTTGAGGTGGGACTGTTCTAAACTGAGGTGTGCTACAAATGTAAAATATACCCTCAAAAGACTTTATACAAGAAAAAAGAATGTGAATGATTTTTGTACAGAGTACACACTGAAATAATACTACTCTGATATTGGGGGTTAAAGAATACATATTCTTAAATAAAACATATTATTAAAATTAATTCCATTTGTTTCCTCCTGCCTGTTTTTTTAATGTGGCAACTAGAAAATCTAAATTACATATTTAGCTTGCATTTTGACTACCACTGTATTTCAACTGAACAGTGCTGGTCTACATAATTAGAGATCTGGGGCAATAAAACTTAATGCGATTGTTAAGAAATTACTTCCAAGAAAGCGATGGAAGGCAACAATGAAATGACAAATAGCCCACCGGAAAAAAATGGGCAAAGGATTTGGACATGCATTTCTCCAAAGAAGATATACAACAGCCAACACGCAATATCGTTACTCATTGGGAAAAATGCAAATCAAAAAGTCACAGGAATGTACACCATTCATACCCACCAGGGCGGCCATAATTTTTTTTTTTTTTTTTTTGCGGTACGCGGGCCTCTCACCGTTGTGGCCCCTCCCGTTGCAGAGCACAGGCTCCGGACGCGCAGACTCAGCGGCCATGGCTCACAGGCCCAGCCGCTTCGCGGCATGTGGGATCTTCCCGGACCGGGGCACGAACCCGTGTCCCCTCCACTGGCAGGCGGACTCTCAACCACTGTGCCACCAGGGAAGCCCCATAATTTTTTTTTTTTTAAGGAAAATTATAAGCGCTGGGGAGGTGAAAAAATTGGAGCCCTTGTGCATTGTTGGTAGGAATGTACAGTGGTGCAACCACCCTGGGAAACAGTTTGGCCATTCCTCAGAATGTTAAACGGAGTTATCATGTGACCCAGCAATTCTCCTAGAGAGATGAAGACATATTCACACAAAAAGTTGTACAAGGTGGAATTCCCTGTTGGTCTAGTGGTTAGGACTCCGTGCTTCTGCTGCAGGGGTTCAATCCCTGGTCACGGAACTAAGATCCTGCCTGCCGCGCAGAGCAGCCAAAAAACAAAAAATTAAAAAGTTGAACAAGAATGTTCACAGCAGCATCATTCATTATAGCCAATAAGTGGAAACAACGAAATATCAATCAATTCCCATCATTGTGAAGCCCCAATGATGATATTTATAACTAACATTTATCAAGCACTTAGCACGTACCGGGATCTTTTTATACTTTTTTTTTTTTTTTTACCACAGAAGAAAAAGACAACAGAATAAAAAGCAAAGGATAACAGTAGGCAAGGATAGATATCCAAAGAGACTCACCTTCCATAATAATGAGGGAAGTAAAAATTCAAACAAAAAGGGGAATGCCACGTTTACCCATAAGATTGGCAAAACTTAAAAAACCAATAATAGTGAGTAAGACTACGGGGAAATATTTTTATTCTCCACTAGAGGGAATGTTAAATTGGTGTGACCTTTGAGGGAACAATTTGAAAATACTTACTAAAAATGTAAATGCTGGGGCTTCTCTTCCAGCATCTCCTAAGACTGAAGGCAAGATGGGGACCCCCGTGCGTTTTCACCTGGAGGCCCAAGTTCCCTGGGGTAGTCGGCAAAATGCACTTCTTTGCAGTTGTAGGAGGGAAGGTCCTGTTCTGCTGGCTGTCACTCTCAGCAACTAGAGGTCACTCTCAGTCCCTCCAGCCCCTCACTCTTCAAATCTCTCCTTTAAGGGATCCCTGTTTACACAGGCCCGCCCAGGATAATCCAAGTCCATTAAGCCAATCGCAGGAGTTCCATCTCATTTTATGCATGGGTTATGCCCACCCTCGAGGGGAGGGGATTACACAGGTGAGAGAAGCAGGAGTGGATATCTTGGGGCAATGTTGGAATGCCACCTGCCACACCTGTGGTCAAGGATGTTCCTGCCAGTAGAGTTTGTAAAAATAAAAAATTAGAAGCAACTGAGAAATAGTTAAGTAAACTACGAATGGTTACAAAGGCTGTATGTCGACACTACAGAAAATTGGGCAGCGTTGTTAGTTGAATGAGATAGATCAATATGACAAAATAACTTTAAAAAAGGCTAGTTACAGAACAATACATACAATAGGATCCCATTATGTGTAAATAAACACTGACTTCCTGCCTCTACTCTTGTTCTCTGTAATTCTCTATTTTGCTTCCAGAAGCCTTTTCAAAATTCAAATTTGATCCTGTCACCAGCCCTGCACCCACCCTGCCCCCCAGCCAAAAACCCAACCTTGGATTTCCATTATTCTTAGGAAAAAGCCTAAGCAAATCCTTACACTGCTCCAGTCACAGCTCCCTGTGTGTAGGGCTCTCCCTCCACCACTGAGCCCTCACCAGCACCATCCCTCTGTCTGAAAGGCTCCCAGGGGCCCTCTTTCACCTGGCTAACTTCAGGTTCATTCTTCAAATCTCAATTCAAAATGACACTCTGCTTTCCCTAATCCGTCCCCATCCCCCAGACCAGCCAGGGCCCCTCTCACAAACTCTCCCCACTTTTCCTCACCCTTCCCACCACTTGTAAGTATCCATTTATCTTTGTGCTTATTGATCAATATTTGTTTCTCCCAAATAGACACTAAGTTCCACAAAGGCAGGACCTAATCCAGTTTTGCTTATCATTGCGTCCTCTGGTGCCGGGTCCACTGCCTGGCACAAAGTAGGGGCCGAATCAACACCTGCTTCATGAAATAACAAACAAATTCTCTTCCCCAAGTCCTCCAGATTCCCCTTCTCATGGAAGCTTCGCCCTTCTGTATCTGTCCATCAGGCATCCCCTCATCCATGTGTACCTGTCTCCCAGCTCTCAGCGTCCTGTACCAGAGCCTTTGCCCACAGACCAAGCTTCCCTCCCAGACCGTGAGGCTTCCCCATGGCAACCGGCCTGCACTGAGCCCAGAGAAGAGCTCAGGGACTGGGCGATGGGTGAAGTAATGGACTACAAATCTGTCTCTCCTCTATCTCCATTACCTCCGCAGGTGTCCTGTTTGGGGGTGGCCTTGGGCCCATGAGGCTCACTGCAGCTTGCGGGCACTCTTCCTGCGGGGCTCTGTGAGAGCCAGACCCCTGAGAGGCAGGGAGGGAGGGAGTCCCTTTCCCTCTAGTCCCTCTAGAGGAAGAAGATGGTCAGTGGCAAGTATGGCAACAGGCAATGGGAAGTCCAGCATTGAGGAGGCCCAATGCCAAGGGCAGGGCATCTCACCTAGAGGAAACCCTGTTCTGAGTAAGAGATCAGGGAGGGGTCCCCTGCACTGCTGGCCGCCTGGATCACAGGCCATATTCCAATCCCCTCCCCACCTTGGCAAATATCGTCTCTGCAGCTAAGATGGCACTCCACATACCCAAACGGGTGACTCGAGGAAGGCGTTCTGCAGCCAGGTCCAACCGAGGAGTCTTAGTTTCCCGAGACGGTGCAGAGAGAGCGGGAGCCTGAGCCAGCTGGAGGGAGGACCAAGGTCAGTGCCCACATCTGAGTGACCCGTCCCAAAGGCCGGGCTGGAACGCTGAGAGCTGAGAGCAAGAAATCAGTGGGAGCAGGTAGCTCAGAAGGAAGCGTGTGGACACAGCCCTCATGCTGGAGTGCTCCCATTACGTGAACCTGATGCTCAGAGGGGTGGCCTCTTGAGGGCCTGGTGCCGTGCTGGGCTCAGTTAAGCCTTCCCCGATCCTCAGCTGGAAACATCCCCCTTCTCTTTCCAACCATCAGGTCGAACCTTATGAAACCGCTCACGTTCCGCTGTGTTTGTCCTACAAGGTTTCATATGGTTCAGTCAGATAAACCAAGAGCTTTTGATGGCAGAGACATCTGTTATTGTCATCTGTTCCTCTGCAAGCCTTACTGAGTAGTAGATGAAATACTTACAAACCAAAGAAGTTGTTGGTTTTATGAATTTAATTTTGCCTTGCCAAGTAATTCAGTAAGTCATTTCTTAGAGAGCAATTCAAAGGCCCCAAAATAAAGCTCATGGTGCATTGTTGGGGGTGGTGGTACAGGGAGGGTTAGAGGCGACACCTGCCATCCAGGTGCAATAAATACAAAGAGAAAGGGAACTGAGATCAGCTAAGAATTACTGGGGCCACTGACGACTTTTATTCACTCTTTAGTTGACTCTCAATGACTATCTGGAAAGGAAGATATTGTTGGTCCCTTTTCAAAAACTAGGGAAGGTGCCTTATAGGACAATCTTAAATATAATAAACCACACTTTCCATTTTTTAAGAAATTAGGGAACTGAAGTTCCCAGATGTCAAGAAATATATTGAGCATCACACAGCTAGCAAAAACGCCAATTCTGATTCAGGTCTATATGGTTCTAAGGCCAGTGATCTTTCGATCCCGCCAGTAAGGAGATTCTCTTATAAAGCATTTCATTCGTACCTAGTGAATGAACACACTCTGCAAAAGATGTTTGCCCAGAGGAAAATAAACACGCAAACACAAAGCTTTCAAACAAGAAATCACTGAAAAGTAACAAAATGCCTCTTTAAAGATTCTGATAGTGTTATGTAGTTATTTTTGCTTTTGTAAAAATGGTCCATTCCGGTATAAAATGTGCACGACTCCTGTAACGCTAGGTTGGGGTGTCATTGCTCCGTATCTGTTCTGTGTGTTCCAATTCCATTTTGTGTGGTTTTCCTCCTCATTTTCTGGTACTTGGGAATTACAGGCTCGGCATGTGTTTCTGGAAAGGAGGCATCGGGAGATATACTCTAAGCTGCCATGCACATGGAGGTACTTTGAACAATATTGATAAGTTTATACACCAGGGCCTTGCTTCTGAGGCAGTCCACATTCTGGAACATATTAATGTTGAAAAACTACCCCCCTTGAAGCAAGCAGCTCTCTTAAGCTCAGTATCGCCTGTCTGTGAAGGACAAGAAGTGAAACCTTGACCCTGAATTCGGAGCCCTCTCGGCCAGTGTTTTCTGAGCAGTTTCCCCTGCCCCCTCCTGGCTCTGTATCCTCTTCCTCCTTGGCTGCAGGAATCTGAGAAATGAAGAGCTGCAGGATGGGGCAGAGTATAAAGGAAATGATCAAGTTCAGAGAGGAAAACCAAGAAATGAAAAGGTGCCCTGAGAACTGGAGAGATCGGCCCCCTCCGGTAAGGAGAGGCGGTCAGAGGCACACGGGCAGGAGTTCAGGGTCATCACTATACCCACACGATTACCGGGTGCCACGCATGCGCGTGTGAGGGCCCCCAGCCCAAATCGTGGGCCCTGGCTTGCACTCTTCCTCTCCACTGTGATGTGATGTGATGAATTCAGGTCCATCTGATGTCTGGAATCTAGACCCAGAACTTACAAAGCGAAATCAAGGCAAAAACTAGGAAAACACAACAGAAGTTATTCAGCGGAAGTCTCGACATAAAGACTCCTCCCGAACAAGTGCGTTAGAGTTTTCAAGAACGTCAGCCCTTGCGTTTGCTGCCTTTGTGGCTCAGAAGGGAGTGTGCAGCACCCACCGGAGGCATCGGCATCGCAAGCAGCAAAGGAAAAGTCACTGCCCAGTGATAAAGGGGAAGGAGAGGGGAAAAGAGCCTTTCAGCACTTTAAAAGCAGACAAATAAATCACTGTCCCCGCCCTCCTTGCCACCATCTCTACATTTCCTTAGTAAAATAAAGTTGGAATTAGGGTTAAATAAAGCCATCTGAGTTCCTTCCCTTGGTCGGTCTATGGCACAAATAATCCATTTGTTGCCTGGGACCATATCTGAAGTTTCTGTCTTAAGTTATCTGTGTGGGGATAAGAGAATGGAAGGAAATTTAAGGTCTATGTGGAAGTTACTGGAGTTATGTAGGAAGCTGGACTTCATTCCTGCAAAATGAAGTAGCTGTTTCATTTTCTAATGAAAAGACAAATTCCTTTTGGAAGAATTAAAAGAAAAAAAAACACCAATGCTTGGGAAAACAAGGAAGCATGAGAAAGAGCTTCGGCAGGGCAACGCAGCAGGTGAGTTGCTATGGGAGCGAACTTCAGTCACACCTGGTACAACACCTGGGGGAGAAGGTACCCAAGATTCCTGGCCCTCATCTGAATAAATCTAATGATTTCCATCATCATCTTTGGGACTTGTAATGTAGTTCTATCCTCGAATAAAATTTTCCTTAATTGGCTTCAATTATAGAAAAATATTGGTGGAGGTGGAGTCATTAATAAAACAGAAAACAACATGACAGCAAACTTCCTCCAAATTGGGGATTGTTGCCTTATTTTGTGACTTCTTCCTCAGGTGCTAATACCCACCAAAGAAAATTCCCTTCTGTCTTTCCTTATCCAAATAGTTCAGGAGAACATGTCCCATCCTTTCACCTTTCACTCTCCATGACTCAGGCAACAAATACCCAATCTCAGCCCAAGCCTAAGTTTTCGCCAGGCAAAATCTAAGACTCTCTTTCTCTCTCCCTCTCTCTCTCCCTCTCTCTTTCTCTCTCTCTCTCTCAGAGAGACTCCAATCAGTTGATCTAACAGATTTAGTTCCACCAATACAGTGTCATAACCAAAAGCTGAACATAAGAAACTTTCTGCAAAATATCAAGAAAATAGAGTGCGAGCACGCCCACGCACACACGCGCACACACACACACACACACACACACACACACAGAGCCCACCTCAATCTAACTGTCAGACTGCTCCTAGCAAGCTTTCTACTTCAGAGAAACAAATATATATGTATATCTATGTGTTTTATATCTTATTATATTTATATATTATATTATTATTAAATATACATACACATATATATGTATTTAATCATTTGGGGCTGCTGATTTAGGATATACAAATGAGGAAATGTAGATCTTCAGCCAACGTGGGTAATAAGGAATATTTCAATTTGCCTGAAGTAAAATCTAGGCCAGGATGGGATAATAACAGCTAATATGTACTGAGCACTCGTCATGTGCCAAGTTCCCCATGGATTATCTCATTTAGGCCTCACGACAATCCCACGAGGTAGGTGCCATTATTATTCCCACTTTACAGATGACCCACTGAGACCTAAAACATCTAGGTGGGGGGCGGGGGTGGCGCTTCCCTGGTGGCGCAGTGGTTAGGAATCCGCCTGCCAATGCAGGGGACATGGGTTCGATCCCTGGTCTGGGAAGATCCCACATGCTGCAGAGCAACTAAGCCCATGCACCACAACTACTGAGCCTGTGCTCTAGAGCCCACGAGCCACAACTGCTGAAGCCCGAGTGCCTGGAGCCTGTGCTCCGCAACAAGAGAAGCCACTGCAATGAGAAGCCCACGCACCGCAACGAAGAGTAGCCCCCGCTCGCTGCAACTAGAGAAAGCCTGTGCGCAGCAACGAAGACCCAACGCAGCCGTAAATAAATAATTTAAAATAAAATAAAATAAAACATCTAGGCAGTAGCAGCACCGAGCTGTGCACCCAGACTGTCCTCCTGCAGAGCCCATGTACCTAAGCTCCCAGCCTCCCTGTTCAGTAGAGGGACAGAGCCCAGGGTAGAAGTCAGGAGCCTGCCTGGCCCCGAGTCCTGTTCTGTTACCCGTCACCACCTTGTTCTAAGACACTGAGTAAGATGGAGGACGATGTGAAGATGTTTGACCAAACAATATGCTTCCACCATTTTGTAGCTCTTCCATTCTGATTTTCCAGAAACCTCTGGCTTCCCTGAGTCTTAGGGATTGCTGGTGAAGGAAACAAGGCAATCTGTGCAGAGGGACATTACAAAGTAGAAAGGGCTGGGCCAGAGGCTGGCAACCTATCAAAAGTGAAGTCAAGGTTGTGACATTTGACACGGGCCTGAGGGACAGGACCAGGGGCAGGAGGAGGGCCACAGTGGTTCTCCAACTCCCCCAGCCGTGACAGCAGCACCAGCTCCTGTGCTGTGTAAACTGAAGCGACTATTAAGTGCACAGGCTCATACATGGCACATTGACCTACAGTCTGTTAACATTTATTCAGCGCCCAATGTGTACGAGGCTCTGTGCTAAACATGATCCATCTCAGCTCTGCCTTCCAGGAGCCGATGTTCTGAGGAGATATGGGACAGATCATCGTGAAAAGGACTCCATCTTCCCTGGTGGCACAGTGGTTGAGAGTCCGCCTGCCGATGCAGGGGACGCGGGTTCGTGCCCCGGTCCGGGAGGATCCCACATGCCGTGGAGCAACTGGGCCCGTGAGCCACAATTACTGAGCCTGCGCGTCTGGAGCCTGTGCTCCGCAACAACAGAGGTCGCGATAGTGAGAGGCCCGCGCACCGCGATGAAGAGTGACCCCCGCTTGCCACAACTAGAGAAAGCCCATGCACAGAAACGAAGACCCAACACAGCCATAAATAAATAAATAAATACATTTTTAAAAAAAGAAGACGGTTTGGGGTAAAGAGGACAAGCTTGGTGTTGGGCCTTTTGAGCTGGAAGTTACTGTGAGACGCATAAACTTGGTGGGTATACGTTCCACACCTTAGAAAAAGATCCAGTCTGGAGATGAGAGGCCCGGAAGCCATTCCCGTAAGCTGGTTGCCGAGGCCCTGTTAATAAATGAGCTGTGAAAACCTCAGTGCCCTGGACCGGAGAGCATGTCCTGGGACAGCACCAACACTGAGGAGGCAAACGATCTGCCCTGCGAGAGAGGAAGAGGACCAGAAGATCAAGAGAACAGGCTCACTCAAAAGACGGCAGTCAGCAGCAAATTACGCTGCAGGTCAAATAAGAACCGTGTTGTGCCCTTGAATATAGTGACGAGGACAGGGTTGATGACCTTGGCAAGCACGTCAATGTCAGGGATGCTCATCTGGGGTGTATGTACCCAGTAATCTTAATAGTCTTGAGTATATTAGAAAGACTTTTTTTTTCTTTTTTTTTTTTTTCGCGGTACGCGGGCCTCTCACTGCTGTGGCCTCTCCCGTTGCGGAGCACAGGCTCCCGACGCGCAGGCTCAGCGGCCATGGCTCATGGGCCCAGCCGCTCCGTGGCATGTGGGATCCTCCCGGACCAGGGCACGAACCTGTGTCCCCTGCATCGGCAGGCGGACTGTCAACCACTGTGCCACCAGGGAAACCCAGAAAGAGTTTTTTTTTAATAAATAGATAAAGGGGGAGTACTCAGCCGCTGGTATCACCCCAAAAGTCCCTTGGTAAGCAGGTACCCCTTATTGGATTGGCAGAACTGCCCAAAGTTTTCCCTAAGCCCGACAAGAGCTCTCTGAGGCGTTCCTGAGTTAGCAGGGTCTCAGCGGGGCCTAGTACCGAAGGCGTCGATGTGCTTCAAAACACAGCAACAGCATCTCCACCCAACATCCTCCCAGAACACGAGAAACAGGTTCTTTCCAGGGAGACACAGGGGAGACGACTTCATCTCTAGTGCTGTCCCAGGTACAGGCAGGGCCCGGACCAAAAGGGCCCCTAGCAAGCTTTACTTTCTCTGCACAGCCCAGCCTCACTGCCTAAATTTGAAATTAGCTAGCAACCCTGCACTCAGGACTTAGCCTCCCAGGTCTCTACTCCCTCATCTGGAAAATTAAGATGAGGATACAACTTAGCACGAAGGGCTGAGTGAGGATTAAATGAGATGACCTAGCACAGAGCTCGGCACATGGTAAGCACCCAGGGAAATATTTTTGTTATAATAAATAATGCTATCATGCTATTGATATGACAAATATTATAAGTACTAATTCCCAGGCCCCTTCAGAAATCTTTCTCCTCGCACTGTCACTTAATGAGTCTGTGGGTTCTTCTCAACCCTCCCCATCACCACCTGCACCTCCACCCCCCTGCCATGCCCCCAACCCTGCTCTCAGAGAGCCGAGCTCAGTCTTAATTCCTATCACACACCCAGCATCTAGGGCGCCTGGCACATGGTAAGTAAATAAAGCTTGGGGAGTGAGTTAATAAATTCCAAGTGTATCTACCAACATGTACTTATGAGAGCAGAGAAACTATGACAAACCACAGAAAGGTTGATACGTCTGAAGAGGAGAAAAACCTGAGGTTTGCACCCTGTTCTTGATGGGAGGCATGGAGAGCGGCTCTTCAATGAAGTTCAGAAAACGAGCAAAGCAGCAGAGCAGCCTGACCTCACAGCAGGAAGAAAAGATAACAGCTGTGTGGGGTTTTGTTGGTCTTTTGCCCTTGCAGGGGAACTCCCTTTATAGGCACCAGATCCAGGGGAGCAGTAACGACAAAGGCATATCTCTTGGTAAATGCTGAAGGCTGCAAATTTCTCTCCCATCATTCGTCAGGAGGGAGAATTGGCAAGGGTGCTGGGGACCGGTGACAATGTGGGAACACCAACCAACAAACAAACCCCCAACCTAATCCAGCAAAACCCAACAAATTACATGACATTTCAGACCCAGCAGGAGACAAAACACAGACCCCCAAAGAGGAAGTGATGTATTCACCCTAGCCAAACAATGAAGTCAACTGCTTTGAAAGGGGAAAAGAAAATCAAGTACAAAGGGACAACCAAAACTCCTTCAAAGAACATGGAGGGTTGTGTCTGAATGAGGTGCCCTTAGCAGCATCCCAGCCCTTTCCTCCAAAACCTCTCTCTCGGTCTCTCATCTGCACTTATGGGCTACGAGGTTCTGGAACAAGCCAAGAGAAATGAAAGTCTCCTTCCTTTTAGAAACAACTCTTCCTGCAAATGACATAACTTGAGGTCAGTGTGGAAAACAAGGGGGAGGGGATGTCATGAAGTAGATAGGTGGATAGTCAGGAAGATGACCCCTAGGACTGAGTGCCATTTATTCGGTGTATGCCTAGAGTTGACCATAAAGATGTAATCTTCCACGTAATGATGCTCTGCAGTCCTAGGACCTCTTAATCCCAGTTATCTCTAAGAAACATAAACATGAATTAGGTGTTCCCAGTGCCTCTAGGGGAATTCCACCTCCAGCCTTCATTTAACTGAGAAACTGAGGTACAGAGAAATGAAGGAAATGGCCTCAAAGATGACAGTGTGAGTCAGCAGCCGGACCAGGAAGCCAGGGCTGTGACTCCCCACTTCCTGGTTTCCTCTATAAATATTAGAGTACATTCTCACCAAGAGGCCGCTTTCCAGGAGAGCAGGCGTGGAGATTCAGGTCTTTCTGGGAAGAGGCGCGATACCTGACATCGGGCCCCTGGGGTCAGCAGACGCTGAAGTTTCTTTTGAGATGGACCTTTCCCCTTCCTGCACCAGCGTCACTCAGCCTGGAAAATCAATGCGCTGAGATGCCCTGACTTCCTGGCTCCTTAAATGAGTGTCCTGCCCCATCACTATTCTAAAGCAGCGTCTGCGCAAATTAGCCACATTCTTTGTCGCTCGAGCTCAGGAACCCGATTGTGCCCCAGTGTGTGCCAACGGCTTCCTCTGTGCGCCGTGCATCGTAAAATGCTGGCACGCGCTTCGGCAAAGAACTGTGTCCTTCTTAACGGCCACCGGAAAGTTTGTTTGGCGATCTGTCCCTCTAAAGCAAAAAAGGAAAAGAAAGAAAAGCAAAGGCTGTGAACTGCTTATTATCAGCTTCCAAGGCTGAGTGGAAGTTTAACCAACTTCAAGGAAAGTACACACACACTAAGCCCCGAACTGTTTGAGGACTTTCCACTTTTTAAGGCGCTGGAGCTGGATTCTGGAGCAAAGGGCAGCAGTGATTATTCTAGGAGTTATGTCATAGATGGTGTAACGTTACCTCTGCCCACTGGGATCTTATCAGCCATGTGTGTCTGCTCTATTTTGAGACCCATCAGAGCCTGCTACCTCGGACACGGGTAGTGTTAACAAGTCAACATAAGGCCTACAAGGGTTTAACCTGCTTCCTCTGGGCAAGAGCCACAGCCAGAGCAAACTGTCTCTCAGCAGCTGAATCCGTGCTTCGAAATACTGCTTCTTCTTCAACATGAAACGTACAGGCACAGTGTAAAATGCAACTGTAAACCAACCGACAAGCGGGAAGAACACACACGCACAGACACACCTTTTGACCTGGGTCCATCTCTTTGTTATTCGGGCAACAGGACAAACAGTATTAAAAAGTTGCACTCGTTCCCAAGGCAGGGCTGAGAGCTGGAATCCCAGGCAGGTAGGCAGGCAGGCATGTCAGGCCCCAGGCATGCAGAAACCCAGTTTGCTGTCTTGGTGTCCTGTATGGGAGACCCTGGCTTCTCTCTCTGCCGCTGGCGGACGGCCAGTTCTCAGGGCCTAACCTCACGCTGGATTTTCAGCTGTTTCCATAAAGCAGGCAGCCTTTGGGCTCACTGAGGGATGTTCGCTGCTTTGAGAGGCAGGGTTCTGCTCTTGCCATTGTTCAGCCTGCCCCCCCACACACTGCCCCCCCAGGACCGGCGCAGGGCTTAGCTATCTGACACCTAGCACTTGCTCTCCGCAGGGCTGCTCCCTCAGACCCAGAAACCGCTGTTTCTGGCCTTGCTGAGACACGCCCCTTCCTCCCAACTCCCAAACGTTAAGTGGCTTCCTCTTATTTCTGTACCAAGGGAGTGCCGATGATGTATGCCGTGCACGGGAAACATTATAAGATGCCAGCCCGTCCTCCTGCCTACATTTGGTTTTTGTCTTCCTAGTAAGAGAAGGGGAAGAGTTTATTTCTGGTAGACAATCCTATTGGATTTAAAGTAGGGGTGGTGGGACTTCCCTGGTGGTCCAGTGGCTAAGACTCCGCACTCCCAATGCAGGGGGCCTAGGTTCGATCCCTGGTCAGGGAACTAGATCCCTCATGCCGCAACTAAAGTTCCCACAGCCGCAACGAAGATCCCAAGAGTTGCAACTAAGGCGCGGCACAGCCAAATAAATATTAAAAGAAAAAAAATAAAGTAGGAGTGTTTAGAAAGGCTTCATCTCCATCTATCTCAAAATAAGAGATACACTGAAAAAGACGATCAGGGGCGTCCCTGGTGGCGCAGTGGTTGAGAGTCCGCCTGCCGATGCAGGAGACACGGGTTCGTGCCCCGGTCCGGGAGGATCCCACATGCCGCGGAGCGGCTGGGCCCGTGAGCCATGGCCGCTGAGCCTGCGCGCCCGGGGCCTGTGCTCCGCAACGGGAGACGCCACAACAGTGAGAGGCCCGCGTACCGCAAAAAAAAAAAAAGACGATCAGATACAGTCCTCAGCCAATGGTAAAACGACCTGAGGTCCTGAGAAGAGTTTAGAAGGCGAGAGAGTTGAGTTCCACGTCCAGACACACAAGAGAGGCTAGGGATGAATTACAACCGAGAAGATGGCCCATTTTTTTTAGCCACCATATGTGTCGAAAAGTGGGACCATTCAGCTTCCACAGGCCATTACTGACTTAATAGCTTTTGTGTGCAAATCCTCTTAATTAACTTCTACTTAGACAAATAATAAATAATCTCCCCTCCTGTAGGAAATCGAGGACTCATTTGCCTCGAAAATAATTTCCCTCTCCTTTAACGTAGTCAGACCTAAATACTTCTTTCAAAATCTCCCCCCTTTTTAATGATTATTTCTAGGAGTGAAAAGTTAGAAAGGCCAGAATAATTAGGTTAAGTCATAACTAGCCCAGGGCCATCTGTGCATAGAATGTGCAGATGATCTTGGTAACACTTAAGCCACTTACTAACCTACTATTAGGGAAGGGATGAAGGAAGAAGTGACTAATGATGGATGGTCCAAGGAAACAGCTGTCGTTATTTTGGTTCAGTTTACAGCAATTCTTGCCTTTCTAAAGATAAGAAGAGGCAGGTGCTTAAGGCTTTAGACCCAAGAGCTGGTAAGGAGGCCCCACAAGCGTTTAACTCCTCTCTGAGGAAGGAAGTGAGTAGTCTGTGCTGGTTAAGGGTTTGGAGTCCTACACCTAGGTTCAATTCTTAATTCCGTCACTAACCTCTTTAAGTGTCAATTTCCTCGTCTTCAAAATGAAAGAATAAGAGTATTCGCTGGGTAGGGTTGTTGTGAAGATTAGCGTAACAGGCCAGGTGCAGAGTAAGGGCTTAGTAAGTGGCAAATAATTATGGGAGAATAAATGAAATGAGGAGGATTTGTTAATAAATAAGACTCTTCCAACTAATCCCACCTCCAATTATGATTTGGGAGCTCAGTGTATCATCCTTCACCCTGGAACCCCACTCAGCAACGATGCCATCTGCTTGCTTGCTATAATAATCCCAGACTAAAGTCCAAGAAAGAAAGAAAGGGAGGGAAAGTGATAAAGAGCAAGTAGAGAAATGTAGAACATAAAAATTTACTCTGTATTAAGAGTCTTCCAAGACATTCTGAGCAACATTTGTGTTTCTGGCAAGAACCACCCAATTTGCAGTTCCTGTTACTGTAAAAATTTCCTGCAAAGAGCTATATCCCGGGTAATTCAGGTCCGGTGGTGTGCACAGATTGTGAAAACTTTTCTTGGCTTTGGACACAAAAGTGAGTTTATTAGGTAAGTATAAAAAAGTGGCAAAGAAGGTATGCCTAGAACTTCCAGTTCTGATACCAAATGATAAAACAAATCGGATGAGTGCCTTGAATCATCCTGGGTGCCATTTCCTCTCTTGTGTCATGTACTATATAATCAAACAACAACAAAAGAGTATTATGTGTTACATAGAGAAAGGCTAGAGGGAGAATTTGCTTTACCAAACTGACAAAGAGCCTCTCGCCTAGAGAGCTGGTTCTCCTCTTTAGCCCCCTTCCAAATATAAGACAGTAGCTGTCCTTTTACTACTCATTATTTTAAAAGATACATAAGAACGAAGTGATACTGTAAATTTAGAAAAGCTTTGAAAATAAATTTGTAGTTTATTAATGACAAGCACGTACATTTGGACAGAGTACTTTTCTATGCCAATCATTTTCTTATTCAGTCTATGGAAAACATCTAACACACATAAAGCATCCCTTGCAATAATTCAGTAGCCGCGAGGGCATATTCAGCCACCAGCTGGTAACCCCTGACTTAGAGCCGAGAGCAGGATGGGATGCTCAGTACCTCCTTAGAGTGTTTTTGGAGTTTAAGCAAGATGAGATGAAACTACTTTCCCCTAAGCATCTGAACACATGAAGTTTGTCTCATCCTGAAATTAGTTTCATTTCGATGTGCTTGGAAATCCCACCCATGTTAGTTTTTCAGCTCTCTACAAAACAAGAAGTATTGCCAATAAAATATTTATTGAATGATAGTGATCTTGCTTATAACCTCCATGGTGTCCACCCCCTTTAATTAACCACATGTGTTGTGTTGTCTTCGTGATATTTTGATAGTTTTCAGATACAGATATACCTTATTGAATAGAACGGGGAAAGAACCCAAAGCCACTCAAAATAGAACCAAAACTGCAGTTACCACATATGTTTTAAATATATTACCCATACAATTAAGAATAGAGTATTATAAACCAGCTCTATAAATCTTATAATAAAAACAGTAACACACTCTTAGCCACAGAGAGGCCCTTCATAATACTATAGATTCCACGGTGATGTGGTTTTGGGATTGACTTAATATTCCCTGGGAAGAACGTTAACTGGCTGAAATACATCGGAGCACACCCCCTTCTGCGTACCTAAAATGAAAAGGAAAAGAGTCTTCTTGCAAGGCAGAAGCAGCTCAGCATGTGCCTGGCTTCAGCGTTCCTGGAAATCCTTCGAATTTTTACTACCATTTACAAATGTTAAGAAAATTTCATTTTCAGACAGGGCTTCAGGCATTGTTCTGAGGAGAACAGAGTTGAGATCCTTTGCCTTTCAACTTCAGGCCTAAACTAATCATGAATGTGAGGGAAGATCTGTGTAGATGTAAATCATTTGTAAACTACAAGGTGCTAGCCTATGCGAATGTCAGCAATTAAAATTACTGATCATGTTTCTCCCTAACCTTGACTCAGTTGTTAGGAAAAATAACTGTGAAACTTACAACAAGAAGGTATTTCAACCTTAGGAGGAGATTTTTTTCTTGGGGGTGGAGGTTGGGGGAGGAGGACACTGACAAATGTTTCTTTTGTAGAGACCAAAAAATCTTTTTATTTTGGAAAATTTTGAAGATACACAAAAGTGGAGATAATAGTAATATAAACTCTCACATATATACTTCCTAGTTTCAGCATATGGATTTAGAGTTTTCATTTACTCTCCGCCCCTACCCCCCAAAAATTGGATTATTTTAATTCCAGACGTCATATAATTTCAGTGCAAATATTTCACAATATACACCTAAAACACGAGAACTCCTTTTTTGAAATAGCACAATCACAAATCCACTCATGGTTAAACCAGTGACAATAATCCCTTGAGATTCTCTAGTACGTAGTCAGCCAGTGTTCAAATTTCCCCAAATGTCCCATATTTACTTTTTATCAAATACATCTTCAACTTTTAAGGATCATGGCTGTTTTTAAGGAACCCACATAGCTGAAATCCCCTTGCAGTTCCTCCGAGAAATATTTCTTTAAATAAGTGCTTAGCCATGGAGTATTTTATCACAGATTCAACAATCAGTCACCCTGGGCCTTTATTGAGATGGGCCCACACACTGTTCAACAGTATAGACAGGCTCTACTAAGACTTGTCTTGCCACCTCTTACTGGAGAGCAGCACCTTATAGTGCAAAGACCTGGGAGTCAGAAAACCTTGATTGTAGCCTTAATTCGGTCATTACATAACTATACAACCTTGAGCAAATCCATTTTCTTCTCTGTCTCAGTTGCTAAGTCTGTGGAATGAGCGGGTTAGCCTACGTAATCCCTACATTTCTTTGTGGCTCTTAAGGTAGAACATATTTGATTTGATGTTTAATTCATTTCAAATACTCTAACTTCATGATGTTGTTTGCAAGGATGAGAGCATGTCTATTACAGGAGAGAGCATGAAATCATAAAACCACTCAAATCCTGGCCTTAGTTTCCTTGGGTAAGTCACTAACCTAGTTTCTAAGCCTCAATGCTATACTGTATTACAATTATTTATTTTACTTATTCATCTCTTCTACCAGACGTAAACTTCCACAGAGTGGGAATTTCTCATATTCATCTTTCTATAATCAAAGCCTAGTGTCTAGAACCTGGTAGGAACTTGATAGACACTTGTTACATAAATGAATGTTTGGGTTTGCAATCTGAGGGTAAGTGACTGCTCCATCTACCTTGTAGGATTATTGTAGGGCGAATGCGTTGGTATATGAAAATGTTCCTTTTATATTACATACTGAAAAATATTCAGTGTTATTATTTGTATTTGAAACATTCCAAGTAGAATATTGTATTCACTGATGGAAGTCCAACCTTGCCTCTAACCCTTGTTAAGGGATGAACGATAGGCATTTCTTTTCTTTCCTATGTTAAATTTCCTCTCTTTGGAAATTTTTATATGCCTTTCTTTCCTTCTTCTTCTTCTTTTTTTTTAAATTAAAATTACACTTCTAGGTACCCATCACCATTCTTTATTTTTTCAGTAATGATATTTGAGGGGAATTTTTTGGAGTAATTGGTTAGTAGCTTAGGGCCAGTCTAATTTAAATAAGCCATCTTTATTAACTTCCACAAATCAAAATATTGCAGGAGGTAGTGTAACAGCAGCTGTATGTATCAGCTACATGCATTTTCTGATGAACTAAATGTCCCCTGAATTAGATGAAAAGATGCTCCCGATTCAGTTTCTACTGCAGCTGAATGGGAAGAGTTCTGCCTATGATTTCCTTAAATGGGCTCTTTCTTTTTTGTTAGGTCACTAAGTTTAGTTTATCACTTAAAGATTCCAGATTATCCGCAGGCACAGTTTTGAAATGTGAACATTTCCCTTCACTGTGTTCCAATCTGGGACAACCCCTAGAGCAGCATTTCCTGAAAGGAAAATGAGTCCTCAGCAACGATGCTCACAAAACCAGTGACTGGACAGATACATTTAGGAAAGTCTGCATAACCTCTTCTTGGTGATTCCCAAACACCTTAGCACACGGAAGACTCTGAAAGGCCTTGCTATAAAGCTATTTGTTGCATTTCTTGGTTGTATAACAAATATAGTTGTTTAACTCAGCATTTCTCAAACTTCCTAATTTCATGTCCCCCTAAAAAAACGGTTCCAGTTAAACTAGGACTCAGTGATGCTACCAAATAGGACATTAGAGATGTCAAAATTTGAAAATATGTGCATCTTGGAATAGATGAAACGTGAACCTTTTTTCAAACATCACCTATGGACATACTGAGGATCTGGTGTTCTCTGGAACACTCTGGAAGCTACGCTTTAGCCTAGAGCTTGTACAATTATTCCAGAGGAAGACAGTAAAAGGGTATTTTTTTCCCATTAAGAAGTAAAAGAACTAAAAATTTTGAGGTTAAAAAAAAAGATAATTGGCCCTCCCTGTAACCTTTGGAGTCAATCAACCTCGAATAGAAAATGCTTGAAAAAAAAAATTTCCAGAAAGTTCCAAAAAGCAAAATTTGAATTTGCTGAAGGCCAACAACTATCTACAGAACATTTATTTTATTTATAATTATATTACATTAGGTATTATAAGTAATCCAGAGGTGATCTGAAGTACAGGGGAGGATGTGCATCCGTTATATGCAAATATCATACCATTTTACATGAGTCTTGAGGACCCCTGGATTTTGGATTTGGCGGGGGTTCCAGGAGCCAATACCCCTGATACCAAGGGACCAGTGTACTGCTCACTCGTTTTTGGTGCAAAATAGACCTTGTTCAGTTAAAAAGTAACTTCCAGGTTCACATCAGAATCTAACTGTCCAGCTGTCCTCAATCAGCTTGTAAAGTTCTTTAAATTAAGAAGTCATGTAATTAAATCATCCTGCGGGGTGACAGGTAGCTGACTTTCACCCGAAGCCACCCCTTTGCCTCTCAAGAGCCCCACACCCTGGGGCTTCCCCGGCGGTCCAGTGGCTAAGATTCCGTGCTCCCAATGCAGGTGACCCGGGTTGCATCCCTGGTCAGGGAACAAATCCCACATGCTGCAACTAAGACCCGGCACAGACAAATAAATAAATTTTTTTAAGAAAGAGCCCCACACCCTGAAGTGACTCAATTTCCTAACCCACGATTAAAATCCCTAGCACTGGGCTTCCCTCGTGGCAGTGGTTGAGAGTCCTCCTGCCGATGCAGGGGACACGGGTTCGTGCCCCGGTCTGGGAAGATCCCACATGCCGCGGAGCGGCTGGGCCCGTGAGCCATGGCCGCTGAGCCTGCGCGTCCGGAGCCTGTGCTCCGCAGCCGGAGAGGCCACAACTGTGAGAGGCCCGAGTACCGCAAAAAAAAAAAAAAAAAAAAAAAAAAATCCCTAGCACTTCCCAAGCAATAGGTTTGGGCGTAAAGCATCAGTAACTCCACAGTGAGTCAGATGAAGTTTGTGAGTGCTGGGAGGAGGTTGGAGGATTCGTAAATCGGCTTCCAGAGGAAGGGGGCGGCGCCGGGCCGGGCTGTGCAGGCTCCCCGTACAGGAGTGCAAGGGCCCGACACAAGTCAGCCCGTTTCCATCCTTCCCCATCTTGCCAATCCGCCTCCGGAGGGTGTGCGGGCAGGGCTTCGGGGCCGGGGTGTCCCACCCCAGGCTGGCCCAGGCTTTCCATCTTCCCCTGATGCCCAAGTTCAGCCCCTCCGAATGCCTGAACCGGACGAGTCTATCTTTCTGGACGCGAAGTTGGGGCTTTCCCCAGGCCTCCGGGCTGGCAGGACCGGCAGGGGCCTCGCGCCGTCCTTCGGGACCGGAACAAACAGCCGCTGACCCCGGGAGGCCCGGGTCACCTTCACCCTCGCCTTGCCCTCCACCTCGCAGCCCTCTCCCCTCCGGGGACCGGTCTCCACCGCTGGCCTCCCTCCGGGCGGGAGGGACACTTGTGCGAGCTCGGCCGCGCTTCCCGGGGCGCCGCATCCGCCGCCGAGATGCTGGCAGCTCGGGACGGCCCCGCGCGGCCCTCTCCTTATTTATCCACCCGGCAGTTTCCATGGCTCCGCAGCCATCCTCCGCCCCCTTCCCGGCGCACAGTCCGGCGGCGGGCGCGACGGGCCCGGTGGGGGCGGCGGGGGGCGTGCGCGGCGCCGGGACCGGGCGGCGCTCCCCAGTCTTACCCCCGGGGCGGCCGGGCCACTTCTGCAGCCCGGGCCCGGCCCCCGGCCCGCTCGCCTGCACCCCGATCTGCTCCCCGCCGGGCCTGTCGCCGGGGCCCCAGGCACAGCGCAGCCCCCGGCCCGGCCGGCGGCGCGGGGGAGGGGCGCGGCGCAGGCAAAGTTGCTGAGTTGCTTTGCACGCTCAGAAGTTGCAGCTGAGACGGCAGCTTCCCGCCCCCTTCCTGGACTCGGCGACTCGAAACACACACCCCACCCGTCGCCACCCGCTGCCTGCCCTCGCCCCCGCCGCCCCGGCCCGGACTCGGCAGCATCCCCGCCCGGAGCCCAGGTTTCCAGCGGAGTCGGGTTGGGGGCGGGCGCGCCCCACCTCCCCGCTCCGTCCCAGGGAGGGGGAAGCGGCGGCGGGCGGATAGCCGCGCGACCAGGGCGCTTTCGCACTTTGTAAAGCTGAGCAGTTGGGTAGGGGTCGCCCCCCGACCCCCGCGCCCTCCCCGGGCGAAGCGGGGTTTGCAGAGCGAGAACCGGGCAGTGTTCCCATCGCCTCCCGCGGGGGTTTTCGCCAGGCAGGCGGGAGGGGCTCCGCTAAGGGGCTGAGGTCGCCAACAGGTGCTCGCGAGCCCATGTGACGGGGGAGGGGCCGCGCAGGGGAAGCCGGGGTGGAGGTGGGGTGGGGGTGGCGGCGGGCTCCCTCCCTCCCTCCCTTCTCCCCCTCCCTCCCGGTCCCCCGCGGAGCCCGACGCCGCGCGCACCCCGCCCGCGGCGGCCTAGGGAGAGCTCGCGGGTGGCTCTCCGGGGCGCTGGTGCCCTCGCGGCCTGCCCGGGAGGAGGAGGAAGAGGAGGGGGAGGGAGGGGATGCGAAAGTGGGTCAGGAATGTAACTGGACGCTGCGCACCCGCACGCACCTCCTCCCCCGCCCCCATACCGGCAGCGGCGGCCCGCGCAAGCCTTGGAAAGCGAGTCTTTTGCCGTTGTGGTTCCCCAGCCTTATCGGTGGACGGTTACCAGGGGATCCCGAGGGATGTGTTTCCCTGTGACCCTTTGGGAAGAAAAACTTAGTTGCCTCAGTAACCGAGCTTGGCTTGGATGGGAGGATGCAGTGAATGTTCTAGGTGAGCCTGAGGGTGAAGAGGCGGCAGTTGCACTAGGGAGCGGATTAACTTTTCTTGTTACTGAACCAAGACGTGAAAGAAAAGCTGGAGAGGAGGTGGGTTTTTGCCCTGCTTCTTGTGTGTTTGTTTGTTTGTTTTCCTGCCGTCTCAGAGAACATAAATTCAACATCTTTGCGTTAGAGTTTGAGTCTCCCAAATGCAGGCCCGGGCTGCCATAAGTTTACCAACGTTCTTAGCAAACGCTCCCTTTGAAGTTGGTACCTTCGAGTCGGAAGGAGCAGGGGACAGGGACAGTGACAGTTTTGTATTTGAGGAAGGCCTGAGAAACAAACATGGAAAGGCCTTTATTAAAAGGAGAAGAAAAAAATCAGCAAAAAAACCCCCCACACTCAACCCTCCTCAAAGCAGGAGAAATGAGAGCAGTCCAGTTAGTTCCCTCCGGAGCCCAGCGGCACCTCACACCCCGAGCATGTGATTAGGAGAGGGAGGGTCCAGCTTTTAAAGAGATGGGCTTTGGGTTTGGGTGCTGGTGATGCAAGCGGAGTCAAGGAAGAAATAACAGTAAGCAATGAGGTTGCGAAGCAGTGCAGCCCGAACCCTTCTTGAGCACCTTTCCAGAGAGCTGTCGCATTTTTCCTCTGCTGGTTTGGTCCAGGAGACCTCAGTTACAGAGGGCAGGCTAGGGCTGCGGAACCAAGGCCCAGAAAGCTGCGAAGCTTCAGGCCCCAAAGAAACTGCTGGAGTTTTACTCAAGAAGCCAGGAGGGGTGTGTTATCCTCTAGAGAGATCCTAAGAGTTAGCCGAAGAAAAGCTAGCTGACTTAGCACTTAATGTAAATTTCTGTTTCCAAAGCAACCCTAGAGAAAGAAAACTAAATTGAGATGCATTTTGCATGAAAGAGTCTATATTCATAGGAAGCAAAAACTGGTCAGTTGAATTTCGGTACATTGAATCATAGTCTACGTTTATATGTAAAAGAGGAGGTTATTTTGTGATGAAAACTTTTGTGGAGATCTAACCATCCCTAGTCTATTTTTATTTTATTTTTTAACTTTGTTGTGTTTTCTCAGTAAAATGGGAGTAAGAATAATAATGCTTGATCTGCTTTGGGGTAGTAGACTGGACTTTTTCTATTACTTTCTAGATAGAGGATCTTCAGTTCAACTGGCAAAAGTCTTTATTTTCGCTTATGGTGTTTTCCTGAACTGTACAACAGCTGAAGCTGGAAACGGACCAATTCCATACCCTGGATAGTCTTGCATTTGAATGAAAGTGGCAGAGTTATGCAGAACTTTTCTGGAAACTTGAAAAAAAAAATGAAGACGTTCATGATCTTAGATTTGGTCACCCTGTTAGGGAGCATGATTTCCTTCTGTGTGAGATAATGAGACTGTCAAATCTTGGTTCAAACCAGCATTGTTGCTATAGAAATGAATTGAAAATTTAAGTAAAAAATGAAGTGGCAGACTTCCTTTTTCCCCCCATCCCTTCTCCCCACGCCTCAATTTCTTCTACATTCATGAAACATTTCTATGTAGGGTGATCTTCATTTTAGTTATAAATCAGATCTATAAAGCAAGTTAAATTAAGGAATAAATATCTGTTAAGAAAGGATTGACAATAGAGTCCTTAATATTGTGTGTTCTTGTATATTTCAAACGTGTTACATAATTTGGGGGGCACTTTTCAAGAAATTGCCTATGTGTAGCAGGTTTCCACATAGATTATTTTGGACAATGCATTTGTAACTGTTTACTCACTGCTACCCCCAAAATATTTTTTTCAGTGAACATGTGCTTTAAACATTTTAGCCACCTATTTTGTCTATAGCACTGTGTTAACTTAAGCACTGTGGAGATCACACAGTGGAGAGAGGCATGTTCATGTTCCTAAAAAGACTGAAGTCTAATATGTTTTAGTTGGGGGTGGTTACAGCTAGATGATAAATATAAGAAGTTTAACAGTTCAGGAGTTAAAACACCAGGAAAAAATATGTGCCTGTATGCCTAAGAAGAGATGATGGATTCATAGATGAAAGTTAAAATGAGTTGAGAAGTAGAATGAGAGATTAAAAACATTCTTTTCCTTCTATTTATTCTCTAAAATAGTAGCAGTGAACCTGTATTGTTTCCGTGTAAGAATGAGGGTTTGCTCTTTTTTAGGGAGATCTTGCCAGACAGCTAGTGTACAATTGACTGTCAATGAAAAGTCAGGCGCAAAGTGCTCAGGAACTTCCAGGGAGGGGCAGAGGGCAGAGGGTGAAAGGGAAGGTAAAAGGGAGAGGGCAAACCCTTACTTAGCAAAGGCTCAGATGTGGCAGTGCTGGGCGTGTCCTGGGTAGCTGTGAGGTGGCAGCCATCAGGAAGTGCTCCCGAGGGAGTTGGTAGAACTTGAACTTAGGCCGTACAGGGTGGACATGATTTTAATAGCTAGAGAAAGACAGACCTTCCTAGTGGTAGAAGGAAGATAAGCCGCGAGGCAGGAAGTCGCAGGGAACATTGGGGGAATTTGAATGGATCGTCTTTGCTCCTGGAGATGGATCAAGTATGAACTTTGTCATTTGAATGATAGGTTTAGGGACAGACCAGTTAGGGACCTTGAATGCCTGGGCCACTGTTGGTGTTAGGACTTCATCTGCAGGTAATGGGGAATTGTGACAGGATTTTGAGCAAGGAAAATACGTGGTCACTGTTGGATTTGGGGAAGGTTAATCTTGTGCGTTTTGTTGGGAATGGGAGGTCAGGGACCATGAGTGGCTATTGCCACTGGGACCCAAGGGCCTGGACAAGGGTTGTATCAGTGGGACCTTGGTTGGAAGGCGATGCTTGGAGAGTTATTTATTTTCTTTTATTTATCTTATTTATTTATTTTTGGCTGCATGGGGTCTTCGTTGCTGTGCACGGGCTTTCTCTAGTTGCAGTGAGCGGGGTCTACTCTTCATTGCGGTGCCTGGGCTTCTCATTGCAGTGGCTTCTCATGTTGCGGAGCACGGGCTCTAGGCGCGTGGGCTTCAGTAGTTGTGACGCGTGGGCTTCAGTAGTTGTGACGCGTGGGCTTAGTAGTTGTGGCACCCGGGCTTAGTTGCTCTGAGGCATGTGGGATCTTCCCAGACCAGGGCTGGAACCCGTGTCCCCTGCATTGGCGGGCGGATTCTTAACCACTGCGCCACCAGGGAAGTCCCGTGAGTTGTTATAAATGGAAAATTGACAGTACTTTATAGTGTTTGGATGTGGACCTGAAGCATCCAAGATGACTGCGGAGTTAAATCTAGATGCCTTGGCAGGTGGTACTATGAACAGAAATTGGAACAGGAAGGCAGTGTTTAAGGTAAATTGAAGGGTTGATTTCAGAAGTGGAATTGGAAGCCGTGATTGGCAGCTGGGTTTAGGTGATTTAGGGAGGATGGATGGGTCTTGGCTGAAAGTAGAGGGTGAGTCATCTACAGAGAAGTAAGTGATGATTGGTCCTAAATTTGAACTTGGTGGCAAAGGACGAATTTTAGGGTACATTCATGATTAGAATTTATATATATACCTATATACATATGTATACATTCCAAAATTCTCCTGGGAATTCCCTGGTGGTCCAGTGGTCAGGACTCTGTGCTTCCACTACAGGGGTACAAGTTCGATCCCTGGTGGGGGAACTAAGATCCCTCAAACCGTGCAGCAAAAAAAAAAAAAAAAAAGATTCTCCTCCTTCCTTGTAAAGCACTGGAAGGTAGTCATTCCTGAGGCTTTAGTTAGAGCCAATCTACTGAATCAGCATTGTGGTAACCCAAGTACTTTACCCAGTAGCTCCCAAACCCGGCTCAACAGATTAAGGGGTACAACCCCATAGGCACTGAATCAGAATCTCCCGGGCTGGCAGGCTGTGTGTTATATAAGCGTTACAGGCCACTCTGATACAGATTCCTCTTGGGGAACCAGTGCCTCCGTCAGTGTGTTCTACAACCTGAGACCTCCCGGGAGCCTCCCGTCTCTCCCCAGGAGAGCAAGAGTTCTTCCTTTTCACGTGTTAGTTTCAATCTGTTCTTGTGCTTTTGTGTCTGATGGACAGCCATTGATAGGCAATGCTGGAAGTTGTATTTATATCCAGAGGACCTGCTGCTTTACAAACTTAGCATGGGTTTGCAAGCCTGGATGGATGTGTCAGAAGAGCTCTGCCCTGCTAGGTAGGAAGCAGGTTTGGGGTTGAAGCGCTGTGTTCGGGGCTGACTCACACTCTGTCCATCGAAGTATGTCGAGATGATGCAATAGACCGGGCCCTGGGCAGACTACTTCCTGTACCTTTGGATACGTAGACCCCGGGCCTGGTATTTGGCAATATTCTCGGGAGGAGACTGACTGATTGGCTTATCCTCTTCAAGGGAGTTGAGTAGTCAGAGGTAAGGCGGGGCAAGCTGTGAGCTCTAAACAGCAGTCTAGAGTTTAGAGAGAACCAGTCCAGTTTAGAGAGAATGGCGAGTCAGGAATTCAGGGCTGGATTTCTAAAGGGTGATGACCGTTCACACCTTTTCCAAGGAATACTTGTCTATCTGTGTATCTCATTGCTTTATTGTCACAAAAAACAAATGTCTGTCCTTTTGAGCGGCAGCAGACATTTTGTCACTTCCAGTTAACCAGGTGCCGATTATCCGGCTGCAAGGTGTCATTTGCTCTTTTTTATCCTTTCCTGTTTATAAGCTATAAAGAGACAAATTCTCATGTCCGTATCATTACATGTCTGGTGCACTAGCAGGCAGACACTAATGATTAAAATTCATGGTGGAGGTTGGAGGGGCAGCATCCTCTCCCTGCAGAAGCCAGTGGTGGGGTTTTTTTCTCGTTGACCTTTTACTTTACCCCTACCAAACAACAGTAGAAAATGATGGAATCAGGGTTGTTGTGTTTTTTTTTAATTGTGGTAAAGTACATATAACATAAAATGGACCATCTTCAACAACTTTAAGTGTGCAGTTCAGTACTGTTAAGCACATTCACGTTGTTATGCAATGGAATCTAGGCCTTGAACTTCATTTAGAATATAAGGGAGTATTCTAAACATATCAGAAAATGAAACCCAAGGTACTCAAGAAACTGTGAGTGAGAGAGGATGGTATAAGATGCAGACCCTTAGAGCACTCATGTGAGAGGGGAGAGATGGCAGGTAGATGGATGGCCCGTCTGCGGGATGGGCTTGTCCGAGAACATCCTTTTCAGCAGCTATTTGTGAAGTTAGACTACAGGGGGGAAAAGGCGATTTTGTGCTTGAGATTTCTTTAAGAAGCCAGAAATCGGGCTAGCATCTTTTTCCTTTTAATTTTTAAAAATTTTATTGAAATATAGTTGATGTACAATGTTGTATTAATTTCTTCTGTATAGCAAAGTGACTCAGTTATACATATATGTATATATTTTTTTCATATCCTTTTCCATTATGGCTAGCATCTTGATACACAGATTTTAAAGTCTTCTTGAAGCTCTGAGTGTAAAATGAAAGAGCTCAAATGAGAATTTACAGCATCTAATTTACACAGTTTTCTAGCATCTCCAGAGTTTGTTTTGTGTATTCTGCGGCGTGTATAGAGTTTTGTACACGTTTTGCATTCTCTTGATCACACTGAGGGGTAGGTAGTATTTACTGCTGTTGTCCTAGTTCTCCTAGTGACATGTATCATATTATTATTTATGAAAATATGGGTATTAACAGCCAAAAAACTTCTAAATGAGCAAGAACCTCTAAATTTATGAGCATGTCAATGATCACATGGTAAATAGAACGATTTTTAAGGTTAAATAGGTAAGATTCACAAGAAAGATTGGAGACATGATTGCTGTTCACTTTTTTCCCCCCATTAGAAAATTTATTTTCACAACCCCTTACTGTTTGCACTCATTCCTAATACCCACAAAACAGGTTTCAAGCTGCTCAGTCCAACAGGATGTCAGCCGCAGTTCCAAAGAAGCTGTGGGTTCGTGTTTTACCAAAGGAGAGATGCTTGTTTTCTCTCTCACAGCTTTGGGAATTGATGGCTTGTTTAACAACCCTCCGTTTAAAAAGTGCTGCTGAATTTGAGAAAACTTAACAGAACGGCTCTGAGTTTATCTTATTCCAAACTGCTTTAGTAAACTTTTGCTTATCAGCCCTGTGAAGATGTGTTAAAAACCAGCTTGGCAACGTTTTTTTCATATAGCATGCTAGAGGGCCTTGAGAAAAGAGTTTTGAAGCAATATCAGCATTGGGACTAAAACGGAACACTTTTAAACAAGAATCCTCATATGTTTCTCTGCATTTGGAGAACTCATCTTTTAAAAGCCAAGATTTCATAGTAGGACTGAATTACCAGTGGAAGGTTTTCCTACGGTAGCAATAACAGGCAAAGGCAATTAGAATTTCACGAAGAACTTGGAAGATGGTTTCTTTTGTATGGATACCTACATATTCACAATCCTGCGCCCACGCATGACACCAATATAATTTACTGAATTCTGTTTAGAAGCAGTCTTTTAAAAAAATATATTTATTTTTGGCTGCGTTGGGTTTTCGTTGCTGCGCGCAGGCTTTTCTCTAGCTGCGGCGAGCGGGGGCTGCTCTTCGTTGCGGTGCGCGGGCTTCTCATTGCGGTGGCTTCTCTTGTTGCGGAGCACGGGCTCCAGGCGCGCGGGCTTTAGTAGTTGTGGCTCGCGGGCTCTACAGCGCAGGCTCGGTAGTTGTGGCGCGCGGGCAGAGTTGCTCTGCGGCATGTGGGATCTTCCCGGAGCAGAGGTCGAAGCTGTGTCCCCTGCCAATGCAGGCGGATTCTTAACCACTGCGCCACCAGGGAGGTCCTAGAAGCAGTCTTTATGTAGATTTTTGAATACTTTGCACTCTGATGGTATTGAAATACAGATTTCAGACGAGAGTTTTCAGTAAAGGATTACTTTGAGGGTCAAGGAGTTATTTTTTATAAGGTACAGTCACTCGAGAGATTTGAAGGATATGAATCAACAGTTCTGTACTGCAGTTTTAGAGCATGTTTGTCCTTGAAGCCACGAGCTTCAGCTGACTTGCCAAAGGAAAGCAGCAGTTAATTCATGTTGCTCCGTCATTAATCTACAGAAAATGAAAGTTCAGATGGTCCTGGGAGTCTAACATATCTCAATTTTGTTTTCTTTTAAAGCTGAGTTCTTACATTTTACTAGAAAAATAGTCCAGCTTTTAAAGTAGACAATCCAGCAGTCGACAGGTGCCTGTCTTACGGTGAAACCCTGTGATGCCGAATGTGGGACATTTCTGTGCTGTGTGTTAGTACAGAACCTTCCTGCTCCATCACCGTGCCCTTCGCGTTGTCATTTCTGTGTTGAACAGGGCCTTCACCCTCCTGAAATGTCAGCCGAGGCCTCAAACTCGGCTGTGTTTTCCCTTTGATTACCTTGGTTCTGGGCCAGCCTCGTATTCCACACATCCAGCATAGGCAGTAGAGTTGCTTCTTGATGTTGAGCTGTTAATCTTTTTATTGTTTCCTGTCACTTTTCCCCATAATTGATCCTCTTGAGCCCAAGGGGGGGAAAGTGATGAAAATGACTTTGAAAACAGCTTTGAGAAGGAGTATTTTATGTTGGACTTGGGTCTTACCTGAGACGGTAAAACAATGGCAAAAGCACAGTCTGCTTCGTAAGGCAGAACCTCAGCCCTCACACCGAGTGAGCTAGATTCGAATGGACGCTTTGCAGGAGAAGTGAAGAGGGTTTTCCTGGTGTTTTTGCAGTGACTCAGACATGCAAGTGTGTGGAGTGAAGGATGGCGAGAACCCGCAGGTGGTTTGCATTTAGTTCTATGCAAAGGCTACAGAATGAGGTCCTCTTTCCTTTGGAATTAAAAATACAATTCTTTCTGAGCTGTAGGCTTTCTCGTATATTCTCTCCCCAATATTCCCTCTATCCCACATTCAATTCACTAATTCTTGCTTTGGCTTTGGAAGCTCTGCCTCTACCCAGCCCTGGAGTGTGCCAGGTCGCCCACTGGAATTTGAGAAGAAAATATTAGAACCTCAATTGTATTTTTAGCTTGTCCTTTTTTCTTTTTTCCAGTTTGTTAAAATTGTGGTAAAAAAGATATAACGTAAGATTTGCTGTCATGATCATTTTTAAGGGTACAATTCAGTGACATTCATTACATTCACAATGTTGTGCAACCATCACCACTGTCTATTTCCAAAATTTGTCATCACCCCAGACAGAAACCTGCACCCATTAAGCAACAACTCCCCACGTCCATCTTGACTCTCTAATCTACTTCGTCTCGTATGCCTGTTCTAGATATCTCTTACGAGTGGAATCGTACAATGTATGTCCTTTGGGGTCCGGCTTATTTTTTTTTTTTTTTTTTTTTTTTTTTTTTTTTTTTTTGTGGTATGCGGGCCTCTCACTGTTGTGGCCTCTCACGCTGCGGAGCACAGGCTCCGGACGCGCAGGCTCAGCGGCCATGGCTCACGGGCCCAGCCGCTCCGCGGCATGTGGGATCCTCCCAGACCGGGGCACGAACCCGTGTCCCCTGCATTGGCAGGCGGACTCTCAACCACTGCGCCACCAGGGAAGCCCCCCGGCTTATTTTTTTGCATAATATTTTCAGAGCTCATCTATGCTGTGTCATGTGTTAGTACTTCATTTCTTTTTATGGCTGAATTATATCCTATTATATTGACTGTGTATAGTACATTTTGTTTATCTGTTCATCCGTTGATGGACATTTGGGTTGTTTCCACACTGGCTATTTTGAATAATGCTGCTGTGAACATGGGTATAAAAGTGTCAGTGGAAATCCCTGTGTTCAGTGCTTTTGGGTATATGTTGAATATTTACCTAACACTGGAATTGCTGGGTCATGTGGTAGCTCCACGTTTAACATTTTGAAGAACTGCCGAACTGTTCTCCCCCGTGGCTGTACCAATTTATATTCCCAGTAGCAATATACGAGGGTTGCAATTTCTCCACATCGTTCCCAGCCCTTGTTATTTTCCATTTCTTTATTATAGCCACCCCAGTGGATCTGAAGTGGTATCTTGTGGCTTTGATTTCCATTTCCCTGATGACTAATGATACTGAGCATCTTTTCATGTGCTTATTGGTCAGTAGTATGTTTTCTTTAGAGAAATGTCTATTAAGTCCTTTGCATTGTGCATTCTTGTATATGTTTCGTAATGCCTAAGAGTAGTATACAGTTTATAAATTAAAATATACATATGCTAGGATATATGCAAGGTGTTTTTTAAAGATGGGGGATGTACTTTTTGAAAGTTTGGGATGTACTTTTTTTTTTTTTTTTTTTTTTTTGCGATACGCGGGCCTCTCACTGTTGTGGCCTCTCCCGTTGCGGAGCACAGGCTCCGGACGCGCAGGCTCAGCGGCCATGGCTCACGGGCCCAGCCGCTCCGCGGCACGTGGGATCTTCCCGCACCGGGGCACGAACCCGCGTCCCCTGCATCGGCAGGCGGACTCTCAACCACTGCGCCACCGGGGAAGCCCTGGGATGTACTTTTTAAAAGTCCATTATTATGGACTATAAAAATGATCTATTTTATTTCTTAGTGCCTAACCTTAGCAGGAAAATACTCATGAAAATTCCTAAGCTTTCTGGGGCGCGGGGTGGGGAGCGGAATCCTATTTGGTCAAATGTAATGTGTTTACTGGAGCCGCCATATGAAACTAACCACAGGGTCCCAAGAATATCTTTTGGGATGTTTTCTTTCCGTACTTAAGAAAGTAAATCTCCGTGGCTGGTTTTCAAGTTAGACTTGGCTATGCTCAATCCTATTTTGTGGTTAATAATGGCATTTCAGGGTTCTAGCGTATCTTATTAAGAGATGGAAATGGTTTTTCATGCCATGTCACATAGGGGAGCCAGAAGGCATAGAATGAATCTAAAGGAAGAGGCTTAGCTCTAAAATAATGATGATGATGATGATGATACTTATTATGTCATTTATAAAACTAATTTGATTGTATAAAGAGATTAGCTTTGGGGGGATTGAACTGGCCTATGTAATGACCCAGTAAAAGCATTTTAGGCCTTGGATTTTTTTAAAAAAGCGGATTGGTTTTCCCATTGTTGTTCTATTCTCTGAAAGTAAACTTTGTGCAGTTACCCTAAAATGCCGACTTCTATCAAGGGCGTGACATCACCATCCTAGTACATCCTGGTGTATTTCTTGGAAAGTGTCCACACTGGCAGGCGTTTTCCAAATAAAACATTTGTTTCAGTAAACAAGTGTTTTACCCGGCAGCCCAAGTGGAGAATTTTAAAACCAGTGTTTGTTTTGCAAGCAAACATTTTGTTTCAATCCTTGCAGCTAAACAAGTGGGTAAGATTTAAGTGGCCTCCTGGTAAAAACAAATGCAGACCATTTTCAGAAAACTTCGGCTGAGCAGAAATCTATTTGCTGTTAGAGTGTGAGTTTAGACATTCAGGGAAATAATTGGTACTTTCTATAGAGTTCTGTACTTAGTTTCAGTCAGAGTGGAAAGTCTTAGGTCTGGGTAAAGGCTCTGAATTTTTTTTTTAAGGCAAAAGATGAAGAAATATAAAAGAATCATGAAAAGTATTCATTTTGCATATTTAAATTTTATAGCTTGCCTTTGAAATGTGACTAAACCATCATCAGGTATTCGCTCTGCATTTGTTACCGCTTTTCTAATTATTTTGATGGTAATTCCTCCAATGTGTCATCGAATCCAACATCCACGTTAATTATCAGCCTTCACCTTTTGACTTTTATAAAAATTGTGGTATAATCAGACTTTGGTGAGCTGTTATTACTCTTACTTAGGGTTCCTTGTAATCGAACATTCATTCTGTCTTTGATGGACTATCTTTTGGAATACGTCTTCCAGTTTTTTACATTTGAAAGTTTGCTTGTGATGTGCTTTTCTCTTTATTTGTTTGTTTGTTTGTTTTGTGGTACGTGGGCCTCTCACTGCTGTGGCCTCTCCTGTTGCGGAACACAGGCTCCGGACGCACAGGCTCAGCGGCCATGGCTCACGGGCGCAGCCGCTCCGTGGCATGTGGGATCTTCCTGGACCGGGGCACGAACCCGTGTCCCCTGCATCGGCAGGCGGACTCTCAACCACTGCGCCACCAGGGAAGCCCGTGCTTTTCTTTTTAAAAAGCAGGCCTCTTTCCTAATCAGGACATAGGCAGTATTACACCTTCTTAAGAGGATAATCAGAAGTTTTGATATATAGCATATATGCAGAAGAGTATTAAAAAAAAATATATATATATGTTTTAATTAGCAAGTGGACATGCATGTAACCCCCATCCACATTCAGCAATAGAACATAGCCTTAGAATGTTCTCCGCTTTAAAACCACCTCCCTCTTCCGTCCGTAGGAAGTTTACAGCTGTGTAGGTATCCTTAAATGACATCATTTAGTTTTGCAAGTGCTTGGTGTATATTACATTTTACCTGTTTGTTTTCATCAACGATATAATCACAAGACTTAGCCACGCTGATGCCTGGACCTGTGGTTCAGTCGCTGTTGTTGTTTGGGGTTCCTGTCCCGTTGATGTGGCCATTGGAGCTGTTTGCAGCTTTTGGGTCCTACGACAAAGGCCGTCAAGAGCATTTATATATATATATGGCTTCTAGTACCGTTGTGCAGAAGTTTCTCTAGGGTGCATGTGGTGTGGCGTGGGCGGTAGATTGTTGGGTCGCGGGTATTTGTAATTTTAACTTTACTGTAACTCCAGCCTGTTTTCCGAAGTGCTTGGTTCAGTCTGTGCTCCTTCTGACAACGATTGGGAGTTCTTACTGCTTCACATCTTCACCAGAACTTGGTATCCTTAGACTTTGTCATTTCTGCCGGTCTGATGAATATGAAATGGTGTCGTATTGTGGTTTTAATTTGCTTTTCCCCGATTAATAACAAGGCTTATTGGCCATTTTGATACTCCTTTTTCTTAAGAGCTTTCCCATTTTTCTATGGATTGTCTTTTTCTTACTAATTTGTAGGCTTCCTTTATATATTTTGGAATGAGTCTCTAGTTGATTATACGTGTTGCAAATAACGCCTTCCACCTTGACTTGTCTTATTATTCCATTTACGATGCCTTTGCATGCTCACAAACTCTTAATATTATTAGATTTATCAATGTTTTTCCTTTATGGTCAATATTTTTCTTTCTTTCTTCCTTCCTTCCTGCCTGCCTGCCTGCCTGCCTGTCTGCCTTTCTCTCTTTCTTTTTGGCTGCGTTGGGTCTTTGTTGCTGCACGTGGGTTTTCTCTAGTTGCGGCGAGCGGGGGCTACTCTTCGTTGCGGTGCGCGGGCTTCTCATTGCAGTGGCTTCTCTTGTTGTGGAGCACGGGCTCTAGGCACATGGGCTTCCTAGTTGTGGCACACGGGCTCAGTAGTTGTGGCTCACGGGCTCTAGAGCGCAGGCTCAGTAGTTGTGGAGCACGGGTTTAGTTGCTCCACGGCATGGGGGATCCTCCCAGACCAGGGCTCCAACCCGTGTCCCCTGCGTTGGCAGGCAGACTCCTGACCACGTGCCACTGGGGAAGTCCCTTCTATCTTGTTGAAGAAATTCTTCCCTCTCCCAGGTTCATGAAGCTATTCTCCTGTATTCTCTAGAGTTGTGCCTTTCGCGTGTGATTTCATTGTATTTTATTTATCTGAAACTGATTTTTGTGAATGTTCTAAGGTAGGAGACTATTTTCGTTTTTTGTCTATTTAGGTACCATTTGTCTATTTATTTACGTATCCACGTAACCTGGAATACTTACCACCTGTGTCATCAACCACGTGGCCATTGTGCTATGTCTGTTTCCGTGCTCTCTACTCAATTCCACTGGTCTCTTTGTCGATCCCTTAATTATCACAGCCTCACAGCGAGTCCTGATGCCTGGGAGGGCCTGTGCTTCCATTAAGCATGTCTTGGTGTTCTTGGCTTTTTGCCCTTCTATATACATTTTAGAAACAGAACAAATTCCCTAACAGAACCTGTTGGAGTTATTATTAGGACTGCACTGAATTTGTAGGCCTGACGTGTTTACAACAGCGAGTTCACCACATCGAAAGGCGGGGTGTAGTCTTTAAAGAATGGTGCCCAAAATAACAAACCATAAAAAAAAAAAAAAAAAAAATGGGGCTTCCCTGGTGGCGCAGTGGTTGAGAGTCCGCCTGCCGATGCAGGAGACACGGGTTCGTGCCCCGGTCCGGGAGGATCCCACATGCCGCGGAGCGGCTGGGCCCGTGGGCCATGGCCGCTGAGCCTGCGCGTCCGGGGCCTGTGCTCCGCAGCGGGAGAGGCCACAGCAGTGAGAGGCCCGCGTACCACCAAAAAAAAAAAAAAAAAAAAAAAAATGGCGCCCACCTTCCTGTGCGCAGATCCCGACCCCACTCTTCACTGGCCACGTGGCCCTGCAGAAGCTCCGTGAGCCTCAGTTTCCTTATTTGTAAAATAGGGATCGTAATAGTACCTTCCTTACAGGATAATTGAGGGGATTAAATGACTACATGTGTTGCATATAATATGTGGAGGGTGCTTAAGATACTGTCTGGTACATAGTCAGTCCATGTTATATAAGTATTATACACGAACACTGATTTCTTCATGCTTATTTATATCATCTTCACCGTCCCAAGAAAGTTTTATAATGTTCTGTATAAAACCATATATAATATATAAAAAATACATTGCTACATATATATATAACATGCAGAAATATGTGTAATAATATTCCTGGGAAACGTAACCATTTTGATGCTATTGTAAATGGTATTTTAAAAGCTTTTTTGGGGGGTGTACAGATTATTGTGTTTTTCTTTAGTATGTTTTGTGAGCTGATTATGGTTATCTTTGATGAAGAATTATTAAGTGCTCGTGTTGCATAAGATACTTCTTGGAGCAGACAAGAAATGTGGACACTTCCATCTGGGTGATTGCCCATCATACTTGGTTTCATGGGATTGAACATTTTCCCATTTTGCATAATTTTAAACGGTTGTATCCTATTGACATCTGTTGTGGAAACCCATACGAGAGTTTTGGCAGCCTGGTTCATTTTATCTTGCATATCAAGCTGCTTTCAGTTCGTTGTTTCTTTTCAAGCTATGAACTCATTCTAGTTCCATACTTGATCACGCGCTTGAGATCGCGCGTTTTATTTACAATGCTCTTCCTTTCCCCGAAATTCTGTCCTAAAGATGCCACACCCTTTGAGATTGGAGTCACAGCTTCACACCTCGACTTGCATCCACTGCCAGTGACAATCCTCTGGGTGAAAACTCACATTGTTCATTTGCCGTTCTTTTGTCACACGTGTCACACACGTCTCTAAGGAGTTCTCATTTTTTAAAGAAGAAAGGAAAGGGAAAGGAATATACATATGTATATGTACCTCTCTCTCTGTATAGGTTCCCCTCAACTTGTCTGCCTCTGGTTTCAGTTCTCACCCCTCTGGTCACGTGGCAGTGCTGCCCCACGTGGGAGGTGAAGCCCCAAGCTCTGTATGATTTCATTTTGTGTCGCAGAAGGCAGAAACTCAAAGTGAAACCAACAAGAAAACCAATGTGTTCTTAATGGTTTTTACCCAAACCATAAATCCGTTTCTTGGAGGGAGAGGGGAATCACCAACGTCTGATCCAGTTTCTCTAGTGTGTTCCAGGCAGTGTCTGTCGCTTCAGTGATTATCTGCTGGGACTCAGGGGGTTCATTGAAAATGCAGGTTCCTGGACCTGATCTAGACCAAGGGAAGAAGACAAGCCGGGGAAAAGAGGAGGCAGGCATTTGCATATTTTAAACGATTCCCTGGTGGTACGGACAGGCAGGGACCTAGTGACAATATTGATGGTGTGGTAAGCTTAGATTTTCATCGATCACCTACCATTTAATGGACAATTTCAGAGAGGTTTAATATAGGGTCGCTGACACCTCTTAGGTGCCATGCGTCAGGCCCTTTATGTTTAAATCTATGAGTAGACCACTATTATTAGCCCCATTTTACAGAAGAGGAAACGGAGGCGCAGAGAGGTTAAATAACTTGCCCGGAGTCGAACATCTGATGCGGAACTGTCATTTTCTTTGTGGATCCTCAAAGCAAAATCCTGCCCTTTGTTAATTACAAAATAAGCTGGACACTAGCAGAAATGGACCTAAAGGGTCTATTTGGATCCGAACTGTGCCTTGGTATTGTGTCCTGTGCCTTATAAATCATTCATTCCTTTAGCAAGGCCTCAGGAGCATTTAGAATCCCGGTGGCTTAGGTAGGGATTCCTCAAAAGGAGGGCTTATACAGGAAATGAGAGTGTATCAGACAAACTCGTAACTTCTTAGCAGGTGCCCAAGGATAGATGAGAGGATGGTGGGGTGGAATAGAGGGGCTTCTGTCCATTGTTAACCTGTGCCAGGCTCTGTGCTGAG
This sequence comes from Tursiops truncatus, assembly GCF_011762595.2. Lineage (NCBI taxonomy): Eukaryota > Metazoa > Chordata > Mammalia > Artiodactyla > Delphinidae > Tursiops > Tursiops truncatus. The sequence goes on from NC_047043.1 coordinate 4,915,356, forward strand.
CGTTTACAGGTAATTTTTCATTTATGCCTCACAAGAACCCTGTTCATTGGCTTCTGTTGATCATTGACTGAACACACTTAGAGACACAAAGAAGCTCGCCCGTGGTCATACAGCGTCCAGGTTGTGATAGGAAGACAATGCTTACCTCTCTCTAGAACCTGGCTTTGAGCGACTCTATGTTCTGCTTCTGACTATGCAATCAAATAGGATTTTCTGTTTTCTAGAGGAGAATTACTCTCCATCTGATAGTGACCCAGACAGTCCAGTCACTAAGATCACTCTGAGGTTTAAAGAGATCTTCTCAATGGCTTATGATGTCATTCATCGTTTACTTGGCCTCCCCACTTTGCCCCCTGGTTCTGTTGCCCCTGCCTGGCCCGCCAGGTAAGAATCCTTCAGCGCTAATATGACGATGGCCAGGTTCATGGCCAATAACAAGATTGACGGATGTCTAGGGACTGGAGGAGGCCCAGAACTGTGTTTTTTGTTGGGTTGGTTTTTTAAATTAATGAATTCATTTATGGCTGAGTTGAGTCTTTGTTGCTGTGCATGGGCTTTCTCTAGTTGAGGCGAGCGGGGGCTACTCTTTGTTATGGTGGCTTCTCTTGTTGCTGAGCACGGGCTCTAGGCGCGTGGGCTCAGTAGCTGTGGCGCATGGCCTTAGTTCCTCTGTGGCATGTGGGATCTTCCCGAACCAGGGATCAAACCCGTGTCCCCTGCATTGGCAAGCAGATTCTTAACCACTGTGCCACGAGGGAAGTCCCCCAGAACTGGTTTTTGAAGGAACATCCTAGCTTTGCCCATAAGTACACCATTTGCTTACCACTGCGCAGAGGCGGGTTGGCCTTCTGTGCTCTAAGCAGCTCCTTAATTTTCATGAGAGGACGTTGAGTGTCTGGTATTGGGCCCTATGCAGGTGAATCTATTTGCAGGGCAGGAATAGAGATGTAGTCGTAGAGAATGGACACGTGGACACGGGGAAAGGGAGGGTGGGACGAATTGGGAGATTAGGTTTGACATAAATACACTACCATGTGTAAAGTAGATAGCTAGTGGGAACCTGCTCTATAGCATAGGGAGCTCAGCTCGGTGCTCTGTGACGACCTAGATGGGTGGGATGGGGGAGGTCCAAGAGGGTATACGTATACCTGATTCACTTCATTGTACAGAAGAAACTAACACCACATTGTAAAGCAATTTTATCCAATTAAAAAAAAGAGAGAGAGAGAGGGAATCCAATATGATTATGTTTGAGGCACTTCAGAATTGTAGTGTTTGGTCATGAAGAAACCTTAGAAATCATCCAGCTCAATTTCTCCATCTTACTGAAGAGGGAAGGAAGAACCTGCACATTAAGAGACTTGTTCCAGGTCTCTTAATGTGGAAGGTAAATAAGGAAGATTTACCTTATTTACCAGGAAGGTAAATAAGGAAGATTTACCTTCCTTATTATATGTTAGTTAGGCTAGTGATAAAATTATGATGTTTCTAAATGTACAATAGTGGATGATGAGAGAGACTCTTCTGAACTATTACCAGGCCTGCTGGAGAGCTTCACATCCAGCAAAGTGGAAAATCTCCTCATGGATGTTCCATTTTCTTATACAGGTTTTCAATGGAGAGGAAGAAAACCTAACAAAAAGATAATAAAAGGAAGAGGTACATATCGTTGTGAACGTCTTTATCACTTTTTAATCTTCTAGGCCCCCGACCTTATTATCGAGGCCTCAGACACACAGATGTGGGTTGTACCCTCTGACCCAGTGTCCTTGGAGAATGGGCATGTGAGTGGAGGAGACCTAAGAAAGAATCTGTTCATTAAGTTTACTGTTTGATTCATTAAAAATAATCCCACGAGTGTGGACCAGTTAAGGCAGTAACATCAGGGCCCATGCTGTGACCCCCTGCCTTGTCTTCTGCTCTACACCATACGAATTTTGTCACATTGTCATTGTCACATTGACTTCACACTGAGATACAGAAGAGCCCATGGCCTTTTTCTTTTCTTTTTAACATTTTGTTGAAGTGTAACGTGCTCACAGAAAAGTGCACATAGTATGAAGGGACAGCTCCCTGAATTTTCACCAGATGAACCCACCCCCGAGAGCTTTTGAGTACCACAGGGCTGGTTTCATAATCTGGTGTCACCATTTGCGATCTGTGTCACCTTGGGCAAATTATGGGACCTTTGTGCATCTTAGTTTTCTCACCTGGTGGTTGCTTTTCATAGGTATTTGTGGAGAGTAAAGATAATATATGTAACTTACCCAGGGTTGTTCTTCCTTCCCTCTAATCTGAGGAGAGCCTCTGCAAACTAACACCCTCAAAGTGGGTTACGTATGTGGTAGCTGGAAGTGTGTAATGTTAAGTAACCACTCACGTGTATCCAGAAATGTAGTTGACAATATGGATCAGAGAAAACAAATGCCCGCGACTGATTTTGGCCCAATCTCCTCGAGGGCTCACTGGGGAAGCTTGGTTTGGAGTAGGTTGAAGTTTTACCCAGTTTACTTATTCATATATACCCCGCTTCATTCCAAAAAGGGATCGTAGAGATATGCATAGTACAACATTATTTAAAATAAGTGAGGGAAAAATTAAAAAGAGAGGGGAAAAATAACTTAAAAAGAAAATATAAACGAATGAATGAATGAATGAGTGAATAAACAAGGAAATGAATCAAGGCTAAAGTAGAAACGTAAGCTAAAGCCTGGGGTGAGGTTGATACACAAAATAATGTCACGAAATCCAGCTCGTTTGCTAGATGTGGGCCTCAGAGCTGGCTTTGGTCAGCTTAGCACAAAGCAAATAGGGGAAATGATTAATAATGAGACTCACAGGGCCCTTGTGATATGAAAACAAACCAGTTGTGCAGGAGAAACACGATTTTTTCCTTGGCACCAAGACCTTCCTTCTGTGGGTCTTCACAAAGAGAATTTGATGCAAAGTGGTGAGATGCCCTGTAATTGATCAAATCATCTGCTTTGTAATGCTGTGTCTTAGCCTCCGCCTCTCTGTATACAGGGGGCACAAAGCCAACACCTAATTTAATAGAAACAGTTTTATAAATGACCATAAACTGATGAAATTCTCTTCTCCAATTTCTTTCAATGATACAATGAAAATTAACACAGGCTGGTTCCATGTAACAGAGAAATCCACTTGCGAAGTTTCTGAACCTACCAAGCAGCAGTGTGGTTTAAGCTTGATGGGACAAGAAGAATTTTGGACCGTTCTTCTAAAGAAGGCTCTGAGGGGGAAGCGTGCTTTTTAGGATGTGCCTGGGAAAAAGGGACTAGGAGAAACTGAAGGGAAGGGGGCTTTCTCGGTGTGAGCTGCGATCCGAGAGCCAGTACAGGCCTGGGCCTGCAGGACTTGACTTTGGGGAGAGGAAAACTATGCTTCATTGAAAACATTATAGTTCCTCACCACTGAGGAGCAGGTTTGGGGGAAGGATAATGAGGTCAGTTTGGGAGAGGTCGGGTTTGCAGCACCCCTACCTGGGAAGTTTTTTTACACACACACAGACACACACACACACTCAAATATATATCCTTGTCATTACGTTAAGTAGACTATCTGTCAGATTCCAGCTGAATGAGGGCATATACACAGAGGCAAATGATGAAAAATTGGGTTTAGTTTTGAAATTTGAAATTCAGATGTTTGTCAGATAAAACCACCCTTAATAGTAGCAACAAATAGTGTGTTTTCTTGCCGTCACTGGTAAAACAGTGGGTCTCAAAGTCTAGTTTGGAAGCTTAGGAATCCCTGATGTCCTCTCCATGGGTCCATGAGGTCAAACTATTTTTATAACAATAATAAGGTTGACTTTTTTCACTTTTTCTCTCTGGGCTTAGAGGATACGTGATGTGTGATATCACAACAGACCGCAGAGGGACTTCCCTGGTGGCGCAGTGGTTAAGACTCCACACTCCCAGTGCAGGGGGCCTGGGTTCTATCCCCGGTCAAGGAACTAGATCCCACACGCATGCCGCAACTAAGAGTTCACATGCTGCAACTAAGGAGCCCGCCTGCCGCGACTAAGACCCAGTGCAACCAAATAAATAAATATTTAAAAAACCCAAAAAACAAAAATCAGACTGCAGAGAACCCCAGCACCTTCTAAATCCAGGCATTAAAAGAGATTTGCAAAAATGTAAAGCTATGTATTCTTCTCATTAAATTTTTTTTGGAACACGGTTATTTTTCATAAAAATATGCTATTTATACTGATGTGATGGGTTTATCATTATTTTAGATAATAAATTTACTTTATCCTCGGTTTTAATTTCTAATATGGAAAATACTGACAGCTGTAAAACTACGCAAACAAAAGCTCTTTGGGATCATCAATAATTTTAAGACCAAAAAGTTTGAGAACCCCTGTATTAGGAGGATTCTTACCATAGACTTTTTTTTTTTTTTTTTTTACCGTGCCGTGCAGCATGCGGGATCTTAGTTTCCCAACCAGGGATCAAACCCGTGCCTCCTGCATTGGGAGCGCAGAGTCTTAAGCACTGGACCGCCAGGGAAGTCCCTGCCATAGACTTTTGATACCAGGCACTAATAATGGTACACAAAGAGGTGTCTACCTCACTGCCTGGACACAAACCTGCAAGTAAATATACAGAGTTGTTCCAAACAGTGTTGGCATCTCCGCTTTATCGGCGTGTTCCTACCACAGAGATTTAGTTAGCACTGGGATTATGGCAATTAATAAACAAGGTCTCTACCCTCTTGGAACTGATTTATAATAAAAGTGTGTCGAGAAATCAGAATCGTTAAGGATTTGCAGCGTACCAGAGGTCAGTGTATATTGCAACTCTGGAACTGGTAGAAGGTGAACCTCTGAGGGAATGGATATCACTCCTCGCTGTGGGCAACGCCCTGTGCTGAGTGCTTGTGTGTTACTTAACTTTATCGCAGTCTTGGATGGTCCATATCATCGTATGTCTTTATGAGTGCAGACACTGAGACTCAGAGAGGTTAGATCATTTGTCTACGTTGTCAGTTGATAAGAGATAGAACCAGGGTTTGTGCATTTTTGTAGCACCTTTGCTTTAGGTAGTCTTTCTCTTTTAAGGAAGCAGTAGATTTGCCCTTTCTTTCTCCCCACGTACACGTTGGAGGAAGGGCCTGTTGCCGTACTCTTGCAGCGCGTCTTGTGTGCCACGTTCTCGCACAGATGCGGAGAGTAGCGGTGAGGAAGCCTTCACATCCAGGTTGGGAGTCTTCCACTGTGGTAGCATCCAGGTGCATCGGGCTGACGTTATCTACGAAGGAGTTTCAGACAGTGTGGAACCTGTTTGACCGGCCGAGCCCACCCAGAGGGTACTAGACACCAATACGGTAACCACGGCAAGGTCTGTTTCCTTGTACCCTCTTTCTGCACAGCCAATTAAGATTTCAAATCACTTCCTTCTTTGCCAGGACAGATTATTGCCTAAGTGTCTCCTAGAGGTGACCTTTCTGGGCCTGTAAATGGTTTAACTTGGACCCTGGTAGGTGTGCTGGGCCGAATCTAGGGGGCACCTTTGGATTCAAAGCCAGTTTCGGCCACTTGGGTTTTCGTGGCAGCCGCCATGGTAGGTATGTCTGGTCCCAGAGGAGCTTCCTCTGAGCTATGTGATGTACCACCCCCCTCCCCCTTGTACCCTCCCAGAGAACCTTCTCCATCAACTGCCCGAAAGGCCTGTGACCTGTGGTCAGAGCCCAGCATAGTGACTGCTTGGTGTATCAGCCTCTCCGGAAAGCAGTCTAAAAACCTGTGCACGATTCTGGAATCTTTCAGACGCCTCAGGGACTGGAAATAAGTCTCTTCTAAATGGAGAGCACACTTGCATACATACCCACAAATAGTCTTCATTTCAGGATGGAATCAGGGCCTCTGCTGGCCAGATTTTTGAGTTGCATTTTAACTCCGCTCATGTCGCTGTATAATTTGAAACATCCATTGTCCATGCAGCCGACGAAGCCTGCAGAGGTAGCGGGTCGCGGCAGGCTGTGCGTGGGAAACAACATTGATCATCTGTCTGAATTCAAAACATGCATTTTGACCAGTTTCCTCTGGGTGGTTTCTTCTCTTGAAAAACGACTTGCTCTAGCTAGCTGGCCGGCGAAGCCCTCTCGCTGCGCGAGGGCTTCTCATATTCATTCCTCTCTTTCCCGGGGCTGCTCCTCCCAGCGTTGCCACGCCTCAAACGTCTCAGCCCCCACCTCTTGCCCAGCTTATCAGCCGTCCTTAACCTTTGTCCCGTCATCTTGGTGGGGCTGTGATGCACTCGTGGTGCAGCAGGAAAACAGTACCTCTGTGCTCAGAACAGTGGTCCTCCAACCCGCTGGTAACTCTTTCCACCGTGGTTTAAATCAGGGCCCATAGGACTTCCCTGGAGGTCCAGTGGTTAAACACTCCGCGCTTCCAACGCAGGGGGTGTGGGTTCGATCCCTGGTCGGGGAACTAAGATCCCACATGCTGCGCAGTGCAGCCAAAAAATAAAAAATCTAAAAAAAGAAAAAGGAAGGAAGGAAGGAAGGAGAGAAAGAAGAAAGAGAGGAAGGAAGGAAGGAAAGAGAAAGAAATCAGGGCTCTTCCTCAGCTTTCTCGATGTCCTGGTTTGCCTTTGGGGAAAGAAGGAAGAGCCATTCCAGTTGGGTCTTTACAGCTGAGGGTGTTTTCAGTTGGCATCTCGGAAGATGGTTTGCCAGCTTCTCCCTGGCAACACCTGGCATTTCATGGTCCTGTTACTTCCCATCCTTAAGGCAAGGCACGCACACAGGGCGAGTGGCCTTCAGCAGATCGGGGCAGTTCGGGGTTGTCTGAACACAGCGACTTTGATCTGTTGGTCTGTTTTAACTTCAGCCCCTTTAAAGAAAGTCCGAATCCTTATTTCAGGTAGAGCCAAGCCAGTCAGAGGGGCCCCACCGGTGTGATTTCAGGACCAGCCGTGATAAAGCGGGGACCTTAGGGGGTCCCCTAAGGGGAGATTCAAGCCCTGCTAACCCTCCCTTCAGCAAAATGGGGGCAGGTGTCTGACTCCGGGGTGGTGGCAAACGTTAGATGCGATCCTGTATGCAAACCACGTGGCTCAAGGTGGAGTCAAGGCTCTCGGGACACGTTAACTGTGGTTTGTTTCCAGCTTCACGATCCAGACCTGTTTCCAGTGCAAGCTTTTGTAGCTCTGGAGCTCACTACTACAACCAGCATTAAAGCAGTAAAGCTAAGGAGAGCCTGTCTGGGGGGTATCCTCAGCTGCTGGGGAAATGGAAGGGAAGAGAACAGAGGCAAGGACAAGCCATGCTTCCAGCAACTTGAGTCACGAGGAGAACTTTGAGAGGCTGGAGCCGGAGGGGAAGGCAGGGGAGGCTGGGGGGGACCTGCATGTGTTTGCACGCCCGCCTGTGACGGCTGAGGTGCTTTCTCCTCTTTCCCCGACGTCTTCTACCACTGGACAGGCCGCCCTCAGGCTGCTGAGCAGTCTGCATCCGGGCCCTACCTCTGGATGATGCAGCAGCTGCTGGTGGTGCCTGCACGGCCACGTGGCCTTGTCAAGCGCCTTCTGGCTGCTGTGAGCACCCGGGAGGGCTTTCAGATTTCAAGAAGTGAGAATACTCAGCTCTGGGAGCCGGTGGGGGGATGGGGCCTGAATTGCTGTCCCGGTTTCATGGAGCTTTGGACCTCCAGCCAGTCACTCTCTGACCCCAGTCTCCGCACATGCGTGAGGATTGTGAGTTACGTGTGCACATGCATAGACCAGACCCTCCAGGCCCCGAGATCCTCCCCACGGGGACTGAATGCATTTGAAACCAGCTCTCCAGGCCTCCTTCTTGGAGGTCGTACCACCTGCCAGGATTAGCACCTGGGGAGCGGTCCCTAACTACCAGCGCCTCTCCAGCCCCCATGCAGCTTTGAGAAATTGTCATTTGGGGACCGTGTTCTACATACCCGTGACCAAGATTGCTGGAACGACTCAGCAGTTCCCAGCACAGCCCAGTGACCCCACTGCTTCCCGCGTAGCCCAGCCTTTCTCAGCCTCCACCTTGAACCTGCTTCTCTTCTGTGACACTGTCTGAGAGCTAGAAACTCATCAATGAATCTTTCATTTTCAGTGTGCTCTTCCTGAATGAGTCGTCACTTGGGTTTTTTTCTAACTTTGCTCTCTGATCTCGAGGGCCACATCTGACAGAATGCTTGTGTTTAAAAAAAGGAGGGGTGTGGGCTTTTTTCCGCATCTTTCTCTGTTAATCAAACGAATCTGCTTTACCCTAAATGCCTTACACGGGACTCATTTAGAAGACAAGATGCTGTTCGTGAGAAAGTGAAAGTAGCTGGTAACCCTTTTTTTATATGTGAAAAAACGGACAAGCCATTTAAGCCTTTTTCCTCCTGGTAACTTAGAACAAAATCGACTTGAATTTTGGCCACTTTTGATTCTTCCCTCCTTGTGCCCAGGATAACGATGTCATAGGAGCTTTTAGGTACCACACTCCTGCTCAACTCTTTAGGTAAGAGGAATAATTGGCTTTCTCCTTGAAAGGAGGGCAGTACGGGCTGTGTCTGAGCTATTCTCTTGCAAATCCCCCTGGGTACTTAACGGTAAAGTCTGACTAGCTTCTAGTCTGCGACTCTTCTCGCTTTCCTTTGAACAAGGGCAGTGAGTTGCTCTTTTTCTGCCCAGCCCTCACGCTGAAAAAATCCAGTAGGTGGCCAAAGAGTCTTTGGAAGACTGAAGACAGAGCCGTTGGACCAGGTTTTAAAAAGAAAAGTGTGCTTGGAGCTTTGTCCAGAGAACAATGCAGGAGGAGCTGAATGGGACCGCGGCTGGGGGACAGGTGACTTAAATTAGGCAAGTTACAAATTGACATGTCTGACTATGGCTAAATGAAGTTCTCAAAATAATCCCCAAACCTGGCACTCGGAGGGCTGAAGCAAGTCCTGAGACCAGAGCTCTCGGCCAGCCTTGTTTCAGCCTCTAATTTATGATGTGGTGGCATCCTCTGCAGCCCCACCGGGAGCCCCTCCGGAAGGCTTGCTCTGCCAGACATGGACGGACTCTGCCAGCACCCAGGGAGCCCAACCCCGGGAGTCCCATGGGTTGAGAGCTTTGCCCTTTGTAAACGCCTTTCGTAAAAAATTCTGAGTTGCGGAGATGGCGATCAGGAAATTGCTCTGCAGTTTTATGGTGCCAGCACTCGGTTTCCTGTGGTTTCCCATGTGCCGCTTTGATTCGAGTCCTGCAAGGCCTGAGAAGCGAGTGTGACCCCCACCCTCTGTCACCTGTCCTGGGTCTGGCTCGCGTACGTCCCGTTTCCCCAGCCACAGGTGTGTGCTGTGTCCCGGGGGATGTTCTCAGGAGCGATCTGCATCTTAGAATAAAAGATTCACTGAAAGCGACTGGTGCCTTTAGCATTTGTGCGGTGATCGTCTTTATAGATATAGTGGTAAAACAGACGTTACATATAATTTACTCTTTTAGCTGTTTTTTTTGTTTTTTGGGGGTTTTTTTTGCGGTACGCGGGCCTCTCACTGTTGTGGCCTCTCCCGCCGCGGAGCACAGGCTCCGGACGCGCAGGCTCAGCGGCCATGGCTCACGGGCCCAGCCGCTCCGCAGCATGTGGGATCTTCCCGGACCGGGGCGCGAACCCGCGTCCCCTGCATCGGCAGGTGGACTCTCAACCGCTGCGCCACCAGGGAAGCCCCATTTTAGCTGTTTTTAAGTGTCCAGTTCAGTGGCATTAAGGACATTCACACTGTTGTGCAACTCTCACCTCCATCCTCTCCAGAACTTTTTCATCTTCCCAAACAGAAACTCTGTCCCCATTAAACACTAACTCCCCATCCCCCTCCCTGGTAACCCCTGTTCTACTTTCTGGCTCTATGGATTTGTCATTGTAGGGACATCATGTAAGTAGAGTCATCCAGCATTTGTCCTTTTGTGACTGGCTTTTTTCACTCAGCATAATGTTTTCAGGGTTCACCTATGCTGTAGCCTGTGTCAGGACTTCATTCCTTTTTAAGACTGAATGACGTTGTACATACAGACCACATTTTGTTTATCCGTTCTTCATCTGTGAACACTTGGGTTGCTTCCACTTGCTGGCTGTTGTGAATAATGGATGTCCAAATATGTTTGAGATTCTGCTTTCAATTCTTTAGGGTATAGATGCAGAAGTGGAATTGCTGGATCATAGGGGTAATTCTATTTTTAAGTTTTTGAGGAACTGCCATACTGTTTTTCCATAGAGGCTCTTCTGTTTTGCATTCCCACCAGCAGTGCACAAGGGTTCCATTTTCTCCACACCCTTGCTGACTGTTGTTGTTTTATGGGGTTTTGGTACTAGGCCTCGTAATGGGTGTGGGGTGGTGTCCCATGGTGGTTTGGGACAGTGGTGGTTTTAGTATTGGTGTTTGGTGGCATGCAGAGCTGAACCCCCCCTGCTGTGTTTCTGTGCGATAGAACAGACTCTAGGAGAAGGCCCCTTCCCCGTCCCCGTTGCCTGGGGTCTAGATCTGAGCCCTTGCTCTGGTCTGCTCTAGCTAAGCCCTGCGGCTCTTTGGGCAACTGGAGATAAGAGACACGTGATCTGGGCCGCTCTTAGCTCCATCCTGGTGGAAGGAGGTCGTAGCACCTTGGGGTGGGTTGGGATTCCTTGAAGATCTTTCTTCCAAGCACATGGGCAGGAGCAGAGGCACTTACTTTGATCAGTTTGCTGGGGGGTGTGCTTTCACTGGAAGGCAAACTCACCACTGACACATTTTTTAGTTTTACAGAGATATCCTGCGCCTCCCACAGCTTTTGAAAAAGACGCTCACCTACCACAAAAGCATTAGTTTTCCAGGGTAAATGGAAAAAATACAAGACTTGTTTATTGCAGGTTTATGTTTCCAGTGGAATGATGGCTTTTTAGATGATTTTGAAAATTGTGGCTCCGATCCCAGATTTCTGGTTTTATAAAATGCTTTGAGATTCTGTAATATGAGGAGATAACACATAAAGTTCATATGGGTAAGAATAAGTCTAATTAAGTTAGTACAATAATAAAGTAAGGCAATTACATAAAATTTGGGAAATAGAAAAAATATAACCCATTCACATCACTCTAACATTATTTCTTTATCATTTTGGTACATTTCTTTGCAGTCTTTTTTACTTACTTAAAGAAAAAACATGATTGTAATAATATGTACATAAAGTGTATAGATAAAGCTTTCCAAAAGGTTTTGCCCAGTTTGCTGATGCCATTAGCAATTCAGCATGTGAAACGTCTACTCATTTCACTATATCCTGGTGGACTTTGGGCATTTTTCCCCCCTAGTTTAATAGAAAAAAAAATGTTTAACTACTTACCTTAATTTATGTTTCTTTTGTAAAAAGCAAATGATGTTTTTCCTGGTTTGTTTTTTGCTTTTTTAATTTGACATAGAGAAGGTTCATATTTCTATGTGGTCAAGTTATCTATGGTCTTTTTTTTTTTAATGTCCCTTTTATTTCTAATTTTATATTTGTCTATTCCTTATTTGCATTCGAGTTTTAAAACTTCTTCCCCCTCCAGTGGTATGATACGTTTTTTTCTCTCTGGGAGTATGACCAATTTTGTTTTTATTTTATTTTTAGGTTTTAAAACGACATCCCTCTTTAACTAGTTAACCCACAAGGAATTTATTTGGGTGTATGGTTTGAGGTAAGAATTTACCTTGATATTTTCCCCCATATTGCTAACCAAGTATTCCAACAATTGTTACTGAATTACTCTGAATAATTCTGTCCTTCTCTGATGATTACTGGTGCTTCCTGTATCATAAACTGACTTTTAATAAGTGTATCAGACAGATCTATTCCTAGTTTATCTACTCTATTCTGTTAATTACTTTTTTCTTGCACAGTCCCCATGCTTTAATTATAGACTGATAATTGTTTAAATATCTAATACGCCTTCTTCCTGTAGTTGTATAGCAAAATTTTCTTTACTCTTCTCGTCAGTTTGTTTCTTTTAGGCTCACATGGGAACTGTTTTGTTATGTTTCTTTGTATAAAATGTTCTATCCAGTTGGGGTTTTGATCAGAATTGCAGTTAACATATAAATTAATCTAGAATATACATTTTAAAAATAAAATTTTAGCCTTCCTACCTAAATCTTGCTTCATCTCTCTTTACTTTTTGTTATATCTATGTCTAGGTGGGTTTTTTTTGTTTTTATTGATTACACACAAACTTTGTTGAATTTGTTGATTTGTGAATGGGGTTTTTTTAATTGTACTTTTTCTTTTAATTGTACTTTTTGATGGTTATTGCTTTCACATAGGAAGTGTGTGTGTGTGTGTGTGTGTGTGTGTACTTGCATATGTTATAGCTATTCACTTACAGAGCAAAACAATAACATATTGAAGAGAACACAGTCGTTGGAGTGTTTGGAATGGATCAGACTTGGTTTGAATCCCAGCTCTACTACTTACTAGATGCTTGACTCTTCAATATAGCACTGCAGTGTTGATCATATAGGATTTCAATAATGATAGCTACTTTGATTAGATTTCTCTTGAATATAGTTTTCCATTTATTTCTTTGGGTTTTCTATTTACACAATGATATCTACAATTAATGATAATGTGAACTTTTTCTTTCCAGTATTTAAATCTCTTAATCTGTTTCATGTCTTATTGCATTGGCCAGAAAAACTTGCTAAACAATACTAAATAATTTTTTTTCTGTCCTGGAGATTTTTGTTCTTATTTTTAAAGAAGTTCCTCTAGCTTCTCATTATGAAGTATAATTTCCCTGTGAAATATATTAGTTGGCTGTGGTTTGAAATGGATAATACTCTTTATATGTTGGAGAAGTATATTTCAGTTCTTACTGTTTAAGTGTTTTTAAGTTAAAAATCAGTTATCTTGGGGACCACCATCGTGTCCAGTGGTTAAGCCTCCACGCTTCCAATGCAAGGGGCACAGTTTTGATCCCTGGTCGGGGAACTAAGATCCCACATGTTGCATGGCGCAGCCAAGAAAATATATATATTTTTAAAAATATATATATACTGGTTATCTTGGAAGATTCATACAATTTGAACAAATTTATTTACAAATTACAATATTAATATTACCTAAGAGGAAAGATAGAAATTAAGGGTCAGTCCTATCTTGAACATACAGGTTATTATTTCCTGTAAAAATACCTGTCTCTGTATGAGGTATTTATGAGTCCTCTTATGGATTTGAATACTGAAGAGCAGTTAACCTTCTTGGGGATGGGGTGGGGTCGGGGAGGGCATCTACCCTTTAGTGGCCTAACCACCAGTTTCTTCATATATAGAAATCTGTACCTTGCTTTTATATCTGGTTGGGGTTCCACAGGAACCTTTTAATCTTTGATTCCTACTTTGAATTCCCATGTATACCAAAACTTGGAACATAACAAGTTTTAAGTAGAAATCATATTTAAACTTTGTAATCTTAAACTAGGTATTCTTCTGGTTCAGGTTTATTGGTGTTTTAATAATAATTGTTTTCCTGATGTAAAAGTAATATATATTCATTCTGAAAAATTTGAAAAATGTGGACAACCACAAAAACAAAACTTAAAAATAACACATACCGCTTTATAATTTTTTCACTTACTGTATTTTGAACATTTTCCAACCTTAAGTAAACTTACACTTCATGATTGCTAATGGTAGCCTGTTATTCTATCATATGACTATTTTACCATTTATGTACTAAAGCCCTATTAGTAGACATTTAGCTTGTTTCCAGTTTTTCATGATGGCAAGTGATCTAATAACAACCACCTTTATACAAATATCTTTGTATATATCTCTTCAGAAAAGCTTCTAGAATTCTTTTTTTTTTTAATTGGAAGTGGATTGGCTGGCTGAAAGAAGTACACATTTTCAAGGATGTAAATTTTCAAATTTCTGTTCAAAATAATTGAAACACTATCATTGCCACAACAGTGTATATCTGTTTTCCTCAGCTTTGCCCAAATTAGATGTTGAAATTTTAAAATATTTTTTGCCAATATGATAGGGGAAAAAAATCTTAACTGCAATCTTTGATTGGCGTTTCTTTCATTACTACAGATGCTGGACATTAAAATGTGTTTATTAAGTATTTATACGTTTGCTTTTGTGAATTGCTTTTTCATATCCTTTGTCCATTTTGCAGTTGAGATGCTCTTTTTGTATTGACTTGTAAGAGTCGGTAGAGCATAAAAATTAAGAGGAAAAGCATGAAACTCAGAAAGAGGTCTACATTCATGTCTCTGTTCTGACGCTTATTAGCTCTGAGACCCGGGCTGTGTTACTTCTTAGCCACTCACTGTCTCCACTTCTCTATTTTAAAAGTGGAACTAACTGTATCTCCCTTATAGGATTATGATGAGATATTGTGTGCAAAGCTAACACATCTTATACACCTACTAAAGTGTAGCTTTTGTTATACTGTTATACTGAGGCTCCTTACCAGCTCTGCCTGTAAATATGCTTTTCTCCTAGTTTGTCATTTCCCTTTCAATTTAGCCTGCAGATTTTTTTTAATGTATTTAAATCTAAAATTGTTATGCAAATGGAAATGTGCATCTTTTCCTTTATGGTTTCTTCCTTTGCCCTAAAAACCCTTCAAACCTGCCCCCACCCCACCCCCACCCGGCCAGAGACCAGGTAAATATTTACATATTTTTCTTCTGATTCTTCTATCCTTTTCCATTTTACATTCAATTCTTTAATCTATTTGGAATAGGTTTTAGCCTTTGGTGTAAAGTTAGTGTGAAGTTGGTATTTGGTGTGAATTTTTTTCCCTTTCAGTTGTTCCAGTTCTGTTGACTCATCTATCCTTTTCCCCTTGCTGATTTGAAGTACCACCTTTATCATACAGCAAATACTTCTAGGTTTCCTGTTTGATTCCATTGACCGGTCTAGCATTGCATTGGCACTATGGCATAGGATGGAACATACGTACATTATGTATATTCTAGCTGTATTGCATGCTTAGTATCTACATGTACTTATCTCATCTCCCTCCTATTTTTTTTTTTTTTCCCCAAAACTGAAAGTTTGTTTCTCTGTGCAACTCTAGACTTACAGCCTGATCAGGACATAAATTTTCCTGTCATCCTATAGAGTGCAATAGAAAGAACTTGGGCTATAGACTCAGAGGACTTGGATTCCAAACCTTGCTCCACCCACTAGCTGTTTAAGTCGGGCATATTATGTACTCTCTCTGTGCCTTGGGTTCTCTACTGAAGGAATCATGGGAAAATCAGCTCTTATCCCAAATTAATCTGAAATAATAGGACCAACTTGACCAATCAGAGAGTCACATCACTCAGGTCTATCTATTTCTACAAAATAGAAATAGATTGTTTTAATGACTGCATTGTTTTAATGACTGCAGAAAGTTTCTAACTCAGTATTTTGGTTATAACAATTTTGTCTTATCTGTTGTCATCATAATATAATTTCAGTAACACTAAACAGCTTTATAAGTACTTTTATGTATATACGTGCTCACATATGTAAATCCAGCTATATAAACATACTCATATTGATAAGTGGATGATTGTCATGGAGCAGTCAAGAAATAATGAACTTGACGTGGACTATTCTGTTTTTTTTTTAATAAAAGATTACATAGGGAACTTGATGTAACCTTAACAGTTTTATTGGATTAAGATGTACGTGTTTGCTGCAGCATGTAAATATTAAGCATCAAAATTTTAAAATATACAATAAGAGCCACAGTTTACTGCATACATAACATGGGCCAGATGCCTTTTTGTTTTTTTTGTTTGTTTGTTTGTTTTTTTGCTGTACGCGGGCCTCTCACTGCTGTGGCCTCTCCCGTTGCGGAGCACAGGCTCCGGACGCGCAGGCTCAGCGGCCATGGCTCACGGGCCCAGCCGCTCCGCGGCATGTGGGATCCTCCCGGACCGGGGCACGAACCCGCGTCCCCTGCATCGGCAGGCGGACTCCCAACCACTGCACCACCAGGGAAGCCCGGCCAGATGCCTTTTTGAATGCTTCATGCATATCATCTCTTTCGATCCTCATTATTACATCCGTTTTAAAGTTGAAGGAACTGAAGTTCTCCAGAGTTAGACAACTGTACTAGTGACAGCTGGTCAGTGACGGTGCCGGGATGGTACCCAGGGCTGTCTCACAGCCCAGTCCATGCTCCTTACACTGTAATGGGCCACTTCCAAGTATATTTGCAGTCCTTGTTTTGCTTTGTAAAGTCCAATTTCTGAGAAATTGGAGAAAAAAGAAAGTAGTTGAAGCCTGAAACTTTGGTTTCAGTTTAGGAATAAAACATGCTCTGATACACAGTGGAGTTGGCTGTAAGGCACAGGAAACATGAAGAACTCATACAACTATAGTGTAAAGATAAATCGTGGGGAAGAGGAACGGATCTGACGTGGAGAGAGCTCACATTTTAAAATTAGAATTACCTAGATCGTCTGTCACATTCTGTGGATGGTTGCTTCAGATCCTTGACCCTGATAGAGACGTTAAAGATAGGGACATTAAAACATAACAACCCTTTAGCCTGTAAGACCCACTGGGGCAGGGAACCTGTGAGCTTTATTGTACTCAGAGCCTGGAACATCATCAGTGCAACCAGTCGCTGGTTGAATGAATGAGTAATGCATGTCAGGTTTCTTTAGTAACGTGAAGAAGTAACGTAGTCAGCCCACACACTCTGAAATATCTTATTTTTTGAGCATGGACTCCATTACGTAGCTGAGGTGAGTATATGAAAAAGTGCCTGAAATTGCTAAGTCCATTGCCTTGTGGGAGTTAGAGGCAGTGGGCAGAATCATCCCCACACCCTAGTCGCTGTGGAATGACACCCAAGCACTAGAGATGACTTTATTTCTTCCTGAGGGAAAGAAAGAGAGTCTTCTGTCTATTAGGACAGACACATTGTTTTCAGTGTTTGCAATTGTCAGCCTCTTTCATGGCTATCTAGTTGTGTGATTTACTGCAGCTCCTTAGCACTTTTTACGGTTGAAAACTCTGTTCTGATCCTTTGGCCGGGGAACATATGGACTTAGTCTGTTAGCAGGAGGACCAGTGGCCAGAGTTATTGGAAATACTACTGCACTGTCAGTAAGCTCGACTGACGACTACCGTTTGGGGGTGGACTTAACTGAAACTGCAGAAATTTTACTTTGCTCCTGTCCACCCTCAATTGAACCCACAAAGGTACAGATACTTACTACTTATTGAGGAAGTATTTATTTCATTTATTTGCACTCTGGTACGTGACAAAAGAGCGCTATCCGACAAAGAAACAAATGTTGAACTCCGAGTACATCTTTTAGGGAAAGAAAGAATCTGCATCCTGTGAGAATAGAGCAGTTTTTTCCCCTAATACCTGCCACGTTGTCTGAAGGCAGGAGGGATGACCGGCCCTTTCTGTGGAGGGGTGAGGTTAAATCATTTAAAAATTCCATAAGCAGGGCTTCCCTGGTGGCGCAGTGGTTGAGAGTCCGCCTGCCGATGCAGGGGACACGGGTTCGTGCCCCGGTCCGGGAAGATCCCACGTGCCGCGGAGCGGCTGGGCCCGTGAGCCATGGCCGCTGAGCCTGCGCGTCCGGAGCCTGTGCTCCGCAACGGGAGAGGCCACAGCAGTGAGAGGCCCGCGTACCACAAAAAAAAAAAAAAAAAAATTCCATAAGCAATAAACTAACATCATGGAGGAAAGTTTGACTTAGAAGAGTTATTTAACCTTCCCTGATATTCTGATATCTTTGAAACAACTTTAGTAGCTGAGAAGTACGCTAACCATGCGTCAATCTAAAGGCCAACTGAGAATCAGGACATCAGCAACATTTGGCTTCTGGGCAACAAAAGGAGATGCTGGTCCTTACACTTACTTTTTTTTTTTTTTTTTTGCGGTACGTGGGCCTCTCACCGCTGTGGCCTCTCCCGTTGCGGAGCGCAGGCTCCGGACGCGCAGGCTCGGCGGCCATGGCTCACGGGCCCAGCCACTCCGTGGCATGTGGGATCTTCCCGGACCGGGGCACGAACCCGTGTCCCCTGCATGGGCAGGCGGACTCTCAACTACTGCGCCACCAGGGAAGCCCCTTACACTTACTTTTGACACATTTCTCGCAGTCTTGGTTATCCAGTTTCCTAACCACATAAATTAGAAACCATCCGTTAGAAAGGGAAGAGGAGGTTGCTACTGGCAGGCATACTGAGGTCAGAAAGAAGTGACAAGACACAGCCAGACAGTGAGGGAGGAAAAATAGCTAAAAGCAGACGAAAAACTCCGACTGGGATCTACTGCGGAGGCCTAGGGGACGCTAGCAAATAGCTAGTACCTGCCTATTCAGATGAACAGTTTCTTGAAGATGCGACCATCTTGTGGTCTACTATAAATCTTGCTTATAAAAAGTTATCTTTATTGGACAATCCAATAAAATATTTGAAGTTTATAATAGCATTTTGTGCAGATATTAACTTTCTGACTTTTCAGAAAAGGGAGAAAAAGTGAGACAGTTCATAATACATTTTAGAAAACGATCTGCTCCAAATTTTTAACCTTTAAAAGGAAAAACACCGGAAATAATGCATTCCCCGAGGTATCTGGGTAGCTAAAGTCATAATGTATTGAGGGTAGCAGAGGTTGTATGAAGGCAGCCCATCCCTGTGATGCTGCACGGCTTGTCTGAGAGGAAGCATCTAATTGGCTACGTTACTAAGGGGATTTGGACGTTTGAAATGACATCTCACCACTGCCTCTCAAGCCTTCTGCTCGCCTTGCCCATCCTAGGCAGACCTTCCTCCCACAGTTGGAATTTCCCCTATGTTCCCCACTCTTTCCAGCCCATTTCCACCCCTCCTTCACGTCTATTCCACCTCTGCATACTGTGCAAACGTGTTCATCGAGAACCTGCGCTGTGCCAGGCCCTGGGCTGAGGGCTGGGATGGAGAAATCATTAGCCAAGACAGGCCCCGACTTTCAAGCCACCCCATCCATTGAGACTGTGCACCCCTTGTCCTAAGAAACTCGAATTCCCGGGCTTCTCCACAGCACATTCCCTACTTCTGCCCCCCGATGGAAACTTCGTTTGTCCTTAGATATGTCACTTCCTCCCAAAGCCTTTCCTCGAGAAGACTGGTTCTCCCAGTTGACCGGGAGGCCGCGGAGTCTCTGGAGTGTGTTCCGCTCTCCTTCCACGCCAGGCCCCCCGTCGTCTTTGGGTCCCTCCTTCTTGTATCAGTCAGCTCGGGCTGCTGTAACTCAGCCACACAGGCTGGGGGGCTGGAACCGCAGCAACGTATTTTCTCACAGTTGAGGAGGCCGGAGGGCCGAGATCGAGGTGCTGGTGGGGTTGGTGCCTTCTGAGGCCTCTCTCCTGGGCTGGAAGATGCCACCTTCTCCCTGTGTCCTCACCGGGTCGTCCTTCTATGTGTGTGTGTGTGTGTGTGTGTGTGTGTGTGTGTGTGTGTGTGTGTGTGTGTCTTGATCTCCTCTTCTTAGAAGGACACCAGTCCTACTGGATTAGGGACCACCCCAATTACTTCATTTCACCTAATGACCTCTGTAAAGGCCATACCTCCACCTACAGTTACACTCTGAGGGACTAGGGGCTAGGACTTCAGCGTACGCATCTGGGGGGACACGGCTTAGCCCGTGCTGCCTCCTCTGATGTGGGTGTCACCTGTCAACGCCCGCCTCTTCTCATCTGCATCCCCGCCACCTGCAGAGCCTCTCACAGGAGAGCCAAAGTGACCGACTTCACATTTTTCCTCTCCGTCTCCTTCCTGCCCTCAGTCTCAGTCCCTCCGTGAGTGGAGGACCCTCTTTGTCAAGGACTCGTGTCCTGTCCTTCCTGCATCGTTTCCTCAGCCCCACGAGTAGGATTTCCCTCCAGCTCACAAGAGTCTTCTGCTTCTCTGTCTCCCCCGAGGTCTCCATCCCCGTCTCCCACCCTCAGACCCCCTTCTTCCTCTCACCCCTTGCCTCACCCTCCTGGTCACTGAAGCTGCCTTTCTTCCTCAGGGCCCTTGGCCACTCCCCATTCTCACAGCCTCAGGCCCTCTCTGGTGTCATCCCCCTTGTGATGGATTTTACTCATTTCAGCTTCCCGCTGTCAGTAATCCCTACCATATGTTTCGTCCCCTCCGTGGCTCTGCGGCATTGAAGCTAACGCAGAGCTGAACTTTTCTACCACCAGTTCCTGACTTCTTGCTTCAAGCCTTAGCCCCCTGCCCTTGCTCTGCGGCCCTGCTGCTGTCCGTAGTCAAAGCCATCGCATGGTAACTCCCACAACCTGATGTAGTAGTTAAGTTTCTACCATCTTTTCCCCTTCCCTCCTGTCACAGAATATTAATTATCCCTCTTTTTTCCCCAAGGCTGATCTCCCTACCATTCCTCCTCTGCCATAGACAGACAGACAGGCAGGCAGACACACACACGCATGCACACCTTCTTTCAAAAGCTGTGTTCTGTTTCATAGATCTGTATTCTCTCTCTCTCTCTGGATCTCCATTCCTTTCCTGTTGACATAAATGTCTATGGAGAACAGAAAGGGGTTTGTACGCGAGGTTTATGTGCGGGAGGGATGGTTATAAACCAAATCAGCAATACCGAAAGCTGGTCATTTGCTTATCTTTCCAATTAAATTCTTGTTAAGACAGCACAGACAATACTGGCCCTTCTGCCAAACTCCAGTCGAGAGTGTTTTTTATTCAGATTAGTCAAGACAATCAAGTAGGCATTTTTTGTTAGCAAACTATTTAATTCTCGATTGACTGACAGCAGGAGGGGTGATGACAGCAAGGAAAGAGTGGGTCCCGGGGTTTAGCTCAGCTCTGCCAGGTCCCAGCCATCCCGGCCTGGGGACCTTGGGACTCCTCAGTTTCATCAGTTGTAGGATGGGGGTGATAAGGCACCTGCCAGGTTGGAGGGGGGTTAAGCAAGATGATTCACAGGGGGCCCTCAGAGCAGCGCCTGGCACATAGTAGGTGTTCAGTACATATTAGCTGCCTACTACGTTGCTGTCGTTACTTTCCCTTCTCGCCCCTCCTTCTGTCACCTAATTTCTCAGCCTTCAGGCCTTCATTCACTTCCTCTCCTGCCATCACTCCTTAACCCTCGCTTTCTGGCCATTGCCTTCCTCTCTCAAATCAATTTACTTTCTCAGATCTCACCCCCTTTTCAGCTACTTGCTTTGACGTCTCTGTGATTTAACACCATTGACAACATTTTAAAAAAATTTTTTTAAGGCAGCACTCCCCGCCCCAGCTGTTCTGCTCCTTTAGAGGAAAGAGACCCCGAGAGCACTTGTCACCCCTCCTCTGCATCCACCTCATGGCAGGCATTTCCCTGGGGTTAGCCTCTAGCCTTTTACTTCCCATCCTCTCTGGCCCCCAGATGTCTCTCCAGGCCTTTTTCCTGGGTCCAGCCTCCTCTCGTCTTCCACACACCACCCCCTACTCTCCCCACCCCGCCATGATGCATGGACCCACCCCCCAACCCGGGTCCCAAACCAAGACTGGGGAAGCTGTCTTTTTCAAGTCTCTTCTTCTCACTCCAAAGCAGTTGGGACCAAGCCCAGGGGATTCCATCTTCTTTACCACCTCCCACCTCTAGTCCCTCTGTCTGTCCCCCTCTTTTTACTTTAACCCCTGCTTTGTCATGTGTCATTCTGCCGATGCTGGAGTGGTTTCCCTTTTTTTTTTTTTTTTTTTTTTTTGCTGTATGTGGGCCTCTCACTGTTGTGGCCTCTCCCGTTGCGGAGCACAGGCTCCGGACGCGCAGGCTCAGCAGCCATAGCTCACGGGTCCAGCCGCTCTGCGGCATGTGGGATCTTCCCGGACCGGGGCACGAACCCGCGTCCCCTGCATCGGCAGGTGGACTCTCAACCACTGCACCACCAGGGAAGCCTGGTTTCCCTTCTTTTGATGCCACGCCCCGTGGTCAGTGCTCCAGAGGGATTTTTTTTTTTCCTCTCTCCCATATCAAATTGGTCAAATCCTATTGCATCTGTGTCCTAAGTCTGTCTCAAACCAATCCATTCTCCTCCACCTCTATAGCCAGCGGCTGACAGGGTCCTTATTATTTCTTAGGTGGGCTCTTCTATTAATTCCTAACTAACCTTCCGATCCCAGGTCCTTCTCCATGGTCCCCCGAGGGAGGCTCTGTCTACCTCTTCCTTAAGCCCTTTCAGGGGCTCGGCGTCGGATAAAGCACAGGTCAGCTCCACGGTGTGCCCGGAGCTCTCGGCCGTCTGGCCCACGGGCAATTTCTCCAGCTCCATCTCTGGCTGCGTCCCTTCCTCCCTCTGGTCCAGCCACAGAGTCAGGTATTTGCAGTTCTGGAAACTGACCTTGTGTTACGCCTCTCTGCCCTGTGCTTGCTACTTACCGATCCCTCTGTCTGGAGCGCCCTGCCCCCTCCTTTGGGTGGGGTTGGGACGCCTACACGTCTCATGAGATTCAGCGGACTGTGTCACCTCATCCTAGGGGCCTTCTCCAACATCCACATCCTTTTTCTCCTCGATTCTCTTCCATGGCATAGCTCTATGGTTTCCATTATTTCTACTTCCAGCTCGATGTCACCTGCTTTGTCCCCTTCCACCTCCAATGGGCTCCTACCTCTGACTTTCTCATTAGTCATTCGTTCTCTCCATCTGGCTGGGGCCCAGGCATCATCTTGGCCCTCACTTCTTCACCCCCCATTCCCGGCCCACCAGCTGCTTTTCTATCAGTTCTTCCTCTGAAGCGGCTCCCAATCAGCTATTCTCTATCCCTTCCCTGCTCCACCCTAGTTCAGGCCCTGGTCCCTGAGGTTTTCCATGGACGGTGTTCAGAGTTCTCTGTGGGACAGCCTCAGCCTGTTGACTTTCACTCTCATCACCTGCTGTTGCTGTGTGGGTTACCATCCAACACACTGGAATCCTTACTGGTCTCTGAACAGGGCTCATAACTTGCCGCCACTGTGCCTTTGCATCTACTATTTCTAATCCCCATCTCCAGACACGAAATTTCTAGCCATTCTCCATGGCTCAGCCCCGTCGCTTTCTCTTCTGTGAAATTTTCCCCAATGACTCTTATTTGAAGTGCTCTCTTTTCTTGGAACCTCTGAATTTTGTACCTATTTAATGGTTCTTATTAAACGTTGGCTTGCATTTCATGATTACTTCTTGTGGATGCAGAGATTAGCCTGTAAACTCTTTTAAGGCATGGATTATAAATTATCCATTTTTGTATCACTTCTCCACTACAGGACCTATATATATATATATATATATATATATATAAAATCTCACAATTCCATATATATATATATGAAATATATATATATCAGCTTTGTTGAGGTATAACTTACAAAGAATGCAATTCACCCATTTAAAGCATACAGTTCAATGGTTTTAGTATATTCAGAGTTGTTCAACCATTACCACAATCAATTTTAAAACATTTCTATCACCCTTCAAAGAAATATCACACAATTAGCAGTCAATCCCTATTTCCCTCCAAACCCTCAGCCCTGGGTAACTATTAATCTACTTCCTGTCTCCGAAGATTTGCCTATTCTGGACATTTCATATAAACAGAATCAGAACGATATTTGTCCTTTTGGGTCTGGCTTATTTCATTTAGTGTGTTTTCAGAATTGATCCATGTTGTAGTATGTACTTCTTTCCTTTTTTATGGCTGAATAATATTCCACGTATGGATGTACCACATTTTGTTTATCCACTCATCAGTTGATGGCTATTTGGGTTGTTTCTGCTTTTTAGCTGCTGTGGATAACACTGCTATGAACATTCTTGTACAAGTTCTTGTGTGGATGTCTGTTTTCATGTGTTGTGTTATGTACCTAGGAGTGGAGTGGCTAGGTCAGATGGTAACTCTATGCTTAACATTTTGAGGAACTGTCAGGCTGTTTTTTAAAGTGGCTGTAGCATTTTACATTTTCACCAGCAGTGTGCGAGAGTTCCATCTCTCCACTTCCCTGACGACACTTGTTATTATCTGTCTTTTTTATTACAGCCATCCTAGTGGGTGTGAAGTGGCAACTCATCATGGTTTTAATAGCATGACTCTTTTTTACCTATTAGATGTTCAATAAATATCTGTTGGGTCAATGATATTTATATGTAATATGGACAAACAGACCTTTGGACGGCTCGTTTGACTGCCAAGTTTATGAATTAGCTAGAAAAGATGAACAGAGAGCTCAGTATCATTAGAATTCAACTTTCAAAAGTTACTTTTAGACTGTTTTTTCAACTTAAAAGGTTGCCAGTATTACCTAGGTGACATTATCAAGGTCAGGAAAAACCATGTAGCTTTGCAGGTTTGCATGGATTTTACAGAATAAGCTAAATTACAAGCAAAATTCCAACTTTGATATGGTTCCTACTCAAAACCTACTCCTCAATGGGGAGACCAGGAAAGGTAACTCCCTGAATGGGGACATGGGGTTGGGGTGGAGGGGAGGCTTAGAAAAATGCAACTGCTAACGTTTCCCTGGGTTGAGTTTTCCTCAGTAAACAGTAGACCCTGGGAAACATAACAGGTTCTGAAAACTTAATTTTGATGACTCTGGACGTCAGAGAAACAGCCAGCTGAATCAGTTCCCTCTTGGGTGGTTGATTATCTCAAGTCATAGGTAATGGTCCAGCTGCTTTTGCTTGGTTCTAGAGAGTTCTGTGTTGGCCAGGACCCATCCATTTAGTCCATCCCTAAGTAGACACTTCTGTCTGCAGTCCTGAACACCAGAGTTCAACTAAAGGCCTCAAATTAAAGGCCCGTGATTGGGCTTACAACTTTGTATGGTGTGCAGGGGTACTCAGAAGAGTTGGCGTGAAAGAGGGTCAAAGGTCACAGCCAGTATATAGTGGCCAGCTTTCTGTATGTGTAACATCATCTTGCTAAACAAGCCTCAAACGCATGATTCTGTAGTAGCATTCTCTGCAACTAGACAAGAGGCCCCCCATCTTTATAATTTGGGGGGCGGGTGGTGTTTGTTTTCTGCAACCACAATCACCCTTATCTGCCTGAAGATGTTTCCAAAAGGCTGACAACAGGCCCCTTTCAGAAGCTCAGTAGGAAAAGTATTAACAGTTGGAAACATGTCAGCTGCCTTATGGAGGAAGCAAAGCCCAGGCCTGGTTTCTCTGGGCTCGGTGATAACTTGGGCCGCCGCAGCCTGGGCGAAGCTGGTGTTTGGAGCCGTGGAGACGGAGCGCGGCTCGGAGGAGGGCCCCTGCTTTTCAGAGTTGAAACAGGAGCCCTCTGAGAGAAAGAGATATTGCATGTGGCTTCCCTGATGCCTCGGAGGGCGACGTGGATGACACAGCATCAGCCGTGCCATCGTGGGGTGGGGACACAGTGGCGGCCCGTTGGGGGCAACGCAGCCCCCCCCCCCTCCCCCGCTTCAGCATCAGCTGTGGAGTGTGGGGAAGGGAAGGTGACAAAAGCCAAGTCAGCGTTGAATTTGTTGGATGGAGAATACGCTCCCGGGGCGGCAGCCCCAGAGCGAGAAGGACCGGCCCTGGGAGAGAAACAGCCCGAAGTTGGGGGCGGGGTGAAGCGCCAGTTCCTTAATCTCCCGCCCCATCGTCGGCTTGTCCCACCTGGATGCAGAGCGAGGACCGCGTGGAGAGGGAACTGCACGGGTGGGGTTCACCCTCCCGTCTGCCTCTGAGAGCAAGAGGGGCGGCGCCGGGCCAGGCACCCCCGCCCCCCACGGCACCCCCTCCCGGCCTCCGAGGCGCCCCTCTCGCGCTTCCCAGGCATCGCTGCCTTTCCCTGTCCTCCGTTAAAATAGTGAAACAAACCACTGAGCGAAGTGATGGAAAGCCAGGGGCGGGGAGTCGCCCGCAGTGAGGGGCCGGAGGGGAGGGG
Organism: Tursiops truncatus; assembly: GCF_011762595.2. NCBI lineage: Eukaryota > Metazoa > Chordata > Mammalia > Artiodactyla > Delphinidae > Tursiops > Tursiops truncatus. The sequence goes on from NC_047043.1 coordinate 4,941,223, forward strand.
GCGCGGTGGTCCAAGAGGGTGGCCGGCCGGCGATCGCTGTGCTGGTCGGACGGCGCTCAGCTGCGGCCGCCAGGACCCTTCCCCCGGGGCTGCCCGGCCCTCCCCTGGCCCGGGACGCCTGCGGAGGGCGCGGGGCAAACCTGGGGCTGCGGTGGGGGTGGAGGGGGGACTGCACCTCCATCCATCCCGGGATGGAAACTGCGGTCACCCCGCTAAAATCGGGCCGGGGGCTGCGGTGGGGACCAGCGGGTACCGCGGTCCCCCCCCCCCCAGCCCGAGCGCCGCCGCCGCCGCCGCTCAGTAACACGTCCCCAGGAGAGTCGCAGGAGCAACACGTGATGTGTCTACTTATCAGGGTGAGAGGGGGAGAGCGAGTCTCCGAGCGTGCGGGCGAGGAAGCGGGGCGGGGGGCCGAGGCGGGGGCCGGGACGACGGCTGGGGCGCCGGGGTCGCCTGCTCCTCGCCCACCTCCCTCCCTGTGGGAGAAGAGGAGGAGGGGAAGTGACTGCGGAGTTGATGAACTTTGCACATCCAGAAACGCCATTTTGATTCCTTTTCCGGAACAAGTTTGCATCTCTCCTCGTTCTCTCCCCGAAGCCCACCGGTCCCCACTGCATCATGCCTGGGAGCCAAGCGCCCTGCCCGGCCGTAAGTACGCGCCCGAGGTTCCGGCTCGCGGTCCTTGGGTGGCAGCGAGATGTCTGGGGCTGAGCGGGAGCGACCTTTTAAAGAACTTTTGGGGATGGGGAGGGTGAAGTCTGCAGAGCGCGTTGTACTTTTGAAACTCAGCGTTTCCCGGAGCCGAGGACCCGAGCGCCCCACGCCGCGCTACGTGCGCTCGGGGCGGTGGGGCCGGCCTGGGATGAGCTGGGCAGCCCTCTCCCCTCCGGCTGCGCGCCGGGCCGCTCCTCCTCTCTTCCCCCCTCCCCCTCCCCCTCCTCCTCCTCCTCCCCTTCCTCCGCTCCTTTTCCCCTTCCCGAGCTGCCGGCTCTGCCAACCAGCTCCCAGCGCGAGCCGCCGCGGCCGCTGCAGCGCCCCGCCGCCAGGACCTGATGCGCATCCATATTAGCCGTCCGAGCGCAGGAATCCGGCCCGACCCGCGCCGCCGCACCCGCCGCGGAATTTATTTTTAACCAGCACCGCCGGGACTCGGATGGTGCGCGCACCGCCGGCCAGAAACATCTTACCAGCGCTGCTCTCCATCTTCCGCCCTCTCTCCCCCGACATCCTCCCCCCCATGTGGGAGGGGAAACTTTTCTCCTACATACTTTCGAGTCCCTCTCGGGCCGAGGAGCGCGGAGATGACGGCGCCCGCCCGCCGCCGCAAGGTATCCGGGGGTGCCCGCTCGGGGTGCCCGCCTGGGGTGCTGGCTTGGGGGTGCCCGCCGGGGCCGCGCGGTGGGAGCATCCGCCGCGCCCTGCTCTGCGGACTTTGATCCTCCCGGGCGGACGGCGCCGGCCGGGAGGGGGCCGCGGGCAGCCCAGCGCCCTCGCCGTTCTCGGCTCGTGGCTGGTGGTCACGCCGACCACCGCCCCCGGGTGACTGGGCAGGGGGGGTCGCGTCCGCGCGTATTGTTCCCTTGCCCTTCCGTTGGCGGTGTACGTGTTTTCGTGGGAGCCATCGGTGTGGAGCGGAGCCTGCATCGCGGGGGCGGGGGGGGGGAACCTCGGCGCCCGGCGCCGTCACGAGCACAGGAAGGAGGCCGGGAGCATCCGAGGCGGGGCTGGCCGCCGGGGCCCGCTTCGCCGCCCAGCTGTGGAGCGCGCTCGGAAACTTTTGTCCGCTGCCCGCTGGACCAATTTTTTTGCGAGTTGTGGGTCTTCTCTGTCTCCTCCCGTCCCGGCCCGCAGAGCCGAGCAGGGGCTGGGGTGGGGGGGCCGGCGTCGAGGGGCTGAAGACCCAGTGAGCCCCCAGCCCCCCGCCTCGGCCCGGTCCCCCGCGCCCCCTCCCCGCTCGCGGTCTCTTAGGAAACTGCGACCTTAATGGTTGGTTGCTAAGGAGCAGGGGAGGTCCTTCCAGTCGCCAGCCCCCTCCCTGGGAGCGGCGTGTTTTCTGGACGGGGCCGAGGGTCGCGTCGAGGATGTGGGGACTCGCTCCCCGCCGCCCGCGGGGCCCGGGAGGCGCGTGAGTGAGGGGCGCGGCGGCCGAGCCCACTTCTCGGTGGGGTCACTTTTCTTTTCCGGCGGGGTGGGGGGGGGCGGGCAGAGGAGGGGCGCGGGGACCGGCGGGCGGGTTGACAGGCGCCGCGTGCAGCTCGCGTCCAGCGTCCGCGGTGCATCCGCGATGGGTTATAAAAGAGCAGGAAAGTATTTCTCCTTGCTCAGCAGATTTGCCCTTCCTCGCTCCTTACTGGTTAGAAGATAGAACGTGAGCCCAGATCCGGACGAGCAGTTCACATTCCATTACGAAATTCTACACGGCTTCAGAGCCAGCAGCAGGACACATTCGGGGCACTTTGGAGTTTTTTCGGCTTCTTTTTTGGGGATGGTGGTGGTGGAGAGAGATAGGAAGGTGAATAAAAAAATATCACTTTGGGATATGCTGAAAAACCTGTCCGATGGTTTTCACCAGAAGAAAAATGCACCCCGTGCTTGTTTTAGCGTTTAGGTTTAAAAGCCAGTGGAAATAAAGTTTGCCCGTTGGATAGGGATGCTGGAAATAGCGAGGTATTTCTGTCTCGAAGAGGAGGCTTGAGGTGATTTGTGCAAAGGCTGAGTTCACGTGCATCCCATATTTTTGAGGTCGTTTTCTTTTAGATAGGCAGTGGTGTGTGCATGCGCGTGAGTGTTTTCTGAAATAAATTTAATTGATGTGGAAAGTGGAGAAAAGGGAACTGCAAAGAAAAGAATGGTTTTTGTTTTGTTTTGGGGTTTTTGTTTTTGTTTTTGTTTTCTTCTTCTTCTTCCCATGGCCCTTAAAAGCATCCTCTAGGTCTGGTGCCTTTTTGAGTAGGCAGGTATGGGTCTAAGACATAATGTAACCCGGAAGTCTTAAGTTAGAGGCTGAAGTCCTGGCTGAAACTTCTTTTTTTCTCTCGCTTTCTTTTTTTAAACGTTTAGTTCTTCCTTCAAGAGTCACACAGAACTTTTGAAGGAATGGGTTCAAATTATTCTTCAAGCAATTTATGTAAAGGTGAGCCACTACCCTTTGGAGGGAGCTTCTGGGTACCGCTGATGGAGCTTGCTTTGATGTGTTTTGAGCTTTGGTTACACTGATGAATTAAACATTTGAATGGCTTTTATCAAGTTTTAAATGTGTGAAAAAACACCTTCCTTCCCACTCCCCCCCACTTTTACAAAAGAAAGGGAGAGTCCTTTGATTTGGTTATTTGTTTACCTTGTGGTCCATTTTAGGTTGTTAATGAACTTGCACTGTTTTATAACTCTTAAAAATACTGCTAAACAGGTTGCATTTTAGGATGTTTTGTTTTTAAAGAGGATTTGCTGGTTATGTGATACTCTTAAGAAATGCTGCTGATGTGTACCGTTCTATGGCATATCATTCGCTGCGTTTTTCTAGATACCACTTTTTTTCTCATCAGAAATTCAGAGCCTCAGCCCTTATGGCAGACAAGTGTTTGTTGTGTGATGGGGAAGATGGGTCTGACTCAGCTGGCACAGGTGGGGCATCCATTCCTAACTATCTGCATCATCTAACAAATGACCTTTTGATGGAAGGGTCTTTTATTTTAGAAGGAGGAAAATAAACCTACCTAGTTTAGCCGGCATGCCGTCAACAGTTATTGATTGGTTGGTTCCCTGCTGTATGCCGGGCCCTACGTAGTTGCCATTACGTGGCTTGCATTTCTACTCAATTTTGAACTGCTGTGCTGGTCCACTTGCTAAGATCAGTTTGGAAGTTTTTGCTCGCTGTGTTATGCTCAGCTGTTAACATCATTTATTATCTTCAGTGAAGGAAATTTCCTGGTTAATGAAACTAAGAAGAAATTCTACCAGTCTAGGGTTTTATATGGCATAATTAATATAAATTTTCCTCCTACAGAAATTGATTAAACGTGCTCACTAGAAGTAGTCAGAAGTGAATCCTTTTGATGTTTCTATTCATTATCCTTTTGAAAAGTAGGTGGTGCTTAAAAGGTCATAGGATAAGGGTTGCTTAGCAGCGAAACAGAAGGATGCTAAAATTAACCAAAGCATTTTTGAAAGGGAGTCCTTCTCTGTTTTACATTATTTAACTAGATTTAATTAATTTCTGAATTCTCCATGTCCTTTGACCTAGGAAAGTAGGATGTTAAGTTTGTTTTGTTTTTGTTATCACATTTAAATCATCTCTCTTTTGTAAGTGTCTTTTAATTGAAGTTCATGCTCTCTGACCAACTCTGGTGTCAGATGGCAGCTTGTCTGGGTGGACTTCTTCCCTGCTACCTGTGTGTTCGGGTTAAATCCTCCCAAGGAAATGGTGTGTAACATCACCTTATTTCACTGATTAATAACAGATTGTTTCGTTCGTTTTGGAAAGCCTACCTAATCCATGAAGTGATGTCTTCTTTTGCTCTTTATTAAACAGGTTTGTATTCAAAAGATAGAAATGCAATAGAGTATCGATAGAACGAAGGCAATGTAGTCTCCTGATCACAGGACAGTGGTCTTCCCCCTTTACTGAGATTAGATTAATTTTATAGGGCTCCTCCTTTTCACTCCACCTCCCCGTCTCAGTTCATTTCAGAACACTTCCTAATACCTGTTTGAAAATCATTACATGAGGTGTAGAGTATCTTTGGAACCAAGTGTTCGAAAGCAACACTTTAAGGATCTTGGGGGTTTTCAGTGAGATCAAAGGGTTGCAATCTAACCGAAGCCATGGTTAGTAACCATCCTCAAAGGCATGCTCACTGTAACTCACAAGTTTCCCTTCCTCAAGATTACTTGTGTACATCTGACCTACTGAACAGGCCAAGTTGAGTAATGTTTTTTATAGCCAAATATAATTAAGAAATTAGATGGGTTTTTTTGGGGTGTGGGGGGAGGAGGCAGGGTAAGTGAGTTTTCTCTCTTTTAAACTTAGAAAGTGGTTTTGGAGTAGAAATAGCTATGGCTGTCTTCAAAAAGCAGGGGTCAGCCTGTGATTTCCACGCCCTTGGGGGCCTCCCCATAAATCAGAGGTAAAAGGTGTACCATCTGAAACGCAGAGGCAGGCATACGATGTGCTTTCTGAAATGCATCACTTATTTTTAATTTCCCCTGCTCCCATGGAAGGCAGAATACAGAGAGGAAAACCATCTGCGTTGTTTTCATGATGACCGAGGTGGGAGAGTGAGGAAGATGGGGCGCGAGGGTGACAGACGTTTTCCTTTTCTGTTAGTTGTCCTCTGGGACAGGGTCACCACTGTGCTGGTCTCTGTTTCCCTCGTCACCTTCCCTGGGTGTCCCTGTCCGAGTGTAGCTGGCGTTGGTTGGTGGAGATGGGGGTGGTGGGGGTGGGGAGCCTGGGAGGAGGGCGCAGGGAGCTCTCCCTTCCAGCTACTGGTGCATCTTGTTTCTGATGGTACTTGGGGCACAGGTGAGCCAGTCTGCCCATCAATAAAGGTGGCTGCCAGTGAATAGGTGCTTTAGACAAAAGAAGTGGGAGAGGGTGGAGACTGTTTGTTCAGTGTGATTCAAGCAAGCCGTGCTAATAGAACTTGAAAGCCTCTGTAAAGTCCCAGCGTCTGGGTACGGGCTACTCCTGCGGGCCTTTCAGACTCGGGGAGGGCGGGTGGTCCCGATAGGGTGGAGAAAGCCCAGTCAAAAGCCCCACCACATTCTTTGTCAGCCAGCCAGACTGCAGAGAAAAAGTCTCAGTGGGGGTAATTAGATAAAGCTTTTAAATGGCTCTATTTGTTTTGCCCTGGCTAGCTTGGTATCTCGTCTCTCTACCCCCTCTTTCAGAGACCGCGGGGTAAGATGGCTTTAAGAATGTTGGAGGCTTTCAGTGGTTTCACTACTTGTGAAATTTCATTTTTCGTTAGGGCAGACTCTGGACAAAGCTAACTGCACCCTGCTTTTGTGAAGGCCTTGAACAAAGATTCGAATTTGATCCTCAGAGCAGCATGGTGAGGGCTGGGTGGGTGTATTAACCCATTTTCCAGCTGTGCCAACTTCCACCCGATGGCTAGTAATAAATCAGGCCCAGGACCCAGAACACCCAGCCCCAGCCTCAGTCCAAACAACACCTGCTTTTCCAAGTCAGCTTGGCCTCAGAAGACAGAGCATTAAATATACAGGGCCTGTTTATCTGTGTGTGTGCTTTTTAAATGAGACCAGATCCTTTCACAATAATGCTGTGGTTGAATTTGAAGATGTAAGGCAATTGGAAAAGAAACTTTTTAGCCTTTGCCAGCACTTCTCTTGATGAACGTGATTATAGGCATTCTTTTCAGTAGGTTTTCTACCTCGTGGGATCATTGTAAGGATAAAATAAATGTTCCAGAAAGTCAAAATCTATATATGGAAGAAAGTGGTGTATTTTAAGCTCAGGAAGCTTTGTGGGTATCCACTCTGGATTTCCTTTCCAGAACTATGCACAACTGCAGTACTCAGGCAGAGTTTATGTTTGCTTCGAGCACCTAGAGACAAACAGGCTAGCAAGTTCTCCTGCAAGGAGTTCGCTTAGGGATGGATTTTAAGGGAAAGGCAGGTGGTAAGCTTTGGATGCCCCCTTTAAAGCAGTAGTTCTCAGCTTGGTGGTTCCCCGCCCCGGGGGCATCTGGCAAAGTCTGGAGACGCTTTTGATTGCCTTGCTGGGGGGGGGGGGAGGGGTGTGACTGGCCTTTAGTGGGTCGAGGCCAGGAGTGCTGCTGCCCATCCCACAATGCACCTGAAGGCCCCACAGCTAAAGGATTATCCAGTCCCAAATGTCAGTAGGTGGAGGGTAAGAAAGCCTGCTTTAAAGGTACAGGAGTCAAGGCCTGTGTCACGTGTGCAGGCAGCCTGGCGTTCTCACTGTACTGCACGTGGCATATTTGGGGATCTGGAATTTCGTAGAGCGAGTAAGCTCTCCTTACAGGCCTGTAAGGTGCTGTGGTTGGCAAGTTCAAGGTTTCACAGAAGATTGGGGGTTGGGGAAAACATTTAAGTGGCGTTACATATATTTAAAAACCCTGTAGTAAATAAAAGTTCCAGAACTCGTCTGCTTCTAAAACAAACCAGATACGTTGGCGCTGGGGAGCTGCTCTGGTAGGTGGTGCTTCTTCACTTATTTAGGTAACTAGCTCCGGCGCTGCCATCTGCCACTTCTCTCTCGTGTTTGAAGTTATGTGGAGGGTACCCCCATACCCCCCCTATTTTTTTGCTCAGTGTTTGAATTAGCCCTTACTTGCTTGACAGTTAATGTTTTTTGCCCTTGGAGTCTCCCTTATTTTGTTTTCTTAAGTTTTTGCAAAATTCTTACATAAATCTCTACCTTTTTATTAAAAAATTAATTAATTAATTAATTATTTGGCTGCGTTGGGTCTTCGTTGCCGCACGCAGGCTTTCTCTAGTTGCGGCGAGTGGGGGCTACTCTTCGTTGCGGAGCGCAGGCTTCTCACTGCGGTGGCATCACTTGTTGCGGAGCACGGGCTCTAGGTGTGTGGGCTCAGTAGTTGCAGCTCGTGGGCTGTAGGCTCAGTAGTTGTGGCGCACGGGCTTCGTTGCTCTGCAGCATGTGGGATCTTCCTGGCCCAGGGCTCGAACCCGTGTCCCCTGCATTGGCTGGTGGATTCTTAACCACAGCGCCACCAGGGAAGCCCTCTCCACCCTTTATATAGGGCAGTGGTGGAGCCCGGTCTTCTGTCCGTGTATCTCCTCTTGAGCAGGTGGCTGGCAGGCTGCTGCTTTACCAGGGAAGGTTGGGGAGGGATCAAGGGAAGAGACGGTGGTGATTTTATGTTTTGGGGACTTGCGGACCTCAGATACACGGAAGGGTGGTTGACTGAAAGAAAAATAAAATGTGATATACAAACGTTAAACTGCATTTCCTCGGGCCAGACATGTCTAGGACAGTGGCAGGAGCCATCTTTTAGCCACAGGTGCCACTTGCCTGACCCTTGTCCTGGTCCATCCCACCCCCCATCTTACAGGCAGGAGGGGAGCAAGAAGAAAAGGCAGGAAGAGAGGGGGATGATTCCAGAACGGTCTGGGCTCCCACTTACCTAAGAGAAATGTTTAACGCTTACAGGCGGCTTTCTTTACATCCTAACCCGAGGACAGACTGTCAGGGTCCCGTTCACGTCCCTCCGGGCTGATGATGTCAGTGACCTGCTTGGAAGCTGGCTTCGCCAGCCCACGCCTGGTGTAGTAAGAGCTGTGCTTCCGGTGCTTTGCCGCCCTCTCCTCCAACCTGTAAACCGGACGGTCCCTGCTCCCCCTCTCCATTTACAACTTTTGCCAGGCTGGGGATCCCCTGCAGGTGCGTTGGAGGGAAGTTGCAGGAAGAAAAGTCTCTCCCCCACTTCTAGAAGGTGAGCTGAAACTCACCATCCGCCCAGCCTCCCAGGCCAGTCCCTGACTCTGGTCTCTCTCTCAGCTGCCAGCAGTCACCAGACCCTCCTCGAAACCCTGGTCCAGTCTGACTCTGGTGTTGCCTGCCCCACTGTCCTGACCTAGGCGCTCGTCATGTCACAAGCGCCTCCCAAGTCAATTTCCTGCCCCCTTTGTCTCCCTCCTCCAGTCTGCCCTCCACTCGGCTTGAACACTATAGCTGCACATGGGGTTTGCCTGCTGCTGAAAAACATCTCATGGCCCCCTGTTGTCCGCAGGAAGAAATCCAAACTCCTCAACTTGGCACACGAGGACCTCCACCGGCAGCTCCCAGACTGTCTTCCTAGTCTTAGCCTTTCTCACTCTCCCTGCAGGCCACTGCCACACTGGAGGAGTTCGTCCTGCTTCTGCTTTTCCATGGAGTGTTCATTCTGTTTTGTCCCCATCCCCTTCTCCTTGCACACAACATTTCTCAACTCTTCCTTCAAGACCCATCTCGAATACCGCCTCTTGCAGGGAGAATCCAGGTCCTCCAGCCAGAATAACCCTTACCCCATCTGGCCGGGTCTGTCTGTTGTAATTTACCCGTTGGCATGTTTTCCCCACCTGGAGAATAGGCAGCAACTTCAAATCATATTTTTCCATCTTTTGTACCTAGCTCAAGGGTTGTGTAGTTGATGCTCATTCAATAATTATTGTTGGATCCATTTTCGAATATAAAAAACCCAGAGTTTTTCTGAAGAGGCGCAGGTTATTTTTGGAGAAGGGCACATATAATTTGGAAGCTAAGTCCTAAGTATCAGTACAAATTAAGAGAAGGAAACAGAAGTAAACTATCGTTTTCCAACAGACCCATCCTGCAGAAATTGGGTGCTCAGTGCACGCTGGTGGGAAAGCATTTTGAATTACAGAAATTTTAAAATAAAAGTTTGCTCAGCTTAATTTACTCAAAATTAAAGAGGAGGAAAAAAAGTTGTTAATGCCTGATTGCACTAAAAGCCGTCACACTGGGGCCCTTACTAATTATAACCACTTTTCATGGCTCTTGGTTTGAAGTTTATATTAAATAGGAGAGATGGGCACACAGATCAAAGACCAAAATCATTTCTGAACTCCAGTGTGTGGGCCCACTTTCTCTGCTTAGTTAGATTTTTGTTTCATTAGTGGTGTGAGTTAATAGGAGTGTTGGTCCGTGTATAATTTAACTTTTCTTTTTTTTCTGTAACTCCTTGGATTTAAAATAAAGTGCAAACCAGAAACCTACAGGGTACAGATCTTGCTTTATTTGTGTGTGCGCGCTCAATATATGTTTGTACGTGGTGGAAGTTGAGTATAGATCGTATTTACAGAAAGAATCATTTTCACTGTTTTAGGGGAGGTTCCTTTATGCTGAGACTTCATAGTTAAAAAAAAAACAAAAAAACCCTGAATACACAAAATCATCGCAAAATCTTTTCTTAACTTTCTTCTAAAAGAGGTACCTGTGTCTTCAGAAATAGGGGAGATACCAGAAGGATGGGGTGAGAGAGAGGCGTTTCGCTTATGGATCCGTTTATACCTTTATGTTTGTAACTATGTGCATAGGTTTCCTTTTCGAATAAGGAATTACCGTTTTTTTTCTTTTTAAATTGGAAGGTCTTGGTATCCTTTATACGAGGTAAAATCCTAGTTGATTAAAAGTACATTATTGCGGGCTTTCCTGGTGGCGCAGTGGTTGAGAGTCCGCCTGCCGATGCAGGGGACACGGGTTCGTGCCCCGCTCTGGGAAGATCCCACATGCTGCGGAGCGGCTGGGCCCGTGAGCCATGGCCGCTGAGCCTGCGCGTCCGGAGCCTGTGCTCCACAACGGGAGAGGCCACAGCAGTGAGAGGCCCGCATACCGCAAAAAAAAAAAAAAGTACATTATTGCTACCTTTAAATATTCCTTGACGTGCTTACCTGATAACTAGAGTTTAGGCTCAGATTTGGCAGATACATTCAAATATAATAATTCCAACTTCATCTTATTTCGAAGGAGGCTTGTATATGTTCCTCTCTGATGTGAAAAACCGATTTTTTAAAAAAAACCATTTTCTCCTCCACTTTAGGGCTTTTAATTGTTTTGAGGGACAGTTATGTAAAATTGGTTAGTAAGCATCTCAAACAGGTTTTCACGACTTGGTAAGTTAAACTTATATTGGATCAAACTGTCCTACTTAAAAATTTAAACCAAGTATAATTTAAAGGAGGCTCAACTTGCACGTCTCTAAATTAAGTTTGTTTTTAAATCATGAAAATAAAGTTTCTGAAAATCATGTGTTGTTTGAGAGCTTAGTAAAGCTTTACAACCCCCTTTTTCTAAAATACTGTATCCAGTTGGATTCAGTATCAGATTCAGTCTCCCTTTGGAAAACAGGCACTTTTCCACCCCCAAATTTGAAAACCTCATAGTGGGGTTTTCTTTTTTTTTTTTAAACCACTTACAGATCTTTATTTATGGATTTTTATTTATTCAACAAATTTGAATTTCAACGATGGGATGGCAGTGATAAACACCAAGGGTACTAGTATGAGAAAGAGAGACAGTTGCTAGCTTCCCAGACATGGAAAGAGACACAGGACCACTAAGTCGTTTCCCTCTGTGCTGGGTGTTAAGTATGACAAGAGCATGTGACATGCACTGTGGGGGAGGGGAGGAGGATGCTGGTGGAGGGGGCATCCCCCCAGAGTGGCCCCTGAGCCACAACATGAAGAGAAGGAGAGTTGGAGCGCAAGCAGCTGGTGCTGTGAGGCCCTGAGGTTGGAGAAGATCAGTGTGGAGAAGAAGAGACCCAGGCGGGTGACACGCATGGCAAGGTGGATGGGCTCCTTGTAGCTCGCAGGTATTTGGAGTTTTTTCCCTTGAGAACTCTGGGAAGCCTTGCAGGGTGTTAGGCCAAGGACTGGCATGATGAGATTTGCGTTTTTAAAGATCACTCCTGCCCAGAGTGGAGAATAAACTGGAGTAGAAGGAAGTGACTGTTTACCTTCTGTTTGCAAGATCGTTGAGAAGGTTGGTTTTGCACAACTTTTGAAAAGCAGTGGTGGCTCAGGGTGGGTGGCAGTGGAGGTGGGGAGCCTGGGTGGGTTTGACAGAGATGGAGGCCAGAGGAGGGATTTGAGGCTGGCTGGGGGTTGGGATGGAGGATGGGCCCGATGATTTCCAGGTCTCAGGCTTCCGTGGCTGGTGGCTGGCGGTGCCTTTCTCTGAGATCAGATCACGGGATAAAGCAAGGTTTGTGAACCAGGTACGTTCCCTACCCTTCAAAGAAGTTATGTTTGTGAATTTTATCAGCATTTTCTCTACTTGTACCGCTTTCATTGGTCAAAACATACTACTCCTGGCAGGGATAATGCATGCAAAGGACTTCTATAAAAGTGAGAAACAGAAATTAGGTTCTTACTTACGGCTTCCTTCTCCCCTCCCCGCCCCTCCTTTCTTTCTTTCTTTCTTTCTCTCCTTTAAATTTCCTGAGGCCAAAAGGAACATGGACGAGTTCTCCTCGGTGGCCATCGGCCGGAGCTTCTGAGTGGTTTTCAGATGAGGCATACAACTAAAACCTTAAGCGTATTTAAGTTTCTGTTTGTTTTAGTGATGCTTTATCTCTTTGACTTGTGAGCCTGGGGCTCAGGGGCAGAGGCTCCGGGGTAAGAACCGAGGTAGGACTCTCAGAATTGCCCCCGCCTTCTGCTTAAGAGGGTCAGAACTCCTCTCCTGACCTGATTTTCCAACTTATTTCTTAGTTTCTCAGTGTTCACTGATGCTCTGAATGTCTTACAGCGACAACAGTGTTTTGCTTGACCAGTAATCTGTGTGAAAACAAAGTTCCTTCAGTAAACAAAATGTGCTGTGTATCTCCTTTGGGTGCCAAAGGGAGAGATTTCATCCTTCCACGGGGATGGTCTCCACCGAGCCACGGTCCAGCCTGTGGTTGAACATCTCTGGTGATGGCCGACCTGCTCCCCATTGCCCCAAGGCAGTCCTTGGGTTTTTACTGCGTTAATTAACTTTTTTTTTCTCAAGGCAAACAAAATCTTTGTGGAATGAGCTAGAAAGTGGCGTGTTTTCCGCTGAGTTGGTAAAAACTTGGAGCTGGAGCGCAGGCCGGCTGCCTTGTGCAATCTGATCCCCAGAGAGTCCATTGGGGAGTGCCACCCTCCTTACTTCCTCCTGTACTGGAATTCCTGCTTCATGGAGGGGGTTGGAGAGGTCCTGCCTCGCTTGTCCTTGTGAGCTGGGACACCTTCCTTAAATCATCTTGCAAGAAAGCATTAGCAGTGCTCCCGGATTTAGGTAAAGCTTTTCTCTGACGTCATACAAATGACTCATCAAAACTTCAGGTGAGCCCCAGCCTGCTCCCCAGACGCTTCTCTTTTTTTTTTTTTTTTTTTTTTTGGCGGTACGCGGGCCTCTCACTGTCGTGGCCTTTCCCGTTGCGGAGCACAGGCTCCGGACGCGCAGGCTCAGCGGCCATGGCTCACAGGCCCAGCCGCTCCGCGGCATGTAGGGATCTTCCCGGACCGGGGCTCGAACCCGCGTCCCCTGCATCGGCAGGCGGACTCCCAACCACTGCGCCACCAGGGAATTCCGCTTCTCTTTTTATATGGGATCAGTCCTGACTCGGGTAACCCGACCACTGGCCCCCAGAGAGCGCTGCCCACCTTGGGGAGAGTATGATTTAACATCTTTTGTTGAAAAAGCACGGATGTTCCCACATCACCTCAGCCTCACATCCCATTTGTAACAGATGGCACGCTTTATTCCAGCCCTACGTTTGATAAGATGAGCTGATGAGGGGAAAAACGCTCAACAGGGACCTTGCCCCTCGGCTTCTTTCTAGCTGAAACAGCTTGGTGAGGGGATGGCGGGAAGGGAACTCGAGAAACTGGGTTTACGCATCTTTTTGGAAAATTTAAACCTTCAGGTACAATGCATACAACGCAGTCCCTCACCTCACCGTGACCCAAGCAGAAGCATGGACTTGGAGATCTAATACGTTTGTTGCAAAAATAGCTTACTAGGGATGGCCTTGTAGTGAGTGTCCAGAATTGGTGTGGGTAGTATGTTCAGTAGCCAGTTTGTGGTGACAAAGGTGTATATTATATAAGCTCACTTTCAGATAACCCACCCCTAACTGCTAGATAGTGGTGACAACTCCCGCTATCTGTCGGGTAATTTTTTTCTTTCAACGGTTGTGTATTCAATCCCTGGTGTTGGTTCTTGAAGGGCTCGGGGATGGTCCAATGATTACACTTTGAGAACGCAGCCAAAATGGCCTGGCAGCTTTATTTCACTGTTTTATCTCTATGGCAGATGGAATTCGGGGAGGGCTCCTTTGGTCGGCTTGTCTCTGGGAAGTCAGGTTGCTCCTGCTGCCACCTGTATCTGCAGAAAAGGGAAGATACAGAAATCCAGCCGCAAACAACAGAAACCATGACCTGGTTATTCATATGATAAACGACTCTACCGAGAGTGCAATTAAATCCGGTCAGCAGACCTTTGAATTACGGACTGCCCTTGATGAAAAGCACCCCTAGTCAAAGCCCACCTGTATTCGCTTTATAGCAGATAAACCAGATGTTGTCTTTTCAGTTTCTTTTCTGCCCGTGTTAGACTTCATCCATATATGACTCTTAAGTCAAAAATCTCAAGTTAGGGGGCTTCCCTGGTGGCGCAGTGGTTGGGAGTCCGCCTGCCGGTGCAGGGGACGCGGGTTCGTGCCCCGGTCCGGGAAGATCCCACATGCCGCGGAGCGGCTGGGCCCGTGAGCCATGGCCGCTGAGCCTGCGCGTCCGGAGCCTATGCTCCGCAACGGGAGAGGCCACAACAGTGAGAGGCCCGCGTACCGCAAAAAAAAAAAAAAAAAAAAACTCAAGTTATTGCCCCGTTTCACCCTCTTAAGGTTGTTAGGCTTTTCATCAGGAAGAACTGTCAGCACAAGAGTGGTGGAGGAAGCAGTAATGTGAACTAAGGTTATCGAGCGCGTACCAGTTATGTCCTTGTCCTGAATTCTTTTTTTTTAAAATAAATTTATTTGATTTATTTATTTTTTATTTTTGGTTGCGTTGGGTGTTTGTTGCTGCATGCGGGCTTCTCATTGCCGTGGCTTCTCTTGTTGCGGGGCACAGGCTCTAGATCGCGGGCTCAGTAGTTCTGACGCACGGGCTCAGCCGCTCCGCGGCATGTGGGATCTTCCCGGACCAGGGCTCGAACCCATGTCGCCTGCATCGGCAGGTGAACTCCCAACCACTGCACCACCAGGGAAGCCCTTGTCCTGAATTCTTGACGTGGGTCATCTCATTCATTCCTCACGACAGCTCTTTGCCCCTGTGATGTAGGTACAGTGATTATCCCCGTTATTCAGAGGAGGAAACTGAGACCCAGCGAGGCAGCCAGCTAGTAGGCATCACGCAGTGCAGCCCGACCCCAGAGCCTGTGCTGGTGGCCCCTGCTCAACTTCCTTTCACAATGACGTGACATAGTCACCAAATAAATATCCCCTGAAGACCTGCTGTGTGCAGAGCCCTGCGGTACACAGCAAGGGGAAAGACAGGGACACGTGTGCGACGGGGCCGCTGGCTTCTGGAAGTAGATTAAAACTTAACCCGTGAAACAGGTCCTTCTATCTGGTGTTTGACAAAGCGAGTTAGACCGTCAATTCTGTGGAAGATCAAGTGGGAGGGGAGGTGCGGTTGGCTGACGAATCAGCCAGCAGGAGTGGCTGCCCCAGAGCACCCGGGGCCCGGGAGACCCTGCAGAGAGTCGGGAGAGGCCCTGAACATCCCGCTGGGGGACAGTTTTCCCTAAGTTCCCATGAGAGGCTTCTGCTCGTCTTCTGTGTGGTGGGTGGTGGGGCGCACGCCTGCCCCTTAACTTCTTTCTTGCAGACACCCACTGTTAACCTCACCAAAAGTGCTTGAGCTCCGTTTCAAAGTAAGGATGGTGTGTTGGCCACTTTGGGAAAAGCCAGGACGCTGTAAGCTCTGAGCATCTGGGGGTGAGGGTTGCCTTGGGTTTCTGGAGGGCCAATGCCTGGAAAACAGGTCACTTGTTTGCTGTTATAATAGGCTATTATCATTTTATTTAATATATAACATCAAGATTTTGCCTCAGAGTTAGTACTGGGGGGCAGGATCAGCCATCTGAGAGGCCCAGTGGTCTGTGTTACCAGGGATGTAGGGGCAACAATTGAATTGATCTAATTACTAACCTAATGTTTGAATTTGTCCATATTCAGGGGAGATAGTCTCTAGGAGGTGTTTTGTTTGTTTGCTTTGCTTTTTAAGCAGTAGGAGCTACATGGACTGGAGGACAGTGACGGAGGATGCCCTGTCTCCCGTGGAACGTTTCTGGGGTGAGGGTGTCCAGTTGTGCACCCTTCCTACCCTTTTGTGGGAGCCCCCGAGCAAGTTGTGGAACCAGCAGGTCTTGAATTGCGCCGAGCGCCTGATGGTCTGTTTCCTGTTTCCGGTGGGTCTGTGGAGGAGGATTGTTTTGAAATTTAGTTACAAATAGAAAATTTCAGCCTTGTGTGCTACCAGCTCCTACCACCGTTATTAGTACCGTTGTTATTTTGCTCGTGACAGTTTGATGGCTCCAGCAGAAGAGTAGTGAAAGACGTCTGGGTTGGAGACCAGCATCCCGGGCTTTTTCTTTCTCGTGACTGGAATCCCATCAGCTTTCCTGCATTGGAATGCTTCTCGATACCTCCCCCAGGCACTAGGCTCCAGGGAGGCAAGGATGCGTAAGACGTGGTCCAGCCCTGACACTCACCAGTGCGTCACAACCGGCAGAGACACCAGGACACACTGAGGACCTGGCAGTGGGAAGCCGTCGGGAAAAGAGGTAGTGATGATGTTCTCAGATGTGAAGGGCTGGCCACGTGGAGAAGCGTGTAGGAAAGGGAAAATGAATTTCTAGGTGAAGAGCAGTGTAAGTACAGGCCCTGGGGGATGATACCACGAGGCTTCTTTGGGGACAGGATGGGTAAGCAGTGGGGTGAGACCAAGAGAGTACGGTTGGGGTGGAAGGAGTGTTGAGATGTGTCTCCGGCAGTGTAGATGGCCAGTTGTGGAGGCAGTTGTGAGCCAGGAAGTGCTTTGAAGCTAGGCCGTGGTGTGGGCAGCTCTGCCCCGGAGAGAACGCTGCTAAACCTTTAGAAAAATCAGGCCATAGAGGAGACTCGTCCAGCAGAATGAACTTGGACGTTGATGCCATATGGAACCGAATATTTCTTCCCGTTTTTTCCGAGAGATTTTTTTCAGCCCAGGACATGTGGGCTGCCGTCTGAAGTGGTGTTCAGTGATCATTGAGAGGTGGGACGTTTATTTTCAGCAGATAGAATTCAGTTCAACAATGTTTAAACTTCCTTGGTTGTGTTTTACTCCTTGGAACTTACTTAAGCTCATCAGCTAGGGAATTAGAGACAGACTCATTTCTGTACCCTCGAAAATATTGAGGAAGGATGCTGGGAGTCGGGGGAGCTACTTACTCAGTTTGTCAGCCGGCAGCGAATGCGGGCTGGGAGGGTGAGCTAGTGTGCAGTCTTGACGAGCCTGTGGATGAAGGTTTCTGGAAGCCGTGGGTGGGAGAAGAATCAGCTCACAAAGGCGAAGCTGCCTCGAGTGGAGTGGATTTGTGCCTGTTCTGCTCACCTGGGTAGCATCTGCCCTCGCCCAGGTGATGCTCTATCTGTCCTCCCGTGTTCCCAGTCCTCTGCTGGAGGACTGTCCTCCCGTGTTCCCAGTCCTCTGCTGGGATTCCATCTTCTACGGGTGAGGTCGGCCAGGAAAGGCGCTCTGTGCCCGCAGAGATGCGGGTGGTGAAGGTAGATAGCAGGCCGCAGAGACGCTCGTGGTTTATTAATTATGGTGGAGGGACACACTGCCTTTTCCTCTAGGGAGGACGGATCCACTTTTAATATGTGTGACTTCATACATTTCCAGGCCTGTACTCAGGGACTGAGGGACCTTGCTGAGAGGGCTGTGAGAAATGTGGGAAGGCCCCCGCAGAGTGGGCAGGTTGGACGGAACACATACCTTAAAGTTAATAATTTCATCACCTAAAACTGATGTTTATGTGTTAACGATTTTATGAACTGTTGGCAACCTCTCGTTTCGTTTTGTTTCTTACCGAGTTCTCTCCCTGGAGCTGGAATCGTGCGGGAGGAGGTGGGATGCTATGAGCTGGGGTGGGGTTTTGAGGGGTCAGGCTGGGAGTCAGGGGGGAGGGGGAGTGTCTCAAAGTGCTGAGTGGGTTCCTTCTGTCTGTGAAGGAAGGAACCTTCCTTCGTTGCCGTGCGCGGGCTTCTCACTGCGGTGGCATCTCTCGTTGCAGAGCACAGGGTGGACTCACCGGGGAAGGAAAGCCCCACTCGGGCCCAGAGCCTTGTGTGGAGTGCTTGCATGTGTTACCCCATGGATGGGGCATAGGTATGACCTCCTCTTTTTAAAGACAGGAAACTGAGGCTTAGAGAAATTCACTTTTTCTGAGATCACGCAGCCAGTGTCAGACTACCAGGAAGCTTTAGGCCATATCCACAGTCTGAAGGACATTCTTTGGTTACATGGGACCTCATGACACCGTGGTACCTGGAGAGTTCCCAGCCGAGCAGCTCTCAAGCTTGATTTCACTCGTCTTGATTCTTTAATAGTTGGCGCGGATTTGAGCATAACACATCACTTGAGTGCCTCTACGTTTAGGATACTAGGTTTAGGCACGGGGGAGCACGGTGGTTCTTGCCTTTGGGAGTTTACGTCGTGAAAGGGTGCAGTGCAGTGTGGCCCCCGAGCCGTGCACCCGTGGGAAGGCTGCGATCCCAGCGGGAAGGGGCAGGCTGGGTTTGGAGGTGTAGTTTGGGGTTGAGGACCGCATACTGGAAGGTGCTGGCATTGCAGGGCTCCCTGGGGTGGCATGGGGGTGGGGCAGAATTGGAGCTGTCCTCCGTCCCTGAGAGGGAGTCCGAAGGTTTTGAGCAGAGAAGTGACAGGTGGCCTGATGAGGCTTTGGAAATGTCCTCGGGAGGGGCAGCGAGGCCATGGTTGTACCTTGCGGGGCTGCTGGGGTTCCTTCACTGTTGATTTCTGGCCCGAGGCAGAGGGCGCATCCCCATCAGCTGGTACAGGGTGAACCAAGCAGCAGTCAGATCGCTGAGTCGCCCAGAGCCCACTGAGTGATGTACACACACAGGAGGGGGACTTCCTTTCTTTACAGCCATAGACTTCTTTGGGTTCAGACCTCTATGTTCTGGCTTATCTCTTTTGGGGACTTGTCCACTGGAATCCTGGATCACGTTCATAATGTCGCCATATTGGTTTATCCGTTAACCCTGGCTTTACTGAAACCAGGGTGGAAAGGCTTTCCTGGCGCGTGTGCGTCCTGAGATGTGAGTGAGTACGTGCCCTGGTCCAGGTGTTACAGCCGAGGGTGGGGCCTGAGCCCAGACTGCCGACCCTTCCCTCGCATCCAGTTTTCCAAGTCTTTGGCTTTCCGTTGTGGTAACTGCCACAGCCCAAAAGGTGCCCTCGCCTGCCCTAATTTGGGGCAAGGGGAGGTCTGGGACATACTCAACACCTGTGCTAGAAGCAAAACGCCCCTCTGAGGCTCCTAACCACCCCCCCTCCCCCCGGTGTGCCCCCCATCCCCACCCCGGCTCTTTTCTCTTGAGCTCTAGCCTGGCGATGCCATTGTGGCCACCTCCCCATTCATTGGTGTCACTGGCATTTTAAAGAAGCAAATCCGTACCATCACACGCGGTCTTTGTAAATGCTTTCCGTGCGTTATTTTCACAGTCCTCACAGCAAGCCCACCAAGCAGACAAGTGTTGTTGCCCCCATTTTGCAGGTTTGGAAGACGCTCCCAATCATACCCGGTGCCCTTAAGGTACGGGAGGCACGGTGCCCTCCACTTTCTGTGCTTTGTGGCGTTTCACCTTCGCATCGACCTTCTGAGGTCGTTGTTATCTCCATCTTACAGATGGGGAAGCTGAGGTTTAGAGAGTTTAAATAACTTGCCTGAGGCCACTCCAGTATAAGGACTTTGAGCCCAAGCTGGTGTATTTGTTGATTAAGAAAAACTTTTCTAGCTTGGGGCTGGCTTAGAGCTGATGTCTTCTTTTGGATTTGTTTTCTGATGCTTTTCCCATTTCTAAAGATGGGGGCGTTTGTCAA
Organism: Tursiops truncatus; assembly: GCF_011762595.2. NCBI lineage: Eukaryota > Metazoa > Chordata > Mammalia > Artiodactyla > Delphinidae > Tursiops > Tursiops truncatus. The sequence goes on from NC_047043.1 coordinate 4,960,870, forward strand.
GCACCCAGTCTGATCTAGGCATTATGATCTGTTTTCCTCTTAGCGGAGTGTAAGCTCCATGAGGGCTTTTTGCTCCTTTTCCCCTCTGTTCATGCAGGGTCCCAGGCACCTAGCCCAGTGCCTGGCCCAGCCTGGGTGCTCAGTCAGTATTGAATGAAGGAATGACTGGAGTGAGCGGGTCATTTTGCCCCATCCTAGTGAAGGCAACTCCAACAGAGCAGTTGGGTGACTTGGCACACAGGCACAAATACCTCACACCTCAGATCTCTTGTTTTTGCAGCAGACCTTTATTTATTTTTTTAATTTTTATTTAGTTTTATTTTTGGCTACGTTGGGTCTTCGTAGCTGTGCACGGGCTTTCTCTAGTCGCGGCGAGTGGGGGCTGCTCTTCGTTGCGGTGTGCGGGCTTCTCACTGCGGTGGCTTCTCTTGTTGCAGAGCACAGGCTGTAGGGTGCGCGGGCTTCAGTAGTTGCGGCACGCGGGCTCAGTAGTTGTGACATGCGGGCTCAGTAGTTGTGGCTCGCGGGCTCTAGAGCGCAGGCTCAGTAGTTGTGGCGCACGGGCTTAGTTGCTCCGCGGCACGTGGGATCTTCCCGGACCAGGGCTCGAACCCGTGTCCCCTGCTTTGGCAGGCGGATTCTTATCCACTGCGCCACCAGGGAAGCCCTCAGCAGACCTTTTTCACACACGTAAAATTTCAGGAGTAATCAGATCTATGTCATGGGATTGGAGGACATGATATAAAACACTATAAATACTTACCAGTGTTTGGCACCACGCCAGCATTCGATGAGTGGCATTGCCTTGGTGGTTTCAAGCCTCTTGTCTATGTTTGCCTTCCTTTGGGGCAGGGTTGCCATACCGATTAGCCCCGCCAAAAATGTGCTGGCCACCGAAACTTTTTAAAAGTGTTTTTTTATTCATCCAACACTGCTCTCTTGGCTGTGATGTCTGTGAAGCGTTTGAAGTTGGTAAAGTTGGTGAAATCAGTTTAAAGCTACCCTGGGCAAGTGGTGTCACGACTAGCAAGGTTTTTTTTTTTTAATTAATTTATTTATTTTTGGCTGCACTGGGTCTTCGTTGCTGCTCACAGGCTTTTCTCTAGTTGCGGCGAGCAGGGGCTACTGTTCTTTGCTGTGCACGTGCTTCTCATCGCGGTGGCTTCTCTTGCTGTGGCTCACGGGCTCTAGCGTGCAGGCTCAGTAGTTGTGGTGCATGGGCTTAGTGGCTCCGCGGCATGTGGGATCTTCCCGGACCAGGGCTCGAACCCGTGTCCCCTGCATTGGCAGGCGGGTTCTTAACCACTGTGCCACCAGGGAAGCCCGACTAGCAAGATTTTGACGAAGCTGTATGTTCATCTTCTTGGTTTCCAGTGAGAACATTGTACTGGAAGGGGCCTTGGGGTCCTCGTCCAGACTGTGTCCTTCCACCCCTTAGTTTACAGGTGAGGAACATCAGGCCTGGAGAGATGCAGGCGCAGGGCTGCGGGAACCTCCGTCTTATGTGGTCAGTTCTCTTCAGTGTCAGCAACCCTGCCACGCCCAGATGCCTGGTGTTTTGTATTGGGTGGGGTGGGGGGGGAGCCACCATTATTCTTTTGCCAAGGATGTTAGTAAGCGGACTGTGTCAACAACCCTAAGTATTAAGAAAGGTTTTTCCCATTAGATTTTTTTTTTGCATATTTAACTCGTATTCATCATAGAAAAATTCTAAAGGAAGAGAAAGCTAGTAAAGCACATAAGAAACTAAAATTACTTACTTTCATGAGTCATAAATCACCTTGTATATCTGCTTCCTGTGGATACATACGCTTATTACAAAAACTGAGATTTTTTTACGTTTGTAGACAATAAAAAGCCCAGTTTTGTACATGCCTTTAAATTATACCATACCTATTAAAAATTTAATGGGATAAGTATTTTCTGTTGTATTCAAATGTTCTTTGCCATGAAAATCACTTTATTTTGATGTGGCATAATTTGAGGAGGGGGGGTCAGAGGTTAATGTTTTGATTATTTTGCGTTCCCTGGGCACTTACTGGTCCTATGTTAAATGAAGCCAATCTAAGGTTAAAATTTTTACTGTAAATTATGAATAGGTAATCGGAAATTGATTTATTCTAAAGAGGAAAATGCTGAACTGACAAAACGTATTTATTTTTTGATTAGCCTGTGACCTGCCATCCTATTGCTCCAAACAAACAAGAATCACTGGTGAAAAGCAAATTGAGCAGTTCAAAGAGTCCTTCTAAAAGGTCAAGTTCTCTTGAGAAGGAGGTGTTTTCCATCTTGTATAGGACACCGGGGTGAATGTTAATGGCTGACGGGATATGTTACGTACCTGTAGTTTTATTTTTAATTGGATGTTTTGCTTCAATCAGTGTCATGTAATTTGGACGTTTTAGTGCAGTTATTCCCAGTCTTTTCTAATATAAGGACCTCTTTTAATGTAAAAAAATGTTTCTGGGGCAAACATAATTTTAGGTATATTTTTAGACTCTGTTGGGAAGCTCTAACAAAAAGTTCTTAAAAATAACACTTTTAGTGGAATTTTTCTGTATTAATTACAACAGCATCTTCATACACTTGCCCAGTAATAGTACATATATGTGTATGATTTATGCGACTTGTCGCTGCTTGATGGGCGGAGCTTCTGAAATAGCCCCTAGGAGGCCCCTGCCCTCAGGAAGATAGAGCCTACCTGTGAATCACTCTAAGGTCTAATGTGAGGAAGACAGCAATCAGACCCCTTCTGAAGGGCAAGTGGGATTCTCTAACTCCAGGGACAGCTGTGTAGGCGGAGGGTCCGAGGGCCATTAAATGACAAGTTAGGAAGGTGCAGTTTGTTGCCAACTGCTCACTGCTGACGTTTCCAGAGGGGCCCACCCCACCTCACTTTCCTCATCATTTCAGAGGAAGGAACGTTGTTGGAGAAGCGAATTGAGTCAGGGACATTTCAACACACCTGATGAACTATCTCCCTTGGTCCTTTTCAAGAATTTCATATGATCTGCTACAGAGAGGGGCTGGATTTGTCAGCTAGAAGCCTTAAGGTCCCAAACCCAAGCCCAGCCCTGATTATGGTTAATGGAAAGATGTTACACCCTGTGCCTCGGGTTTTTCCATCTGTAAAATGGGAAGTATCTCTTTTATCATATTCTTGGGAGGTGACATAATGATACCCGCAGGCTGCATTTTCTTTCTTTTTAATCCGTGAAAGCAAACAGAAAAATCTTTGTAAGGCTGGAAGCTATTGTCTTTTTATATAAAGGAAAAGTACCATAAAACTAGAGAAATTCTAAGCATCCTAAAAGCTGCTTTATGGCAAGGCAGCAGCCAAAAGACCTGCCAGTGGAGTGTGACCTTCCTCAAAAACCTTATCTTCATTCTCCTGTAGTCCTGTTTTTTTCTCTTAGTAATTGTTATTCAACAGTGATGCCTCATATAACACTAGTCTTGGGCTGTGAGAAAAAAGTTCTTGCACTGCTTAGTCCCCCAAGATATGGGTGGCAGAAGAAGCCGCCTCATTTCTTATGTCTCTGTATTATCTGATGAAGGACAATCATCCCAGGGTTCACCTTTTTAAGGAGTCAGGGCTGGGAGCAGGTATTTTGCTTAAGTTTTATGTGGTGTCTGTGTATTTTCAAGAAATGTTGAATGTCCCCTTTATTTCAAGCTTCTATAGCCTTTCCAAGTTGCTTTAGAAAATCTTCAACCGTTTCTTAGCAAAACCGGGTGCACAGTAAGCCCATATCAGCTGGGCCTGATGTGGAAGAATTACTTCCATGAAGTGGACCTGGTGAGAGTGTGATTACAGTCTGCTGACCTCAGTTCCAGGGCTGTGGCCATCTGTACGGTGGGACCAGCACTCACCCACGATGAGGCTCCCAGGTGTCCACGGAGGGCGATGGTCACTTTTGATGGATGATGACCTCACAAAGGTTTCCAGGGGCAAAAACCCTCCAACCATCATTTCAAGAATTCCAAAGCAGTTTCACAATTCTGATTCTAAGAGAGGTTTGATTTGCAAGGGGAGTCTTTCAGTGCCTTCTCTTGCCTCTGTTTTATGGACGTTAGTAATTATCTTTTTGAAGAAAACAGAAGTGAGTTATACATTCTTCCTTAAGGATTTTAGTTTAGTTTATCTTGAAGAATTTTTTAATCAGCTGGGGTTTTCCCCCTTCGGTGGCTGGTCCCAGTGACTAGGCAACATGGAGATAATAGTAAATAACCCAGCTTTTTGTAAGAGATGTTATTTGAGGAGGGGGTTATGAGTACATACTAAACTTAGGAATACGTAAGTAAAGTTTCCTCTGAACTTACCTTCCTTTTGGAACAGGAGAAAAGATGATTTTTAGGCATAATGGTGCACAAAGTAATGACTAACACTCTCTAAAGATATTTAAATCTATTAGAGCATAAATATGTTAGTTCAGAATGGATTGAGTTCTGAACCTTGATGCCTTCAAGAGTGCTTTATTATCAGGTGGCTTGTAAAAGGCACATTGTCAATCAGATCTGTTGTGTTTCCCACAGAATTTCATTAAGAGGTGTGCATCACTTCACATACTCTGTAGGAGAGGGGACAGTGAAACAGAAACTTAATAGAAATACTGAGGAGGGGAGAAGGTAAAGCCACCCCGGCACCTGGGCCTCCTTCTTTTTCTTCCTAACTCTGCCTCTTTGAGATGTTCTTTGAGAACGTGGAGGAAGCTGCGTGTGGCTGGGGTCGTCGCCCTGGGTCTCCCTGCGCCTCTGGGTCTGGGGACAGGAGTGGCTTGGCACTGGGAGTCCTTCCCCAAAGCTCAGCTCAGTGCTGACTCTTCCTGTCCCTGGCTTTCCAGAGAAGGCCTGGGAGGCTGCCGGAACAGGGGGGTGCTGAGAGACTGCCTCCCCTGTCCCCTGGGCCCTGGGGGAAGGAGCCGCCTTCTGGAACGGGGTGCAGGGAGGGGGAATCCAGAGCAGAGGGTGGACAGGTGGACGGCAGTCACTGCCATTGTTTCGGTACAGACGAGGCTATGGTTCGGAAGTTGTTGTCTGGCTGTTGGCTTTTCCTCTTCAGAGGCTGGCATTCATGCGATACATTTATGGTTTGCTAACATGAGTATGACACGCATGCACATTTTTGGAGTATTGAATAGGCAGTAAAACAAGGCAGCTAAAAGCTAAGCAGCCAAGTGCTAAGTTAGTTGTTTTCCTGATAAACTGAAACTAGCCCGAATGGACAAAGTGTGGAACTCGTGTACCCAAGCTGCTCTAGGTGGTACTTTTTGTTTGGTCTACTAAAAAAAGCAATGATTTGGAAAGGTGCAGTATCCGAGAAGGGAGTGCAAGGCTCCAGTTCTGCTCTCTGTGGTCCTGGAAGGAAAGGATGGGAGAAGTCTCCTCCTCTTCCTCTCCCTGCCCTGGAGCCGCGGCTGCAGTTTTCAGAGGATGGCCTGGTGCTACGCCCAGCGGTGGTATTTTATAGTATTTCTCAGTCGTTTTTTAGGATTATCAGTCATCGCTCGCAGGGTTCCTTTTCATTTTCAAGGGCATCCAGTCTAATCGTTCAGCTCCCTTTCAAAAGGCTCCCTCCCTCCCTCAGGCCCAGTCAGGAAGATTAATAATGTTAACTGATTTACTTCGCTGCAAAAACAGCATTATTAGTTAATTAGACTTTTACACCTCAGTCAGATAGCATTGTGCACTTTAACTCAAGGATGTTAAAGACCTAAATCTGAGAAAAAAGAAAAGAAAGAAAAAGGACAGGCACTTTTCCAGTTTAAGCTGCACGTTGGTCCATGTTAATTAGGCGTTTGTCCCTCAGTCTGGAGGTGACAGAAAATGCCAGTTACTGTGGTATTTAACTGACATCAAACTCCTGTCCAAATAATTCAGTTGCGCCCAGCCTTCTCTTTTAATTGGTGGGAAGGAAAACTTCGGCACACACCCAGAATAAGGAGGAAATTGTTAATTACATTAAACATTTAAAAATTTCATTCTGAAGGACCTGAAGAACACTTGTGTGTGTTCTTTTAAATGAACTATCCAGTTGAGCTTTTTAAAAACCATAACAACAGAATCTCCTCTCACACTTGAGCTACCCCAAATGATTAGCCCTTGTAAGTCTTTAATAAATGACAGTTTAGTAATCGTTGTTATCCAAGGTCAAAAAGTGGTGAGTTATTATCTAGGGCCCTTATAGATTCATGTATGTTTGGCACTGTTTAAAAAATTGATAATTAATTTTCTAGCTTAAAGTCAGATTTCTTTATCAGTACTAGAAATTCACGAGGATTTAGGTGCCAAGCAATATACATGTTTTAGGAACCAATATTTAGTAGCACATTTTAAAAAATGACATGATGGTTTTGTAGAAGTAATTAGATAAAACATGCTTTTTTTTTTTTTTTTTTTTAAGATCTTAAGCAACTTCTTCCTAGTCGCCAGAGAAGGTAATTTTCAGTGACAAGGGTGTAATTTACCTTATTCATGAGGTATGTAAAAACAATTCCAAAAATAATGAAAAGATTTCTTCTGACTATGGGTAGCCTTATTGGACTTTTCAACCTCCCTGGCTTTGACTGTGGTTTCTAGCCAAAGGTTCACACGTTTGAGAGGTTCAAACGCTTCATTTTCAGTACTGAACTACTTTTTCGTGCACTGAATGAATGCAATATGTTAACACTCCTGTATGGCCCAGAATTGCTGGGCTGCCCCTTGGCCTGCCTGCCTGGTACTGGCTGAAAAGGTACCATTGTTTGTTCTGCAAACACTGGGTGATGTTTGTTTCCAAGGTGACTGGTTCTATTGCTGCCCTTTAAGCAAGGGGGGATGGGGAGAGAGAAAGTTGGCTTTAAACACCTGAGAGCATCCTGTTCAGGATACAGTCTGTGTGTGTGTGTGTGTGTGTGTGTGTGTGTGTGTGTGTGTGTGTAAGTTGAAATATTATTTTAACTGAGGTAATGGGAGAAAAAGGGACAGTGTGGAAATGGGAGGAAAAGATAGATTATCAGTAAGTTAAAAATATCAGTAAGTTCCGATACACAACAATATACTTAGAGTGAAGGTAATGGTATAAGAAATGTTAGACTAAAAGATCTGATCAGACTGAAATTAACTGTTTTTACATTTGAAAAAGTAAAAAGTCAAGGGAAGAAAAAATATTTTAGATGATATCCATTGAAATGTTAAATTTATTTTTGCATGAACTACAGTTCTTTAGCTGCAACTTGTAAGCAGCTATTCAAATGAATAAAGTTTGAGAGTAGTATCATTAAAACTGGTTACTGATCAAGTACCTGGGCCTTCCAAAAAAGTCAGAGAACAAGAGATATAAACAGATTGGTTTCAGTCTTAAGGTCTATAAATTAAGAAAAATCTTAAATGATCGAACTATATTTGTGTTGAAAATTTTCCAGAAAGATAACAACAAAGATAAAAAGCCTCTTTGGGGGATGTATAATTGATGTATTCATCAGTGAGAGATTTTTAAGTTCAAATTAGAAAGAAGAAAAAAAGTTTCTTCTTTTCCTGGTCCTCCACCCCCTCTTTTTTAATTAAAAAAAATTTTTTTTTATTGTGCATGGATGCTGTTAACAGAACTTTGCCTTTTCACTCCTATCAGGTTTAGTACAGTTCATGCCCAGGTTTCAGTAAACATTAACTACTTTTATCAGGGCTTGCAGTGTACTGAATGGCTAGCAAAGAGAGTGTACTGCAAGAGACAGATGAAAATGAGAGAGTCCAAGGTCACATGGATGTTGAATTTTTTTTTAATTATTGAGAATTTAGGGTCAAGTTTCACACTTTCAATATCCTCTCTATGGTTTTGTGGGCCTAAGACAAGGACACTTGGTCTGGCCTTTCTCTGTCCTGGGGTTAAAAGAGATTTCTTCAGATGCTCCCTCTGAATGGCAAGACAAGTGATTTTAAAACAGTTTATTCTTTCCTTTTCTTAAGAAAATTTTTTTCAGGACTGCCTTCTAGGATGAAAGGTTCTCAAGGTCCCCCCAAAGAAGTACTATAACATATATCGTGATTATTCTGACGATCTGATATTACAGGGATTTCCTTTTTTTTCCTTTCTCAGAGATTGTTTGGGATTGCCCTCTGAGCACTAATTTCATTTCCGGAGTTAGCACAGTGAAGCCTGCTAGATGAAATATCGCCAAATATAGAGTAAACGTTCTCGTCTCGGAAATCATGTAATATTCTAAAACTTTCCCCTGTGTCTTCTTTCCGAAAATAGGAATGTGACTTGTGCTTCTTTTCAGTGAAAAGGATCTGCACGTTTTAAAAACTACAGAGACAGTAAGAACTACCCTCTCTTCCTGCCCTTCATTGCAGGCTGCCCCCTAGGCATCCGTGGCAGACACGGAGGGTGGGGCTGCGGAGCGCGCCCGAGGGTCGTGTCTCCTTCCCGGAGGGAGGCACCGACCGAATCGAGGCTGTCTGTATGGATTTCGGTTCTGGGCTCCCGGCGGCCGGGCCGGGGAGGAGCCTGGGAGGACGCCGCGGAAGGCGGCCGGGCCGCCGGGCAGCCGGCCCTCCTCGGGCCGCGGAGCCTTCGTGCACTGGGACCGTCTAAGCTGAAGTGCGTTCGCACAGCAGAGCGCGCGGCGGCCGTCGTCCCGGGACTCGCCCGTGCCCGTCCCGCCGCGGCGGCCTGTGGGAAGCGGGCGGTCGACGGCCGGACGGCGGGGTCGCGGGGCGCTGCTACAACCCGGGCCTCCCCGCCGTCCGCCCACCTCGGCGCCCGCACGGGGCCGCCCCGTGAGCGGGCGGCGGGGCCGTCAGTCAGGGAGGCGGGCACCGATTGGCCGGCCGGCCGGCGGGGGCGGACTGGGGCGGGACGGGGGCGGGGCTAGGCCGCCTTCCCGTGGGCAGCGCAGGCGTTGCTTCCACGAAAACCTTGACTCGCTCTCCTGGGGCCGCGGCGGCCAGGCGGCAACCTCGTGGGCGGCTGGAGGCCTTCGAAGAGCCCGTCTAGTAGTTGAGTTCGTTGTTTAGAAATGGGTTCCTCTCAGGTAGAGATTTGAACACATGTGCGCCCCGAATGAAGTGCTCCCTCATGTTTTTCCCCCTGGTGTTCGCTTGAGGCCATTTAGCCTGTGACCACTTAAGTTTCCCGAAGTTTTGCATGGGCGTGAGCGTGCCCACTCGCGTCTTGTAGTTGTTGCCCAGAAGGAGTCCACGTTAAAAGGTTTGGCTTACCTGATGGCCGTTTTAATGAGAACAGCGTGTGGCTGAAAGTGTGTCCGCAGAGCCTTTTGGAGGAGGAGGAGGAGGCGGAGGCGGCCGGGGATGAAGAGGACGAAGAGGGGATGCAGCCTGGCTCGGGGAGGCATGAGTGGAGGAGGAAGGACAGGGGCAGCTTCTGTGGGACGGGACGCCCGGGGCAGCGCGGCGTCGGGTCCTTTCTGTCCTCTTCCGCCGTGTTGGGCGGCTGTTGCCTCTTTCCCATGTGACCCGCGTTCTGCGGATGGAGGCCGAGGGGCACCACGGAACCAAACAAGCCACCGTGGCCTCAGGTTTTAAATCCCCACCCCCTCCCGTCGCAGCAGTGGCGGCGGCGGCGGCAGACCGCGGGCCTCTGTCCCCCGGGCTCCTCCGTGGTCCACGTGGTCGTAGTAGCGATGAGCCCATTGCGCCGGGCGCCGGCTCCACGTTCTGCGCTTCATGCCCCCCCCCCACCCCGCCCCCGACCCGGTGGGGGGACGGCAGGGCCTGTGGGATCGCTGGGCCTTGCTCCTGGGGCCTGAAGGCCGCCTGCCACCAGGGCCCTGCCCAGTGTGCCCTGTGTCCCCGCAGGCCTGCCCGGAGCTAGCACCGGGGCGTGCGGGTGGTCCCTGCCTGCACCCCTGTGCCATCATGAGGCTGGTTCACCCACCCGGGGCCCTCGTCCGTCCCCAGGAGCAGCTCAGTACCTAGAGCACTTCCGGTGAGCCCTGTGCCCTGACTTGTCTCGTTTTTGGTGTGCCTTCCTGGGTGATCACTCTTCGCTGGGCTGCAGCGTCCAGTGATTCTTAAGACTAGGGGATTCAGGTTCAGTAGGTCTGTTGTGAGGCTGGGCCTCGTCCGTTTGAAAAAGCTTCCAGGGTGATTTTAATGAACAACCCTAATAATCAGCTTTCAAAATTGTATTTATAAACAGGTTACGAATACATTTGAGCCACTGGGATTTTTTTTTTTTTAATAGAGTTAGGAAATGACACAAACCTTGAAATTCTCCTATCCGATGCTTGTCTGTTGCAACCCTGAGTTTCCTTTTCAGCGAGATAGCGTGGTACCTGTGCTAGACCCCGATAGGCCGTCTGCACTGGCAGGTGTAAATGCCACTAATTAATTTTTTAAGAAATTGGCGCTTTGACAGAATTATCAGGGATGTCGAATAACTGGGACCAGATGTTTCTTTTGTTAAGGCCACGGAGAGGTAAGGTCACACACAGGTAATAAAGCTACTGACGTTTAATCCCGTGGTCGGTGGCTGTGGATTTAGGGATGCTGAATAATTTCTTTAGAAAGGGCTGGAGAAGATGTCCTTCCGTTCTGGTTTCTGCCGGGCCTCCGCCACCCCCCCCCCCCCACCGCTCTTGCCGTGTTATCTTCTGTAGAGGTGTTTACTCAGTTATCATCGGGCCCAGCTCTTGTTAGAAGAGGGTAAATGGTACTTGGGCCTCTTTATCTAGACCCTCTTGCTCACCATTTTGCCACAGCTGAAGGGACAGCCTGTGCCTCTAACTGAATCCATCTTTTTTTGCCCTCCTTGACTGTGAAACAACAGGAGAGTCGGACGCTCATCATTTCGAGTGCAGACTTTACAGCCTCTGAACAGCCTCTGCTCTCGCAGCTTATGAATGCACCATTTGTCGTCCCGTGCACAACTGTTAGATACAACTGGCCTTGCAGCCCACTCTGGCTGCGACCAGAGTGCATCACTGCGGCCTTTTTTTTCCCTTTTCCTTTTTTTTTTTTCTTCTTCATTGCTTCTGCATAGGCCAGATTTTTGCTTTAAATACCACCATTTTGTCCACACTAGTTTCTTTGACCCAGCTTACATTTTTCAAATATAAGTTTCAGAAATAAGGCTTAATTTGCTCTAACTGTTAGTATAGAGGTTCTGAATAAGTGCAAGTATTTTACTTTATTAAAGGAAGAGATTAGTTTTGTGGCTATGTGCTTTCTCTCTCTCTCTCTCTTTTTTTTTTTACAATATTGTAGAACCATGTGCCTTTGAAATTTTATTTTAAACTGAGTCAAAGTTAGAAAGTTGGGTTTTTTCCTAGATCATTATATCTCCTAAGCTTTACACAAAATCTCTTTGTCATCCAGTATCTTCAGTTTAGATTTTAAGGGAAGCCGTTACAAGTACAATGTGGTTTTCTAGAATATTTGAATATTATCATTAGAAATGACGGTTTATCATTGTTTCTTGAAACGGGGTTCCATCCCCAAATGATACCAGTAGTGTTCAGAATCTCACTTCTGTTTTGTTTCTCTCATTCTTTGGCCTTGTAATTATTTATGTGTTATGTATGCATGCATTGGCGTTATTCCTCCTTTACGTTTTATTTAATTGCATTTTAGGTGAAAGGATGTATTAACATATTTTTATACTGTGCTTTACATATTCAACAGCTGGACCAAATTGTTAGTCCTAATTGCTTTTAGGCCTTGCTATGGCTAAGGGGACACATTTCTGTTAAAACAGCAGTAAACATGCTACAGCAACCAACTCTACAAACCCTGACATCCTGGAGTTTCCAAAAATGAAACAGCCATTTGCTGAAAATGAAGAAGCTCTCTGTAGTTGAATTTTAAAGTAGATGTTTAGGTTTCAAGGATTGTATTCACTCGTCTTTAAAAGAAGACATGGAGGCCCCGGGTTGCACTTGAATTTTGAGACATACAGGTATGTTTAAAGGAAGAAAGTGTAATCGTTTGTGAGATTCATGCCTTCCTTTTCATCTCACCATTCAGAGGGGGAAAATCTGTCTTTTTGTGAGCATTGTCTCCTACTACCTGAAGAGTCCTTAAGGTCGACGTAAAGACTAAGCAGCTGCAAACAAGTTAGGGGGCAAGTTAGGGGGCAAGGGTTTCAGGGTTTTCAAGAGCAGTGTTCTACCTTGGAGTCTGCTGTTAACTTGTAGAGCATGTTTTCCTTACTCGGTCCAGCGTTTTCATGCTTGGTTTTGATCTCCCCCTTTAAGCTGGGTAAACTCTCTTTGGACTTTTTCTCCCTTTAACCGTGGTTTCTTGACTGCCCTTCTCATGTGATTAATATGTGTGTTGCTTAAAATGGCAACTGAAACATCACCAGGTATTTTCACCAGGTAGAAACTGCTTTTCCTGTGTCAAAACAACCAGTGTGGCTTAGTTGATGCTTCTGTTGCTAAGCAGGTAAATTTCTGGTCTGCAGGCTGTCTGTTAACCCCGTAAATGCCTAATATCAAGCAAAAAACAGCAAGAAGAAAAACCACCTTTTGCTTCCTTCTCCCGTAGTGCTTTGTTCTGGAGGGTAAAAACTGGGCCTCCCTCACCCTTACCTCCACTTAGCTGTGTTCAGGACCCAACCTCGATTTCCATATTTCTGAGGGGAGGAGGAGAGTTAAGAGATGGAGAGGCCTGGGAAGTTGGTGGAGAAGACGCCCTGGGAGCTGGCAGTGAAGGTCTCCTGCTGCAGGATACAAATTATGGGTTTGAGTCCAGTCAGGAATGGGTTTAGCCTTTTTCTTTGGGACTTTTCTCTGCAAGTCTGCCTTCAGTTGCAGCCTGGCTGTGGGGGAAAGAAGAAGAAAGAAAGGGCTGCTGTGCGCATCCATTTGCCAGAAAGGAGTTAACAGAGCGCACTGCAGAACAGGTTGGGCAAGACTGTTAAAGCAGTGATGAAGCCTCCCCCTTCTCCTGCTCTCCTCCTCTCCCTCCCTCTGTCCCTCCCTCTCTCTCTGTCCCTCTCCTCTGGCCCTCTCCCTCCCTCTCTCTCTGGCCCTCTCCCTCTCCTCTGGCCCTCTCCTCTGGCCCTCTCTCTCTGGCCCTCTCCTCTGGCCCTCTCCCTCTCTCTCTTGCCCTCTCCCTCTCCTCTGGCCCTCTCCTCTGGCCCTCTCTCTCCCTCTCTCTCTGTCCCTCTCCTCTGGCCCTCTCCCTCTCCTCTGTCCCTCTCTCTCTGGCCCTCTCCTCTGGCCCTCTCCCTCTCCTCTGGCCCTCTCCTCTGGCCCTCTCTCTCTGGCCCTCTCCTCTGGCCCTCTCCCTCTCCTCTGGCCCTCTCCCTCTCTCTCTGTCCCCCTCCTCTGTCCCTCTCCCTCTCTCTGGCCCTCCCGCTCTCCCCCTCTGACCTCCTCTATTCCCCTGCTCCTCTCCCAGGACTTTCAGACATCTTCACATTATCCCCTGCTCCCCCGCCCCCTCCCCACTTCAGTGTCTGGCTCTCCCTCTCTCTGGCAGGACATTTGATGTGATGAAAATACTTTGTGGCAATGAGGAGCCTGTGCAAGAGGCCTCAGCCTTGCCAGCTGTTTCTGGAGAAATCCATGTCTGTGCCCTTAGTCATGTAACATAGGCCCCATTCAACAGAGACATTCTTGAGTGTGCATTTATGCCTCTGCGGGACTGCAGGGTGGACGGCCTGCATGGGGGGTAGGAGGGGAGGTGGGGGGGGAGAGGAGGCGGCGAGGTCGGGGTGGGGGTGTGGAGGGCAGCGCGGGGGAGTCCTTGCGCTCCAAGTGCCCCGAAGTCATGAGATGTTGCTTTGTAAAGCGTCTGCAGTTTGCTGGGACGTAGGGATGTCTTGTGGCCGTCAACTTGGAGAACCTGAGCTCTGTAAAAGCCAGCTCTGGTCTGACGTAAGTTCTGCGTGGTGTTTGTGTCTAATCCCTCCGTAAACATACCATATATAGTCATGCTGGAGCTCACTACAACACACGCTGCAGGGGAGCCTCTCCTGATGCAGAGCCCGTGCTTAGAAGCAGGCTCAGGCTATTTCTGGTGTGTCGCTACTTTCTTTTTTCTTTTTTGGAGGGAGGAGGCAGGAGGCTTTTTTTCTTTCCATCTTTACACTGTTTGAAGCATGTTTCTGATCCTAGTCTGTCTGGCACTGTGAAAACTCAAGAAACTGTATCCTCACGTGAGGAGAGACTGAATTCTCTTTGTACATCTGTTTTAGAATAGAACCCTTGTTTTTCTTAGTATCTCTCACACCACACGCGTTTCGCATTTTATGGTCCCCGGGGTTCTCAACTGCTTGTTTTGGAGCATCTTTTAACCCTGTGAGGGTGAGCTCTGCCCCGTAGCCTGTACTGTCGGTGACCGGTGGAGAAGGTGGAGAAGTTGCTTTCGCGTTTCCTCCGCCGCATCCTCCCCAAGCTGTCCTCATGCGTTTACAACACTTCACCTTCGCCTTGCCAGGGCAGAGCATCAGCTCGGAGTCCGCAGAGCTGAGCGCAGCCGTTTTCCCCTTGGCAGGGCTGGGTCTGTGGAGCGGAAAGGAGACTGTACTGAGAAAGAAATGCAGTTGTTTTTTGTTTTTTTTTCTTTTTCCCCAGGAATACCTAGGATACAGCACCTCAGCTTGGAGTGAGTGAGCTGCCCGAGGCATTTGCGGTTCAGATAAGAGACTTCTTCCCTTTCCTGCTCTTCTTTTCTTTTCCTTCCTTCCCCCCTCCCTCCAAAGGCTATTGCTTTTCTTCTCAGGCCACATGTACTGATAGCCCTTAAAGAAAAGGTGGTTTGCCACTCTGGGGTGTTTGGGTATTATGTAAAGAGACAAGATGGGGACCTTCACTGCCTTGTTGTCTTTCATTGGCCTCGTCAGAGTGAATTATATCTGACCGTGTGACAGTTAATTGTACCATCCTTCCCGTTTCTTAAGCTGATAAGCCCCTTTCTGTCTGCCTCCATCAAGCCTCTTTGTCTGAGAAGTTCCTAATGCAGTAGAAGAACAGAGTGGCAGCTTCTCATTTACTGAAGTCTCTGAGACACATTCATTATGCTCTTTATCGTCTCTTTTTTAGAACTTTACTCCTTTAGCGTATATAATTGAATTGTTCCAAGTAGTACAAAGTTAAAACTTCCTTAAAAATATCAGTGAGTCCAGGAAAAAAAATTAAAATATTTTTTTAGGCGCTGTGTTTTCATTTCAGGCTATTAACAATGCTTGGTAATGTTCAGAGTAAGACACTGGGTACTGCCAGAGTACCAATTACCAGTTATGGAAACAGCAGTTGCTTAGCTAGTATTCAGTTGACTCAAAAGTAATATATCACTTCTGTGGAGGTCACTTATTTGGCTTTCTGAGGTCCAGAATCTTTAGCCTGGGCGTGAGGGAGAACCAGCGGGGTGGCGGAGGGGGAATGCAAGCTAAAGCTTTCGGAAGCTGGGCAGGCGGAGGAGGTCCGGTGCCGACACTCTTACCCTTGGTTCGTGATGGTCCTTTGGGCCCACACTTTACCACTATTTATTCTCACTGTAGATACGGCCCTGACCACCTCGTCTCCCATTTTCCAGTCCACAAGAAATTAGAGGCCAAAGTTGGTGGTTGAGGGTGGAGAAGAGCCATCAGAAGGAGACGCACTGAGAGCAGCAAGAAGGGATGTCCGGGGACAAGACAGGAGAGCACAGACAGCACGAACAGAGGGGCCTTCTTTGTTGGTTCTTACAACTGCATGTATATCCACATGCTCTCAGTGCGTCTCTGGAATACAAATTTCAGTAAAAAAAAAAAAAAGCATGGCTGACTGAGGCCCATGTGGCATAGGAGCAGAACTGAAGCGGGAGGGTTATGACACTAGCTTCCGAAGGCACCTTGTGTAATAGTTGTTCATTGTAGTGATCCTGAGTCATCGCCCAGGAAGGTTAGTTCATCATGTGTTGATTCACCATGCTCTGCTTAAGGAGGTGGGCAAGTTAGAAAGATACTTCATAGTGATGTACACCCAGGAGTCTTATAACGTCTCGATACTTCCCCCACAACTCTCCTCAGTGATGTGCAGCTGCTTTATGAGCTAACGTGAAGCATTAGAATCAGAATTCCGGTGGGTCCAGGTACATACCAAAATATTATTTATTTTGACCAGATTTGCAGGAAAAAAAAAGTGATGCATTAACAGGTTCGAATGGTGTCCAAATACCATCACGAGGGTACGAGGGTCGTTTTTCTGTATTCCTGATGTGAATTGTTCTTTCATATTTTTAATTGAAATAATACACAGAATGTCACGGAGGTTGTTTTGTTTGGCTGCGTTGGGTCTTCGTTGCTGCGCGCGGGCTTTCTCTAGTTGTGGCGCGCGGGGGCTCCTCTTTGCTGTGGTGCGCAGGCTTCTCATTGCGGTGGCTTCCCTTGTTGCGGAGCACGGGCTCTAGGCGCGTGGGCTTCAGTAGTTGTGGCTCTCAGGTTCAGTAGTTGCCACACACAGGCTCTAGAGCGCAGACTCAGTAGTTGTGGCGTATGGGCTCATTGCTCCACGGAATGTGGGATCTTCCCGGACCAGGGATCGAACCCATGTCCCCTGCATTGGCAGGCAGATTCTTAACCACGGTGCCACCAGGGAAGTCCTGTCATGGAGTTTTTAAAGCAGGGGCTAGAGAAGACCCTCTATCTGGTGGGTACCATAGAAGTCATAGGTACCCTGGGAGACGGAGTCTCTGTAGAAAAGGAGTTCTGAGTGTAAGGGAGGCCTCAGAAAACTTAAATATTAAAAAAATTTAATCTTAAGCCATCAGATGACAAATGGAAGGAAGGAGTGGTTTTTTTCCCCCCCTCATCCCAACTATAGGCTCATTCTAAGGACCATAGGATTTAGAGCTGGAAGGGACTTCAGAGATCACTTGGCCTGTTTTTATGAGTTTGCCTTTGTTTTAGTGTGTATTCTTCCACAAATAATGTCTGTGCCCAGAATTGAACGTGTCACCTGGAGGAGCGTCCGTGTGGCTGCTTTGGCAGGAGGGCTCATCCTAACTTGAAAAATTAAATGTGCTCACTTGGCAGAGATGATTATATATTTTTAGGTTTCTTGTTAATTGTATTCTCAGTAGCTCCATTTTATAGATGGAGACCCCTGCGGGACTCTGTGGTGGTACACCAAAAATCTCCCTTGGCATCAGTAAGTATTTTTGGACATTTTCATGGAAATCCCAGAGTTGAAAACTTCCCAGGGTAGCTATTACATACTAGTAGTTCTCAAGCTACTAAAATTCACAAGCTGTAAAATTTTAATTTTATCTGCTTAAGCATAGAGCATTGCTAGGCCTAAGTTTTAATAATCATACTCATACACGTATTTTAAATACATACTAGCTTCTAATAGTACTAAATTTAAGCTTTTTGTGCACTTAGATTTGCTGTAATGCATAGTTAACAAATAAAATGGTTGGTATAGACTTCCCTGCTCCTGAATCAAATAGGTTTTGTGTTTTTGTTTGTTTGTTTTTTACTAAGAGAAATTGTTCCTTTTGAAAATGTAATTAGTTTTGAAATTTGGTCTTCTGGGTATCCATGGAAACGATATATACCTCCTGATTGCCATGCTGAAGGTGGAAAGCATTCTCTTATGGTGAGCTGTTTGTGACTCTGTCAGGGAAGGGAAATCTATATGAATTGCATATGAGAAATAAGAATTAGTTCTCTGGATGTTAGACGCTCACAGCAGATGGAAAAGTAATAAAACCTACTACTTCCCAGGAATAAAGGAGCGGGTCTCGTGCTGGCTTTTTGGAGTGTGGACAGCGCAGAGAGGGCTTGCTGGAGGGAAGGGGCATGGTGGAGGGTGGAAGGGCTTGGCCTCCTTCTGTGTCATGGCCTGTGAGGACCTGCAGCTCCTTGCTCGGCTCGGTTGAGATGATGTGCTTATGGCATCCACCAGTGGGCTGGCCTCAGCGACACCTGTTGAGAGGTTGGGATGGTGGGGCTGGAGGAGTAGGGAGGGAAGCATCCAGGCCTGGGTTTGAGCAGCTGCTGGCTGCCCGGAGCTCAGCTTCCATGAGTCATCTGTGGGTCTGGAGGCCAGCCGTGAAGAAGGAAGGGAGCGTTCAGTTAATGCTCTGACGCCCCCAGAGCACTCTGAAGGCACCACAGAAATTGTGGGGCAGTTATTAGCAGCTCTGTCCATAGCGTTCATTGTTTGTTTAAATGCTTTCCCCCAATCTCGTAGTCCTAACCTTTTATTTAAAGTAAGTGCTGTGGGTCTGCTTCAAAAGCTGACGAAAATGGCTTTTATTGGACATCATCGCTTTATTTGTAAAGGGAGAGGTTGAAACCCAAAGAGAAGAATTTGGTCAATTGATTTAAGGTTGTTGGAGGATTGAAGTGTTACTTGATTGCTGGTCTTATCCAGGATTTTGAGATTTCAAGGAAAAGTGGACAATGCCTGCTTGTGTCCGAGGGATTCCAGCTGTCATATGATCTGCAGACCAGCCCCCGAGCGGCAGCACGGGCAGTCTCTGTGCTGAGGAGTCCACGGAGAGAGCTGGCTTCAGAGTGCGTGGGACGTGCCGGCTCGGGAGTCATGTAGCCAAGAACTGGTTTTGGTCGTAGCCTTAGGTCTGCATAAAAGTTGCACGCCACGGGGACGTGACATTTGTATGGCCTGAGATTTAATACTTGGCGCAAGTTGGAGGAGGTGGCAGGAGTGAGTGCGCTGCAGTCCTGTGCCTACCCGTTGGCCGTGGGGCTGCCGGGTGGAGAGAACCATCCTGTGACGCTCTCGCGTGAGTCCAGGACACGTGGACAGTGGGTAGAAAGAAGTCACCACCACAGGGGTGGTCTGTTTCACCACAGACCTCTTTGGGTATAAGCAATGGAAAGGGCCTTTTGGCTGTATAAAAAGCATCATGATTATAAACTCCTAGGACTTTACTTACAGCTTGATTCTCTCATTAGGAACATGATTATGGAAGAAATAAACTGAGCAAGTTAGACTGCAAAAATCACATGAGATTGCTTTTTCTATGGCTTTCATCTTCTAAATGTGGACGTTCCTATTACGTCTCTCTTGCAGATGTACACACAGTGGCTCTGGTGTGCGGATACATTATGAGCCAGCTATAATGTGTACATTCCCTAACTGGCTGAACAATAGGGAGTTTTCAGGGGCCTTGCAGGAGGGTACTAGCAGGATGCACTGCCAGCTTTCTTTAGCTCTGTGATTAGTAACGGAGCCACCTATTATCTGATTGCACGTTATTCCTGTTATCCTAAGAGAAGGTTCCCCAGGGTTAGCTCTTCAATGAACAGTAGAGAAGTAACCCAGTGTTAGGGTATACATGGAGACTTTATCGTTCTCCCCAGTGTCTTCAAGGTAGTATGGCATGAGATTTTTTTTAAAATAGAGATGTTTAAATGTTCAGGTTTTCCTTTTTTTTTTAATGACTTTTTCATGTCTCCTGAAAGAAATGAAAAAAGAAAAAAAAAAACTACTCACCAGTAAAACCCAGCAGTTGCCAAATAACCATAAAGCATATTAGAGAAATTCGTGTTGGGCCTTTTTAATTAGTTTAACTCTGGTTTTACAGCTGAATTATAATATGTGACCTAATGCATTACCTGAGTGTTTACCTTTTTTTTTTTTTTCTTTTTGGCCACGTGGAAGTACCTCAAGAGGTGGAATGTGACACACCCAGAGAATGAGGCACTCAAGGGCCTAGGAACTTGAGAAGGCCAGGGCAGCAGGGCCCTTCATCTCCAGCTTAGCTCTGCCGGTGCTAATTGGGGAGCAGAGAGCCACTGAGCTCCTTCGGAGATGAGTTTTAAAGTGTAAGTGTGTGTGTGTGTGTGTGTGTGTGTGTGTGTGTGTGTGTGTGTGTGTGTGTGTGTGTGTGTGTGTGTGTGGTGTGTGTGTGTGTGTGTGTGTGTGTGTCCACGAGGGGTTTGTTCTCCTGCCCTCTGTAGAAAGGGCTAGGGAGAATTCTAGCAAGAAATCCCCCCACCTTTGAGAGACGTTGTAGATCCCACTCAATTGAAGTCCGTCTCACAAAGAGGGCCCTCCTGAGAAGTGCTGTTTGCTCCATAGACCAAAAGGACCTATGTGATTCTGTTACATATTTTAAAATTCTCTCTCCCCAATTCTTTTTTTAAAATTAATTAATTTATTTATTTATTTTTGGCGGCATTTGGTCTTTGTTGCAGTGCACAGGCTTTCTCTAGTTGTGGCCAGCGGGGGCTACTCTTCGTTTCGGCGCGCAGGCTTCTCACTGTGGTGGCTTCTCTTGTTGCAGAGCACGGGCTCTAGGCACGTGGGCTTCAGTAGTTGTGGCTTGCAGGCTCTAGCATGCAAGCTCAGTAATTGTGGCGCACAGGCTCAGTAGTTCTGGCGCATGGGCTCAGTTGCTCCGTGGCATGTGGGATCTTCCCGGACAAGGGCTTGAACCTGTGTCCCCTGCATTGGCAGGTGGATTCTTAACCACTGCACCACCAGGGAAGTCCTCCCAATTCTTTTCATTTTGTGTATTTCATGAATTTTCTAGTTCAAGTTGAGGAGTTGTTCTAGGTTACGTTTTGTTTGGGCCGTGTGTGTGGGGTTAGTGGTAATTTTTATAACAGAATCTTGATCATGTTTTATTCCACATAATCTGGAACGTAATATACTGTGAACAGTTCATTACCTGCATGTCAAGTTGCAGATGTTCCTCAGTTACCTAGACATTACGATTTTTTCTTTTAAGAGCAGTTTGGCGGTTAAACGGTGATGCTTTTACCTTAAAGAGATCACCTTCTCCTATTTGGGCAAAGTATGATGTCAGTTTGCACATGATTTAGTAAATAAAATGGAAACCTTTCCTTCTGGCCTGCCTTTTAGAGTCAAGGGATTTTGTGTGTGTGTGTGCGTGTGTGTGTGTGTGTGTGTGTTTGCACGCACACATGTTTTTTCATGGGACTTTTGACCCGAGTCCTTCATTGTATTTATTTTTCACATTTTCAATACTTCTTAGCATATTCAGCTTTCTAAATGATTGGCAACTGTTACATAATCATGTTGCAGTGAAGAATTTTTATATCTGGTGAAAAACAGACCCAAAATGGGAGGATTAAAAAAAACCAAACTCATCTGTTTGATGAACTGAAGTGAATGAGAATAGGGTAGAAACCCTCGCTAGCTGATTGTGGTGTAAAATACCTCACACCTGTGTCTGTAGGTTGGCCTTAAGACTGATGCGAAGGCCCTTTTTATAGCGGTGACAGGAAGTGTTTTAGTGGGCTTAAGCTAAGCTGTAAAACAAACTTTAAAATCTGAGTGGCTCAACGCACAAAACGTCATTGCTTTTCATGTGAAACCTGCTGCAGGCCAGCAGCTCTCTACAGCAGCTCCCTTCCCAGCAGTGACCCAGGGTCCAGGCTGCTGTTGTCCTGTAGCCCCCTGCCCGCCACTGCGCCGCTTCCAGATTGCCACAGTAAGGAGAGAGCCAGCAGGCCACACATCAGCTCTTAAAAGCTTCAGCCTGCAAGTGATGTGTGTCATCCTTGCCCATAGCCCATTGGCCGGAACTTGTCATGCAATCTGCCGCATGCAGAGGTGCAGGGGTGCTAGGCAGTGTGGAAGAACACTTGGATATCCTCTGAGCAGTAAACTGCTTTGCCGCTCTCCTTACTGTCTCTCATTCAGGCTCGCTGTGCCGATGAATAAACCAGGTAAGGCTTAGGCCCGAAGCATAGAACACAGGAGTTAACCGGTGCGTAGGGCGGTGGTTCTCAGAGTGTGAGCCTCAGACCAGCAGCAGCCTCAGCATCACCTGGGAACTTGTTAGAAACACACATTCTTAGGCCCCGCCCTAGAGCTTCTGAGTCGGAAATCTGTTACGATACGCTTTCGGGCTGCTTGCTGAAGTCTGGGAGCCCACGGCCCTGGGTGAAGAGGACACCCGTAGCGCCCGTTGGACTGATAATTAGGGAATCAGCGCTGAAGCGCCGACATGCGTGTGGGCAGTTTGTGCTCTCCGTCCCACTTTGCACACATAACCCCCGTGCCCCACAGCAGCTGTGTGAAGGAGGTGTTACCGTTGTCTCCTCCTTGCCGCTGAGGAAACCGAGGCAGAGAAAGGTTCTGTAACTAAGGGTGGTGCCCCCCCAGCTGGCAAGTGGGAGAGGCAGGATTTGAACCCGGGCGACGTGGCTCCCGAGCCCACGCCTCAGCTGCTGTGCCATCCTGCTCGCTGGCCCTGCAGTGGCCACCCTGCGGTCGTTTTCACTTTTTCTTGAGTGGAGATGGTCTGGCGGCATGAGCAGGAAGTGTGGTGTGTCGGTGGCAGTTCACGTTGCGAGCTGAGCCCCTCACCACAGCTCCGTTCGTTGGTGGCTTATGTGTGTGGTGGGCTGCCGGCAGCTTGGCCGGGCCTGGGCATTGCGCGGCCGGGCGGCAGCCTGGGGCTCTTAGGGGCAGCACGGAGTTGCTAGCGGGAAACGCTTGCTCAGAGTGAGACGGCCAGTCACGCTGGAGAACGTTTCCTTCAGTTAGCCTGTGTGTCAGCTTCGAGCTGTGAGCAAAGCCCTGTTCTCGTCCCCTTGCCTCCTGATTCTTCTGGAGTCGTTCATTTTCCATCACCTGCCCTCTCTGAGATGCGCATCTGGGGCCTGATTCCATGAGGTGGTCTAAAGACGCTTTCTGAGTTTGAGTAGAGAAATGTGTTTTTTCTTCCAAGAAAATTGATTAAAGGGTTCTCCTTCCACTTGGGAGATCCAGGTCAAGTTAGATGCGATCTAACCTTTTGAATTTTGACTTGATTGAAACAGATTTTCCAAATGGCAGTGAGAACAGCTTTTCAGGCAGTTCTGTTTCCTTGCATCCTTTTCAGATTTTTAATGATTAACTGCATTTTCTTTCTTCCCGGTGGCTCTGTTGTGTGTTGTTGCTTAGGTGCGCTCTGCTGGCCCCTGTGTTCCTTTGCCTTCTTTGTCTCTTGTGCTCAGCAGCCTAGAACTGAGCCGGCTCCTGGGCAGCCCGGCCCAGGGTGGTACCAGCTTTGCCTGTAGGTAGAGGATAAAGATAGCATCACCCCTTTCAGTTTTCATGTTGGTTGGGAACAGCTGCGATGCTTCGTATAGCTCTGAACATAACATTTCATTCCAGGGTTGCTGAAATTTTTAGTTTTCTGCAAGCCAGGGCTTAACCACGGGGTTTTCACATTCTGACTTGGAGTCTAGCGTTTTCCTGTGAGAAACAGTTGCTTGTCTACTTGAGTAATTTAAGAGAACAGAGATGGTGGAGGGGGAGGGAGGAGACCATTTGTGTGTTTTTTTAAAGACCCAGGTTCTTCCTTTCCTTTCCCTTCATCCCTTCCTTTGCCTTCATCACGTTCAACAGGTTAATTTGTTTAGGTGCTCTGACAGAGGTGTAGATAATTGAAGTAAATCTTGAGTCAGATCTAAACAAAAGAAGAAAGAACTGACCTAAAAAAGAGCAACTGAACTCACACTAATTGAATCACCAGGCCCTGCGTGCAGATTTGCCGGGACCAGCTGACCCTGAGAACTCGGGAAGCCCCAGCCCATGCCCGGGGTGGGCCGAGTGCCTCTTAAGAACAACAACTGGGTCCTGAGCAGGTTCCTGGCTGCATTCCGCACCAAGGTGCATCTGATGGGTTTAGAGCTGCAAAGTTCAGCCTGGTGAGAAAAACACCGTGAAAGCCATTTGGGATGGGTTGGGCGTTTGGAAAAGGTTTTCTCTCCCCTCGCAGACCTGGTGTCCTTGCTGTTTGTAGATAGAATCCACTTGTTTACTGCTGAGGAAAGTAGCTACATGTGTGAATCGGGCATCTGTTGAAAGAAACGTACCAGGCTTGCCTCAAATAGTAGGAATAAAAGATGCAACCATTTGAAATAACACGGTTTTCCTCCCTTCTCCTCAGCCAGCCATCCAGAGTAGGAAACAGGATGCCAGACTTACCCAGAGTAGGAAGAGGGGGTTCCAAAGGGCCTCCTGGCTCCTCCCCTGGGCCCATTCTTGTTCCCCAGCACCTTGAGGTCATGTGATTGTAAAGACCTAAGCTAAGAGCACCCCTCTCCCTGCCCAACCCCCGTTCAGCCACTGCGTTCCCTCCCGCCAGCTCCCTGGGGTCTTTTGCTCCTGAAGCCATCAGTTCCCCTTTTCTCTTCCTCCTACTCACAGCTTCTGACCCGCTGCTGCCTACTTTCTTGAGGTTACTAATCCGTAGACTGAGTGCCTACTGTGTGCTCAAGATGAGGACCGTCCAACTGTGAACTTCTTCAGCTCCCCCTGACGTTCGCTTTACTCTTGCATCTTTGGGACTCAGAGGGGTTTTATGCCCCTTCGTTGCTAGTGCTTTCACATCTATTTGGACACCACATTCCCCCCCTTCCTGGGGACCTCATTCCTACCAGCCCTTGTTCCTAGGTCTGTGGCTCACGGTGGGTGTTCTTCATGCTCCGTACTGGACCCTCTCATCTCCGAGTCTCCACTCAGCCAGTTCAGGCCTCCCCTCTCTGTGGAGGGGTCAATTCCCCGCTGCACTCATGAGTCCCAGTATCTCACCGAGGTACCAAGACCTTCCTTCCTCATCCACTCCATTTCTTCACTTGCCAAGTGTCTAAAAAAGTAATTGAGCCCAACCCCCTTAACAGTGGAAAACTTCTTCCCATCGCCGTGCTAGTGCCCCAGGAAATGGAGCCTGTGGCAGGAGCCACTTCCTGCTCAGCTCCCTCCAGATCTTGGCAGTTCTTTGAAAGGCATTCAGGTTTATCTTTCCCTCTCTATTCCCTTTGTTCCCATTTCAGTCTGGTCTCCCTCCCCCGCTGTCCCATACCTTGTTCAAACAGGTTTCCTTAAAACTCTGACAGCATCCTCTGGTGCTGCCCCAGGCCCAGCATACACCCCCTGCTGCCCCGACACCCCGTGCTGCCCCGGCCCAGCTTTCTCAGCTCCCCGCGACTGCCGCACACCTTGGGCAAGCAGGACCTGGCTCCGGGGCTTCTCGTGGTCCCTCCTAGGTATCAGCTCCTCCAGGCACTCTTCCACCTCGGACACCCCTCCACTTACACGCCAGTGGTTTTTCTGGACTTAAAATTAGTACTGCATACACAACACTAAATTCTCTTACCTTCTCATGGTTTCTTCTTTTCTCACCTAGGTGGTGAGCTCCTGGAACATCTCTTCTCCCCCTCCCCCGACTCCCGCCATCCCCTGCCCTGCCCAGAAGTGTAGTAGGTGGATAGTTGCTAATTGAGGTAACAATCATCAGGAAATACTTAAGGGCCTTAGGTGGGACATTCCCCCCCACCACACCTTTTGAAAGGAGATTACAGGTCTCATTTGTTTAGTTTTTCAGACTGAGTTTTTTTTTAATCCTCTGACAGCTTGAAGGCCAGAAAAAATTGGTTAGTTTTCACCTTCAAAGGACACATGAGAAAACAAGGACCAAGCTAGCCGCCCCCCCCAGCCCAGCACCTTCTAACCTCAGTCACCACAGTCACTCTTCCCACTCCCCTGGTTGTGGCTCTTGAATTTTACAGTTGATACAATCCTCCCTTTTACAGCCAGTGTATTTTATTCATGCGTTGCGATTTAAGTAAGGACGCCACAGAGGGAATCAGTTTAAGTTCTTGGCTCCTATTTAAAAACTCACTAATGCCCCCATTACCTTTTGTTAATTAAAAAACAAACATCCTCCACAAGACCACCCTCTATTCCAGGTCTCCTCTGAGATTCCCAGGAATTGCTAGTGCTTGGGCCACATTTACACCTATTATGTGGATCTTAGAGAAGACCTCCGCATTGCCTTCGGTGATGATAGGCACTGTTTTAACCTAATATCATCAAGAAACTAACTTGATTCCATCAGTTATTTCTGGAATAATGGGAACAGAACAAAACCATGTAAACCCAGTGACATAGACGGGGGGCTCACAATGATCTCTCCCCACCTCCTCTCTGTAGGACGAATTCTGCCTAAAATTATAACTGTTTATAGCAGGCATTGGGAGCTTATTGGGGGAATTGATGCCACTAACTTTTATTGAGTTATTGCCATGTATCAGATACTATTTGAAGTGAATTACATGGTAAATCTCATCTTCATAAGAAAAAGGAAGGTTTGAAAATCTGATCAAATTTATGGACTCCTCCCCCCAAAAAAGAAATGATACCACATAAATTTTACATAGTTTCAAGGGTATGAGTTTTGCGCTTGTCTGTAGAGCAGTGCTTATCAACCTGATCATATCACCCCTAGTAGGTGGCCCAGATTTATAGGATGAACTATATAAAAACCTACTCTTTGC
Organism: Tursiops truncatus; assembly: GCF_011762595.2. NCBI lineage: Eukaryota > Metazoa > Chordata > Mammalia > Artiodactyla > Delphinidae > Tursiops > Tursiops truncatus. The sequence continues at coordinate 4,987,070 of NC_047043.1, forward strand.
TGGGCACTGGGCTGTGACTAAAGAAAGGTAAGATCAGAAGGGAGAGAAGGAAGGAGGGAACAGTTAAACAGCTTGAAAAGGAATGCAGTTTGATTACTTTCTTTCTTGTATCTTTTAAAAAAAAATAACTTTAAATTACAAAAATCAAGTTTACAGTGACATTAAATTATACTTTTATTTTTAAAGGACCACTCACTGTAGTCCCATGATGCGTATCTCATTTCAGGTGGCCTCTGCCAGACTTACCCATGAATACGTTGTAACACAGAATGCCTAAATGTACTAGCTTGCTTTCTAACCTTGGTCTAACTTAACATTTTCCCATGTTTTCACACACTGACCTTCACGAGTGAGGTGGGACCAGGCCTGAGCATATTTTGGGTAGACAGGGCAGGGAGCTGATGACTCACCTAGAAGAAGCGAGCCTAGCTTAGGAGAGATCCCTCTGTTGTTGGTTTCGTGGGTTATTTCCGTTTATACATTGAAACTCTGATAAACCCTGGGAAGAATAAAGAAACACAGCAAAGTAAGTTACTTCTGGGGTCAGCTCACTCACTGCCCTCCCATGCCTTCCAGTTAAAACTATACTAGAGCATCTCTATTCCTGCTTTAGGGCTTGAAAACCGTGAGAAGCAAACGAATGAATTAAGGACCACCATCTAGTAACTCAAGACTACTGGAGAAAAAGAATACCATAAGACCTACACTGTCCAGTACAACAGCTGGCTAGGCACATGTGGCTATTTAAATTTAACTGAAATGAAAATTTTAAATTTAGTCCCTTGGCCACATTAGTGCTCAGCGGCCACACGTGGCTCGAGACTGCCGGACTGGACAGCACAGAGATTCTTTTCGTCTTTGGACAGCGCCGCTCTAGACCGTATCGATTCAATAAAAGGTTTTACCCAGCATCTAACGTGTTCGTTTTATAGGCTAGGCTCTTTGAAAGGGAGAGCAGGATGGATTTCGGTTTTGTCTTGTTTTGTATTTGTTACAGTTTTGTGTGGACTTGTAACCTGTAAGTTAAGGCTGTTTAAGCACTTTCCCCCCACGTCAGCAGCCCGTTTGACAATGAATACGTGCATTTATATGTCTGCATATGTTATGTATTCCGTTCAACCGCAAGTGTTTCATCTTCCCGTGCCTGACAGCCCCCCAGCCCTCCTTTCCCACCTCCTCCAGAACCTTCTCCTGTTTCCCATCTGCTCCTTTCTGGCTAGGGACAGTCTTTGGATTTCTTTTAAACAGAACTCCTTGCTTAATCCTGCTACTCAGTAACCAGTCCCTTCCTGCTGTATTCTCTTTGTTCTCTCCTGTACTGGGAATTTTTCCTGCATCGAAGTTAACTGCCTTGTGGCCCAGTCTATTGCCAGCGCAGGAAGCCCAGCGCCTCCCTGACCTTCGCCCTCACTCCTGGTAGCCTGGTCTGTCCCTCGGTGATGTTCTCCTGACCCCGTGCTCCTCATGTCTGTCCCTTAGACTGTATTGCAGTAACCTCCTATCTGGGTTATGTGCCTCTAATCGTCACGTTTTTAAACTGCTGCCAAGAGTTTTTGAAAATATGGTTACGATTATTTCATCCCAGAGGTTTTCTTCCAAAAGAGTGGTGGGGGCTTCAGTGGGTTCCCACAGCCACAGGATAAAGTTCACCCCTCTGAGGTGGAGCCTTGACCTCAGCATCGTTTTGCCAGCCCCATCTTTGCCGTTTCCCCCACTCCACTCTTCCTCCTTTTGCATAGTGGGCTGGTGTAGTCTGATGGCTCCCAAGGGTTTTGTTTGCATGGGCCAGAGACCGAAGGCAAAGCTCTGGCAGTTACACAGGGGATTGCCATTTTTTTCTTTTGCCAAGTAAGGGCGTTAAAAAACAGTCCCAACCACCTACTGTCTTCATCATTTCCTCTTTTTTAAAAAAAAAAAAAAATTATTTATTCATTTATTTAATTTTTGGCTGCATTGGGTCTTTGCTGCTGCGCGTGGGTTTTCTCTAGTGAGTGGGGGCGAGTGGGGGCTACTCAGTTGCAGTGCGCGGGCTTCTCTTGTTGTGGAGCACAGGCTCTAGGCGCGCAGGCTCAGTAGTTGCGGCTCGCGGGCTTAGTTGCTCCGCGACATGTGGGATCTTCCCGGACCAGGGCTCGAACCCGTGTCCCCTGCATTGGCAGGCGGTTCTTAACCGCTGCGCCACCAGGGAAACCTTATCATTTCCTCTTAAAAGGGGGCACTTTAACCTAAAAAAATGAATGCATTCAGCATTGTGAGAATCTCAGTAAGTCCTCATTTTGCTGGAGAAGGGTGAAAATGTAGGCATTTAGGAGCTAGTGCTCTCATGGCACGGTGTCCCATCTGGATGTACCTCTAGGGTCTCCATGCTTTTCCCTCATGCATTTCCTTCTGACTGGAATGCCCTGTCTTCTGAAAGCCGGATCTTTCCTCCAAGCTCAGGTTTGCTTTTGCCCCACTTCCCTCACGCTTGATGACTTACCTCTGGGGAGCCCTGCAGCCTTTCAAGCTTGTGGCTCATAATTCGTTTTCCCTTGGATTGGAATTTATCTCTTTGTGTCCTGTCTACTCTATCTCCCCAGCCTGAGTATCAGCCTTTGAGGCCGGGGGCTCTGTCTTCCAGCTCTTGGTGGTTCTAACATCTGGAGCTTGAAGTAGACTGATGTCTGCGAATGAGCATCGTCCCGTTTCAGGGTTTCACAATGATACCAAATCTTGCCCTACATCCAGGGTACAAAAATAGCATAGAGCCTCTTCACTCATTTTAACCCCTGCAGAGAACGCACGTTTTCTGTGCACTCGCCCCGGCTCTGGCTCTAGCGCACTGAAAGCAGCAAGGATGGGCCTGGAACTCAAACTGCGGGAAACTAAAGACACTCATTTTTTTAAATGAAAGCTGTTTGGTGGCTGAAGCCGTCGAAATGATAAGTGAGAAGAAGCTGTGAAAGTTTCAGGGCCTGGCAACTTTGATGGATTAATGTGTCCCTTTGTTTTCCCTTTCTTCAAGCTAAAAAAATTAAAACAGCATTTGCCTAATGTTGTGAATGCGAATAATAACATCTGCCTGTGAATTCGGGTTGTACAGGATATGCGACTGGCACCGACTGCATGGTACTTTCAGAATCTCCACATAAGGCCAGCGGAACTAGGAATTACTTTGCATATCCGTCTTCCAAACTGTGATCCCATTAAATGAACCTTGGCTGATAGGGTAAAAAAAAGTCATCCCCACGATTAGTAGTTTCTTGGTGGTGAAGCCCCGAGAGGGTTATTCCTGCCTTGGCTACAGCATAGCATTAGGGGTTAACTACAAAGAATAAAGAGACGGTGAGGTGTTTTTTTTCCCCTCACATCCCCATCTAAACAGCACAGCATTTTCACTGTGGCTAGGTAGCAGATTGTATAATCTGTTAGACCTTTATTTTTTCCCCCTTAGGCAAATTCTGTTTCCAGATTGGAAACCTGCCAGGATGTCCCTGACCTCTCATATAATTTTGGAGAAGTGTCAGTTATAATTCCGATCTGTTAAGTAACCAGGGCCACTCTCTCGAGTTATATTTTGACTTCTGCATTTTCGTCGTGGGGCTGGCAGAGCATGAAATTGGGTTTGTGTGAACATGTGCGTGCCTGGGTGCAGTGGACTGCGTTTTCTTTCCACAATTGTAATGAAGCATCTTAAAGGGCTTTGAAAAAGTTTCCTCGGGCACATTCAGGGAGCACGGTAGATGCCGTTGTTTCGCAAGTTTTCTGTTTTCTTTGTCTGTACAGGTTGTTCCTGACTTCATGGCTGGGAGGAAGTTCAGGACGTGGAGCGCTTGCCGTTCGGCCGGTGGGGCTGAACTGGTCAGCTGCCTCCTGTTCTCAGATGGGCCAGTGACACAGCCCAGTCCTGTGGCGACAGGAGAGGGGCCGTACAGGAGGCAGCGTGTTTGGTGTTGTTGCACGGGGGCAGTGTGGCCGCTCTGGGCTGTGCACAGTCTTTTTTACTCTGGTATCTCGCCTCATAAAAAAAGATCCTAAAAGTACCAGCTCCATTTTGGAGTGTTGGCACAGGAATTGTTGTGGGTTTAATGCACAACCTGGCTTCTGTCACTCATTCGCCCCCATTTTCTCCACTGCCTTGCGTATGTCACCACTCCATCACCTCTCTCCCGCCCCTCCCTCTTGTCTCTGAGATTGTGAGGGGTTAGGGGACGTGTGTTTAGTCCAGAAAGTTTTTTCTTTTCATTAATTGGCTTTGGAAAGATTCCTTATACCCCAGCAAGGAGCTCTGGGGGACTGTTTCAAACATCTGATCTTATCATCCTCGGAACCTATTAACTTCACATGTGCTGATGGTGATGCCAAGAAAATGGAAGTCCTGGCCTTGAACGCGGGGAGTCAGGGCCCTCTGTGCTCTGGTGTGTTGGACGCCCTCTGGTCGTCCCACCCCGTAAGTGGCACACAGCCCCACATCTGCCTTGATTCCGTAAGAGGTGGAGTTTGGTCCTGGATATTCACGAGAATGCTTGTAGCATGAGGCAGGTGGAGGTCTTTAGAGACCAGGCCTAAGAACACCCAGGTATCCCGGCAGAGCTGAGTCTCATACGAGAGTTAGGCCTGGGAAGGACGTCAGAGGTCATGGCCTGTCCTCACTCTGCAGACGAGGGGTCCGGTGTATCCCAGGCCACTTGCTTATTATGCAGGGAAGCACGTGGTGTGCTCCCTGCGTTCCAGTGGTTAAGGATGTTATTAAACGCTACCGAATTACTTTAATAATAGCAGTATAAACTCAGACTTCAACTGGAGCTACCGTAACTAACTTCTAGGGTTTTCTGGACTTTGATGAAGAGAGCTCTTAGGTTTGCTGCGGACGGAAAGCAGATATGTGCGTGAGCCCGGAAAGCGAGCTCTCCTTGGAAGCGGTGAGACTGTACCACAGGGAGGCGCGGGGGTGGGGTTGGGAGGGCGCTGGTCCACTGCACCTGGAGGCTTTTAAGGCCCGAGCTGAAATGGATGCTGGGTGGGTGTTGCTCGGCATCCTTCCAAGGTTTTGGAGGCCAGTCATATTTTAAACGAGTCAAACAGCCCCTCTAGGCGAGCTGCAGGAAACCCAGCCCCTGGCTTCATGTTGTTGCGTGGTCAGGTCAGCGGGAGATAAAAGGCCGGGACTGTTGGAGGCGAGGCCCCGTCTATCACTGGATGGCAAACTGTTAAGGGAAGATAAAAGGGAAGAGCAGGGATGTTCTTTTTGAACAACACGAGGGGGCCTTTATCGCAGGCATTCAAGTCGAGTGAAGGGGGTGAGCAGGGAAACCTCAGCTTTGTGGTTGCAGGCGTGTTAGAGAACTCTCCTGGAGAAGCGCGGAGTGGTTTCCCAAACGCACAAGATCAGTTCTGTACCACGGAAATATTGGTAGAGGCCAGTCTTTTTCAACCACAGCGGTCCACGTGACTAGGAATGTCTGTAATGTTGGTAGTGTAATGTCAGCTTAAGTTAAATGGGCATTAGCTTGGGTTTCCAGATCTTCGTGCCCCAGAGGTTTCCCTGTGGAGGTGTGTGACCCTGGGGACCGGGAGGAAGTGTCAGGCTGGCCTAGCCAGTGGGGAGCGCAGGAGGCCGGCTCAGTTTCCTTGATTTCTCAGTGGCGTGTGCTCTCCTCTCAGGTTCCCTCCTCCGCTGGCTGGGTTCTCGCTTGGGCCTGAGAGCCTAAGGGAGGGGATCTGTCCGACTGGTGTGGATCTCCCCTTTTGGAATTTCCTTCCTGTTCTTTGTCACTTTAGGGTGAGTTTAATGGCTTGTGAAGGGGTAATCGCTTTCTTAGGGTGGGGCTTGTAAAACGGGACCCCACCTTGAAGAGCCTGGGCCTGGTCAGGGCCGCCGCGTGAGCTCAGGCAGATGCAGACAGCAGACGTGCTTTGGGCACAGTGTACTTGTTTCAGACCCGCCGGGCTTCGGCCCTTGGTTCAGCGAGACACCCCACACCCTCCTGGCTGTTGGGGAGAAACAGAGCCCAGGCTTCCTCCAGGACCGGCTGGTCCACTACTGCCTTCCTCCCCAGGTGCCTCTGCCCGGCAGCTCTTTAGAGCTCGGGGAGGGGGACCTCGGCCGCACGCGCCCCTCTTCCCTCCCAGTGCCCATCCTGCCCGTAGCAGCTTTGGGCCTGTGCTCAGTTTGCTTTAAGAAACACCATTTGCTTGCTAATGTTTTTGGTTGGTTGGCTTGTGATAAACACTTATCAACGTCTTGTATCTCAGAGTATTTGTTTTTCTTCATAGATAGAGTGGTGAATAATTTTCTTAGAGGCAAAATAGAGGGGAAAATGGTCACCCGTTAGGAGGCATAGCGGGCAGCCCTTGGAGCCCGTGGTCGTTGGGCCCAGCACACTCAGAGTCATTCTCAGCTGACAGTTTGTAATGTCTGCTCACCCACTGTGAAATTTTGACCCCAGCTGACTGCCTTTCTGATGCGCTGGGTGAGGAAAGATGTGATCTCCTCCTTCCACTGAGCTAGAAGCATTTCCAACAACACTTTTATCTTCCACAGAGTCATCTTGGTTTTATAAGGGGTGTCGTGCTGAACCCGCCCTGAATTCTGGGAATGTGCAGCCCAGATGCTCGGGTAACCACCTGTCCTGGGGGTGCTCAGCTGGCATCCAGCCCCTCCTCAAGGGAAAAGTAGAGAATCCTGTTTCTGCAGCCTGACCCTTTACCGAGCCTATTGGAGAGAAGAGACAGCCCCACGACCTCAGGGCCTGTGAAAGAGTTGCAGGATATTGCCTAAAACTCTGCAAACTGCTACTGAACTTTACCCCAGCTTCCTCCCCAAGCTGTAAGTGTGACTGCAGGCGCTGAGGCCCACGTCAGAGGAGTGTCCAGAGCAAACCCAATCACTAGGGTCCAGCTGCTGAGAGGCTGGGGCAGCTTGCGGGGTGTCAGCTGCACTGTGCTCGGGTTCTAGAGCTGGGAGGGGAGAGATGCAGGAAAGGGTGGGGAAGAGCCCTCGGGTCCTGTGGGAGCCCGCGGTGCAGACTTCCTTGATTAAGCACATGTGAGGCTGACCAGGATTTGTTTCAGCGGTGACCTGAAGCCGGAGGCGTTTTATTTCCTGCTGGCCATGCAGCCCTGCGAGCTGGCAGCAGCTGTTTTACTCCTAATTGTCGATGGGATTGCATTTGTGATAAGCTAAATTATATTTATATTTCATTGTTAAACTTGGGGGCTGGAACAGAATTTTTTTTTAAGATCAGCAAACTGGGCCCTGCCCTCCATGAGGCAGGGCAGTCCAAGAGGGGATGCCGGAGGCGGATGGAGGGGCTGGGGGAGGGCCAGCCGAGGGCCCAGCTAACCTGGAGCGTCGGGAGGCGAATAGCGTGGCATCAGTAGCTCACACTGGGATGAGGGAACTGAGACTCAGAGACGTAAGTCGCTCCACTGGTGGCAAGCTGAGTTTCCAGTCCAAGACAGAAGACTCCACGTCGTGTGCTCCTTAGGCTGTGCTGCTGGGGTGTATTCTCCTGGTGCATCCTTCTGAATCTTACAGTAGGATGAAAAAGGGGCTGTCCTCTTAGAAGTGCTGAATCTGGAAGTCAGAAGGCTGGTCTGACTTGGTCTCCCACCCATTGCAGGCCCAGGTTGTGGTTATCCACCCTCTGCTTGAACACTTCCAGAGACAGTGAGTTCATTACTTCACGGGGCCGCATTCCTTCTGTGGGCAGCTCTAGTCGTTCACAGCTCTGGTATAAAGAATTATGGGGCCCCAGACCAGTTTCTTTGTGCCTCCTGCCCAAACCCCGTTCCCGTCATGGTGGACACGGGGGAATGTGCCCTCTCTTCCACGCACCAGGCCTGCAGGTGCCTACAGTCCTTCAGCCATTTCTTGTTTCCCCCGGCTTGGTTTCCCGGTCCTCTAGCTTGCTAATCGCCCCTCTCTGAATGATTTTTCCATGATCCTTTTTGTGGCATCAGAAAGTGCAGGAATTTCGGAGTCGGGCAACCTGGGCTAGAACCCTGGCTCTGCCCCTGCAGAGCTGTGTAATAGCCAGCAGGTAACCTAATCATTACCTGATACGATTTGGGGGAGGAGGAAATATATGTAAAGTGCCTAACACATCTTCTGGCCCAGAGTTTATGCCCCAATAGATAATACCCCGTAGTTATTAGAGAAGGGATACTCTGAAAGACACATAAATGGCTAAACACTAGACTTGTGACACACCCTGACTAAAATCCTGTTTTCTCTTTTAGCAATAGCTTTCCTTTCTATTTAAAAATTCTTCAGCCAAGATAAGATGTGGAGGCCTCTCCCCACACTTCCGTATAAGCCAGCAGAGCAGATCTAGGGGTGGGGCAGGGACCCTAACCCTTATTCCCCCCCCCACCCCGCAGGGTGCTCTTGTGAGACATTCCTGCCTTAGGTGAAGGCCCTGCCCTGCCCCGGGGGTAGGTGAGGGTGCCCCTCTGCTCAGCCTGAGGGCTCCCGCACCCCCTTTCTCACCAGCTTCCTTGCAGAGTAGAGAACCATACAGGTGTCTGCCAAGTTGGGCAAGAAGGTGATGAAATACCAGATCCTGGTGGCCGGGAAAAGATTGGCTCACCTGGGGAGAGGGACAGGGCTACGCCCATGGGCCGCCAGGCCCCTCCCTGAAGAGAGGCCACTGAGAACAAATGGTTGCCATGCGGCAGCTGCAGAAGCCGTGGCTCCGAGTCTGGCAGCAGTGAGATGAGATCCTGGTGGGGCGATGAGATGGGGGTGGGGGGCAGAGCTGCAGGGGTGGAGTCAGCTCTTCGCAGGAAGGCATGTAATTGGGACCTTGCCCCGTTTCCTCCCTCCAGAGAAGCCAAGAGCCCTCACAGAGGGATGCAGGAAGGAGAGTGGGGACCGCAGGACGGTTTCGTCCAGCATATGTACCAGGAAATCTCCCCACCTTTCCAGCGGTTCCTATTTTAAATAGTGAATTTACTCTGACTCACGTAGATAGGCTTGGTGAGCAAGAACCCTGTCTTCCCGGTCGGCACTCGCCTCCCTGCTGAAGTTGTAGGTAATGTAGCAATTAAAATGTCCAAGTGCTTTTTATTTTTAAAAGAGAGACTGTCCCTCTCCCTGATGGCACCCCTTCCCCACACACTTTACTGAATATTAGAGAGTTCCTTTACGTGAAGACACTGGACGTTCCCTTTGAAAGGCAGCATCAGCAGCCTGTGTTATTCCTGGTACCCGCCGGGGCCCCTGAAGCCTGAGCAGGAAGGGGCAGCCGCTCTAGGCCGTAGGAACAGTCTCCGTTCCATTTTTCTCCCTCCACCATGGGTCACATTAAGAGAGAAACCGCAGTAGACAGTGAGCTAGTTCTGAGGCTGGGGGTGCTCTGGGGTTGCCTTCCCGCCCCTGCAGCACATTTAGTGCCAGGAGCAGCAGAGAAGGGGAGTGGCCTGGGGGGACCGTGAGGGTGTCCAGGGCCACCGGAGATCCCGGCCAAAGGCCTCAACTTTGAAGACCATCCCTCAGCACCCCGGAAGGAGCTTTTCTGTGAGTGACACAAGTTTGGTGAATGCTGGAGAGGGGGCTTTGAGGATCCAGAGCTGCCTGGAGGGGGAGCCCAGGCTGAGTGGTTCTGCTTTCTGTGCACTGCAGGCTGGCCCTGCCCTGTCTGAAGCTCACGTCCCACACGTGCCCGCTCCTGAGGAAGCTAAAATAGCCCCACATAGATTTATCCCTCTCCCTCCGCCCTTATTGTTTTAATTTTTTTTTAAATTTCTTTGTGGTAAATAAAGCTAAAGTTAGAACTGGGGTCTGAGTCTCTGCTCCAGTGCCTTGATTTTTGCTCCTGGGAGTATGATAAGCCAGCGGCTTCTTCCAAATCCTCATAGAAGGAATGTTTTTCAGGGAGATCCTTGGTTTTGTGTCACCCTCCTTCCAGAATTCTATGTAAAGCACTGGTCCTCAAAGCTGGATCTAATCCCCTGGGAGTCAACAGACTCCAGGGCCCGCCCCCAGGGGAGTTTCTGATGCAGCAGTTCTGGGTGGCGCCCGAGAACCTGCATTTCTTCTTTCTCTCAGTTTAATCGAGATATAATTGATGTACAGCACTGAGTTGGTTTAAGGTGTACAGCGTCATGACCGACTCACATTTACTGAGACTGCATTTCTAAAGCAAGGTCTGTGATGCCATTGGACGGGACGACTCTGGGGTGGCCATGCTGGAGCGAGGGTCAGTAGTAGTTAACCTCTCACTGAGTAGATGAGAGTGTAAGGTTTCCTTCTGATGCTGAGCAGGGCCCTGTGGGGCTCCCCGACACGGAGGCCTTTTTGTCCCCCATTTCTTGTAGGCAAGACTCCAACCTTCGCATGGTGTTTGCTTCATTTTTTTTTTTTTTTTTTTGTCGTATGCGGGCCTCTCACGGCTGTGGCCTCTCCCGTTGCAGAGCACAGGCTCCAGACGCGCAGGCTCAGCGGCCATGGCTCACGGGCCCAGCCGCTCCGCGGCCCGTGGGATCTTCCCGGACCGGGGCACAAACCCGTGTCCCCTGCATCGGCAGGTGGACTCCCAACCACTGCGCCACCAGGGAAGCCCCTGTTTGCTTAATTTTGATCTGTGCAGTTCTGCGACTCACTCTCCACCATCTGTGCTCCCCATCTCCTGCCCCCCAGTACTTCCTACACACGTGTCTCCTCCACACCCCAGGAGAGGACCCCAAAGCGTGGACTCCAAGTCTGCAATCGGTTCTTGTGGAAGCGGAAGGCCCCGGAGGACTCAGGTCACTTCTGAGCTCGAGCTCCTGTCAGTGGATCAGTGGGATCCAGCCTCTCCCACAGGACTGGGATGTTTGGGATTTCAGGAGCCTGGTGGCTTCCTTCCAGTTGCCTGCTTGGAGAACCACAGGGTGTAGAACATGGACCCCCATCCCTTTTCTCAGCAGGGGCCGTGCGTGGACGCAGACTCTGTGCAGTGAACTTGTTAGTCTGGGGTGGGAGTCCAGTCCTTCTCCTGCCAGAGGTGAAGGTGGGAGCAGAGAGCACCTTCTTCCTGCCTAGAAACAGGCAGAAATGGGAAGCTGCGCACTGGAGGGGCAGAGGTGACTCAGAAGACCATCGTTAGAAGTCCGAGAATGTGACAGGGAGTGCGTCTGTTCTCTCAAGCCCCGCGCTAGGAGTTGTTGTCCAACAGAAACTGAACAGAGTTTAGAATCTGGATTCGCTTTGCTCTCCCACCGTGGTCTTGGGGGCTGTGCAGTGGGACTGACCCTCACAGGGTTGTTGTTACAGGGATCGAGTAAGATGATGCACTTTAGCTTGTGGCAGACAGTGTTCAGAAAGTGTTAGCCGCTCTCATCATTAGTCTTCATTCTAGTCTTTCAGTGCGAGTGTTGCAGAGGTAGAGTTTGGAACAGAGAGCCTTCGACTGGTGGCAATCCGGGAGGCTTCATGTGAACAGTGGCCCCTGAGGGATGGGATCAGGGGAGGGGTGCAAGTGTATGTTCTGGGGGAAGAAACTGAACAGAGAGTGTGAGGGCCGGTGGGAGAGAAGGCCAGAGGAAAACTGAGGCCAGAGCACGGAGCACTGTGAACGTGGGTCAGCAAGTCGTCCATCCAGAGGGGGCATGTTGTGGAGGCAGAGCCCAGAAGACCACCCGGGGGCCACACACACGGCCGTGGGACCCCGGGTTGCTTCCCTCCACGCACCTCCCAGCTCTGCTGTCTTGCACGTGGCCGGTGCCGAGGGGTGCATCCGCGCTCCCCCTGCGGGTAGGATCCAGGGCTGGCTGGAGCAGCTCACGGTGCCCCGCTGCACCGCTCGAATGCTCTACGTGACACTCTAAGGCTCCCTTTGAGCAAAGCCTGTGCCAGCGAGGGGGAGGGGGCTGTGCATGGGTTGCCGCCCTACCCAAGGCATAGACTGAACTCTCAGCCAAGAAACACATCAACTTCCTGGAACTCAGAGCCGTAGTCACAGCTGTCAGCCTTCAGAGCACACGCGAGGCCGTCCTGGTTAGAGGAGACGGTTTTGCCCCGAGCTTTGCAGGCATGGCCATGGTGCGCACTAGCCGGCTTGGGTTTCATCCCCAGCCTAGCCAGGACTTCCTGCATCAGTCAGCCCATCCTAAGAGAGATGTCCTTGCTGCTTGTTAAGCCCCCGAGTAGCCCAGACCATTTTAGTATCTGAACTCCTCTAAACTCACACTGTTAGCCGGTCCTGGGTTGGCCCAAACCGGCTGTTTCAATCAGGGGATCAACCATCCCAAGTATTTGTGGACATCTGTGTAGGCTCCGCACCGCCTCTGTCCTGGTTCGGTGTTGTAAAGCTCCCCACCGTCTGGTTTGTGGGCTTCTCCTGTCATCCTAGGCATCCAAGCTTTTTCCTGGGGGCCTTAGGACAGATTTTAGATTTCACTTCAAGAACCCTGCGGGTTTTCACAAGCTGGGAAGCTTTGTTTCTAGACCATCTTCCCTTTTATCTTTCATCTCTTCTTTGCTATCTCATTGACCTGGAGACAGGATCCTTAATCTTTTCTTTCTGGCTTCGCATAACATTGTCCCTTATCTCCTCTGGGGCTGGGGCTGGCCTGCCCTCCCCATCATCCTCACAGAGGGACCTCTGCCCTCTTCAGGCCATCCTGCTTCCATCAGATCTGGGCAAAGCCTGTGTGGGAATGCAAATCCAGAAATGCAGCAGCCTCCCTCAGGAGCGCGGGACCCACCCCTCCAGCTTCCTGGAGGTTCTGTCTCCAGGGTACAGCCTCTTCTCATGGGTCCTTTTCTCTTCTCTTCTCTTCTCTTCTCTTCTCTTTTTTCTTTTTTTGAGGTGGTGGTGATAGAGCTAAGGGGTATCTTGAACTTTCTTCCAAGAACCGTCCTGTACTTTTCCACTCTTGGAGTTGTGTGAATCCCTCAGGCCTGGTGGAACCCAAAACAAACAGGGTAGTGACTCTTGTTACTCAGCTTAATCGAAAGACATTCTTGATATTCAGATCATTTACATCCAAGATCAGAGGATGGAAGTTTCAGGGTCAAGTCTGTCAGGTTGGCCCTCTCCTCCTTGCTTCCCCTTGTGGATTGAGGAAGTTACTTGGTGGACTTTTTAAAGTATCTTTTTTAAGTGAGGGGAGGGAGTGGGTCCATATTTCAATGAGAGTCTTAGTTATATTCTGGAAATTTTTAATTCCAGAGACTTGTCTCTCTGTGGTTTTTTTTTTTTTTTTGCGTTATGTGGGCCTCTCACTGTTGTGGCCTCTCCCGTTGTGGAGCACAGGCTCCGGACGCACAGGCTCAGCGGCCATGGCTCACGGGCCCAGCCGCTCTGCGGCATGTGGCATCTTCCCGGACCGGGGCACGAACCCGTGTCCCCTGCATCGGCAGGCGGACTCTCAACCACCGCGCCACCAGGGAAGCCCAACATAGGGAAACTTTGCTTGCTTTTTTTTTTCAAACAGTATATAATTTCACCTCACGCATCTTTAAATTTAGATGGGTGGGGATGATCTGAAAGGATGTTTTCTTTGTGCGTTTCTGAAACCTCATGGGAATTTTAGTAAAATGGACTTGATTCACAGTTTCAAGGAAGGTGGGTTATATATCAAGTAAAACCGGGATTCTTATCCTACTTATCCCGGATGAGTTTCTGGGGCCCCTGACCCCCTTGATACTGAAGGAAAATGTTGGGTGTAGTATGTCCTTTTATCTGTGGGAGGGTCCATAATTTTCATCAGATCCTCAAGGAGGGTCTTGCCCACAAGAAACAGCGGGAATTGCTGGGGTAGTAATAAGGGTTCCTCCAAGTTAAAGGCGGGGGGTGGTGGTGGTGTCTCTGGCCTTTCTGGGGCTGTCCCTGTGAGTTATTCCTTGCTTCTTGATACTTTATTCAAAATCCAAAGAACTTTTCAGAAGAGAAAGACACAAAGAAAAGGCAGGAGAACTGAAGCAGTGAGGTGTGAAGAGAGAGAAGCTGTTGTGGTGTCAGAAATCACTGAGGAGCTGTTCCTGATAGGAAGGGCTGGTGGAGCTTTCTCACCCCCAGCAGACCCGTTCGGGAGGAGCTTGCCCGCCTTAGGTGCTCAGCAACTGTGTGGACAAAGTAAGATTCAGGATGATAAGTGGGCGTGTGACGTATTGGGCAGCTTTTCTGCAGACACTCCAAAAGGGACAAGTTTTTGTCCGTGTGGCAGTCACTTTACTTCTTTACTCTCTCCAGTTTTGCACTCTTTGGAGACTGTTTCAGAGACAGAATGGGCTGGAGGTGTAGTTCTGAATTTTTGAATTTTATTTTATTTATTTTTTTATATAGCAGGTTCTTATTAGTTATCTATTTTATGCATTTTTTTTTTTTTTTTTTTTTTGCGGTATTTGGGCCTCTCACTGTTGTGGCCTCTCCTGTTGCGGTGCACAGGCTCTGGATGCGCAGGCTCAACGGCCATGGCTCACGGGTCTAGCTGCTCCGCGGCGTGTGGGATCTTCCCAGACCGGGCCACGAACCTGTGTCCCCTGCATCGGCAGGCGGACTCTCAACCACTGTGCCACCAGGGAAGCCCCTATTTTATGCATATTAGTGTATATATGTCAATCACAATCTCCCAACTCATCCCACCGCCACCACCCCTCCCCCCCGCCACTTTGCCCACCTTGGTGTCCATACGTTTGTTCCCTACATCTGTGTCTCTATTTCTGCCCTGCAAACCAGTTCATCTGTACCATTTTTCTAGGTTCCACGTATATGCGTTAATATACGATATTTGTTTTTCTCTTTCTGACTTACTTCACTCTGTATGACAGACTCCAGGTCCATCCACCTCACTACAAATAACTCAATTTCGTTTCTTTTTATGACTGAGTAATATTCCATTGTATATATGTGCCACATCTTCTTTATCCATTCATCTGTTGATGGACACTTAGGTTGCTTCCACGTCCTGGCTATTGTAAATAGAGCTGCAGTGAACATTGTGGTACATGACTCTTTTTTTTTTTTTGATACACGGGCCTCTCACTGTTGTGGCCTCTCCCGTTGTGGAGCACAGGCTCCGGACGCGCAGGCTCAGCAGCCATGGCTCACGGGCCCAGCCGCTCTGCAGCATGTGGGATCTTCCCGGACCAGGGGCACAAACCCGTGTCCCCTGCATCGGCAGGCAGACTCTCAACCACTGTGCCACCAGGGAAGCCCTACATGACTCTTTTTTGAATTAAGGTTTTCTCAGGGTATATGCCAGGTAGTGGGATTGCTGGGTCGTGTGGTAGTTCTATTTTAGTTTTTTAATGAACCTCCATACTGTTCTCCATAGTGGCTGTATCAATTTACATTCCCACCAACAGTGCAAGAGGGTTCCCTTTTCTCCACACCCTCTCCAGCATTTGTTGTTTGTAGATTTTCTTATGATGCCCATTCTCATTGGTGTGAGGTGATACCTCATTGTAGTTTTGATTTGCATTTCTCTAATAATTAGTGATGTTGAGCAGTGCTTTTCATGTGCTTCTTGGCCATCTGTATGTCTTCTTTGGAGAAATGTCTGTTTAGGTCTTCTGCCCATTTTTTGATTGGGTTGTTTGTTTAATATTAGCTGCATGAGCTGTTTATATATTTTGGAGATTAATCCTTTGTCCGTTGATTTGTTTGCAGATATTCTGTCCCATTCTGAGGGTTGTCTTTTCGTCGTTGTGTTTGTAGTTTCTTTTGCTTTGCAAAAGCTTTTAAGTTTCATTAGGTCCCATTTGTTTATTTTTGTTTTTATTTTCATTACTCTGGGAGGGGGATCAAAAAAGATCTTGCTGTTATTTATGTCAAAGAGTGTTCTTCCTATGTTTTCCTCTAAGAGTTTTATAGTGTCCAGTCTTACATTTAGGTCTCTAATCCATTTTGAGTTTATTTTTTTGTGTGGTGTTAGGGAGTGTTCTAATTTCATTCTTTTACATGTAGCTGTCCAGTTTTTCCCAGCACCACTTGTTGAAGAGACTGTCTTTTTTCCATTGTATATCCTTGCCTCCATTGTCATAGGTTAGTTGACCATAGGTCCGTGGGTTTATCTCTGGGCTTTCTAGCCTGTTCCATTGATCTATATTTCTGTTTTTGTGCCAGTATCATAATGGCTTGATTACTGTAGCTTTGTAGTATAGTCTGAAGTCAGGGAGTCTGATTCCTCCAGCTCCATTTTTTTCCCTCACGACTGCTTTGGCTCTTCGGGATCTTTTTTTTTTTTTTTTTTTTTTTGCGGTATGCGGGCCTCTCACTGTTGTGGCCTCTGTCGTTGCGGAGCACAGGCTCCGGATGCGCAGGCTCAGCGGCCATGGCTCACGGGCCTAGCTGCTCTGCGGCATGTGGGATCTTCCCGGACCGGGACACGAACCCGTGTCCCCTGCATCGGCAGGCGGACTCTCAACCACTGTGCCGCCAGCGAAGCCCTCTTCGGGGTCTTTTGTGTCTCCATACAAAGTTTAAGAGTTTTTGTTCTGGTTCTGTAAAAAATGCCAGTGGTAGTTTGATAGGGATTGCATTGAATCTGTAGATTGCTTTGGGTAGTATAGTCACCTTCACAATATTGATTCTTCCAGTCCAAGAACATGGTATATCTCTCCATCTGTTTGTGTCATCTTTGATTTTTTTCATCGGTGTCTTATAGTTTTCTGAGTACAGGTCTTTTACCTCCTTAGGTAGGTTTATTCCTAGGTATTTTATTCTTTTTGTTGCAATGGTGAATTGGATTCTTTCCTTAATTTCTCTTTCTAATCTTCCGTTGTTAGTGTATAGGAATGCAGGAGATTTCTTAGCATTAATTTTGTATCCTGCAATTTCACCAAATTCATTGATTAGCTCCGGTAGTTTTCTGGTGGAATCTTTAGGATTCTCTCTGTATAGTATCATGTCATCTGCAAACAGTGACAGTTTTACTTCTTTTCCAATTTGGATTCCTTTTATTTCTTTTTCTTCTCTGATTGCTGTGGCTAGGAATTCCAAAACTATGTTGAATAATAGTGGTGAGAGTGGACATCCTTGTCTTCTTCCTGATGTTAGAGGAAATGTTTTCAGTTTTTCACCATTGAGAATGATGTTTGCTGTGGGTTTGTCATATATGGCCTTTATTATGTTGAGGTAGGTTCCCTCTGTGCCCACTTTTTGGAGAGTTTTTATCATAAATGGGTGTTGAATTTTTTTTTTTTTTACATCTTTATTGGAGTATAATTGCTTTACAATGGTGTGTTAGTTTCTGCTTTATAACTAAGTGAATCAGTTATACATGGGTGTTGAATTTTGTCAAAAGCTTTTCTGCATCTGTTGAGATGATCATACGGTTTTTCTTCTTCAATTTGTTAATCTAGTGTATCACATTGATTGATTTGCATATATTGAAGAATCCTTGCATCCCTGGGATAAACCCCACTTGATCATGGTGTATGATCCTTTTAATGTGTTGTTGGATTCTGTTTGCTAGTGTTTTGTTGAGGATTTTTGCATCTATGTTCATCAGTGATATTGGTCTGTAATTTTCTTTTTTTGTAGTATCTTTGTCTCGTTTTTGTATCAGGGTAATGCTGGCCTTACAGAATGAGTTTGGGAGTGTTCCTTCCTCCACAATTTTTTGGAAGAGTTTGGGAAGCATGGGTCTTAGCTCTTCTTTAAATGTTTGAGAGAATTCACCTGTGAAGCCATCTGGTCCTGGAGTTTTGTTTGTTGGAAGATTTTTTAAATATAAATTTATTTATTTTATTGATTTATTTTTGGCTGCATTGGGTCTTTGTTGCTGCACGCGGGCTTTCTCTAGTTGCGGTGAGCAGGGGCTACTCTTCATTGCGGTGCGTGGCCTTCTCATTGCGGTGGCTTCTCTTGTTGCAGAGCATGGGTTCTAGGCGCGTGGGCTTCAGTAGTTATGGCTCGCGGGCTTCAGTAGTTGTGGCTCGCAGGCTCTAGAGCGCAGGCTCAGTAGTTGTGGCGCACAGGCTTAGTTGCTCTGCGGCATGTGGGATCTTCCCAGATCAGGGCTCAAACCCGTGTCCCCTGCCTTGGCAGGCAGATTCTTAACCACTGGGCCACCAGGAAAGCCCTGTTGGAAGATTTTTAATCACAGTTTCAATTTCATTATTTGTGATTGGTCTGTTCATATTTTCTATTTCTTCCTGGTTCAGCCTTGGAAGGTTATACCTTTCTAAGAACTTGTCCATTTCTTCCAGGTTGTCCGTTTTATTGGAATAGAGTTGCTTGTAGTAGTCTCTTAGGATGCTTCGTATTTCTGCAGTGTCCGTTGCAACTTCTCCTTTTTCATTTCTAATTTTATTGATTTGCATCCTGTCCCTCTTTTTCTTGTTGAGTTTGGCTAAAGGTTTATCAATTTTGTTTATCTTCTAGGTTTTTGTTAAACATTTCTTGCATCTTCTCTGGACGTGTAGTTCTGGGAAATGCTGTGTTCTAGGTCTCTCTGAGTTTGCAGAGGGCCAGACACAGCTTTCTCCCAGGTCGGGGGTTTGAGGCCCCTGGCACCCCAGAGCAGACTTTCTCAAACTCTCAAAGGGCATGTGTAATTTGAGGAGTTTTCTGTATCTTCCCTACAGAAAGGAAAAGATACACCTTTGGTCCTATTTGAACTGTTGTGGACATTTTCCCCACCACTCGGGAAGAGGCATAATAGTCACTGCTTTACTTAAGGGGCTGTTTAGTTCCATATGTTTTACTTTCAACTCTCTTCCTTTCTCCTTCTGTTTCTGATAGCACTTAGTGTTGTCTTTTCTTCTCTTCCTTTTAAAATGGCGGTCCATCAGCACCTGCTGTCAGCATGCCATTCAGATGCTCAAAGCTTCGCTTGAAGCCATTGGTCTCGGCCATTTGCAACGTGATGACGCCCTCGATGTTGTTGGGGCATGTGCTTTGGGGGTTCCTTCCGTCCACGCCACACTCGATTCCAGTTTCTCTTGCTCGGGTGTAGTTGACCTAGTTGCTGGAAGCTTGCTTATAAGTGCAGGCAGGGGATGGGAAATGCTGTTGTCCTTAATTTGTGACTCCCAGTGGTATAAGTGGAGAAAATGATACAGAGACAGGATCCTGTCTGGTCTGGACTCCCTCTTAATGTCATCTTTTCTTGTTTTTGTAGGTTGCTCCAATCTGTTCCAGAGGTGGTGGCTTTGAGGTGTGACCCTGCCCACGCTTGGGCCCAGCCAGCACCAGCTCCTCAGTAAGGAGAGCCAGCTTGATAAGACGAAGATAAACAGGTCAGTTAAACTTTATTGACACTCCTTGAGTCACAGTAACTTTGAATGTTGTCTTCCCTCCCCTCCCCATGTCCCCGTTGAGCGGTCCACCCTCTGCTTGGGGTCCTCCTGAGGTTTTGGTACAAAACCAAGGTGAAGCTCTCACTGTGAACTGCTAGTTATTCCGCACCTAAGAGCCGGGGGTGTGGGGTGAGAAGTCCCAGAAAGCGTGCCGAGGACCTGGCTCACAGGAAGCAACGCTGCAGGCACCCCTGTTCCCTGCTTCTTCCTTCCCACCCGCAGATTTGAACTCTTTGTGTTCAGAACTGGAACACAAGGCCAGTCCACTTGGCCATGTCAATAGAGATGACGATTTCCTTTCATGTCTGTGATTTGGGGGCCTCATCTGGGTTCCCACTCCTCTCTGGTTGCAGCTGGAGGAGATTGTACTAGAATGGGGCCAGTGATTTTTATTTAGTTTATTATGGTTATTATTATTATTTTTTAATTTGCAGTGATGGAGCTGATGTGTAGGATGGTATCAGGGAGCAGAGGAGAGAATGAAAATATACGAACTATAAGTATTTATAAAGAAAGTGTGCTTTGTAAATGGACCTTAAACTGTTAAACCTATCTTTCACCCCCTGAGATTGAGTATCAGAAGGTTTAGGTTGGTCAGTTTGGATTACTGCTCTAGTGTGGTCCACGGTCGGGCGTGGGGTAGGTAGAATGGACTAATTCTGGCTGCTGGCTTCTGGTTAAATTAGTGCATAAATGCACCTTAATGTTAAGGTGGATTTGTGTTTTCTGACCGGGAACAATGGGCTGCATTGTTTTACAACCAGGTCCCTGCCCTTCTTCCTGCTCCATCCTCCCTAAAGGAGAGCTCACGCATAACACACAAGCGCAAACTGGAGGAAAATCTTCGAACAGGTCTGAGAGGCTGGTTTGGGTTTTGCTTCTGAAACAGCTTTTCAGGGACGAGTCCAGTGACTGTTCTTCTTGTCAGACAGTGTAACTGGGAGTTTCATTTTGTTAATTGCTCTTTCTGATCAAAGATGAGAAGAGTCTGTATTTTAAAAAAAATATTACTGTTTACTTACATTTAAACAAGGAAAAGGAAGTGAATGTAGGTGATCTTGGTGTCCTCAGTGGGTAGTGTCACACTTCACACTTTAGCCCAAAGGGGAAATAAATTTAGCAAATGTCTTCCTGTCCAGACAAAATGGGAAATAGCAAGTTTGCATGACTTTTCTCCTTTTCCAGTTGGGATATAAGCCCCTGCAACTTTCAGCCCTTAGGTTGGTTAACTGTTGTGACTATTGCTGGGTTTCCTATATTTAGGACATTTAGGTAGTTTGCAAGAATGTATCTTTGATGTTATAATGATTGTGACAAAAATTCTTACTGGCACTTTGGCTCTTTTTGATGAATATATTTTTTGTTAATTTTCATATTGACTATTTCCCTTTTTTCCATTTTCTTTCCCTACTCAGTGAAAGAATTAGAATATGTTTTCTATAACTTATAATTTTATATTTATCTAAAAGGTGTTTTCTCTAATCAATTCCTGGTCTGAAAAACTCTACCACACTTTTCTTCTCTAAGTATAGTAATAGGACAAAAGCAAGATCATCTAAACTCCCACTATAAATTGGTGGAAAGGTTAACTTTATTTTTACTGACATAATGTAATTACAATAAAGATTTCTAGTCATTTATTTTATAATTTGATGTACATTAAAACTATGGGGGATATATATTTAAAAGAATGAGATGGTTTTGGTATAGAAGGTGTCCCCTTACTTGAATCAAGGAACTAATCATATACTGATTGATGACAGCAATTCTGGGGAACTGATGATACTTTTGTTAGAAATCCTTTAAGAAAGAAAATGAGGTATGTGTATACTTCCGTATGTGTGTACTCGTGTTGAATGTTTCTTCCTAGAGAGGAATTTCCCAAATAAACTTTCAAAGACAGTCAAAATTGGAAGTTTTAAAGTACAATTTTTAATAAGTTTAAATGGTCTTCCATATATGGAGGAAACTTCATGGAAAGACAACAGCTTTGGGGTTTGTTGTTTTCTTGTTTGTTTTAATTTTGGACCAAGGTTTCCTCTTTATTTTTTTTTAATTTAATGTGTATTTTTATTTATTTATTTTTAATTTATTATTTATTTGGTTGTACCAGGTCTTAGTTGCGGCAGGCGGCTTGCCGGCTCAAGGTTTCCTTTTTTTTTTTTTTTTTTTTTTTTGCGGTACGCGGGGGCCTCTAACTGCTGTGGCCTCTCCCGTTGCGGAGCACAGGCTCCGGACACGCAGGCTCAGTGGCCATGGCTCACGGGCCCAGCCGCTCCGCGGCATGTGGGATCCTCCCGGACCGGGGCACAAACCCGTGTCCCCTGCATCGGCAGGCGGACTCTCAACCACTGCACCACCAGGGAAGCCCCAAGATTTCCTCTTTTAATGGGAAACATGTGAGGGGTGAGGCTGGATCAGTGGTCTTAAGTTGTATGTTTAGTAGTTAGTCCTCTGACTTACCATTTGGAAAAGTATTAGAGTCATATCTTCAAAATGTCTACTAAAAGGAAGGCACATTTTGTCTTTTGACAAGGAAAGTACTGTTCCTGAGCTTCTCTTTGGCTCTTGGGTAAGGTTTTAGCTCGGGACTTCTCAGCTGATGGCAGCATCACTTAATAAAGTTATGTCCCCAGGCTTTCCTGCTCTGCTGCTGGACACGTTTGCAGCTGCTCTGGGTGTTACCGTTTGTCACATCCTAGGTCACTTCTCCTAGAGGTGGAGGAGGAACCACAAGACATCACATTCTTTCTGGTGTTGTTCCTAAATATTCACTTCGCTCCTGAGATAATTAGCTTGATCTCTGAGACAGCTGTGGACTTGAAAAATTTAATGCACCCTGGAGCATAACAGGATGTGTGGCTAGAGAATATCTTCCCAGATAAAATAAGGGAAACAGTTGACCTGGAGACTTACTTCTGGCCGTACCTGTAGCCATAGTACTTCTATGGAAGAAGCATAACTAGAAAAGGCCTGGAGAAGTAAAGTTTGATGTGTACATGGGCTGTAGTTTTCCCTTTAGTCAACCTATTTGTATTACCAAGTTTCTTTAAGGTCTGACCTAGTCCCTCCTAGACTCTGAGCCTTTAGAGGTTTTAGCCTTCAGACTCTGACTCCTTTACTGCCTTATCTTTGGTCAATTTTAGGGGGAGGCAGGAGATGGTCAAGTGGGAGTCTTGAGAGTCCTTGTGGGAGACAGGAGTAGAGTATGAGAGAAAGTTTGCTGTATGGATATAAATATGAGCTTCAGAAAATAAAATACCACAGAATCGTTTTGGCTGTTGGGAGTGAGGGTGACAGCACTGTAGGGCACATCAGTTAAGGGTGAAAAACAACCACAGAACGTGGTTTTGGAAGAAAAAGAAGAGTTAGCCGCCTCCTCTCACACTGTTCCCTGTAGTCTTGAGAATATAGTGGTCTGAGATTAGAGTAAACAAATGGTTTCTGTTTTTTCTTCACTGAACCTTTTTGCCTTTGCTTTTCTTCCAGTGTCAGCGAGTGATACCAGAGAAGAAAAAAAAAGAAGTGAACCCAACCTCATTTCCTCCTCCACGTGGGCGATTGCTACAGCAGGGGAAGGTCTCACAGTATATCAGTTGGGGCAGAAAATGGAGGTGATTGGCAGTGGGGGCTGGGTTTTCTTCTGTCCATTTTCTGGGGTACAGCTATATTATGTACTTGCATGTTTTAAGAAACAGTCTTTTTTATGCTGATTTGAAATTTGGTTATAGTGTTGGGTGATAGCGTTGGCTTCTCAGTTGTCTTAACAGTTCGGGCTCCCCATTAAAATCACGGTATTGTAGCCTGGAGTTTAAGTGAAAGCTGAGGTTTCTCATCCTTAGTTGTTAGGTCTAGAACATGCACATAGCAGTAAGTGAGTTAGGCTGTTAGGTGGGTGCTGGCCAGATGGCAGCTCCTCGGCTTCCTAATTGTTGTAGCCTTTCCCACTCTCCCTATTGAAAGCTTAGGAAAGGCAGAAAGACCTGCCTTGGGCAGCTTCGTCGGTGGCACATGCTCAGAAAGGAAGCAAGGTTATCGGTTTGGTATGACAGCACTTGGTTTAGATGAAAGCTTAAGTCATAGGAGTCATATGAGTGTCAGCTTGAATTGAAGAAGGGGTTTTAACCCGACTGCAGTGGTGGCAGGCATGGCCACTGCCACCTGGTCGTGACAGAAGCCTAAACTTCCCATTGATCACATCAGCAATTTCTGATTTTCAGTTCCGTGGCCGAGGCTTCCTAGAAGCTTAAACCTTTGTCCCAATGATGTCAAGTTCGCCCGTTGGCTTGGAAGGTTCAGATTTGTCTTCCATCAACACCATGATGTCAGCGGTAATGAGCGTAGGGAAGGTTGCCGAGAATGGTGGGAGCCCCCAGAGCATCAGGTCCCCCACGAAGCCTCCGGGACCAAATCGTATTGGCCGAAGGAACCAGGTAAGCGTTAGTGTGCCTGGCTGTGGCATCCATGAGAGTGTTGGGAGAAGGATGTCCCCTTGAGCCCCAGCTTCCTAAGCCAGAAACTCAGATGTGGTCAGAACTGAATGGATGTACCCAGAGGCCATAAACCTTTTTCAAGAGCTAACTTCTCATAGCTTATGTCAGTTTCCCTTTGTAGAGAAAATTTTCCACGCTGTGGTGTCAGTATTGGTGAAAGCGCCCTTATTCTCTGCCGTGTGATTTGAGTTGAATGCGAGCTTTCTCCACGGGACAGGCGAGGCAGAGAACTCGGCTTATTCCTCTCCTGTGGCATGATTTGTTTCCTCGTTCAAGCAGCTGGTTAATTGGGTTTCTGATGCCACCTCCTTGATTTTTTTTTAAGTGTCTCCAGATTAGGTAGTGATGAGTCCTGGCTGTGCTGGAGCTGCTCTTCAGCTTCCATCCTTGACAAAGCACACAATGGGGCTCCCGAGAATTCCACTCAAGATGCCATTTATTCCTCTTGAATTTTCAGAGATCAGGAAGGGTGGAGAAGAGGACATGGGAGGGCAGGGATGTTATGAAAGGCCATGTCTCCTCCCTTGGGAAATAAGATGAGTCTTTTAATTAATGTACAAACGGGGCACTTGAGAAGGTGTTGCTGTCCTGCAGCAGCATGCTCGACGGTGCGTGAAGCTCAAGGACTGAGGTGAGCCATTCCCCTTTCCACTCCGCGTCCACGTGATGTGAACGTTCCATGTTTGGCTTCACTGATTTAATGGGGTCCCGCCAAACCCTTGGGAGAAGGCAGTCTTCTGAGTTTGTCCAGGGACTGGGGGTGGACAGGAAGGTAAGCCTGTTGGGCTTTTGTGAGTTAATTTTCTTTTTTTATTAACAATCCAACAGTGACTGTCCTTATACAGAATTGTCTGAGCATAGTGTGATGGTCTTCTATAAATTTGTAGACGTACAACATGAATTACAGCTTTTGATACGATGTGCCCTCCAGGAAAAGCTGTCCCTGCCTAAAATCCCTCCAGCAGCACAGGAGTGTCTGTTTCTCCACCTCTTTCTCAAGGCTGAAGACTTGGCAGAGTTAAATGATGCTTTAGGGTTGGGGCATTGATACTTTTTCTCTCTTTTTTCCCTTGTCTCCACGTGCCTCTCTTCCTATGGGTACCTGAGAAAATTCTCAGCCTGTTTGACTGTGGCCTGAGCCGAGAAGGAGTGCTAGCTCTGGGAAGAAAAGGTTTATTTCCACTCTCATGTGACTGTCCATCCATCCATCTATCTGTCCATCCCTCCATCCATGCCCCTATTTCACAATATACACCCTCCTCCTCCTTCCAACCAGGTACTGCGCCAGGTGCCGAGCTCTTCCTTAGAGTCCAGCATCGCCCCAACACAGGCAGACCTGGCCCAAGTCCAGGCTCTGGTCCCTTCCCAGTGATTCAGACAGTAGGTAGAGTCGTAGAGGGGGCCCACGGCACCTCCCTCCCTGCATGGTAAGTGGAGCTGACTCCACAGGGGTGCCTGGGCCATTTTCCACCCACTTCTGTGTCCTCTGGGGTTCCTTAGGGCACTGGCTGAGTTTTTGAAAGGAGGTCTGGGCTAGAGGTAGGATGGGAAAGACAGTGCATTAAAAAAAACAAGCGCAGTGCGGGAGAGAGAGTGCAGAGTGCGTTGTCCTTACCTGGGATGGACAGGAGGGCTGAGAAGGGAGCCCTGGGGAGAAGCCCAGCAGCTAGCAGAGTTCCAGGGCAGATTAACCACAGCCGGAAGCCAACAAGGGTGCCAGATAGTTTCATTATGGAATGGTTAGTTATCACATTAGCTGCTAATTTTGTCTGTCAGCTCAGGAAGTGTGCTCCTTCCACCAGCACGGCCACAGCCACTGGATTCAGCACTCTCCAGTAGGTCCTCTTCCAGCATCACGATGCTCCCTTCTCTGTTTGATTTGTCTTTAAAAATTAAATCTGAGTCTGGAGACTTCCTTCTCCCAGACCATCGTGGATGTCCTGGACCTGTGCTATGGTCTGCAGCGTGCCGCTGCCCGCCTCTGAGAATGGTGAGGCTCCAGTTAACCATAAACCCAGAATCAATCCCATTAGCCCCAGGGGACAGTCAGCGTGTCTGGAATCTGTCTCAGGGGAACGCAAGATGATTTTTTTAAAAAGAATTTAAAAATCCTCAAGAGGCTGGCTACTTGGAGGCCTGACTTTTTAACATGTATTTCCATCCTACCGATGAATCTCTTTTTTTAAAAAAAGAAAACAAAGCACTTTTTAATATATATTATCACTAACCTAATAATTTAACAAAAATACCCCAAAGACCGAGTTTGGGCCCAGCTGTGAGGCATCCCTCCTTTTTATACGAGTGCTCTCACTTTGTTGTTACTACTTTTGGTTTTGGTTTTTCTGCCTGGTGGTTCTTGGCCAGCTCCTTTGTGACTGTCGTAGAGTGGGGATGAGACGGTCTGACACCCTCTTCCCCGCAGACACACACGTTGCCTCGGGGAGGAGTGGAAGTGGATGACCACTGGGCGAGGGTGCAGCGTTTTTTTGTGTTTTGTTTTTTAAATTGTCTCTGGGTTGATCACCTTCCTTAGAATTCACATCTGTGATTGTTTTTAAATTCAAGAGTGAAACAATGTGTGGCGTACCTATTTCTCAGACCCGAGGTCGCAGACCGGGAGCAGGTGTATGTCGCTTACAGTGAGGCTTGTTGGTCTCTGAAGAGCGAGAGGGACCCACTGTAGAGCCGTGCGCTAGACCCACCATGCGTCCACTCCACCCCGTCTGGTGCCATTTGTTTTTATGGTCTTCAGGGTGACTTTTATTTTCGTCATCTCTCATGAGCCAACCACAAGGGTGTTTCCTTTCTGTGCCTTGGGCTTCATCCTTTTTGGGTCAGACTTACACAGCCTGGCGGTTTGGGGCATGGGCTGTGGAGCAGCTGGCCTGAGTTTTAATCCTGGCTCTGCTACTTAATAGCCCTTTGATCTGGGGCAGGTTACTTGCCTCTCTGTACCCGTTTCCTCATCCCGAAAATGGGGTCCATAGTGGTGGCTGTTTCTCACAGTTGTGTGAAAAACACTATTCTGTATGTGCGGAGTTTAGCACATAGTAAGTGTTCAATAATTGGTATCATTTCAGGGAACAGAAATGCATTCAAATGAGTACAAGTGAAAAGAGGCCTATTGAAAGGTGCCCGAGGGTCCAGCCCTCCCTCCTGGCACCTCCCAGAGACTGCACCCTCCCTCGCTCTTTTTTATTATTTATAAGCAGTTAGGTGCTCGCAGCGAGTAAAAGGATCCCGTTGATGTCCGATGGGCACACTGGTGGGTACTGGGGCCTTCCACCCTCGGGAGGGTGGGTTTTTGACGTGAGAGCTCTTCCCTCTCGTGTGTCTTGGTGGACTCAAGACCAGGTAGAAACTAGTGACTGGAACCTGGGTCAGAATTGAGGAGAAATACATCCCTTTTCTAGCTCAGCTGTGACTTGATGCTTAATTTTTCGCCACCGCTGATGATTAACTGAATGGTGTCTAACAAGAACACTAGTATTTATTGAGCACTTAGCCTGTACGGGGCACCGTTCTGGTGCCTTCTGTGTGCTGATTGATTTAATCCTCATCACCGCGTGATGCAGTAGATGCTATTATTTTCCCCATTTTACAAATGAGGAAACGGAGGGCAGACGGGACAGCCACTCTCCCAAGCTCATACCCAGCCAGGCTCCAGGGCCTATGCTCTCAGCTGCTCTGTTGCTACAGCTTGTCAGACACAGATGTTTATAACACAGATGAGAGGCACTAGCTCACTGAGCTGAAATGGATTCTCCCTTTTATTCTCTTTTCAGGAAACAAAAGAGGAGAAGTCTTCCTATAACTGTCCCCTGTGTGAGAAGATTTGCACTACACAGCATCAGTTAACTATGCACATTCGCCAGGTTTGCTGCTGCTTTTGTATTTTCTTTGTTAAGAGAGGGGATGGGATTTTATCTTAATGGATGGATTGTGGCTGTTTCATTTAGATCTAATATTCTTAATTTTGAGGGGGCAGTTATGAAATAATTTTTGTGTGTCCGTGTTATTGTGACAAAGTCCCAGGTCAACACAGAATATCTTTTTGGAATTTAGCAAACATCTAATTAACTAACCACATGTAACAGAAGACTTTTCATCATCTGTGACTTGCCATTGTGAACCAAATCTCCTCACAGTACAGTGAGATTATAGTTGTAGACCCTAATTCTATATATTGCTATAAACTTACATCATGTAGCAGGGAATTCCCTTGATTTGGGATCTCTTTGGGCTTTTTTTCTTTACTGTAAGATTTATCCTTCTCCCTTGCCTGCTGTGGCTGGTTCATGACAAGTATTGAATCTAGAACAGTGAAGGGCTGACAATATTCAAATCGTAACATGGTACTGAATAGTAACATTGTTTAGTAACTTGGGTTTGATAGAACACAATATTTATTTGCCTATGGTCTCAATAGATTTTGATGTTCGGGACGATATTTTAAATGAAAAAGAAAAAAATTGGTGAGAAGTGTTAGTTTTTTTTTAATAAAGCTCTGAACGTGCATTTCATAATCGCCTCATTTTGACCCGTCTTCCTAAGTGACCACTGCGATCATTGCTTTCTGTAGCACAACACAGACACTGGAGGGGCCGACCATTCATGCAGCATTTGCGGGAAGTCGCTGAGCTCGGCCAGCTCCCTGGACCGCCACATGCTGGTGCACTCTGGGGAGAGGCCTTACAAGTGCTCTGTGTGTGGCCAGTCTTTTACCACCAATGGGAACATGCACAGGTGAGTGAGGGCAGCCTCTGCCTGCTGGCTAGAGCCTGGAGGTTGACAGAAAGCAAAGTGGCCTTCCATCCATCTTAGCTAAAGGCACAAAGAGTTCTGTTCACTGTATGGAAAAGCCAGAGATGATTTTGTGTGCCTGCCGTGTACAGTCTCCAGTGTGTCAGAGGTGTCTGCTCAAGGAAACAGAAGTACCTGGGCTAGGTCTTTGGCCGATGGGGGAATCTTCAGGGTGACCCTTTACCAATTGGAGTTTCTTTGCTTAGATGCCAGAGGTGGGCAGCTTATCAGACACAGAGGAACCCTTGCCTTTTTAAAACTATTTGCATATGCCTACCAGATACCCTGCAGGGCGAAAAATTTCTGGAGCAGTTGAATAAATAGTTAAGTGGGCTGGTCCTAGAGCTTCAGGATAAGATAGGATAAAATGAGAAAGAAAATCTGATAAATGTCAGGAATCTACTTCCTGAGGGAGAAAGAGGCTCACTCAGAAGTGGGAGGGAGCTCAGTGGTGGGTATATTAAAATGTGGGAGGAACCAATGGAAAATGCACTTTACAGAACGATTACTTAATTTTAAGGGTTAGAACAGACTTTTTTTAATGCTTTCTTTTTTTACACACACATTTAGGAACATTGGAAATCCAGGAAAACGTTTTAAAGGGACTCAGAATTTCACCTTCTCAAAAAGTCAGGCTGTTTTTATTTTTCCGTATTCCCTTTTAGGCGTTATGTTGATTTCTTTTAAAGAGTTGACTAACATTGTTTTTTACATATTTACTCAAAAGAAGACTTTATATAGTTGTGAAATTGATATTTTATCATATATAAATACTCAAACGAGATGGTCCAGTTTATTCCAACTGAAATCATTTTATGATCCACTGATGGTGTACTTGGGACATACTGGTATAGTGGTAAATTTCTGGATTTTTGGAATTAGGCTCCTGATTTCAAATCTCAGCTCTGCTACTTGTAAATTTTCCATCCTTGAGCAAGTTGCATAACCTTGGTACCTCACTTTCCTTCTCTTTAGAATGAGATTTTTAATGAGGATTTGGAGATAATGAGTTTAGCCCATGGCAGGCACTCAGCCAGTGCTATTTATTATTTTTATTTGCATTTCTGAGTATTGCTGCAATAATTTGAATCCTATGGAGTTCTCAGTCTGAACTCCTAGAAGTAGGGTAGAGTATGACATGAAAGGTATCACTATTTTAAAGAATTTTGATGAAGTGGGGTTTTTTTTTTCCTATATAAGTTCCAATCCCCTTTGCCCCTCATCTCTTCCTAGGAGTGTTTCTGGGTACAAAGGAGGAAGTGAATACTGTCATCATTTTTTAATATAGTTTACATTTTAGTGTTTTACTTTTTTACCTCCACATCAGCCTGTTAGTATCATTTTGCCTTCTGTTTGCCATTCGTTTTGTTTTCCCTTCTCCTTTTATCCCACCTGCAAAAAAAAAAAAAGTCCTCTGTCGCTTGTGTATTTGACCCCTCAAAATCTGGTCCTAGAGGTATTGCCTGTTCCCTTCTTGGGGGGTTTCCCCGCTTTCTCCTACCCAATTTTAGAACATTTTCATTACCCCAAAAAGAAACCTCATACCCATTATCAGTCACTTCTCATTACTACCCACCCTCTAGGCCTAGGAGAAGACTCATCTACTTTCCTCTGTTGATTCACCTATTCTGGACTTCTCATATAGCATGCGGTCTTTTGTGACCAGCTTCTTTCACTTAGCATTAATGTTTTCAAGATTCATCTATGTTGTAGCATCTATCAGTATTTTATTATTTTTTATTGTCATATAACAGTCCATCGTATGGACATACCACATTTTATTCACCTCTTCATCAATTGGTGGACATTTGAGTCATTTTCACTTTTTGGCTACTCTGTATAATGCTGTTGTGAACATTGTTGTACAAGTTTTGTGTGGACATGTGTTTCCACTTCTCTTGGGTAGATACTTAGGAGGGGAATTGCTGAGTTGTGTAGTAACTCCATGTTTTAACATTTTGAGGAACAGCAAAGCTGTTTTCCAGAGCAGCTCCATCATTTTACACTCACACCAGCAGTGTGTGACGGTTGCAGCTTTACACATCCTTGCCAACACTTGTCTTTTTCATCACAGCCACCCTAGTAGGTGTGAAGTGAAGTCCCCATGCGTTCATAATTTTAGTTTTCACATTTAAGTCTACAATTCATTTTAAGTTGATATTTGTGTATAGTATAAGGAAGGAATCCAAGTTCAGTCTTTTGAACTATTTAAAAACTTTTCTTTCCTCATTGAATTATCTTACCAGCTTTATCAAATTTCAGTTAACCATTAGTGTAAGGATTTATTTCTGTACTCTCAATTCTGTTCCATTGAAAGGTATGTCTATCCTGAGGCCTAACACTGTATTGATTACTATAGCTTTTGGTAAGTTTTGAAATTGGGAGGTGTGACTCTTCAAACTTAGACCTTTTCCTAGATTGTTTTGGCTATTCTGGGCTGCTTGCATTTCTGTGTGAATGTTAGGGTCTGCTTATCAGTTTCTGCAGAAAAAAGCAGCTGGGAAGATTATAGGGATTGCAAAATGTGTAAGTCAGTTTGGGGGCATCGCCATCTAACAATATTAAATCTTTGAGCACGGGATATTTTCCATTTATTTAAGTCTTGATAGATTTCTTTCCACTATGTTTTATCATTTTTAAGAGTGCAAGTTTTATATTTATTTATAAATATATTTATTTATATTTATTTTAAATTTTTTCCAAGGTGTTTTATTCTTTTTAGTGGTATTGTAAATGGAATTGTTTTCTAATTTTGTTTTTTGACTGTTAGTTGCTAGTGTATAAAAATAACAATTCAAATTTTATATTGGTTTTGTTTCCTGCAACCCTTCTGATCTTGTTTATTCATTCTAATAGTTATTTGGTGGATTCCTTAGGATTTTCTATATCTAAGATCATGTCATCTGCAAGTAGAGAGAGTTTTCCTTTTTCCTTTGAAAGCTTGTATTTATTTTTCTTGCCTGCTAGCCCGGGCTAGACCCTCCAGTGTGATGTTCAATAGAAGTGAAAAGAATGGACATCCTTGTCTTATTTCTGATCTTATGGAGGAAAGATTTAGTCTTTTCCCATTAAGTATGCTGTTAGTTGTAGGTTTTTCATAAATGCCCTTTATCAGTTTGAAGAAGTTCCTTTCTATTCCTAGTTTGCTTGGTGGTGTTGTCATGAAAAGGTGTTAGATTTTGTCAAAGGCTTCTTCCACATCTATCAAGATGGTCAAGTTGTTTTTGTCCTTTATTCTGTTTTGGATGTTAAATTAACCTTATTCCTGAGATAAATCCCACTTGGGCACAATGTATAGTCATTTTGTCATATGTTGATAGATTGGGTTTGCTAGTGTTTTGTTAAAGATTTTTGCCTATATTTATAGGCAAAGAGATATTGGTCTGTAGTTTTCTTGTGATGTCCTTTGCTGGTTTTTATATCAGGGTAATATTAGCCTCCGAGAGTGAATTTGGAAATATTCTCTCCTCTGTTTTTTGGAAAAGTTTGTGAAGAGTTGGTATTAATTCTTTTTAATTAAATATGTGGTAGAATTCATCAGTGAAGCCATCTGGGCTTTTCATTCTGAGAAGTTTTTAAGTTACTAATTCAGTCTCTTTACTTGTGATAGGTCTGTTCAC
Source organism: Tursiops truncatus (assembly GCF_011762595.2). NCBI lineage: Eukaryota > Metazoa > Chordata > Mammalia > Artiodactyla > Delphinidae > Tursiops > Tursiops truncatus. The sequence continues at coordinate 5,019,202 of NC_047043.1, forward strand.
ATTTTCTGTTTCTTCTTGAGTCAGTTTCAGTAGTTAATGTCTTTTCCAAAAATTTAGCCATTTTGTCTAAGTTATCTAATTGGTTGCCATATAGTTGTTCATAGTGTCCCCTTACAATCCTCTTTATTCTGTAAGGTCAGTAGTAATGTCTCCTCTTTCATTCTTGATTTTAATAATTTGAGCCTTCTCAATTCTTTTCCTTAGTCAATCCAGCTGAACATTTGACAATTTTATTGGTCTTTTCAAAGAACTTTTGATTTTGTTGATTTTTCCTCTGTTGCTTTTCTGTTCTCTAGTTCATTAATTTTCCACTCTAAACATGATTTTTTCCCTCCTGCTTGCTTTAGGTTTAGCTTGCTCTTCTCTTTCTGGTGTTTTAAGGTAGAAGATTAGACTGTTTATTTGAGAATTTTTTTTAGTAGAGGCACTTACAGCTATAAATTTCCCTTTAAGCATTGCTTTCATCACATGCTATAAATATTTGTATGTTGTGTCTTCTTTTTCATTCATCTCAAAGTATTTTCTAATTTCCCTGTGATCTCTTCTTTGGTTATTTAGGAGTATGTTCAATTTCCACATATTTACTTCTCAAATTTATTTCTATTATTAATGTCTAATTTCATTCCATTATAGTTGGAGAACATACTTTCTGTGATTTCAATTTTTTCTTAATTTATTGAGGCTGGCTTTATGGCCTAGCATATGGACTGTCCTGGAGAACATCCCACGTCTGTTTGAGAAGAGCATGTATTCTGCTGTTGTTGGGTGGAGTGTTTTCTCAATGTAGTGTCAGTTCCAGCTGGTTTATACACTGTTTAAGTCTTCTGTTTCCTCATTGATTTTCATTTATCTTTATGTGCTCTACATGTAAGGTTTGTACAGTTATCATCCCATTTTGCAGATAAGGAAACTTGCTTAAGATCAAAGTCAGTGCCAAGGTTTGAGCATAGGCTGTCAGGCTTAGAGGCCATGAGGAATAATTGATACAGCTTTCGTGTCACTTTGCGTATTAGAAAAAAAGCACTCTTTCAAGCTTTACCCTCTTTAGGAATAATTTCATGTTGTTGTAGAGTATTATTTTCAATGTCAAACTATTTGAGCCATCCTACTAGCATAGTATACTCTATTTCATGAGCATGGAATCGCTTTTTATTGATTTTTTTTTAAGTGTGTTGTTTGTGAATTATGTTGAATTTTTTATAGCCCAACCCTTGATATTACCCTAAGATGCATTTCTCATTTATGCACAATGCGTATTGGAGTTGTTTGTAAATTACTGTTTATAAGTATTTTTTTAAAGCAGGCCTTAGGGATGTTTGTGCTAATTTTGGATTTTGTGCTGATTTTATTGTGAGTCATCTTGATTTGGAGGAGAGGACTAATTGTTGGGGGCTGAGTTCCAGTCCTAATTCTGCAGAACGTTTCAGAAATCTCTCGATTTTTTTATACTTTACCACAATGGCATGGTAAAACCTCACTTAGAACTTGTATTCAAATGCAGTGTTTGTGAAAGCATTGTGAAGGCTTACCATGTACTAGGGAAATGTCCTGGGTGAGGAGTGTTCCTGAGTTTGTATTTTCAGAGCTGAAGGCACCCTTGTGCTGATCTTTGAGAGGTATGCACTCCTAGCTGTGTGACCCTAGCAGGTTAATTAACCTCTCTGTGTCTTGGTTACTTCATCTGTAGAAGGCAGTGATATCTGTACCAATGGGAGCATTGTGAGGATTCATGAATTAACACATGCAAAGCACTTAGGATAATGTTAGTTAATCACTATTTATAAATAGATTTAAATAAGTGGTCACTAGTGTTGTGATGGTGGTGGTGCCACTGAAGGGAGGGATGGCGATTGACTATGCATATGACGCCAGAACATAAATGAAAGGTTGTCTTTTCTTTCACCTTTTGCTATACTAACCCTGTAATTTAAATACCAAAAAAATTATTTAGAATGTTTGAGTTTATCACACTGCATTTATTTTTGTCTTCCCTGTAGAAAATTGAAAACAATGGGTTAAAAGAACATTTGGTGTTCAGTAATCAGTCATAGTCATTACCACCTTCACTTGTTGGTGAATCTGTACTTTTGAAAACAAAAATTATAAAAATGTGAAAACACTGACAAAAATGTGCCAGAAAGAGTAAAGTTAGATTTATTTGTCCTGGTGGATCTGTTCCAGAATCTGATAGTCGAACGGTGAGCTGTGATCTCTCCTGAGCACATACTTGTGTTACATTAATCAGGGGCCAGAGCTGCCCTGGGATGTGTGTGTGGGGATTAAAAAACAAGAGTGAAAACCCAAGTTGTGATTAGCTGCATCCGTACTTGACTGCCAGAGCCTGGAAGGAAGTCAGTGGACTGTGTGTGGTGCTCACGACCAAAGTTCTGTTTCTCATTTTTCTTTGGCTGCTGCTGTTTCTCAGGGTCTGCGGCCGCAGCTGCCATCGGTAGAGCCAGGAGCTCACAGGTCGGGGCTCTGGAGCCCATGCTAAGCCCGGGCTGGTGCACCCACCCCCGAGTCCCTGTTCTGCCTTGTTTCTAACCTGCCCTGGGCCTCCTTTCCTGTGTCAGTTTCGTGTGACACGGCTCTGGGCTCTGGTTTTCAGTACACCCCCTTTGGGGGTGCAGATTCAGTGAGACCCCTGCTGTGACATGAGTCCCTGCGATGCAGATTTCTAGATCCGATTCTCCAAGGCCCGATTCCACAAGGCTGGTCTGAGGACTCCTAGTGCCCCTTCCCTTGGCCTCCTGCTCACCCTGTTCCAAAGGTCATCTGCACACGCATACATGCTGCACACTTCCGTGTGCACGTTCTCTTGGATAAGCCCCACCTTCCCCAGGTTTATCGCTGAGCACCGCATGTAGGAGGCAGATCTGGTTCCACCCCAGACTTTTGTTGCTTCGGCACCCAGAGGGCCTCATTATACGTTTCACAACATGGACCCCAGTACCATGTCCTTTTCAACTTCAGGTTATTCCTAGCTGATAACGAGGTACTCTTTGCAGTCACCCACTTTGTAAAGCAACTCACTATATCTCCTTTGGCCACTAGTCCTTTTATAAGTGTTTGTTTTCTTTGTTTATTAGGCTAATTGGCCTTTTTGTAGAGTTTCCTTTACCTTAGTTTCATGAGAGGACCATCAACACATAATCAATCCAGTAGAATTATCATATTAGTAAAAGAAAAACAAACTCCACAGAATCAGAGAGCGGATTAAATTATGTGCTGTCATGTTGATAGTTGCACTGTAGCTCTGATGCAGCCCATAACTTATAATTTAATTCCAGTAAATACATTTAAATGATATTTAAAACTGATTGTATATTTGGTAACTAGGGACACTAGAGTGATGCAAATTCCAGCTCATTTTGAAAAAGGCTGGGGGAGAGACCATCTCGATTTCTTACCGTATCTGGTACGGTTTTTCAAGTTAACACTTCCCTGACTGCGGATTCTCATGTTTTTGAGGCTTGAAAATCCTTTATCCCAAACCTTTCTAACCTCAGCTTAGTTCCTGAGCAGAATAACAGGCTGCCATCACAGTGCAAAACATGCATCACGGAAACATCACTGTGGCTCCAGCTTTTAACTTCCCAGAACTCTTTATCAGTTGCTCCTATGTTGAAAAGCTGGATTGAGAGGTGCTTGTCTTCCAAAACAAACTTGGGAAACTGAGCCAGAGCACGCCCTCTGGGAGAGCTCAGTGTAGGAAAAAGGGCACTGAGCTTTGCAATTTGCAAAACTTTCCAAAAAGTGCTGGACGGCAGAGCTATGAAGAAGTGATGATACTTGAGAGGGTTGCAATGGATCTCATTTGGAAAGAATCAGACCTCTGAAATGGGTATTTTTCTTTTGCCTTGGAAAATAGGAAATTAATTTCCACTTTGCTCCTCATCTTACAAACTCTAGACTTTTAAGCTGTAAAGAGAGTCCTGGAGTCACGTTGAGGACACACAGGAGGGAGACCCTGACCAGAGCAAGCTTTCCTAACTTCTCCGTTCTTTGGAAGATATATCCTTTGGAGGATAACACATCCTCCAGAGAGCAGGGATGTATTATCATTTCAGCTATGTGTTTAGAAGGTGAGGCAGGGACATCCCTGGAGTGTCATCTGCTTGTTTTGCTTTCCTCCTGCAATGGGCATGCCTTTGTCCATTGCTAAGTACAGGAGACACAGGCCCTGAGGATGCTGCTGGATAATGGACAGTCTTCAGGAACAGAGGCTTATGTGTTCCTATTATGCTGGAAAAAAACATTCGCTGCACAGAAATGTGACCTATTCCATGACGAATGAGACCGCGGAGGCTCTGAATTTAGCACACTACTCTCAGATGCTTAGGCACGGCCAGCCCTTGGCATGTACAGCTGAACTTGGGTATCGGAACAGGTGGCCGGCATTGAAGGACAGAAGGAGCAGACGTAGGACAGTGCTTCGGGAGGGTCACTCCTTTACCCTCCAAGCGCAGCGAGAGGAAGGGCCTTGTGAAAATCAGTCGTGGTGGTAACCGAGTTTCTGAGGGCGCCCTGTCACTAGTTTTGTACCTGCTACTTCTCAAGAGTGGAGGTGCGCATGCAGAGGCTCAGCTAGTCCCATCTTGAAATGAGTCTTAATCACAGTTGCCTGCTTCCTGACATACTCCCTGGAGGGAAGGAAGGGATTGGGTCAGCTCACATGCGAAGAAATTAGTTTAGGATAAAAATCTGTGGGTCACCCTACCCAGGACTGAAAATTTTGTTTCCTTGGAAATATTTCTATAAAAAAGAAGGGGAAAATGATTATGTAATAACACTTCTCTTATCTATAACTAAGTATCTGTTCCTTAGGGGGGAAGACAAATCAGAAGAAAATACCTTTCTGGGACGCTCAGAGGTCTTTACACATTCAGGTCCACTTAGAAGATGATAAACATCGCAGCCCTCTAAAGATTGTTGGGTTTGTGTGAATGAGATTTTAATGTCGTGTACATGGTCAGCACAACTGTATGAGCTGTGCTGGACATGTGATCCTCACATCTGGTGGGTGTTCGGTGACTATATGGTAGTTTCATGATAGCAGTTGGGTATCAAGGCAGTTTCGGTATATTTAGTACCCTGTACTGAAATCGTCAGACATACTTCGGGTACAGTTTAGAAAACCTTTTCTGTTACAAGGGATGAAACTTTTTTCTTTTTAACCAGAAAAAAGAAAGTCGTTAAAGTATAATACCCCATTCCCTGATCATTCCACTTAATATGCTTTTCACTCCCTTGAGAGTCTACATTATTCAAAGGCTGAGAACTTTCCCCTTGAGAGTAAACATTTGTAAATCTATTTATCACAGCAAAATGTCTGAGTTACCACTTCCCCCAGTAGCATTATTAATTTTTCACCAAATGAGTTTATTTGTTTGACTATATTTAAACGTTTTTAGCCTTTCTTCACATCTCATTGGCTGGAATTGAAATTTGTATGCATTTCTTTTAACTTAATAGTTGTTTAAATAAAGGCGGCCTCTCTGTGGGTCCTCTGAGAGCTCTTCCTTCCTCTCTGGCTATGGCTGATAAAGGATGCTCCACGGAATGGGGAAGAGGGCCTCCGTTTCTTCATCTATAATGGGGGTGACGTTTTGCTCACAAAAGTTGTTGTTATGAGGATTAAATGCTATATAATATATACCCAAGCCTCTGGCTTACATAAGATATTTCACAAATTGAAGTTCCTTTCTTTTCTCCCTGAGGAAAGTTTAACCCACTAGTCACTCCTCCGTGCCAGTAAGTATGAGTATTTACAAAACCAAGAAAATAGACTCTGTGCCCTTCGACCATGAGGATTTCAGGCTGCGTCCTAAGTTCGTGATGGTGTGAGAGCAGGGTTTTGTGTGCCGTACACCTTTTCTGAATTGTGCACATCCTCATTATTATTTGAACACTTCTGTTTTTTTGGATTGCTTGTTCTGTTGTGTTTTTACATTTTTTGTGTGGATTTGCACTTACACTATTAGATGAGAGTCTGTGGTCCTTTTCAGAATTCTTACTTTACATTTTAGAAATCTTTACGTAGTAGAAAGCTACCACTCTTCTCTGAGAAAAAGAACAGGTCAGAGTGATTTGTCACAGAATTTTATTCTTCACATGAGATACAAAGTGTAAGAAAATAGCAAAGCTGGAAGTTGACCCATTTCAGTTGACACTCCCTTGTGCAGCCTGTTTTGTGTTTGCTAGACTGACATCCTCCAAAATATTTTTCCTTCTACTTTGTGTTTTCTCTATTCTAATACCCCTTTAACCCTTTCAGCAGAGCTTTTTTTTTTTTTTAATTATTTATTTTCAGCTGCATTGGGTCTTTGTTGCTGCTTGCAGGCTTTCTCTAGTTGTGGCGAGCGGGGGCTACTCTTCGTTGCAGTGCTCGGGCTTCTCATCGTGGTGGCTTCTCTTGTTGCGGAGCATGGGCTCTCGGCGTGCGGGCTTCAGTGGTTGTGGCTCGCAGGCTCTAGAGTGCAGGCTCAGTGGTTGTGGCTCACGGGCTTAGTTGCTCCACAGCATGTGGGATCTTCCCGGACCAGGGCTCGAACCCGTGTCCCCTGCATTGGCAGGCAGATTCTTAACCACTACGCCACCAGGGACACCCCAGCACAGCTTATTTTATTTTATCTTTTTTGAAAGGCTAATTGACAAATGTCCTTGTGCTGTGTCTCACTTTTGATTCTGCGTTTTCCTCTGAAGGACCAGTTCAAGTTCACTTACGCTGGAGAGAGTTTATTCATAGGACCGTTGGAGCGCAGGGAGGTAGTAAACACCAGCCAAGCGTTTTTCCTTGTATCCCTGTTTCTCACATTTACGATCTGCTTCCTAATTAAATTGTTTCTTACCGTTTGGCCACCTGGATGCTAAGGTTTACAGCTTAGCTTTTCTTCTGTTTTGGCAGAGGTCGTGTTTGTCTATTAGTTTGTTTTTGGAGATTAAGCAAACGCAAAAGAAATGTTGGGTGCAGATGATTTGGCATTTTTGACCTATCTTGTCAAACTATTTCGAAAGCTCAGTTGCACCAGGTAAAACTGGTAAATGGCATCAAAATCTGGAGCATCCTTGCTTGCCCACACTTGAGCAACCTGGCAGTTGTGCACGCTGGAAATCAGGTCATGGGAGGCAAGGTGTGTGTTTGCTGGGGTGGGATGTGGCCCGGGGAGCTGGCCTCTGCCCTCTTCTCCTCTGCACACTCCCCTCGTCTGATGGCCCAAGAACTTTGAGCAGATCACGAGTGTGGGTCCCATTTAGTTTTATAATGTGAAAGTAGCAAGGTGAGGAGGAAGGCGGGAGACGGCGAGTCTGACTGCCAGCGTTAGATCACAAACTTAAACCTGCAGGGTGCTGGCTGCAGGCCACGCAGCACGTCCTGCTTTATACCTTGCATTTTTCCGCCTTTGTTTAAATATTCAACCTGTCCAACCTGTTTGGGCTGAACAAGCTGGTGCTAGCAAACATCGAAACTGTCAACGTTTTTCTGATTTGTTAAGGAAGGTGATTAGCAGCAAATTCTGCACCCCGCACCCCCCCCCCCAAAAAAAAGTGAACAAGTAGCACAAAAATCTTAGCACGTGTATTTACCGCACTGGATACCCACTCTCTCCCTTGGGGCGTGTGTGTGTGCTGGTGGCCTTTCTCCTCTGCTTCCTTCAGGGCTCTGGGTTGATGGAAAGCTTGTTGGCCTTCAGTGGGGAGAGAGTTTGTGTTTCCTTAAACCGGAGATGCGGTTGCATAATGGGTTCACTGGGATGCCGCGACTGTACTCCAGTCTCACTCTCTGAGCTTATATAACCCAGCGCCCTCGGGAGGCTGTGCCGGTTTTGCAGGTGAGAAGACTGAGGTCTGCAATGGCAGGGAGTATAGCCAAGGTCCAGGCACATCTTGGACCCTCCTTCCCGGGCTCCTTCCCCCACAGCACATCATGTGGTCCTGTGTGTCACCCCTGGCCAGCCTTTATCCCACTTAGATAGCGGGGACTGCAGTCACAGACAGGGGCCCTGTGATCTAGTTTGTTTCGCAGGTGAAGTTTGTCTTTGGAGCCCTGTTCATTTTCTCTCTGTCTCTGCTGGCCCCTGAGGCGTAGAGGATGGTTGTCCCCGCAGTGGTGGTGACCTCCTGCACCCACGCCCACACCTGCCTTCCCCCTGTGGTGCGTGGCAGGCCGTCTCAAATGGCCCGGCGCAGGCACTGCTCGTTCCTTTTTTGGAAAAGGATGGGGGGCAGCAAACGGTGCAGTGGCACCCCCTTATTACCAGGGAGTCCTCTCTTCCTCCTTGCCCAGAAAGGATGTGAGTAACTGGGCTCTGCGGAAAGGTCTGGTGCCTTGCGCGTTTCCATTCTACTGCGAAGCGTTGAGCTGGGAACTGGCTTGACTGGCTTTGTAGCTGTTTGCCACCGAAGGGCCTTCTTGGGGGGGCGGTGGCAGGTGCCCCCCTCAGAGATGGTGGCTCCCGGCGGAGGGCCTCCATCACCCAAGACCATAGATACGAGTCATTCTTGGGACAGGGCCAGCTCAGAGTGTGGCGCGGCCCCCGGGCTGTATGGGAAGGTTGAAGAAATGGAGGTGTTTAGCCCATGGAAGGGAAGAGTCCGCACAACATGACGGCTGCCCGGAAATACCTAGGGGCTGTCAAGGGGGAAAGCGATCATTCTCGTTCTCTGCATTAACACAGGATGGGCCTGGCAGGCTCGTTCAACTCTATGTGAATGAGAGAGTTCTCTTTGCATGAGAGAGCAGTCAGCTCATCCAGCCTCTGGGGTCTTTAGTTTGGTTTTTTTTTTCAGAATCTTTAATTTTACATGGAAAGAGGTACTCAGTGTCTTTGTGGGTATTATAAACAAAGGAGCCAAATAATGCATGGAGAGTGTTATAACAAATGAAAGATTATTTTAGGAAAACAAGGGCAGACAAACGGGGAAAAGTACAAGAGGGTTCAGGGTATTCGGATTCAAAGGCATGGCTGTTAGGAACAAGGTCTAGAATAAAAGTTTTTTACAAGTTGATATTTATTGACGTGGGCCGACTGCCAAGCTCCCTGCACTGGATTTGAAAGTCAGGAGAGAAGGACGGGGCTCGAGAGTGAGTGGCACGGGCCCTCTGTTGTCTAAGTAGGCGGTCCATAACAAGAGAGCGTGTCCCTCGATTCTGTTCTGAAGTCAGTGACTCCCAGTTTCAACATGAAAGTAGGGAAGGAACGCAGCAGCCACAGGTGGCCTTACTCCTGCCTGAAGGACGGCCGGGAGAGCAAGGACGGGAGGGGAGATATTTTTCAGGCATCGTGACCCCAGCCCTGTCCGTCAGTGAGGAAGTGTTTGCACCAACGTCTCCCACGAGACTAAGATGGAGAAGGAACCCAGAGACAGGGGAGCAGAAATCAGGTCCAGCCAGAGCTGGAGCCCGGAGTCGGGCTGGAGAGCCTCTCTGGGCTGGGGAGCTCTGGAGGGGGAGAGTGCAGAGGCATTTATTTGTTAATGAGAAGCTGGGACCTGAACCCCGGATACATCCTGCCTCGAATTAAGATTCCCTAACTTCTCCCACAGTTTCAAACAATCCTCGCACTGGCAGCAACAGCGCAAGGCTGCAGCCAGCACGAGGAGAGAGATTCTCTGCTTTGGGATGCGCCTCCCTAGAGTCAGGGGAAGAGGAACTGTGGGGGCAGGCTGACGTGCCATGCTGCGCCCCTCAGTGGAGGCAGGGGCAGGAGGAGGGAACCTCCTGTGTCTCAGCCTCCACCAGCCACGTGGCAGAGGCCCGGGGCGGGCTGCAGCCTCCAGGCATTGTGTCCGGGGCAGCCACCAGGAGCTTCTGGCAGAGGATTCCCGCAGCCGGCCTGCGGACAGTAGGGGACGCCTCCCTGAGGTCTGCGCCTCTCTCAGGCCTGACTTCTGCACGTTCCCGGGGGAGCTGTCTCTTCAGTCTCCAAGGCTGCTTACACCACCGTCAAACCTTCCTCCACACCCTGGCACAGCCGGCGTGACCTGCCTGTGGATAAGCATGACTGAACCTGAGCAACAACCGCATCATCAGAAGGTGCCTTTGGGCTCACAGGTGGAGCCACACGGGGAAGAGCTCCCCCGCCGGCCCCTTGTCCACCTCTGTCTTCACTCCCCAGCCCATCGTTTGCCAGCACAGGGCGTGATTGCCTTATAGGCGTCACTCTGGGCTCCGCACCCTGAAACTCCTCCCCTAAACATCTGTTAGGGAAACGCACACAAATCTTTCTGGAGACTTACTTTGCTTTGGCCCAAAAAATAGGTTGTAGAGGTCCGATGCCTCTTAATCTCATTCATTCCCTCTTTGGTTATCACAAGGCTTTGTTGTAAAAGCAAAGCTAGCAAGGGGAATGGACGGGGAGGTGTCTATAATCAGCCTGTAAAAACCTGTGCGAACCTGTTGACTTCAGTCCGGCGGGGCCCTGAGCCATGCTGGGTGCTGGTTTTGTGTACGGTTTGTGTCCTGTTTACTGAGAGTGACCTTCCTTATGATGCCATTCACTCAGAGGATTCAGCCCCTAGATCAGTAAAACCTACGTGGAAATTCAGTCTGAGAAGTGAGCAGACACTAGAAGTGTCTGGATGTTGCCTGAACTTTGACCTTCACTCATAAATTAGACATGGGAAAGCTTGAAGAAGGTTTGAGACCTGCCATGGGGACACCTTCTACTAGGTAGTCCTTTAAACTTGTTGAAAGTTTTTCAAGGGATTTTACCCCAAGATAAGAAGGTTAAATTTCCCTGTTTTTGTTACGTATTGATACCTGGTAAACTTGTGCAGGTAAACTGCAGAGTGAACCTGGGAGAGGTTTAATGCTTATATCCAAAAAATGTCAACATCGTAGTCGGATAGTTAACTGACCTGTGAACAGTGCGAACGGTTAAAGCATGTAACTGGGATCCAGTGGTTGTCACGCTTGAGCAGGCATGGGTAGCAGTGGAGTGAAACCCAGGGTACCGAGCCCTGGCCCAGAGTCTCTGAGTCTGCAGGTCTTCAGCCAGGCCTGAATTTACATCTGTAACAAGCTCCTGGGTAAATGCCAGTGGTTCTGGTTGGAGGACCACAGTTTGCAAGCCAGTGCTCTGTAAGACTGGCAGTATTCTCCCCATTTTGTAGGTGTGGAATCTGAAGCTATCATACCTAAGTAACTAGTGGGGTCTCCGTGATTACTAGATGGTTATTAGTTGGCGCCGTCTAAAACGTCTCTATGCTCTGAGACCACCCCAAGGCTTCATTGCCGTCACATGGTCTCTCCACCTACTACACCATCTTCCCACCTGAATTTGCTTTTTCACCTACTAAATTCCTGCTTCGTTCTCAGAGCAAGCCAGTGCTTGAATGGTTAAGGGTTTACCTCCATTTCCAAATCACACCTAAGAAAGGTCAGTAGAGAATTCTTGTATTTGGAACTGGAAGTGAGGAAGTTGGGGGAGGAGGGAGGGATGTGCTTTAGGAATTGGTCTGTCTGCTCTGAGTTACTAGACTGGCATTCAGCTCTTGTACAGGTGTAGCTGTTTTAGCTGTGATATATTCAGTATTCTTACAGACATCCCACCCTAGCTAAAATGGATCTTTTCACATTTTAGAAGTGAAATAATAACACTTACAGGAGGGAAACTTTGAGCTGAAAATATACATCCACCCCGGAATTCAAAGTGGGCTCCTAAAAAGTACTCAGATTGAGATTTTTTTCCCCTTGTTTTAAAAACATCTGCAATATTTGTCATTATTCATTACTGGAAGAGTCCCCCCACCTCCCAGGAGGGGGCTGGGAGTGCAGTGTTAGGAATGGGAGAAAATTTCCCTTGACTCCTGAAAGAGTTCTGATAAAATGCCTTTCTTAGACCGCGATGTGGCAGGATTTCTGCAGTCGATGTGGCATGCCTCCAAAGGAAATTTCTAGGATTATATGCAGAAAACAGATGTTTACTTTGATTTTACATCAACCTCTCTCTACTGTGGTTGTAGGTGTAGTTTTGTGTTTTTGTTTTTTTGTGTGTGGTACGCGGGCCTCTCACTGTTGTGGCCTCTCCCATTGCGGAGCACAGGCTCCGGACGCGCAGGCTCAGCGGCCATGGCTCACGGGCGCAGCCGCTCCGCGGCATGTGGGATCTTCCCAGACCGGGGCACGAACCCGTGTCCCCTGCATTGGCGGGCGGACTCTCAACCACTGTGCCACCAGGGAAGCCCAATATGTGTAGTTTTGAATGCATAAATACAGATGAATTCCAATAAGAGAAAAAACTATCCCGTGTCCTCAGGGTTGATCTTTGGGGTGTTCTTCATCGAGGTCCCTTCACTGTGACACTGTTTTCTATACCATCTCATATCAGGTTTGTGAACATTAAATCCTAGTAAGGTGAGTGAGAAGTTGTCTTGGAACCGGAAGACATATGTGGTAGTGGTGCTGCAAGTGTAGCTGGTTTTCTGCATACACTTCATCCATGCGTCCATTCCCTCCATGCATCCATTCAGCAGTTATTGATTCATTCGCCTGCTCATCCAGCCAGCCATTTGGCCGCTATTTATTAACCACTCACTGTGCACCACCAGGGGCGAGTGCAGAGAACAGGAGAGGCAAGATTATAATGAAACTTCTTTTCAGTCTGAGCCAAGGAGACAGTCACACGAGTAAATACCAGGTATTTCCAGTTACTGGTATGTGCTGTGAAGAAAGTAAAACTGGGTCGAAGGCTGGAGAGCATCTATGTTGAGTGGGCTGGGGCGCTTGCTGTGACAGCAGGCACCAGCCCTGGAAGGCCGGGGGCGGAGCAGCCTGGGTAGAGGGCGCCCAGCAAGTGCACCAGCCCTAGGGTCAGACTGGTTGGATGCCTTTGAGGGACCTGGAGGGAGCACTGCGTCTGAAAGCACCTTGGATCGGGGTAGGGTGCCGACAAAGGAGGCCCAAGAAGTAGGCAGATCTAAGAGGGGCCCATCGGAGGCACTTACGTGGAGGAGTGTCTGATTTGATCCATGTTTCAGAAGTTCACTCTGGCTGCCTTGTAGAGAATGAACAACAGGAGGGCAAGAGGGAAAGCAGGGTGGCCAGTGTAAGACGTTACGGCCAGCCACTCAAGAGTCCTGTGGGTCATTTTTGCAGTATATCCATCTGTGGGTATAATGGTACATCAGCCCCTGTGCATAAATCTTTGCACTTTTGTCCAATCATTAGTTTTCGAGACAAATTTCTAGAAGTGAAATCAATGGAATAAAGGGCATATGTATTTAAAATTCAGATCCCTGTCACTCAGCTACTTTGCAGAAAGGTGGTTACCGTGTTCAGTACCATCGACAGCGTTGAGAGCCAGCTTTCTGTCCACAGCAATGCTGCATATTTCTCATCCTTGCCCACCTGGAAAGTGAAGAGCTGTTCACTGTTTAGGTGCAGGATGGAGGACGCAGGGCTTGACAGCAGTCTGAATAAAGGAATCACAGGGGTCTGAGCACGAGCTGGTGCAGTGGTTAAGACTCTGAGCTTCCACTGCAGGGGATTCAGTCCCTGGTCAGGGAACTGAGATCCCGTATGCTGTGCAGTGCGGCCAAAGAGTAAAACAAAACAAAACCAAACCCACACACCTGAGAACCCCAGCTCTGTTTACACAACCTCAGGACGTGGTCGTCCCAGCCCTCTGTTTGCCCTGCACTCAGACCACATCCAAATTGGTTTTCACCTCTGATCCAACATTTCATGAAGGATATTCACAAACTGGAGAGTATTCCAAGATGAGTAGCGACCAGCAGACTGGAGCGCAGAGCTGGGGGACGCTGGCTGAAGGAGCCAGAATTGTTCAGTTTTGGGAAGAGAAACTTCGGAGAGACGCAGACCTCATCTTGATCTATCTGAAGGGCTGCCCTGCAGAAGAAAAGGTGCACTGACTCTGTGCCGCCCCTGAGGACAGACAGACGTTTAAAGGAAGGATGGAAGTTTTGACTCGACATGGGGAAGATGGTTTTAACAGCTGGCCTTGCTGAAAATGGAGATGTCCTTGTTGCTGGAAGCATTCAATCCGAACTGAATGACGTTGTCTCCAGTGCACGCTGCTGAGGGACGTTCTGTGCTGCGTGGGTGGTGGGATAGCATCTCACCTCCCTTCCAGTCCTGAGGCTCTTTGTAATTTGTTGATTCTTAGGGTACATGGAAATGAGCTGAATTAGCCCTTGAAATAAAACCTGAAAGAAAAACACCCAGGTCTTCTAAAGAAGAGAAATTGGATTTTCTCCTCCCTGCCCACCCTCCTCTCTGTTTTTGGCCACACTCTGCAGGGAAGAGGCCATTAGTGGCTCATCATGGTGACTCGCCCCACTTCCTGTGAGCATCGGGGAGGAAACCGACACTTCTGTGGCTGCTCCTGCTATTGGAGGGAAGATGAGAAGGGGTCAGGTTAGGGAGTGTCTTTAACTGCAGATCACATCCAAATTCAGAAATACCCGGAGATCCCAGCGCCTGGCAGCTCAGTTATTGACTGAATCAAGTTCTTAAACGAGCCTCCAGAAGTTGGCCATCCCATAGGTGGAAGGACAGACTGGGAACCCCCTGTGTCTTGGCCAACAAGCACCATTTAACCCTAGAATGGAGCATTGCTTGAGCTGTGAACTGAGGCTCCAGCTGGGCTCAGTGGGGTAGCCGGAGTGGCTGGTATGTTCAGAAGCCTCATGTTGCCACCAAGCCCCAGAGACGGCCTTGACCTGGTCTCGTCCCCCTGCTGTTAGCAGTGACACAGGACTGGAGGGGGGAGTGTCCAGGCCTGACCTGTGGGCCCTTCATTCTCCTGTTGAACGTAGATTAGAGTTTGGTACCAACTGCAAGACTGTGGGCCACAGTCACTCAGAGAAGAAGTGTCCAGGGTTCAGGGAATAGCCTTGAGTGTCCAGCCTGTGATCCGTGATCTAGAACAGAGATGCAAAGGCTCGGCCTTTAAAGACAATTTGGGGGAAAAGCACAGACCTTGGAGTTGGCACACCTGGGCCCATCCTAGCTGTGAGGCCCTGGCATGTCAGCCTCTCCACACCTCAACGGCCTCATCTGCAAAATGGAAATCATAATCTGGGTGAAGTTCCCAGCAGATCCTCACTGAGTGCTCGCTCCAGTCCCCCTCTTCCTCTGCTCTGTGAAAACAGCTTCTGTCATAAATCCCAGGAGCTAGATAATAAAGCATCAGTCTTGTGACTGTTAGTGTCATATTGATAGGAAAGATGTATTGATAGCTTGAGATGAGCTAGTGAACTGCTTACAGTTGTCAGTCTCTGATTTCCAGTATCCTCACGCGTTATCGTGGCCTTATGTTTATCTGCACAAGTAGCCTATTGGCTGTAGAAAAGGATGTTCGGTTTTTTGGGTTTTTTTTAACATCTTCATTGGAGTATAATTGCTTTACAATGGTGTGTTAGTTTCTGCTTTATAACAAAGTGAATCAGTTATACATATACATATGTTCCCATATCTCTTTCCTCTTGCATCTCTCTCCCTCCCCCCCTCCCTATCCCACCCCTCTAGGTGGTCACAAAGCACCTAGCTGATCTCCCTGTGCTATGCGGCTGCTTCCCACTAGCTATCTATTTTACGTTTGGTAGTGTATATATGTCCATGCCATGCTCTCACTTTGTCACAGCTTACGCTGCCCCCTCCCCATGTCCTCAAGTCCATGCTCTAGTAGGTCTGTGTCTTTATTCCCGTCTTACCCCTAGGTACTTCATGACTTTTTTTTTTCTTAGATTCTATATATATGTGTTAGCATAAGGTATTTGTTTTTCTCTTTCTGACTTACTACACTCTGTATGACAGACTCTAGGTCCATCCACCTCACTACAGATAACTCAATTTCGTTTCTTTTTATGGCTGAGTAATATTCCATTGTATATATGTGCCACATCTTCTTTATCCCTTCATCCGATTATGGACAGTTAGGTTGCTTCCATCTCCGGGCTATTGTAAATAGAGCTGCAATGAACATTGTGGTACATGACTCTTTTTGAATTATGGTTTTCTCAGGGTATATGCCCAGTAGTGGGATTGCTGGGTCATATGGTAGTTCTATTTGTAGTTTTTTAAGGAACCTCCATACTGTTCTCCACAGTGGCTGTATCAATTTACATTCCCACCAAAAGTGCGAGTGTTCCCTTTTCTCCACACCCTCTCCAGCATTTACTGTTTCTAGATTTTTTGATGATGGCCATTCTGACCGGTGTGAGATGATATCTCATTGTAGTTTTGATTTGCATTACTCTAATGATTAATGATGTTGAGCATTCTTTCATGTGTTTGTTGGCAATCTGTATATCTTCTTTGGAGAAATGTCTGTCTATGTCTTCTGCCCATTTTTGGACTGGGCTGTTTGTTTTTCTGTTATTGAGCTGCATGAGCTGCTTATAAATTTTGGAGATTAATCCTTTGTCAGTTGCTTCATTTGCAAATATTTCCTCCCATTCTGAGGGTTGTCTTTTGGTCTTGTTTATGGTTTCCTTTGCTGTGCAAAAGCTTTGAAGTTTCATTAGGTCCCATTTGTTTGTTTTTGTTTTTATTTCCATTTCTCTAGGAGGTGGGTGAAAAAGGATCTTGCTGTGATTTATGTCATAGAGTGTTCTGCCTATGTTTTCCTCTAAGAGTTTGATAGTGTCTGGCTGTACATTTAGGTCTTTAATCCATTTTGAGTTTATTTTTGTGTATGGTGTTAGGAAGTGTTCTAATTTCATACTTTTACATGTACCTGTCCAGTTTTCCCAGCACCACTTATTGAAGAGGCTGTCTTTTCTCCACTGTATATTCTTGCCTCCTTTTTCAAAGATAAAGTGATCACATGTGCGTGGGTTTATCTCTGGGCTTTCTATCCTGTTCCATTGATCTATATTTCTGTTTTTGTGCCAGTACCATACTGTCTTGATTACTATAGCTTTGTAGTATAGTCTGAAGTCAGGGAGCCTGATTCCTTCAGCTCCACTTTTTGTTCTCAAGATTGATTTGGCTATTCGGGGTCTTTTGTGTTTCCATACAAATTGTGAATTTTTTTGTTCTACTTCTGTGAAAAATGCCAGTGGTAGTTTGATAGGGATTGCACTGAATCTGTAGATTGCTTTGGGTAGTAAAGTCATTTTCACAATGTTGATTCTTCCAATACAAGAACATGTTATATCTCTCCATCTATTTGTATCATCTTTAATTTCTTTCATCGGTGTCTTATAATTTTCTGCATACATGTCTTTTGTCTCCTTAGGTAGGTTTATTCCTAGATATTTTATTCTTTTTGTTGCAATGGTAAATGGGAGTGTTTTCTTGATTTCACTTTCAGATTTTTCATCATTAGTGTATAGGAATGCCAGAGATTTCTGTGCATTAATTTTGTATCCTGCTACTTTACCAAATTAATTGATTAGTAGTTTTCTGGTAGCATTTTTAGGATTCTCTATGTATAGTATCATGTTATCTGCAAACAGTGACAGCTTTACTTCTTCTTTTCCGATTTGGATTTCTTTTTCTTCTCTGATTGCTGTGGCTAAAACTTCCAAAGCTATGTTGAATAAGAGTGGTGAGAGTGGACATCCTTGTCTTGTTCCTGATCTTAGTGGAAATGCTTTCAGTTTTTCACCACTGAGGACGATGTTGGCTGCGGGTTTGTCATATATGGCCTTTATTATGTTGAGGAAAGTTCCCTCTATGTCTACTTGCTGCAGGGTTTTTATCATAAATGGGTGTTGAATTTTGTCGAAAGCTTTCTCTGCATCTATTGAGATGATCATATGGTTTTTCTCCTTCAATATGTTAATATGGTATATCACGTTGATTGATTTGCATATATTGAAGAATCCTTGCATTCCTGGAATAAACCCCACTTGATCATGGTGTATGATCCTTTTAATGTGCTGTTGTATTCTGTTTGCTAGTATTTTGTTGAGGATTTTTGCATCTATGTTCATCAGTGATATTGGCCTGTAGTTTTCTTTCTTTGTGACATCTTTGTCTGGTTTTGGTATCAGGGTGATGGTGGCTTCGTAGAACGAGTTTGGGAGTGTTCCTCCCTCTGCTATATTTTGGAAGAGTTTGAGAAGGATAGGTGTTAGCTCTTCTCTGAATGTTTGATAGAATTTGCCTGTGAAGCCATCTGGCCCTGGACTTTTGTTGTTGGAAGATTTTTAATCACAGTTTCAATTTCAGTGCTTGTGATTGGTCTGTTCATATTTTGTATTTCTTCCTGGTTCAGTCTCGGCAGGTTGTGCATTTCTAAGATTTGTCCGTTTCTTTCAGGTTGTCTATTTTATTGGCATATAGTTGCTTATAGTAATCTCTCATGATCATTTGTATTTCTGCAGTGTCAGTTGTTACTTATCCTTTTTCATTTGTAATTCTATTGATTTGAGTCTTCTCCCTTCTTTTCTTGATGAGTCTGGCTAATGGTTTATGAATTTTGTTTATCTTCTCAAAGAACCAGCTTTTAGTTTTATTGATCTTTGCTATTGTTTCCTTCATTTCTTTTTCATTTATTTCTGATCTGATCTTTATGATTTCTTTCCTTCTGCTAACTTTGGGGGTTTTTTGTTCTTCTTTCTCTAATTGCTTGAGGTGCAAGGTTAGGTTGTTTATTTGAGATGTTTCCTGTTTCTTAAGGTAGGATTGTATTGCTATAAACTTCCCTCTTAGAACTGCTTTTGCTGCATCCCATAGGCTTTGGGTTGTTGTGTCTCCATTGTCATTTGTCTAGGTATTTTTTGATTTCCTCTTTGATTTCTTCAGTGATCACTTCGTTATTAAGTAGTGTATTGTTTAGCCTCCACGTGTTTGTATTTTTTACAGATCTTTTCCTGTAATTGATATCTAGTCTCATAGTGTTGTGGTCGGAAAAGATACTTGATACGATTTCAAGTTTCTTAAATTTACCAAGGCTTGATTTGTGACCCAAGATACGATCTATCCTGGAGAATGTTCCATGAGCACTTGAGAAAAATGTGTATTCTGTTGTTTTTGGATGGAATGTCCTATAAATATCAATTAAGTCCATCTTGTTTAATGTATCATTTAAAGCTTGTGTTTCCTTATTTATTTTCATTTCGGATGATCTGTCCCTTGGTGAAAGTGGGGTGTTAAAGTCCCCTACTATGATTCTGTTACTGTCGATTTCCCCTTTTATGGCTGTTAGTGTTTGCCTTATGTATTGAGGTGCTCCTATGTTGGGTGCGTAAATATTTACCATTGTTATACCTTCTTCTTGGATCGATCCCTTGATCATTATGTAGTGTCCTTCTTTGTCTCTTGTAATAGTCTTTATTTTCAAGTCTATTTTGTCTGATACGAGAATTGCTGCTCCAGCTTTCTTTTGATTTCCATTTGCATGGAATATCTTTTTCCATCCCTTCACTTTCAGTCGATATGTGTCCCTAGGTCTGAAGCGGGTCTCTTGTAGACAGCATATATATGGGTCTTGTTTTTGTATCCATTCAGCCAGTCTGTGTCTTTTGGTGGGAGCATTTAATCCATTTACATTTAAGGTAATTATTGATATGTATGTTCCTATTCCCATTTTCTTAATTGTTTTGGGTTTGTTATTGTAGGTCTTTTCCTTCTCTTGTGTTTCTTGCCTAGAGAAGTCCCTTTAGCATTTGTTGTAAAGCTGGTTTGGTGGTGCTGAACTCTCTTAGCTTTTGCTTGTCTGTAAAGGTTTTAATTTCTCCATCAAATCTGAATGAGATCCTTGCTGGGTAGAGTAATCTTGGTTGTAGGTTTTTCACCTTCATCACTTTAAATAGGTCCTGCCACTCACTTCTGGCTTGCAGAGTTTCTGCTGAAAGATCAGCTGTTAACTTTATGGGGGATTCCCTTTTGTGTTATTTGTTGTTTTTCCCTTGCTGCTTTTAATATGTCTTCCTTGTATTTAATTTTTGATAGTTTGATTAATATGTGTCTTGGCGTGTTTCTCCTTGGATTGATCCTGTATGGGAGTCTCTGTGCTTCCTGGACTTGATTAACTATTTCCTTTCCCATATTAGGGAAGTTTTCACCTATAATCTCTTCAAATATTTTCTCAGTCCCTTTCATTTTCTCTTCTTCTTCTGGGACCCCTATAATTCGACTGTTGGTGCATTTAATGTTGTCCCAGAGGTCTCGGAGACTGTCCTCAGTTCTTTTCATTCTTTTCTCTTTATTCTGCTCTGCAGTAGTTATTTCCACTATTTTATCTTCCAGGTGACTTATCCGTTCTTCTGCCTCAGTTATTCTGCTATTGATCCCTTCTAGAGTATTTTTAATTTCATTTACTGTGTTGTTCATCGTTGCTTGTTTCCTCTTTAGTTCTTCTAGGCCCTTGTTAAATGTTTCTTGCATTTTGTCTATTCTATTTCCAGGATTTTGGATCATCTTTACTATCATTATTCTGAATTCTTTTTCAGGTAGACTGCCTATCTCCTCTTCATTTGTTAGGTCGGGTGGGTTTTTATCTTGCTCCTTCATCTGCTGTGTGTTTTTCTGTCTTCTCAGTTTGCTTATCTTACTGTGTTCGGGTTCTCCTTTTTGCAGGCTGCAGGTTCGTAGTTCCCGTTGTTTTTGGTGTCTGTCCCCAGTGGCTAAAGTTGGTTCAGTGTGTTGTGTAGGCTTCCTGGTGGAGGGGACTAGTGCCTCTGTTCTGGTGGATGAGGGTGGATCTTGTCTTTCTGGTGGGCAGGTCCATGTCTGGTGGTGTGTTTTGGGGTGTCTGTGGCCTTATTATGATTTTAGGCAGCCTCTCTGCTAATGGGTGGTGTTGTGTTCCTGTCTTGCTAGTTGTTTGGCATAGGGTGTCCAGCACTGTAGCTTCCTGGTCATTGAGTGAAGCTGGGTACTGGTGTTGAGATGGAGATCTCTGGGAGATTTTCACCGTTTGATATTACGTGGAGCTGGGAGGTCTCTTGTGGACCAGTGTCCTGAACTTGGCTCTCCCAGCTCAGAGGCACAGCACTGACTCCTGGCTTGACCACCAAGAGCCTTTCATCCACACAGCTCAGAATAAAAGGGAGAAAAAGTAGAAAGAAAAGAAAAGAAAAGAAAGAAAGAAATGATAAAATAAAATAAAGTAAGATAAAATAAAAGTTATTAAAATAAAAAATAATTATTAAGAAAAAAAAAATATATATATATATATATTTTTTTTTTTTTTTTTTGGCGGTATGCGGGCCTCTTACTGTTGTGGCCTCTCCCGTTGAGGAGCACCGGCTCCGGACGCGCAGGCTCAGCGGCCATGGCTCACGGGCCCAGCCGCTGCGCGGCATGTGGGATCTTCCCAGACCGGGGCACGAACTTGCGTCCTCTGCATCGGCAGGCGGACTCTCAACCACTGCGCCACCAGAGAGCCCGAAAAAAAATTTTTTAAGTATTAAAGGAAAAAAAAGGACGGACAGAACCCTAGGACAAATGGTGAAAGCACAGCTATACAGACAAAATCTCACACAGAAGCATACACATACACACTCACAAAAAGAGGAAAAGGGGAAAAAATAATATATCTTGCTCCCAAAGTCCACCTACTCAATTTGGGATAATTCATTGTCTATTCAGGTATTCCACAGATGCAGGGTACATCAAGTTGATTGTGGAGCTGCTCCTGAGGCTGCTCGGATAGATTTCCATTCTCTTCTTTGTTCGCAAAGCTCCCGGTGTTCAGCTTTGGGTCTGGCCACGCCTCTGCGTGTGGGTCACCGGAGGGCATCTGTTCTTCGCTCAGACAGGACGGGGTTAAAGAAGCAGCTGATTAGGGGGCTCTGGCTCACTCAGGCCGGTGGGAGGGAGGGGCTCAGAGTGCGGGTCGAGCCTGCAGCGGCAGAAGCCGGCGTGACGTTGCACCAGCCTGAGGCGCGCTGTGCATTCTCCCAGGGAAGTTGTCCCTGGATCCTGGGACCCTGGCAGTGGCGGGCTGCACAGGCTCCCCGGAAGGGAGGTGTGGATAGTGACCTGTGCTCGCACACAGGCTTCTCGGTGGCGGCAGCAGCAGCCTTAGCGTCTTATGCCTGTCTCTGGTCTCCACGATGTTAGCCGCGGCTTGCGCCCGTCTCTGGAGCTCCTTTAAGCAGCGCTCTTAATCCCCTCTCCTCGCGCACCACGAAACAAAGAGGGAAGAAAAAGTCTCTTGCCTCTTCGGCAGGTCCAGACTTTTCCCTGGACTCCCTCCTGGCCAGCCGTGGCGCACTAACCCCCTGCAGGCTGTGTTCACGCCGCCGACCCCAGTCCTCTCCCAGCGCTCCGACCGAAGCCCGAGCCTCAGCTCCCAGCCCTGCCCTCAGACAAGCCTCTCGGGCTGGTGAGTGCCGGTCAGCCCCGATATTCTGTGCGGGAATCTCTCCGCTTTGCCCTCCGCACCCCTGTGGCAGCGCTCTCCTCCGCGGCTCCGAAGCTTTCCCCCTCCGCCACCCGCCGTCTCCGCCTGGGAAGCGACTTCTAGTGTGTGGAAACCTTTCCTCCTTCACGGCTCCCTCCCACTGGTGCAGGTCCCGTCCCTGTGCTTTTGTCTCTGTTTATTCTTTTTTCTTTTGCCCTACCCAGGTACGTGGGGACTTTCTTGCCTTTTGGGGGGGTTGTGAGGTCTTCTGCCAGCGTTCAGTAGCTGTTCTGTAGGAGTTGTTCCACGTGTAGATGTGTTTCTGATGTATTTGTGGGGAGGAAGGTGATCTCCGCGTCTTACTCTTCTGCCATCTTCCTCAATTCCTCCAGGATATTGTTTTTAAAATTCATTTTGAGTGATTTCTTGAAAGGATGGGTTTGGTACTAATTTACATCCCATAGTATTATCATACTTCCTCAATTCTTAGATGCCTAAAAATTTATTTTACATTTCTAAAATTGGAATGTGCTATACAGTAAATGTCGAAAGGAACTTGCCAGCCTTTCTTTTTTTCTCCAAACACTGACGTTAAACGATGGTCTCCTTAACTCCCAATCGCCTTGAAGTAGAGGGGGTACATAGAACAAGGCTATTTGTCTCCATTAACTTTCTCAAGGCTTTAGGTGACCAAGAACTAATAATAAAGCATCCTCCCCTAATAATCTAAGCAAGGAATTATGTGGATATGGGCATGACGGTTGTCTGTGATTCTTTTCCATTTTCTCCCACTAGATCTTTCTGACTCACCACATTGATTCCCCCTAAGAGAACAGAGGGCTGGCCTGAGCCTCCTTCCCTGAATCCCATTTCTCAGAGGTTAGGCCACATCTCTCCTACTGGTGGATGACGGGGCTGCTGCTCTTTGGGCAGAGGCTAGTGTGGTCTTGGGCTGACGTGGGGACCCCTCCGCCTTCTAGAGTATGTCTGTAGGGCCAGAACCAGGGGAATCGTAGCTCTTAGCTCCACACACTCATGGAAGGAGGGCTCACGGGTGTCGGGGGCAGAGGCTGTGAGTGGGAAGGGTGTTGCCCAGCCGTCTCGTTGCGTCATTGGCCTGAGAGCCTGAATTGTCGCTGCTTGTGGTTCGTGAGCTTTTCAGCCCTTTTATCCCCAGCCCAGCTGTACAGAAGGTGCAGCAGAACGTGAGCTTGAGCTGAGCAGAGCTTCTGTTTAGAAGTCTGACAGGATCGTTTATGAAAACTTGCTGTCTTTTCCCATTCCTGAGAACGTCTCCAGTAAGATAATCCCATCAGAGGGTTATTTATAAAAAGCTGCGGCTACATTCCCACATCTGGCACAGTTTAACCCCGGTCAGAGCTGATGATGCCGATGATGACTGTCATTAGGAAGAGTAAACCTTTTATGTCACAAAGCAAGGAAATTGAGACTATCTTTTTGTAATGCCATTCTTTCTTTCCCTATAGCTCTTGGGACCTGGTTCCTAGAATGTTTGCTTTAGAACTTGATAATGTAAGGTCACTTAAGTCAGGTCACCCATAAAACTCTTTTTTTGGAACAGACATATGCATACTAATATAATACTTTCTTGTATGTGTATTCCTAGTCCTGTAGATGTCAGGGTTGCAACATGTAACTTATCCCACTGTCCCAGCTACTCTCATGATCTGCAAATCCATGTAAGACCCTGGAGAGCATGGGCAGGCTTTCAGGTCTCAGGCACTTCGGACATGTGCTCGGTCAGCACCTCTCAAATTTGACCCCCAACATGCTTCCAAAGGCAGAAGAGAGAGAACACATTCTACTGGTAGACAGGGGGTGGGTTCTGGGACCACAGAGTGGTTTCTTGGTTTATGAACTAGTGGTACCTGGGACTTCTTTTGTCTATAGAATTATGTGCCCTAAAATAGTACAGCTTGTCTGAATAAGTAGAACAGATCATCAAATAGTTTGTTTTTATCTTATTAGTGCCAGTGAAGTTCATGAATATCTTCCAACAGACAGCAAGGCACTGAGCCACGTTTTTGGATAGCACTTCGTTGTGAGAGCTTCACGAGGGGTTCAAGGAGATTATAAGGTTTTTAAAAAGAAGTCACTGTATAAATTATACCCCGTATCTCTTAACTAAGGAAAATTTAACTACCAGTGCCCAAATAGAAAATATAAAGCATTTTAAATAAACCAGCTCAGTTTTTGCTAAATCACATTGTCTGTGTGTGTGTTCTTTCCAGACATATGAAGATTCATGAGAAGGACCCCAGCAGCGCTACAGCTGCAGCCCCTCCATCCCCACTGAAGCGCAGGCGGCTGTCCTCCAAAAGGAAACTGAGTCATGATACAGAGTCAGAGAAGGAAGACCCAGCGCCTGCTAAAAAGGTCCTCTCTGCCCCCCAGCACAGATGTGCCTGCCCCAGGGACTCTTGGCAGAAATCCCTCCAGCCTTTATTTTCGCAGTCTGGGGGCTTGGTGGACACCCATCCCAAGCTTCTAACCTCTGTTTCCCTGCACTGTTTCATAAGGTCTCTGGAGAAAAAAGTACCTGTTTGCTCCTCCTTTGTGGAAGGAAGAACCCCCCGGCTGAGCCCACTGATGATCCGAGGAGCTTGTTTCATTGCTCCCGGGGTTTTTTGTTTCTCCAGCTAGAATGGAAGAGGCTCTGCTAAGTATTAGGGACTCTTTTGTCCTCACACTTTTATTCCCAGTGCCTGGCAGGTACTAGGTGCTCCGTGAATATTTGTTGAATGGATGAGTGAGTTGAGGGTGGGTGGGTGGGTGCTGGTGTTCGGTGAGGTTTTGTTACATGAAACGTTGGTCAGTAGCATCCTTAATGCCTAGGAGGGAGGCGTCCTTTTCCTTTCAGATTCTGGATTTAGTGTCGGCTTCTCTGAAACAAACTACGTGGGAGCCCTCCCTTGTGACTTAATGTTTCTTCTTTCCCCTAAGATGGTAGAGGACAGGCAGTCGGGTGACATGGAGAAGAAAGCTGATGAAGTGTTTCACTGCCCACTGTGTTTCAAGGAGTTCGTGTGCAAGTACGGGCTGGAGACCCACATGGAGACCCACTCAGATAACCCGCTAAGGTAGGAGAGGGGCTGGGGCAGGCTTGTGCTCTGGGGGCGCCTCCTTGTGATGTGTGGTGCAACCTACCTCCTGTTACTCCAGCCTGGGCTGTGAGGCCATTCGTGAGGCCGATCAGAGTGCTTGCGGGGGTGGAAGCGGGGCTGAGAGGGGTCAGAGCAGGTGGCTGCAGCCCCAGGAGGACTCACCAGCGTCACGGTGCTTCCTGCACTCCTGGCGGGGCCCCCGGGCGATCCCCATGAGTCCCCGCCCACGGGCAGCCTCCTAGCACCGGGCTCTGGGCAGCAGACACATTTTCTTCACGGATGGTGTTGCAGCCCAAATGGTCGTTAGCTGCGCCCGTGTGTGTGCTAAGGACGGGGAGGGCAGATCAGGTGCTCGTGGGCGTCTGGAATGGGCTGGTAGCACAGAAGCCTAGGAAAGCATTTGGGGGTAAGACAGAGTTCTGTCGTGCAGGACACAGGACCTGAATGCAGCCTGTCTCGGTAGCAGCAAAGGTGATGGTTCCTCTGGTCCAGGCTCCACATAGTTTTTCTGATTCTCAGTGGTCCCAGGCGGACCTCCGGCAGAATTTGGGGCTGGGGTGGGGGGAGCTCGGCTTTCCTCCCCGACCTTCTTCCCTGCGTTTTTATCAGGCAGAAAGCCCTTTGTTCCTGCTGAGCAGGTACCCGCTTCCTCTCTGAAACTGCTACTGTATCATTTTTAAGGTGCTGTAGGGGAGCCGCTGGTATTGTGAGACTTGAAAGTAGCACGTCCTGAGAGGCACAGCTGAAGGTTCCCAGAGCAGAGGCCAGTGCATATGTGGTTGCAGCTTTGGGTTTCAGAAGACAGCTTGGGAGTGTAGAAATCTGGACATCTGTTTGTCTGACTCACCAATACGTGGACCACATTTCTTTCTTGGGGGCACATGTTTGGTTGTGACTTAGGAGTGAAAAGGTCTGAGGCAGCTAAACATGTTTGTGTTGGGGGAAAAGCCTAATTGTCCAGTAACATAAAGTCGCGTCAAGTAATCATTATCCTTAATCACGTGAGCTTGACATTTTTCCATTAGAGAGAGAAGAGAATTTATGGAGAGATTAAACTCTGAGCAGTTGAAGTGCTAGAGCATGTCTTGAGGTGACTGCCCCATCTTGGGAAACTCCTGGATGTGACGGGCAGGCAGGGACTGGTGGTCAGAACCCTGGGTCCCTGTCCCACCTCTGCTCACATGGGGCCTGGACCAGCTGCATCTGAACCTTGAAGGAGAGTTGGACCAGATCGTCCTTGTGTTCCCTTTCAGGCCTGAAATTCTGTGACTCGGAAACCTGCCTCTTAACGGTTGTTCTTCTGTCTACCAAGAAAAAGCACTTGGCTCTTCCTTTTGTAGGCCCTGTCATTCTGAGAGATTCAGGAACTTGACTTCGTGGTTTCATTAACGTCCACAGCATCCCAGGATGCGGGCTGGTGGTGGGTGGTAACTATTGAAATAGTTCTCTAGATGCAGGACCTGAGCAAGCGGAGGTGAAGTTACCAGACAAACCTCACGTGGTGAGTCGTGGGCAGAGGCAGGAATAGCAGCTGCGACCCCCGACCCTCCGACCCCCGTCAGCGCTTCTGACCCGGCACTGCAGAGTGCCTGAGTCCACACACTGCTCCTCTCTGGGTTCCTCCCTAGGTTTTCTTTCACTTTGTGTTTTATTCTGTGATCAGATACCATCTTAGGAACTACCCATTTACCCTCTTCTAGATGATTCTGTCCGACAGGGAAAATAACTTAACTCTCAAGAGAGACTTCTGGGCAGCTGGAGGCTGCACAGCACAGTGTATAGCAATGATAGAGGAAGATCAGGTGTCCCCTTCTTTAGTGCTGGCTGGCACCAGGGCGTGGGTGCTCCTGGAGTGGGGCCTTCTGGACAAGCACCTAATCTGGGGGCAGGCCGGGCTGGCTACCTGGAGAACATGGAGACAGGAATCGCCTTGGATACTGGTTCACTGTTTTGCATGATTTGGTGCATAATTCACTTGCCGTGACTCCAAGGCTGTGAAGTTAAACCTCAGGTCCTCCCTTGCCCACTTGGTAATAGCATCCTTTGTTTGGGGAGGGTGGACTGGAGGAGTGCTGAGCCTGGTGGGGGGCTTGGCCCCTCCCGGCAGTGGCGTGAGAAGAGGTTGCCGTGCATCCATGGTGGGGGGCAAGCATGCCATCCCCTGTCTGGCGGCTGTTGCTGTGTGTGGGTGGGTCTTGTGTCTGGGAACCAAAGGAGTTAATTACAGAACGTAGTTAGTTTCCCTTCTCTCCCCTCTGCTCTGCCCTCCACATAATGGCCTGCTATCAGAGGATGCCATGGGGACAGGCATGAGCCGGCAGGGCCCCGCCAGGCAGTGAACTGTGACAGTAGCTGGTGGGAGAGACTGCTTGTTAACCCAGAGCTAAAATAGGCACCAACTCCATTTGCAAACCCCAAAGGCAGCAGAACCACAGTGGGATGCTACCAGTTTAGACAGAAAGTTTATAACTCGAAACAGCTGTTGGCTTCTTTCTCTCCCTCTCCTGCCCTTACCGCCCACCCCCAAAGCTGGCAAGGTGCCCGTTGTTCCTTAATAAAAAGCATTGGAAATCCAAATTCACGTAAACGCCGAGGCCTTCCTCCTGCAGTGCCTTGTGTTTCAAGTTAACGAAGTGTAAGCGTAGAGCAAAAGGAAGACACAGACCACTGTAGTGATTCTGGCTCCGAGTGTCGGGTTTGTTTTCGCCCTGGCGTGACCAGACCCGCGGTGATTTGGCCCTTCTGTCCAGCCCCCCAGACGGGAGAAGCGAGGCTTTCTGGGAGCTGGCACTTGGGACTGGAGGTGACAGAGTGTTCAGTGAGCAGGTGGATGCAGAGAGGACATCCCTGTGTGAGGGTGTCTGGGTGTTGAATATCGTGCCTGGTTATAAGAATAGAACAGGGTAACAGGCTGTCCGCTGCCCTGAGTAAAGTTAGCTGGGAGGGAAGTCCAGATCAGCAGCCACCCATGCAAACAGGAGGAGAGCCACGAGGGCCACCTTAAGTTTTCAAGTAGCCACATTCTAAAAAAGGAAGAAGAAAATAGCGAAATTGATCATGCTTTGCTGCAATTGATCATGCTTTGCTGGTATACTAATATATCCAAAATATAATGTCAGTACAGAAACCGTCAGTGATGTGATTTACATTCTCATTCTCATACAGTCTTTGCCATCTGGTGTGTGGGGCATGATCGCAGCCCACCATTTCAATTGGAAGAGGCACATTCCAATCCCCCAGCAGCCCATGTGTAGGTGCGAGCCTAGGACAAGCCCACCTGTAGCTGGGAGGGCTTTGTCTCAGACCCCGCCCCCCTCCCCATTTTGTGTCTGAATGACTAGTCTCTGGCTAATGGGGGCTGGGCTGGGGGGACCTCTGGGTAGTCACGGTGGCACTGTGACTGCAGCTGGGGGCGAAATTTGGCAAAAGTTATTGTATAATCTTATGTGGCTTCTTGATTAAAGGAGATTGGGTAATAAATAATTTTTAAATTAGTTCAGCTAAAATGTATCCGGCAAATGAATGAGTGCTTGTTGTGTGCCAGGCCCTTGACCAGACTTAAGAAAAAAGTGGTGACAGTGGAGACAGGGCCCCTCGAGGGCTGTCAGCAAAAGAGTAAGAGTGATTATAACAGAGTGAAGTGGGTCAGTTCAGGGCCAGACAGGCCAGCAGCCTGTTGTCCAAGCAGAGGGAGCCAGGGAGCCGGATAGGTTGGCAGAAAGCTTCCCACGGCCTTTTACATTGGGTGCTGGGGCGCTTGCCCGGGGCAGGCCCTCCTCAGTCCAGTCCAGTTACCGTTCCTAGTTGTCTGCGAGGAAAATGTTATGGTGATGCCCTTAAATCTACATGGGGCGTTGGAAGGTGGGGACCTGAGTGGGCTCTGCGAGTACGTGGCGGCACGGAGGGGAGGGCAGGTGCCCACAGGCATGGAGGGTGGGCTGCCAGAGGTGGGGAGAGTCGCCAGGACCTTCTTCTTCTGGATTCTCAAGTGTTCCAAGGAACGTTCGACTGCCTGCCCTGTGCCCCATCCCCCCTCTACACACTCCCATCACCTGCAGGGAGACCCTGAGACCGACTGACATGGCGCTGGTCCCACACTTGTTAAATGTCATCCTAAAAATAGGGATAGGGTATAACAAAATACTCTTCAGCATCTCGTATAAGAGCCTCAGGGGTCTGAGGCTCAGCCAGGTGGAGGGCAGATTTAAAACGATGCTGGGGGCTGAGGGAGGAGAAGATCCGCCCCCTAAGCTGGAGGCCTCTCTCAGGGCAGCCCCTCCGCGCCCTGCCCAGGGGCCTCTCAGCCACGTGGAGTGGGCACTGCCGCTGGCTTCTGGGCTCACCCCAGCCACCCGTTGAGCAGTCCCTGGACCTGCCCGGCTTCCCGCTGCGTTGCTTCGGTCGAACAGACCTAGCAGGGCGTCAGGACGCAGTGTGTGCAGCCCAGTGGATTCCTGGGCGTGGGGAGGGCAGGCTGCCCCTGACCAGGGCCCTCTCATAGGCCGTCACTGTTGCTCCCAGCAACTGGGAGAGATTAGTGCAGCTGTTGGCTGTCAGCTCTGCGGCTGGGAAGCGGGGGAGGGCAGGGAGGGTGGGCACCAGGGGAGAGGAGGGTCAGAACCGGGCGGGGCTCTGACGAGAAGCTGTTTGCACTCGCCCCTCTTGCCTCCATAGACAGAACAGAGAAAATGAAGCATGGAATCCCTTTAAAAAGGAATGTCAGTCCCTCGATAAAACACTGTAATGAGCAAGAAATTCAGTATCTCAAGGAAGCAGCCAGGGTGACTGCCGCTTTCTCAGCAAGGTATTTCCCAGGTTCTGATGACAGGGCCGGGCCTGCTGCTGCTCGGGGAGTGTTGGGAAGACTCCCAGTCGAGCCACTGTCCAGGGCCCAGGCATTAAGGATGTGACATGGGTTGTAGAAGGAGCTGGGACACCTGCAGTAACCATCCTCTGAACACACAGCGCAGCAGCTGCAGCAGAGGGGTGGTGAGGGTGCCGGCTGCAGCCTGACTGGGGCCTGGCATCTCCGTGACCTTGGGCTCAGTTTCCCCGTCTGGAAAATGGACTTAGGGGCTGTGTGAGGATGAAGGGAGCATCCACAGTCCCCAGACTGTAACAGACAATCAATGAACATTTACTTCTGATACTATTATTTAGAACATGTGTTGTTTTTAATATTTTAACCCTTGCGACACTTACAGTTATGGGTTGGTGTCGCTCTCTTGGAATCCCATTCCAGTAAAATAGAGAAGGAAGCACGTTCCGGGGCTTCTCCAGGTACCATTTCCTTGACAGAGAACATGAAAGCAGTTTGGCCTTTAGTCTTTATCGTTGTAAGTAGCCACTTTTATCTGATTTTGCTTTTGTAAAGATTGGGTAGCTGAATGGCTGTTTACATTTGGTTTGAGTCCTGCCTCCCAAATGTTGTGATCCAACTGTACAGAAACCCAGATGATTAGAAGCTTGAAAGGTCCTGATACCTTTAAATTATAGAACCGCACATCATTTCCCTTAGATTGTTGGGGAAACCTGAGATTCTAAAGAAATGTGTCTCCTGATGTTTGAAATTTGCCAAAGCAGTCTTTCAAAAATATGTTTAGCATAGTGAAAAAAAATTTTTTAACCCTTTCACGTGGCAGTGGGGGTCATCTGTCTGTCTGTCCCTTAACTGGGAGACATGATAGAACAATGTGGAAGTAAGGGGTCACCAGATGACACAGTATTACTGTAGCAAACCCTGGGAGGAGTTAGTCCCAGAATTGCTTAGCCACAAGGCTTAAAAATATATTTGTAAGCTCTCTGGTGGCCTCCTTCTCCATTTCTGTAGATGCTTTTGCTGGTGATTTTGCCTTCGCATTTACCTTGGTTTGACTCAGTCTTCTGTGTGTGTCTGTGCGTGTGCGTGCGCGCAAGCTCCCCTCCATTGTAGATCCTTCAGGAAGGTGAGTTGGGAAACCCACTCTGGTTAGTGGTTACACGTTCCTTGTTTCATGGCTGATGCCTTTAATTGTGAGAGTTAGTCCTGCTAAGTCACTGTCAGCCCTACTGTGAGCTGCTCTGTTGACAGCTTCTTCCTGTACCCCTACTTCCTGCACAGTGCCCACGCCATTATAGCATGGGTATCATTAGCACATTCTTACCCCAGCCCAGAATTCTGCAGTTTTCTTCTAAAAAGTAAATAAGAAGGAAGGCCGTGTGTTGTAAAGAACGGCTTCCGTGGTGCCCTGCCCCACTGGGTGTGCCGTGCTACGTGTCAGTCCTCGACTCAGTGACTCTAAGATCCTGACGTTTGTTTTTTTGAGACTAGTCGTGGATCTGGGCATGAACAAGAACCTCATTCATTTGCATTGAAGCCCTCTGAGAACTGAAAGGACAAAGCCCCAGCTAACAAAGGAGAGCACTTCCTGGACCTCCCGGAGCTGCCTGGCCCATCCCTGGCCTGAGCTGTGGCTGGCAGGGTAGCTTCAAGATCAGTGCAGTTTACCACTCTCATGGAAGTCAGCCTTCTCTGATCACGTTCACAGTGTGCTCTTCCCGGCGAGGCCAACGTCAAGGCCAGAGCCCGTGTGCTGAGAGACTGTGTGAGTTTGTTTGATTTCTGAAGGAGAGGACAGGACAGGCTACAGATCAAGCACATGGTGAAGGTGCTCTGGGATCACAGTGCCTCCCTCCAGCCCCAGCACTGGCAGCCCCCAGTCCTGCCATCTGTTCCTTTGTATACCGGGGGCCACAGTGGAAACTTGGCTCACTCCCCTGCCTGCTGCTGGGTTGGGGGGGGGGGCATCTCTCTCCCCTGGGACCCCCCCTCAGCCCCTCCTGTCTCTGCTTCACACCTCCCCAAGCCCCCTCAGTGACACTGCAGGTGCTGCCACGGCAGGCAGAGCAGATAAGCTGCAGACAGCTGCTTTTCCCCTCCGGTTCCAGAAGTTCCAACCCTGCACGGCCCCAAACGTCAGCTCTTCCCTTACCACCCACCCCGAGTAAACTGAAGTGCTGGAGCCCCTGCCTGGGGAATAGAGCCGCCCTGAGGGAGGTGGAACCCTGCAGTTAGGGGAGCAGGTCGCTCTCCCCGCATTCTGAACTAAACGTGCTTCCTTTCTCATAGAAGCATTTGCTAACACGTGCTGAGATTCAAGTGTTTTCTGGGTGAAGTGGGCTCTGGTGAACTGCCTTGGGTACAGAAACACTGTTTCTGTGATTAGAACGATTTGGGGCTCACATATAGGGGATCATCCTTCTGTAAGCCAAGGGCAGGCAGGATGTCCATATTGGCATTCATCCCTGCGTTTCGTAAGTAAGCTCACCTTTACTTAAATTGTCCTTGAGAGTTTTTTCAAATAATGAATTTTTGTTTTCTTCACGGTAATCTATTTGAGTATGTGATTTAAAAAGAAAAAAAGAAAGTTTTGTTCGTAGAAGAGTGGGTGGAATGTTATTAGCTTCTTTAAACCCTACAGCTAGATACACTTTCCCCCATTAAATGCATTTATCTTACTGACAGCAGAAGTTAGTTTCCATTTGGAAAAGTTACCCTCAGTTTGCAACTTAAGGCCATCTCCGTTGCCAGAAAATCCGAAAGCAGCCTCTCGGATCTGTAAAATTTCCCCCTGGCACGTCGTCAGAGCACTTGCAAAATGAAATCATCCTCTAGTCACTCTGCCGTGACTCTTAAGTCAGCTCCACTCCATCTAAATGTTTTACAGTGTGCCGTTCACGAGTTCCTGGCAGGGTTGAAAGCTCCCCCAAACCGGGGTCGAGGGGAAGAGTGGTAGGGACCACCTGATCAATGGCTGTGGCCTTAATGAAGGTGACAGACCGAAGCGAGTTAGCAGATAGCCCCAGCTCGGCAGCCAGCAGCATCACTTGCAGATTTGCAGTGACCTCCACTGGGCCTCAGGAGGAACCGAGTGTCTCTGCCTGACAAAGGCAATCTAAATGTCTCTGGGTGACTGTTTTCCACGATGGTTTCATTTAAAGTCTGTCCGCAGATAGAGGTCCAAGCGTGAGATGGGGGGCAGTGTTTTTTCCCACGAGGGTTCTTTCCTTCTTTTTAACCAGCTTCTTGATGTGCTTCTGATTTCAAGGCAGAGTTTAATTTTCTCTGCCACTTTTCAAGAAGTTTGTTTGTAAGATGAAAGTCTATATCCTTTCAGAAGTGAAATAGGAGCACCTTGATTGAAACCCTGTGGAAACAGAGGTGTGATGTGGCGGATGGAGGGCTCGTTCGCACGGCGTTAGGAGGCTCTTGGGTGCATGCGCGTGCAGGCTGTGGCTCCAGAAGGGAACGGGGGTGATGAGGAAGCAGGGGTGCAGCGCAGGCAGGACCAGGAGGAACACACGTCTCTCCAGTGAGTCTCCAGATTGAACGGCAGCCGTGGAGAAGTTCTGCTGTTCTGTGGAGTTCTCGAGAGCGAAAGGAGAGAACACATCCTTTGGAAATTAAAATTCCATTTTTTCTGCATTTTTGTGTCTGCTGTAATTGCCGGGAAATGGGTTATTCCTGATTTTTTTTTGGTACCTAGCGCTATAAAATAATGGTTGAATTTGGTCTAGGACCTTGTAGTTCTCCGAGCATTTGGTTACCTGTTACTCACAGTAACTCTAAAGATCCCCACACACAGATGAGAAAGAAAACGGAGACTCGTAGCAGAAAGGGAATGAGCTCGCCCAGCCTTGTCGCTTCAGTTGTTCATAACTTCGAGATCCTCTTGCTTGATTCTCTCTAATTTATTTTCCACACTTGTCTGATGTAAGAGGCACCTGGTGTGCTCGCACAAATACAGATTCCTGGGTTCCTCCTCCAGTTATTCTGATTCCAGTCCATCTGCAGTGGCCCCAGGAATCTGGTTTTTAACAAGGTCATGGGGGGATTCTTATCTCAGGCACGTTTGGGAAATTTTACACAGCAGGCAGCTGAAATACAGATGAAACAAGTTGTCCAAGGTCACACACTCTGACTCCCCATTCCCAGCTGGGACTCCCTGGTCCCTGCACCCATACTCCCACTGCTCCACACCTGCCTTCCTCGGAGGACACAGCCTGTGGTTGGTGCCAGGTAATTCTGCCACGTGTGTATGGAGCGCAAACTTGGTACCAGATACCAGAAATGGGAAGGGTTTGAAGGTGAATAAGAGAATGAAGGAGGAGATGGATATGTCTAGATAAATGATTGAAACTCAGCGTTACTGAAAATTCATGGCTACGATAGAAGGGCAGTAATCCTTATCGCCACCTTCCGAGACACTCTCCATTCCCTTGTACAACCCACGTGTGATGCCCTCATGTGGAATACTCATGGCCAGTAGACTCTGCACTGATGCCATAGTCTCAAAAGAGGAGGGTGTTCAGAAAGATCTCTGGGGCACAAAGGCAAAATAATGGGACTTTTCTTCACTCATCCTTTAAAATTCTCTGTTTTTATATTTTATAGTGTACCTGGTACATTATATATGTGTGCGTATAAATACATAAAGGTACGTAACACACACATTTCACCAACAGCAAGCCGAGGCGGGGTAAATGCTCAAAAACGTTTTAACTCTAAAGTTAGAAGCTCAAGGTTAAAAGCTCAAGAAGCGTGCAGCCCCCTGCTCAGGCGCACCTGCCCACCTTCTGCAGCTGACACGCAGGCTGCCGAGGGTCAGCGTGATTTCTCCCCAACCTGTTTGTGTCAGTAATACTTACAATTATTTGCTGTAATTTAATTAAATTTTCTGTAAGCCAGCGAAATATTGGTTGTTTTTTTTTAAAGAATAGTCTGTGAAAACTGAGTTGGGCATACTTGCACATAATCCAGATTGGACAGGTTTTTTTGTTGCTGTTGTTTGTTTGTTTGTTTTGCTGTCAAATGTAGGGTGGGCAAGACAGCTGTGAACAGTTGAAGAAACCATCATAAGAACCTAGGATGCTGCTTTAGTTTGGTTTGCAAAAATCTAAGTTCTTGCTCTACCTGAAAGCATGTAAAACCAGAAATCAAAGATGCTGTGTTACGAGTGTGACTCACACAGTGATGACGACATGGAGCTTCACTCAGTGGAACTAGACTCAAGCCTAAGTCCTTGGCCCCCATAAAAATGGGCGAGTTGAATGTGCAGTGGAGTCTCGTTACCCAGTAGGTACGTTCCGTGAAGTCCCCACAGACAGAGAGTTAGTGGGCACTGAACCATTGTTCCTGGAGGAAACAGAGGGTTAGTTTCCTGCAAGCCTCTGGTCACATTTTCATGAACTAATTGATACATAACCTTGTTTTATTAAGTGTGTTTCTGTTTAAAGACACTCTGTGTAGTATATACTGTTGACTCATCAACACTGAACTCACAGCCGACAGCACTCCAGCTCACGCCTGAACGGAGCTCATCTAACACGCGTGTTTTCTCTGCAAAGCACGTCACAGCCTTCTTGCTCTTGGCGACACAGGGTGGCACTTCAGCATTACACTTGGGGACCATTTTATTTTTAAAATTTATTTATTTTATTTATTTATTTTTGGCTGCGTTGGGTCTTCGCTGCTGTGCGGGCTTTTCTCTAGTGGCAGGGAGCGGGAGCTACTCTTCATTGCGGTGCGTGCAGGCTTCTCACTGTGATGGCTTCTCTTGTTGTGGAGCACGGGCTCTAGGCGCGCGGGCTTCAGTAGTTGTGGCGCACGGGCTTAGCTGCTCCGCCGCATGTGGGATCTTTCCAATCCAGGGATCGAACCCGTGTCCCCTGCATTGGCAGGCGGATTCTTAACCACTGCATCACCAGGGAAGCCCTTGGGGACCATTTCAAATAGCAGACTCATCAAGAAGAAGCACTAAAATGCTAGAAATGTGGCAGCACTAAAGAGACAGCGGAAAGGACACTTGTTTACAGTAGGAGCTTACATGAGAGGGCAGAGCGTCTCCTTGTCCAGCCCCAGCAGGGAACGTGTGCATCAGGCAACTCAGATTCTTCCCACTCTGTTCTCTGTTGCGTTGCCTGTCCAAGAACACACCGCAAATACTGACTTGGGTTT
Source organism: Tursiops truncatus (assembly GCF_011762595.2). NCBI lineage: Eukaryota > Metazoa > Chordata > Mammalia > Artiodactyla > Delphinidae > Tursiops > Tursiops truncatus. The sequence continues at coordinate 5,055,591 of NC_047043.1, forward strand.
ACAAATAAATTTTGGCAAGTAGGCAAATTCACAAACACAGACTCTGCAAATAATGAGGATCAACTGAATATGTTTTAGGTTGAGTAAAATATTAAATGTGCGTGAATTTTTGTTTTTAATGAGGGGCCCCCCCACCCCACCCCTTTACCCAACTTTGATGAACGACCCTTTCTCTGCCAGACGGAGTGAGCCCTGCTGTCTTCTGAGGGTGAGCGAGAACCAGGCCTCTGCTTCCATTGTGATGGGATGGTCACACACTGGCTGGGTTGCTAGGATGAATTGAGCTTAAGTATTTGTTGCAATGTCCCAACGCTGGTAAAAATTAATTATAAACACTTTGCAAATATTCTACACAAAATATATGTCGTCAGTGCTAATTGTTAACTCAGGAAGAGTGAGTCATCATGGACGTCAGGTGGAAAATGCCTGAGGGCCCACTGGGTGGCAGCTCCCCGCTGCCTTTGCACTTGTCCTTTCTTTCTTAACTTCCTCTCAGTCTCACCTTTCAGGGAAGGCACAGACCAGCTTCCAGACAGTTCCCTGAACTTCACCTGCTTGTGGCCCAGACAGGACAGAGGGGAAGAGGAAGAGGTGCAGGGAGAGAAAATCTGAACAGTGCAAGGGATTGCGGGAAGCAGGGCCGGGGAGAGATGGAAGCTGCGCTGTGCAGGCCCACCGCGTGAGAACTTTCCATACCTATAGGCGTCTGGGTTCTCTGCGGCCATCCCTGCCCAGAGCCTTTATCACAGTTGGTGAGCTTAACCAGAAGTCCCTCAAAAGGGGTTTGGGTTTTGAGTGGCTCGTGGGAACCCAGCATGCTAAATTTAATTGAATGATGACAGGAATCTCGGTGGCGAGATGCGGGCGCGTCAGCGGGGGGTGGGGGGGTGTCGAGGAGGTGGGGACACAGGAGCACGCTGCTGTGCCAGCCACGGCCCAGCACAGGGAGCGGGGCTGCACATACTTGGCACTGGTCTTTCGGCGCTACACGTGAAGCCCAGCTGCTTCATGGGTGATGCCGTTATCTCTTTGATTTCTAGAGAAGAATTTCAAGGCAAAAAAAGTTTCCATTAAGGTGTGTGCAGTGTAAGCTCAATCAGGTCTCTGTACCCCTCTGTGCCCCAGATTCCTTCTCTGTGAGACAGGGATAAGACCTGCCGTAGAGCTTTTGTGAGGGGCAGATGTGTTTGTATGTGTAAAGTAGTTGGAAAGAGGCGCTGTCCAGTGGGATTTCCTGCGATCCTGGAAATGCGCCAGGCCTGCACTGCTTGTCGCGGCTGAGCCCGTGAGACGGGGCTCCTGTGACTAAGGACATTTTAATTCGTTTAAATAGGACTTTCACGGCCGCTGTATTCAGTGCAGGTCTAAAGGATGTGGGTGATGTCCTAATGTTTGTTGGGTTTTAAGATGGCTCTCAGTGAAGACCTAGAAGGCGGCACTGGTGTGAAACATGGAGAAAACGGAGCCACCGTTAGAAAGTGGTGTTTGTTACACGTCCATGTGGCCCAGGACGGGTCAGGTGTATGCAGTCATCTCTGAAGTGAAGCGTGATAGTCTTTCATCTTTCTGTGGACCGCATTGGAAAGAGTCTTTCTAGGACAGGGAGATGGCTTCATGGTAGGTGAGGGTGGGAGTATGAACAGGGCTCACATTGTCTTTGCTTCTTCCTGGCTGTGTGGCCTCCACCACGCTGCTGAACATTTTCGAGCCTCGGTGTTTTCCTCTGGAAGATGAAGATGAGAATGCCCACCCACCTGCCAGGTCGTGCGCTACCCCCGTGGGGTGCCCTCGCACCTAGCGTGGGCTCAGCATTCGGGAGCTATGGTTATTTCTTAGATAGATGGTAACAATAGCAGAATTGAATACATAATCGCTGTCATGTGCTACCAGTTCAGTTGGAGGATTTGATTATCATTTTATCCCAGTCACATATCAGGGATGCTGGCGTGACTGCTCCAGCTGCTGTGGAAGTTTGTGCTTTGGGGCTTCTAAATGTTTTTGATAATCCGAATCCATGGAGCTGGGGGAGGGAAGTGTTCGCTCCACATCGTGTAACGCAGGTAAGAGCAAGTGGCCTCAGGTCCCACGTCTCTGCTCTGTTCACACTTGTGCCGTCTGCAAAGACTGGGTATCCAGAGGCTGCTAGGACATAAATTTTTTCTTAAAGGGAGAGTCTTTTGTTGCTCACCATGAGGTGGCTGGCTTCTTGATGTCACATGCTTTTTATTTTGCTCCACTGAAATGAAGCAACAGAAAACACAATACGGCTAACGGACAGGTGGATGCCCCGGCATGGCCGCCTCCTTACGTCCTGTGTCTTCTTCCCGCAGATGTGACATTTGCTGCGTCACCTTCCGCACACACCGAGGACTGCTGCGCCACAACGCACTGGTCCACAAGCAGCTTCCCAGGGACGCAGTGGGAAGGCCCTTCATCCAGAACAACCCCTCCATCCCTGCCGGCTTCCACGACTTAGGCTTCACCGACTTCTCCTGTAGGAGGTTTCCTCGCATTTCTCAGGTATTCCGATTGGCCCATGACTGGCAGCCACCTCCATGGCCCACACAGCTGGACTGAATTTCCTCACCTGAGGCTTCCTTTCCTTAAAATGCTGTCATTTGGTTTTTTTCTGTTTAATAGTACCTTTCTCTTGAAATTCAGCTTGGCCCTTCCCATTTCATTGAGTTGTTGAGTTGACGAGGGTTGGCGGCCTTTTATCTTGTGTGCTGAATTTCATGTTAACTGGCGTATGAGTGTAGCTCATCGGTACTTTGCCCATTTGGGGGCATTTGGGTTTAAAGTTGTGAATTGTTCACTACCCCACACAGCCCTAGGTGAATTGAATTTGTATTTTTTAAGTATTTCTTTAATATCGATATCACAGCTAAATATTTCTAGTGTTGTAGCTTCTATTCAAATATTTTGGGTCAGTGTTAGCCTGAGCTGTATTTGTGCTCTGCTTATAAAACACCTGCTAAAACTACTTTGGAACCCATTTTTTTTCCAATTTAAAAAAATTGAGGTAGACGATATCAACAGTGAAATTTTTCCATCACAGCAGCCCCAGACTCAGTGACTTATTCCACGTGTACATGACCATGTGCATACGTCCATGTGTGCACATGCATATGTCCATGTGTGTACGTACCCACGTGTGCACGCTCATGTAGCCCCCTCCCCCATGGTGCCCCTTCCCAGGCAGCCTCCTCCCCCACAGTCACAGAGAAAGCCAGTTCTTCACTGATGGTGGTAGTTGCCGTCAGTTAGGCTTGCAAGGCCCCCATTTTTAAAGAGAGAATTCATCCTACCTCTGTGGTGTTATTACTTAACCGTACTTCAGTTCTGATCTGCCAAGACACCCTGGGGATCGGCGTCATTCATCGAGCAGAAAGGATTCGTAAGATGCTTAGTTGGTTTCCTTACTCGGTCCGGGAGTTAGGGAGCAGGGGAAGGTGGGCACCCTACGTGCCGTGGAGAAGGGCCGGATGCCGGGGCAGCTGCGCAGCTTGGCGATCATTTCTAAATGCTCCTTTCTGTTCCCCTGCTTTCGCCCGCCCGGCTTCCGTGCAGGCCTGGTGTGAAACGAACCTGCGCAGGTGCATCAGTGAGCAGCACCGCTTCGTCTGCGACACGTGTGACAAGGCCTTCCCCATGCTCTCCTCGCTCACCCTGCACAAGCAGACCCATGTAACTGCCGACCAGGGACGGGAACAGCTGCAGTCCAGGGCCCTGCCTGGCGACGCCCCCGACCAGAAGGTCTTCCTGGCCATGCTGGGCCTGCAGCATATCGAAGACGCCAGGCCTGCACTGGCCGAGGAGCCGCTGCCGGATGACAACCAAGCAATACAGCTCCAGGCACTCAAGTGTCAGCTACCTCAGGACCCTGGCTGCACCAACTTGCTGAGTCTGTCTCCTTTCGAAGCTGCTTCCCTGGGCGGGTCTCTTACCGTCCTTCCGGCCACCAAGGAGAGCATGAAGCATCTGTCCCTGCAGCCCTTCCAGAAGGGCTTCATCATCCAGCCTGACAGCAGTATTGTGGTCAAGCCCATCTCTGGGGAGTCAGCCATCGAGCTGGCAGACATCCAGCAGATCCTGAAGATGGCAGCCTCGGCCCCCCCTCAGATCAGTCTTCCGCCTCTGTCCAAGGCCCCCGCTGCCCCTCTACAGGCCATTTTCAAACACATGCCCCCTTTGAAGCCAAAGCCCCTGGTCACACCACGGACGGTGGTGGCCACCTCCACGCCTCCACCCCTCGTCAACGCGCAGCAGGCCTCCCCGGGCTGCATCAGCCCCAGCCTGCCCCCGCCGCCGCTGAAGCTCCTCAGGGGCTCCGTGGAGGCGGCCTCCGACGCCCACCTGCTGCAGTCCCAGTCGGGGGCGCAGCCAAACACAGCCGCACAGCTCTTCCTGCAGCAGCCGCGCCTCGAGCTGCCGGGCCAGGCCGAGATGAAGACGCAGCTGGAGCAGGACAGCATCATCGAGGCCCTCCTACCCCTGAGCATGGAGGCCAAGATTAAGCAGGAGATCACGGAGGGGGACCTCAAGGCCATCATGACGGCCCCCAGCGGCAAGAAGACGCCGGCCATGCGCAAGGTGCTCTACCCCTGCCGCTTCTGCAACCAGGTGTTTGCCTTCTCGGGGGTGCTGCGCGCGCACGTGCGCTCCCACCTGGGCATCTCGCCCTATCAGTGCAACATCTGCGACTACATCGCCGCCGACAAGGCCGCGCTCATCCGCCACCTGCGCACACATAGCGGCGAGCGGCCCTACATCTGCAAGATCTGCCATTACCCCTTCACGGTCAAGGCCAACTGCGAGCGGCACCTACGCAAGAAGCACCTCAAGGCCACACGCAAGGACATCGAGAAGAACATCGAGTACGTGACCAGCAGCGCGGCCGAGATGGTGGACGCCTTCTGCTCCCCAGACACGGTGTGCCGGCTGTGCGGCGAGGACCTCAAGCACCACCGTGCCCTCCGCATCCACATGCGCGCGCACTGCGGCCGCGGCCTGGGCGGCTGCCCCAAGGCCCGCAAGCCCTTCGAGTGCAAGGAGTGCAGCGCCGCCTTCTCGGCCAAGCGCAACTGCATCCACCACGTCCTCAAACAGCACCTGCACGTGCCCGAGCGTGACATCGAGAGCTACGTCCTGGCGGCTGACGGCCTGGGCCCCGCCGACGCGCCCACCGAGGCCCCGGGCAGGGTGGAGGAGGGCGGCGCCGCCCTGGGTGAGCGCAAGCCCCTGGCCGCCTTCCTGGAGCCCCAGAACGGCTTTCGTCACGGGGCCCCCGCCCAGCCGCTGCCCCCGCACGTCGCAGTCAAAGTGGAGCCCGCCAGCAACTTCGCAGGGGACTTCAACGAGCCCTTGGACTTCTCCCAGAAGGGCCTGGCCCTGGTCCAAGTGAAGCAGGAGAACTCGGCCTCCTTCCTGAGCCCTTCCGCCTCGGCCCCATACGACTGCTCCATGGAGCCCATCGATCTGTCCATCCCCAAGAACTTCAGGAGAGGAGACGAGGACGCGGCCGCTCCCGGGGAAGCCAAGAAGCCTGAGCAGGAGCCCGCGAGCAATGAGCAGGCCTCTCCCTGTCCACCAGCCTGCCCCACCCTGCCGGTGACCTTGGGCCCCAGCGGGGTCCTGGAAAAGCCCGTGGCCCCTGTAGCGGCGGCCTCTGCCGCCAGCACTCCGGAAGCCCCGGCTCCGCCCCTGCAGGGCTCCGTTCAACTCGCTGTGCCCATCTACTCCTCAGCCCTGGTCAACAGCTCCCCGCTATTGGGCAACTCCACCCTCGTAAGCAGCCCAGCCTTGCTGCGGCCGCTGCGCCCCAAGCCCCCCCTGCTTTTGCCAAAGCCCCCCGTGACAGAGGAGCTGCCCCCGCTGGCCTCCATTGCCCAGATCATCTCATCCGTGTCCTCGGCCCCCACCTTGCTGAAAACCAAGGTGGCTGACCCGGGGCCCGCGAGCGCTGGCAGTAACGCTGCAGCTGCAGATGTTGTAGGGGGCGCCGTCTCCAAAGCCACCACCGATGTCGCCAGCAGGAAAGGATCCAGTGACTCCCCCCCTGCTGCCACCAGCCCAGAGGCAGCCTCGCCCACTGAGCAGGGACCAGCTGGCTTGTCAAAGAAGAGGGGCCGGAAAAAGGGGACGAGGAGCCGGCTGCGCACCAGCGGCGGGGTGGACCTGGACTCCAGTGGGGAGTTCGCCAGCATCGAGAAGATGCTGGCTACGACGGACACCAACAAGTTCAGTCCGTTCCTGCAGAGCGCGGAGGACGACGCTCAGGACGAGGTGGCCGCAGACCACAGCGGGCCCAGCGACGACGAGCAGGGCAGCCCCCCGGAGGACAGGCTGCTGAGGGCGAAGCGCAGCTCCTATGCCAGCTGCCTGCAGAGGATCAGCTGCCCCCACTGCCCCCGGGTCTTCCCCTGGGCCAGCTCCCTGCAGAGGCACATGCTCACGCACACTGGTAAGAGGGCCGGGCAGGCTGTGGCCCAGCCGCTGGGCTGAGGGGCGGCGACGGGTGGGGTCGAAGGAGGGACCCTCTTCCCGCCTCCCCATTCCTAGCTTCTCTTCTTCCTCAGTCTCAGAAGCAGGGGCTTGCCTGATGGGGCCGAGAGTTTTTCCCTGTGTGCTCGTGTAACCAGAATGGCCTGTTTCCGTTGGCTGGGCCTCCGAGGGCTGCTGGTGAAGGGAAGGGTCAGGCAGGGTGTTTTTAGGTGAGATGGTCTTGGGCCATCACATCCCTCACGTGGTCGAGGCATTATCTGCTTGGTTATGCACAGGAGGCAGCTAGGGGAACAGGGACTTGGGCAGAAGAATTTGCATTCAAGGCAGCTTTTAAAATGGCAGACCTTCTGTGAAGTTCTTTTGACTGCTGTGTGTTCATAAAGGGAAATACTGCAAATTTTGCAGCTACCTTTCAGTTCACTAAGGCGATTACCTCTTCCCCTGTTCATTGTGAGCGTCAGTGACAGAGTAGCTTTAGAATTTAAAAAATTTTTTATCTATACTAAAGTTGTTGGCTGTTGCAGAGAGAAACACGCAATTAAAATATTATTCTAAGTAACAGACTTAAGTTGCCAAAAAGATATCCCAAAAGTATTTTTCAAATGTTGTCGTGCATTGATTTTTAAAGAGAAATTTGAGATAAGAAATACACTTTAAATAATTTTATACCAGGGAGTTAGTAGTCAGATGACCCTACAACTTAGGGTCATCTTAAGATCATCTTAATTATGAGTTACTGAATATTCAAGCTGAGTATTCAGAATTTACATCTTTGAACTAAGGACAGATTGGGTGAGATCCTTAGCCTTTTGGAGATCACCACCCAAATATTAATTGATAGGACCTAAAACAGAATAAAGAATTGTATGGTATGGGATTGCCCGATAAAATACAGGATGCCAGTTAAATTTTGAATTTCAAATAAGCAACAAATAATGTTTAGTATAAATATCTTCCGTGCACTATGTGGGATATACTAAAAACTTATTTGTTGTGTATCTGCTACTCAGATTTCAGCTGGGCGTCCTGTATTTTGAGTCGCTAAATCTGGCAACCCCCGGTAGTGCAGAGGCTCATGACGGTGTGGAGAGGGGAAGATGGCAGGGGCTGGGTGGGAGCCACGCTCTGTACCCAGGTAGAAAGGCTTCACGCAGGGTGGATCCTCCGTGGAAGGCTGTTTCTCCTAACAAGTTGGGACATCGGGAGGGGATGGCAGAGCTGTCCTGGGCAATGAGAGTGCAGAGGAGACGGGCAGGGCAGGGCAGGGCAGGGGAGGGTACGCTGCAGGGTCTGTCTGAGGCTGGCTGCCACGTGGGCACGGCGTCTCTTTCCGGCGTGGTGGGACCTCAAACCCAGGCATCAGTTAGGAGTGTCTGTCCACGGAGGACTCAAATAACAGGAACCAGAATTCCTAGATTTGTAGAGTCTGTGCTGCGTTTTCAGGCTGTCATTTTCTCTCCGTTTGAAATCATTTAAGCCTGACAAAGTAAGGGAACAGTTCTAAGGAAGAAAGCAGTTCAGAAAGAAGATGCTTCTTAGAGAGAAGGTGCCCTGCACAGCAGTCTCTCTTGCCGCCCTTTTTGTGGCAGCTGTCTGTCTCCTGCAGAGTCTCTGGAGAAGTGAGTATTCCCGTTGCCGCTTTTGAGCAAGCAGGCGGTCTGGGCGTGATGAGGAGCGCTCCCCTGCCAGCACCGCCTCCCCACCTCTGCTCCAGCCGGGAGCCCTGTGCTGGGCGGGTGCCACTGTCCTCTTCCCTGCACGCCAGCGGCCTCCCTGAGAGGACTGAGCAGCCCGTACGTGCGCTCAAGGGTCGCGCCGTGTCTTTGCAGGTGCCCGATAGAAGCTCCTTTTGAACGCCGAAGCGACCTCGTTGGTTTAAAATTTGGTGGCGTCGGAACGGAGCAGAGGAGATGGGAGTTAGTCTGAGACGGGGGCGGGGGGAGGGCGGGGGCAGGTGTAGGTGTGAACATGTTCTGCCGCTTCTCCCCCCACAGTCACTGTCCCCTGATGGCCGTGTCTGCTTCCACCCCGTCCCTCACATCATGTGTTCCTGCCATGGCGTTGCGGGCTTTTTTTCTTGAGGGGCGCATTCGGGCGGGTAGAGAACCCTTCCAGAGCTAGTATTGGTGACCGGGCCACGAGGGCCATGTCGTCCCCATCTTGCCATGATGCAATTGAAGTTTAGGGAGGCTTGAGTAATTTGCCTGCAGGCATTCGGGGGACGCGCAGTAGTGCTGGGGGTGGGAGCCAGGGTCAGGTTCCATCTGAGGATGCAGGGGGCGTGCCTCTTCTTCCCCCCTGTATCCTGACACGTGCGAACGCAGAAGATTGGGAAGTGGTTTGAGACAAGGTGGAACACGGCTGTGGACCACGAGCTGTTGACCAGAGACTTTGTGACCGTGGGATGGTGCTAACCACACGCTTAGACCTGGACGAACGCTGGCGCCCATAGGGCTCAGTTAACTTCCTTTGCCCTTTCACAGCCTCAGCTTCCAGCAACAATCTCAGCATTAGCTCCATTTAGTAATTTTATACAGCCCTCGGCTATGTCTGGTACAGTGCTGGAGCTGGACGGAGCCTGAGAAATCATGTGACCTGCCCAGCCTTCCTGCACGCTGAGGTTTTCCCGGTAGACGGCTCTGCTGTGGGATCTCCAAGTGCCCGGCTCGTGGCTTCCTATGAGGTGCTCCCTCCGTAATGCTGAAATTAGACTGAGGCTCACATGTAACAGAAACTAAACATGGACTCTGAAATGACCCTGTAAAACCTCGTCACACAGGGCAGAGGCTTGGGGGCCGGGGTGGCAGTGTTAAGCTCTAGCTGCATTCCAGCCGGAAGCTGTTGAGTGGCGTCCAGTTTTAAACTGGCTTGAAGCAAACTGTGCATCTTGAGGGTCGGCCTCTTCCCAGCCTCTTAGCGCATGCAAAGAATTCTAGCATCTTTACGTCGTCTCACAGACATGTTTCCAGTGCACCCCGCCCCCTAAATGGGCAGCATTAAGTAGCCCAGGTGTTAAGTGCCCAGCCGGGGGTTCACTGTTGCTCAGGCAAGGGGCACGTGGTTTCAGCCCTTTCTCTGCGTGGCTCAGGTTCTAGGAATCATGTCTTAGGAGGAAGCTGGCGTCTGCTGGCGAACTTCGTGAGATCCTGGCGTGATCTCCACACACAGCTGAGTTTCCTCCTTCCCCTCGTCCGCTAGCCCATGGCATCCTGTGGAGGAGGACCGTCCTGGCTCCTTCCCTTCTCAGCCTGAACAGTGCTGCCTCTTTAGGAGAAGACGGCTCACTCTTCCCGCCTTTCCCCCTCGTGAGCGTCCCGTGTGTTTTGAGGCCACAAGTAGAGGAGAGAGTGCCAGGAAACGGCCCATTTCAGCCCCTTCCTCACCTTCCTCCGCGTGGAACGGAGGGGTCGGCACCTGTGGTGCTGAGGTGCCCTCCCGCTCTGACATCCGTGGCCCCCTGCCTTGCTCACTCTCTCATGGTTGAGGGCTTCGCTGCCCTTTTCTGCCAGCCTGGGGCCCTCCCCACCCACCTCTCCCACCCGCTGTTCACAGGCAACCAGCGGCGGAGCTGAGACCAATGAGATGTACACACCTCAGTGTGGAAGCACTGACACCAGCCGTGTTTGGCTGCTTCCAACTTTCTTAAGGGGCAGCTCTGAATGCGTTTACCTGGCCGGCCCTGCATCTGCCACATCCTGAAAGAAAGACAGACAGACAGACAGAGAGAGGCCTGTGCCCCGGGTGGGGGCGGGCGGCGGGGTACGGAGAGGCGTCTGAGGGTGTGAGGCCGGGCCATTGGACTTGCTCTGGTTGTTCGTCCTTTATTCCTTCCTGCCCAGTGCCTGCCAGACGGCATCGTCTCCTGAAGAATTTCTTTCTTCGTTTCTTGACTGTTCTGTGAGAGTGAAAACTACTGGCTGACATCGCAGGGTGGGGCGGAAGGACGTCACGGGCCTTTGGGTGCAGAGGTGCTCCTTGTGCTCACAGGTGCGTTTAGAAACACCGCTGCTGGAACAGTCTTCTGTGGCTGCTACCAAATGAATAAAATCATTGGATACTTTCCACGTAGATTACGAGTCAGCAAGGTTTTTCTGAAACCTGTATGATCATAAAATAGTCAAAGCGCTCTTGTTTTCCTCTGTCCATGCAGTCTGGAGAGCACACTGCTATGTAAAATGTGCGACTTATGCAGTGAAATGGGAACTTTTAAAGACTGCTGTTAGTTGTCACTTCGGGAATCTTCCTAACTGGATACAGTACTTTTAGGTCATTGAATCGTTTTCTACATTTAACCTTAACATGACTCCTCATCGTCATGAGACATCAGCCTGGCTATTCAAACCAGCTGTACAAGTGACGCATTTACCAGTGTGAAAGTTACAGAGCAAATCATGTAAGAGGAAGAAGCAAGAAACTAACTGCTTTATTTGAAATCAAGAGCCAGATCACAGTTCATAGTCACAGCTTCTGACTTGTTTTCTTCTCGAGCCTGGTTCTCTTGTTTTCCAAACTGGCCTGACTCAGGGAAGCTGTGATGTTGCCTTTTGACAGTGAAATATTAAAGGAAAAGTATTTTCTTCTTACTTAACACAGCCTGAATAATTATTAAACATCATGTTCAACTTTTAGTGAAAAGCGAGAAGGGTGCACAAAAAAAGCATTAAAATACTTCACAACTAGTCTTCACGCAAAAAGCGTGATTTTTTTTTTTTTTTTAATGTGAGCATTTTTATAAATTTAGTGCAAAACACCTACAAGCTTTGTGGAGCACTCGGGCTCTCCATTTCATCCTCTCAGGCCCAAGTGGAGCTCCTTAGAGGTGCACGGGTCCAGTTTCTGAGTGTCTGATTCCACCTTCCCAGGCTTCTAATTCCGTGGTGTTTGATGGTTCTAGGCATCTGTGTTCGTAAAAACCCTACCAGTGATTTGGAACCATGGCTCAGGTGGAGGTGGACGTCCCCTTTCTTTGGTTACTGCTGATGCTCATACTTGGAGTGTGGGGATTCGGGGTCACACGCGGTGTGCTCCGTGCAAATGGCGCCCCAGAGTTGTGCGGCTGGCAGTGCCAGTCCTTCCTGTCCTGAGAACTCGGGGCTCCAGGCCCACGCTGTTCATTCCCTGGGTGCCTGGACTTGTGCGCCTGCACTGGTTCTGGGGTCCATTAATGCTCATCTAAACCTAAATGGAAGGCTGAAGCCCAGCCCCACCCTCTCTTAGTGTTTCCAGGGAACCGCGCTGATTGACTTGCCTGACATGTCTTGATGTGTGTGTGATCGTGGCAGCCTTGGGGTTATGAGACAGCCGTGCTGGCTGCAGCTCTATGAGTCCTGTTTGTCGGTGCACGAAACCTTTTCCCTGTAAAATCAGAAACCAGAACCTTGGAATGTGGCACTTGGGGGGAAACCAGAAGAACCCAGTGATGCAGTAGCTGATAACCACACCTCCTCTGTCCTGGTGCCCGCCCACTCCCTTCCCTGGTCCCTCCTCTTTCCTTCTCTTTGTCCTCGTGGTCTGCCCTGGCTTCGCCCCCTCGTCCGTCCATGCAGACACAGGACCAGGTACTGAGGAGCCTGCAAAAGGAATCGAAATGGAAGAAGGGGAGAGTAGGCCGGTCGAAGCAGATGATGGCCGGGGAGGGACAGGCAGCTGGCCTACTTGTGGGGCTGGTGGGGTTAGGGGCCGCTCAGTGACTCAGCTTCACACGCGGGCTGCTGAGTGGAGCACGCGGCTCTGATCAGACTCGGGACCTTGGTCCCTGATGCACCACCAGCAAGAGCTTAGAGCAAGGGGGACAGAGAACCCTCGTGCACCAAGCCGACCTCCCCTGTCTTGCCAGCTAGGACCACGGTGACCTTGGGCAGAGGTCAGACAGGAGGCATCCCGGCAAGTCAGAACTCAGCACTTGCAGTCCAGGTGGGAGGGCCGGACCCCAGAGACATCCAGAGGGTTCAGGATTCCTCCAGGAGGCCCCGGGCGTTGCCCTTCATCCCATTCGATTCCCCACGTCCACGGTACTTGCCAGGCTGGAAACTATCACAGGCGTCTTCTCTCTGTGGTGGACATAGGTGTTCTCCTGCTGTGCTCAGATCCCTTCACTCACCTTTGTTGTTGTAGTTATTACGTAAGATTTGTAATTGTAATACTGTTTTACTTCAGATATGTATCTTGGTTTCATTGTTAACTTTTAGTATTTTGAAGACGAATCTTTCATCCCACTCAGGATAAGGGAAGGTGATCACTTGAGTTGCTACTGTTCTCAGTGTTTTGTTTTGTTTTGTTTAATGTATTTTGTTTATTTTCTTAAAGGGGTTCGGTGGGGGGGTGGACAAATGCCAATGATCCCAGGAGAATGAATGGAAAGCGATTTTTCTTTTTTGTTGCAGTAGAAAGCCAGATAAACATGTATTTTTTTTCCCGCTTCAGGTCAGAAACCCTTCCCTTGTCAAAAATGCGGTGCCTTCTTTTCCACCAAATCTAACTGTGAACGCCACCAGTTGCGCAAACACGGAGTTACCGCCTGTTCCCTGAGAAGAAACGGGCTTATCCCCCAGTCAAAACAGAGTGATGTTGGAGCCCATGATAGCACAGGTAGTGCCTCCAAGTGATGGAGAGGAGGGCGCCGCAGGAGCCCGTTAGCCGCGCCCCGGCCTCTGCGCTGCGGCTGGCGGCCTCCCCTTCTCTGCAGGACCCTGAGGCCTCCTGCTGGCATCCCAGCAGGAGGACGGGTATGGGGGCCACGGTAGCGCCCCCAGGCTGCTTCTCTGAGCTGCTAGAGAAGATCTGTTCCCCACCCCTCCCACCCCAGACGCCTGTTCCTGCCCTTTGCCCTGTGGAGCTGGGCTGTGCAGGAGGGTGCACAGTCCAGCTCTGCATAGGAACACGTCTGAAAGGGATGTGAAACTACTCGGGTGTTGTTTTCTCAAACCCCAGCGTCTGCCGCATCCTGCAGAGCCAGGGATGGGCCCGCTCGCTGCCAGGGTGTTGCAGGAACTAGTGACGCTCCACCCTCAGCAGGGAGGGGCCGGGCTGGGTGGGGTGTTTTTCTTTTAAATAACTCTTTTCCCAGTAAAAAAAACTTTGTCTTGTTTGAAAAAGCACTCTGCATGTCCTTTCTTTAATCACATCTCTGCTTGACCCGAATCCGGGTATTCTTCTCATGTGCTGATATGTGCTTCCTTCCTCCGGCCCCTATAGAGCAATTAACAGCTGCCCCGTGCGTCTCCTGCCACCTTTTTTTTTCCTTACAGCTTCTGTATTTACTCGTGTCCTCTATTCAGTATATTCCATTATCTCCAGCTGCTGGGGTTTTGTGTCCCTCACCCCGCAAAACAAATAAAACAGAAAATGGGCTGCTGCGGGTTACTCAGACACAGGGCTGGTTGGCCAGTGCTGAATAACTGTTGCAGGTATGGGTTCAGTCTGGCAAATCTGGAAAGCTTGACATTTCCCCCTTTTCTGAATCCGAGGAGATTCCCCCCAAATGTGCTTTTCTAGAGTTGTGACTGTGTCCGGGCTTCTCCCCCTCAGACTTGGGTGGGTTGGGGGGCTGTGTTGTCTGTGAGTGAGTGTGGACTGGAGGGTCGGGCTTCAACCCCAGCCCCGGCCCCCTTGTCCTTGTCCCAGTTACGGGGGAGAGGGGTGCAGTGAGCGGGCAGCCTCTCCAGGAAGAGGAGCTGGTGCAGAGCCCTCTGCTCTTTCCCCACACCTCCCACAGAGCCCAGTGAAACAAGCCCTTGAACGGCCAGGCCCTCGGTTGTGGTGAACCCAGACCCTCTCAGGGTATAGAAGTGTAGGCCAGTTTGCCACGCCCCCTCCAGCGTCCAGGTCCACGTGACTCGCCAGGATCTTTGAGTAGAGAAACGTACAGGCCCCACGGAATCTTGCCGTGACTTGGGTGCCCTCGAGCCCGAGGTTGCTGGGTGATCTGCTGTTCAACCCCAGGAAACGGGCAGCGAGGCTGGCAGAGCGCACCTTCACTGGGATGACCCCTCTCAGTGTTTGAGTGTCAGCTGCCACATCACGTTCTACCCAGCCCATTTTCTCACAGCCCATCACGGTCCCAAAGGAGGGAAAGAAGCTGATAGTTGAGGTGGCCGCGGGGAGCCCTTGGTTTCCCACGCTGGCAGACAAGTCTTAAAGTGTAACATACTTTGAGTTCAGCATCTTGATCTGTATGATCAAGGAACACCAAAACCAGGGCTCCTGCAGGCGCGAAGCCAATCGGAACTTATATCTTAGCTTCGGTGCAGCCCACATCTTCATGGTGGGTGAATTTATCTTTTAAATTGCAGTTATGAGTTTTGTTTTTCCAAGTCCCATCAGCGCCCTCCTTGCCCTGACCCTGCCCGGAGGTTGTGTAGGTTTCCTTTAAGGGACAAAGCCTCTGGAAAAAGAAAGTTCAGTGAGAGTTGTAACGTGAAGCCAGCAAAGAGAAAAATATAGGCTTGGTTTAATTGTGGTCACAATCCGTGGGTGAGAAAGAGGGCTGAGAGGTAAGATGGGGAGAAGGAGGGTCAGGGAGGTGGATTTCAGTGATTTCAAGGGGAAGTTTTTTAAACCAGGTGAGCATGATGGAGGGAGTGAAGGTTTCCTTTCCGGCTCCCTCCCATGAAGTTAAAAGTGAGGCTTTGGGGAAAGACCGTAAAAACACAAAGGCAGGAAATGACCAAGGCAGTTCTTGAGGGATTTCTAGGTTTATGTGCCTAGGTTGCATTTTCTTAAAATCCCAGGACATGTTTTGCAACGTAGGTCTGACTTTTTCGATCACATAAGGTCTCACAAAAATGCGCCCTAGGTTTTCCCCCAAAGGCATGCTGAAGATGCTCCGATGGGGGCAGTTTTAGCTGAAAGGGACATATTGATAGTTCAAAGCTAGGCTGAAACTTTGATTCACTTTCTTGTGGGCAGAGGTACCCTGGCCCACTTTGCCCTCAGGGGATGCTCCTGGTTCTTCCTCAGATGTTGTCTGTAGGAGCCTTCCTATTTGTGGGCACCTGCATGTGACTTTTCAAATCAGTGTAAACGTGGACTTTTTTTTTTTTTTTTTTTTGGCCTCGCCGCACGGCTTTTGGGATCTTACTTCCCCAACCAGGGATTGAACCCGGGCCCACAGCAGTCAAAGCGCCGAGTCCCAACCACTGGACCGCCAGGGAATTAATTTCCCAGCGTGGACACTTGAAGACTGTCCCTCAGTGGTGGCACCCTTGCTGGCCCAGAAGGCCACGTACGGGCATGGACTGCACCACGGGGAGTGCTGGTCTAGATAAAGTGGAGGCTGTGCCCCTGCCCAGCCAGGTAGGCATTGAGGTCAGTACGTTGTCACCTCAGTTGGGTGACGCGACATTTCTAGGAAGCAGTAGATACTTAATTGTTGCGCTAACGTGGAAGTCTCCACACTGCGCATCGCATTGGAAGTCTCCACACTGCGCATCGCATCGGAGGAGCTTTGGGCTTCTTATCTACTAGTGCCTTCAGATTCTGTCTGCTTCCTCTAGCAGTTTTCTTAGATTAGCATCACGAATGAGGGACTGGCTGACAGGGACAGAAAATCAACACAGTTTTCTTCCCCCGCTCTCCCCTCCCCTTTTTCTTTTCTTTTCTTTTCTTTTTTTGGCTGCACCTCACAGCTTGCGGGATCTTAGTTCCCCGACCAGGGATCGAACCCAGGCCCCCTGCAGTGGAAGCGCAGAGTCCTAACCACTGGACCGCCAGGGAAGTCCCCAAATCAACACATTTTTAAAGCCGCATTGCTTACAAAAGTCATCAGCTCCGCCACCTGCACTCGGAAGGGTGAGCTGCTGCGGAGGACAAGGTCAAGATAGGACCAGGCGCTTAAGGCGGGTGTTCACGAGACAGAGGGGGGCTAAGTGCGTTGTTCCCAAGAATTGCTGAGAAGAGCCCTTGGTGCTGCTGGGAACTTGAAGGGCACCGGCTGCCCTGCTAAAACCCGCCCCCTAGTGGACGTTGGGTAGAACGCAACAAGCCCTCTCCACTCCTCGGAGGAAGCGAGTTGGCCTCCCATTGCTTTTAGGGTGCGCTCTCCATTATCCACACTTAGGGAGGGCCCAGGAGTCAGAACGATCTGATCTTAGTGTATTCTCGTAGTATTTTTACTTGGGTTTGATTTCAGAATTCACTGTGAATTTTCCCCCAAAAGTTTATCATCTTAAATATATCCTACTACAGTTGAAATTTTAAATAATCCATGCTCTTTGGTGGAAAAAAATTAATAATTAAGTGAAACAGCCTAGAGTATACTGGGACAAATAGGGAGTAACCAGAGATCAACCCTCCCCTCGCCGTTTTTTTGTTTTTGTTTTTGTTTTGTCTTTTTTTTGTCTTTAACTACGCACGGAACCAACAAATAGGAAACCAAGCATTCTGTATTTTTTTTTATTGTGGAGTTTATACCAAAAGCCATTTAATAGGTGCTCTCCATTTGCGTGATTCAAGAAAATGAGTAGCTGGTTTTTCCCCTGGAATATGGCCTCGATGTTGGTGTGCATGTCTCAGGGGTCATCTTCTTTCATCTTTTGGATAATTGTCAGAAATCATTTAAATTGTCAAAATTTCTTTCAGAAATTTTATATTCACCCCACAATTACTTGTTTCCTTCTGAAACCTTTTAAGATACTCAAACAGTGGTTGCCAAAAAGTAGTCAGAATAAAACCAGTGAAGAGAAGTAAAGTGGGAGAGCCGCGTAGACCGCTGTAGGTGAGCCGAGAGCCCCAGGCAGTATGACCGTGGCAGGGTTGGTGCAGCTCCTTCGCCCCCAGCCCAGGGCTGCGTTGGTGGCGAGTCGTGGAGCCTGTGACTCAGAGCCACGGGCCTGGGTCGGTGTGGCGGTGGTCTGCTCTCATCAGGTGAGACTTCAGGTTAGATGTGTGAACTTGTGATCGGAGACCTGGCATGATGAGGGAGGTGCGTGTCACATATGTGCCATGAAATAACGCATTTTATCAGCCTGGTGCCGCAGTAGTCCATTGGTCATTGCATCTGTAGTTAATAGTCGGGCTCAGCAAGCTTTAGCTCCACTATCAGAGCACATAATAAAATACTGGCTAAGACTTTGCCCAACCAGAATAGAGAGGAGATGGTGCTTTTGAGAAATACCGTCATCTCTTTGGTGTCGATACTGTTACCACCAGGCCAGCCCTTAAGAAGGCTGATAGAAACTGGTGGCCTGTCCACATCTGGTTTTGCTGTGGAGACTGGACAGGTAGGAACCACTTGAGAGACAGGAAATGTTTCCGCTCCCTACATGGGGTCCTGACAGCTGCCGGGGGCGGGCTGCAGACGCATGCAGGTGTGCATGCGTCTCCTGTTGCCTGGGACCTCTACTGGAAGCCCGCCGTCAGGCGGGAGCATGTGTACCACATACACAGAATACTCGCTTTGGGCCACTTCCTGTGAGGTGCTCCCAGATACCGTGTTTGGGGGGCAGGCCTGTGTAGGCTGCATGTGTACACAACCTCTTTGCACTGGAAAATAACTTCTACGGCTCAGCTTCCTCAACCTCCCTTGTGCTGCGAGTCTCTGGAATGTGCCAGCTGTCCTCTCTCGCCGTCGCTCTGTCTGGCTGCCCCTGGGGGCCCCGAGCATCCCTGTGTGTGCCCGTGGAGGGGGCTGGCTCGGCATGGGGGCGGCGGGGAAGGGAGGCCGGGAGCTGCAGGCGCAGCTACCCTGTGACCCCAGCCTGTGTGCACCCGTGTGCGGCTGCTCCTTCTGCCTTTTAAAAATTAACCCCAGATTTGTCTTGGCCCTTGAGGGACGTAAGGGGTGAGGGGAATTTGTGTGAGAGAAGTCCTGGCGGGGGTTGGGAGACAGGCCCCTGGGGGGTGGGTCACGAGCGAGCCCTCGGAAGGGGCGTGTCTGGTGGCCTGGGTCTCAGCCTGCCCCGTGCTTGCTCTGCAGACAGCCAGTCGGACGCTGAGGCATCGGCGGGCGGCGAAGTGCTGGACCTCACCTCCCGGGAGAGGGAGCCGCCGACACCGGAAGGAGCAGCCGAGCCCAGCCCGGTCCCGGACGAGTCGGCGGCAGAGGAGGCGGAGCCGGCGGCAGCCACGCCCTTGGCTGGGGAGGAGAGGGGCACCGAGGAGGACGCGGAGCCCGAGGAGGAGCGCGCGGAGGGGGAGTGGGATGAGGACGCAGACAGCCCCGCGGAGGACACGGTCAGCAACAAGAGCCTAGACCTCAACCTCGCCAGCAAGCTGATGGGCTTCAAGCTGGCCGAGGGCGAGGCCGGTGCGGGCGGCGGCGGGGACCCGGCTGCGCAGGACCACAGGCACGCCCGCCATGCCTGCCACGTCTGCGGCAAGAGCTTCAAGTTCCTCGGGACCCTCAACCGCCACCGCAAGGCCCACGGCCGCGAGGAGCCCGGGGACAGGAGCGCAGCCCCCCAGGAGCCTGAAGCGCCACCGCCCACTGCCCTCGAGCTGCCACAGAGGCCCGCCGAGCCCCCGGCCACCGAGCCCCCCGCCCAGGCGGAGGCCGTGACTGAAGCCCCTGCGGAGAAGCAGAGCGACGAGGCCGAGGGCCCCTCGGATGGGGATGGGGAGGGCCTGGCCGAGAGGAAGCCCTCGGAGAAGAGTGAGGATGACAAGAAGCCAAAGACAGACTCCCCCAGGAGTGTGGCCAGCAAGGCGGACAAGAGGAAGAAGGTGTGCAGTGTGTGCAGCAAGAGGTTCTGGTCCCTGCAGGACCTGACCCGGCACATGAGGTCACACACAGGTGAGGGGGGCGGGGGCGGAGGGAGGGCTGCTGGTGGAGGTTGCGGGGCGGGGGGGGGGGGGGGGGCGGCGAGCCAGCCAGGATCCCGTCTTCCAGCCACCGTGGGCAGCAGGGCTTTCTTGCCGAGCAGGGAGAGAGCCCGAGTGGGCTAGGAATTCTGAGGGCGTGTCCCACTCTTAGCACTAGGAGGGCACAGGTGCAGTGGACGGCGGAGTGGTGTTTGCCAGCGCGTTTTGATCGGCCCCTTAGTCTTCAGAGCCTCCGTAGTCCTGTCTCTAGAATGGGGATGATGGCCGCCCTGCCTGGTAGAAGCATCTAGAAGAATGTGGGTGTGGCCGGCGGAGCAGGCAGTGCGGTGGGGCTCCGTGGGGCTCGCGGCCCGAGGCCTGTGTGGGGAGGCACCCGCGATTCGTCGTCAGCCGACAGGTGTTAGGTCGGCTGTGCAGCAGCGGGGCTGATGGGGCTGAGTGGGGCGGTCATCTGGCTGCTGCCTGGGCGCGTCCTTGCTCCTCCTGGAATCCACCGCCTCTGGGCTTGAGGCTGCAAACCCCAAAGCAGCGGCTGTTGTTTTGGTAGAAAGGCCCCCTGGATGTCCTCATGAAGCCAGAAGATACAAGCGATTCTTCCCCCACCAAACAGAAAAGCTCCTCTGTGTCTTGGTTTCAGCTTCCCTCTCCTCCCAGCGGCCAAGGTGCACATGTGCCCCCCACACACACCCACGGCCCTGTGCTGGGACTTGAGGGCACCGGAGCTTGGCTCCCAGCAGAGAGAGATTCTCGGGGTACTGGCAGGTGGTGCTCTCAGCTGCTCTCAGCTCCGTGTTTGCAGGCGAGAGGGGAAGCCCCAGCTGCTCTGAGTCAGAACACAGCATACCTGCAGCTTCGACTTGGGAGGTGCCGCCCTGCAGGGTCCCTGGCGATGGTGCCCGACCCTGGGAAGGACGCCACTACTGGGTTCTTTCAGGCCGGTCTTGTTGTCCCTGAGGTTCCGCTTCTGGGACTCTGGTTCCTGGATCAGGTGTGCAAACCCTGGGCTGAAGGACGAGGAGACAGGGCTGTGTGGGCCTCCACTCTCCTCCCTCCCCATTTTGCCAGTTCAGACAGATAAGGTTTCCTGTGAGCGGGAGGGAGGCCCGGCCCGGCCCAGCCGCCGTCCCCCTAGGGCCTTCGCTTGCTATCATGCGGAGCAGGGAGGTGGGTGCCAGCGGCCTTGCTGACAGCCGTGAATCTCTCTCCATCCCCCAGGAGAGAGGCCGTACAAATGCCAGACCTGCGAGCGAACCTTCACCTTGAAGCACAGCCTGGTTCGCCACCAGCGGGTCCACCAGAAAGCCCGGCACCCCAAGCAGCACGGAAAGGACAGCGACAAGGAGGAGCGAGGCGAGGACGACAGCGAGAGCGAGTCCACCCACAGTGGCACCAACCCCGTGTCGGAGAGTGAGGCCGACTCGGCCCTGCTCGCCAGCAACCACGTGGCCGTCACCCGCAGCCGGAAGGAGAGCCTGGCCCCCAAGGACGCCGGCCGCAGGGAGGAGAGGGCGACGGGCCGGACGGCGGGTGCCGGCCAGGCTGAGGCCAGCAGGAGTGCTCCCAGGGCCGCTGCCGCGGGCAGCCCCAAGGAGCAGGCGTCCCCGGGTGACCCTGAGCGGGAGAGCCCGGCGGCCCTCGTGCAGGACCTGCTGGAGCTGCCCGGCAGGAGGCCCGCCCACCCCCTCCTGGCCGCTGCCGACAGCGCCTCGCTCCTGGGCCTGGAATGACAGCCCAGCCTGCCCCCCAGCACACAGACGAAAGCCAGCAGAGCAAAATGTCCTGAGTCTATATTTCCCGAGGTTTCCTCAGTGCCCTTCAGCTCTCGGGGTGGGGGAGGGAGGGGGAGGGGGGTAGGGAGAGAGGCAGGCGCCTCGCTCAGTGCCATAGCCTTACAGACCCATGCGGAGATGCAGCACGTTCGACTCGAGTGCCTTAACTACTTACCAGCCCTTTGGTGTCGTCTTGGGTGTTGTGTTTTCCCGAAATGACTTCTTAAAAAACAAAACAAATATTTTAATGAATTATTTGGAGAGGACCTTTTCATTTAAGCATTAACTTTACCTTCTGTTTTGGTGTGTGTTAACTTGTTTTTGCAATTCTGTGATAGTAACATTTGTTCTGTGAGCTGGAAACAGAAGGGAAAAAAAAAAACATGCCCTTGGATACCCATGGCCAATAACTGGAAGAAAGTGATGTGAATTTCATGTAAATTCCCAGAGGAAATGTGGATAAGATGCTCATTTCTCAACTAGACTTTTTTTTTTTTTTTTTTTTTTTCCTGTTTGCTACATGGTGGAGCTGTAACTTGGTCCTCGATATATTGCAGGATGTGGTTGATGAAGGTTTCCAGTTTGGTTCAAGCCAAAACCAGGAAAGATTCTAGCTTCGACCTCGTACATGTTTCCACTCTCTCAGCGTTAGATATGCCATTACTGTTCAAGTTTCAAGACAGATAAGAGTTCCCCTGGCAACTGAACTGATGGAAAACATGCATAGGTGTCATGTATCTGATTTCCCCCCCCCTTTTCGGTATATGTATTAATAATATTATTATTATTATTATTATTATTTGTAGTTCATCAGTTTGCTGGTCTCTGCAGTCAGCAGAAACAAATGGGCAATATTTGTCCTGGGAGACCTGGGCCGCCCCCAGGTCCCCGCGTGAGCGTCTGCCCGCAGCTGTCCTTGGCTCTCCGGGCAGTGGCTCTTCTACTGTACTTAGACAAGCCTTTCTTCCGTGACTGCAGAACCCAGCAGGGGCCGTGTGGTCCTCCCGCCTGCGGGGCCGAAGGGCAGCCGGGGAGGGGAGAGGAGGCGAGGTGCGTGCCTGGGCTTCCGGGAAAGCCAGGCAGCAGGACCTGTCCCTCGCGGTCTTCCTGCCAAGCCCAGCCCAGGCCTCACCTGCCTGTGCTCCTGTCCTTCGCGGAGCGATGAAATACTACTACTGGTAATAAAACTGCACATGCGAGATTGAAGAGGAAAAATAGGTGTATGTTTACCTTCCTGTGATTTGGGGTTGGTGCTCGAAGATAAACATGTTGTGTCTAGTTTCTGAATCGCCTGAACCCCTGGGTGCACAGAGGCGGGATTTTCTTGCGTGAGCATCGTTTGCAGGCAATAGACCCCCTTACTGTAGCTGCCAGCAGTGAAAAGAAACAGATCCTACTGTAGTTGGGCTGTGCTCAGCATCCTGTCCTCCCGCCAGACGCCCGGGACGCCCCAGCCTCAGTGCCTCAGGCCTCCCGTGCCACCCCTCCCGGGACCCTCGCCCTTTCTGGCCCCCAGGGCTCCTCTGTCCTTACACCTGCGTCCACCACAAGGACCCCCTTCCTCCCACTTCCTCACCAACTCCTGGTAGCCAAAAGCCAACCACCCGGGCTTCAAAGGAAGCTATGTGTGTTCTTGACATGATGAAAAAGTGATCTCTTTGCATGTGAAAGGAAAAAGGTTGAGGTATATATGACTTTTAACTGTATTAGGGATGTGTGAACCAATTTCAAAAGGTTTTCTTCACTCTACGTGAGCACGAATCAGAACCAATGATTCCCCCACCCAGTATCACTTCCTACCAAGCGTGGTGTGCTTAGTTAAAACCAGTTCATTCATCCCTTAATTTCTTATGACGATTGTTGTTGTTATTTTTGTTGTTGCTATTACTTGGGGTTGCTTGTGTTTTGTTTTTCTTCGCAGCTCTCCACACGAAAATTCGGAACGTTGTGGGGAGCGGCCACGACTTAACTCTGCGCTGGGGCGAGACGGAGCGGGCGCCAGGCCGCAGCCCAGCCGGGGCTGCCGCTCGCAGTGGTCGCCATCGACTGAAAGCTTTATTTAGCCTTGTCTGCACCCTCGTAGTCGATAAGGTCTTGCCACATTTTACTAGTGAGGCTGAGAGATGTATCATTTGTTTGATGTTCTGTCCCCTCCCCCAATATTAAACTGTGAAATTTGTGATTTGTTTAAACTCTGGGTGAATCATAGCTTAGTTTGCATGTCCAGCTAATTTGTTTCTATACATTTGTTTGATTCTCTTTCTCCTTCTCTCAGGGCTTTTACAAAAAAATATATATATATGGATCTTCTGAAAAGTTTTTTGAGGTGCAAGTTTCTCTCTTTTGTTTTTCTCTTTGATTTATGGACACGATGCTGAGATTCAATCACTACATGAAACTCCCGGCTGTGAAAACAAAACAAAAACCCCAAAGGGCTGTTTTTTCCACCAGCCCTGGGGAAGCTATGTGACAGTCGGATGCCAGTTTCAGGAAGTTTCGCCGTTCTTTCCACCCTCTGTTCCTCTCTTTCCTCCAGAAGGAAGTTGATCCTAGTGATTTCAGCCCATGCATTAAACAGGAAACAGTAATGAATGTGTACAGTTCATATTCTTCTAAAGGGAACTTAGAAGCTGCTGCTACATGTTACGCACAAAACTGGTTTAGGCCACATGAACAGAATCACAGGTTTGGTTTTGGTACTTTTCGCTCCTCTTTGTATTCAGTTGTACAGTACTTCCAAATTCAGAATGAGAAGAAAAGCTGTTCTGTATCAAACCATCTAAGCAATAAATGTTATATTTTAAAAACGGCAGGTTGCCGGTCACATGGCCCGTCCTCTGATTTGCTGTGATCCTGTCAGCTTGTCCCACCCCCAGGCCGCAGCCTGCTGGGGACGGGTCATCGGTGTCCGTGGCCATCGGGGGAAACCTCAGGCCTGCTCGCCGCCAGCTTGGCACCCGTGGCACCCATGAGAGCCTTCGCCCGGGTGGCATCTCCAAAGCTGCCTGATGCCCTCATCTTGGCTCCCCCAGGGTGGTCTCTTCCGGGGCCGCGGCAGCAGCAGCTCGGTCCTTGCTCACGACCACTGACGCCAGGGGCTGTGTTTCTGGCCAGCCGCTCCCGGGATCCACTTTGTCTTTCCTCCTCCTCCAACCTGGTTACACGGGATTGAGTTGTCCCCGGGTGGAGAGCTGCTGTAACTCAGAGGAGTCCTGAGTTAGTCTGGACAGGGGAGTGGCCTGGAAAGGAGGGTGACCCCAGGGCTGGGGGACAGCAGGTCAGAACCCACGTTTGGGGGATCTGCCATCGTAAAGCAGCAGAAGGGCAAAGTCCCGAATCCTCTAAGCTGGGAGTGGATCTCAAAGCAGCCCTGGAGGAACCTGGGTTCAGGGGAGCTGACTGCAGAAAATGTTTCCAGCGAGTTGACCCTGTTACAGCTCTGAGCGCCAGCAGGACAAGAGTTGATGGCTCTGGCCCTTAAGGTCTCCGGGCCCCCCATACACACAGCAGCCCCAGGAGACAGACTGGCTTTGGTGAGGTCCAGTGAGGGGTCCTGACCGGTGTTAATAAAACAACCAAATAACTCAGGAATGGTTGTAACATAAACAAGCAGCTCACAGGAGACAAGCCCTCGTGGGCGTGGGGTTGCCGCTAGCCACCGAGGAGCACACTTAAGGGCCCCTCCCCTTCCCCGTGGATGGGGTCGTTCCTGGCAGGGAACTGGGACTGCGCGTGGTCAGTGTGAAGGGCAAAGGGGCAGCCCCTGTGGAATAGGATGCCAGAGACGCAGGGTGCAGACCCCAGGGAGATGCCCCTCTGCCCACCGATGTCTGCGTGTGTGGGGTGCAACCCCTGGGGGTCTGGGTGATGCTGGAAGAAGGATAGAGGAGGTGAAAGATGGAATTTATCAAAAGAGTAATAAGCCTGTTACTTAGGAAGAGATGAAGTTCATCTGCCCTGTCACCTCCCGTGCTTGGAGTTGTGAGCCAACCGGGGCCCCCTCCCCCTGGGGAATGAGCTGCAGGCCTTCCTCCCAGGCCACCTCACCCCCAGGCACCCACCCCCGCCCCAGGCTGAGTCTCCCATCCTGCTGACCCCGGGCAGACGGGGAGGACTCTCAGGCTGGCTGGCATCCTCCCGCCCAGGCAGCTGTCCTGGAAGAGGGAGGCCGTGGGCATTTCTGGCAGTTTATATTTTGGCTCTGATGGCGAGTTACGTAAGGAGCCTTAGCGTCAAGAATGATGGGCGGTGGGGGGGGGGGGGGCGCCGGTTTTCCTTTTTTGTTGTTTTTTAAGATTTTTTTTTGATGTGGACCATTTTTAAAGTCTTTATTGAATTTGTTACAATATCGCTTCTGTTTTAGATTTTGATTTTTTTGGCCACGAGGCATGTGGGATCTTAACTCCCCGACCAGGGATCGAACCCACACCCCCTGCAGTGGAAGGTGCCGTCTTAACCGCTGGACCACCAGGGAAGTCCCAAGCGTCATGCGTTTATCAGGTAAACCCGTGGGCTTGGGTTTTCTCTTCTGTTGTCTCTTCAAAGAATCCCAGTCAAGCACAGGTGGCCCCAGAGAACCAAGGGCCATCTCCCCCAAGGCCGTGCTTCACCTTCGGCTTGCCCCCGTTAGAAACCCCCTTCGCGATTTACCATCCCTGTTAGAAGATGGGGAAATGAAAGGAGTTCATGTTTAAAAATCAGTTTTACTTTTGTAGCTGTCAAAACATGGATAAGGCCTTGAACTGGATGGAGCTTTGGGGGTGTTTTGCTTGTTTTTCCCCAGGATCCAGTTACCCCGACGGTGCCTTTATTCAACAAGGTGTAGCCTGGGCCGCTGCCGTGCACCTGGCACTGTCCTCAGCATGGAGAACACAGTGAGGAAAAAGACAGAAGACTCCTTTCCCTGCGGAACGAAGGTTTGTAACAGTGGGAGACAAACGGACTAGACCAGGAAGATAGGGAATCAAGGCAAGTCCAAGGGAAGAGGAGCCACGAGGGGGCGCCGTGACCTGACAGGTCTCAGGACATCCAGCACTAAGAAAGTCACTCTCCCAGACCTGCTGAGTCGACACCTGCGTGGGAGGGCGTGAGGGTCTGGTCCCCACCTCAGCGGGAGGGAGGCGAAGCCCAGGCCGGGTGTTGGACTGTGTGGATTCTGGGTCCTTCCGGCGTCTCCTCCCACCAGGCACTGCTCCAGCCACAGCCTGAACACAAGCCACCCAGAAATCTTGCTTGAGTTTCTGCATTGGTGCCCGACTCTCAGATTCCAAAGACTCCTTGAAGCGGCCCAGGAGTGAGAAGGGCCCTCCGGCGCACGGCCCCGCCGCCAGCTCCTCGCCTGGGTGCCAGGCCGCCTGGGCCCCCTTTCCACCAGCAGCTCCCGGGGAGGCTGGGACCTTGGGAGAGGACCGGATTTATTTTAAACTTGAAATTGAAGGTTACTCTTTAACGATGACAAAACAGGCCCCTCCAATTCTCGGCTGCCAAGTCAGTGTCCTAAATAAGAAACCAGCGGGCACTCCTTTCCCGTTTTGCTTTTCGGGGAAGGAAGCCACAGCCCAAGGAGGGAGGGAGGTACCTGCCTGGCTGCGGGCAGCCTCCACCTCGCCCGCAAGAGTCAGGGAGGCCAGCGAGGCTGCAGCAGCTCCCCAGCCTGCCTTGGTCCAGGGCCGGGGGCAGCTCTTTTAAGTAAAAGTTTGGAAAATTTGGGAGCTGCAGAAAAATATGGAGAGAAAAGTGAAAGCGGTCATCTTGCCTCTCAGCGCTGTCTTTATTTATTGAATGCAGCTGTTTTAGTTGGGCCCGACTTCCATTCCTTCCTCACTCTCGGACATGTTTATACAGCACGTTGCACGTTGCAACTTGTTTTCCTGTGGGTTTTGTCTCTCTTCTTCACCCACGTCTAGTGAACTGGGAAGGAAAAAAAATCCTTATCACCTTGGAGCAGAGACGAGGGTGAAATGACTTGCCCAGGTCAGCTGGCTAATGGGTGGCCTTGTTAGGATGAAATTGCCCACCAGAAAAATGTTAAAACAGAAGGTGGGTGCCGTGGGGGTCTGTGATGCTGTGCGGTGTCCACTGAAACGGCAGTTACAGAAAACTGGGAGCACCTGCTTCTCAGACGTGGAAGCAGATGCGATGTGGGTGCTGCCCGTGCGTTCCCAAGGTTACTCAGTGCATTCCTGACTGTTCCAGCTTCTTTGCTGCAAAGCAAGTGACACCAGAACTTAGGGGGCAGGATTCTGTGGGTGGCAGGGCTCTGCAGGTCTGGCTCATCTGCTCCACAAGGCGTCGGCCGCGGCAGAACCTCCAAGACGGGAGGCCCTTCAGCTCCTCGGTGTGGACAACCCAGGCCCACTAAAGAGAGTTCCTGGGTCGCTCGTTAAAAATTCCGGACCTACTGACTCAGAAATTTTTCTCAGGAGGGAATTCCCAGAGAATTCTGAAGCCCAGGAAAGTTCGAAAACCATTGTCCCAGGAATGACAGACAGTCCCGGGCTCCTGCCCGTCGGCTGTGCTGTCAGGAACACCGAGGCCGTCGTCTGGGCTGGAATAACTCTGAAATCTAGGAAATGCACCAGGACCTTCCTTCCAACACCCCGCCTGCCCTCTTCTCCAGCCCGTGTAGCTACCCACCCACCTGTAGCGGCACAGGGACCCCACCGCACCCCGGAACCAGGCCCCGGCCCAGGAAGCGAAGCTGCGTGAGTGCTGCATGGGCCCGACCGCAGCTCTGAGTTTTGGGAGCAGGCGCCTCCCTCCTGGACCTCCGGGCCCCTGTCTTCTGATACCTGCTTGTCCCTTCGCCAGAGCTGGCCGGCAATTGCGGGACCCGGAGCAAAACGAAGGCGTGGGGCTGGGGGCAGCCTTGTTCGAAACGCAGGGAGAGCCTTTCTCCTTTCCTCTCTCTCTCTCTCCTCCCCACCTCCGTGGTGTTTCTTGTTTGCTGTTTAAGATGGGCTCCCTCGGGCACGGGGACCCTGGCGGGGGGCAGGTGCGCCCAGGCGCCCGGGGCCTCACCGCAGCCCCTGGGCGGACCGTACACACCCCCCGCGTCACGACCAGGCCTCCCCCAGGACCAAGGGGCCGCGGCCTCCGGGGAACGGTGGGGAGCCGGCGTCCACCGGGACGGCGGGAGATGGCTAGAGGCATCCCCAGACCTGCCTAGTCCCGCTGCCCTAAAGCAACACCTGCCTAAGCACCCCCACCCCTCCCCAGGGGCCCAGAACCCAGGGCTGTGTGTCAGCCGACTGGCCGCGGTTCGCTGGCAGCTGTCCCCCAGCCTCAAGCGCCCGCTTATTTCTCCCCGGGCTCTGCACAATCGCGGTGGCCGGGGGTGCCCGCCGTCCTGCCGTGTCCTCCACAGCCCAGCCCCACCCCTGGTGACAGTACCATCTGCCCCGGGTGGCCTGTGCCCTGTCCCCCGGGACGCCGTCCTCCCAGCTCTGGGCCTCAGGGCCCTACCAGGCAGCAGCAGGGCCGGCGGCCTGGCCCACGTCCTTCTGGGATCTTCCAGATCATTCCCACCTGCTTTCCCTCCCCGCTCACCAGCACCAGGGCCCAGCCCTGCTCCCCCTGAGGTTAAGTGCTGACTCTCCAGAGTTTGGATCCTGCCGGAGAAGGGGGGGCTAAAGGTGCCCACATGGTGACCCTGAGTGAAGGGACAAGGAGCCCGTCAGCCTCAGTGGGAGTGGAGCCTGGAAGCAGAGGCAGCGGGGTGTGGGCAGAGGTGGGTGGAGGCGTGGCGTGAACAGGAAAGGAGGGAAGCACCTCATCTTTACTGAAACTGAATTGCACCCGAGCCAGTTTTTCCTGTTACGTATTGTCTTTTTTTTTTTTTTTTTTTCCTTAAGACTAGTTTTAGGTTCACAGCAAAACGGAAAGGAAGGTTTTACTCTCTGTCCCCACCGGCCCCATCCTCACACCCGCAGCACGCCGGGGCGGGGGGCGTCCACTACAGCGGATGAGCCTGCAAGGCCCCTGTCCCTGTCCCCCGGAGGCCGCGGTTGGCACGAGGGCTCACTCTCGGTGGCGGACGTCCTGTGGGTTTGGACAAACGTCCACGATGTGGATCCGCCATCACAGTAGGTGACACACTAGTTTCACTCCCCCCAAGTCCTTGGTGCTCCACTTTGCCATCCCCCCCATACCGCAGGGGTTTTTTAAGATTTTGTTTAATTGGGGGAGAAAGAAAGGAGCCAGAAAGGCGTGCGGATTGGCTTCCAGGAGGTGAGCTTCCCAACGATATCACGCTGATCTCCAGCCCCGGAGGGAGGCTGGAAGCGGGGCGGGGCTGGGCGTGGCGGGGCGGGCGGGTGGGGAGGGGCGGGGCGGGGCTGGTGGGGCGGGGCGGGGCTGGTGGGGTGGGGCGGGGCGGGGAGGGCCCGGGAGGCACGTGGTGGGTGGATCCCTCTTTCCTTCGCTCAGGCATCACCTGCGGGCGCCCGGGGCCTGCGGAGCCTGGTAGGAAGCCGCAGGGTGAGGGAGGCGCAGACTCCGCTGCCTCGGGGTCTGGGGGTCCCTGGGGGGACGGAGGCGCAGGCCAGTCGCCCTCGGAGGGGACGACGCCGTTGAGTGGCCCGGGCCGGGGCGCTGGCGGGGACAGCGAGAAGCGCACGTGAGCCCGCGGATTAGAGCTGTGGTCGAGAGCGCGGTCCTGGAGGCCGGAGGGGGTCGATGAAGGTCGATTGTCGGATCAGAGCTGGTTCTAGAAACATCCCGCGGCGGAGCGCAGGGCGGAGCGGAGCCGGGAGTCCCAGGGAGGAAATGGCTGAAGTCGTCCGGACCCAGGTGAGGGGGTTGGAGGGGGATGGAGGGGTGCAGCGGGTCGCGGGCGCCGCGGGGGGACGAGGCGCCGGGGTGCGGGTCGGGGCGGCCACCACGGCAGCCGGGGGGCCGGCCAGGAGCCGGTCGCTGGGCCTGGAGGCCGTGGGCTCATCTTGTTCGAGGAGCCTTTGATGGCAAAAAGGGACAGAAGCCAGCTCGGACCGGCTCATGCAGACATGGGACAGTGTTAGTGGCTGCACCGGGAGGGCTCCTGGCGCTCGGCGGTGCAGGCACTCCAGGGCCGGTGCTAGAGCCGCCTTCTCCGCGCTCTGACCCCCGTCCGCCCCCCTCCTGTTCCCCAGCTCAGCCACTCCTCTGCTCCTTTTCACCAGGGACCCGGGAGTGACCCGTTCTGGCCGGAGCCTCATGCCCACCTCTGGTTCACATGCCAGTATTGGAGCAGAGGGCTAGTCGGCTGTCCCTGAGCTGCCCGGATGGAAAGTTCCGCAGAGGAGGACTTGGGGGTGGGGCTGTCGCCAGGAGCAGGGGGAGTTTGCGGGGCCCACTGCGGGCGTCCAGTGGGGAGGCATCCAGGTGGGGCGTCTGCAGCTCAGGGGACAGGTGAGCGCTGCAGCCGGATTTGAGTTGTGTAGAAGCTGAAGCTCTGGGGATCACTGAGGTCATTGGGGAGGGGGAGAGAGAGAAGAAAGGGGGTTCCAAGCAGCTTTATGGGGTTACCCCTGGGGCAAAGAAACCACGCTCCCTGTGCCTGCAGAGCCGCGAAACGGCACTCTCTCTGGCCGTGCAAAAAGGTTAACCTACTTCGCGCTGAAGCCGGGGGTGGGGGGTGGGGGGGGCGCTGTGGGGGTGTGTGTGTGTGTGTGTGTGTGTGTGTGTGTGTGTGTGCGCGCGCGCTATCAGGCAGGGCTCACAATCAGCCCTTCTCTCGATAGCAAACACCTGTCTCTTCCTCCCTGTGCCCACCGTCGCTCGGGCCCACACACCCGATGGGACACCCCCCAGTTGGGCACTTGCTTGGTTCTTTTTATATGGTGGAATGTATTTGTCCTTTTTCCCCATTTCTTTTGTTTAGCTGAGCTGTGTCTCCTCAGCTAGACTGGAGGATGCGTGGGGCAGTTATCCTGTGTCCCCTCCAAACCTCAACCCGGCGCCTGCACGTTGGGGTGTGCGTTTTGCAGATGGGGACAGAACCCCGGGTGGGCAGGCCCTGCAGCCATGTTGTCTGGGACACAGTTTTGGGTCTCATCTGTCAAGCAGGTCAGCGCCAGGACTGGGGCTTCTGCCCGGGCCACGTGGACATGCGAGTTCTCAGTGAATGAGTCCACCCACTGGCGGGGGGGCAGGGGGCATATGCTGTGGCTCCGACCTTCGCAGGTGCTGCATGTGGCAGGCCGGGCTTCTCCCTGGGCGGCTCATTACGGTCACCTGGGGACTGTCATCTGGCGATGGGGCCTCACCTGAGGCCCATTAAACGGTCTCTGGGGGTGGGGCTCCACGCGGAGTTTTTAAAGCTCCCCGGAGCTTCCTACTGTGCTGAAGGCTGGACCTGCCCAGCCTAGGGTGTCCTGAGGGCGACACAGGGACAGCTGATGGGATTCGGAGCCAGACAGACCTGGGTTCAAATCCCAGCCCCACGGTGACTCGGCTTCTCTGGATTTGATGTCTTTATCTCCAGAATGGGTGTTAAGTGCCCATTTCCCAAAGCATCGGGTACCTACAGAGCTTCAAGTGCATAGAAGCCGCCTAAAGTAATAGTCCCCAGGCCTCCCTGAGACCTGAGGCCTTCACTGAGTAGACCTTCAGCTTCTGTACCAGGGACATGTGGGGAGAGGGAGGCCCTTCGAGGGTGCCGTGACCGGGGCGGTGGCAGCCGTAGTCACACGGAGCTGGGGACGGAAAAGCCTTCCTCCTCCTTCTAATTATAGAGGAAAGGCTTCATAGTCTCCCGGACATGACCTCTGTGAGTGCTTCCACACGCTACGCAAAATTGTCATCCGTCATCTATTCGTTTGGAGACTTTCCATTTTCTGAAAGGCAGCGGGGACCCTGAGTCGGGGAGGGGGCATCGCAGCTGGGACTGCTGCTGCCAAGCCTGCGCCGCGTCCCTCCCTCCGACAGTGGCTCCCCACCCGAGCGCTGGCCTGGCGGGGCCTGGGCTCCTCTGCGGTCCGTGAGGAGCCATCGAGGGAGGCGGGAGACGCCAGAGGCCCAGGGCGTGGGTGAGGGGCGCTCGCTGATGAGGGTCCTGGTTTGCCTTTGGAGTCCCAGGGGTGCTGGGCAAGGCCTTCTGCATTGTCACACTGCAGGGTTGGCGTCGGCTGGGAAGCTCTGGACCCAGGGTTTAATTTTGTGTTGATACTAGAGTTAGAGGCTCACCAAAAAGCTGCTTAGAAATCTAAAAATTTCTGCCAATGCTACATGTTTATCTGAAGATAAAGCTAATTGGACCACAAGGAAAGGAAGGGCAGCTTCAACTTGAGAGATGGTACTTAGACAATCAAAGCCCTTAACCATGTATATGATCAGGGTCATAGCTAAGGAAATGCTGCCTGTTATGGGCTGAATTGTGTCCCCCCCAGCGCCTCGGAATGTGACCGTATTTGGAGAGGGGCCTTTCAAAGGGTGATTAAGTTAGGGTGGCCCTAATCTGATCTGACTGGTCTTCTTATAAGAAGGGGAAGTTTGGACCCAGACACCAGGGATGTGTGTGCACGGTCCGTGTGAGGACACGGGGAGAAGATGCCCATCTATGCGCCAAGGAGGGGGAGGCCTCGGGAGGAACCAACCCTGCCGACGCCTGGATCTCAGACCTCCAGCCTGCCCGGCTGGGGCCCCTGGGCAGCGTGGCTCGGGTGCCTCACTTTCAGATCCGGGGGCACCAGGCATTTCGTGATTGTATTGAGCGCCGTGCTCCTGGGCCTGAGACCTGGGATGGGTGTGGAGAGAAGGCAGGTGCATCTGGTCATATCTGAGTGCCCCAAGGATCACGACTGTCTGCTCCCCAGAGCCTCAGAAGAGCCATGGGGCTTCCTTCGCTCTGGCTGGAATCTTCCAAACCTGTGTCCCAGCTGCAGCCTCACCCACCGGGGAGCTAATCAGCAAAGCAAACACCTAGACTCCAGGGCGGAGGCGCAGTGTGGGAGAGAGTTAGCAGCCTCTCAGGGGGGCCGACGTGCTCTGAAGTGTCTCTTGGCTCGGGAATGACCCCGATGCACCCACCCCCTGAAAAGTACTGCCTGGCCCCCTGTCACCCCCTCCCCTCAGCGAGTCTCAAACTTTGAATCCACCTGTAGAGTTTGTTTGAAAATGCAGATCCCTGGGCCAAGCTCCCCGAGACTCTGCTGTAGGTCTGGGGGATGTTCCAGGTGATTCCACACGTGAGGTTTACGGGCCACCCCTGAGATGCGCTTCCTCCGTGCGAGTGTGTCTCTGCACGTCCCCCCGCTCTGCTATTGCAGGCTCAGCTCAGAGCATCTCCCCCGACAGTCCCACGCCTCTCGTGCCCCCCTCCCAGCCCGCCCCCGGCCCGGCATGCTCTTGCCGCACAGTTACGGCCTGGCTGGTGCAAAGACAGGAACCAGGGACGGTCCTGTGCATCCCTGACCCCCGGGGCCTGGCACTCAGCAAGAGGCGGATGCTTGTCGGTAGCCTTTCAGTTCAATTTATTTCCATCCAATTCGATTCAGTGCAGTTCAACTCAGTTCACGTCAGCATAAGAGCCTGTTGTGAGCCCAACACACAGACGCGGGCCTCCGCTTGGGGGAAGGGCCCCGTCACCTGGGCGCGTGCCCACACGAAGCATCACTCATCTCAGCACCAAGCCCTCCCCGCCCGGCTCGTCTCTGAACATCCCCTAAGTCGACACCGGCGGCCGCTAAGGTGTGTGTTCCAGCCACCACATCACGGGCTGGCATCCTGCCCAGGTCACCGTCCCCGTGACGGGGAAGCGCAGGCCAAACGGAGGACCCGGCGGCGTGGGTCCCCGGGTTCACGCGTCCTCGCCGGTGGGGACGGTGGCCCATCCTCCCGCGGGCAGAGGACGACACCGCACAGCAGCTGCTCCGCAGAGGCCGCTGAGCCCTGCCACACAGCCAGCCCGGCGGTGGCTCCTCCGCAGATCCCGCCGAGGGGCCAGCGCCGTCCCAGCCTTCACGAGGGGCAGAGCGGTGCAGGAGGGGGGCCGGCGTCTTTCTGCTGCAAGCAGCCTCGGTGGCGGGGCCCCGCCCGCGTGGCGAGGGGGTGGCAGCGCTGCGGGGGGGCTGGTGACATCAGTGCACCTCCCCCTTCCTGCGTCTGAAACAGCAAAGGGAGACGGTCAGCTCCTGGGCGGCCTCCCTGCGGGGTCGGGGGCGCAGGGAGGCCGGGGCGAATGACAAAAGCCCCAGAGAATCCCCTTCCTCCCACCCCGCCCCCCATGAAGAAACAAATGGAGAAGTCTCGGATTGGGGTCCAGTTTCTAAAATTAGTCTATTCTGCGACTCCCAGAAGAAATCTGTATTGGGATTTAGTCAGACTTTCATGCTCTGAGTGAGAATCCGGCATGAAGCGAAGCCCGAAGCGTAGCCATGCTCCAGGCGTAAAGCAGAAACGCACCCAGGCTCGTGCGGAGAGATTTGAGGGGCTCTGCTCTGGAACTAGAGCGGCTCCCAGAGAGTCTCCCTCATTCTTCCGTTCACTCAGCGGACCTTTGTGGAGCACCGCTCTGTGCCAGGTCTGGACTGGGAGCCCGAGGGAGGGCAGGGCGGCCGGTGCCCGGGGCGTGATGGGCCAGGCCGCTGACCTAGCCCCGGTGCCGGGAAGCTTTCCTCGAGGAGGAGGGGCCGGGAAAGCACGCAGGGCCCCACCTTTGCCCGCGGTCCGAACCCACGTCCCAGGGATGGACAGGAAGGGCCGGGAGCCCTGCCGCGTGGCTCCTAACAAAGGGCGTGACCTGAGCCCAGTCACGAGGACGCAGCACACAAGGCCCGGCCGCGGACACGTGGAGCTACCGGCCCGCACTGCCTCAAGGCGCCCATGTCCTGAAAGGCCGAGGGAGGAATCGTCCAGACCCAAGGGGACCACGGACACGTGACAAGTGCACGGAACGCGTGAACCCGGACGGGCTCCCAAGGCAGGAGGACGGGCCGGGGGCGGTGCTGGGTCAGGTGCTGAGCGCTGGCCGTGGCCTGTGGCTTGGCAGTCACTGCAGCAGTGTGGCTCGTCCCCCGGTCAGAGAGCGTGCTGTGTGTCTGTAGCGAAAGTCAGCAGTTGAGGATCTGGGTGAAGGCGGAGGGTGTGGGGAATTCCTTTGCAGTGTTTCGCAGCTTCTCTCCAAGTTCCAAACTATGAAAGTTAAAGGCTGCTCCCAGACTCGGTGCCGGACGGGCAGGTGAGGGCAGGGCACCGGCGCCCCCGTGTAGGCGGAGGGCAGGCGTGCGAGGCTGGGGGCGGGGACGGACCGAGCAGCTCAGCAGGGGCGGTGCGGGCTTGGGTTCAGAGACGCGCAACAGAGGTTTGGGTCGGGCTCCTGCAGGCCGCGGGAGGGACCGGGCCATCGCCGAGGGTCCCGGTGGCGCCTCGTGGCCGGGGTTCGGGGGACTGGACCAGCGGTGGCACCGCAGGCACGGCCACCACGTGGGCGCCGCGTGTGTCCCCTGCTCACCGACCGTGGGGAGCCCACCCACTGGGGACCAGGGCCGGGGCAGGGCCGCGTCCCACCACCATTTTCAGTTGGCCTCAGGCATCCAACACGAGAGGAGACAACGGCGGGGGGGCAGTGAAGCAGCCCCATTTCTGTACAAGGACAGGGGGGCCACTCAGGTCCAGGCTGACACCACTGGCTGTGGCGCGTGCGCTGTCCTGCCACAAGCTAGTCCAGGGCTTCCCGAGGGCAAGCAGGGCAGGCCGGCGCACCGCTCTGCAGCCAGCAGGACCATCAAGCGAGACCCAGACTCTCCTGGCGACTGTTTTGCAGTGCAGTTGTGGGAGCACCGGTGGCGGGTATTAAAATGCAGATTCCTGGGCACCGGCCCGGAGCGGAAATCGGCAGCTCTGGCCACGGCGCCCTAAGCAAACCCCCCCTCCTCCACCCCCTATCCTATGGGCAGCAAGGTTGGTGAATGCCGCCTAAGAGCAAGAAATAACTGTTGAAGTGGTTCGTTTGGAGGGCGAAGGAATGGCAATGATTTCATCCTTTATCTCAAGCAATCATTTTGGACCCTTTAATTTCCATTATTCAATAAAATAGGTAAAGATTTAAGTGGGCAGACAATTCCCATCATTTTAATAAAGGCACTGTTTCCTTGGGAAAAAATTAGGTTGAGGTAGTTATTATTATTTTGTACTTGAGCCTGGATAAAAGATTTTTGACAAAGGAAGGAGTGATAGAGGTCTACACACACGCACACATGCGCGCACACACACACACACACACACACACACACGACAGTTGTAAGGGAGAGAAAGCAGATTTTTTAAAGATGATCCGGACACACACACACACACGACAGTTGTAAGGGAGAGAAAGCAGATTTTTTAAAGATGGTCCGGAAGGCAGAACTAGGACACAGACCGCAAGGCAGTCGGTCTGGGCTCCGGCGAGAACTGTCTGCTAGCTGAGCTGTCCACAGATGGCATCGGCCACCCGGCCAGGTGGCCAGAAAGCCGGCCTAGATGACTCTGGGTTCTTTCCAGCTCGAATATTATATGAGGCTCTATTAAGTACAGGAAAAATATCAGGACCACACCTTTTAAACAGAATTTCACAGTTCTAGGGAAAAAAAGTTGATAATGATGGTATTCAGTTGGCTGACAAATGAACATTGTTTATGGAATGAGGAAAAAATACATTCCTAGTAGTGGAAATTAGGTTACTCTGGGCCAGGCACTGGGGTCAGCTTTCTTTTCACGTGCAGTATCTTTAACAAACCCAGCCAAACACCTGGCGTATAGTGAGGGCTTTACATTCATTGAACGTTAATAACTAATAATTTTAGTTACAATTATCCCCATTTTAGAGAAGAAGAAACAGGTGGGACCAATTAGGTGACTTGTGTAAGATTGCTAAGTGGGTGAGTCTGGATTCAAACAAGGGCTGTTAACCATCATACTCCTGTCCAATGAGAGAAAGTATTTCACGAGTGCATCCGAAGTAAACACGTGTGTGTGTGGACGTGATGCAGGCAGAGCAGACGGGCAGTGGCTTTGTCTGAGACCAAGTTCCTCTTGGGAGACGAGGCTCCAGAGAGCACGTGCTGTGTGTGGCCAGCTCTCCAGGTGACATGATCACTCAGCTGAATCCAAGTCACTTCACTGACGTCTTAGCAAAAGCAGTTATTTTCACTTTAGTCCCACGTTTGGTTTGGGGCGGGGGTGGAGCACAGGATGCCCAGGCCGGTGGGTTGCAGTGTCTGGAGTAGTTGGCTTGCTTTAGGGGAGGACAACTCCTGAGTCTTTCTGGCGATGCCTTGGGAATGAACCGTCATGGCTGTACCACCCGTGTGCAGCAGAGGGCAGCAGAACACACCCGCGCAGACAGGTTTCAGGGGGCCTGGGAGTTAGGGTTCTGCTTGAAAATGTTTCCCTGTCATTTGGAGGATTCTTGCAGAGGAGGAATACTACTGATTTAAAGTTATGATGCAAATAGTGAACTATTCCCTTATAAGAAAATTAGCAACTTTTTTTTTAAGTCTTAATGACACAGCTAGCCTCCGGACTTGGAACTCTCCTTTTGGAGCTGTCACCTCTGATAGCTTATCTCATTGTCTCAACTTGATATAATTTGCCAAGCTTGGATTATACGTTTAACGAAAACTATTTAAGGTTACAAGTTCACTCACGATTTGGGAACTAACTTGATTGTGTGAAGCTCGGCTGTGACACCCCTATTGTTTCACTTCCTTTTTCTGGAACTCACCCATGGGATTTCACTTCCCGGCAACTCCTGGGCACTCGCTTGCCAGTTTCCTTGGCTCTGTTTGGTAAATGCCTCCTGGTGGAGCTGCAGCTCCGGTCCCTCCCTAGAATCCTCACTGCGCACATGAGGCCGGCAAGTCGACCTCCTTTCTCCAGGGTTTTCAGTGAATGGGGACTGGGCGGCCACCGGGAGAACCTCTGTATTACGAGGGAGGCAACAGAATTCTGTGAAAGCTCTGGACACAGACCAGCCTGCGTTCCAGTCTCAGCTTTGCCACTTCACAGTCAACCGCGTCTCAGTACGTCATTGGACTCGTACATTCAGTTTCCTCATCTGCAAAACGGGGGTGTTACCTACTTCACTGCAGGGCTGTGAGGTTAACTCGTATTTATTAAACACCTACCACATGCCAGGTACCATTCCAAGACTTGGGGACCCAGTAACTGGAAATTCTTGCTGTCCCGAAGCTTAAGCTTCGAAAAGGGGGTGACGGGCAGCGGAAGGGCCAGGGAGCGGGGAGGGACGAGGCCGACGCCCAGGGTGGTGCGAGGCATCGGGAGGCAGGCGCCCTTGACGACGGAAGGCTGCGGGGGGCGCCGATGCAGGGAGCGTCTGGGCAGAGGGAGTCACTGCCACGGCGGGGGGTGGGGCCGTGTGGGCACCAGGGCTGGGAGGACCGGCAGTGCCGAGCACAGGCTGACACAGGCCCAGATGGAGGTGCAGGTGGTTTATTAATGTGAAGGCGTAACAGATGAGAAGCAAACCTGGGTGCCGTCCAAGGAAACATCTTTTGAGGATTTTCTACCAATCTGTCTTGATTTTCTCTGAGTATGTAAAGCGACAGAAACATCTTAAGTTTTCGAATGGGCTCACTTTCTTGCTGGGCTACAGCCAAGCTGCCCACAGCCATCGCAATTATTATACTCATCGTAGGAGGCTCAAATAAATTTAACACTTATATTTATTTCTTCCATTCTAAAATATAAGCACATTACAAACACTTTGAAAAGGAAAAAAAAATCCACCACTCTACCACAAAAGCTGCTCTAGCATTTTGTGTATTTCTTTATAGACTCTGGACGAATCTGAAATTTACTGAATACTGAGTGTTTCAAGCATATTGTAGAGAAGAAATTAAAATGCTCGTTCTCACTGCCCTAATATTTTTTGATTCATTTCCTTTCAGCAGAGAAGACTAAAAATATTACAAAGACTAAAAGGCCAGAGTATGCACAGCTTCTAATCCAAAGTTCCTGTTTCTATGAAGAACACATTAGTTCAGCTCTGCCACTTACAACAAAATCATGAAAAGAAGGACATGTTCGGTACTGACTCAGTGATAGATGAAGTTAAACCAAAGAGGCATCTCTGCCTACTTAAAAACGTTTAAACGGTCAGAGTATGCAGTCTCTAATTACTGGGAACCGAAACTTAATATGCGCACACGTGTGTGTGTGTGTGTGTCGGGGGGGGGGGTGTCTTATGACCATCATTTGAAAAGTCTAAAGAGCTCACAGCCAAACAGCACTTGTAAAGCTCATCTTAAATCTTCTTCATTCGAAGACAAAACTTGTTACTTGAAATGTCTAAATTTTGTAGGTTGAAAATATGTAAAGCTTTTCACAAATTCCAGAGGGAAATTAAGATCAAGATCGTAGCTTCCTTTCTTTGCTTAATATTTTAGATGCACTTTGTGCTTCGCAAAGACGAAGACCTAGCAGTAAAACGCACTGGTACTTTACAAATCATTTTGTATTGAACGCAAATCCTTTCGAGATCAGCCTTAATTAGGGATATGCAAATAAAGAGATGCGTTTAGGGGCTTCCCTGGTGGCGCAGTGGTTAGGAATCCGCCTGCCAATGCGGGGACACGGGTTTGAGCCCTGGTTCAGGAAGATCCCACGTGCCGTGGAGCAGCTAAGCCCGTGCGCCACAGCTACTGAGCCTGCGCTCTAGAGCCCGTGCACCTAGAGCCGGTGCTCCAAGACGAGAGAGGCCACCGCAGTGAGAGGCCCGCACACAGCAATGAAGAGTAGCCGCCGCTCACCGCAACTAAAAAGAAAGCCCACGCACAGCAACGAAGACCCAACGCAGCCAAAAATAAATTAATTTTTTTAAAAAAAAGATGCGTTTGAAGACGAGTTTAGGCAGTAGGTTGGACCAATGGAAATAACCAAGAAAAAAGGGTGTTCTTGGGTTTACCAAACTGGAAAAACTGTGATTTCCAGATAACTCACTGAGCAGGAACTTTTCTCAAATGTTTCATTAACTAGTCAGTCCTAAAGGTGGCCAGATAACTTTCTCACAGTCACCAGATAAAACCCACACTGCAGAAGAACGTTTTGTCATAAACAGCCTGACTAAAATACACTGCCCGCTAGAATTAAAATAGCAAACACCCAAGACCTCTTGCAGTGCAGTAGGAAATGTAAAAAGAAGGGAGTCTTTTGAACCAGCGGTATTTTTGCCTATACTGAATAGATTCGGACTTCTTTAAAGTTCTTAAGTTGTTAAGATTTTGAAATGGAGAGAACTGAAATCTAATTTAATTCATAGCAGAGGTGAATTAGTAAGAATGTATTAAATACTTACGGGCAAATCAATGTACCTGGTGGGCCTCTTGAAGATTTAATGTTGGATAAACAGGAGTCATGTTACTGAAGAAGGACAAGAAGTCAGACTGAGAGATTCATGGAGGAAATAAACGTATCTGTGCCTTGTCGGTTTGGGGTTACAGTAAAACATTTAAGTGAAAGTGAATCACGGGCAGTTAGAAGGGCAGGGGGAATCCAAGGGCCGGCGTCCAGGAGCTAGACGCACAGGTCAAGGCCGGGGAGCGGACATGCACAGGCTGGCGAGGAGGGAACGGAGATCCCAGGAGAGGCCTTTGGGGCAGAAGCTGGGTTGAAAAGCAGTTAGAAGACTGAAGGCCCAGTGAAGGGGAAGCCCGAAGCCCAGGAGGACCGGAACCGGAACAGCCAGAGGGGCAAGAGGACACGCCGGACTCTGGACGGAAAGGTCTCCGCCCAGGGGCACGGGAGGACAGAAGCCGGGACGAGGGGACGGAGGCCACGCCGGGAGTCTCCCGAGGAGCTGCAGACTGGACTTGGTGCCAGGAACGGAGGCGCCCCGGGCAGCGGGCGCAGGAAAGCCCTCGAGGCACAGACA
This sequence comes from Tursiops truncatus, assembly GCF_011762595.2. Taxonomy (NCBI): domain Eukaryota; kingdom Metazoa; phylum Chordata; class Mammalia; order Artiodactyla; family Delphinidae; genus Tursiops; species Tursiops truncatus. Next base: position 5,096,472 of record NC_047043.1, read on the forward strand.
CGGCGGGGCGGCCACAACCTCTCGCCGCTGGTCCCTGAAAGGAGAGTCTTCAGGCGCCACCAGGTGTGCTGTCCGGGAGGAATGCGACGAAGGCAGGTCCCCCACTGGAGCCACCCTCGCGCCACCGTGCGCCCTGCAGCTTCAGGACGGCAGCCTCAGCTGCTCCGGGTCAAGCTTCCACTCCGTGGGGACAGAGGCCACCCCTCGCAGGGGCACATTTTAAAAACGTAGCGGTGCTTTAACTGTGAGACGGTCACTCGGTCGTGAACAGGATGAGAAAGTCACGCAAGACCGGAAAGTACTGCAACTCTGACACTCAAGTGCCCGGCGCCGCAGGGGCCGCAAGCCTGCTGCCCGCTCTCCGGGGCGCCGAGGACCCCGCCCCGCGGGCGATGGCGGCGCGTACTCGGGAGACTGGAGCCGGCGGCCGGGCGTTCCCGTATACGCTTGACAGGTACCCTGACTTCCACCGAAGGAACCTACCTCAGAGAGGAACTACCAAGCAAATCCTACGTGGCGCGACCAGAACCCGGTAAGGTACCTTGTGCGTCCCCCGCGGCGCAGCGCATCTGCGGGATCCGGGCCGGAGCCGGCGGGCCGGGCGGATGAACAAGGCGTGCGAAGCGGAGGCGCGGCGCCCTGACGCGCATCTGCTCCCCGAGCGCCGCTGCCCACTGGCACGTCCTCACGCTCCTCCGTAACGTGCTTTTAGAGCTCGAGCACCTGTTTGACAAATGTGATTCGGATGCATGATCGGACCAATGGGTTTCTGAAAACACGTCAAGACCGATTATCTTGGGGTGGCTCTGGCTCAGTCTGAGGCTGTAAGAAATTCTGAGAGGCGTTTCACAAATGTTTTTTGAACGGCGGGCGATGGCATCACTGGGACGTGTGCAGCCTCCCCAGGTGTTCGGGAGCTGCGTGTGCAGGCTCTGACGCCCGGGCAGCCCCGTGACGCTGGCTCGTTAGTAGACCCGTTATTAGAGCTGCCCCCTTACATGTCCATCTTACGGCGTTTACTTCTTCATTAAAGACGAATACTGTTTCACTCTTCTATTCGGTCGAGTTTAACCATCACTCCACAACGAAGCCCAAAAGGCACTACCCGCACCTGCTTTGCGCGCTTCACAGGCCGCTCCTGCGACACGGCGTTTGTGGCATCGCTCACCCACGTGCCAGGCCGTGTCCTCGGCACCTGGTAACCCCGGGGGTCAGGCACCCCAGGCTGAAGCCCAGTGCCTCCAACTCAGAAGAGGGAGCTGGGATTTGAACCCAAGCAGACCGACACGAGTCCATTCGACACCTCAGTCCTATTTCTTTTTGCTAATAAGTAAACTAGATTTAAGGAGAAAAATCACTTAACGTTGTATTAGGCAAAGGTACGAATCAAACTGGGACTTCCAGGTATTTCTCAATGTAAAAAACACCCCGAGACGCCAGAGATGAGCTGCCTTCTCACCGTCACCACTGGTTCCCGGCCAGGGCCGACTTCATCCTGATCCCCAGGCCGGCACACCACACACGACCCCAGCTCTCTCTGTTCAACCTCACAGAACTGCCAACAGTAGATACTGGGTTATCAGGAGTCCAGTCCTCTGGAAGACGGCCAGTAAACACTGGCCCACGTTTTCTTGTCTTCTTCAAACCCTTGTGTTAGGTTCCCACGTGAGGGCTGTGAACTAGAAGCCGGGGACAAAAGGCCAGCAAGACAAAGATCACGGCCCAGCAGACAGGCCAACGAGACGGGATGAGGTGATCAATCGTTCACAGGTACCGTAACAGAAACCTACGTGAGGGGCAGCAGGGGATCAAGAAGGGCCCAGCCAAATCATCTCTGGCTGTGATTTCTGAACTTTAAATAAGGGCTGTCCTTCCTGTGTTCTCCAGGTGATGCTAGGTTTCCTTTTCAATGCTCCACTGTGCCCTACTGAGGGAGGGAAACCGCTGTCTGAACAGGAAGACTCGACAGATACCTAACCCGCTTCCCAGCTCCATCCCCCTGTGTGTGTAGCCCAAGAACAGGGAGCTCATCACTCTCACCTCTAACACGAAGGTGAGTCCTTCAGTCCTTGAAAATTCAATCAAAACTAGAAAAGCCACCTTGAAGAAAATGTTTTTAACCATGATTTTGAAATAACCATGAGGTTTTTTGAACTTGCTAGTTGCTGGATTCTAGAAAACCAAGTATTTGTTTAAGCTGCCCGAATGCCTGGTTTTATAAAGTCTCCATCTTAAACCTGGTGGAGGGAAGAGAATGTTTAAGATCCAGAGTAAGACGGGTCTGAATCCAGTCAGTACGAAACCTCGCACAAGCTTCTTAAACTCAGAGGTTTCGGGTTTTCCCACGTGTATAAAATGAACAGTATCACCTTCTTTCAGTGGGTTGTTGTGAAGGTTTATGAGATGATAAATGGAAAGGCCCAATGGAACACATTACAGGGCTGATGTTTAATAAATGAGTTCCTTTCCTACTGCCTTACAAAAAATTAAAAAGCAGCTAAATGGTACCCAAACCCTGATCATATTCCTTTATGATTCCAAAATCTCAAAGAAAAAAAACTCTAAAACTTCAGGTTATATAATTAACTACTATATAAGTCCAGCCTTTTGTGGACATGAAAAAGGAGTAAGAGTCCTGAAGAAATTATTGAGATGTTCAGTCCCCAAGTTTTGTTCTTCCCTCCTTTTCTCTTCTAAGGATGATGACCTTACACAGATGAGCCTGACAACAGAACCTACATTGCATTCACTTGAATAACCAGGGTCTTGTTTATGTATCGGGTTGCTCTTCACTAAGCTGGAGATACTAGTTCAAAGAAAAGTAAGATTTTATTTAATAAAATTAGAGCAAATTTATTCATTTTACAGCTTATAAATGATGCCATCCAAAACTGTGGTAAATTACTTCAAGTGTATCTGGAAATGTCTTCAAATGCAACGGTGTAATTTATCAAAATCCTGCAGAAATGATATGTACTGCCAAGTTCATTGGTTAAAAAACAAATTACGTTATTTAAATGCTCTATAGCCAAAAAGATTTTCCTTCATCCCAAGGGTATGGATATCATCGTGCCACGAAAGATGACTGCTATAGAAGGGCCTCACATACTGTGGCATTTGTGTGCTCCTGTGCCTCCAAAATAGCACCAGTCATTAAGGAGAGGCTTCAACATCACACCACCACCGTCTGCTTCTTCCCAATAGAGCCAAAACACACTTGCAGGCTCATGAACTGCAAATACACCTTCAGGTCAGTGGCTTTTTAAATTTTTTTTTTTTTAAGATCTAAATTTGCCTTTTCCTCCTATCAAAGTCACTATTTTCTGAAGCTTATTTAAAATGAAAAAACTTCACTAGAGTCAAGCCAATGATCCTTTCCTTCTGATTTCTGTTTTCCTCAGGCTTCTACCTTGGAGGTACCATTTCCCTCTTCAAGGGGGCAGGAACAGTCTTACAAGTCACTTACTACGTAAGACCATGGAATGAATGATACAGCTGCACAACCAAGGTGAGATCCATGCTTTATGAACACACTATTCTCACACGTCCCAGTGACAGGTTTAATACACAAGATTCTCAGTTCATTTTACAGACTCTGGAACCAAGTTGTTCAGAAGATGAATTCTGAAACCATAGTTGGTGTAGCAAATTAACATATCAAAACAAATAAAAACTTCAAATATTTACATTTAAAAAAGACATTTAAAAAACAGGCTACTTATTAAGTAAGTGTGCTTGAACAAACCATGTGTGGAATTGAATTCCATTCATTATGGAGTTAGTTTCTGTTAAACACCGACACTACAGAGACACCTGGCATCTGAGGACTCAAGAATTTAGTGTTCCCAATCTGTGCTAAAAAATAAACATGACAGATAATTTCCGTGCGCTAATTGGAACCTCAGGTAGGAAGGTCTAGTGCAGGTAAGGCAGATTACTCAGGAGTCAGAAGGCCTGGCACTTGTAACTCAGCGTGGCTTTCCCATTGCCTAAGTATCACCAGGAATTCAATAAAATGCTCTGCAGAGGTCATTTAAATTTTTTGATTACACCTTACTTCATTATGTCCTAGTAATTTCACAAATTTGGACATTCACAAAAATGTTTTGAAATATATCAATATTCCTTGAGAAGGTGGAGGGTCTCCTATATTACATCAAATAAAAACCATGCAGTTTCTTAGAGCTCACAGAGCTTTCCAAAATAAACTACTGATCATACAGCCCAATTAAAAACTCAAAACACTTTATATTACAGGTATAGAAAGCTTCTTTAGCTTAGCATTGCCAATATAGTTAATTTGACACCTTAGCCCTACTTGCAAAGCGGTTAACAGCTTTACAGTGACTTTTTTTTTTTTTTTTGCGGTACGTGGGCCTCTCACTGGTGTGGCCTCTCCTGCTGCGGAGCGCAGGCTCCGGACGCGCAGGCTCAGCGGTCACGGCTCACGGGCCCAGCCGCTCCGCGGCATGTGGGATCCTTCCGGACCGGGGCACGAACCTGTGTCCCCTGCATCGGCAGGCGGACTCTCAACCACTGTGCCACCAGGAAAGCACTACAGTAACTTGTTTTTATTGTCATTGTCTTTGGCTCAGATGAGGACTTAAGCAACTTGGAAAGGTTTTTCACTTGTGTTGCTTCATTGTTTTTTGTGTGGGAGTGGGTGCAGGTGGGGATTATAGCAAAGAGGGATCAGTTCATTATAATGAAGACAGATCAGGAATTACACAGCTACTAAAATTTCATTTACCATTCCCTTACAAAATGTATGTGGGAGAATATGACTTGAAGACAGAGGGCGAAGCCTTGGATGTGTGCGTACTGTTTTACTCTGCTGCTTATCCAGCCTGACAGTAACGCCAAACTTAATTTACTACCTAGGGCAAGGGCAACTAAGAGGGATTTTATGAAGCCCAATTAATTTTGGTTCTGATATCTTAAGTGCTTAAAAATTTGGAGTTCTTCAGATTAACTTGAAAAAAAAATCAACAACCAAAATACCCCAAAGATTAGATAAAAAACAATCGGTTAACAACTGTTAACCATTAAAAGTTATCCAACGCTTTAACAGGTTTAGGATTAGTTGGAAGTTTGCTTAGTCTGTAGACCAAGGCAACTCTTCTAAAGCAAGATGCTTCTATTAAGGAGAGAAAAATGCTCTCTTAAAAAAACAAACAGAGTGGTCTAAAAATCCCAGAGCTTTATCTCTTGGGTCAGAAATAGAACAGTGGACAACTCAGTTTCCACACGTTACCTTTTTTCTTATAAAAAAAAGAGAGTGAAGTTGGTTTTATACATCAAAACCATTGGTTTTATATATCAAAACCAGAATTTTCATGTTTCACAATTTTGGTGCTAGAGATCCCCAAATTCCTTGACCTTATTTGGGAAGGTTTCGGAAGGTGCGCATTACAGTAAACAGCAGCAAAATACCAAACAGTTCTACGGCTAAAAAGCAGCTGGCCGGCTCGCGCCTTTAGAACACTAGCTGTAGAACAGCGACAACATGCAGATTTGCGCCATCAAGCGGGACTTGCGCTTTTCTAAAGGAGAAACATTGTTTTCTTTAAAAACAGTCCAGGGCAGGACGTCTGCAGTCATACCGGGCAAATGCTGAGTTTTGGGGGGAAATGCCAGAAAATGTCCAAAAGGAAGAGACAATAGCATTATAGTTAGTATTCTAAAGGCATGCTTCAGACAGTTCAACAGTGATTCTGGTAAGACCAACTGCTCACATACATACACACACACTCACACAGATTTTAATGGTTTTAAAAAAACCAAATTTGTTACTTTAGAAAAATAAATGCAGTGCATTTTCAGCAATGTTACCGCCACAGACTCTGATTGCTCAGTCCACACATAAGTAGTAGTTGCCTTCTGTGGTGATATGGCTTCTCTGCACTAATTCCCATCAGGCGGAAAAACATTAGGGCGGGTTAAGTAAAGACCGAATTGTTGCACAAAGAACATTTACTCATCAGATCCCACCGATCTCTTCTGTGCCCGTTTCCGGGGCAGCCTTCTGGGTGAAGCTTTATCTGGAAGAAAAGAGAAGGTTCTGATTTGCCTGGCTGTCATGTATGTGTTCAATTCAAAAGCATTTTCCTTCAACTTTACCATTAAGAAAACGACACACATGCAAGAAGACCATCTAATAATAAATGCCTCTTACCTAGCATAGGTTTTTTCACTAACCTTTTAAAATAATCCTTTAAGAGGTAACTCAAAATGAAACTCTACATACTTGTAAGCTGCTAAGTAAATCTTAGAAGTTCTCATCACACTCAAAAATATTTTTGGTAACTCTGTATGGTGACAGATGATGACTTACCATGGTGACCACTCTCCAATGTGTACAAGTTATCTATCATTATGTTGTATACCTGGAACTAATGTGTCATTCATTATATGTCAATTAAATCTTTTTGCAATTAGGGTGGGAAAAGATCTAATCTTGATCACTGTGATGTTGAAGCTACCATACAAAATCTTCCTGAATTCTACAGCTCAGCATGTTTATACGTGATACATGCATAAGTAAACTCTTTACAAATAGCATAAAAATTTTATATTGGTTACAAATTAAATTAAAGACTTAATATTTATAAAGGCAGCGAGCGCCACGTAGTTTGCATAATTTTTGGTAATTTCATAAATTTACCTGAAATGAGCAGCAGGTTAAAAGAAATTATACAGTACATCAATATTAAAAGCATCCTACACACATAAGCAGTATCTTTTTACTTTTTTCTCTTATATTAGAGTCTTAGTGTGGTCTATTAAGCAAAAAATAAACTGGTGGTGAGTTTCTTCCACGTCTATCCAGTAAGGAGTCATCTAGAAGTTTCTTTAAAAAAAAGTGAAAGACTGTCTTCTCTCTGACCATTGTCTTTTTCATATTTTCTAGGAGCACCTAACCTATTAGGAATGTAAGTTCCTTGCGGAATAAGTTACACATTACAATTACTTTTCCAGCTTAAAATACACAGTAAATGTTTACAAAGAATATTTAGAAGCTAAAAATTCTGTTTTAAAAACTGCTTAAGAATAATGACTGTACTATCACGTGAGAGCTGGCCTCAGCGCTTTATTAAGTAGGTTGGTAATGATGTGTTTTGGGGGCTCCAGTGCCTAAAGCTGAGCAAAGAAGCACTGTTCTGACAAAGAAAGCCTACAACTTTCATCAAATTTTCAGAAAGGTTCGCCTACGAATTACTGCGTCTTCTACTCCTAAATAATTTTTAAATACAAGCAGCAGCTGAATAATCTTTTTTTTTTTTTTCCAAAAAATGCTTCACAATCTAACAGCCACCTGTGTGGACACAGCTGTTACTATGGATGTGAAATGGTCATTACTGACTCCCAACAATGTCAACCCCCTGCAGCAGGGTTTTAAATACAGGAATACACAAAAAAGAGCCTCGGAGAACCTGCAAAGCCTGTTCGTCCAACACACATGGATTTCACTCCATCAGGAAGACAGCCGATCCAATTTACCTTAACAGTGAGTCTAAAACCTTCCCCTCCCACATGTCTAGCTCATCAGAGTTAAGCAGCAGACAAACGAGACAGACAGACAGCAGCCTAGAGTCATGCAGCTTTGGGGAAAATGGCTCCAAATGCCTCAACAGCCTAGAAAGTGGCATTTCATTTCAGCAAAGAACAACGAAATGTGTATAATGGTGCTCTCAGTCATCAAAGGAAACCACCTCCTTCTGACCCCCCCAAAACCCTAAAAAACTTAAAAAAAAAAAAAAAACAGAAAACCTTAAACATGATGTCTCATATTGAATAAATGGGGCGGATCGGAAAATGCCTCCCTGCCCATTTAAAAAAAGACTAAATTGTAGTAAAATGGTAACTCACTGCAACTTTTTTCATATTAGAAAAGAGAAAGGCAAGATGTTAGCAGAAAGTTAAACTGGTCCCTTTCCACTTTCTCGGACTGCATAATCTAATTTCCTACCTCACCTGTGGGGAAATATTATATAAATAACTTTCAGATGGACTTCTTTTTACTTAATGAGATACATGTCACAGTTTTCTAACAGATCCCTGAGTTAAAGTCCCATTACACAGAAGACTTCATAGTTACAGCTTCTGATGAAGGTTTCCCTATGTACACATATGAAACAGCATTTAGCGAAGATCCTATAATTTTTCTATTAAAATCAGCTAACCTGTCACTTACAGTTAAAAGACCTCAGGGAAGTTGAAGCACCCTACTCTGAAATGCAAAACATACAAGAAAAAACTTCTTAGTAATGGGCTCAAATTGTTTCAAACCACCCTTCTTCCTTTACACTCCGAACGAGACTCATCACCCAACACACGTGATATTCTCTCCTTCAACAAGACTTCCTTTGACTCTAAATATGATCCCCCTTTCCTAACTTTTAAGTTGTCCACATTATTCATTCTAGCACATAATCACATACTATTTCACATATGTGCTTTTCCTCAAGCAGAAATGTAAACTCTGAAAAACAGTAATACATATATTCTTAGCTTCTTTTTAACATACCACTCAGAACCTAGCATAGTGTTATGACACTGTAGGTAATACTTACTGAATGAAAGTACAGTTATACATGATTGGAATTTTGCTCTGTAAGTGTAATAATTCTCAGCTTTTAAGTTCATGAATAACAGGTCAGGGAGAAAGATACTATGAAGCCAATCTTCCAGTCTACACAAGCAATCCTGCTGCACTGTAGAGGCCATGGTCTACACTTCCGCCCAATTCCATTTCCCGCCACACGGAATGCCGGTTGGTGTGGGAAGCCTGTCCTTGCAGAGACCCTCAGCTGTCGCCTAGGCTCTGTGCCAGTGTCTCCGCATCCTGGCCCGCCTGTGCTCCGAACACGCTTCCACACGCTCACTGGGGTTGCACGGGCTCCTCGCACCCAGCACATCACACCCAGCACATCCAGCGCACACCCCTCTCTCCTTGTGCACAGACACTCCTCCTCCTAGAGTCCCTGCTGTTAATGGGACCATCTTCCATCCAGCTGCCCAAACTCAGAGCACCCTGACTCCTCCCTTCCTGCAACTACCAAAATGCCACTGAAACCCCAACCAGCTCCACTTCTGAAATACCTTTCTCTTCCCTTTTATTCCCCTTCACTTCTGCCTTAGCTTAGGCCCTAATGGGTCCTCATATGCTTGGCTGAAATCACCTGGCTGGTACCCCTGGGTCCACTAGCTCCCACCTGTTAGCCAGCCTCCATGAGACTATCACATAATTTTTTTCAAAAAACATGAATTTGTTATTTCTCTGCTTTAAGGTATCCGATGGCTGCCATTTGGCTAGAAGGAAAGTCAGAAGGCTGTAGCAGAGCACATAAAAAAGACTCCCCCTCACAGAACTCAAGAATTGGCCAATGTCAACCCCTTCTGTGAATGATCTCCCTACTCTCCTACCTGGAGAAGGCCCCTCCTGTGCTCTTACTAAAGCACCTACCAGACTGCACTTGCATTTCAACATAGAAAGACAAGTCAATTTATAAACCTGAGAAGAACTTGAACAGCCAATTCACAGGAAAAGAAACAATAAGTAGCCAACAAATATGCATAGAGAAGCCAAACCTCATTCCTAACTGTAACTGCAAATGAGATACCATTTTGTAACATGCTGGCAGATTAAAACATTTTATTATACTTAACACGTGAGAATGATTAGTAAGAGGGGAGGAGAAACGGGCAATATTACACATTACTGAGAATGTAAGTTGGCACCACCTTTCGGGAAGGAAATGGAACACTTTCCATAAAAATTACAATGTGCATAATCTTAGACCTAGCTCTTCTACTTTTAAGAAATTATCCGAGGGACTTCCCTGGTGGTGCAGTGGTTAAGAATCCGCCTGCCAGTGCAGGGGACACGGTTTCCAGCCCTGTTCCAGGAAGATCCCACATGCCACGTAGCAGCTAAGCCCGTGCGCCACAACTACTGAGCCTGCGCTCTAGAGCCCACGAGCCACAACTACTGAAGCCCATGTGCCTAGAGCCTGTGCTCCCCAACAAGAGAAGCCACCGCAATGAGAAGCCCGCGCACCGCAATGAAGAGTAGCCCCCGCTCGCCACAACTAGAGAAAGCCCGCACACAGCAACAAAGACCCAACGCAGCCAAAAATAAATTAATTAATTTTTAAAAAATTATCCCGGGTAGGAGAGTGGGCAAAGTAGGAGTAGGGGGTCAAAACTTATAACTTCTAAGTTATAAGTCACAAGTATTTAATATACAACATGGTGATTATAGTTAACAACACTGTACTGTATATCTGAAAGTTGCTAAGAGAACAGATCTTAAGAGTTCTCATCACAAGAAAAATAAAATTTGTAACTGTGTGGGGTGCTGTTGGCTAGATGATGTGGTAATCGTTTCACATTTTATACAAATATCAAATCATTATGTTGTGCATGCAAAACTAATGTTATATGTCAATTACATCTTAATTTTTTAAATTAGCCCGTAATTTTATATATTAAGAATATTCATTAGAGTATTAATCTTAAGAGCAAAAAACTGGAAATAACAAACATCCTTCAATATAGAGTAGGCTTAATTCTGACACATTTATATAAAAGAATTGTAAAAGAATACTATGTAGTTATTAAAAAGAATAAGGTAAATATATAATTATCAAAAAAAGACATCCAAGGCACAAGAACTCAGGTTGTAGAACTGTGTGTCACATGATGCCATCTGTGTAAACACACACAGACACAACAGACATATGAGCTGGTACACGTATAGAAAACACTAGACTAACACGTAAGTACCAATTATTTATGGAAAATGGGACTCGTGGAGCCAGGAGGTTATCTCTGAACTTTTTTTCTTCCCCTCACCGCCCCAAAAAAAGGACAGGACCTCCTGGTGGCGCAGTGGTTAAGAATGCACCTGCCAATGCAGGGGACACGGGTTTGAGCCCTGGTCCAGGAAGATCCCACATGCCGCAGAGCAAGTAAGCCCCTGGGGCACAACTACTGAAGCCCGTGCGCCTAGAGCCCGTGCTCCACAACAAGAGAAGCCACTGCAATGAGAAGCCCAAGCACCACAACGAAGAGTAGCCCCCGCTCACTGCAACTAGAGAAAGCCCACGTGCAGCAGCTCCCTGCAACTAGAGAAAGCCCACGTGCAGCAACGAAGACCCAATGCAGCCAAAAATAAATAAATAAATAAAAATTTTAAAAGTTGTTTTAAAAAAAGCAATGAAGCCGTACTGCTTTTATGGTAAATGTTTTTAAAAAGTCCAATTACAACTGGAAAAAAAAATCTATATTCTTCTATAAAGATTAATATTTAACCAACTGCATATATAATAAAAACTGAAATATACGTTAGGTAAACTATCAGGCAGTACTGTAGGTTATTCTTTCAAAAAGAGTGGGTAGGTGGCAGTTTTTCTAATAAATATGGTGATAGAAAACCGTTCCCTTATTCAATAAACTTACTGTAAAGTATTCACAAACAACAGCTCCCAACACCACAACAAACACCATTAAAAAGATGAATTGCCTCACCTCTCCTACTCTGCACTGAAGCAACAGGAAAGAAGAGAGACAGGAAAAAGGTTAGGAATATAGAGAATTCACACACTTGTATACAAACTGCAGATGTGGAAGCATTTCTAAATTAAAGCATAAATACAGTGCACAGAATAAAAATGTGATGCATTCATTGCTCATCATATTAGATTCGTACAAGCCATGAAAAGATGAGTGTTGACCAAGCATTTTTTTGCCAAATCTAAGATACTTAATTTCCATTTAAGAGAAAAGCTTCCCAGGCGAGCCTGTAAGCGTACTTACTGATCTGATTCAAAGTTTCCTGAGGAATCCAGCTCATGTCAACATCACTCTGACTCGAGGTACCCGTCTCTACCTTCTGTATGGGTCTCTTGCGCTAAGAGCACATAAAAACATTATTGTAAAGGAGTTCCATTATATTATTTACTATAATATTAAAACCGCCCATCAAGCTACCCACTTAAATATATTAATAAACATGTTCTCTTTTAGTCCTAAAACATATTCCTCAAATATTTTTTTAACGAGACAGGAAAATCATGTCTACACCAATTATAAAGAATAAGGAATAAATCTGCACAATTACTTATTTTCAGTCTCTAACGGCCTTTTCCTCTGCTATAAAGCTTCATATGTTACTATACAATTGGTAGACCAAGTAAGAACTTCTACTTTTACAATGATTTTCATTTGGGGAATCAAATCTTAAAGAATAAAAACTTATTTCCACATTAAACAAAAGTTGGGATAATTACTGAAATGTTGCATGCAGGCAGATCCCTGCATTATTAGCTAAATACACTTAAACAGCTGGCATAAATAAAACAAAACAGAAACACACAATCCCATTTAAGCTAACAACCTCAAACTTTGTTCCTTGAGTATTTGCAGCCAAAATGCTAGAAAGTAAGAAGGTGATTCAATTCCACTGGTCCTATTCTTTAAAAAAACAAAACAAAACAAAAAAACCCACCTAATTATTTACATAAGAAACAGAATATTAATTTTACAGTCCAAAAACTGGACTCTGAATACACAGAGATAACTGAAAAACTGGCTTATACCTAATACATAAACTTACAGCAAAAATGCTGATTATTATGAAAACAAGGTAAAGGAAGTTATGAAAATTAACATTCAAGCACTAAGTATTTTTCTTTTAAAAAGTAAGGATTTATTAATGACATTTACTGCTAATTTTACATAGATTTGATTGCCTGACTTACTGCTTAATAAATAAAGATTAACCAAAATGTCCAGCAATTGTTTAGGGTCTAGTTCACATCAGTGTATTGGACACAAATCACATTATATACTGCGAGGAATAGTATGGGTTATTTTGTTTGGGGGTTGGTTTTTTTTTGGCAGGGTAGGGGAGAAGAGGGACATGAGGATACAGTGGCAGGATTAGCTACCATGTTCAGAGACAGGAAACCATGATTACACCAGGTGCTTCAATGTTGCCACTCTACAACTCTAACACGAAACAGAATTCTGACTTAAATACAGCCAAATTCATTCATTCTTTTTCAAATGAAGACTCATTTAACTGCTAATCAGAAGTCAGCCCTATAGTCAAGAGTATTAAAGCAAATACATAAAGCTGCATTACTTATAGATAAAATACATATCCATGACAGAGTATGATAAACAGAAGAATGAAATTTAATGTCTGAGTTTTAGGAATAAAAAATCTAGACTATAGAGTTACGTAACAGCGAGAAGGTTAAGTATCATCCTGGAGAATGCAGACAAAGGACACCAAGTGCACGTGGCAGCAGAGTCTACACAAATCCAAATCAGACACCCAAGGTCTCCTCTTCAGGCTTTTATTTATTTACTTATTTTTTGCGGTACGCGGGCCTCTCACTGTTGTGGCCTCTCCCGTTGCGGAGCACAGGCTCCGGACGCGCAGGCTCAGCGGCCATGGCTCACGGGCCCAGCCGCTCCACGGCATGTGGGATCCTCCCGGACCGGGGCACGAACCCGCGTCCCCTGCATCGGCAGGCGGACTCTCAACCACTGCGCCACCAGGGAACAGGCTTTTCTTTTTATCGTTGTTATTATTTTTTAAAAATAGGTCTTCACTGGAGTGCAACCGCTTCACAATAGCGTGCTAGTTTCTGCTGCACAACAAAGCGAATCAGCCACATGCCCACACAGCCCCGACCCCCCGGGCCCCCCACCCTCCAGGTCATCGCAAAGCACGGAGCCCATCTCCCTGGGCTATGCTGATGCCTCCCACCAGCCAACCACCCTGCGCTCGGTAGCGTATATATGTCCGTGCTACTCTCACTTCATTCAGGCTTTATTTTAAAAAGGTGCAACAGGGCTCCCCTGGTGGCGCAGTGGTTGAGAGTCCGCCTGCCGATGCAGGGGACACGGTTCGTGCCCCAGTCCAGGAAGATCCCACATGCCGCGGAGCTGCTGGGCCCGTGAGCCATGGCCGCTGAGCCTGCGCGTCCGGAGCCTGTGCTCCGCAACGGGAGAGGCCACAACAGTGAGAGGCCCGCGTACCGCAAAAAAAAAAAAAAAAGGTACTACAAACCCACAGTGAGAGCAAGAAGCCACAAATAACTAGACTGTACTCAGTACTGTAACCATTTTTGAAGTAAGGCTGTAAGAGCTGTTTATCGATATTTACCTTTCTAGATTCTAGGAGTTGATGAAGGCCAACCACCACCAAAAGCCCAAGACCAGCAAGGAACATATACATAAAGATTCTGATATAAAAAGAGAAAATATAAACTGGCTTTAGTTCATAAAAAATACCACAGCTAATTAAAACTATAATTGTGCTTAAACTCCTAAGAGGTATGAGTTAATTACAATAATTCTAACAAAATATAATTTTTTCAAATAATTTGTGGGGAAAAGGAACAAAATATTTTAAATTAAATGTAGATCCAGGTAACAGTTTTATAAATTTACCTTTAACAACAGTCAGTCCCCACCCCCCAAAAAAGGCCTATGATCTACAATGAATTACTCCATAATTTGTTATAGTCAAAGCTCAGCTAAACAGCTGCGTTAGGTGCTGTCTTCCTCAAATATTAGACTTTGCACAATTTTATTGAAAGTTACTTTTAGTGAACTACATAAGTACATAGTGAAAAATGATTCATCATTCGCAAAGGACACATTTTTCAAGATAAAATCTTATGGTTTATGTTTTCAATAGTAATTTTGGAGCCATGCAACTTAGATGAGGCTGATGACCAACTTAAGAGGACGGGGTGGAAAACAATTTGAAGACGGGAAGAACAAAACGCAAACTTTCTAAAACAATTTTTTGTTAGTTTTAACTATCTTTCCTAACTTGGTATTAATAGTTGTAAGAATCATCTAAAGTATGAATTTAAGTAGTCAGGATTCCACCCAATCTACACCTAATCTTTCACCATTAAAAACTACAGTGACGGAAGCAAGCCCTACCTTCTGAGACCAAGACCTACACACTGCGACCTTCACTTACGTTTCTCCATCTAGCCCATCTTCTCTCTCAATAACTGTAACTGTTTGATTGAAGACAGCATCTTGGAAAACATTGCCCTGTTAAAAAAATAAATCACAAAAATCGGAAATGTGTTGAAAGAATGAAAGCTTACAAGATTTCTTAAAACTGTTACCCTACAGATACCCTACAGATACCATACCGCTTTCTCATCACTTAGAACGTCAGTAAGACTCAACAGAGTCGTACGTAAGTGCACCAATTCAATGCCAGGGACTCAACGTTATGTTACTTTCTCCTCAAAAATAAAAAAGGCCTCCAACTTTGCTAAAGTTGTCCCCACTTTCTTTGACGGGGATGAGAGGTGTGAGAAACCAGGGAAGTAAAGTAAAAACAGGATAACTTGCAGAAAGAAACAGAGCCCACAGAACACTCTTCAGCTAGAAGCCCTGGCTTCTGTTGTAGGTAATCCTCCAAACGAGAAAGGAAGACCATGAACATGCACACAGGAGCTCCAGAGAACATCATTTTAAGAACTAGACTTGAACAAAAGTCAAATTCATGTTCTAAATCGGCAACGGATTGGAAATCAGTTTATATTAAATGGGTTAATGACTTTCAGTATCAAAATCTCTTTCTGTGGTGGTCTCCAAATAATTCTGTCAGCTCAACACAATTTCAGTTTTCAAATACATGACAATCACTGGGACAACACACAGCTGTGTTGTGTTTTGTGTGAAGCATCGAGGTAGTACTTTTTCAAAACTGTCACCACTTATTGCTGAACTATGACGATTTAAGTCTTATTCCAAGATCTTTCAATCAGCATTCCTCTAGTGACAATTCCAAGATGAAACAAACATTCAAAATGGAACTGAAGCTACATATATGCTTGTTGGATTAAGTTTAATTCTGCTTGAAAACTTGATGAAATACACAATCCTTCAAGCTACTAAACTATAAAGTTGAGGAGGCTTAATACATTGTTCTGAAAATAAGGATGGGGACTTCCCTGGCGGTCCAGTGGTTATAGGACTCGGCGCTCTCACTGCAGGGGCCTGGGTTCAACCCCTGGTCAGGGAACTTAGATCCCGCAAGCAGTGCAGTATGCACCACCCCCCCCAAAAAAGAAAAAAGATGAAAACTCTTTCCCACTTTCCACTAAGTAGTTTTAAAAAAAGACACAAAAGGAAAACTTAACTGCAGCATGAGAAATTTAACTCAGATGTAAATATGTTGATACTGGGGTGATGAAAAGGTTGAATAAGCTTCCAAGAGAGGATGAAATTTCCTTCTCAGAAAACTTTTTCAACAGGGAATGGTTTACATGTGCTTGCTATCTGAAGGAGGACGTGATAGTTGGCATCTAGAGGTCAACTCCCAGCAGTAAAATTCTAGTGGGCTTCTCTCATTCATTCATTGGATATATGTATCCTATAGAAAGATAGTAAAATATCCTAAGAAAGACAGCAGAGCTTATATTAGGCTATTTGGTTCTCATAAACCATAAACCTTACTAACATCCTAAAAATAATTTGGTTACATTTTCTCTATGAGTGTATAAAATGACATAAAAATAGTCACAGAAAGTCCTTAAAACTTACCAACAGAAGCAGTAAAATGGGCAAAATGCAAGCAACAAAAGGAGGTACAAAAATTACTTAATATATATTAACATCTGAAGAAGTAGCAGATCCCACTGTGCGGCTCACTGTTCCTTTTCCTTTTAAGATCCAGCTGGAGTCACTTTCACTTTCCTACCCCTGCACTTACTTGTCTCTAGTATGTATCACTTATGCTGTGATGTTGTCTGTCTACAACCATCTGCCCCACTGGATTATAGACTTGAAGACAGAGGTGTACAATTTATCTTTGCCTCCCTGCTGCCTATTTTCAACCACAAAATAGGCACCTGAATGAATAAATATAAGAATATTCATTAAACAATGTCAACTGTCCTCATCCATTCTTAACTTAAAAAAAACAAAAGAAGAAGAAGAAGGTTTAGAGAGCCTTACGTTCAAATCTTTGTAGTTCAGATTGATGACTAGACCAAAGGGCCGGCCACCCATGGGCTCTGCGGGAATGAAGGAGTACTCAAAAGTTGCCTGTCTCTGGGGCGGCACTACGGTGTTCAGAGGAAGAGCCGTGAAATTCTGGATGTAGAACTGGTAGTCCTGAGGATAACGGAACGAGGCATCTAGAGATTCAACGACAAAATCTTCTGTACCCTTGTTGGTAAAGCCTACCAGGAACTTCACAATGTTATTTGCTGGAAAATCTAAGATACAAAAGAAGAGACAGGAAGATTAGAAAACATTCACAGGGTACAAAATAAGCAGACATTACAAACGGATTCTGGCACCCTTTCCTGCTATGCATGGATTTGGTTTCAGAACCCTTTTCAGTAGAGCACTCCAGCCATCCACTAACTAGCAACTTGGAGTTCGTGTGGAAGCTGAAACCCTTGTCCCCATGGCAGCATTCCAACTTAAGAGTTGAACTGAGCACCTCAATTTCAGACCAGATCACTTCCGAGTTGTATGTCTAAGAAGGAGTTGTATACTTTCAGGAGTAAGATTATCTTGCAGTGGGGCTACATGTCTTGGTGAAGTCACCTTCACCTCCAACTCAGTATCTGCAATCTGTGCAGATAACGGAGAGAAAAATGACAGAAAGGTAAAGTCTAAGAGGTTCACCTGAAAACTGTAATATCTATTAAAACATAACAAAGAAAAAATCAATCAGGCAAAATCCTTATTTGCAGTTAGTCAAAATGCAAACAAACGTGCCCCAAGGAGGCAGCTACAAAAATAAATGGGAAAAACCAACAACAACAAAAACCTCTCAAATCATACTTTCTGTAGGCACAGAGCCAGAATGTATGTGGGAATAAAACAGAAAGCTTGAGAAGACCTAGAGAATGAATAACCTCAAATAATAAGTCTTCGATAATTATCCTGTGGTCTACAGAGCTGCTTCATCCAGTAAGTACAGGTTCTGGGGTCAGACACATCTGGGTCTGAATCCTGTCTTCAGAATCTGTTTACTAACTGAGTAACCCTGTTCAAGTCGTAACCTCTCTAAACCTCAGTTCAACAACAATAACTCTCCTCTTAGGGTTCCTACTAGGATTGAATAATACATGCAAAATATTGAAAACAGTGCCTGCCACATAGTTCTCAATAAATATAAGCCATTAGTTAATTTTCTTCTAATGCAACACAGGCTCTAATCAAGGCCTAACTGTAAAGATATAATATTTCACTAATGTTTACACTCAAAATATCAATGTTATTTTACTGTGGCAGTTTGAAAAAACTTTAAAAACAGTATCTTTCAAAGGGACATTTGATTTCTAGTTAAAATAGATAGTATTTATTTTTTCCCCGTAGTTTAAATGCCAGAAACGCTACCTTACAGATATGGGTATTCATACATGTAAGTGGGTTTTTCCCCAAAATGTGTCTACGCCATACTTGTAAAATAAAGACCTTAATCATCATTAACGCCCCCCCAAAACTGAGCTCGCCATTTATAAAATTCCTGTGTTTGAATTACAACCAACATTCCCCGCTCACCTTCTCCTTTCACAAACAGGATGGTTGTATCTGCACTTGGTGAAGCTTCAGGTTCACCAGATACATCTTCTTCCTCTTTATCTTCAGCCTAAGAAAAATGTTAAAAGCAGATTACTATGGAAGAAAAACAACATCATTTAAGAATAATGACTTCACTAGATTTGGGACAATATATACATTGCTTCTCCAAGGCTGTGTTGGGATTAGTAGTGGAATGAATTTCATTGTAACTCATCAGTGAAAATAAAACTTCAAGAGCAGTGCATCTCGAAGAGTAACGTGCACGCTGATCTCCTGGGGATTCTGCAGCTGTGGCTCAGGTATAGCGTAAAGCCTGAGATTCTGTATGTATCTGAAATGCCCATGCCAGGAAATGCCCATGAAGCTGGTACTTAGATAACACTTTGAACTGCGAGGTTCTAGACTGTGGGTTGGTAAATTTTCTGTAAAGTTTGAAAGAAGTTTAAAAACAGTATTTTTCAAAGGGACATTTAGTTTCTGGTTAAAATGGGTAGTACTTACTTTTCCCCTTAGTTTAAATGCCAGGAATACTACCTTCCGGGAAAAGAAGTTGTCTCATACACACTTTTCATGCCACCCCTCCCCGACAAGGGCGAAGGGAAGGAGACTCCAAAGGAGGCGCTGGCCTGAGGACGCAGGTAGCAAGTGTCTTCCGCTTTCGGGACCACAGGTCCCTGCTGCAACTATGCAACTGCGGGGGCAGCACGAAAGCAGCCAGGGACAACACGGGGCGGGGCAGAGCTGGCTCTGTCCCGCATCCACATTCTGCCGAGCCGTGCTAGGGCTAGGGCCTGGTTATTGGTCTTTCCATCCCAATTAAGAATTGCCCCATGGGCTTCCCTGGTGGCGCAGTGGTTGAGAGTCTGCCTGCCAATGCAGGGGACACGGGTTCGTGCCCTGGTCCAGGAAGATCCCACATGCCGCGGAGCAGCTGGGCCCGTGAGCCATGGCCGCTGAGCCTGCGCGTCTGGAGCCTGTGCTCCGCAACGGGAGAGGCCACAGCAGTGAGATGCCCACATACCGCAAAAAAAAAAAAAAAAAAGAAAATTGTTTAAAAATGTCAACAAATTTTAACTAAAAATTTTAAACCCCAGTGCAGCATTTCTCCAGGCATCAATGAGAATTACAGATACTCATGTATTTGAAATGTCCAGGCCCTTAATAAATCGAGATGCTTAAGGGCACCACTGTTTACTGGCATTTAACTTTTCATTTATGTAAATACTCTCTCTCCCAATACAGACCTCTCAAGAGCAAAGCCCGTCTTACATTTTAAAAATTCTCCACACCCACCTCATATGCTTAAGGCACTCAAAACGTTTCTTCAGTGACTGTTGTACAATTCGTTCAATTGTATTATAAGTTATATTTTAAGTATCTTTAATGATACCTTCATTTACAAAGACTTAGTGAATTTCTACTTTTGGGAAAAGAGACCCACAAACAGGAAAAGAGACCAGAAACAGGAAGGTAGGAACCATAAGCTGTCAAATAAGGAGAAAAGGATATACTTGAGAAACCATCCCTAGGATTTGATTAACAGGTTGTGTAATAAAAAGAAATGAAAGCAACAAAGTAAAAGCTTGAAGCACCGGAGCCTTATCAAAACAGAATTAATTTATGGAAGGAAGATGGATGGTAAATGCTGAATTCCATTTTGGACAGATAAAATTTGAGGTACTTATGGAACATCCAGATGTGCTATCCCACAAAGAGCTGGAAACAGAGGAATGGAGCTCGGTAAGGTAGGCGGCTAGAAACGAGATCTGGAAGTCATCAATGTAAGGCGGTGGTTGTTAAAACCACAGGTGTCATCAACATTAAGGGAGTGAGCGGGGGAGAGAAGGTAGTAGAGACCAGGCAGCAGCCGCTAAACAGAGAGAACCAATGGGGGTGCCACAGAGGTCAACGAGGGGACTCAAGGAAGGGGTACTCAGGAAATGCTAAAGAGGTCAAACAGGGGAGGAATGGAAATTCCAGGAAATTCCAGGCCAGGAATTTGGCAGTTAGGTCACTGGTGAGTTAGGAAGAACAGTTTTACTAGATACATGGGACCAGACCAAGCACTGTTAGAGAACAAATGTGAAATGAGCAGAAGAGAAAGTGGTACAATTTCTTCTTTCAAGAACTGTGCTGGTAAAAAGAAAAGAAAACGTGTAGCAACTTCAGGTGGAGGAACACAAAGTGGAGGATGTGAGCACATCTGCAGCTTAACAGAATTAAGTCACCGAGAAGGATCAATGCTTAAAGTTACAGAAAGAAAGAGGATAATAAACAAGATCTCACAAGACCAGATGGGGAGAAGGTGGTGGTGGTAGAGCCGGCCTTAGAAGAGAGTAAAGACAACTCACTGTTAAAGGAGAGATGTAGAAAAGATGAGTGAATAATATATTCAGAAGTAGAATGTAGAAAATCCGACAGAGTCCACACTTGATGGCCTTCACCTTCTGATATCAAAGACAATA
Organism: Tursiops truncatus; assembly: GCF_011762595.2. Taxonomy (NCBI): domain Eukaryota; kingdom Metazoa; phylum Chordata; class Mammalia; order Artiodactyla; family Delphinidae; genus Tursiops; species Tursiops truncatus. Next base: position 5,117,531 of record NC_047043.1, read on the forward strand.
TTGTTGCTAAGATTTCACAGAGAACTGATTTTGGAGTTTAAAAGTGGTTAAAAACCAATTCTATGTAGGATAAATTACAGTAGTCTAAGAGAGAAAATAAAATTAGCTAGAAGCATGCCACAATGATCTTGATTCTAGCCCAATATTCTTACTGTCACACTATAATTTTATAGTAAAAGTCTCAGCGTTAGCTTCTAAGAGATCTTCTCCAAGCCCTCCTTCTAAGCAGAATCTTCACAGAACATACTTTATATATTGTTTATTGTCCGCTCCTCACCCCCTGCCACCAAAATGCATACACACTGTCCCAAGAACATAAAACTCCATGAGAGCAGAGAATCTCTGGTTTGTTCACCAGGGAAATCTAAAACAGTGCCTGGCACACAGTAGGAACTCAATAAATACTTGCTTATTGAATGAAAGAAAAAAAGAAGAAAGAGGAAACTGACCCAGAAAGATAAGTTGCCCAAGACCAGAAAGCAAAGTAGTCTGTATCCCAAACCCAACAACAAATGGTCCAGTGGTCCTACTAGAATGCTACCCTCACAGACTCACGTTCATATCACCTTGAACTGTTCTTTGTTTCACGTCTCCCTCCTTGCGCCAGAAAATACTTACGGATCATCCTCAATGACTGGCCCCATTCTCCCAAATTCAATCCACTTTGATCCCAGTAATAAACCTCTAAAAGCAAGAATTTTAATACCAAATTTGTCTATATAAGGGCTAAATACATATAGATATAGATACACTATATATATGTATTAACTCAAATACGGCACTAACCAAATCTGTGGGTTCATCTTCTTCCACTTCTGCTTCATCATCTTCATCTTCAATTACAGAATCTTCCACCGTTTCTTCATCTTCTGTAAGATCTTGAGCCGCTGCCAATGAGCCTAACAATAAAATAAAGAACAGGCAGTTAACCTTTACCCTGGAATACCAATGTTTCTAAATCTCAGGTATATAGGCAACGAAAATTTTCCCTCGGAATAACTCAATCTCCCAGCTCACTCGAGTGATGCCAAATTACAACGTGTCTAAGAATATTCATGTGATTTTACCTTACTGCTCGTCTTACCAACTGCACGTTAATTTTAGTGGGAAATGCTGTTTAATTTTAAAAAGCAACTGGAAAAATGAACTGCTAAAACTAAAGATGCCTTAAAGCCCAAATAAAGAAAGTCAAGCAACTCTGTTAAGCACATTAAAGAAAGTAAGTTTGTTTTAAAAGTAAGAAACTCCAGAATTTAATCTATCATTAACCACATAAAACAAACCAAAAAAATCCAGGTCTAAAGGAAAAGAGCAATCTAAATATCTAGGCAAGAAATCCTGTTATTAGAGTTGACTACAGCTCAAAACTCTTAGTACTCGATAGCATGTAATTCCAAGGAACAAATATCTGTATGACATCCATAGTGAAACCTAGCTCTCATAAAACACATTTGGTTTAGTAAAAACTATATTGGTAATTTCAAGTTTGAGAGCTGAGAAAGCATGCATTTATTTTTGCATACAACTTCAAACATGTTTTAAGATACTTTTTATTTCCCCTACACTTAACATCATAGTGAAAGTAAGCATAACTATAACGCCAAGAAACTATACATCATAATTTTATAGGCAAAAGTACATGTCACATTAAATCTATTTCAGGCAAGACCCTCAAAAGAAATTTCAAAGTTCTAGTGACTCTTCCAACATTTCTCAGAAAGAATGATGATGTGGCAATTACGTAGAGGGAAAAAAAACATGGGAAAGGAAGTACGTACACATGCTGTAATACTCAGGAGAAACAGTATATACTAAGGGGACTGCATTTTAAGTCTTTCCCACTTCCTTGAGTTCTTACTGCCCGTTAAGACTTATGCCAAATATTAAAGAACACTGAACCACACTTTATGAACTGAAAATCAGCTTCAGCTGCTGGCTGAACAGACTAAACAGTGCATTTATAATTTACAAATCATTTTGTAAAACCGGTAAGAATACCTACAACTGACATAATAAAGTTGTACTCAGTTAAATTTCAAGACTTCTCAATATATACAATGGCTTTCACCCTACATTTATAAAACAATGTTTTAATGCTAACCAGTAACAATTTTGTGCCTAAAAAAAAACTTACACTTTTACATTGGAAAAATTAAGAGAAAACATCTTTTGAAAGACAGGCCATTCTGCACAAAAAGTGTTCAAAGATACCCAGTTAGATACTGATGTTTCTTAAGAAAAGAAAGCCTGAAAAAATATACTTTAGATTCTAGACAAGTACGATTACCAAATTTTCTTAAAGAAAATGAAAACATCGACCAGCAAGCAACTCCTAAAGGAAAAGCATTCCTATTTAAACCTGCAAATGAATTAACGGTTTTGGTTAATTCTCCCACTTGGTTTTCTATCCGTTAAACAGAAGCCAGTCAGTTCACTTTTCTTTGCAAAAGAACTCGTGGATACCTGTCACTATCGTTCATTTTGCCACACAGCTTGCTTAAAGTTACAGAATAAAAGGAACTCTAGCGATCATTTAGTCAGACTGAATTCCACAGAGGAGAAAATGGAAGTTCACGATAGAACCAGGGTAAGAAGCCAAGTTTCCACATTTCTGACGTCCTGCGATCTATTCTCACACCAGGTTAACTGTTGGAATAAACCTAGATAAAACACGTACAGCTCCAGCTTCCCTGGTGGCGCAGTGGTTGAGAGTCCGCCTGCCAATGCAGGGGACGCGGGTTCGTGCCCCGGTCCGGGAAGATCCCACATGCCGCGGAGCGGCTGGGCCTGTGAGCCATGGCCGCTGAGCCTGCGCGTCCGGAGCCTGTGCTCCGCGACGGGAGAGGCCAGCGGTGAGAGGCCCGCGTACCGCAAAAAAAAAAAAAAAAACACGTACAGTTCGAAGGAGACTACATTTTTTTCAGGACAATGCGATGCTTCCACAAAACAAAACGGGAAAAATAATTACAAAAAAAGGAGAGCAAAAGGGGGGCGCAAGTACCGGACATGCCCAGGGATTCTTCAGCCCGCCTGGAGCAAGGCTAGACAGGCGGGTGAGTTCTGGGGAAATCAACACACCTGGGACCACAGAGGGATGTGCTGATAATCGGGGAGAGGACCAGCAGCACGGCTCAGAGTTCAGGCTAGCAGAAAACAAGGCTTTCAGCAAATGAATGGAGAACTCCTGGCGCGGACGCTAAAGACACGTCAGCCCAGCGCCGAGGGGCGGGGACGGGGTGGAGCGGCGGCCGCTGGAGCGCCAGGGGCCGCAGCGCGCTCGGGCACAGCCTGTCCGCCGGCCCTCGTTCCTCGCTCCGGCCGAGGCCGCGGCTGCAGGCGCGAGCCCGAGCCGCAAGCCGCCCGCCGCCCGCCGCCCCCGAGCAAGCTCGCCGGCAGAGTCCAGCGCTCGCGTGCAGGAGGCGGGGGCCAGGCAGGCTCTGGCGCGCTGGGGGCCGCCCTGCGAGCCAGGGGTCGGGGGCCGCGGAGAGAGGCCGGCGAGGCGGACGCCGGACCCAGGAGCCGGAGCCGCCGCCGCCGCCGCCGCCGCCGCCGCCGCCGCCGCCGCCGCCGCCTCCAGCTTCAAACCTGCGGTCGCGGCGTCTCCCACCCACCCGCCCGAGCCCCGCCGCCCACTCCCCTCGCCTCACCTCCAGGGCGGCCTCGGAGCAAAAGAGTGGCGGGTAACACCAGCAGGAGAAGCAGCAGCAGGCGGGAGAAGGGCTTCATGGCGCGGCCGCTCCGGCGTCCAGTCCCCGTCCGCAACGACTCTCGGCAGCTCCGGCGGTAATGGCGTTACTCCTCATCCGGGCTTCGGGCGGGGAGGAGCGGGGCACGTACCACGCACGGCCTTCGCCACTCCCCCTCCCTGGCAGAGAAACGCCGCCAACGTGGCTGCTGGGCTCGGAGCCTGGGGAAGCTGGGCGGCCCCGGGAGTCACGTGGCCGGTTGCTAGGGCCTCTGAGATTCCCGCGAGAGTCCGCCTCAGTCACAGTCGCGGGCTGGTGACCTGCGGTTTGCTGCTCGCCCCGCCCTCCGTCCCTCCCTTCCAATTAATTAGCGTCGTTAGTGGTCACTTTATTTGAATGACGATCCGCCGGGTGACCGGCGCAATAAAGTCTTCGTGTAATTTTAAATAGTGGCCTTATAAAGAGCATGAACTGCCAGTGTGTGGCACTGAAAAGCAAGCATATGTTTTGGAATATATATAACAGTTAAAGAAAAAAAAACCCAAAGCATAAAAAATATACAGTGGAAACTCTTGTCCCCCCTCTGCAGACACCCTCACCCACAGTTAAACAGTGACAGTTCTTAACTTCTTACCTGACATTCCAGAGCTATAAGTCACCTAGAACAGGGCCTGGAACAGAGTAAGCATTTAGGAACCACAGAATGGGGGCGGCAATGGCTGGACACTTTCCTTCTCATCTAGTGTGCATTTCGGGTTGCTGCCAGTAATCTGGTATGTCATGCAATTAAACAATGTGAATTCCAGGTACTGTTGCGCTAGACCAGCGTGAGATGTCATACGAATGATGAAACAAATAAGCTAACACATGGTGTGCTTACTATTGCCAATTCCTGTCATTTAATCTCTGAAAATCCTTATGAGCCGGGTATTATTTACTGGGAAGAAAACTGAGACACAAAGTTTTGTAACTTCCCCAAGGCTTAAAAGCTAGTCTATGACAGATGCAAGATTTGAACCTGGCAGTCTGATTCCAGACTGCGTGCTCCACTGGTCTAGGACCTCTGCTGCTCTACTCCTGCACTGGCTCTGCTCAAGGCCTCCTTGCCCCGGGGCCCCTGGAAAGGTAGCTTGTGGCTGCTGCAGGCACCATCTAATTCTGTCTGCTAAACCTGACAGTGCTGGTCTGAACCAATTCAGCTCCGCTCCACCAGTGCCGCCAGGGCTGCTCCTCCTAACGCACCTGGCAGAAGGGGAGGGGCTCCCTGAGAAGGCTCCTCCCACTATAGCTGCTGCCTCCACGCTTGCGCATGGCTACCAAAGCTGCCACTCTGTGCGAAAAGACATCACGACTGCGCACACCACTTTGATGTGGCTGAACCTTGCTGAGTTCTCTACAGGCGTGGGAAGACTCTCCCTCCCCAACTTTGAGGCACTTTCTTTTCCATGAGTTTCAAATCAGACCTGCTCTGAGCTCCTGATGCCTGACAGGGTTTTCTTGAAAAACACGTCCTACTATTTAACTTGCTGCTGTCTCCCAGCACCGGGAAGAATCTGCTGTGGACTGCAGTAGGAGATATATACATGTAATCATGCTGTACACTCAGAATCACCTCTTCTCTCTTTCACTGGACCAGGGCTGTCTCCCTCTTCCCTTCAGAGGGCTAGTTTCTGGCAGAGAAGATCCTCATTCCTTATGTTAAAGAGATTCCTAGTAGGCCTGTCTCTTCAGTTCTCAGAACATGTTTAGATAGAGCCTGAACATATGAGGATAATCCAGTTTAGGCTTAAACTGGGACTTCCACTCCAGTTTTATTATTAAATGATTACTAATAGATTTTACTTGGGACTTGAATTTTAGACAGCCAGCCACTAAAGGGGCAACAGGAACAAAGTGTGCCTGCTCAGGACGGGACTGATGTGAAAATGAAAACGTACGAACAGAAAACAGAGAGAGACCTGTGCGACTGTCCAATTAGTACAAAAATCAAAAGCGGTAGCCCTGATCTTGGTGCCCACAAACTCTGCACTACTGTGATCTCCATTCTCCCTGTAATGAGCAGCGTTCCCTGGGTGCCCACCCAGAGCTCTCCCCCTTGCTGCCCCTCTCCATGTTTTTTCTCTCTCACCTCTGCATCTATCTCCTTGTAGATCTGTGTTTTCCAGAAATATACTACATCCCGGTTATTCTCATTCTTACAGCTCAGGCAAACCCACACTTGATTCTCCACTTCTGTCATTTTACTTCCTTGGAATTTGTAAGAGCAGAGCTTTCTTTTCCTTGAATTTCTTAAGATTTCCCTCAGCATCATTAGCAAATGTGTCTATGAAGCCCCAGTTTTTGTTCTGGGTGTTCCCTCAGGTAACCCAGTAGCTAAGGAACTTCCTCATGTCCTTAAACCTTTGCTCAACAGTCACCTCCTCAATGAGGCTCACCCTCATTCCCAGTTTAAAATTACAACCCCCAGCCCCTCCCTTGTACTCTCTATTCTCTTTTTTATAGCACTTTTTATCTTCTAACACAATATATAGTTTATTACATCTCCTGTCTGTCACACTTCAGGGACCTTTGTGCCTTTAGTCAATGTTATAGAACAGCGCCTGACACCAGTGGTAACTCAGAAAATATCTGTTGAATTTGTTATAAGTTACATCTTTCCCCACAAATTTGCAATCTAACTTCATTTGTAAACCTAATAAGAAATGAAAAACTGTCAAGCAAAAAAAAAAAGTTGTGTTTATTATATGCCAGCAAAGACTTCTGTGTTCTTTCACCTAGCAAGGGCTAAAAAAAGAGTTATGGTTTTTGTACTTTACTTCTGAAAGTAAAAAATTCTTTTGTGATCTTTATGTAAAAGGAATACTATGGGGGTGTGGGAGGGGAGACTGTCCCCAACCTGGTCCTCTTCCTTCACGACTCACAGACTCCCCTGCCCACCCTTGCTCAGCTCGTATTTCCCGGAAAAGAACAGACAAAATCACATTCACCGCTTTCCTCCAACTGTGCACTCATGCTCTGCCCTCCTTCCCGTTCCAAGAAAAAACTTATATGGGCCTATCAAAGGTCAGCCGTCATTTGTGGTTTGGATCTCATCTCCTGCTCAAAACCGTGTGATTTTGAAAATAGCCATCTCTCCTCTACCTCATGAATTTCTACTCCGATTCATCGCTCCCGTCCACATACAAATATACTGTAATATTGCCCATCTTAAAAAACAAAATTCTGGGACTTCCCTGGCGGTCCAGCAGTTAAGACTCAGCGCTCCCACTGCAGGGGGCGTGGGTTCAATTTCTGTTTGGGGAACTAAGATCGCACATGCTTGGCGGTGCGGCCAAAAAGTAAAAAAAAAAAAAAATTCTCCGTGGCCGCTGGTACCCTCAGCAACAGCCTCGCTTGTCTGCCTCAGACACAGTAAAACTTTCCTATCTCACCTCTCGATTTTCTTCTCCGCTTATTCCACTGGGTTGTTATTTTCACCACTGCACTAACATCTCATCTTGCTGAATCCGAAAGTCCTCATCTGAGCCTCCCTCCCCACTTTTAAAAGTTTTTTTTAAAAATATTTATTTATTTATTTTGGCTGCATCGGGTCTTAGTTGCAGCATGCAGGATCTTAGTTGCGGTGTGCATGCGGGATTTAATTCCCTGACCAGAGATCGAACCTGGGCCCCTTGAATTGGGAGCACGGAGTCTTATCCCCTGGACCACCAGGGAAGTCCCTCCACCCCCTTTTTTAACACCTGTTTCTCGAGGCTGGAGGACAACATACTCTCCTGGTTTTCCTTCCACCTCACTGGAAGGAAATTTCATCCCCACCCTCCATTCTCCAGAGAGGGTGGAGAGGCTGGAAATGAAGTTAATGCTTAATCATGATGATGTCAGGAAGCCTCCGTAGAAATTCTCAAAGTACAGGATTCAGGGGGCTTCTAGGTTGGTGAACAGAATCCAAGTACTGGAAGGGGGACACACCCCAACTCCAGGGGGACAGAAGATCCTGTCCTCAGGACCCTCCCAGACCTCGCCTTATGTCTCTCTTTATCTGGCTGTTCATCTGTATCCTTTAATAAACTGTTAAATGTCTGTGTTTCCCTGAGCTCTGTGAGCTGCTCTAGCAAATTAATGGACTCGGAGGAAGGGGTCATGGGAGCCTCTGATTTACAGCTGATCTATTAAGAGGCACAGGTGACGACCAGGACTTGCCATTGGCATCTGAAGTGGGCGGGAGCAGTCTTGTGGGATCTGATGCTACCTTCAGGTAGTGTCCGGACTGAGTTACATTGTGGGACCCCCAGCTGGTGTCGCAGAGAATAGCTTGTGGGGGAAAACCCAGCACGCTCCCGCGTCAGAGGTGTTGTGAATGTGGCCGGGGAGTGAGAGTAGGAACACAGGAGGGAGAAAACAGAGTTTCCCGAAACACTATTCTTCCAGCGCCAAGGTCTTCGATTAGGGATGTTCAATTCCTCTAGTCCAAACTGAAGCGGAACCCATCAGCGGGGTAGCTGTGCTGTGAAATCTTGAAAATTCTCTTCTCGTAACATATTTGACCTTGGTCCTATAGGAATCCCCAACTGTGCTACAGAACCGTCGAGTTTCCACCATAGCGTGCTCGCTAGGATTTCTTAAACGTGTATTCTAGTTGCTGTTGCAAGCTTGCGCTTCCGAAATACGGGAAGACCCCTGTCCAGTTTCACAGCTTACCTCTCACTCACTCGTCCCAAAAGTTATATTTACACAGGCAAATGTTACAGTCTTTTAACTGTAGACATAATGTACAAAATACTGACGTTTTGACATTGATATAAGCGCAGTCCTGTAATCCTTCTTAAAATGCTGTGACAATGAACTCAGTTCTCACAGCAGCTAGCATGGAGGAGCCCGGAAACTAAGTCATTTTTTTTTTAATTTTATTTTTTGCTGCGTTGGGTCTTCGTTGCTGTGCGTGGGCTTTCTCTAGTTGCGGGGAGCGGGGACTACTCTTCGTTGCGGTGCGCGGGCTTTTCATTGCAATTGCTTCTGTTGCAGAGCACAGGGTCTAGGCACACGGGCTTCAGTAGTTGTGGCACATGGGCTTCAGTAGTTGTAGCACACAGACTCAGTAGTTGTGGCGCGCGGGCTCTACAGCGCAGGCTCTGTTGTTGTGGTGCATAGGCCCAGTCGCTCCGTGGCATGTGGGATCTTCCCGGACCAGGGCTCACACCCGTGTCCCCTGCTTTGTCAGGTGGACTCAACCACTGAACCACCAGGGAAACCCTGGAACCTAAGTCTTATGATTCCGTGTTGAGTGCTCTTTGTGCTGCAGCCTGATATCACCCACGAGCTATAATTTAGGGAAGAACGTGCTAAGAACCCTTAGAAAGCCACAGATAGAAGAGATACGTATTACTTTCAGATAAGGATGAAGGTGACATTTCGATTAAGCCTTGGAAGATGCACATGTTTCAAATATGAGGAGCTCGGTGGTGGAGGTGGAGAAGAGAGTTTAGTTGGGGCAGGAAAGGGCATTCTAGGACAAGGAAACCACGTGGGCAAAGGCAAATGCACGTAATTTGGGGCCAAAGCATGTAAGGCAGTGACTTCTGGGCTACCAGTAAGAACTGGAAACCCTGTCCACAAAATATAAGTCAATAAGTTATTTCAATTATATATAATGAAATATCATGCAGCCTTTAAAAATGAGAACAGCAAGTTGAGACCAACAATATTGAAAAATATTTATCAGAAACACTATGAATCACAGGACTTCCCTGGCGGTTCAGTGGTTGGGACTCACCTTCCAGGGCAGTGGGTGCCAGTTGGATCCCTGGTCGGGGAGCTAAGATCCCACAAGACTCCGGGCCATAAAACCAAAACTTAAAACAGAAGTGATATTGTAACAAATTCAATAAAGACTTGGTTAAGATAAGACATGATAGCTTTAGAGGAAAAGAGGGTTGCAGGAAGGATTTTTTTAAGGCTAGGGTAAGAATTCAACAAAGAGTTGTAAATTAAAGGTGTGAGAGAGTAAGAATGATCAATGGAGCAAGTCCTCAAGAAGATGCAATGGGTCATAGTCAGGGAAACAAGGAACAAGGCGGGAGGAGAAGAAAGTGGATAAAAATAGAGGAACGGTGAGGTGGAGAGGAAACTGCACCTCCTCCTAGTACCCCGTGGCAAGAGCCCACGCTCTGCTCCCTGAGAGCAGGGGCTGCAGCTATTTCAGACCCTCGCCTCTCCCGCCACGCCAGCCTCCTCCTGCAGGAAGAGGGCCAAGCTTTCCGCCGGGGTCTCCAACACCATGCACAGCTCAGAGCTGCCTTCCTAACCTCCAGTCTCAGAGGGAGGGGTGTCTGAGCCTACGCTGTTCTGGGGACCCGAGGCCCTCTTTCCGCCTCTGAGACCTCGGTCATCAATGACCCTTCTCTCCTCGTCTTCAGAACCTCCCTGACTACTGGATCCTTCTCAGCATATATTTAACTGCTTATTAAGTATGTCCCGGGTGTTTCACAGCAACCTCACCCTCATCCTATCTTTCCTGCAAACTAGTGGTCCCTCCTGTGTTCTCTACCTCTGTGAAGACGACCACCCAGACCCGTGCCAGGCTTCCTAGACCTCTCCCCCTTCACTCCCAGACTCCTCGCCCTTCACTCCCATAGCTAACAGTTACCTGTCCTTTTCACTTTGCCTTTGAAACCACTGTGCATCCATAACTTCCTCATTATTTCCTCTGTCACTATTTTAGTTTCTGGCCTCGGTTTTTCTTGCCTGGAGCACTGTAGCAGTATCTTATCTGGTACTTTTGATCTAGCATCACCCACCATCTACCTACCCTTTATATCACTATTAGGGTGATCTTTCAAGACGCATAATTTTAAAAATTTTATTTATTTATTTTGGCTGCGTTGGGTCTTCGTTGCTGCACGCGGGCTTTCTCTAGTTGCGGCGAGCGGGGGCTACTCTTCATTGTGGTGTGTAGGCTTCTCATTGTGGTGGCTTCTCGTTGTGGAGCACGGGCTCTAGGTGCGTGGGCTTCAGTAGGTGTGACACATGGGCTCAGTAGTTGTGGCGCACAGGCTTAGTTGCTCCGCGGCATGTAGGATCTTCCCGGACCAGGGCTCGAACCCGTGTCCCCTGCGTTGGCAGGCAGATTCTCAACCATTGCGCTACCAGGGAAGTCCCATAATTTTTTTTTTTTTTTGGCCACGTGGCTTGCAGGATCTCAGTTCTCTGACCAGGGATGGAACCCAGGCCCCTGGCAGTGAAAACTTGGAATCCTAACCACCGGACTGCCAGGGAATTCCCTCAAAATGCATAATGGACCCCATCATTTCTCCACTTAAAAGCCTTCAGAGCTTCTCAGGACAAAGTTCGCACTTCTTCACAAAGCACATGAGACAATTCACGATCACCTTCATCTCCCGCCATGTGAAGAACATGGGTTTTAGATTTTACTTGTGGTTCAGGGAGTATCACAGGATACCTCAGGCCTCTGTGCTGTGTGGGAAGAGCTTCCCCTTCTATCTACCCGGGGAACACCCAGGCAGTGATGAAGATCTGGCTCAGGTGTCATTATTTCTGTAGATCTGCCCTGAGGTTTTCTCCCCTAGTCCAGGGCCATTTCGTCTATGCTTCTAGAGCACCCCCGACAGTTAGACCCATGCACCAATCTAGGAAAGAGTCTCTTATCTATATCCCCCACTAGACTACATGGTCCTTGGTGATCTCTGCCTGGTTTTTCGTTGTACCTTTGGCCTCTAACACAGAGGCTGTCACATGGCTTATTGAACGTCACTAAATGTTTATTCCAAGAAGCACTGACTTAGATGCTGCATCCTTGAGCTGTGGGCCAAAGGAGGTACGTTCACTGTGAGACAACTTGTAGGTAAAAGATCATAAATGTCTAATAGCGCACCTGGCAAATGTAGCACTTATGCACACAGCCCTGCTTGTGGACAAACTGTGTTAATCCTTCCAGTCCAACGATTTCACCATGTTCGTGTGCAGATTCCAGACGCTGCATTATCCATCTTTTTTGTTTGTTTGTTTCTGGCGTGGGGGCTGTGTCAGGTCTTAGATACAGCACGCAGGATCTTCACTGCGGTATGTGGGATCCTTCGTTGCGGGACACGGACTCTTCATTGTGGTACGCGGGCTTCTCTCTAGTTGTGGCGCGCAGGCTTAGTTGCCCCGCGGCATGTAGGATCTTAGTTCCCCAACCAGGGATCGAACCCGCGTCCCCTGCATTGGACGGTGGATTTTTAACAACTGGAACACCAGGGAATTCCCCCCGCATTAACCATCTTAATGTTTGTCTTTCTCCTATCATATCTTAACTTTCCCTAGAGAATTCCATGAAACTAATAATAATGTCTCTTTTTAAAACCTGAATCACTTCCAAAGCTCTCAGGGCTTAATTTTTCAAATGAAACACTATTATAGCTGCAACTTACTGTGCATTTCTCATGGTTTGTCTTAAACCGTATCGCAACTTTTTGAATTAGAGAAATTAACAAATTTTGCTTCAAAATTCATAATAAAATGTATCTTATAGAATTCCTCAACAAAAATAACATCAATAGTAATAGCTTTTACTTATTCAGCACTTCCTTTGGGGCCAGATATAGATTCTCCAATATTTCCCTCTTGCACTTACCTGACTAATTTAAGTGCAAAACTAATTTCAGTGAGATAGAATAATTTCTTCCCTTCCATTCAAGGTATATCTTGATTCAATAATTATACTTTCATCCTGGCTCTGGGATTTATCAAAAGGACAATATGTTATGTACATTCATTTTTCTGATACATCTTACAAAATTAGCTATCTCTGGTTCCTTTGTTTAAACTCAGAACTAATTCCTCAAAACTACGTTAAGGTGGAAGTTATAAGGGCAAAACCTCCTTTCATCTGGGTTTTAATTCCAAGGGATTTCAGTGTTAGTGTCTTTTTAAATTTGGTTGTTAGTAGGAAGAGCCTGCCTGCCCAGAGAGGAAAAAAGAGTTGGGGTGAGACACAGGAAATTTTCATATGTTACTAAAGGCCTGGCAATACAAGAGTGGTATTCTGTGAGAATGAAAATTGAGAGATATTTGGAAAAGAAGCCACTGCATTCACTTGTTTATGTTATGTTAGAATATGTTTGATTGTTCACAGGAAGAAATTAGAAGAATAGTAATCACATTTTTTGGAATGTAAAATTTCACCACTTACACAGCTTTTAACGCATCACTTGTATGGACGGATCTGGGTGCTACACTTAGTAATGACTCTGCTCCTGGAGTGGTTAACAAAAATGATTAATTGTTAATCTTCAGTCCTGTTTAATCTAAATCATTTCTATTTCCTTCTAAGATGTCTGGCATATAAAAATGAAAGGAAAAAATTGTTTCTTCAGTTTTCAGGAAAGACATTCAGGGACAGAAGAGCTGACTCTTGATTACATATGGAATTCCTATTCCATAAGCAGCGAGTTCTCGACTACATATGGAAAAGGGGCACAAGGAAAACCTACAGATAAACTCCACAGATAATACTAATACTATATTTTAATCAATATTTTTGTTTGTTTCAACCTTTTTCCTATTAAGGAACATGACAAGGAGCAAGGTTGGCTGAGTTTCATCTTCCTTGGTTTGGCTGCCAGCTGGCAGAATGAAGAAGGAACAGAAGCAAGGATCTGAACAATTCATGAAGTGACTCAGCAGCACAGCATAACTAAGAATTGGTAGTATTAAGGTGTCCTCATAACTCAACTATTACAACAGCTGGGTCTCAGTGGGACAGATAGAGACAGGCCCTTTGACTGTACCCCCTCTTCTGCAAAGCTGTGTCACAAATGGGCCATGGTATTCGTGAACCCATACCCATGGCCTGGCGTGGGACAGGGCGGCAGCAGGTGTACCTTCTACTAGGAATTACTCCAGCAAGGATAGCATTGGGCCTGGGTCCCGAGTCTGTCTAATATTTGACTCCTATCTAGTACCGATTATGGGGTAGGTGCTTGGGGCATGCAAAAATGAATATGAGAATTCCTGCACTAGAAGAGTTCTAGTGAGGTCAGGGGACGTGCAAGCAGAGAACTGTAATGACATACCATAGGTGCTATTTTATCAGAGGGTACAATGAGGACACATGGGAGGAAGCAAGTCTGCTCCACCTGGGTGGGAAAGGCTTCGTGGAGCAGACGGAGCTCCAGCTGGCAGATGTCTGTGAGGCGGGAACTGAAGTAACAGGGAGAAAAGGACTTGAGAGCGAGCATTCCAGGTGGGGGAGCTACCCGGGCAGTAGCCAGCAGGCACAAAGGTAACACGGCACGTGCAAAACATTGCAAGTGTTAGATGTGGTTGGGGTGTATGATGAGGAGGAAGCAGTGACCGAGAAGCCTGTATAGGAAGGCAAGGGCTAGGCCACAGAGGACCTGGATGCCAGCTGAGGAGTTGCATTTGATTCTGAATGCAACTGGGAAGCACTGAAGGGTCTCACGTAGCGGGGGAGTATAACCAGATTTTGTTTCTGAACAGTCACTCTGTCTACTCTGTGGAGGGTGGAGCAGAACTGGGGGCAGAGCCACGAGTAAGGAGATGACTGTGACAGGCCAGATGAAAACGATGAGGCCTTGACATGAAGCAGGAGCTGTGGGGATGAAATTAAGGCTCCCAATTACAGAACCAACTACAATCAGAGGCAAAAGAGGCCCTCATCTGAGGGCAGAGGGGAAAGCTAAGCTGAACATGACTGAAGCATAACTTTAGGAACTCATCTTTAATTTTGTGTAATTTGACAATTACATGGGAATACAGCATTCTTTATAATGATCATCAGTATGATCTACCACGGTCACGGGCTTCGGATGCCTTCTCAGTCTGCGGGAAACAGAAGGAGAATAATGTAAAACAATCAAACAACTGGGGGGGGTGAGGACTAAAATAGCAACATAGTGAACAAGGATGCCATTATTTAAAATTTTTCTTTTCCTCATTTTTCAAAGAGAAATTGTCATTTGCGATAGAACTAAGAGACCCTAAAAGATTAAGATAAAGCTCCTCAGTATGTAGAATACGGATCATTCTCAACTGCAATTACATAAAAATACTGAGCCTCAGCCTTGTTACGTTTTAACATTCTCCCTGATTTACTTAGGATAAGATTCTGGCTATGACTTGAAAACCTAATGAATCTCCTTGAAGTGATAAAGAACTAGAGGACAAAAAAAAGGAACTAGAGGCCCAAAACAAGACATGTGACTATTAAAGTGCTCACTTTTCTCTCCCTGTTTCTCACTGTTTCCACTTCTGAAGACAACTGGCAAAAGCAGCACCAGAATTCTGAGACGATGCAGAGGTGGTCTAAAGCGTGTTTGCATGCTGAATTGCCTGAGGCCCAGCGGCCAAGGGGAGGCTCATGGATGGTGCGGGGCTGAAGGCTGATGCAAGCCTGAAGTTCTCTAAGAAACGGTCTTCTCAGCTAGAAAGGGCCTGAGAGCTCTTCCACTCCACCTCACACCTTTGCTTCAAGGCCACTCTAAATCTATATAAATGGGCCTCCAATCTACTGTGAAGATAGGCCAAGTATAAGTAAACAAATATCTGAACTAGTAAAATGTGTGAATTTAGAAGCAAATTTTCTTATTGTAAAATAATTCCAGAAAAAAATATTCCACAGTTTCTTTCATCAACTCAGAGAAGATTCACATTCAGTTTAAACTAGCGATTACTGAGCATCTGTAATATGCCAGGCATCAGATCATACTCTTTCATACTAGGGAGAAAATCATAGTTAAACTATCACTTTGCAAATAATAGTGTAAACCTTCTAAAGGCTTTTGATTTTCAAAACATAGTTCTGTTTGCAAATGGTATTCGGAACAAACATGACCCACGATATAATGAAAATGCAACTTTCATGTCTGCTCCCCACTTTAGCCTTTTTTTTTTATTTTTGGGGGTGTTTTTTTTTGGCCACACCACATGGCACGTGGGATCCCTGGCATGCGGGATCTTAGTTCCCCAACCAGGGACCAAACCCACACACCCTGCAGTGGGAGCTCAGAGTCTTAACCACTGGACAGCCAGGGAAGTCCCTACTTTAGCCTTTTTTCACTCAGGGGAGCTCCTCCCCTTTGCTGTTGGCTGAATATGCAGCAGGCCCAGTGATTTTTTTTTGCTCTAAGGTAATTCTGCCAGCTGGCAACCAAACCAAGGAAGATGAAACTCAACCAACCTTGCTCCTTGTCATGTTCCTTCTCACTGTGAAGAATTCAGCACAGCTCAGTTCGATGCCCAGTCTTAAATATGAATCGATCCTTTAATCTTCACTCAGGAGAACTCATTCCTCTCCCTAAGCTACGGCTTGTAGTTGGTGGACACCACCTGCCCCTGAAGGTCAATTTCTGCACCCTCTTCACTCCCCACCTCCTCCCTTTGCAGAAGGAGGGAGGAGAAGTAAAGCAATAAGACATTTTTACTTGGCTGGGTGGCTTCACAGTCTCCGGGATTGGCTGATTCTTTCTCTGGGAGCTTGCCGCTGCCAGGGACCCCTGCCCTATGGTTCCCTGGGCCCAGGCTGAGGCACCTCTCTTCCGGTGGTCATCTGATACTGCTGCACCAGCCCCTAAGAATGTGCTGCTCCCTTTCCCCTTCTTGCTGCTGGCATCCCACAAGGCAGCCTTCAGCCAAGCCCAAGATGACTCAGATCTCACCTGCGTGGTTCTTAAGAAACTGTCACATACATTCTTTGTCCTGACGACAATCAGGGAGAACAGGCCACCCAACTCAGCCCCTGTGTCGTGCTGCCTGCCACACCTTGCTTTAATTTTCTCCGTCACTGATCCTCCCTTTCCTAAATGTGTTTAGGAAACACATTTCAAAGTTCTTTAGGTGATCTCCCAGAGACCCCCTAACAAGGCTTTAGGTAAAAGAGGTAGGATGACTTGGGGGTGACGGGAGCTCATGACACGACAGAGTCAAAGAAATCTCTTCTGCAATTTTCCCCACACTCCAGACGTTTCATATACTGGATCTGGTCAAGGGATATGGGTCATGAAAAAGATTCTTTGAAATTTCCCTCAGAACCTCTGCACATCGGGCAAACTCACTCTCGTTTTGGGAATTGATAAATATTTAATTAGCATCTTAAGAAGTAGCTCAGGAAGAGTCCCACTTTAACATCCTACTATGGTCTGAACCAACTCCATAGGGTTTGTGCATATATCTTGTAGCATCAAATACTGAGAGTTGAGAGTCTTCTAAAATAACAGATCATAAGATTTCACATTAGTGTAAGAAAATCTGATCATAAGATCTGGTCTGCTATATATTTACATCAGGGTAAGCTGTTTTATTGTAGACAAAATCTTAGCTCATAATCTGTATAGTATTTTTCTTAGAGATAATCGTAAGTTCCATGAGAGCAGGTAACCAGGCTTTCCCATTCAGGTCCTACAAAAAGCATCTATCAAAGAAACTATTTTATGCTAGGCAAAATACCAAGCACTTTTATATAATTTATTTTAAACTGAGATAAGGAAAAGGTTTTTTTTTAAATGTATAACATTATTATGCATATATTCTAAAGTTAAAGACATTATTATTTAGAAAAAGAAACAACTTACCTTGGTTTTCTGGTGCTCTCTCTGGGCCTTCTAATTAAATCTTCCAAATGTTTATTTCTCTCTTCTAAACTGAAAGAAGAAACAACTGAATTTTATGACTAAAATGAACTTTTCTAGGCTAACATTTTGCTAGTTTTATTGGAGGATTTGAGTAGATAAATTTCATGGTGGTCTAGTTCTCTATACATCATCCATCCATCTTGCTTTATGGGAATCTGGAATTCTTTCCAAGCAACTCAAATTATTATTATTATTATTTTGTCTGCGTTGGGTCTTCGCTGCTGTGCGCGGGCTTTCTCTAGTTGCAGTGGCTTCTCTTGTTGCGGAGCATGGGCTCTAATCCCACGAGCTTCAGTAGTTGCAGCATGCGGGCTCAGTAGTTGTGACTCACGGGCTCTAGAGCGTAGGCTCACTAGTTGTGGCACATGGGCTTAGTTGCTCTGCGGCATGTGGGATCTTCCCGGACCAGTGATCGAACTCGTGTCTCCTGCATTGGCAGGCAGATCCTTAACCACTGCGTCACCAGGGCAGTTCCTGAATCTCATTCTAATGAGAAAGTTTATTTGGTACTTGATATGATTCATTTGGGGGTGCATTCAAAAACTTTTGTGAATAAATTCTAAGCACAGCAATGTTACTTTACTTGAATACTATGGAAATATCCTCTAAAATTCTTGGATGTTTCTCTGTAATTTCTTTTTTTTTTTTTTGCGGTACGCGGGCCTCTCACTGTTGTGGCCTCTCCCGTTGCGGAGCACAGGCTCTGGACGCGCAGGCCCAGCGGCCATGGCTCACGGGCCCAGCCGCTCCACGGCATGTGGGATCTTCCCGGACCAGGGCACGAACCTGTATCCCCTGCATCGGCAGGCGGACTCTCAACCACTGCGCCACTAGGGATGCCCTCTGTAATTTCTTAACCTCGCCCCCCTCCCCCCAAGTCAAAGGGAGTTCTGAGAAAGGAAGATGAAATTCTGGTTGTTCAAGTAGTCCAGACATTCGGCACACTAAACATGTCATTGAAGAATGAATGGTCTTGACTTACAAAACAGCACATTTTCCTCTTTCTAGGAGTCTGAAAAATGAACTTAGCAAGCCAGAGAGCGAAATATCAGCAAACGTTTACAAAGTTAAAAAAATTAAGTGTTTTCAACTTACTGTGCAATCTGGGAGTTCGGTATCATGAGCCTTCGGTCAGCACATTCGATAACTTCTTCGCATGATGTAACCTTGAAAAACATTAGCTAAAACAATTATCCTGTGATAAATTCTAGGATACTTATTTAATTTTGCTTTTTAAGAATCTGTACAAGTTCAATTATATGACTCCCATGAATGAAAGTTTTACAATAGGCAGAACATCGTCCTTACATTTTGAAATCAGGAACATGAACACAAATAGAATTGTAATGTGCCTGTTCATCGTGCAGAAAAAGTGAAGTGTCAACAAACGGACAACTGTAGCAAGTCAGCTATGACCCGCACATGTAGCGTATGTACCAACCCAGGGTTACAGCCCACTTGGTTACAGTTAATGCGGTTTTTAAAAGGTAAACTATAACACTATGTTGGCAAGATTTAGAGTGACCCTCAAAATGAAGTAGCAATACTAAGACCTGAAAATGCTGACAGCACAAGGACAGATACACACAATGTGCTTTGCTAGCTTTCAGCTAAAAGGCTAATGGAAGGTCATTATGAAGTGAAAGGAATCAATACAAATGTATTACATCATCCCTCAGATCCTTTTTAGCACCAAAATTCTACCGTTTTAATATTTCACCGTTTTAAAAAGACAAATATTTATGTAAGAAAATTTGTACCTTATTTATTAAGTTGCCTAAATGTCTTTGATACTTGTCATTTTCTTCAATGAGTCTGTTGCGGTGGTCTTCTTTTAACTCTAGAAGATTTCCCAATTTTGCAATCTATGGAGAAACACCGGTAAAAATACTAACCTGGAAACTTCCATGGAAACCACGTGTGGATGCTAAGGACAAATCAGAACAGTGAGCTATACTTTATCCCAATATTCTCTTAACCTAATTTGTACCATAGGTGAATCAAGAGATGCTATGAACCAGGTCCTAGTTTGATTGCACTTAGAACTGATGAGCAGAAATTAAAACGATGTTTCAGCTTTTCTACAATTTAATACCATGAAACAGCTTTGCAAATAATTAAACGCCTGTTAGTGAATACAAATACTTACTAGCCCCAAATTTTCATTACCTTCTTTCCAGATATAAACAATGTAGACATATTTGATTCTCTCTGAAGCAAAGCACTGATGTTGGGCTTGATGATGCATTTTCAGGTTTGATAAATATTCTCAAATATCCATAAATGAGAGGTGTTTTTTTTTAAGGTTCTGCTCAATGTATGTCACATTCTGACTTATGGTCCAATTTTTATTTGCAAAAAAATTTTTAACAATTTAAAAACTGTATTTCTAAAAGTGACATCTAGGATTAATTATCAGGAAAAGGTATTCACAAGTCCCTGAACAGTTACCTTAATTTTCAAAGCAATTGTAGAAAAGGACAGAAATGTTCCCGTTAAATAACAATGATAATAATGGCCATCAGTCTTCTACTGCTTATTTAAATATTCTTATTTACATATGCTTACGTGTCTGTAGTGAGATACCCTGGAGGAAGCAATGGCAAAACAAATTTGCTGCAGACACAGCAGCTTTCTTGTTCTTTCTCTTTACATAAATGTATTAATGGGGACAATATCAAATCAGGGGTCCCAGTCCTCTGACAACACACATTATTTAAGGTAGGGAGTATAGATGTCACCTCAGTTTAACAGACCCAAGGTGAAGAGAATTTAAAAGATTTTTTAAAGGACGTGTCTAGAAGTAGAAAAGACTAAAATCTCTACTTATCAACTATTAGCATTGGGCTTTTCCCATTCCATTCCTTTGCATCTCCTCACGGCATCCTGGAGGGTGGGGCTCCTCTCTCAGCTTTACATACATACCTCATGACAGCTTACTGAAGCAACATGGAATTCCTTCTCACTTCTGTTGGTTTTTTGTTTGGTTGTTGTTGTTTCTTTTAATTACAGACTTAATGGCACATCTTGAATTTCTTTACTGGCTTTCAAGATCAAAGTAATAACCCTTTTAAGTCCTCAGATTGATTTTTTTTTTTTTGCCGTACGCGCGCCTCTCACTGTTGTGGCCTCTCCCGCTGCGGAGCACAGGCTCCGGACGCGCAGGCTCAGCGGCCATGGCTCACGGGCCCAGCCGCTCCGCGGCATGTGGTATCTTCCCGGACCGGGGCACGAACCCGTGTCCCCTGCATCGGCAGGCGGACTCTCAACCACTGCGCCACCAGAGAAGCCCCCTCAGATTGATTTTTAAAAATTTGCTAGCCTCAGATTAAAGAAATAAGGGCAAAGGAGTTCTTAAAGATTGTTTATTTTAGCGATAAAAGAATTGCTCCATAAAAGCCAGTTTGGGGGATTACAGTGAAAAGTAATCCAAAATTTTAAGTTTCTGCTAAAGAGTATAGGGTTTAACCATTTTAAGAGCATAACTGTCATACAATAAACTGCATATATTTATAAAGTGTACAGTTTGATATGTTTTTATCTATGAATACAACTGTGAAACCATCACCGCAATCAACATAATGAACATATCCACCCGCCCCACCCCCACCCTCCGCCACCACAGTTTCCTCTTGCCTCTAGATACCCCTCCCTCCTGCCTGTCTGTCCTTCCCTCACTCGCATACTCTATGCCGGCCCCAGGCAAACACCCATCTGCTTTCTGTCGTGACTGATTACTCTGTATTTTCTAGAATTTTATGTAACTGGACCAAGGGGTATTTACTCTTATCTGGCTCTTTTCAGTCAGCATAATTATTTTGAGATTCATCTAGCTGCACATGTATCAGTAACTCACGCCTTCTTCTTTCCTTTTTTCTTTTTTATCATTTTTTATTTTTTTATACAGCAGGTTATTAGTTTTCTATTTTATACGTATTAGTGTATACATGTCAATCCCAAACTCCCAGTTCATCCCACCACCACCACCCCGCGCCACTTTCCCCCCTTGCTGTCCCTATGTTTGTTCTCTACATGTGTGTTTCTATTTCTGCCCTGCAAACTGGTTCATCCGTACCATTTTTCTAGGTTCCACATACATGCATTAATATATATTTGTTTTTCTCTTTCTGACTTACTTCACTCTGTATGACAGTCTCTAGATCCATCCATGTCTCTACAAATGACCCAATTTCGTTACTTTTTATGGCTGAGTAATATTCCATTGTATACATGCACCACATCTTCTTTATCCATTCGTCTGTCAATGGGCATTTAGGTTGCTTCCATGACTTGGCTATTGTAAACAGTGCTGCAATGACCATTGGGGTGCATGTGTCTTTTTGAATTATGGTTTTCTCTGGGTATATGCCCAGTAGTGAGATTGCTGGGTCGTATAGTAGTTCTATTTTTAGTTTTTTAAGGAATCTCCATACTGTTCTCCATAGTGGTTGTATCAATTTACATTCCCTCCAACAGTGCAAGAGGGTTCCCTTTTCTCCACACCCTCTCCAGCATTTGTTGTTTGTAGATTTTCTGATGATGCCTATTCTCACTGGCGTGAGGTGATAGCTCATTGTAGTTCTGATTTGCATTTCTCTAATAATTAGTGATGTTGAGCAGCTTTTCATGTGCTTCTTGGCCATCTGTATGTTTTCTTTGGAGAAATGTCTATTCAGGTCTTCTGCCCATTTTCTGATTGGGTTGGTTTTTTTTTTAATATTGAGCTGCATGAGCCATTTATATATTTTGGAGGTTAATCCTTTGTCCATTTATTCATTTGCAAATATTTTCTCCCATTCTGAGGGTTGTCTTTTCGTCTTCTTTCTAGTTTCCTTTGCTTTGCAAAAGCTTTTAAGTTTCATTAGGTCCCATTTGTTTATTTTTGTTTTTACTTCCATTACTCTGGGAGGTGGATCAAAAAAGATCTTGCTGTGATTTATGTCAAAGAATGTTCTTCCTATGTTTTCCTCTAAGAGTTTTATAGTGTCCGGTCTTACATTTAGGTCTCTAATCCATTTTTTTTTTTTGCGTTACGCGGGCCTCTCACTGCTGTGGCCTCTCCCCTTGCGGAGCACAGGCTCCGGACGCGCAGGCTCAGCGGCCATGGCTCACGGGCCCAGCCGCTCCGCGGCATGTGGGATCTTCCCGGACCGGGGCACGAACCCGTGTCCCCTGCATCGGCAGGCGGACTCCCAACCACTGCGCCACCAGGGAAGCCCTCTAATCCATTTTGAGTTAAGTTTTGTGTATGGTGTTAGGCAGTGTTCTAATTTCATTCTTTTACATGTAGCTCTCCAGTTTTCCCAGCACCACTTATTGAAGAGACTGTCTTTTCTCCATTGTATATCCTTGCCTCCTTTATTATAGATTAGTTGACCATAGGTGCATGCGTTTATCTCTGGGCTTCTATCTTGTTCCATTGATCTATGATTCTGTTTTTGTGCCAGTACCATATTGTCTTGATTACTGTAGCTTTGTGGTATAGTCTGAAGTCAGGGAGTCTGATTCCTCCAGCTCCGTTTTTTTCCCTCAAGACTGCTTTGGCTATTTGGGGTCTTTTGTGTCTCCATCCACATTCTAAGATTTTTTGTTCTAGTTCTGTAAAAAATGCCACTGGTAATTTGATAGGGATTGCGTTGAATCTGTAGATTGCCTTGGGTAGTATAGTCATCTTCACAATATGATTCTTCCAATCCAAGAATATGGTATATTTCTCCATCTGTTTGTGTCATCTTTGATTTCTTTCATCAGTGTCTTATACTTTTCTGAGTACAGGTCTTTTACCTCCTTAGGTAGGTTTATTCCTAGGTATTTTATTCTTTTTGCTGCAATTGTGAATGGGATTCTTTCCTTCATTTCTCCTTCTGATATTTTGTTGTTAGTGTATAGGAATGCAAGAGATTTCTGTATATTAATTTTGTATCCTGCTACTTTACCAAATTCATTGATTAGCTCTAGTAGTTTTCTGGTGGCATCTTTAGGATTCTCTATGTATAGTATCATGTCATCTGCTAACAGTGACAGTTAGCTTCTTCTTTTCTAATTTGTATTCCTTTTATTTCTTTTTCTTCTCTGATTACCATGGCTAGGACTTCCAAAATTATGCTGAATAAGAGTGGTGAGAGTGGGCAACCTTGTCTTGTTCCTGATCTTAGAGGAAATAGTTTCAGTTTTTCACCATTGAGGACAATGTTGGCTGTGGGTTGTCATGGCCTTTATTATGTTGAGGTAAGTTCCCTTTATGCTTACTTTCTGGAGGGTATTAATCATAAATGAGTGTTGAATTTTGTCAAAAGCTTTTTCTGCATCTACTGAGATGATCATATGGTTTTTCTTCTTCAATTTTTTAATACGGTATATCACATTGATTGATTTGCGTATATTGAAGAATCCTTGCATTCCTGGGATAAACCCCACTTGATCATGGTGTATGATCCTTTTAATGTGTTGTTGGATTCGGTTTGCTAGTATTTTGTTGAAGATTTTGCATCTATATTCATCAGTGATATTGGTCTGTAATTTTCTTTTTTTGTAGTACCTTTGTGTGGTTTTGGTATCAGGGGGATGGTGGCCTCATAGAATGAGTTTGGGAGTGTTCCTTCCTCTGCAATTTTTTGGAAGAATTTGAGAACGATAGGTGTTAGCTCTTCTCTAAATGTTTGATAGAATTCACCTGTGAGGCCATCTGGTCCTGGACTTTTGTTTGTTGGAAGATTTTTAATCACAGTTTCAATTTCATTACTTGTGATTGGTCTGTTCATATTTTCTATTTCTTCCTGGTTCAGTCTTGGAAACTTATACCTTTCTAAGAATTTGTCCATTTCTTCCAGGTTGTCCATTTTATTGGCATAGAGTTGCTTATAATAGTCAATGATGCTTTGTACTTTTGTGGTGTCCATTGTATTCTCCTTTTTCATTTCTAATTTTATTGGCTTGGGTCCTCTCCCTCTTTTTCTTCATGAGCCTGGCTAAAGTTTTATCAATTTTGTTTATCTTCTCAAAGAACCAGCTTTTAGTTTTATTGATCTTTGCTATTGTTTTGTTTCCTTTTCATTTATTTCTGCTCTCTTTATGATTTCTTTCCTTCTACTAACTTTGGGTTTTGTTTGTTCTTCTTTCTCTAGTTCCTTTCTGTGTAAGGTTAGATTCTTTATTTGAGATTTTTCTTGTTTCTTGAGGTAGGCTTGTATTGCTATAAACTTCCCTCTTAGAACTGCTTTTGCTGCATCCCATAGGTTTTGGATAGTCATGTTTTCATTGTAATTTTTCTCTAGGTATTTTTTGATTTCCTCCTTGATTTCTTCAGTGATCTCTTGGTTATTTAGTAATGTATTGTTTACCCTCCACGTGTTTGTGTTTTTTACATTTTTTTCCCTGTAATTGATTTCAAGTCTCATAGCCTCGTGGTCAGAAAAGATGCTTGATATGATTTCAATTTTCTTAAATTTATCAAGGCTTGATTTATGACCCAAGATGTGATCTATCCTGGAGAATGTTCCATGCACACTTGAGAAGAAAGTGTAATCTGCTGTTTTGGGATGGAATGTCTTATAAATATCAATTAAATCTCTCTGGTCTATTGTGTCATTTAAAGCTTGTGTTTCCTTATTAATTTTGTTTGGATGATCTGTCCATTGGTGTGAGTTGTTAAAGTCCCCCACTATTATTTTGTTACTGTCGATTTCCTCTTTTATAGCTGTTAGCAGTTGCCTTATGTATTGAGGTGCTCCTATGTTGGGTGCATATATACTTATAATTGTTATATCTTCTTCTTGGATTGATCCCTTGACCATTATGTAGTGTCCTTCCTTGTCTCTTGTAATATTCTTTATTTTATAGTTTATTTTATCTGATATGAGTATTGCTACTCCAGCTTTCCTTTGATTTCCACTTGCATGGAATATCTTTTTCCATCCCCTCACTTTCAGTCTGTATGTGTCCCTAGGTCTGAAGTTGGTCTTTTGTTGACAGCATGCACATGGGTCTTGTTTTTGTATCCATTCAGCACACCTGTGCCTTTTGGTTGGAGCACTTAGTCCATTCATATTTAAGGTAATTATTGATATGTATGTTCCTATTACCATTTTCTTAATTGTTATGGGTTTGTTTTTTGTAGGTCTTTTTCTTCTCTTGTGTTTCCCACTTAGAGAGGTTCCTTTAGCATTTGTTGTAGAGCTGGTTTGGTGGTGCTGAATTCTCCTAGCTTTTGCTTGTCTGTAAAGCTTTTGATTTCTCTGTCGAATCTGAATGAGATCCTTGACTGGTAGAGTAATCTTGGTTTTAGGTTCTTCCCTTTCATCACTTTAAATATATCGTGCCACTTCCTTCTGGCCTGTAGAGTTTCTGCTGAGAAATCAGCTGTTAACCTTATGGGAGTTCCCTTGTATGTGATTTGTCATTTTTCCCTTGTTGCTTTCAATAATTTTTCTTTGTCTTTAATTTTTGTCAATTTGATTACTATGTGTCTCAGTGTGTTTCTCCTTGGGTTTATCCTGCCTGGGACTCTCTGCACTTCCTGGACTTGGGTGGATATTTCCTTTCCCATCTTAGGGAAGTTTTTGACTATAATCTCTTCAAATATTTTCTTAGGTCCTTTCTATCTCTCCTCTCCTTCTGGGACCCCTATAATGCAAATGTTCTTGTTGTTCATTCTTTTTTCTTTATTCTGTTTCATGGCTGTGAATTCCACCATTTTGTCTTCCAGGTCACTTATCCATTCTTCTGCCTCAGTTATTCTGCTACTGATTCCTGCTAGTGCATTTTTCATTTCAGTTATTGTATTGTTAATCTCTGTTTGTTTGTTCTTTAATTCTTCTAGGTCTTTGTTCTTTAATTCTTCTAGGTCTTTGTTAAACATTTCTTGCATCTTCTCGACCTTTGCCTCCATTCTTTTTCCGATGTCCTGGATCATCTTCACTATCATTATTCTGAATTCTTTTTCTGGAAGGTTGCCTATCTCCACTTCATTTAGTTGTTTTTCTGGGGGGTTAATCTTGTTCCTTCATCTGGTAGAAAGTTCTCTGCCTTTTCATTTTGTCTATCTTTCTGTGAATGTGGTTTTCGTTCCACAGGCTGCAGAATTGTAGTTCTCCTTGCTTCTGCTGTCTGCCCTCTGGTGGATAAGGCTATCTAAGAGGTTTGTGCAAGCTTCCTGATGGGAGGGACTGGTGATGAGTAGAGTTGGGTGTTGCTCTGGTGGGCAGAGCTCAGTAAAACTTTAATCTGCTTGTTTGCTGATGGGTGGGGCTGTGTTCCCTCCCTGTTGGTTGTTTGGCCTGAGGTGACCCAGCACTGGAGACTACCTGGCTCTTTGGCTGGGCTTATGGCGGACTCTGGGAGGGCTCACGCCAAGGAGTACTTCCCAGAATTTCTGCTGCCAGTGTCCTTGTCCCCATAGTGAGCTACAGTCACCCCCCACCTCTGCAGGAGACCCTCCAACACTAGCAGGTAGGTCTGGTTCAGTCTCCCCTGGGTTCACTGCTCCTTCCCCTGGGTCCCGATGCACACACGACTTTGTGTGTGCCCTCCAAGAGTGGACTCTCTGTTTCCCCCAGTCCTGTCGAAGTCCTGCAATCAAATCCCGCTAGCCTTCAATGTCTGATTTTCTAGGAATTCCTCCTCCCGTTGCTGGACCCCCAGGTTGGGAAGCCTGACGTGGGGCTCAGAACCTTCACTCCAGTGGATGGACTTCTGTGGTATATAAGTGTTCTCCAGTTTGTGAGTCACCCACCCAGAAGTTTTAGGATTTTCTTGTGATTGCGCCCCTCGTACCATCTCATTGCAGCTTCTCCTTTGTCTTTGGATGTCGCGTATCTTTTTTGGTGAGTTCCAGTGTCTTCCTGTTGATGACTGTTCGGCAGTTAGTTGTGATTCCGGTGCTCTCGCAAGAGGGAATGAGGGCACATCCTTCTACTCCGCCATCTTGAACCAATCTCCAACTCACCCCTTTTTCATTACTGAGTAGTATTTCAGTGTATGGATGTACCACAATTTGTTTATCCATTTATCTGTTGATAGACATTTGAGTTGCCTTCAGTTTTTGGCTATTATAAATACAGCAGCTAGGAACATTTGTATAAACATAGGCTTTCATTTCTCTTGGGTAAATAAAACACCTAGGAGTAGAATGATGGTTAAGTACATGTTTAACTTTTTAAGAAACCACCAAAACATTTTCCGAAGTGGCTGTAGCATTTTACATTCCCACCAGCAGTGGATGAGACCTTCAGTTGCTCTGTATTCTCACCAATCCTTGGTATGGCCAGTCTTTTTAACAGACATTCTAACAGGTGTGTAGTGGTATTCACTGTGGTTTTAATTTGCCTCTTAATGATGCTGAGTTTCTTTTCATGGGCTCATTTGCCATCCATGTATCTTCTTAGTGAAGTGTCTGTTAAAACCTTTTTGCCCATTTAAAAAATTTGGTTGTTTGTTTTCAAGGAGTCTTTATATATTCTAGATACAAGTCCTTTATCAGATCTGTGATTTGCAAATATTTTCTCACAGTCCATGACTTGTCTTTTCATTAAGAGCTCCTTATTTTAAAGTTAAAAAAAGTATTTCAAAATAGAAAAGTTTTGGAAGACAGGCTATTAAAATCAAATCACTGGAAAATTCTAAAACATTTTTCTGAAAGCATATCAAAAGGCACTTTTTAATGTAGACATAGAGAATGGACTTGAAGACACGGGGTGGGAGGGGGAAGCTGGGGCAAAGTGAGAGTAGCATTGACATATATACACCACCGAATGTAAAATAGCTAGTGGGAAGCAGCCATATAGCACAGGAAGACCAGCCGAGTGCTTTGCGATTGCCTAGAGGGGTGGGATAGGGAGGGTGGGAGGGAGGATATGGGGACATATGTATGCATATGGCTGATTCACTTCGGTGTACAACAGAAACTAACACAGTATTGTGAAGCAATTGTACTCCAATAAAGATCTATTAACAAAAAAAGGCACTTTTTAATAAACAAGGTCTAACAAGACCTCCTCCAACCCTGGGGTGCCTGAGGGATGAGAGCAGGTGTGGCAGCACTCTCTCCCAGCCCCCCGGTCCCCTTTCCTGAGGGGTCTGCCCATGAGTGCCGGGGCCGTAGTGCAGATGCAGACCCACAGAAGTTGGGATGGGCCTTGTCAGTCATCTAGGAGAAGCGGGTTCCAAGGGCAGGGTGGAGTTTGGTGGAGGAAGAGCACCATGCCTGGCCCTGCCCAAAGCAACATGCACTTGACCGTAGTGGAGGAAGTCCTCTTGGAAAGCTGCCCCCCTGCACTGTGAGAACAGGAGGCACTGAGAGGCAGCAGAGCAGTGGCTGCTGGTTTGGGAGGAGGTCTGCTGGGTCCAGGCGGGCTGCTCAGATGTGAATTCCTGTAGAGGAGGAGTTCTTAGGTTGGGTCCCCTCTGTGGTCCCCCGTATTATAGATTTGTGGACATAGTTCCATGTTGATAATATATGGACTTGCCCCAATATATTATGGGACACTGAAATCCAAATCACTAAAGAAAATGAGGTCAGCGTATCATGTATTAGTTTCCTGCTGCTGCTATAACAAATGATCACAAACTCAGTGGCTTAAAACAATGCACATTTATTACCTTATAGTTCTGTTGCTTAGAAGTCTGACAGGTGTCTCACTCTGCTAAAGTCAAAGTGTCGGCAGGGCTGGTCCCTTTCTGAGGCTTTAGGGGAGACTTTCCAGCTTCCAAAGGCTGCACACATTTCTTCAGCTTGGGTCCCTCCCTGTCTTCAAAGCCAGCAATGTTACGTCTCTCTGTGACATTGCTGGGAAGATTTCTCCACTTTTAAGGATAGTTGTGATTAGACTGGGCACATCCTGATAGTCTATCTTCACACCTAAAGGTCCTTGATTTCATCGTGCCTACAACGTCCCTTTAGTCATAATTGCTAGCTTCCTTGTTTCATTAAGGGATGCAAAGTCTCTTTTGCATGTTCCCAGAATAGGGCATGGACATCTTGGGAGGCCATCACTGTGCCTATCACACCCCTGAGAGGGGCACTGAGGGCTGCTGTGACCTGAGGTACAACAGCCTGGCCTATACAGTCAGGGTATCTGGCTCTACCTAGTTCATGATTCCAGGTTTCCTAAGAGGCTTTTGCTTGTCTTACACTCTGCTAGTGTCAACTCACCGAGAAAGTGTGTCAAGGTAGCTAGGGGGAACCTACTGTATAGCACAGGGAGCTCAGCTTGGTGCTCCGTGATGACCTAGATGGGTGGGATGGGGTGGGGAGGGAAGTCCAAGAGGGAGGGGATACATGTATACATATAGCTGATTCGCTTCACTGTACAGCAGAAACTAACACAACATTGTAAAGCAATTTTACTCTAATTAAAAGAAAAGAAAAGAAAAAGTGTGTCAAGGTAGAAATAATACCATGACAGCAATGCATCAGTCATCATTATGAACAGTCCTGGAGACTGGGATATCTGAAGGCTGGCTGATTGATTGATTCCCCAATTCTTTACACAAAGGTTTTGAGATTGAATATATGCAATAAAATATAAATTAAAAATAAACAGGGCTTCCCTGGTGGCGCAGTGTTTGAGAGTCCGCCTGCCGATGCAGGGTACACGGGTTCATGCCCCGGTCCGGGAAGATCCCGTATGCCACGGAGTGGCTGGGCCCGTGAGCCACGGCCGCTGGGCCTGCGCGTCCAGAGCCTGTCCTCCGCAACAGGAGAGGCCACAGCAGTGAGAGGCATGCGTACCGCAAAAAAACAAACAAACAAAAAAAAAACACCAATTAAACCAGAATGTACGGAACAGATAAAGAACAACAGACGGATATGAAGCCAGTTAAGCACCGAGCTACAGCACCATGCTTTTGGAACTAAACTTCCTGGTAGCCAAAGCAAACAGGAACCTGGTCAGTTACATGATTTTCATTTTCATGCGATGAAAACACACCTGTTTCTAAGAAAAGCTTTTCCTAGTATGCCTGAAGTCTCAAAGGACGCTCTCATCCAAGTGGCACTAAGGGAAGCAGCAATCTTTTTAGAACAAATGGAAAAAGATGTTTCCTAGGACTGTTGAGGGCATAAAACACCAAAACACAACTCAGTAAAAGCAATTCTGTGAGGGCCAAGATAGCGTGTTCCAAGCAGCAGCTTTCTGGTAACAAACATGATCCAGGTTGTGACTCGATAAGTAATGAAATGAATATATAAACAACACGCACACAGAAAATGGAATAGAACATGATAGAATATGAAACTGGTGTTACTTCTGTGTGTGGGCATATAGGTATCTGATCAAGATGTAAAATGTGTTTTTACTGTGGGTTACTGCTAGAGGAATGACAGGATGGCACACATAACCCTTCAGAGATACAGGAGTCCTTACACACGCTCCTCCTAAGAGCTGGTCGGCAGATAGATTGAGATTATATCCTCTGAAAAGGGTCTGCAGCGCAAATATTGTTTCTTGCACTGGCTTTAGAATAGGATTTAGGGAAATCAGAACCAGGAAGGTGAGGAATAGGGTCAGAGCATCAGAGGAATGCCCAGGGAACTTGGGAAAACAAGGAAATAGGTGGTAAGGTTGACATCTTCTCTGGAAACCAAGGAGCTGGGGTTCCACCTGGTGGGACAGCCCTCTCACCTGTATGACCTGAATCCTAGTGAACCCAGACCCTTCCTCAGGAGATTGGTCAGTAACACCAATGTAAAGTACACTCAAGGTAATACTGTGCCCAAATCCAGGAGCTGACAGGTATGGTTCATAGTTCAGAGGGATCATGAGACAAGGGACTACAGTTATTTTCTTTTGGAATACTTAGAAATATTTTCCTAGAGTAGTAATTTTCTGCTTTACATAATTGTTGTTTTCTTACTTTTACGGCTATAGGACATAGCATGAAAATAAAAATAATTATATATATATATATATATGAAGCTTCCTTCTGAGTATTTCTTTTTTCTTTCTTTTTTTTTTTGCACTATGCGGGCCTCTCACTGTTGTGGCCTCTCCCGTTGCGGAGCACAGGCTCCGGACGTGCAGGCCCAGCGGCCATGGCTCACGGGCCCAGCTGCTCCGCGG